>NC_082724.1:35248382-36559096 GCF_030144855.1 Hypanus sabinus
CGGGAAGCGCCGTTACTAGTGGCCCGGAGCGGGACCGGCGGGAAGCGCCGTTACTAGTGGCCCGGAGCGCGGCCCCGTTACTAGTGGCCCGGAGCGCGGCCGGCGAGAAGCGCCGTTTCTACTGGCCCGGAGCGCGGCCCCGTTACTAGTGGCCCGGAGCGCGGCCGGCGGGAAGCGCCGTTACTAGTGGCCCGGAGCGCGGCCGGCGGGAAGCGCCGTTACTAGTGGCCCGGAGCGGGACTGGCGGGAAGCGCCGTTACTAGTGGCCCAGAGCGCGGCCGGCGGGAAGCGCCGTTACTACTGGCCCGGAGCGCGGCCGGCGGGGAGCGCGGCCGGCGGGAAGCGCCGTTACTAGTGGCCCAGAGCGCGGCCGGCGGGAAGCGCCGTTACTAGTGGCCCGGAGCGGGACCGGCGGGAAGCGCCGTTACTAGTGGCCCGGAGCGCGGCCGGCGAGAAGCGCCGTTTCTACTGGCCCGGAGCGCGGCCGGCGGGAAGCGCCGTTACTAGTGGCCCGGAGCGGGACCGGCGGGAAGCGCCGTTACTAGTGGCCCGGAGCGGGACCGGCGGGAAGCGCCGTTACTAGTGGCCCGGAGCGCGGCCCCGTTACTAGTGGCCCGGAGAGCGGCCGGCGAGAAGCGCCGTTTCTACTGGCCCGGAGTGCGGCCGGCGGGAAGCGCCGTTACTAGTGGCCCGGAGCGGGACCGGCGGGAAGCGCCGTTACTAGTGGCCCGGAGCTGGACCGGCGGGAAGCGCCGTTACTAGTGGCCCGGAGCGCGGCCGGCGAGAAGCGCCGTTTCTACTGGCCCGGAGCGCGGCCGGCGGGAAGCGCCGTTACTAGTGGCCCGGAGCGGGACCGGCGGGAAGCGCCGTTACTAGTGGCCCGGAGCGCGGCCCCGTTACTAGTGGCCCGGAGCGCGGCCGGCGGGAAGCGCCGTTACTAGTGGCCCGGAGCGGGACCGGCGGGAAGCGCCGTTACTAGTGGCCCGGAGCGCGGCCCCGTTACTAGTGGCCCGGAGCGCGGCCGGCGAGAAGCGCCGTTTCTACTGGCCCGGAGCGCGGCCCCGTTACTAGTGGCCCGGAGCGCGGCCGGCGGGAAGCGCCGTTACTAGTGGCCCGGAGCGCGGCCGGCGGGAAGCGCCGTTACTAGTGGCCCGGAGCGGGACTGGCGGGAAGCGCCGTTACTAGTGGCCCAGAGCGCGGCCGGCGGGAAGCGCCGTTACTACTGGCCCGGAGCGCGGCCGGCGGGAAGCGCCGTTACTAGTGGCCCGGAGCGGGACCGGCGGGAAGCGCCGTTACTACTGGCCCGGAGCGGGACCGGCGGGAAGCGCCGTTACTGCTGGCCCGGAGCGGGACCGGCGGGAAGCGCCGTTACTACTGGCCCGGAGCGGGACCGGCGGGAAGCGCCGTTACTGCTGGCCCGGAGCGGGACCGGCGGGAAGCGCCGTTACTAGTGGCCCGGAGCGCGGCCCCGTTACTAGTGGCCCGGAGAGCGGCCGGCGAGAAGCGCCGTTTCTACTGGCCCGGAGTGCGGCCGGCGGGAAGCGCCGTTACTAGTGGCCCGGAGCGGGACCGGCGGGAAGCGCCGTTACTAGTGGCCCGGAGCTGGACCGGCGGGAAGCGCCGTTACTAGTGGCCCGGAGCGCGGCCGGCGAGAAGCGCCGTTTCTACTGGCCCGGAGCGCGGCCGGCGGGAAGCGCCGTTACTAGTGGCCCGGAGCGGGACCGGCGGGAAGCGCCGTTACTAGTGGCCCGGAGCGGGACCGGCGGGAAGCGCCGTTACTAGTGGCCCGGAGCGCGGCCCCGTTACTAGTGGCCCGGAGCGCGGCCGGCGGGAAGCGCCGTTACTAGTGGCCCGGAGCGCGGCCGGCGGGAAGCGCCGTTACTAGTGGCCCGGAGCGGGACTGGCGGGAAGCGCCGTTACTAGTGGCCCAGAGCGCGGCCGGCGGGAATCGCCGTTACTACTGGCCCGGAGCGCGGCCGGCGGGAAGCGCCGTTACTAGTGGCCCGGAGCGGGACCGGCGGGAAGCGCCGTTACTGCTGGCCCGGAGCGGGACCGGCGGGAAGCGCCGTTACTACTGGCCCGGAGCGGGACCGGCGGGAAGCGCCGTTACTACTGGCCCGGAGCGGGACCGGCGGGAAGCGCCGTTACTGCTGGCCCGGAGCGGGACCGGCGGGAAGCGCCGTTACTACTGGCCCGGAGCGGGACCGGCGGGAAGCGCCGTTACTACTGGCCCGGAGCGGGACCGGCGGGAAGCGCCGTTACTGCTGGCCCGGAGCGGGACCGGCGGGAAGCGCCGTTACTACTGGCCCGGAGCGGGACCGGCGGGAAGCGCCGTTACTGCTGGCCCGGAGCGGGACCGGCGGGAAGCGCCGTTACTAGTGGCCCGGAGCGCGGACAGATGGATGCCGCCTCTAAACCTGTTTACCACATCAATGTTCGTAGGGAACCCGGTGCTAAAATATTCGCAGACGACCTAATTCGGGCTCAGGGTTTCGTAAGTATCAGAGCAGCTACCTCGCTGCGATCTGCTGAAACAAACTTCTGTCGGCCGATAGATCCTACAAGGAGGGCAGGCACGGGCCTGTCGCACTCCTCGCTCGGCCAGTACTGCCACCGCCGCGGCCCCGGCCCCGGCCCTGATCTTGTCCTCTCACCCCACTTGGCCAGGGCGTCTGGCGGCGGGCAGTACAGTTAGAATTTCACCGTCGTTCCCAGTTCACTTAAAAATGCTGCAGCACAATCTGACCATGCTTTGGTCAAACATAATTCTGTACAAAAATTGCTCCTTTATAAACCCTCAATTTTACAGAAAACAGTATCTCCAGAATTCCAGTTTAGTAGACTCAGCGCAGAATAGCAATGTCTGAGTAAATATTTACAAAGCTTCGGGAGACTCCGCCTACTGTCTAATGGAGTGACACACAGTTTTGTGTGGCTGCAATTAATTCTTCCTTTTCCCCAGTTTAAACTTTGAATTTTTAACTATTTGTCGGATCTTAGAGGGGAATAGTTGTTACTACGTCACAATCTTTAAGAAGTGGATAGCAGCTTCCTGAATCCAGCAATGGAAAGGGGAAAAAAATCAGATGAAATGCCGGCTTGGGTTGAGTGTCTAGAACGTTCGCTGATGGTTCTCGACAAGAAAATAGACAACACGGTAAAACTTGATGCTCCCTCTTCTGTGATGAAGTCGTTACGAGAGAGTACTCAATTTGTGCGGGAAAATATTATTTCCCTGAATTCTGAACTTAAAGAGGCGAAGCGTCAAATAGTGGATATTTCAGCTCGCTTGGAAAAATCTCAACATAAGATTATCGATTTGGAAGCAAGATCTCGTTGGAATAATATTCGAATTGTTGGGCTGAAGGAAGGATCTGAGAGTGGAGATTTAATGGACTATTTTGCTATTTTTCTGGATATTTTACCTCAACTTCCCGATATCGAATGAGCGCTTAGAACTTTCACTTTGAAATCTCGGGATCCGAATAAACCAGGTCAGTTTTGGTCTGCTTCCTTGGTTTCAAAGTTAAAGACCAAATCATAAAATACGCAAGGAAACAGTGTTTTTAAATTTAAAGGTTCCGATATTCGTTTTTATTAAGATTATCCACGGGAAGTTATGGACTAAATTCGTTCCAACCATGAAGATAACCTGTGATAAGGGATTATTCCCATCACTTCAATATCCAGCCCGATTAAAATCATTTCCCAAAGATTCGACTCCACGTGTTTTTCTGGACCCCAAAGAGGCATTGGACTATGTTAACTCTATTTCGGTTGTAGCCAAGGTTTGAATGGTTTTAGATCTGCTGAATAATTATTTTGGAAAGAATATAAGCTTTAAATGACTTTTCCGAAATCTGTTTGGTCTACTGAGCGAATTAACACAGTGAGATTATTTATTTGTTTTTATCCTTTTTCCATTAATTGATACGTTTCCATAGTTCATAAGGACTTTTCCTTATGTATACATAGTTGGGAGTGCTTAGTAGATATTTAGTTTTTTCTAAAAAAAAATTTTCATTGGGCGTCTAAGTTAAATGGAAAATGGTGCTGATTTTTCTTCACTAGAGATTACATAGGCATTTTACTCTTTGTTTAATTTTATCGTTTTGTTTTGGAGATTGTTTCTGCATTCCCCAGCTTGTTTTTAAGGATTAAGTATAAACATTTTTTTTTCTCTGAACTCTTATGCTGGATATGGGGAGCCAGATGTTGTAGAGCAATACTGCACAGTACAGGCCCTTTGGCCCATGATGTTCTGCTCACTTTTCAATCTACTTCATGATTAATCTAATGCTTACATCTTGTAGAGAATTAACCCGCACTGGTATGCATGTATTTATGTGTTAAGTTGGAACGTACATGGTTGGAATCATCCTATTAAGTGAAAGAAGACTTTTAAAATTATTAATCGATTCCAACCCGATATAATTTTTGTTCAAGAAACGCATATCAAAATTGGCGATCAAAGTAGATTTTTTTTAAATGTGGAAGGACCTTCAATTTCATGTTACTAGTCAAAATAAAACAAAGGGAGTATCTATTTTTATTAAATCTAATATTTTATTCATCCAAGACATTGTGCCAGATATTAATGGTAGATTTTTAATTGTTAAAGGAATAATATGTAATAGAAACATTGTTCTGGTTAACCTATATGGACCTAATGTAGATGAGCCTTTTTTTTAATGTATTTGCTTTATTGCCAGATTTAAATGAATACATGTTGTTAATGGGTGGTGATTTCAACTGTTGTTGAAATCCTTTGATTGTCAAGAGTTCAACCAATCAGCTGCTTCCGAGTTGTTCTGCATCACTTATCAATTCTTTTTTAATTGATTTTGGCCTGGTTGAGGTTTGGAGACATTTACATCCTAATTACAAAGATTCTTCTTGTTTTTTCACATGATCACAAAAAATATTCAGGAATCGATTATTTTATAGCTGATTCCTGATTTTTGTCCAAAGTCCAGAAATGTTCCTAGAAGCTGCAGACATAGCCACGACCATCTTTGGTTCATCTGTGATCTCTTCTGTGTCATTTCCATCGTTTATCTCAGCTTCAGTTTTGCTGTCACTTTCACTGTGATCTGGTTCAAAGTTAGCCTCGTCTGTTTCCTTGACTACATCCAAGCAATGGTACAATAATTGGGATAAACGACCAAGGGATCCTGGAAGTCTAGAGTGGCTCTGATCTTTCTCGCTCCGGCTCAAAGAAAGTTCCTGCTAGTTCTGTTCAGCTGATCCTTCAGTCTGATGAGGCACCTTATTCTCACATTGCTTCTGGATTCAAAAATGTGTTTCTCCTTGCCTCAGCAAAAAGGGCTTGATCTTGCCTCTTCACTGCCACTTAAGCACTCTGACCCACTTCTGTGGTCCATCAGTGATTTCTTCTCTTCCTTGATTTTCCTGGGTTCAGTACTGCCACTTCTGCTCTCTGCAGGCTTTACATCTTGCCCAGAGCTGTTGGGTTTCCCAGCATTTAGTGCAGTTGTTGCCTTTCCTACATCTTCATCCATCTCATAATCCTCTTTTTCCCAGCTGGACTGAGGGACTTGGACAATGACACACTCATCTTCAGCTGGGGGCCTGGTATCACTGTTGTACTCCTCCGTGGTCTTGATCACGGTTTTCTTTGCATCCAGCCTCTCCTCAGCTCTCCTAATGGGGCTCCCTCCATCAGGATTGGTGCTGGGAGTGAAAAAAAAAATAAGAGGATGATTACACTTTTACTGTCAGCACCATATCCTATTACTTCAATAGCTACAATTTCCACATGTAGGCTTACCCAATTCAAAATAGATGCATACACCAACAAACTGAGCAACATGCTTCCCACTGGAAATAGAATGTCTGTGCTGTCGATTCAAAGGCTGTTTGAAATCTTAGGATGTATTGCTGTACTATTAAGGAAAACATATGGAATCTGAACTTGTGTAAATAGAAAAAAATGTATAGAAAGCTGGGGAAGAGCCGGCCCTCTCAGTCAGGCTTAATGCATTTACAACATGCTCATACATCTTCAATAAAGCATCAAAAACACTGAGAATTTGGTGTACCCATCATTTTCCTGAGCAATGCCACCAAGCATTCAGTATTGTGCTTTGATTAAATTTATGATTGATTGCAATCTTAAAGATCAATGGCACAGGGTTGCAAAGGGGAAGTAGTGACAACCGAATATGCAGTTTGTGTGCAACACCTCTTACGTTGAAAATTACCTTTCAGAGCAAATCCAGTATCAGCAAAGTTACATGTTTAATAGTAATCAGACTACCATAATATCCTTGGCTGCTTGTGATAATATACTCTTAATTCTAGGAATTCATTGAATGAATCTCTTTTAGACTGCCTCCATGGCTCTGCATACATACATCCTCATTAGGTTCTTGAGCAGATGGAACTTTTTTTTCCTCTGAACTCCTTTGTCTAACAATGTATTTGTCTTAATTCACCACTTGCTCCAATTGCCTGTTAATTTTGTGATTTGAGCATGAGCACCTAGATTTCTGTTCTTCACTCATATGCCACCCACACATTTCGCTTACAGAAGTGCGTGATGCCATGCATTCCCTTTTGTTAGGGTGTACCTTGCTTGTACCAAAAATACTGCCATCCACTATTCCATTTCACTAGTAGTCATCTGGTTACTGCTCCCCAACTGTTCTTCCACTGGCAAGTCAACATAGGAATTACTGTAGTCTTAATGAACTGTGGTGAATAGCCTACTGTTTTTAGTTATTAATTGCCACATAAAAGTGTACATTAAGTTAATAGGCTGTTCTTCACAATCCTGATGATTAATCAACAATCAGGATGACAATCATTGCTTAATCAACATAATGGATAAAATTTGCTGAACTAAAATTCAGAAGGATGAACAAACAGTTACACAACCTCAATGGGGTGTGAAAGGTACACGGGGATAAGTCTGATGCTTTATCTCAAGTTTTTGCATCCATACATGACAGAAGATAAAAATCTTATACAAATGTAAAGTTATATAAATTAAGGTACATTGATAACTATATTTTCTACACTGAAAAGAATGGTAATTTAGCAATTGAAGCCCTACATTTAACAGTAGTACAAGATGAGTTTCCTCAAAACTGGAAGATATTTTGATTGAAAGACTTCAGCTTTCCAATGGCTAAGCTGGGAAGAACTGAATACAGACATAGATGAACAGAGTATAGAAATGAAATTCTTATATAATTTTCAGTTTAAAGAACTGGAAATATCTAAAGGCATACAGGTGGCCCCCATTTCTCAAACATGCGCTTTACGACAGCTCGCTGTTACAAAAGACCTACATTAGTACCCGATTTTGCTAACCAAAAAGGACTTCCGCTTCTACGAAGAAAAAGACGTCTGCTTTATATACGTGTATTTTACCTGAGAAAGACGACCATGACTGCGAAGCCTTGTGTGAGCATTTGTGAGCACATGCCGATTTTTTTTCTCCAAATCAATTTCAGCTTGCCATCTTCCCGATTTTAATAAGTGAAACTACATTGTACATAAATTATTTCTTCATTATATAGGCTGTATATTTATTGTATCATTCCTGTTTTTACTGTATGTTCCGTGTTATTTTAGGTTTTATGTGTTATTTGGTATGATTTGATAGGTTATTTCTTGGGTCTGGGAGCGCTCAAAATTTTTTTCCATATAAGTTAATGGTAATTGCTTCTTCGCTTTAAGACGTTTCGGATTACATTTCGATAGTGTGGAAATATTAACCCAAGAAAGTTCACTACTTAACAGTTTGAGGTAGAAATCCTGGTATTACATATGAAATTTTTATGCTATGTGAACAGTAGGGACAAATATACCCTGATGTTACATGAATCTGATTGGTTGTATCTTCGTATTTTTCACAATTGTGGCTTGGACTTAACTGTGTCAGTGGTTCCCAAAGTAGGTGGGATCAGCCTCCCAGGGGCAGGCAATAAAGATAAAGGGGGTATTGGAGGAGAGTGCTCAGTAGCAAGGGGGCAGCAGAGGGATTACAGGCTTAATTTAAGAAATGAATGACTTATTGTAAGCATTTGATTCGCTTTTCATCCGTGCCGGGTTGAGTTTCGAGCTAGCCACTCGGTCTCGTAAAAATAATAAAAGGGTCGAGTCAGGAACGTTCATATCGTGACCCGATTAATTCGAAAGGAGACCAACCCTGACACAACGCACCAGACAAATGGCTGACTGTCTGTCTGCGACACGCAAAAAAAACTATTTGATCTTCAGTGCCTCAGAAATGATTACACTGATCACACAACCACCTCATCTCTGGCTAACCCGCCATTCTCTGAGACTTTGCTCAAAGCACATTATAGTTGTTGAAAAGCAATGTAACACTTGTGTATTTGGCATATCATGAGACATCAGTTCTGAAGAAATCGTGTTATTTCTGGACCTGGTCCTTGCATTATTGCTGTTTTAGCTACAATTCCCATACTCTAACCACACAGTGACACAATTACTGTGAATTAAGGTATGTTGTTCAAAGTTCAGAATCTGTCCTTTCAAATGGTCTTGATTCCATTTCTCTTGTCCACAACACAACCAAGATATTGCTGTCCTACTTTATGTAGCTTCAGGCAGTCGGGTTTTAATTGAGCTATGATGTCTTAACTTTTACCTTTATTGATTACAGCACTTGAGGTTGGATTTAAACAAAAGGCAGCTGACGGTGATCATTAATGCAGAATGAAAATGGCAAATGAAAAAGTGTAGGCAAATATAGCGTGGCATATCTGAAATATGGATTTATACCAGCACCAAGTAACCAACAGCAGCCAGTTTATCTGTTGTGTAAAAGAAAAAAGTGTTTTCTCAATGAAGCAATGAAATTGTCCAGGCTCCATGAACATTTGAAGAGAAAACACTGACAGAGCAAACAGGAATTTAGTCTCAGTCACTTTGTGAAAACTTTCAGAGAGAAAACTTCAAAACATGTTTGCCAGTACTTCACAACAGTGATGGTTTGTGTGCTTCATACAACATTTCATTGCCAACTCTGAAAAGCCCCATACAATTGGAGAAGAACTGGTTCTGCCAACAGTAAAGGAGGATCTGAGTACAGTTTTGCATAAGATACCAGACCAAATAATTAAAGTGATTCCCCTCATCGACAGTTCTGTTTAAAAGCAAATTGATGAAATGTTAGAGAATGTGGAAGATACACTGCAATATATTTAGGACAACAGAATTTGCTTTGCAGTTGAAAGAGTCAACTTTGTCAGGCAATGAATCTTTGCTTCTTGGTTAAGTTCAAAAACAACAAAAAATGGTTTTAGAATCATTATTTGCAAGGGTTCTTAAAACAGATATGAAGTAGGAGCCAATATTTTGGGTTGTTGAGCAATTTTTCAAAGAGAGGGACATTCTGCTCACCAGCAGACTTGCTTGTACAGCAGATAGAGCATCATCAATGACAGGAAGTGAAAGTGGAGTCATTACTTTCTTGTAAAAAGCTGTACCAAACATATTTATCATTCTCTATGTAATTCACAGACATCTTGTGATCAGCTACACAAGTCATTAAATGCTGTTGTAGCAGCAATAAATAAAATCAAGTTCCATACTCTTAATTCTCGACTATTTTGAGAGCTTTATACTGAGAATGATGGAACAGTTTGAATGTTTGCTGTTGCACAATTAAGTTAGATGGCTTTCAAAAGGAAACTGCCTGAGATGCTTTTATGCACTTGAAAATAATAAAGATTCTTTGAAGACTTGAAGGCTTCATTCAGTAATCAACTCAATAATATTATGCAGAACATTGCTTCTTTGTTAGAATTATTTCATAAAGTTTAAGGAAATTATGTGAATCTTATGTCAAATCAGTAATCACATTTCTGTCCAAGGTAACCCAATTTAATTGCAACACTGGCCATTGCGATCTTTTCCAATTTCCAAGTCTCTCTCGATTGGAAGAGAAAGAATGAATGCCAGATGTTGATCTTCAGGTTTACTGTGCCCACCTGGGTGAGCTGCGTAAAGACAAGTCACTGTCATAAGGGGGGCGCTGAAGGCGGACCCAAATGCCAGACAGACACTGAAGTACTTACTGGGAACTGGACTGGACACAGACTAGGTGCTGGGACTGGAACACAGACTTTGGCTAGGAAAGTGGGACTAGGACAAGGAACTAGGAACTAGTTGCCTGAGCTTGGATTCCGAGCCAGTGACTGGACAAGGACCCAGTACCTGGGTCTTGACTCTGGCTTAGACCCCGGAACTAGGCGAAGACATGACGTGGACATAGGACTGGATGAGGCTAGGGTTCTTTGAGGCTTTCCTGGGCGGGACAAGGTACTCCTTCTTAGAGCACAGAGCCCAGACCCTTAAT
The DNA here is from genome assembly GCF_030144855.1 of Hypanus sabinus. NCBI lineage: Eukaryota > Metazoa > Chordata > Chondrichthyes > Myliobatiformes > Dasyatidae > Hypanus > Hypanus sabinus. The sequence continues at coordinate 35,258,740 of NC_082724.1, forward strand.
AGGACTCAGGGCCGAGCCCCTTCCCTTGACACCAGGCCAGGATGACTGCCCAGGTAAACCACCGAGGAAATTGTCAGGAATTCAGATGCAGTGGGGAAGTGAACAGTCCTGCCTCAGGGTAACGGCAAGGACGGCCTGACATACCCCACGGAGGCAAGGACAGGAAGGGAGCTAAATCCGGGGTGGCTCCGAGTCTTGGGGCAGCCAGCAACCTTGGCTGGCTACGGAAACAGCTGAATCCATATCTAGCTCAGAGTGGCAGATGGCCAATCAGATAGGCCCCGGAAACGGCCAAATCCATACCCCGATGACTGCTCCATCTAGAGACAAGAAGTCTCCATGAAACAGTGATCCTCCAACCAGGCCTAAAGATCACAAATGGCTGCTCTAGCCCTCCACCGGCCAAGGGGATACTGATGAGTCAAACCAGCAACCACACTCAACCCCAGGGCCACTAAGATTCCCAGCTCCAAGACGAGAATCAGGTGCCTATAATAAAGCCCAACTGAAGCAAGGGACAGCCAGAAGACCCGGAGTCTGGAATCCATGGACCGGACCATGACAGTCATAGGGATTTCAGGATTTTCTCTTGATCCAAATTCCAGTTAGGGTAATAAATCCTCTCCAAAACTCTTGAAATGAGAAATTAACTGAAAGAATGGACAAAAAACTGATCTCGTTACAATATGACTGAGCTAAAGCCAAATTTCAAACAATCATATCAGGACATTTGATCTCTCAAAAGCAATCTTACAATGCTATCCTGCACTGTAGAAAAAGGCAAAGTTCAAAGTAATTTTCTTATCCAAGTACATATATGTCACCATATACAACCATCAGATTCATTTTCTTGTGGGCATACTCAACAAATCTATATAATAGTAACAATAACAGAATCAATGAAAGATCAACTAGTGTGCAGAAGACAAAAAACATGCAATTGCAAATATAAATAACAATAAATACTGACATGAAATAAGAGTCCTTGAAAGTGAGTTGATTGGTTGTGAAAATATTTCAATGATGGGGCAAGCGGAGGTTGAGTGTAGTTATCCCCTTTTGTTCAAGAGCCTAATGGCTGAGGGGTGCAACCATTCTTAAACCCGATGGTGTCAGTCCTGAGGCTCTTGTACCTTCTGCCTGGTAGCAGCAGTGAGAAGAGAGCATGTCTTGGTGGTGAGAATCCCTGATGATGGATGCTGCTTTCCAATGACAGTGTTTCATGTCAAGCCTTTCCAACACCATATTTAGTGCAGCCTGGTTTCGTCAGCCAACTTCTTTCAAAGCAACAAAACAGACTGCAAATTACTGAACGTGGGGACGTGAGAGTCCTGAGTGACATTCAGCCTGATGTTGAGAAACTGATATCACTGCACCGAGCTCATTCACCTCAATGAAAGGTGAAAAAGCAATGAAGTCATGAATAGTTCAACTAATGTACACTCTGAAATTGTTTTTGCTGTAAATAAATAATTTTATTTGTAGCTTTAAATAGATTTTATTAATATCTTTCAATTATTTGTCACTGCTTTGAATTTGTAGTTACTGTCCATCATCAAACAAAATTCTTTATAGTTTTTATGTAATGGCTGGAAAGGGAGAGGGGGACACTGGGGATTTGGTCTGGGAACCAAGCAGTAGGTAAGTCAACAAAGTTTGGGAACCACTGAACTATATGTACTATAGTTTGTCCAATTAACCTCAATTAGATAAACACAAAATCTACAGCATAATACAGGCTTGTCAGCCCACAAAGTTGTGCTGAACATGACCCTACTTAGAACTACCTAGGCTTTACACATAGCCTTCTATTTTTCTAAGCTCCATGTAGCTATCCAGGAGTCTCTTAAAAAATCCTATCATTTCCACCTCCACAACCGCCACTGGCAGCCCATTCCACACATTTACCACTCTCTTGTGTAAAAAACTTACCTCTGATATCTCCTCTGTACCTACTTCCAAGCACCTTAAAACTATGCCTTCTCATGCTAACCATTTCAGTCCTGGGGAAAAGCCTCTGACTATTCACACGATCAATGCCTCATTATGTTGTACACTCTATCAGATCACCTCTCATCCTCCGTTAGCTCCAAGGAGAAAAGGCCAAGTTCACTCAACCTATTCTCATAAGGTATACTCCCCAATCCAGGCAACATTCTTATGAATCTCTGCACTCTTTCTATGGTTTCCATGTCCTTCCAGTAGTGAGGCGACCAGAATTGAGCACAGTACTCCAAGTGGGGTCTGACCAGGGTCCTATATAGCTGCAACATTAGCTCTTGGCTCTTAAACTCAAACCCACAATTGATGAAGGCCAATGCACCATATGCCTTCCTAACCAGAGTAAATCTGTGCAGCAGCTTTGAGTGTCCTATGGACTCGGACCTCAAGATCCCTCTGATCCTCCACATTGCCAAGAGTCTTACCATTAATATTATATTTTGCCATCATATTTGACTACCAAAATAAACCACCTCACACTTATCTGGGTTGAACTCCATCTGCCACTTCTCAGTCCAGTTCTGCATCCCATCAATGTCCCTTTGTAGCCTCTGACAGCCCTCCACACTATCCACAACACCCCCAACTTTTGTGTCATCAGCAAATTTACTAACCCATCCCTCCACTTCCTCATTCAGTTCATTTGTATAAATCATGAAGAGAAGGAGTCCCAGAACAAATCCCTGAGCCACAGCACTGGTCACTGACCTCCATGCAGAATATGACCCATGTTCAACCACTCTTTGCCTTCTGTGGGCAATTTGTCAATTCTGGATCCACAAACAACACACACAAAATGCTGGTGGAACACAGCAGGCCAGGCAGCATCTATAAGGAGAGGCACTGTTGACGTTCCACCAGCATTTTGTGTGTTTTTTAAAAAATTTCCAGCATCTGCAGATTTCCTCGTGTTTGCTCTGGATCCACAAAGCGAGGTTCCCACACCTCCTTACTTTCTCAATAAGCCTTGTTGGGGTACCTTGTCAAATGCCTTGCTGAAATCCATATACACTATATCTACTGCTCTATCTTCATCAACGTGTTTAGTCACATACTCAAAAAATTAAATTCGGCTCGAAAGGCATGACCTGCCTTTGACAAAGCCATGCTGACTTTTCCTAATCATATTTTGCCTCTCCAAATGTTCATAAATCCTGCCTCTCAGGATCTTCTCCATCAACTTACCTACCACTGAAGTAAGACTCACTGCTCTATAATTTCCTGGGCTATTTCTACTCCCTCCCTTGAATAAGAGAACAACATCTGCAACCCTCCAATCCTCTGGAAACTCTTCCATTCCCATTGATGATGCAAAGTTCATTGCCACGGGCTCAGCAATCTCCTTCCTTGCCTCCCACACATCATCCAGTCCCAGAGACTTATCCAACTTGATGCTTTCCACAAAGCACCAGCACATCCTCTTTCTTCAAGTCTATATGCTCAAGTTTTTCAATCCATTGTAAGTCAGTCCTACAATCGCCAAGATACTTTTCGGTAGTAAATACTGAAGGAAAGTATTCATTAAGTACCTCTGCTGTCTCCTCCGGTTCCATACACACGTTTCCACTGTCACACTTGATCAGTCCTATTCTCACATCTTATCCTCTTGCTCTTCACATACTTGCATAATGCTTTGGGGTTTTCTTATGTCCTGCTCACCAAGTCCTTCTCTTGGCCCCTTCCGGATCTTCTAACTTCATTCTTAAGCTCCTTCCTGCTAGCCTTATAATCTTCTAGATCTCTATCATTACCTAGTTTTTTGAACTTTTCGTACACTTTTCATTTCTTCTTGACTAAATTTTCAACAGCCTTTGAACACCACAGTTCTTGTACCCTACTATCCTTTCCATGACTCATTAGAGTGTACCTATGCAGAACACCACAAAAATATCCCCTGAACATTTGCCACAGCCTCATATTTCCCCTTACTCCAATTAAATAGTTTCCTAGCTTGTCTGTTCCCATCCCTCTCAATGCTATGGTAAAGGAGATAGAATTGTGATCGCAATTTCCAAAATGTTGTCCCACTGAGAGACCTGACACCTGACCAGGTTCATTTCCCAATATCAGATCAAGTACAGCCTCTCCTCTTGTAGGCTTATCTACATATTGTGTCAGGAAACTTTCCTGAACACACCTAACAAAACACCACCCCTTCTAAATCCCTTGCTGTAGGGAAATGCTAATCAATATTTGGGAAATTAAAATCTCCCATCATGACAACTCTGTTATTACACCTTTCCAGAATCTGTCTCTCTATATGCTCCTCGATGTCCCTGTCGCTCTTGGGTGGAAGGTTAGGTTGCATGGAATTCAAGGGGAGTTAGCAAGGCCGATTACCTCAATGATAGGAAGCAGAGAGTGATGGTTGAAGGACAATTCTGTAACTGAATGCCAGTGACTAGTGGGGTGGCCCAGGGGCCAGTGTTGGGATCTCCATTATTATTTATGAAAACTTATTTGGATAATAATTTACATGACACAATTAGCAAGTTTACTAATGATACTAAATCTGAGGATAGTGTTACTAGTGAAGCAGGTTACAATGAATTGCAAAGAGATTTTGATGAGTTAGGGAGATGGGCTGAGGAAGGTAAAATGAATTTCAGGATAAACACTGATGAGTGTTTGGTACCTAAGAACACAAGTGCTCAGTTCAATGAAAGCAGCCTCTCAAGCAGACAGCATAGTGAAGAAGGTGATTGCAATGCTGGCTTTCATCTGTCAGTGCATTCAGTTTTTGGGCTAAGGATATTATGTTGCAGTTATATAAGTCACTGGTGAGGGTGCACTTTTGAGTATTGCGTACAGGCTTGGTCACCTTGTTGCAAGAAAGAAATCGGCGATTCCAACTGTGGCTTTATCTTCTTTGAAGAATGTGGAAGCCTGATAGGATAGACAATTAAGCAGCTGCTTTGAAAACTTAACATTTCCATTCAATGAAGTTCTCAACCGTGTAGATTTAATAATCATCATTCATAAGACCAAAAGATATAGGAGCAGAATTAGGCCATTTGGGCCATTGAGTCTGCTCCTCCATTCAATCATCACTGACCCTTTTATCCGCTCCTCAGCCCCAGTCCCCAGCCTTCACCCTGTAACATTTGATGCCATGTCCAGTCATGAAACCTAACAAGCTCTGCCTTAAATACATCCAACACCTTGGCCTCCACAACTATCAGTGGTAATGAACTCTACAAATTCACTACCTTCTAGCTAAAGAAATTACTCAGCATCTGTTTTAAATGGACACCCCTCCATCCTGAAGCTGTGCCCTCTTGTCCTAAACTCCCCCACCATGGAAAATATCTTTTCCACATCTGCCATGTCCAGGCCTACTAACATTCAGAAGGTTTTAATGAGATCCCTCCTCATCCTTCTAAATTTTAGCCAGTACAGACCCAGAGCTATCAAACGGTCCTCCTATAACTCTTTCATTTCCAGAATCATCTTTGTGAACCTCCTCTGAACCCTCTCCAATGCCAGACATCTTTTCTTAGATGAAGAACCCAAAACTGTCCACAATACTCAAAGTGAGGCCTCACCAGTGCCTTATAATTTGGAGAAGGGAGTCTGAGAATCAGAATGGGAGTGCTGCTGCAGCCATTTTTTCTTCTCATCGGGGTTGGGGGGGGGGGACTTTGCAGGCATGTGACACTGGGCAGTGAAGCACGGAAGATTTAAAAGTAACACAGCCACATACAGCGGGCAGTGTTGCTTGCAGGTAGCAGAGTGAGCCGGGAACAGAGTGAAGGCATAAGGGCTTTGGCTCAACTGGCTTAGGTGGAAACGGGCGAGGTTTAGTTTTCAATTTTTCCTGTTATTTGAGGAAAGGGGGAATTAGGAGTGTGAGGGCAGCTTGTTCTTGGTGTCGGATGTGGGAGGTCCTGGAGTCTCCTAGCCTCCCAGACGTCCATACTAGTGCCAGGTGTGCCGAGCTGCAGCTCCTCAGCGACCGTGTTAGGAAACTGGAGCTGCAGCTCGATGACCTTCGTCTGGTCAGGGAGAGTGAGTTGACAGAGAGGAGTTACAGGCAGGTGGTCACACCAGAGCCATGGGAGCCAGACAGGTGGGTCACGGTTAGGAGAGGGAAGGGAAAGAGTAAGGTATTAGAGAGTACCCAAGTGGCTGTACCCCTTGACAATAAGTACTCCTGTTTGAGTACTGTTCGGGGTGGGGGACGACAGCCTACCCGAGGGGGAAGCAACAGTGGCCGTGCCTCCGGTAGAGTCTGGCCCTGTAGCTCAGAAGGGTAGGGAAAGGAAGAGGAAGGCAGTAGTATTAGGGGACTTGATAGTTACTACCGCAAAGGTAGTAATCTCAGGATTACTGCCTGTGCCACGTGACAGTGAGAGTGGGAATGGAAAGAGGTGGAGTATAAATACATGGCTGAGGGATTGGAGCAAGGGCAGAGATTCAAGTTTCTGGATCATTGGGACCTCTTTTGGGGCAGGTGTGACGCGTACAAAAAGGACGGGTTGCACTTGAATCCTATAAGGACCAATATCGTGCAAGGAGATTTGCTAAGGCTACTGGGGAGACTTTTAACTAGAATGGTTGGGGGGGTGGGAATCAAATTGAAGAGACTAGGAGAGAGGAGGTTAGCTCACAAATAGAGAAAGCTCATAGACAGTATGTGAGGGAGGATAGGCAGGTCGTAGAGAAGGGGAGCGCTCAGACCGAAGATGTAGGGGAGAAGGAAGAAAAAGATAGTAAAGTTGTTTGCACCGTTAGTGATAAACAGAGAGTCAGAGGTGGAGAATTTCTTAAATGCATTTATTTTAATGCCAGGAGCATTGTAAGAAAGGTGGATGAGCTTAGAGCATGGATTGATACCTGGAAATATGATGTTGTAGCTATTAGTGAAACGTGGTTGCAGGAGGGGTGTGACTGGCAACTAAATATTCCTGGATTTCGTTGCTTCAGGTGTGATAGAATCGGAGGGGCAAGAGGGGGAGATGTTGCATTGCTTGTCAGAGAAAATATTACAGTGGTGCTTTGGCAGGAAAGATTAGAAGGCTCATCTAGGGAGACTATTTGGGTGTAATTAAGGAATGGGAAAGGTGTAGTAACACTTATAGGGGTGTATTATAGACCACCTAATAGGGAGCGAGAATTGGAGGAGCAAATTTGTAAGGAGATAGCAGATATTTGTAATAAGCACAAGGTTGTGATTGCGGGAGATTTTAATTTTCCACACATAGACTGGGAATCCCATTCTGTAAAAGGGCTGGATGGTTTGGAGTTTGTAAAATGTGTGCAGGATAGTTTTATGCAGCAATAAATAGAGGTACCAACTAGAGAAGGGGCAGTGTTGGATCTCCTGTTAGGGAATGAGATCGGTCAGGTCACGGAGGTTTATAAAGTTATATTAATAGCAAAAGGACAGTGATGGATGTGGAAGCTAAGGAGAGGGTGCAGAGCAGACTTACCAGGATGTTGCCTGGTTTGGAGAACAAGTCATATGAACTAAGGTTAGCAGAGCTGGAACTTTTCTCTTTGGAGCATAGAAGAATGAGAGGGGACTTGATAGAGGTCGACAAGATTATGAGAGGCATAGATAGGGTGGATAGTCAGTACCTGTTCCCCAGGGTACCAATAGCAAGCACCAGAGGGTATAGGTACAAAATTAAGGGAGGGAAGTTTAGGGGAGACATCAGGAGAAAGTGGTTTTTTTTTTGTTTTTTTTATTTATCTATTTATTTATCTATCTATCTATCTATCTATCTATTAATAATAATAATAATAACAATAATAATAATAATAATAATTATTATTATTATTATTATTATTATTATTATTATTATTATTATTAACACAAAGGGTTGTGAGTGCCTGGAATGACTTACCAGGGATGGTGGCAGAGGCTAAAACATTAGGGGTATTTAAGAGCCTCTTGGACAGCCACATGGATGAAAGAAAAATGGAGAGTTATGGGGTAGTGTGGGTTTAGTACTTTTTTAAAGGATTATATGGGTTGGCACAACATGCGAGGGCTGAAGGGCCTGTACTGTGCTGCAGTGTTCTATGGTAGTAAGGTGAAAATAAATCCAAAGGGTTTCTACAGTTATATTAACAGCAAAAGGATAGTAAGGGATAAAATTGGTCCCTTAGAGAATCAGAGTGGATAGCTATGTGTGGAGCCAAAAGAGATGGGGGAGATTTTGAACAATTTCTTTTCTTTGGTATTCACTAAGGAGAAGGATATTGGATTGTGCAAGGTAAGGGAAACAAGTAGGGTAGTTATGGAAACTATGATGATTAAAGAAGAGAAGTATTGGGCCCTTTTAAAGAATATAAAAGTGGATAAGTCTCTGGGTCCTGATGGGATATTCCTTAGGACCTTAAGGGAAGTTAGTGTAGAAATAGAGGCTCTGACAAAAATATTTCAAATGTCATTAGAAACAGGGATGGTGCTGGAGAATTGGTGTATTACTCATGTGGGTCCATTGTTTAAAAAGGGTTCTAAGAGTAAACCTAGCAATTATAGGCCTATCAGTTTGACGTCAGTGGTGGGTAAATTAATGGAAAGTATTCTTAGAGATGGGATATATAATTATCTGGATAGACAGAGTCTGATTAGGGACAGTCAACGTGGATATTTGCGTGGAAGGTCATGTTTGACAGATCTTATTGAATTTTTTGAAGAGGTTACTAGGAAAGTTGACAAGAGTAAAGCAGTGGATGTTGTCTATGTGGACTTCAGTAAGGCCTTTGACAAGGAAGGTTAGTTAGGAAGGTTCAATTGTTAGGCGTTAATTTTAAAGTAGTAAAATGGGTTCAACAGTGGCTGGATGGGAGATGCCAAAGAGTAGTGGTGTATATCTGTTTGTCAGGTTGGAGGCCGGTGACTAGTGGTGTCCCTTAGGGATCTGTACTGGGTCCAATGTTGTTTGACATATACATTAATGATCTGGACGATGGAGTGGTACATTGGATTAGTAAGTATTGTTACGAATGTACCACAGCTCTGAGGGGCCGAAGGGTGCGGGGTAGCCCCCTCCTTTGTGAGAATCGCAAGATCACTATTGAGTCAGTTCGGGAGACCCAGGAAATGAGAGAAAGACATGCAGAATCCACAAAGAGTTGGAATGTGTCCTGGCCTCCGAAAGGTGGACCCATTGATACCAGCTATTGCCTCTTGGAGACCGACTTGCGTATTGCATCCTGTACGATGCATCGAAGCCCCCAGGCAATGAACCAAGGGGGAGGTTGGTGGAGGGATTGCATCATCTCAACCTGATTGACATCTGAGACCCTGTGAGTCAGGATAAAAGAGGGTCTGTGGGAACAGCCCCTCAGACGCACCAGAAGAAACACTAGCGATCCCGTAATAGCGGAAGCCGGTGGGAAGGCTACGTGCGTCCGTTTCCATTTGCCCCGGAATCAGTGTGCCTTTACCATGGAAGAATGGTTTTTAGCTAACAACGGGGAAATCAACTCCCAACGACTCTCGAAGGATTGACATCATAAAAGGAATGGGCAAGTTTTAACCCGTCTTTCTCTCCAACCAAAACGCTGCAGCTTGAATGAACTAAAGTGACTTCTATATTTCCATCGGACAATACATTATCCCCTAGACAACGATAGAGCTATTTCTTATTGATTATTGTTAGACCCGCGCTTTTAGATTTAGTATTGACGACGTATATCATCTGTATGTTTGCATTGATATTTTTGTATATTTTTATCAATAAATACTGTTAAAACAGTACCATCAGACTTCAACGGACCCCTCTATCTTTGCTGGTAAGTGACCCAGTTACGGGGTATGTAACAGTATGCAGATGATACGAAGATAGCTGGCGTCGTAGATAATGAAGTAGGTTTTCAAAGCTTGCAAAGAAATTTAGGCCAGTGAGAAGAGTGGGCTGAAAGATGGCAGATGGAGTTTAACGTTGATAAGTGTGAGGTACTACATTTTGGTAGGACTAATCAAAATAGGACATACATGGTAAATGGTAGGGCATTGAGGGATGCAGTAGAACAGAGTGATCTAGGAATAATGGTGCATAGTTCCTTGAATGTGGAATCCCATGTGGATAGGGTGGTGAAGAAAGCTTTTGGTATGCTGGCCTTTATAAATCAGAGCATTGAGTATAGGAGTTGGGATGTAATGTTAAAATTGTACAAGGCATTGGTGAGTAGGGGAGATTCAAACAAGAGGACATGAGTTGAGAGTTAGGGGGCAAAAGTTTAGGGTAACACCAGGGGGAACTTCTTTACTCAGAGAGTGGTAGCTATGTGGAATGAGCTTCCAGTGCAAGTGGTAGAGGCAGGTTCGATATTGTCATTAAAAAAAAAAATTGGATAGGTATATGGTCAGGAAAGGAATGTAGGGATCTGGGCTGAGTGCAGGTCAGTGAGACTAGGTGAGAATAAGCGTTCCGCACAAAATAGAAGGGCCGAGGTGGCCTGTTTCTGTGCTTTAATTGTTATATGGTTACATAAAGCCTCAGTATCACATCCCTGCTCTTGCATTCTAAACCTCTTAAAATGAATGCTAACAATGTTAATGCAAGTTAACTTTATGATGTTCTGTACAAGGACTCCCAAATCCCTTTGCATCTCAGATTTTTGTATTTTCACCCATTTAGAAAATAGTCTGCACATTTATTTCTACTACCAAAGTGCATGACCATGTATTATCCGACATTGTATTTCATTTACCACTTTCTTGCCCTTTCTTCTAATCCAAGTCCTTCTGCAGTTTACCTATTTCCTCAACACTACCTGCCCCTCCACCAATCTTCGTATCATCTGCAATCTTGGCAACAAAGCCATCTATTCCATCATCTAAATCACTGATAAACAGCATAAAAAGAAATGGTCCCAACACTGACCCCTGTGGAACACTACTAATCACTGGCAGCCAACCAGAAAAACATAGAAAACCTACAGCATAATACAGGCCCTTCGGCCCACGAAGTTGTGCTGAACATGTCCCTACCTTAGAAATTATTAGGCTTACCCATAACCCTCTATATTTCTAAGCTCTATGTACCTATTCAAAAGTCTCTTAAAATACCCTATTGTATCTGTGGTAACTTCTACTTTACAAAAGGACCACTCAACAATTTTATGGCCAAAAGAGCACCTTTATCTGGGACAGCAAATGATATTTACAATACAGAGGCTTTCAGGTACCTCATGCAGCATGGCTGGTGGAACTATATACAATGCATACTGGGAGTAAAACCCCGGAACCAGCCGCTTGTTACCAGCAGCTCCCGATTAGTATTAACTTACTTTTAATAACCATCACATTACAACACTTCTCCCCCTTTAAAATCCAACATTCCCCATATATAAAAGAACTGGGAAATAAAACCAGTGGTGTCTTTAGCAACAGGTTACCTATACAAAAACTTTAAAAAAAAAGTGACAAATTCAACATTCAATCTAACAACAAAAAAAACCTCTCCAATCAAAGATTCAGTCTGTCAGGAGGTTTGCGAGAGTGCTGCAATCTACGCACTACTCCCGGTGACCCAGCTGGGACCGGTGGTGAGGATGTTTTGGGTGGATTGGGTGCTGGGGGCACGAGAGGGGTCTACGTGTCTGCGTTAGAATGTCCATCCTCCTCAGGGTACCCCAACCCCTCTGCCAGCGGCTCTCCCTCTGGCAAAGTCACTGGTGGACATGTTTCCACAGTAGTCTGTCTCACCATTGGTAACTCCATTAAACTGTCTATTTCTGAGCAGGAATCATAACGCAGGCGCACATGGTCCTGATGTCTGCAGAAAACATGCCCATCAGTCAGCTTGAAAACATAGGACACTGGACCATGCTCCTTAATAACCCCAGATAGCCAATGCTGATTGTTGCTACTGCTGAAGTTTCTCACATAGACATTGTGATCCAGTTTTAACTGTCTCTCTTGTGCATGTTGATCATGTCCCTCCTTCTGCTTTTCCTGCTTTCTCTCCACTTTTGCCTTCCTGTTTGGGCGCAGCAGGTCCAATCTTGGCTTGGGCCTACACCTCATCAGCATCTCTGCTGGAGTGCATGCAGTCGTAGTCTGTGGTGCAAGACAGTATTTAAACAGAAAATGTGAAAGCCGGGTACTAAGGGAGTCCCCTGTCATCTGCTTCAGGCCTTCCTTCACTGTCTGAACAGCCTGCTCAGCCAATCCATTTGGGGCTGGGTGGAAAGGAGCCATCTGAATGTGACAAATGCCATTCTGCTGCATGAACTCAATGAACAGCTCACTGGTGAACATCCGGCCATCATCAGAGACCAGAGTGTCAGGCAACCTATGGACTGCGAACACTTGCCTGAGTTTGTATATGGTTGAGGGGGCAGTGATGTTGCTCAAGATGTGAGTTCTATCCATTTAGAGTGTGCGTCTACCATTACAAGAAACATCTGCCCCATAAAGGGGCCAGCCAAGTCCCAATGTATCCTAGCCCAGGGGTAGACTGGCCACTCCCATGGGTGCAAAGGAGCCAGTGGTGGCATGTTCTGATTGGTCTGACATTGTGTGCAGGATTTTACTTTGTTCTCCAGATCCCGATCCACTCTTGGCCACCAGACGTATGATCTTGCAAGGCTTTTCATTCGAGTCACCCCTGGATGAGTCTCATGAATTTCCTCCACAATCTGTGAACGGCCAGGGGGAGGCACGATGACCCTCGCCCTCCAGAAAATGCAGACATCCTGCAGACTCAGCTCTGTCTTGCGTTTGGCATAAGGCATCAGTTCCTCTCCTTCCATGACTCTGGGGCAACCTTATAAAAGGGAAGTCTTGACTTGAGACAGGACTGGGTCCCTCTCTGTCCATTGCTTGATCTGGGTCACCTTTACAGGTGTCTCTGACAGCCTCTCCAATGAAAACACAGTCTCTGGAGGCACATATGTATACTCAGGTAAAAGTAGTCGACTCAGCGCATTGGCATTTGCATTATCCCCACTCGCCCTGTACACTATAGTGTACTGGTAGGCTGACAATGTGAGATCCCTACGCTGTATCCTGGCTGAGGATAGCAGTGGGATGCATCTGATCTCACTAAACAGGCTCATCAGTGGTTTATGGTCCGTATAAATTGCAAATGCACGTCCATAGAAGAACTGATGAAAGCGTTTGACTGCAAAAACAACGGCCAGACCTTTTTCGTCTAGCTGTGAATATCTCTTCTCAGCAGCCGTTAGGGTACGTGAAGCAAAATTAATAGGCTTCTCTGAATGGTCCTCCAAAACGTGTGAGAGAACTACCTCGACTCCATAGTGCGAAACGTCGCATGAAAGGGAGATCTCCTTGTCTGGGTCATAGTGAACAAGCAGCTTCGCTGAGTGTAGGAGTTCTTTCACTTCCTTGAAAGTTTCCTCCTGCTCTTCACCCACTGCTACTTAATGTCTTTGTAAGCAGCTTATACAGTGAGGTCAAAACCTTTGAGAGGTCAGGAAGAAACTTGCCATAATGATTCACCATGCCCAAAGTTGATCTGAGTTCAGTGACACTCTTGGGGCTTGGAGCCTCCTTCATAGCTCCCACTTTGTCCTCCACTGGGCAAAGTCCCTCAGCTGTAATACTGTGTCCCAGCTAGGCCACACTCGGAGCCAGGAATACACATTTTCCACGTTTCAATCACAGCTCTGTATCTGCGAGCCTCTCCAGCACCTGTCCTAAGTTAGCCAGATGCTTCCCCTTCGTGGCTCCTGTGTTCAAAATATCATCAAGATACACTGCAACATGCGGAATCCCCTGCAGCAAAAGAGTCCATTGTCCTTTGGAAAATGGCAGGACTAGATGCCAATCCAAACACCAGGCAATTGTATTTTTATCCGTTTTACCTGCCTTCAAAACTGGACCAATGGGAGCCACCCACCTTGAAAACTGGATGGGCTCAATGATGCCCAGCGCCTGTAAACATTCCAGCTCCCCCTCAACTTTGCCTTTCATAGCATAGGGCACTGACTTGGGCTTAAAAAAATGTGGTGTGGCCTCAGGGTCGACATGGAGTTTCACGGTCACGCACTTCAGTGTGCCCAGCTCGTCCCTGAAAACGTCACTATACCGCTGCAGAATGTCTTCCATCATGTGTGCATACTTAATTTCATGCCAGCTGAGCTGGATTTTTTGAAGCCAATCGTAGCCCAAAAGACTGGGCCCACTGCCCTTAGCTATCACCAGCCTGGCTTCAGCCTTCTGACCCCCCAGCTGAAATGTCTACATATAACACCCCTAAATGAGGTATGGACTACCCCATATAGCTCCTGAGATGGAGCTTTGATGGTCATCCTGTGGATAGTCAGCGGCTTTTTCTCCCATCAGACCATCAAAGCTCCATTTCTACCCCAATCATGTTGTAGCTACACGCTGCCTCTTCGTCTGCTTCCCCTAGGTGTTGTGTGACTGCCTGAGCCGGTTGAGCTTTCCCCTGCCCAGGCTTAACCTTACCCTTTATGCTCTACCTTACACTTATTAGCGAAATGTCCCTTTTTGCTACAAGCATGGCAGACATATCTTTGAACTTGCAAACATTTGCATAGTGCGTCCCTCCACACTGAAAACATTCCACAAGCTTTGCCTGTTCACCAGTCTCCCTCCTGACTTGGTGCACTGCCGCCGACTGCGACCCTCCCTGGTCCTTTCTGGATAGCCTTAGCATTATTAGCAGCCATCTCCATGCCTTGGGCAATCTCTAGAGCGGGCTTTCTTGAAGGTCAATGGTGGGGTTTCCCCCAACAAGCAGCGTTGTATGGTGTCATTATTAATGCCGCATACTAATCTATCACAGAGCATGTCATCCAACCCTGCTCCGAAATCGCAATGCCCCGATAGCTGCCGAAGCTCGGCCACAAAATTAGCCACAGACTGACCTGGCTTCCTGAAATGGCTGTGAAACTTGAACCGTTGGACTATCACCGAAGGTTTTGGATTGTGGTGGTTGCCCAAGAGCTTGACCAGTTCATCATATGGAATTTCTCCCAGTTTCCGCAGTGTGCCTAAGTTCCTTATTAGCTTATAAGTCTTTGCCCCACACACACTCAGGAGAATAGAATTCTTAGCTTCCTCAGTAATTCCATTAGCACAGAAAAAGTGCCCCAATCTTTCCTCATATTCCAGCCAGTCCTCGATTCCCTCCACAAATTCACTGATTGTCCCAAACGCAGCCATCCGAACGCAAGGCTACTCGCCCGCTCACAGCTCCTGTTCAAAAGGCATCAACACGTCCACAAAACCAGTTCACCTCGTTGTCAAAAATATGTGGTAACTTCTACTTTACAAAAGGACCACTTGACAATTTTATGGCCCAAAGAACATCTTTACCTGGGACAGCAAATGAAGCTTTCAGGTACCTCGTGCAGCATGGGCGGTGGAACTCTATACGATGCATACTGGGAGTAAAAACTCGCCAACCCCAGAACCAGCCGCTTGTTACCAACAGCTTCCAATTAGGATTAACTTACTGTTAATAACACTCACATTACAACAGCATCCACCTTCACCACCATTGCTAGCAGCCCATTCCACGCACTCACCACTCTCTGAGTAAAAAACTTACCCCTGAAATCTCCTCTGTACCTACTCCCCAGCACCGTAGCCCCATGTCCTCTTGTGGCAACCCTGGGAAAAAGCCTCTGACTATCCACAGGATCCTTTTCTTCCCACTCACTGACTCCTACCAATCAGCCAATGCTCTAACCATGCCAGTAGCTTTTCTGTAATACCATGGGCTCTTAACTTGTAAGCAGCTTCAGCATCTTGTCAAAGGCCTTCTGAAAGTTCAAATATACAATTTCCACTGCATCTCCTTTATCCTACTTGTAACCTCAGCTGTTCATGAGAATTGAATAGTCATTATTCCTAATCAAGAATTTGCCAACTTTCAAGATAAAACAGGCTATGAAAATAGCATTTGCTATTCACGCCAGACAAAGAGAAAAGATTCAGTCAAAGTTCAGCCAATCATGCTGTATTACCGAGGATTTACACGGAATAGAAATTTTCCTGATGGGATTGTAGAATACATTGACATAAGATATAAAGAATTTTCCCCCAGAAGGTTGTAGATTAGGATAAGAGAGCTACAACAGTGTTAACCATAGCAGGCAATTTTTAAAATCGCAAGCTATGATGAAATGTTTGCAGTTCAATGGAATAATTTCAAAATAAAAGTGAGTTTATTGTATGGCAGGATAAATTAGAAGTAGTTTAGATGAAATGGGAGAAAAGCTAGAGAAGGATGTTTGGGGCTAAGACTGAAAACAATATATGAATGGGTCACTGGAAAAGAAAGGGATACACAGTGGTGGATGGTCTCAGCCTCACTGACAAAGACGTCCACAAGCTCTCTGTCGAAGAGGTTAGGAAAAGGTAGTTTTCAAATGAAAATAATTTCACCTGATTTTGCCCCTTCTCTCAGCTGATCTTCATGCTTGGATGACCTTCTGGCCAATGTCTTAACTTCTTCCTCCAGGAATGTTACATACTCTTGTAGACAAGACAGCTTTGATCGATATTCAGCATTCACCTGAGAAGAATTAGATCTACAATAAGGCTGACTGACAGTAAGGTGCTTACAGTTGGTGCAGACAGCAATACAAGTGAGCAAACACTGTGTTACATCAATTTACTATGAAACTATATTTCATAATGAAAGATCTCATGACACTCTCCCACTAAAATGATTGGCCTACACTAGCTCAGCTAAAGGTCAAAAAAGGGTCTAAAGTTCTACTGCACAATTCAATTTATAATAACTAGTATTTATACTTGCACAGAAACTAAACTGTATTTCTGTTGTGGTAGAAGCAGTACATATTACATGATTACTTTCATCTGAATAGCAAAACCCCAGTCCAAGGACTGTAATAGTCATTTTAACTTGACAATACCAAATAGGTTTCAAGACTCTAATTGCAGTATTCAATCTTAAAAAATTCAAGACTTCTTTACCTTCCGTACTTTCTTTACTCTCCTGCTTTAGTCAGTTTTCAGGATATAGACTTAGCTCTTATAACAGTGAACTTTTTCCTTTGAATAATTTGGTATTAGTTGATACTAACCTTCCTTTTAAAATTGTAAGAAATCAATTTACTTACTTGGGTGTAACAATTACTAGGAATTATAAATTCCTTTTTAAAGAAAGTATCTTACACTTCTGAATTATGTTAAGAAGGCACTATCAAATTGGTCACCCCTCTCTTTATCATTGATTGGCCAAACTAATTCTATTAAAATGAACATTTTGCCTAAATTTTTATATTTGTTTCAGGCCATACCTGTTTTTATTCCTAAATCCTTCGATTCTCTGGATTCTATTATATCTTATATATGGAAAAATAAAATTTCTGGACAAAATAAAGTTAATCTTCAAAAAGCTAAGAAGAATGGAGGCTTAGCCTTACCCAATTTTAGGTTTTATTACTGGGCAGTCAATATATGGAATCTTATGTTTTAGTTACATTATATTAACCAAAAAGACTGCCCAGTCTGCGTTTCTTTAGAAGCTAATTCTGTTAATAAATTTTCTATCATTTCTCTTCTTGGATCCTCAATTCATTTATCTTTAAGTAATTTAACTGATAATTTTGTAGTTAAAACACACTTTGAGGATTTGGGTACAATTTAGAAAATATTTTGGTTTATTGAGTTTTTCACTTTCAAGTCCCATTTTTTCTATTTTTTAACCTTCTATGACTGATGTAGTTTTTAAAGAGTGGAATAGATTGGGTATTAAATGTTTTCAGGATTTGTTTGTTGGAGATAGTCTCTTTCATTTGAACAACTGTCAGCTAAGTCTAGCCTACCCAAAACCCACTTTCTTCGATATTGACAAATTAAGAGACTTTTTGCATTCTCAAGTACATACATTTCCTAAAAGTCCAGGTAAGAATTTACTTGATACAATTTTTAATTTGAACCCTTTCATAATGGATCTATATCTAATATTTATGATATGTTGTTGAGAATGAGAAATATTCCTTTAGACAAAATTAAAAATCTCTGGGAACAAGATTTATAGATTTCAGTTTCTGAGGATACCTGGAATAAAATTTTTAAATTGGTTACTACCCAATCATTATGTGCCAGTCATTTCCTTCTACAATTTAAAGTGGTTCATAGGGCCCACATGACTAAAGATAAGCTGTCTCGTATTTATTCTGATATATCTCCCTATTGTCATAGATGTAACAATGGAGAAGCTTCACTAATTCATATGTTTTGAATTTGTCCAAGTCTTGAAAACTTTTGGAAGGTGTATTCCTTTCGTTCCTAGTGCCCCATCCATATATTGTCTTCAGTCTTAGCCCCAAACATCCTTCTCTATCTTCTCTCCCATCTCATCTAAACTACTTCTAATTTATCCTGCCATACAATAAACTCACTTTTATTTTGAAATTATTCCATTGAACTGCAAACATTTCATCATAGCTTGCAACTTTTAAAATTGTCTGCTATGGTTAACACTGGTGTAGCTCTCTCATTCTAATCTACAACCTTCTGGGGATATATTCCTTATATCTTACGTCAATGTATTCTACAATCCCATCAGGAAAATTTCTATTCCGTGTAAATCCTCGGTAATACAGCGTGATCGGCTGAACCTTGACTGAATTTGCTCTTTGTCTGGCGAATGTTATTTTGCAAATGTTATTTTCATAGCCTGTTTTACCTTGAAAGTTGGCAAATTACTTCATAAGGAATAATGACTATTCAAATAAGCTTCTCATGAACAGCTGAGGTTACAAGTAAGATAAAGGAGATGCAGTGGATATTGTATATTTGAACTTTCAGAAGGCCTTTGACAAGGTGCTGAAGCTGCTTACCAAGTTAAGAGCCCATGGTATTACAGAAAAGCTACTGGCATGGTTAGAGCATTAGCTGATTGGTAGGAGTCAGTGAGTGGGAAGAAAAGGATCCTGTGGATAGTCAGAGGCTTTTTCCCAGGGTTGCCACAAGAGGACATGGGGCTACGGTGCTGGGGAGTAGGTACAGAGGAGATTTCAGGGGTAAGTTTTTTACTCAGAGAGTGGTGAGTGCATGGAATGGGCTGCTAGCAATGGTGGTGAAGGTGGATGCTGTTGTGAGTGTTATTAACAGTAAGTTAATACTAATTGGAAGCTGTTGGTAACAAGCGGCTGGTTCTGGGGTTGGCGGGTTTTTACTCCCGGTATGCATCATATATAGTTCCACCACCCATGCCGCACGAGGTACCTGAAAGCCTCTGTACTGTAAATATCATTTGCAAATTTTTTCGTGCTTTTTGAAGTAAATTTTAAACCTAATCCTTTGACTGCCTTATTTGGTATTATTGGAAGAAATTATATTATTTTGGAGACACATGATTTGCACATTTTGGCTTTTATTTCTCTTACAGCCAGGAGGGCATTGTTGCTTTAAGTGGAAGGATGCCATTCTGCCTACTCATACTCATTGGTTAAATGATGTTATGTCATGTTTAAATTTAGAGAAGATTCACTGTTCAATTTCTGAACCTAGACAAGAATTTTTTAACATTGTGGGGACCTTTTTGAATTATTTTCAAAATCTTTGATTTGCTATTAAAGACAGATGTTGGCTAATAATATTTTACTATATGATAAGGATTTTTTCAATAGACAATAGGTGCAGGAATAGGCCATTCGGCCCTTTGAGCCAGCACCGCCATTCACTGTGATCATGTTCTTCCAACATCATTGCGTTCCATTGCAAAGCCTTGGTGGATCCAAGTTCCTCATTGAAATGATGGGAGATCCCCTCTTCAATTCCAGTTTATGTGGCGGCAATCCAGAGAGTTCGACCGAATCAGGGAATTCTGTTGGAAAATGAGTGGCATTAGCTCCTTCACTTACAGTATTGAAGGAAAAGTATTCTTTCATGATTCCAGGGAAGCGTCTAATGCATGTGAAGTTTATTTTTCACATCATTTCATTGAGAGGAACCAAGATAGAATTCCTCGAGAACAATTCTGCAGGATTGTTGAATGTTGGGTAGATGAAATCAATGCATTCTTCCATAGTTTTTGCTGGCAGAATCATATCTTCAGGTAATTCTATTTCATCCTTCTCATTTTTTTCAATCTTGTCTTCTCCAACATCCAATAAGAACTCAGAATATCGTCCTTCTCCCTCACTCAATCACGTTTCTCTTCAATTGAAACTTGATGAAGTTTCTCCATAAGTAGGACTTTTTTTAATGCATGAATTCTCCACATCAGCATCATTTCCACGTTTCACAACTGGTAGAAGCTGATGGAAATCACCACAGCAAATGGTTAAAATACCCCCGAAAGTCTTATTTTTGACACATACATCACAAAGAGTCCAGTCCATGACTTCAAAGCTCTCCCTCCTAATCATGGGGCACTCATCCCAGACAATAAGCCTCGCATTTTGGAGTAAATATGCATTATTGGTGTTTTTAAATCGATGTTACAAAGGACATCTTCATTGACTTTTGAGGGGTATTTTGAATCTTGAATGCACCATCCTACCATGGAGTAAAAATCCCGGAGTACTCCTCCACTCTTTTCCCCATTCTCCATCTTTCCCATCTCTTATTAGTCCAAGTGTAGAATCTGGGAATATCCACATAGTACAGGGTTCTTGCAATATCATTATTCAGTTGCACAGCAGCATTATCTTGAAATACTTGATGCTGTTGGGGAAGGTGCACTTGAAGGTGAACAACAGCTGGTTCCCTCTCGTGAATTGGAAATCCAGGTATCAATCTGACAGCTTCAGAGGGCCTGTAACCAGAGCTGTGCCTGTCCCATGACAGCACTGCCCTCACCTGGTCGGAGGTCACACTACCTCCCAGTCAACATTTCACCCCTCCCAACTAATCAATGCACACTGTACCGCCAACGACCAGGCGAACACCTGGCCACAGGATGAGGGGGGCCCCAACCTCAGCCTCTCCCATCAGGAGGCAAGCGCCCTGGGAAGCCTCTCTGACCAGCAGAGCATTAACAATGTGCTGTGGGCGCCACCAACAGGAGTCCGCAATGGCACTACTTTGTGGGATCGGGTAGTGACTGCGGTGAGAGCCCGATATCCCACACTTCTGGAGTGGTATCTACATGGGCGCCCACAATGGGGTACGGTCAGTGAGGGCACCCGGGTTATCAGGGAATGGGCACTTGTCAATGGCATCCATCAATAGACAATAGGTGCAGAAGTAGACCATTCGGCCCCTCGAGTCTGCACCGCCATTCTGAGATCATGGCTGATCATTCACTATCAATACCCAGTCCCTGCCTTGTCCCCATATCCCTTGATTCCCCTATCCATCAGATATCTATCCAGCTCCTTCTTGAAAGCATCCAGAGAATTGGCCTCCACCGTCTTCCGAGGCAGTGCATTCCACACCTCCACAACTCTCTGGGAGAAGAAGCTCTTCCTCAACTCTGTTTTAAATAATTGACCTCTTATTCTCAATCCATGCCCTCTGGTACTGGACTCTCCCAACATCTGGAACATATTTCCTGCCTCAATCCTATCAAATCCTTTAATTATCTTAAACGTTTCAATCAGATCCCCTCTCAATCTCCTCAATTCCAGTGAGTACAAGCCCAATCTCTCCAATCTCTCTGCGTAAGACAGCCCTGCCATCCCAGGAATCAACCTAGTGAATCTACGCTGCACTTCCTCAATTGCCAGAATGTCCTTCCTTAAACCTGGAGACCAAAACTGTACACAATATTCCAGGTGTGGTCTCACCAGGGCCCTGTAGAAATGCAAAAGAACATCCTTGCTCTTGTATTCAATTCCCCTTGTAACAAAGGCCAACATTCCATTTGCCCTCTTCACTGCCTGTTGCACTTGCTCATTCACCTTCATTGACTGGTGAACTAGGACTCCTAGGTCTCTTTGCATTTCTCCCTTACCTAACTCGACACCGTTCAGACAATACTCTGCCCTCTTGTTCCAGCTTCCAAAGTGGATAACTTCACATTTATTCACATTGAATGACATCTGCCAAGTATCTGCCCACTCACTCAGCCTATCAAGGTGCCTACAACCACAACTTCCTCGAAGACACACTAGTGACCGGTACCCTAGCAGGATACCTGGTCACTACCATGCGCCCTGACCTGAAGTCAGTCATCCTGCCCCTCATGGCACCAGCCAGCGGTAGGACCATACGGGATGCCATCACCTTCCTAGACGGACTGGAATATATGCAGAGGGGGGCACCCACCCAGGTCCGCAAGAGCAAGGCAAGGGGTCCAAACACTATCCCTCCCCGCTTTACATGCAGATAGCTGTACACAGACCTGCTGCGTGCAAGGGTGGACCATGACAGCATCTCCACCCCCAACCTATATGCCCTGTGGAAAGAGCTTTGCAGAGCAAGACTAGCTACAACAAGACTACCATCCGCCCCGCCACCAAGCCTGACGCAGGAGGCACCCCCAGTCCCCAAACCGCCCAGCCAGACCATGCCCACACCAACCCACCCCTGCACCTCCCTTACCTGAAACTGCCTTGCCTGCTCTCAAGGAAGAACTCAGAGTTCCTGAGACAGGAAATGTCCCACCTTCTCCACCAAGGCGCTTCACCACAGGGGTGGCAGACCTTCCCCCCCCCCATAGGATGAAGGTCAAGGCCCCCGGTGCATTTGCTCTCTCGCCCTCTCCCGCCCAGGCGACCTGAGGCCACATATACCTGTTGTAGTACATTGGGGAAAGGGAAACACGCAGAAGTGGATTGCACTTGTCAATACTGGTGCCCAGCACACCATCATCCCAGGCAATCCCGCCGCATGGAGGGGCACCGACATGCAAATTGAGGGGTTGGGAGGCTCCCTTTTGCCCACCAGGGAGGTCACACTTCACCTAGCCATAGGCAACCATCCCCCCAGACCTGTACAAGTCCTTATTGCCTCCTTCCCAGAATGTATCCTCGGGATCAATGTTTTAAAGGGACAGTCCCTTCAAACAACCAGGGACAAGTTCACCTTCGGCACTGCACCAGCCACGATTGACTCCATTCAAGCCCTGCTACGGGAGAGAGTTATTCAACCCACAGCCTCCCCTTTCAACAGCCCTGTTTGGCCCGTCCACAAAAAGAACCATTTCTGACGGATGACCGTTGATTACAGGCACTTAAACAAGGTTGTTACCGACACTGTCACCCTCATTGAGGACATCTCAGGACGTCCACATAAACCCTGGTATGCGGTTGCTGACCTTGCTAATACATTTTTCTCTAACCCTTTGCATCAGGATAGTCAGGACCAATTTGCATTTACTTGGGATGGCAGTCAATACACCTTTTGTCGCCTACCCCAAGGCTGTCCACAGCCACACTATCTGCCATGGCCTCATCTCCCTCGATTTACACAGCATCCAGCTCCCCCCCCACACCCGAGGTGTCAATCGCCCATTATGTTGATGATAACCTTCACATGCTAATTGAATCCCTCAGGGTACGGGGCTGGGCAATTAACATGGAGAAGGTACAGGGCCCCAGCCAAAATGTGCTCTTTCTGGGAATACAGTGGAACTCTGACCACACAAACATCCCTGATGCTGCTAAAAATATCTTAAATTTTGCTGTCCCCTCTAATAAAACTGACACACAGATTTGTGGGGCTCCTGGGCTATTGGCAACAGCATATACCCTACTTGACCATGCTTCTTCGGCCACTCTATAGGATTTCCAGGAAAAAATTCACATTTCTATGGGGACCAGAGCAGTAGGCTGCTTTTGATACAGCTAAACAGGCTGTGGAACAAGCAATGCCACTTTCCCTGCCAGGCAGGTCTGCCCTTTGAATTACAGGTTTCAGCCAGTGAGATGGTCACCGAGTGGAGCCTCTGGCAGAAGACCCACAGGCGTGGAGTCCCCCTCGACTTCTGGACTAAAGTCCCTACCTGAAGCGTGCTACAGCCCCTTGGAGCGCCAGCTACTAGCCTGTTATCTGGTGCTCCTCGCCACAGGACACCAAACAGGCACCGACCCTGTTGTCCTTCACCACCATCTCCCCATAATGCGATTCCACCCACAAAGAGGGCCGTGCCCAGAGGTCCTCCATTGTCAAGTGGAAGTGGTACATTGCGGACCGGCTGAACCCGCTCCTGAAGGGGTCGGCCGCCTCCACGATCAAGTCATGGCTTTCCCCCAGTCCCAGGACCCTGCTGGAGGCGACCCTCCCCAGCGTGTTGGGGTCAACCCTTTGATTCCCTCGATCCTGACGACAAACTGAATGCCTGGTCCATAGATGGCTCCAGCCGCTGGAAAAGGGGAAAACCATTGTGGAAAGCAGCAGCACTTCATCCTGCCACGGGCAAAATTTTGACCACCTGGGGGGGGGGGGGGGGTTCCAGTCAACTTGCCGAGCTGGCAGCAGTAGCCCTCACCCTCCAAAACACCACCAGACCAATCTACATCTATACCAACTCCTGGGCAGTAGCAAATGGCATGGCGGTGTGGATGTCTTGGTGGCAAGACATGGGGTGGGAAATACATGGGCATCCCCTCTGGGGACAGCACCACTGGCATTTCATTTGGGACCAGGCTATCCACAGAAAAATTTCTGTGTACCATGTGGACACCCATACCTAAAAGGATAACGATGAGGCAACATATAACGCCGCTGTGGACCAGGCTGCCCAAATATCATCTGCCACCACCTCCACCCGACACCGACCCCAGTGCACTAGTTGCATGGGCACGCTGCAAAGGTGGCAACTTAGGGGCTGATGGCACACAATACTGGGCTGAACAATTCGGTGTCACCCTGATACTCGACCAATGCAAAACCTCTGTAGCTAACTGCTCCGTCTGCCAGATCAAGCCATGGGGCTTGCCGACAGGGCCACTAGGCCATATCCGTCGCAGCACAGGAGCGGATCGGGTAGTATAAGACAGCCACTGGGTCCCCTCAAGAAGGGAGAATTGTCACGCATGGTCCAGGGGACACCCGCTGGGTCGCCATTTTGGGTAAATCTGATTTGTCCTGTATACATACCCGGCATTTAACCAGACGGGAATGAGTTTCCTCCTGAACCCCCCTCCCCCCCCACAGGACAATGGTGCTACTTCAGTCATTCCTCCTGGTCGCTGCGATGATCAGCTTCGTGTCAGCTGCCAACACCTTCCTCAGGGTTGCTTCCTAGTTTGCCAGCAACACCAACAGACCAGCCTGCTGGATCTGCATGCAAACCCCAGCACACACTGATGATGTGCTGCCACTCACGTCGATCCCACTGGCTGACATCGAGATGAACTGTTTACACAGACTTCGCTCCTGCTGGTTTTGGTATATCTGTTTGGGGGGGCCCTGCTGGCAGTCCCCCACCACTCTCCTCCCCACTTCACAACGTCTCTTCCCTTGATCCCCGATGGGGTGGGTGCTTCAGGAACTGGTACTTCCCTCCCTACAATTTGACCTCCACTCGAGTCCCCACCCTCACAGTTATCCCACAGCCACTGAGTAGACCCAGGGAATGCTGGTGCAGGCTCCGCAATGAGCACACTTCCAACTTTCAATCGGACACTGCAACTGCCAGCGCAATTGGTACCCGGGCGCCCCAGCCACCACTGCCGATGGTGCCACTAAGCTGGGAGCTCCCTGGACTCTGAACGGGACCCACTGGATCTGCGGTCACCGCGCCTACCCATGGCTCCCCACAAGCTGGTACGGCTGCTGCTTTCCTGCATATGTGGTGCCCTTCATCCACCCCCTGAACGAACTTGGGGAGCACCCGGCATCTGTCAACCACCAGGACAAGAGGGCCATTACAGAGGCAGAGAGGTTCTGGATGGCAGCCTTTCCCAGTTATGGTATGGCCCAAGTGCCCAGGGAGGTGATCCAGATATCCAGTGTGCTCGAGACTCTGGCCAACAAGATGGCAGTGGCACTGCAAAACACTGAGGATGCTCTCACCCGAACGGCGGCAGAACTAACAGCTGGCAGGATGGTCGCTCTGCAGAACCGAATGTCCCTGGACTACCTACTTGCTGCTGATGGTGGAACGTGTGCAGTGATTGGTAAGGAATGCTGTACCTTTAATCCCTGATCAGTATAGCAACATCACCCACTTGGCTGCTCACATTTGGGACTCGGTGGCTAAAATTCAAAAATCGAGGGACCAACTCCTCCAGCACGACACCTCCTGGGGCAATTGGTGACCATTTGGGTCCATGGCGGTTGGTGGGCAACTATCATCCACTGGTCCATCGCACTCATTCTTGTCATAATTGCTATTATACTATGTTATGCATGCCAAATTATTAAGATTGTGCCTGCCTTTATTTAGCTGCTTAGAAATGGTTACTTCTTGTATGTGTTGATTTTGTTTTCACTCTCCCTTATGTGTCCTGGCTGTGCATTGTGTCCTCCGAGGGGTGGAGTGTAACCAGAGCTGTGCCTGTCCTGTGACAGCACTGCCCTCACCTGGTCGGAAGTCACGCCACCTGCCAGTCAACATTTCACCCTTCAACTAATCAATGCACACTTAATCACTGGCCACCTTAATTGGATTAACCTGTCTAGCACCAAGCCATTGGGCCCCTGACCTATAAAAGGTGCTACATGTGCTTGGCTCACTCTCTTTTGCCATCCTCAAGGGACCACCCTGCTTCACTGCAGGTAAGGTGTGCACTGAATAGGGTTGTGGGAGCATTTATTGTTGTCCCTTTAGCAAAGAGCCAAGGGGAGGCAAGTATTGTAGTTACTTTTCCCCTGCTTGTATGTGTACCTGTACTCCATCACCACACCGTTTTCCCGTGTATTGTACTGCAGACCCGACTTTTCCCACACTCCTCTATTCTCAGCACGTTTGTACAAATACTGTAGCCGCTTGTGTTGTTCAAGCTTTTTCTCCCCTTGTAAATAAACTCCTTATTTTTAAAACTGTGTCCAGAGCTCTTGCCTTGAGACCCAAAGAACCTTTCTCATTTCCATCACAACAGGGCCCGATCTATCCGCCTGTCAATTACTGTGTGATTTTGTCTTCTCTATTCACTGCAAAAACTGCCTGGTCACTCAAAGGTGGATTCGGCCCTGTGAGTGTCGTGGTTTCCGTCATGGCTGACATCGGGCCCCGAGTGAAAGCGAGGCAGTTGATTTTGGCGAATGAACAATTTTATACAAATGTATAACCCTGAACGTTGCCCAAATTCTGTAAGTTAGTGTATTTTAAGTCGATTTAGCCAAAAATAGTGGCGCTATAATGCACCGTTTGCACTAACTGGGGGTCACAAACAGACAGAGCAAGAAAGTTTTAGTATTATATAGATAGTACATTTCATCACCTTTAATTGTTCTAGTTTTATGGTCATTCTCAGGTCTGCAGCAGCTTTATTATGTTCAAGTTCATATTCCAAACGTTGCAGTCTGCTTTGCTGAGATGTTGTTAACTCCATTCTTTAAGTTGCGTCAATCGCTTCATTAATCTAAGTAATTCAATGCAGTTCAGTTCACAATATTTAAACTATTGTTTGAGAATCAATTCTGGCAAATTTTTAAATGCCTTCTCCAGGGGTCTGCAACCCGTGGCTCCGGAGCCGCAAGCGACTCCCTGTGGCTTTGGAAAATAAATTATGAGTATTTAATTAAAATGTATTTTATGTTAGTTTGTTAGTTTTTGAAATGTAATTCTAAATTTGAAGATTATGGTGACCTTGTACAATCTAAATAAAACGTGTTTTTTGTCGCTACTAATATACGTCTCCACTGTCAATGCCTGACTCCTGCCAGTGCGTGATTTCTTTAATTTTTCGATCCAAGGTAGGCTAACTATGGAGAATTCTAAAAAAAGAAAAGTGACTGAAGAAAACAGAACGTTTAATGATACGTGGGCAGATTCATTTGCTTTCACTGCTGACGAGACTAGTTGACCGGTATGCTTAATCTGCAATGAGAAACTAGCAAACAACAAAAAGTCAAAAGTCACAAGACATTTCCAGAATAAACATGCAGCCTTTGCTCAAAAATATCCGAATGGAGATGAGAGA
Source organism: Hypanus sabinus (assembly GCF_030144855.1). Taxonomy (NCBI): domain Eukaryota; kingdom Metazoa; phylum Chordata; class Chondrichthyes; order Myliobatiformes; family Dasyatidae; genus Hypanus; species Hypanus sabinus. Next base: position 35,286,658 of record NC_082724.1, read on the forward strand.
AAATTTTCGGAACTGATGCGGAAGGTTGATCTGAGCAAAAATCATTTCGAGAAGAGGATGAAGTCTGGAAAATCAACTACATATGCTAGTTTTGTTGCCGCTCAGGAAATAGTCAGGCACGGGAAGCAGTTTACAGATGGTGAATATATAAAAGAATCTTTCATTAAGATTTCAGAACATCTATTCACGGACTTGAAAAACAAGAGTGAAATTGTGCAGAAAATCAGGGATATGCCCCTCTCTGCAAAGACAGAACCATAAAAATGGCAGAAGACATCACAAGACAGCAAATTAAAGACATCAATTCAGCTGTGGCCTACTCAATTGCCTGTGACGAGTCTAAAGACAAAGGTGATATTGAACAAATAGCACTGTTCTGCCGGTATGTAAACTCTGCCGGGCCACAGGAAGAAATGATTGAGTTGATACCTCTAAAAGGCCAAACACGGGGGGGGGGGGGTGACATCTGTGAGGCTGCCTTGAATTGTTTAAGAGCCAAAGGAATAAAGACCACCCACCTTGTGTCAGTAGCTACTGATGGGGCACCAAGTATGACAGGAGCGCACAAGGGATTTGTGGCTTTACTGCAGAAGTCGCTAGACAGAAAGCTGCTGACTTTTCACTGCATCTTGCACCAAGAGGCACTGTGCGCTCAAACATTTCCTCCGGAATGCACAGAAGTAATGGATGTTGTCATTCAGATTGTCAATAAAATAATGGCAAAAAGTTTAAATCACCATCAATTCCGTTTGTTACTGGACGAGCTGGAAAGCACATATTCTGATCTCCTGCTGCACAACAAAGTCCGGTGGCTGTCCAGAGGGGAGGTGCTGAAACGCTTTGTCGCGTGTCTGGAAGAAGTGAAAACTTTCCTGCGCAGCAAAGGGCTCACCTTTCCTGAGCTGGAACAGCCAGAGTGGCTGGAAAAGCTACACTTCATGGTAGACATGACAGCGCACCTGAACACGGTGAACACAGCTCTTCAGGGGAAAGGACGCACAGCCCTGCACATTTTGGAGGATGTTTTGGCATTCAAGCACAAGTTGACAGTGCTTGCCAGAGATTTACAGAAAGGCACATTGACTCACTTCCCCAATTTGAGTGAGTTCAAACAAGCTCACAACATGATAAATTCGGGGTATTTACATTCTGCAATCATTGCAAAGCAAACATCGTTTGGGAAACGCTTCTGTTGAGTTCAACGAGGAAAAAAACCACATTATCCTTTCCGGTCACTCCCCTAAGCATCGGTCCATCCCTACTGAATATGACTGCATTGGCAGGTGTGAGTCAACCTGATCTTGAGATGGAACTGGCCGACATAGCCGTCAAAGACATATGGCTGTCCAAGTTTAGACAGCAGACCTTGAAGATGTTGCCCGTCAGAAGGCTGTTCTTGCTCAGAATCACAAATGGAGTGATATTGAAAACATCCCCAAACCGGACAAACTTGTGTTCGAAACATGGAATGCTATCCCTGACATTTATGTAAACATTAAAAAGTATGCGCTTGGAGTCCTGTCAATCTTTGGATCCACATATGTATGTGACCAGGTGTTCTCCAACATGAACTTTATTAAAAACAAACACCGCGCATGCCTCACAGATGACAACTTGTGATCCTGTGTAAAGATGAGGGTGACATCATTCAGCCCTGAAGTGCAGACGCTGTGCGCTGAGGTCCAGGAGCAGAAATCCCATTAACCAAGTATGATAAATATTTTAATTGCCTATTATTTTACATATATTCATATTTTTTCATTGTTCAGTGAAATAGTCCTTTTATTTTTCAGGTTGACAGCTGGCTGACGTTATTTTTGGTTTGCTGCTGGCGGACAATTTAAGTTCGGCGTTTTTCATAAATACATGAAGGACTCAAATAGACATTGAGTATTTTACTTGAAAGTAACCTTCAACCCAACGTCTTTTTTTCGGATTTCAAAATGTTTTTGTTGCATGCAGAAATGTAATTTCATTTTCTCTGCAGGGGTTCATCGATTTCATAAATGCAACACGTTATAGTTTGTTTATACATAGCATAAAGGCAAAAAAAAACATTGTATGCAGTGTTATTTCATTTTAAATGTCAAATGGGTTTTGTGGCTCCCAGTGTTTTCTGTGGGAAACGGGTCCAAATGACTCTTTCAGTGTTAAAGGTTGCCGACCCCTGGCCTTCACTGTCAAAGATAACAGAAAAATCGATCAGTTTCCTTAAAACAGCCAGGAGTCAATGGTATTTGTATAGTTAGTGTCAATTATATATGCCTTGGTTACATTGCCCACACAAATATGCAGTGACTGATTACGCAATATTGACAATAAAGTCCAAGCACGTGGGTAATGGGGACAATGCACTGATCTGAGTAATTCCTATATTGGAGGGTGACTAATTTACAGGATTCATGGAGGTAAATTATGAAGGACCCCATGCACCCCATATACAAACTCTTCTCCCTCCTGCCATCTGGGAAAAGGCATCGAAGCATTCGGGCTCTCACGACCAGACTATGCAAGTTTCTTTCCCCCAAGCTAACAGACTCCTCAATACCCAGACCCTTGACTGACACAAACTTACTACGCTCTATTGTGCCTATTGTCTTGTTTATTATTTGTTGTAATGCCTGCACTGTTTTGCGCACTTTATTCAGTCCTGGGTAGGTCTGCAGTCTAATGTAGTTTTTTTTTCCTGTGTTGTTTTTCACGTAGCTCAGTGCAGTTTTTGTACTGTTTCATGTAGCACCATGGTCCTGAAAAACGTTGTCTCACTTTTACCGTGTACTGTACCAGCAGTTGTGACAATGACAAATAAAAAGTGACTTGACTTGTGTATTGCAGTAAGGAAACTTATTTAATCTTATTTCCAAAGGCATCCGAATGTTCTCTCCAAAAAATCTTGATCCATCAGAAGCCAATATGATCATTTTGAATTGAAATGAAGGAGATTAATCACAATTTTCAGAATTTGAACAACCATGAAACAAAGGAGCAGAAGTCGGCCATTCGGCCCATCGAATCTGCTCCGCCATTTCATCATGAGCTGATCCAATCTCCCCTTTAGTCCCATTCCCCTGCCTTCTCACCACAACCTTTGATCTGACTACTCAAATACCCATCAATCTCTGCCTTAAATACACCCAATGACTTGGCCTCCATTGCTGCCTGTGGAAACAAATTCCATAGATTCACCACCCTCTGGCTAAATTTTTTTTTTTTTTCCGCATCTCTGTTCTGAATGGGTGCTCTGCAATCCTCAAGTCACGTCCTCTCGTACTAGACTCCCCCACCATGGATTTTCATGACACTGTGTCACATCCACTCTGTCCATGCCAACATTCCAAATGTTTCTATGAAGTCCCCTCTTTTCTTCTAAACTCCAAAGAGTACAGTCCAAGAGCAGTCAAATGTTCCTCATATGTTAACCCTCTCATTCCCGGAATCATTCTAGTGAATCTTCTCTGAATCCTCTCCAATGTCAGCACATCCTTTCTTAAATAAGGAGCCCAAAATTGCACACAGAGGTCTTACCAGTGCCTTATGGAGCCTCAACATCACATCCCTGCTCCTATACTCTATTCCTCTAGAAATGAATGCCAACATTGATTTCGCCTTCTTCACCCCGACTCAATCTGGAGGTTAACCTTAAGGGTATCCTGCACGAGGACTCCCAAGTCCCCTTGCATCTCAGAACTTTGAATTCTCTCCCCATTTAAATAATAATCTGCCCGTTTATTTCTTCTACCAAAGTGCATGACTGTACACTTTCCGACATTGTAATTCATTTGCCATTTCTTTGTCCATTCCCCCAATCTATCCAAGTCTCTCTGCAGACTCTGTTTCCTCAGCACTACTGGCCCCTCCACCTATCTTTGTATCATCAGCAAACTTAGCCACAAAGCCATCTATTCCATAATCCAAATTGTTGATATACAACGTAAAAAGCAGCCCCAACATGGACCCCTGTGAAACACCACTGGTAACTGGCAGCCAACCAGAATGGGGTCCCTTTATTTCCACTCTGTTTCCTGCCAATCAACCAACGCTCTATCCACGTATGTTACTTTCCCGTCATTCCATGGGCTCTTATTTTGTTTAGCAGCCTCATGTGTGGCACCTTGTCAAAGGCCGTCTGAAAATCCAAAAGCACAACATCCACTACATCTCCTTTGTCTAACCTACTTCTAATTTCCTCAAAAAATTGCACTAGGTTTGTCAGGCAGGATTTTCCTTTAAGGAAACTGTGCTGAGTTCTGCCTATCTTGTCAAATGCCTCCGTAACCTCTTCCTTAACAGTCGAATCCAACAACTTCCCAACCACCAATGTGAAGCTGACAGGTCTATAATTTCCTTTTTGCTTCCTTGCCCCCTTCTTAAATAGCGGAGTGACATTTGCAATCTTCCAGTCCTCCGGAACCAGGCCAGAATTTATTGACTTTTGAAAAATCATTGCTAATGCCTCTGCAATCTCCACTACTTCCTTCAGAACATGAGGGTGCATTCCACACTTAGGTGTGCAGAAGTGAGAAAAATTAGCTGGTTGGGTTGGTGTCGCTGCACGGTGTCAGTAAGACCAAGGAATTGACTGGACTTCAAGAAAGGGAAGTCGAGGGAACAGACACCAGTCCTCATTGAGAGATCAGTAGTGGAAATCGTGAGCAGTTTCAAGTTCTTGCGTGTCAACATCTCTGGAGATCTATGCTGGGCCCAACATATTGTTGCAATTACAAAGAAGGGATGACAGCATCTATATTTCATTTGGATTTTGAGAAAACGTGGTATGTCACCAAAGACTCTCAAATTTCTATAGATGAATCATGGAGAACATTCCAACTGGTTGCATCGCTGTCTGGTATGGAGGGGACATTGCACAGCAATAGTAGTATCTGCAGAAAGTTGCAAACTCAGATATGACCCTCATCACCCAGGACATGCCTTCTTCTCGTGTCACCATCAAGGAGGTGGTACAGGAGTCTGAAAACACAAACTCAACATTTCAGGAACAGCCTCTTCATGTCTGCCATCAGATAAACCCATTAACACTATCTCAATACTTTCCCCTCTCTTTCTGCAACATCTATTTAATATATATAAAAATGCTTATATACTGATTTTAATTTATAGTTTTTATTATTATGTAGCGCAATGTACTGCTGCACAAAACAGCAAATTTTATGACAGATGTCAGTGATATTAAACCTTGTTGACTCTGGTTCTGGCTGCTTGATGAAATCAAGAAACTCATTTCAATGCTACCATGCTTATGCAAGCTGATGGCATCAGGCAGTTCTCTCTGTCAATTAAATCATTGTCAATGACTTCACATCAATCGAAGCCTTGCACTAATTTTTGCAGTGAACACAAAGTGAGATTCAAATTCTTGAAAATTGGGAATTAACGGTTACTTTAATTATGTTGTCTTTCGTGCTTTCTATTAAATATAATTAATCCAAAAGTTTTAAACAACTCATTATTCACCTGCTGTGATTCACTTATTACATGGTGCACTAAAGAACCTCTTAAAGTAGTAATTTAAAGGAGATAATTAATCTAACAGCATTTCTTTGGGTTGTGGAAAGAAACCAGAGCACCCAAGGGAAACCCTGTGGTCACAGGGAGAATATGCACAGACAGCCTCTGGTCAGGATTGAACCCTGATTGCTAGAGTTGTGCAACAATATCATTAATTCACAAGTGGACGTAAAGTGACAACACTGGTGTAGTACTGGAACAACAGTTAATAGCCTAGATTTATGAAATTTAGTGGCTGTGCCCTTCATTTAGGTGAAGGAGAATCCTAAGGTATTCTACAGATATGTTAAAAGGATTGCAAGGGCCAAAACTGGTCCGCTGGAAGATTCGTAGGGTAATCTCTATGTGGAGCTGAAAGAGATGGGGAAATTTTAAAAGGAATTTTTGCATCTGTATTTACTCAGGAGACAGACACAGCCAAAGAATTGTGGCAAAGCAGCAGCAAGGCCACGGACTCTATAGAGTAAAGAGGAGGAGGGGTTTGCTGTCTTTAGGCAAATGAGGGTGGATAAGTCCCCAAGGCCTGACAAATTGTTCCCTTGGACCCAGTGGGAGACAAGTGAAGAAACTGCAGGAACCCTAGCAGAGATATTTCAACCACCCTTAGTGACAGGTGAGATACTGGAGGATTAGAGGATAGCTAATGTTGTTCCACTGTTCAAGAAAGGCTCCAAGAATAAACCAAGAAATTATAAGCCAGTGAGCCTGACATCAGTGGTGGGGAAGTTATTGGAGGATATTCTAAGGGACCAGATGTATATTTAGACAGAGACTGACTAGGAATAATCAACAATGGTTTTGTGCATGATAGATAGTGTCTGACCAATCTTATAGATGAAGGCAAGTCAGAGCATGTTATCTACATGGACTTTAGCAAGGCATTTGACAAGGTCCTGCATGGGAGGTTGGTCAGGAAGGTTCAGTCGCTTGCTGTTCAAGATGAGGTAGTAAATCAGATTGGACATTGGCTTTGTGGGAGAAGCAAGAGAATGCTACTAGATGGAGGCCTGTGATTAGTAGAGTATCACAAGGATCAGTGCAGGGTCTGTTTGTGTTTGTCTTCTACATCAATGATCTGGATGATCATGTGGTTAACTGGATCAGCAAATTTGTGAATGGCACCAAGTTTGGAGGTATAGGGACAGCGAAGAAGGACTATCAGAGCTTGCAGTGGCATCAGGATCAGCTGGAAAAATCAGCTGAAAAATGGCAGATGGAATTTAATGCAGACAACTGTGAGGTGTTGCACTTGGGTAGGATAAACCAAAGCAGGTCTTACACAGTGAATGGTAGGGCACTGAGGAGGTGTGGTAGAACGAAGTAATCTGGGAATACAGATACATAATTCACTGAAAGTGGTGGCACAGGTTAGACAGGGACATAAAGAAAGCTCTTGGCACATTGGCCACATAAATCAAAGTATTGAGTACAGTACATGAATTGTTATGTAGGTATATACTGTACGATGTTGGTGAGGCCTAATTTGGAGTATCGTGTGTGGTTTTAGTCACCTACCCATAGGAATGATATAAATGATGTTGAAAGAGAACAGCGAAACTTTATAAAGATATTGCTGGGACTACAGCACCTGAGTTATAAGGAAAGATTGAATAGGTTAGGACTATATTCCTTGGAAAGTAGAAGATTGAGAGATTTGATAGAGCTATACAGAATTAAGAGTGGTATAGAGGGGGTAAAGGCAAACAGGCTTTTTTCGCCACTGAAATTGGGTGGGACTACAACTAGAGGTCATGGGTTAAGGGTGAAAGGTGAAATGTTTAAGGGTGGCGAGACTGTAGAACGAGCTGCCAAATCAAGAAGTGCATGCAAAGTCAATTTCAACACCTAGAAGTTTGAATTGATACTTGGACAGGAGGGGTATGGAGGGCTATGGTCCTGGTGCAGGCTGATGGGACTGGGCAGTTTAAGTGGTTTGGCACAGACCAGATGAGTTGAAGGGCCTGTTTTTGTGTTGTACCTTTCTATACTATGAAGGGCAGAAATGAGAGAATAGGAAAAAGGTTAGATGACCAGAATCATTGACGCAGATTGATATTCATTTATTTATCACATGCATAGCGAAATATAAACTGAATCCCCATTTGCACTGACAACAACACAACTTAAGGATCTGCTGGGAGCAGCCTGCAAGGTCATCACACCTTAGGATGCCAACATGGCATACCTACAACATTCAGCAGAACAGCAGCAAAAGAATCCCTTATTCCTTAGTCCCGTCCACCACACACACACAGTTGCAACATCATTCTTACAACTTCTTTTAACTCTCTGACACTGCTTTATTGTTACAACCATGGATAGGGATATCTTTGCTATGTGCATAATGAGAATTGGCAAACCTGTACTAAATGGGAAAAATGCAAATTTGTTATTAGCTAAGGACAAATCAGTCCCATTGTCATAATTTCCAACTGCACAAAACAGGCCCTTTAGCCCACTATGTCCATCTCAGCCATCAATTATCTACAGAAAGGAATAAACAGTCAACATTTCAGGCTGAGACCCTGAGACTGGAAAGAAAGGGAGAAGATGGCAGAATAAAAAAAAATGGGAGAGGAGGAGGAGGGAGGACTAATTAAAAGGGTGTGGTAAACTATGTATACCTGTCTGGACACACCCCTCTGCTGACTCCTCCCACAGACCCCTGTATAATAGCGATTGGAAGCACTGCTCCCCCCTCAGTCTCCGAGATGCTGTACTCCGTTTTGCTGCTAATAAAAGCCTATTGTTCACCTCCCGTCTCTGAGAGTTATTGATGGCACATCAATGGGGAAGCCAGGTGAGCGGGAAAATTGAAGGGGCTGGAGAAGGAATCTGATTGGAGAGGAGAGCAGACCATGGGTATAAAATGTAGATTTTACCTGACCTGTGTTTTAAAACTGCCAGCACTTTAAAAAAAATCATCATAATAGACCAAAAACAATGAAATATACAATGGATGTCATTGCTTACAGCACGGACGAGCTGGCCTTTTTCTGCTAAGATCTGAGTATCTTCAATATTTTGCCTTTTACATCCAGACATCACCGATTCAGAGCTTCCTCTCTGGTTTAAAAAGGAACCAAAATGAACCAATTATAAAAGTCTAATAAGTTAATATCCTCTACTGCTTAAATATTTCCAGATAAACTTTTTCTCATTCTACATTTAATTTATTATGTTAATATAGAGAATCGGCTAGATGGATCTCGTCAGCCTGAAAAGATAGTCCATATAAGAGACGGAAAACTCCGATTTCAAACCTCCGCCGCCTTGCGGCCATACCCACTCATGGGAAAGGCTTCGGGAGTAAACCCTGAGGACAAATCCAGAGCTGGAGTCCCTAAGGCAGTCCGATGTTGTCTTCAACCTTGTTCTGGCAACTCCTGCGACGACACTGGTGTCAAGCTGTATCGGCCCTTGCCCTTCCCTTGGACAACATTGGTTGCATGGAGCGGGGAGACTTGCTGCATGGGCAACAGCCAGACTTCCATACAACCTTGCCCAGGCCTGCGCCCTGGAGAAGACTTTCCAGGCGCAGATCCATGGTCTCGCGAGACTAATGGATGCCATACATAGAGAATCAATTTTCACTATACTTTTAACAAACTTCAAAAGATTTTCAAATTGTAATCACTCTATTTTACACTTCTTCATTGCTTTCATTCATCCTTTTAAGTTTTAGTTCTGCAAGTTATTCAATCACGCCCATCTGACCGTGACTTTCAAGTTCACAAACATACTAAGTCTATTTTCAATTTAACCTTTATCTGTTTTAATACAATTAAAGGTAAACACCTTCCTTCAACTACAGAATGAAACATGTATTTGACTTTACTTCAAGAAGTGCTTTTACTTCAGGTGATGTCATCTCAAAAAACTGTTGCTGGCTGTAAATTGGGGGAATGGAAAGTGGAATTAAAGCCGCTGGCCACTGAGATCCCGCTTTCTCTGGTGGACGGAGCATAGGTGCTCAGCGAGGTGGTGTTCCAATCAATGCCGGGTCTCCGTTATATCAAGGAGGTCACACCAGGAGCACTGGATATAGTAGCTGACCCTAACAGACTCACGGCTGAAGAGTCGTCTCTGTTTGGGGCCCTGAGGGAAGAGGTGTACAGGCAGGTGTAGCACTTATTCCACTTGCAAGGATAAGTGTCAGGAGGGAGAACAGTGGGAAGTGACAAATGGACTAGGGATTCAGGTAAGGAGCGATCCCTGCAGAAAGCAGAAAGTTGGGGGAGGGGAAGGGAAACATCTGCTTGGTGGCGGGATCCTGTTGGAGATGGTGGAAATTACAGAGAATTATGTCCTGGACGGGGTGGTAGGGGAGTACAAGAGGAACCCCATCCCTGGTGGTGTGGCAGGAGGATGGGGTGAGGACAGACGTGCAGGAAATGGAAGAGGTGCGGTTGAGGGCATTATTGACGGTGGAGAAAGGGAAGTCCCTTTCTTGAGGAAGGACATCTTCGTTCTGGAATGGAAAACTTCATGCTGAGAGCTAATGCGTTAGAGACAGAGAGAAGGGAATGGGGTTTTTACAAGGGTGGGAAGTGGTACAGTCCAGGTAGCTGTGAGAATCGATGGGTTTATAATAGAAATCGATAGATAAGCTGTCTCCAGAGATAGATAGAGAGAGAGAGAGAGATCGAGAAAGGGGAGGGAGGTGTTGGAAATGGACCAGGTAAATTTGAGGGCAGTGTGGAAGTTGGAGGCAAAGTTAAGTGGATGAGCAGGAAGCAGCACCAATTCAGTTGTCGATGTAGTGAAGGAAAAGTTGGGGAGTGATACAAGTGTAGGCTTGAAACACACTGTTCCACATAGCCAACAAATAGGCAGGCGTAGCTGGGACCCATGTGAGTAGCCATGGCTACACCTCTTTGAAGGAAGTAGGGGGAGCTGAAGGAGAAATTATTAAGAGTGAGGACCATTTCCGTCTAACAGAGGAGAGTGGTGGTGGAGGGGAACTGGTTGGGTCTGCTGACCAGAAAGAATAGTAGAGCTTTGAGGCCTTCCTAATGGGAAATGGAGATGTACAGGGACTGGACATTCATAGTGAAAATAAGATGATCGGGGCTAGGGAAAAGAATAGTGTGTGAAGTGTCATGGATGTAGGAAGGAAGGGCTGAACCAGGGGAGATAAAACTGAGTGGAGATAGATACAATTTCAGTGGGGCAGGAACAAGTAGAAACAATGGGTCTACCTGGACAGCATGTTTATGGATAGTCACTGGTTGCATCTCTGATTGGAGCCTTCTGATTACTGGCGTGCTGCAGGCATCATTGCTGGTTGTGTTTTTATTTTTCATCTATATCAACAATCTGGATGATAATATGGTAAACTGGTCTTCATAAATCAGAGTACAGGAGTTGAGATGTTATGTTGAAATTGTCTAAGACATTGGTGAGGCCTAAGTTGGAGTGCCATGTGCAGTTTTGGTCACCTACCTGCAGGAGAGATATCAATAAAATTGAAGGAAAACAGACAACTTGCAAGCATGTTGTCAGAACTTGAGTACCTGTGTTATAGGGAAAGGTTGAAATTGGGGGGGGGGGGGGGTGGGGACATCATGTGATGACGTAGGATCGAGACGTCGGGAATCCAGCTCCCTTGTAAAAAGTAATGAAATAGGGTTTAATTGAAGAAGAGTTAATAAATATCTACTGGAAACTAATTATAAGTAATTTAGGATTATCTTTTGATATGGCTCCTAAACCGAAACAGAAGAAAGCTACTACTTCGAAGACTGCGCAAATCGGCGGGGAGAAAGGCCTAACCGTATTGGTGAAGCCTCGGACTCAATTTGGATCTCCTCCCAGAGAAGTGCATGGCACTTCTGATGATGCGGGACCGGAAGTTGCAGCAATGTCGGCGGTCTCTAAGAAGAAACGGCAAGAACAATGCATGCGCGAAGAAACTAATATACATGAACAGATATTAACAAAAGTAATAAAACTACAAATCCCAACTATGGCTAGAAGTGAAACTGGAAGTGAATCGGAAGTGGAGTCAGACTCTTTGGGAAATTCAGAGGAAGAAGAAGAGGAAAAGAAAGAGGAGATTAAAGGAGACATAAAAGATATCCTGATATATGTTATGAATGAATTAAAAGCTATAAGAAGGATGCAGAATACACTCGATAATGAGGTGGAAAAACAAAAGAAGATGGATAATAAAGTTAAAGAGATGGAAGTAAAAGTGGAAGAAAATAATGAAAGAATAGATAAGATAGAAGACAATAATCTTGCCTGGACAATAGAAAGAAAACGGATGTTGGAAAAAATAGATGCGCTTGAAAACACAAGTAGACGAAATAATATCAAAATTGTTGGTCTTCTGGAAGGTACAGAGGGAGAAAATCCAATAAAATTCTTTTAAGAATGGATTCCGAAAATTTTGGAAATGAAAGGAAGCCAAGTAATTGAAATTGAAAGAGCACACAGAGCCTTAAGACCAAGACCTCAACAAGATCAAAATCCAACGTCAATTTTGAAAAAATGCTTAAGGTACCAAGATAAAGAAATGATCCTGAAGGCAGCTACTCAAGGTGCTAAAAAGAGAAATGGGCCATTGACAATAGAAGGGAAAAGAGTTTTTTTTAAATCTGATCATAAGTTACGATCTTCTGAAGAGGCGGAAGGAATTCAATCCAGTGAAAAAATCTTTATGGTTAAAGGGCTATAAATTTTTATTGAGCTACCCAGCAAAATTGATAATTTTTCTGGATAACGAAGAAAGAAGATTTTTCATTGACTACTGGAAAGCGGAGAAATTTGTACAAGAATTACCTGATGTCCACCAAGAGAAGTAAAGAATTATAGAAATGAAATGGACTAATGATGAAGACTGAAACAAGGTTGGACTTGACGGACATTTATATAAAAAAATAGTTGAGGAGTATTAATTGGGAGTAGAGACATTATTTACTTTCTTTCTTTTCTTCACTAATATATTTTCTTTTTTTTTTGCGGGGGAGCTGGAGGAGCTCCTGATCAATGGCTGCGAGTTTCACGTGTACAATCATGGCGATTGCCATGATCTGTAAAATGGGGGGGGGGGGGGTAATGTGTTTTTTTATTTGCAACATTAGTGGGGGGGGTACGTTTTTTTTCTTATATATTAGTTATCTTTCTTCTATTTTTCTTCTTTTTTGCCTGGATGGTTGGGGAGAAACTCATAGCAACATGGAGAATTTTAAAGAATTCCCAAGGTATTATGAATGATTAATTTACTTAATTTTTAAAGTTTTAATGTTAATGGAATTAATGGACCTGTGAAAAGAAAAAGAGTTTTAACATATATTAAGAAAATGAAATGAGATATAGCTTTTTTTTTTACAAGAAACACATTTAAAAGAAACAGAACACAAGAAATTAAAGAGAGATTGGGTTGGAAATGTCATTGCAGCTTCATTTAATTCAAAATCAAGAGGAGTTGCAATTTTGATTAATAAAACTTTACCAATTAAAATACAAAATGTAGTAATTGATTCTGTGGGGAGATATGTGATTATACATTGTCAAATTTTTTTCAGAATTATGAACTTTTAAGAACATTTATGCACCAAATGAACATGATGCAAAATTCATACAAGTTTTTTTGAACTTGGCTGATGCACAAATCAGGTGGAGATTTTAATTTTTGTTTAGATCCAGTTTTGGATAGGTCAACTAAAGTTGCTACAAAATCAAAAGTAATAAAACTAACTTTATCATTAATGAAAGACTTAAACCTGATTGATATATGGAGAAAAATTAATCCAAGAGAAAGAGATTATTCATTTTATTCAAATAGACATAAAACTTACTCAAGGATTGATTTTTTTTTATTATCAAAAATATTCAAGATAGAGTGAAAAGTGTGGAATACAAAGCAAGAATACTGTCAGATCATTCCCCCTTGATAATGACAATGATAATGATGGATAAGGAGGAATCGATTTGTAGATGGAGATTTAATTCAATTTTTATTAAAACATCAGGATTTTTGTGATTTTATGAAAAAACATTCAATTTTTTTGGATACAAATTTACATTCAGTTGAGGATAAAATTGTATTATGGGAAGCAATGAAAGCATGTTTAAGGGATCAGATTATAAGCTATACATCTAAAATTAAGGAATACATGGCAGAAATAGATCAATTGGAAAAGATATCATAAAGTTAAAAAAAGAATCTCAAAGATATATGACAGAAGAAAAATGAAGACAACTTGTTAATAAAAAACTACAATATAATACACTCCAGACATATCGTACAGAAAAAGTAATTATGAGAACTAAACAGAAATATTACGAATTAGGTAAAAGATCACATAAAATTGTTGCTTAGCAGTTGAAAACAGAACAGGCTTCTAAAACAATAAATGCAATTAGAACTAGTGTAAATAAGGTTACTTATAAACCTTTAGAAATTAACGAAACTTTAAAAAAATGTTATACTGAACTATATCAATCAGAATCACAAAATAAGATTGCTGAGATAGACAAATTTTTATCACAAATAACCCTTCAACAATTAAATTTGGAAGAACAGAAAGGATTTGATATGCCCTTTACATCAAAAGAGGTTGAAGCAGCTTTAGGATCACTTCAGAGTAATAAATCCCCAGGAGAAGATGGTTTTCCTCCTGAATTTTATAAAAATTTAAAGATTTATTAATTCCTCCTTTTATGGAATTAATATACCGTGGAAAGAATGCATAAACTCCCACAATCTTTTTTAACAGCGATCATAACTATTGCCAAAAAAGAGAGATCCTTTAAAACCAACATCATATAGGCCTATTTCTTTGTTGAATACAGATTATAAAATAGCAAAAATTTTATCTAATAGAATATCTAAATATTTACCAAAATTAATACATATGGATCAAACAGGTTTTATTAAAAACAATCAATGGATAATATAACCCGGTTACTTAGTATAATTCATTTGGCACAAAAGAAGAGAGGAAATGAGTGTGGCAGTTGCTTTGGATGCAGAAAAAGCATTTGATAGATTGGAATGGGATTTTTTATTTATTGGAAAAATATGAGTTAGGAAAATCTTTTATACAATGGATTAAAACTTTACATACTAATCCTCAAGCTAAAGTAGTTACAAATGGTCAGATTTCAACACCATTTTGCTTAACAAGGTCAACTAGACAAGGCTGCCCATTATCACCTGCTTTATTTGTATTGGCAATAGAACCATTAGCTGAATTAATTAGAACAGATTCAGACATTGGGGGCAGTTAATCAAGAAGAATATAAGATTAATTTATTTGCTGATGATGTTTTGATTTATTTAACAAACCCATTGCAATCTTTGCAAAGATTATCTTTTAGATTGGAAGAATATGGGAAAGTATCAGGCTATAAAGTAAATTGGGATAAAAGTGAAATTTTACCCCTTACCAAAGGAAATTATAATCAATGTCGATTAGCAACTCAATTTCGATGGTCAATAAATGGGATAAAATATTTAGGTATTAAGAGTTGATAATGATGAAAAAAATTTATACAAACAAAATTATGTGCCATTATTAAAAAAATGAGATCTTGATAAATGGATGATGTTACCAATAACATTAATAGGTAGAGTTAATGCTGTAAAAATGAATATATTTCCTAGATTGCAATAATTATTCCAAGCTTTACCAATACAATTACCTCAGAAGTTTTTTCAAGAACTGAATAAATATGTAAGGAAATTTCTTTGGAAAGGAAAGATGTCAAGAATATCATTGGAAAAATTGACATGTAAATTTGATTTCGGAGGGTTACAACTTCCAAATTTTAAGAATTATTATAAAGCAAATCAACTTAGATTTATTGCGTATTTTTTTGATGAAGAAAAACCGGCATGGATTAGAATAGAATTAGATAAGATAGGAGAAAACATACCAGAAGATTTTATATATAAATGGGAATCCAAATGGCTACGGGAAAAAAAAGAATCTCCTATATTAAGACACTTGATTGATTTATGGAATAAGGCAAATATGGATGATGAGATAAAGAAATCTTTATTAGCAAAAAGAACTTTAATTCAAAATAGACTTATTCCTTTTACAATGGATAATAAACTTTTACGTAATTGGTTCCAAAACGGGATTAAACATATAGGTGATTGTTTTGAAGGAGGTATATTGATGTCGTTTGATCAATTAAAAAATAAATATAAATTATCAAATAACACTCTTTTCCGTTATTTTCAATTAAAGGCTTATTTACAAGAAAAGCTGGGACAAACAATGTTGATGCCAAAACCTAGTGAAATAGAAATAAATATTAATTAAAAATGGAAAAATTAAAAAATTTACATCTTGTATGTATAATTTGATTCAAAAACAGACAATTAAATCAGGAATTCATAAATCAAGACAAAAATGGGAATCTGATTTGAATGTTAAAATTGATGGAAAAAACTGGTCAAGATTATGTTCTGATAGTATGAGAAATACAATAAATGTTTGACTTACGATTAATACAATATAATTTTTATATCAATTATATAAAACACCACAGAAAATAAATAGATTAAATTCAAATATGTCTGACCAATGTTTTCGATGTAACCAAGAAATTGGTACTTTTTTTACATTCTACTTGGTCTTGTTTTAAAATCCAACCATTTTGGATAAATCTAAGACTTTTATTGGAACAAATTACTGGAGTACAACTCCCACATAGTCCAGTATTATTTTTATTAGGAGACATTGAAGGGACAACACTGAAACTTAAATTGAGTAAGTATCAGAAAAAATTTATAAAAATTGCATTGGCAGTAGCCAAAAAAGTTATCGCAGTTACTTGGAAATCTGATTTATATTTAACTATGGATTGTTGGAATAATGAAATACATATTTGTATTCCACTTGAAAAAATTACATACAATCTAAGAAATGAATATGATATATTTTTGAAAATTTGGCTCCCATACCTACAAAAGATAGGATTAAATACATAGGTCCTTTGAAGATAAAATTATAAAGTAATTGAGGAAAGTAAAAATAAATATTAAAATTTTGAACTCCATGGAGCATGTGGGGATCCTCCGATATCCAGGCAATCTTCTTCTTTTTTTCTTTCTTTAGATAAGGGTTAAGTGGGGGGGGGGGAGAGGGAGGGTTAATATTATTTTTCTCACTATTTCATAATCTCTTTTATTCTTGTAATTTTCTAAAATTTAATAAATAAATTTAAAAAAAAAGGTGGGTGGGGGGGGGTGGATGTCTCCACTACTAACATTTCTCGAGTTGTTGAGATCTTATAGAATCTCTAAATGCTGGAGAAAGGAGATCAAGTCTATTCAATCTCAGCTCCAGTGGCATTGACCTCTTTGTTCTTCAGTAACCAGCTGAAAACTAAGCAGCAGCGAGGAAGTGACAGTGACATACAGTCCAGAGAATTAAACTCACATCTAGGGTTGAGATATGTACTTTGAAAAAGATAAAACCACACAAGTACCTTGACAGGAAAAGAATGCGTTGGACTGCGTCCTCTAGGGGTATTGCATGCTCCAGGCACATCAAACTCTGGAAAGAAACAGAAGAATAAAATGAGAACATTGGTTTCCAATTATTTATTACCAGGTCTTATGCATTGAAAAATGGTATTTTAACTACTTTTGAGATAGACAATTCAATTCTGTACTACATGTTTTGGCTGGCAGAATACTTTGCCAGACAACAATTCACCAGGCTAAACTCAGCAATGATGTTTAGGTTGGGGGACTATGAAGGCCATGGCAAAACCTTCAGTTTGCGCCTCTTGAGGTAGTCCATTGTGGATTTTGAGGTGTGAAGATCATTATCCTGTTGTAGAAGCCATCCTTTTTCATCTTCAGTTTTTTTAATATAAACAGACAGTGTGATGTTTGCTTCCAGAATTTGCTGGTATTTAATTCATTCTTCCCTCTAACCAGTGAAATGTTTCTGTGCCACTGGTGGCAACACAACCCCAAAGCATGATCGATCCACCCAGTTGGAGAGGTGTTCTTTTCATGAAATTCTGCCCCCTTTTGTCTCCAAACATACCTTTGCTCATTGTGGCCCAAAAGTTCATCAGTCCACAGGACTTGTTTCCAAAATGCTGAATTTTGTGGTGAGGATGCAGGTTTTCTTCTGATGACTCTTCCATAAAAGTCATATTTGTGCAGGTGTCACTGCACAGTAGAATAGTGCACCACCACTCCAGAGTCTGCTAAATCTTCCTGAAGGTCTTTTTGCAGTCAAACAGCAGTTTTGATTTGACTTTCTAGCAATCCTATGAGCAGCTCTCTCGGAAAGTTTCCTTGGCCTTCCAGACCTCAACTCGACCGCCACCATTTCTTAATTACATTACGAACTAAGGAAACGGCTACCTGAAAATGCTTTGCTACCTTCTTATAGCCTTCTCCTGCTTTGTGGGATCATTTATTTTAATTTTCAGTGCTAGGCAGCTGCTTAGAGGAGCCCATGGCTGCTAATTGTTGGGACAAGGTTTGAGGAGTCACGGTATTTATAAAGCTTTGAGATTTATATCATCTGGCCTTTCCTGACAATGACTGAACAAGCCATAGCCCTAACAAGCTAATTAAGGTCTGAGACCTTGGTAAAAGTTATCTGAGAGCTCAAATCTCTTGCGGTACCCAAACTTTTGCATGGTGCTCCTTTCCTTTTTTGTACTCTAAAATTGTACAAAACAAAAATAATACACTAATCTTGTTTAAAATGTTGAAAAGAATGTTTCATTTTTAACTTTATGACTTTTGGAGATCATCTTCTACTCACTTAGCTACTCACAGTAACAGAAATTTTGACCAGGAATGCCCAAACCTTTACATGCCTCTGTAGATGAGCTCTCCGATCTGTCGTGTCTGAGCACTGCCATGGCACTTTCCCGCACTAGTAATGCTACCTCTCTCCCTTTAATCCCTCCCACTCTATCATATGCAAAATAATGGAACTCCCAGAACATTGAGCTGCCAGCCCAGCCCTCCTGCAACCAATTGCTGCAATGTCATAATTCCATCTGCTGATCGATACTGAGCTCATGTTCTTTCCTACAATACACCTTGCATTGAAATATACACAGCTCAGAATATTACTGTCACCATCCTCAGCCTTCCGGTTCCCGACTTCGTATCCAGGCTTAACAATGTCTTCATCCACAACCACTCCACTATCTGTTCTGATGCTCTGGTTTCCATCCACTTGCAACTCTAGATTAACCACACTTGTGCAGCATTAGCAAACCTTCCCATTAGGATAATGGTCCCCATCCAGTTCATGTGCAAACCATCCCTTTTGTACACGTCCCATCTTCCCTGGAAGAGAACCCAATGATCCAAAAATCTGAAGCCCTTCTCCTTAGCTACGTGTTAAACTGTATGATCTTCCCATTTCTGGCCTCAGTATTACATGGCACAGGTAGTAATCCCGTGGTCACAACCTTAGAGGTCCTGTCTGGTAAAGATGGAACCAGTGAGATATGGCAACACTTTAGAAGCAGCAATCAAAATTACTAACTATTGTATTAATGATTCTTTTTCTGGTCTATAATCACTGAAATCCACAGCATGTAATTTCTCTTTGCGAGTTGTGCTTTTGAACTGTCTGTATGACCTGGTAACCACAAAATTCCACAGGTAACTGTGAATCGAAGATCTTGTCCATCGTATCGTTCCAAATTCACATACGACCACACAACATACCCAGGCTAGGGTTAACACATAAGTGGCCTCCACAGGATATCCCAAACAAAATTCACACCTTTGGATTATACGAAGTGACAGTCCCATTCGTTGTGCACCGTGTGCTGATATTTGATGCCATCTTTTGGGCTTAAAAGAGTTTCGAAGCATCACAGTGACCAGCTAGAGTTTCAGCACCTGGTCTCCTTTCTTTCTCTTTTTTTCTTTTCTTTCATCTCTTCCCCCCCCCCCCCCAGGGTTAAACTCACAGTCAGTAGTGTCAGCCTGTGACTGACGTCATAGTCCCACCTCCCTTAGGCGCTCTTAAAGTGACAGTCCACAGTAAACGAAAGCAGGTTCATAATAAAACACAAAATGCTGGAGGAATTCAGCAGGTCAGGCAGCACCCACAGAAAAAGAGTAAACAGTTGACGTTTTGTGCTGAGACCCTGGGTTGACTGTTTACTTTTTTCCGAAGATGCTGCCTGGCCTACTGAGTTCCTCCAGCATTTTGTGTGTGTTCACTCGCCTCAGCATTGAACTGGCTCCATGGCAGTGGACTCACTTTTGGGGACTCTGCAGTTCATATTCTCTGCATTACTTGTTTACTTTTTTAAGGTGTGTATGATTTGTTTGTTTTTTGTGCATTGGGTATTTGATGATCTTTGCTGTGTGGGTTTTTTAAAAAATGGGTTCTCTTGTGATTCTTCGTTTTGTGGCTGCCTGTAAGACAAATCTCAAGGTCATATACAGTATACATACTTTGATAATAAATGTTGAACTTGAACTTTGTCCTTTAACTTAACACCTAACTCTCAATGTAGGACTTCGTCACCACTCTTACCCTTGTCATTCGTACCATTGTGGACCATGACCTCTAGCTGCTCACCTTCCCACTGAAGTATTGATCTTAGATGTCCCTGATCTTGGCACCAGGGAGGCAACTTACCATCCAGGAATTTCATTCTCATCCACATAATCTCCTGCCTGTTCCTCTACCCAAGAAATTCATATCACTGCAGCTTGCCTCTTCACCCCCTTCCCTTCTGAGCCACAGAGCCGGACCTAGTTGCAGTGACCTAACCAAAGTTTTTCTCTGCTGCAGCCCCCCAACCCAGTATCCAAAGTGATATATACCTACACTACAAGGCTGTGTCCTTATCCCCCTCCTCTACTTGCTTTACACTTTACGACTGTGCGGCTAAGCAAAGCCCCAATGTTGTATTTAAGTTTGCTGATGACACCACTGTCATAGACTGACCAAGGAGCTGATCATTGACCAGAGGTCCATGAGCCAGTCTTCATCATGGGATCTGAGGTGAAGAGGGTCAGGAACTTTAAATTCCTCAGTGTTATCATTTCAGAGAATTTGTCCTGGGAGCAGCACAAAAGTGTAATTATAAAGCATGGCAGTGTCTCCACTTACTCAGGAATTTACAAAGATCCAGCATGTCATCTAAAAGTGACAAAACTCTATAGATATGCAGCAGAGGGTATACTGACTAGTCACATCACGGCCTGGTATGGAAACACCAATGCCCTGGAATGGAAAATCCTACAAAAGGTAGTGGATACAGTCCTGTCCATCACAGGTAAAGTCCTCCCAACCACTGAGCACAGCTCCACCTAGCCTTATTGCAGGAAAGCAGCATCCATCCTCGGGGACCCTAACCACCCAGGTCAAGTTCTCTTCCTGCTTCTGCCATCAGGAAGGTGGTACCAGAGCCTCAGGTCTCACACCACCTGGCTCAGGAACAGTTATTACCTCTCAACCATCAACGCTCCTGAACCAGAGGGGAGAACTTCATTCAACTTCACTTGCCCCATCACTGAACTGTTCCCACAAACTATGGACTCACTTTTCAAAGCTCCTCATCTCATGTTTTTGATAGTTATTACTAGTTTAACATGATTATTATTCTTTCTTTCTTTTTGTATTTACAGTTTGTTGTCTTTCGTACACTGGGTGTTCATGCTGTTGGCATACTTTTTCAATGATTCTATTATGGTTTTTGGATTTATTTGTTCTGCCCACAAGAAAATGAATCTCAGGGTTGTATATGGTGACTTTTATGTACTTTGATAATAAATTTGCTTTAAATTTGAACTGTATTTCCAGGTGAATGACCACAGGGTACTCTCCTGATCCCCTTTCCCCTCTCCTGACGGTCATCCAGTTACCTGTGTCCTGCACCTTAGGTGTAACTACCTCCCTGTATGTCCTGCCTATGAACTCCTCAGCTGCCCAAACGGTACCAAGTTCATCCACTTCCAGCTCTTTAACAGGTGTAGTTGTCAGGGGCACTGGTGGTCTCACTGACTGCCCACATTCTGAAAGAGAAACATTTCGCTATCCTGCCTGGCATTCCCACAGGTCTAACTCTGCTTTAAGAAAGAACAAATAGTGCAGAAAAGTCTACCTATGGCCTACACCTCTCCTTGCTAAAGCCTTAGTGCGCCAAAACCTCAAATCCCCACTTTAACACTAGTCCACTCATACATTGCCCACTCTGCTTAAACTAAACTTCTTTTTATTGGACCTCATCAAGTTCCTAATTGCGTACAATCCAATGTCATCTCGGAAACGGTGGCATGCGAAATATGCAAACTGTCCTTGTTCACTTTTTTTTAAAAAAACCTTTTGCTTTCCCTTTATTGACTTTCCAAAGTGCAACACCTTACCTTTACTTGGTTTATAGACCACCTGTCATTTGTCCACCCCCATCTACAACTGATCGATATTCTGCTTTATTCTTTACCGATCATCTTCACTATCTACAGCTCCACCAGGTTTTGTAGCACATGAAAATTCACTAATCAGCCCACCTACATTTTTGTCGAAATCATTTGTATGCATCACAGTTTTACTAAAACTCTGCTCAGGACTTGACCTCACTGTCATGAGCAGATTCCATGATTGTAACAATTAATAATCGGCAGGAATTGATAAAACAAGTTATATTCAAAGTAGAACATAGAACAGGACAGGCTCTTCAGACCTTGATCTCGTGCCAACGTCCTAAACTACTCCAAGATCAATCGAACCCTTTCTTCCAACACAGCCCTTCATTTTTCTATCATCCATGTGCCTATTTAAGTCTTCTAAATGTCCCTATTGTATCTGGCTCTACTACCACCCCTGGGCATGCAATCCATCCATGCTGCAATCTGCGTGAAAAAAATCTGCCTCAGAACATCACTGCTATACTTTCCTCTAATCACTTTAAAACTATGTCCTGTCATATTAGCCATTGCTGCCCTGGAAAAAGGCACTGGCTGACCACACTCTCATCTTATGCCCCTCCATCAAGTTGCCTCTCATCCACCTCTCTCTGCTCTGAAGCAAAAAGCCCTCACTTGCTCAACCACTCCTTAATAGACAGGCTTTTCTAATCTAGGCCACTTCCTGGTAAATCTCCCCTGTATTCTCTCTGAAGCTTCCACATCCTTCCTATGACGAGGTGACCAGAACTGAATACAATACTCCAAATGGAGTCTAACCAGAGTTGTATCGAGCTCGCAACTTGCCTCAGGACTCTTGAACTCAATCCCCTGACAAATTAATGCCAACATACCATGTGCCTTCCTAATCACCCTATCAACTTGTGAGGCAAATTTGAGAGCTTAATGGACTGCACAAATAAGGCCATTTTCCAATCTTCTGGTACTACTCCTATGGCCAGTGAGGATACAATGATCATCACCAATGGCACAGCAATCTCTTCCATTTATATCCCGCTCAGCCCTAGGAGTACAGGTATAAAAATTTAAAACATGAAGTTACATTACATAGACATAAATACATAGAATAGTACAGCACAGGCCATACGGCCCACAATGTTGAGCCAACCCTTAAACTCTGCCTCCCATATAACCCCCTACCTTAAATTGCTCCATATATCTGTCTAGTAGTCCCTTAAATTTCACTAGTGTATCTGCCTCCACAACTGACTCAGGCAGTGCATTCCACGCACCAACCACTAAGTAAAAAACCTTCCTCTAATATCCCCCTTTAACTTCCCTCCCCTTACCTTAAAGCCACATCCTCTTGGATTGAGCAGTGGTGCCCTGGGGAAGAGGCGCTGTTTGTCCACTCTCTATTCCTCTTAATACCTTATATACCTCTATCATGTCTCCTCTCATCCTCCTCCTCTCCAGAGAGTAAAGCCCTAGCTCCCTTAATCTCTGATCATAATGCATGCTCTCTAAACCAGGCAGGATCCTGGTAAATCTCCTCTGTACCCTTCCCAATGCTTCCACATCCTTCCTATAGTGAGGTGACCAGAACTAGACACAGTACTCCAAGTGCAGCCTAACCAGTTTTATAGAGCTGCATCATTACCTCATGACTCTTGAACTCTATCCCTCGACTTATGAAAGCTGATACCCTATAAGCTTTCTTAACTACCCTACCTACCTGTGAGGCAACTTTCAGGGATCTGTGGATATGTACCCCCAGATCCCTCTGCTCCTCCACACTAGCAAGAATCCTGCTATTTACTTTGTACTCTGCCTTAGAGTTTGTCCTTCCAAAGTGTACCACCTCACACTTCTCCAGGTTGAACTCCATCTGCCACTTCTCAGCCTACTTCTGCATCCTATCAATGTCTCTCTGCAATCTTTGACAATCCCCTACACTATCTACACCACCACCAACCTTTGTGTCGTCTGTAAACTTGCCAACCCACTCTTCTACCCCCACATCCTGGTCATTAATAAAAATCATGAAAAGTAACCACTCGTAACAGTGCTCTAATCTGAACGTACCCCTCCACCACGACGCTCTTTCTGAAGGATAGCCAGTTCTGAATCCAGCTGGCCAAACTTCCCTGGATCCCATGCCTTCTGACTTTTTGAATAAGCCTACCAAAGTGCAAAGAAATTCCAAGCTCAGTTAACACCTCACGACTCAACAAAAGATAGAAGCTCGTGATGCAAATTCTCAAAAACTGCAGATGCTTCTCTGAAATAAAATCAGAAAATGCCCTAAGGAATTAAAAGATCAGGCCAGGCAGCATCAATGGAAGCAGAAACCGTTTACACTTCAAATCCACAATCCAACACATCAGGTCACCGAAATAAACATCATTTCTGATTCTCTTCCCACTGAACTTCTGGTAATTACCCCCCCCCCCCCCAACCGTTCACCATTCCCATTCCCCTGTCTCACCTCACCTCCTTCCCTGCCTATCATTTTCATTTCTTCCATGGTCTTCCACCCTCTCCTGTCAGATTCCTCTTTCTCCTTTATCTTTTTTACCTATCATCTTCCCAACTCTTTACTTCATACCTCCTCCTCTGCCCCAGTTTCACCGGTCACTTATCACCTTGTTCTCCACCCTCCCACCTACAACTTCTAGCTTTAATGTCTCATCTTTTTTTTTCGTAGTCCTGATGAAGGCTCTCTGCCGAAACATCGACTGTTTACACTTAGAAATGCTGCCTGGCCTGCTGAGTTTCTCCAGCAATTTGTTTGTGTGCAGAGGAGCATTTCAGTTACTGCGTGGCAGCTCAGAGGGAACAGTGCTCCTGATTTGGAGTTGAGTCAAACATCCTATCAGGAACCAATCATCTCTAATTTATAAAAAGTCACCTGCCCTTCAAAGATGCAACAGGGCATCAGTTGGAAGGCCCATTGTGGGATACAACCACAGAAGAGACATTACGTACATGGTTTTGACCCAAAGAAAGAAATGGCCCGAGTGTTTATTCGTGAGGAAATGTGACAACAGCTCCATACTTGGTCCAGTGTTAACTCCTGGCTCCCTCTCACACTCCCTGTCCATCTGCTACAGACAGTAATCCATGTTCTTCTGGGCACCAGCACATCCCATTTCTAATTCCCCACTAGACAACACATCATTCAGAATGTAATGCAACCCACAAGATACTTACAAGCATATGACAAAATCAACAGAAGTATCTTCATTATAAACAGTTTAGATGCAATATATACATGCTTACACATCCCAATTTCTAAAGAAATGGAACATTCTGCAGTGTATGCTGGGAAGGCACCAAAAAACCAGCTGATACAAGAATATACCGGGGGAAGTGAGTAAAGTGCGCAGTCAGCACAATGACAGCAGAACGTCAGGGGTGTGCGATTACTGAGCGCTATCCATCACAAGGATCACACTAACTGTTCATGAAGATGTGACAGCTATTGCTTTATCTCGACCACTACCGCCCCAGTCACTGGAGCCCAGCTGGAGACCCGCACCTACTGACCCAGCCCCTTACCTGATCTTATCGATTGCTTCTGTACCCCGATCGATTCTTCAATTCTTATCAGACCAAATTTCGTTGTTCTCTCTCGGTATACCTTGGCCATCTTTCTTCCTCCTTCCTCTATACACTGTTCCTCTCACAATTGTCTCTCTCCCTGTCTCTGACTGATATTCTTCACTCAAAGATTGCATCTCCCTTCTTGTGTCTAAAAGTTCACTCACTAAACGCTTTTCTACTCTCAAGAAACTCCGCGACTTCTCTCCTTGGCAAAGGATGGTGTGGTAACTTCCACTTTACAAAAGACCACTCGACAATTTGCCGTCCCCGATATCATTTATCGGGGACGGCAAATGATATTTACAGTACCGAGGCTTCTAGGTACCTCGTGCGGCATGGGTGGAGGAACTATATACAATGCATACTGGGAGTAAAAAGAGTGGAAGACCCCGCCAACCCCGGATCCCGCTTCTTGCTACCAACAGCTTCCTGATTAGTATTAACTTACTTTTAATAATACTCACTTACAACACTTCTTCTCCTTTAAAATCCAACATTCCTCAAATATCGAACTGGGAAATAAAACCAGTGGTATCATTAGCAACAGGTTAGCAATACAAAAACACCTAAAAAAAAGATAGCAAATTCAACATCCAATCTAACAAAAGAAACTATCCAATCAAAGATTCAGTCTGTCAGGAGGTTTGCGAGGGCGCTGCGATCTACACACTACCCCCGGTGACCCAGCAGGCACCGCTGGTGAGGATGTTTTGGGTGGATCTAGTGTTGGGGACACAAGAGGGGTCTGGGAGTCCGCGTGAGAATGTCCATCCTCTTCAGGGGACTCTGCCCCCTCTGCCAGTGTCGCTCCCTCTGGCAAAGTCACTGGTGGACATGTTTTCCTGGTATGCATTGTGATTATTGCTCCTTAACCGTTTTGGACTACTGAGCTTCTTTGAAATCGATGGCAAACTATTCTCAGCATTATTGGGATAAATGGCATCTGCAGGTTTGCCACCGAGCTTGGAACACACTGAAGAAGGAGCTTTGGTTTTTGAACCATCATCACAACCGTGGCTCAGAATAGACCCAATTGCAAATTTTTCATAGAGTTCCTTGTTATAACTTGGAACTATCTGGAGTTCAACAGCAGGAAATCACAATGCGTTTTGGAAAACCTCTTGTGCTTGAACAAAGGTCTTGTCTGTTGACTCACAGTCATTGATTTTGAGGATACATTCATTCTCCTGGAACTGGTTCTCTTTTCTTGAACAGCTGTTCTCTTCAATACCATGAATACTGCGGCCAAGGAATCTTCCACTCAGTCTAGAGTTAAAAGGCATTACATGGATTCCCAGGGGGCCACCGCCTTCAGAAAATTCTACTTTCTTTGTCAAATCACTTATAGTGCTTTCTGAATTCTTGTCTGGTGGCCCTGGAGGCTCTGTTCTTACATCTGTGGGTGCCTCGTTTGCTACTGTTATGATTGGCTTCACGTGCAGGTTCCTGTTAGCAGGATCATCGGGCTGAGATGCACCTTGCTGTAATTGGGCAGGTGGTACAAGAGCTGGGTCACTCACATTGCCATTGGCAACTTCATCTGCACACTGCACCTCATGCTCTTCCTTCATGTGCGCATATTTAAATTCATGCCAGTTGAGCCGGATTTTGCAAAGCCAATCGAGACCCAAAAGACTGGGCCCACTGCCCTTAGCTATCACCAGCCTGGCTTCAGACTTCTGGCCCCCGGCTGAAATATCCACATACAACATCCCTAAATGGGGTATAGGCTGACCCGTATAGGTCCTGAGTTGGAGCTTAGATGGTTTGATAGGAGGCAGGTTGGATCCCCATGTCCTCCTGTAGGTCTCTTCACTAATGACCGATGCAGTAGCCCCTGAATCAATCTCGAACTTAATGTCCTTTCCCTCAACAGTGACTGCAGCAGAATATGGTTCAGGTGGTCCCTCATCTGTTTCCACCCCAAACATGTTGTAGCTACACGCTGCCTCCTCGTCTGCTTCTCCTCGGTGGTGTGTGGCTGCCTGAGCCTGTTGAGCTTTCCCCTGCCCAGACTTAACCTTACCCTTTATGCTCCTGCACTTTTTAACGGAATGTCCCTTCTTGCTACAAGCATGGAAGACAGTATCTTCGAATTTACAAATATTTGCATAGTGTGTCCCTCCACACCGAAAACATTCGATCCGCTTTGCCTGTTCACCAGTCTCCCTCCTGACTTGGTGCAGTACCGCTGACTGCGACCCTCCCTGGTCCTTTCTGGATAGCCTTAGCATTATCACCAGCCATCTCCATGCCTTGGGCAATCGCTAGGGAAGCGCATTATTAATGTCGCATACTAATCTATCACGAAGCATGTCATCCAACCCTGCTCCGAAATCAAAATGCCCTGACAACTGCCGAAGCTCGGCCACAAAATCGCCCACAGACTGACCTGGCTGTGAAACTTGAACCGTTGGACAATCACCGAAGGTTTCGGATTGTGGTGGTTGCCCAAGAGCTTGACCAATTTGTCGTATGGAATTTCTCCCGGTTTCCGCGGTGTAGCTAAGTTCCGTATCAGCTTCTACATCTTTGCCCCCCCACACACTCAGAACAGAGCCCTTCTTGGCCTCCTCAGTAATTCCATTAACACAGAAAAAGTGGCCCAACCTTTCCTCGTACTCCGGCCACTCCGCGATTTGCCGTTCGAACACACCGACCGTCCGAACACGAGGTTGCTCACCCTCTCACAGCTCCTGATCGGAAACGGGGCCGGCCCGTCCACAACACCTCGTCGCCAAAAATCTGTGGTAACTTCTACTTTACAAAAGACCACTCGACAATTTGATGGCCGAAAGAATATCTTTATCGGGGGCGGCAAACGATATTTACGGTACAGAGGCTTCCAGGTACCTCGTGCGGCCACGGTGGCCAGATTAAAATTTTAATTTAAAGCCAAACAATACTAGAAAAAAGCCAGGAAAAACCAACCAATATTTTTAAAAGCCAGGACAAAGCCAAACAAATTTCAATACATTTTTCATACTCACAGCACATGGAAAGCTCCAGATCCAGGTCATTACCATCCTCTTCACAGAAATGAGTGGGACATACAGCATAAACCGTGTCCGCTTCGGAGGCCCGAGACAAACCGGACCCGGCCGCACGTGACCGACCGGGTAGCCGCCTTGGCGCCAAACCGGACCCGGCCGCACGTGACCGACCGGGTAGCCGCCTTGGCGCCAAACCGGA
Source organism: Hypanus sabinus (assembly GCF_030144855.1). Lineage (NCBI taxonomy): Eukaryota > Metazoa > Chordata > Chondrichthyes > Myliobatiformes > Dasyatidae > Hypanus > Hypanus sabinus. Next base: position 35,315,324 of record NC_082724.1, read on the forward strand.
CCCGGCCGCACGTGACCGACCGGGTAGCCGCCTTGGCGCCAAACCGGACCCGGCCGCACGTGACCGACCGGGTAGCCGCCTTGGCGCCAAACCGGACCCGGCCGCACGTGACCGACCGGGTAGCCGCCTTGGCGCCGGTTGCCGGTTTGGCGCCTTCTTGCACCCCAGACTCAGCAGCCGGCAGAAAAATTGCCAAATGTAACTGACCAGAAATCATTTTTCTTAAAAGGAAAATGTTTTTGGAAAAAGATGGTATATAATTTTTCTGCAGATAATTTTAGCATGTGGAAAAGCCAAAAGAATTTTCTGAAGCCAACCAAACTGGGAAAAAAGGCCAAACTTCTGGAATTTGGCTTAGAGAAACCCAATCTGGTAACACTGCGTGCGGCATGGGTGGTGGAACTATATACAATGTCTACTGGGAGTAAACAGAGCGGAAGACCCCGCCCCTTTCTTCCCCATTAGTATTAACTTATTTTAATGATACTCACATTACAGCGGACCGGTTTGTGCAAACTTGCTAAACCCCTTGTGCAATGATGACGTCAACAATGTAAAACCTGATATTTCATATACACGAACCAAAGGGACATCACCCCGTTGAAGGGTACCTGAGGGAGCGTGCGTTAATAAATATTTGCTACAGATTCACTCTGTTGTCTGCCAATAGAAATATTCCCGTAACTCTTATTTTTTGTCTATTTCGGCCTCTGCGTTTTGTTTGAATTAATTTAATGTTTTGAATTTGCAAAACATAACATTGGCGACGAGGTGTTTTAAAATGAAGCCGAGACGGCTGCCGACCTGTAAAACGGAGCGAGTTGGAAGTGGGGAAAAACGGGAGCCCGGCAGGTGGAGAGACGGTCGAATTTTGTTAAACTCACAAAACGGGAGAATTTAGGTTTCGGAAAGAGTGAGTACCGGCTGATAGTGATCATTACACAATCAGAAATGGCTGTCTCCATCGGAACTATTGACGAGTTTGATGAGCCCACGGTAATTGCCTCATGTATACTGAGTTATTGGAACCGGATTGTGAAGCAAATTTATTACACAAACACGCTCTCAGAAAAGGTGATTTAAACACAAACACATACTTGGATGAAAGTCACATATTCCATTCATGTAGTGTCAGTGCTTATGCATAAAACATATGAGGTGGCATGATTTATCAATTAAATCAGTGATTAAAGACAAGAAACATCACGAGACGTGATTAGGGACTTCCGGTCAAGATGTCGATGGTTTAGTCGCTAAAAGTTACCGCTTCGTTTTTGTCCCATAATTAGGATAGAATTAAATTGGTGATACGTGCACACACACCCACCCCACACTCCCCCACCCCCATTAATGGTTATTATAATTTGTCCCTGACACCTGACCAGGTTCATTTCCCAATACCAGATCAAATGCAGCCTCTCCTCTTGTAGGCTTATCTACATATTGTGTCAGGAAACCTTCCTGAACACATCTAACAAACTCCACCCTATCTAAACCCCTGGCTCTAGCGAGATGCCAATCAATATTTGGGAATTTAAAATCTCCTACAATAACCCGGTTATTATTACACCTTTCCAGAATCTGTCTCCCTATCTGCTCTTTGAAATCTCTGTTACTATTGGTTGGTCTATAAAAAAACAGTATTGTTTCTCCAGCAAACAGCGATGGTTCTATCATAATGGGATTTCTGAGAGAGTGTCAAGTCAAGTCGTCAACTTTTGTTGTCATTTCGACCATAACTGCTGGTACAGTGCACAGTAAAAATGAGAACGTTTTTCAGGACCATGGTTTACATGACACAGTACAAAAAACGACTGAACTACGTAATAAAAAAAAACAGAGAAAGCTACACTAGACTACAGACCTACATTGGACTGCATAAAGTGCACAAGAACAGTGCAGACATTACAATAAATAATAAACAGGACAGTAGGGCAAAGTGTCAGTGCAGGCTTCGGGTATTGAGGAGTCTGATAGCTTGGAGGAAGAAATTGTTATATAGTCTGGTTGTAAGAGCCCGAATGCTTTGGAGTAATAAAATATCAAGATTTTCCATCCGAACTCCTTCCATTTCTGTGAACTGGTACACTTCCATTGATAAGGCAGTGGATGTAGTCTATATGGACTTCAGCAAAGCCTTTGACAAAGTTCCACATGGAAGGTTAGTTAAGAAGGTTCAGTCATTAGGTATTAATGCTGGAGTAATAAAATGGATTCAACAGTGGCTAGATGGGAGATGCCAGAGAGTAGTGGTGGATAATTGTTTATTGGGATGGAGGCCGGTGACTAGCGGGGTGCCTCAGGGATCTGTTTTTGGCCCAATGTTGTTTGTAATATACATAAATGATCTGGATGATGGGGTGGTAAATTGGATTAGTAAGTATGCCGATGATACTAAGGTAGGAGTTGTTGTGGATAATGAGGTGGGTTTTCAAAGCTTGCAGGGAGATTTATGCCGGTTAGAAGAATGAGCTGAACGTTGGCAGATGGAGTTTAATGCTGAGAAGTGTGAGGTTCTACATTTTGGCAGGAATAATCCAAATAGAACATACAGGGTAAATGGTAGGGCATTGAGGAATGCAGTGGAACAGAGAGATCTAGGAATAACAGTGCATAGTTCCCTGAAGGTGGAGTCTCATGTAGATAGGGTGGTGAAGAAGGCTTTTGGAACGCTGGCCTTTATAAATCAAAGCATTGAGTACAGAAGTTGGGATGTAATGTTAAAATTGTAGAAGGCATTGGTAAGGCCAAATTTGGAATATTGTATACAGTTCTGGTCACTGAATTATAGGAAAGATATCAATAAATTAGAGAGAGTGCAGAGACGATTTACTAGGATGTTACCTGGGTTTCAGCACTTAAGTTACAGAGAAAAGTTGAACAAGTTAGGTCTCTATTCATTGGAGCGTAGAAGGTTGAGGGGGGATTTGATCGAGGTATTTAAAATTTTGAGAGGGATAGATAGAGTTGACGTGAATAGGCTGTTTCCATTGAGAGTAGGGGAGATTCAAACGAGAGGACATGATTTGAGAGTTGGGGGCAGAAGTTTAAGGGAAACACGAGGGGGTATTTCTTTACTCAGAGAGTGACAGCTGTGTGGAATGAGCTTCCTGTAGAAGTAGTAGAGGCCAGTTCAGTTGTGTCATTTAAGGTAAAATTGGATAGGTATATGGACAGGAAAGGAGTGGAGGGTTATGGGCTGAGTGCGGATAGGTGGGACTAGGTGAGATTAAGAGTTCGGCACGGACTAGGAGGGCCGAGATGTCCTGTTTCCGTGCTGTGATTGTTATATGGTTATATTATTGTCCACTCTTCTTCAGATATAATTATCCCTTGTTCCTTCTCCCAATTTGTTTTAATGTATGAAGTCGAATGTGTTTTAAGATCTGACAAGCCCTTATACATGCTTGAAATGATTCTACTACTGTTATCTGAATTATATACTTTTCTAAATAGCTGTATCAAAGATGTTCTTGCCTTGGTTACATTTTTAACTGTCCTATTAACATATTGTCACATCTGTAAATACCGATAAAAGTCATGCTTTTCTAATAAGTGTTTCCTCCTTAAGCATTTCAAAACTGAACAGTCTTCCTTCTTTCATTACGTTGCAAAGAACTGTTATTCCTTTAGCTGTCCAGTCCTTAAATCTAGCATCCAGTTTATTCGGCGTAAAATCCAAGTCATATGCACACCATTTAAGAATTGCAATATCTCCCTCTGGTTTATATTCTTCTATAACAGTTTTCCATATTTTAAGAGTCCATTTCACCCATGGGTTATTAATAATATTTATGTACCTTTGTAGGTTGTTATCAGCCAAAATTGCCTGTATGGGGATGGGAAGTATCCCCTCCTCAATGTTGTTCCATTGAGCGTCATATGATGCATATCACAGCTCTCAACTGTGCTGCAAAATAATAATCTCTGAGAAGGTAGGCCCCATCTCCCCTTTTCCTTGGCTAATTGCAAAGTTTTGAAACAAACCCTAAGCCTTTTACCTTGCCAAATATATCTTGATAACATCTTGTTCCATTCATTGAATTGATTTTGATTAATCTCTATTGGTCGGGGCTGAAAGAGATATAACAGTCTGGGCAGTATATTCATTTTAATAGATTCAACCCTTGAACTGAGACTAAAAAAAGGATTTATGTTCCATTTTGTTATATCTTCCTTGACTTTTTATATATCGGTTGATAATTGCATTCTGATAATTTTGCCAAATATTTTGAAAATATTTGAAAGACTCTGTTTGCCATGCCCAGGGATATCTACTTTCAATTTCCCTTGGTGGGCTACAGTTTTATCAAAGTAATTAGGTTTTATCTATGTTGATCTTGTATCCTGATAATTGACCATATTGTTCAAAGTGAGATGTTAAAGGGTTGGGAATTGTTAAAGATAGGAATTAACTCATTTTTAAATTCTTTGTACCACTCTGCCATATGCCCATCTGATCCTGGTGACTTGCTTAATTTAAACCTACTAATTTCAGCTTTTAGTTCCACTTCAGTTATGTCAGCACTCATCGTTCTATTTTGTTCTTTGTTTAAAGTGGGTAGAGAATTCAGGAAGGCGTGTTCAACCCTTTCTTGACAACACACATAAAATGCTGGGGGAATTCAGCAGGCCAGGCAGCGTCTATGGAAAAGAGTACAGTTGACATTTCAGGCCCAGACCCTTTGGCATGACTGGAGAAAAAAAAAAGTAAGGAGTAGATTTAAAAGGTGGGGAAGGGGAGAGAGACACACCAGGTGATAGGTGAAACTTGAAGGGGAGGAATGAAGTAAAGAGATGGGAAGTTGATTGGTGAAGGAGATATAGGGCTGGAGAAGGGGGGTGTCTGATAGAAAAGGACAGGCCATGGAAGAAAGAAAAGGGGGGAGGAGCACCAGAGGGAGGTGATAGAGCAAAGAAAATTAGAGAGGGAAAAGGGAATGGGAAATGAAGGTGAGGGGAGGAGGGGGGCATTACTGGAAGTTCGAGAAATTGATATTCATGCCATCAGATTGGAGGCTACTCAGATGAAATACAAGCTGGTGTTCCTCCAGCCTAAGTGTGGCCTCATCACGACAGTGGAGGAAGCCATGGATGGACATATTGGAATGGGAAAGAGAAGTGGAATTAAAATGGGTGGCCACTGGGAGATGTTGTTTTTTTCCTGGCAGATGGAGTGTAGGTGCTGAACAAAGCACTCTCCCAGTCTACGTCGGGCTACACCAATGTACAGGAGGTCACACCAGGAGCACCAGACACAGAATATGGCCTCAATAGACTCATAGGTGAAGTATCGCCTCACCTGGAAGGACTGTTTGGGTCCCTGAATGTTAGTGAGGGAGGAGAAGTCGGGGCAAGTGTAGAACTTACTGTGCTTGCAAGGATACGTGTCAGGAGGGAGATCAGTGGGGAGGGACAAATGGACAAGGGAGTGGAGCAGTCCCTGCGGAAAGCAGAAATTGGGGGGAGGGGGGAGGGAAAGACGTGCTTGGTGGTGGGATCCCCTAAGCGATGTCAGAAGTTGTGGAGAATTCTGTGCTAGACATAGAGGCTGGTGGGCTGGCAAGAATGGACAAGAGGAACCCTATCCCTGGCAGGAGGATGGGGTGAAAGCAGATGTGCCTGAAATGGAAGAGATACGGTGGAGGGCAGCGTTGATGGTGGAGGAAGGGAAGCCCTTTTCTTTGAAGGAGGATGACATCTCCTTCGTTCTGGAATGAAAAGCCTCATCCTGAGAGTAGATGCGATGGAGATGGAGGAATTGGGAGAAGGAGGTGGCATTTTTACAAGTAACAGGGCAGGAAGAGGTATAGTCCAGGTTAGCTTTTCTTATTTTGCCCAGAAAAATGCATGGTACTGCACATGGTCTAACCAAGGTTTAAAACAGTTTGCACTAAATTGCAGAATAACAAAATGCTGTACATGCACAATTAGCGTAGCAAAGATTAGCTCTGAATAGAAACTGATACACAACACTAACATTAGCAATGGAAATTAACAGCACAGGAAGCAACCATTCAGTCCCTCAGATCCACAGTGGATGCTCCTGTGTGAGAAAACTTGCGATGCAAACCTGGTGGCTAATCGACATTTCCTTGAGCATTTCTATTGATAACAGCTGTTCTACACTGAATTAAACAATGGAAACTGCTTGAGAAACCACAGCACTATATCAGTGCACAGTTGAGCACTTACTTAGGAACACGGCACCACATGCTGGCTAGATTTTTGTTGTAAAATTTCTTTCATGCAGCTAAAACAAGAGTGCAGTTAAATAATGCAAAACAGAACCAGACATAACGTTCATCCCCATCTAGTGAGGTCTGAGATGACGTAGCTCACCTCAGTGAACTTAAAGTAGTGGGAGTAAAGAAATAAAACTGTGTTCTGCAGGTGGTGGAAGTTTGAAATGGTGGACATGTAAGGCAGTGTCTCTGAATAGAGAAAATAGTTCACTAAAGTCTTATCAAAACAATTATCAACTTATATAACCATATCGCAATTACAGCACGAAAACAGGCCATCTTGGCCCTTCTAGTCTGTGCCGAGTGCTTACTCTCACCTAGTCCCACTGACCCACACTCAGCCCATAAACCTCCGTTCCTTTCCTGTCCATATATCTGTCCAATTTTACTTTAAATTACAATATTGAACCTGCCTCTACCACTTCTACTGGAAGCTCGTTCCACACAGCTACCACTCTCTGAGTAAAGAAATACCACGTCAACTCTATCTATCCCCCTTATAATTTTAAATACCTCTATCAAGTCCCCCCTCAACCTTCTACGCTCCAAAGAATAAAGACATAACTTGTTCAACCTTCCTCTGTAATTTAGGTGCTGAAAGCCAGGTAACATTCTAGTAAATCTCCTCTGTACTCTCTCTATTTTGTTGACGTCTTTCCTATAATTCGGTGAACAGAACTGTACACAATACTCAAATTCGGCCTTACCAATGCCTTGTACAATTTTAACATTACACCCCAACTCCTATACTCAATGCTCTGATTTATGAAGGCCAACATACCAAAAGCTTTCTTCACCACCCTATCCACATGCGATTCCAGCTTCAGGGAACTATGCACCATTATTCCTAGATCACTCTGTTCTACTGCATTCTTCAATGCCCTACCATTTACCATGCATGTCCTATTTTGATTATTCCTACCAAAATGTGGCACCTCACACTTATCAGCATTAAACTCCATCTGCCATCTTTCAGCCCACTCTTCTCACTGGCCTAAATTTCTTTGCAAGCTTTGAAAACCTACTTCATTATCTACGACACCAGCTATCTTAGTATCATCTGCATACATACTAATCCAATTTACCACCCCATCGTCCAGATCATTGATGTATATGACAAACAACATTGGACCCAGTACAGATCCCTGAGGCACTCAACTAGTCACCAGCCTCCAACTTGACAAACAGTTATCCACCTCTACTCTCTGGCATCTCCCATGCAGCCACTGTTGAATCCATTTTACTACTTCAATATTAACACCTAACGATTGAACCTTCCTAACTAACCTTCCGTGCGTAACTTTGTCAAAGGCCTTACTGAAGTCCACATAGACAACATCCACTGCTTTACCCTCGTCAACTTTCCTAGTAACCTCTTCAAAAAATCCAAAAACATTTGTCAAGCATGACCTTCCACGCACAAATCCATGTTGACTGTTCCTAATCTGACCCTGTCTATCCAGATAATTATATATACCATCTCTAAGAATACTTTCCATTAATTTACCCACCACTGATGTTAAACTAACAGGCCTATAGTTGCTAGGTTTGCTCTTAGAACCCTTTTTAAACAATGGAACCACATGAGCAATACACCAATCCTCTGGCACCATCCTCGTTTCTAACGACATTTGAAATATTTCTGTCAGAGCCCATGCTATTTCTACACTAACTTCCCTCAAGGTCCTAGGGAATATCCTGTCAGGATCTGGAGATTTAGCCACTTTTATATTCCTTAAAAACGCCAGTACTTCCTCCTCTTTAATCGTCATAGTTTCCATAACTTCCCTACTTGTTTCCCTTACCTTGCACAATCCAATATCCTTCTCTTTAGTGAATACCGAAGAAAAGAAATTGTTCAAAATCTTCCCCATCTCTTTTGGCTCCACACATAGCTATCCACTCTGATTCTCTAAGGGACCAATTTTATCCCTCACTATCCTTTTGCTGTTAATATAACTGTAGAAACCCTTTGGATTTATTTTCACCTTTATTGCCAAAGGAACCTCATATCTTCTTTTAGCTTTTCTAATTTCTTTCTTAAGATTCTTCTTACATTCTTTATATTCCTCGAGCACCTCATTTACTCCATGCTACCTATATTTATTGTAGATCTCCCTCTTTTTCTAACCAAGTTTCCAATATCCCTTGAAAACCATGGCTCTCTCAAACTTTTAACCTTTCCTTTCAACCTAACAGGAACATAAAGATTATGTACCCTCAAAATTTCACCCTTAGATGACCTCCATTTCTCTATTACATTCTTCCCATAAAACAAATTGTCCCAATCCACTCCTTCTAAATCCTTTCGCATCTCCTCAAAGTTAGCCTTTCTCAAATCAAAATCTCAACCCTGGGTCCAGTCCTATCTTTCTCCATAATTATATTAAAACTGATGGCATTGTGATCGCTGGACCTGAAGTGCTCCCCAATACATACCTCCGTCACCTGCCCTATTTTATTCCCTAATCCAACACTGCCCCTTCTCTAGTTGGTACCCCTATGTATTGCTGCAAAAAACTATCCTGCACACATTTTACAAACTCCAACCCATCCATCCCTTTAACAGTATGGGCTTCCCAATCTCTGTGTGGAAAATTAAAATCTCCCACAATCACAACCCTGTGCTTACTACAAATATCTGCTATCCCCTTGCAAATTTGCTCCTCCAATTCTCGCTCCCCAATAGGTGGTCTATAATACACCCCTATTAGTGTTACTACACCTTTCCCATTCCTCAATTCCACCCAAATAGCCTCCCTAGATGAGCCCTTAATCAGAGCACCACTGTAATATTTTCTCTGACAAGCAACGCAACACCTCCCCCTCCTGTCACTCCGGTTCTATCACACCTGAAGTAACAAAATCCAGGAATATTTAGTTGCCAATCACACCCCTCCTGCAACCATGTTTCACTAATAGCTACAGCATCATATTTTCAGGTATTAGTCCATGCTCTAAGCTCATCCACCTTTCTTACAATGCTCCTAGCATTAAAATAAATGCATTTAAGAAACTCTCCACCTCTTCCTCTCTGTTTATCTCTAACAGTACAAAGAACTTTACTCTCTCCTTTTTCTTCCTTCTCCCATACATCTGTTTCTACACTCTGGTTCTGCACCCCTCCCCCCCCCCACCACCGTATCTAGTTAAAATCCACTGGAGCCTCTCTAACAAACTTACCTGCAAGAATATTTGTCCCACTCCAGTTCAGATGTAAACTGTCCTGCCGGAACAGGTCCCACCTTCCCTGGAAAACTGCCCAATTATCTATAAATCTGAAGCCCTCCCTCCTGCACAATGTCTTCAGCCACATGTTGATCTGCACTATCTTACTATTTCCAAACCCATCTGCACGTGACACTGGTAGTAATCCTGAGATTGCTATCCTGGTGGTCCTGTCCTTTAACTTGGCACCTAGCTCCCTAAGCTCACCTTTCAGGACCTCCTCACTCTTCCTACCCATGTCATTGGTCCCTACATGGACTACGACATCCGGCTGCTCACCCTCCCTATGGAGAATACTGAAAACTCAATCCGAGATATCGTGGACCCCGGCACCAGGGAGGCACCAGACCATCTGGGATTCCCGATCTCTTCTACAGAACCTCCAATCTGTCCCCCTAACTATCGAATCCCCAATCAGTACTGCTCTCCCCTTTTCCCTCCTTCCCTTCTGAGCTGAGGGCCCAGTCTTGGTGCCAGAGACGCAACCACTGCAACTTGTCCCTGGTAGATCGTCCCCATCAACTTATTGTTGATGGGAATGGCCACAGGGGTGCTCTGCTCTTCCTGTCTATTCCCCTTCTCTCCCCTGACAGTCACCCAACAACCTGTCTCCTGACTCCTGGGGGTGACTATCTCCCTGAAACTCCTGTCTATTTCTGCCTCTGCCTCCCAAATGAACTGAAGTTCATCCAGCTCCAGCTCCAGTTCCCTAACACGGTATGTCAGGTGCTGCAGCTGGATGCACCTTTTGCAGGTGTAGTCATCAGGGACAGCTGTGCTCGCCCTGACTTCCCACATACTGCCCTAACTGCTGCCTTCATTACCTACTCGTAAGCTAATTAGGTTAATTAAAGGAGCTTCCCCGGCCTCACCTCATCTGGAGTGAAGCTCCTACTCGGCCTCTGCTCGCTTTTAAAATTCCCCCGCTGATCTCAGAGGCCGACTTTCACGCGCTTGCGCAATTGTGCCCTGTTCTCCCGTTCTCATTTTTTTGTACTCCTTGCCTCTGCCTGTTCTCACTGAAACCTGATTGCGCCAAAGCCGTCCCACTCTGCCTCAGTCCACTCCAATGATGGCCGCTGTATCTGGTGGTCTTTCATTTTAAACCTTTGGCGCGCTACATCACGCACCTGTGCAATCTAGCCTTTTTGCCCCGAGGAGTTTAAAGAAAAGCTTCTCTCCAAGCTTCTTATACCTCTTCCCCCTCCGCCTCTTCCTGTGATTTTCTGTTTCCAAGTACATTCCTTCTCAAAGAACATATAAATTAAACAACCTTGAGTTTACTTACAGGCAGTTGAGTTTACTTACAGGCAAGGAACCCAAAAGAACTCAATAAAACAATAAAGACCAACCTCCAACATGTACAGAGAAAGAGAGAAACACAAAACATGCAAACAATGGAAGCGAGCAACTATGGCATTCTGAAACAAATGGAGTCCTTCAATCCAATTCCCTGCAGCACCAGAGCAGACTCAAAGCCATGGTATTTGGTTCATCACGTCATCAAGCAGATCACAGCGAAGCTCACGGACACGAAGCACAGCAGGCAGGGGCAGTCTCACAGTCTTAGTGTCGTGGCGAGGCACCTCCCCCAGGCAATCTGGGCCGGCATTTAAATTGTCTGAACGGGGTTCACACCTTGCACTGGGAACCAGGTCCCACCACAGCGAATCGCGCCGGGCCTAGATTTCGCTGCTGAAGAAGCCATTCTCAACCTCTCCAAATCAGCTCAGCACCCAGAGCAATCCAACCTCACCCAACTCTCGACATCTCGTCCTTCCAGCATTTATGGGCTGGCATTTGTACGTTAAATCTATTTCTCACCCCACTGGAAAGGAAATACTGATTTAACTTACATGTGACAAGATCACCATTGTGGCTCTCCTCAGTATACCACTCAATTCAGAAGGCATCCATCTTCAGTGAATGAATACATACGTTGAAGAAAATGATGCTGCCTAACGAGAATTATCTGCATTTTGCTATTAGTTAAGATTGCCTTCCACATTTACAGTAGTCCTAAATATTCATATGATCAAATGAAACAAATTGATCAACTTTATTGTCTAAAAGAGCTGAATAAGAAAGGGTTTCTGATGAACCTTTCCTGCACTCACATACAAAATAAGAAAAAAACATAAGTTAATCAAATAAAATTGTGGTGGATTTTGATCCATTTAAATGATATGGGCAAAGTCAATGTTTAATGCCATTCCTAATAGTCCTCTAGAAAATTTTCCTCCTTGCAATGTCTGTATTTAACCCTTACATACTGTTCATATTCTATACCTTCACAGTATAATCCGGATCAATTTTGACCCAGTCCCTAAATCCCCTCATAAGTACCAAATTTTAAAACACAGATCTATTTAGAATGTATAAATAGCCTATCTGACATTAATAAATGGGTGATTAATCCTTAATGAATGTTTCAGAGATCTAAAATCCATTTCAATAGATACGGGTCAAATTTGACCCAGAGCAGCCTTGTGTACAAAATTTTGTAGCACCTGTAGAGAAGTGTAAATTTTATAAATATTTTCACATTTGTGCATTTTGGGTCACTTTAGGAAAAATCATCACATTTTTGGCTTAAAAAAAGGTACTTAGGGTGTTTTTACTGCTGTCAAATGTCAAAACGGGTTAAATTGGACCGGAACAGTATGTGAGGGTGAAGTTATGCTCACGGTGCTGCAAAGTAAGTAGAATGCAGTAGAGGGTTAACTCGGGGATACATGCCGAAACCAGGATTGTATGCAGCTTGGAGAGCAACGTGGTAACCTATGCCCACGGTTTTGTTTTACTTCTGGACTACTACTAATTCCCAAAAATCCTTGAAGTGGACACTAGGCCATCTGTGTCTATGGTCCAACATAGCCTAATATTTTGTTTGGATTGCTCAGTGTCAACCTGACTTTTTCTTATAAGCTCAGTTATTTAGCAGTTACAGAGTTAAGAGGCAATGATGATATTGTGTTATAGCCATATTTCCTTTCCTGTATGACATTTTGTCACCAGTTTTATCTATACTAAAACATCCAGTCATTCAATCTTCCTCAGTACCGATAAATCCCTGTATGCTTTTGAACCTGTCTATACTATCTGATTTATCTCAGCTTCTCCACGTGATGTTGAGTTTCATATACCAAACACTTCAAGAGGTTTCTCATGAATTCAGGTTTCTTATTGGATTTACTAATAACAACCATATATTTATAAATGCAAGATATTCTGCAGATGCTAGAATTCCAAAATGCTGGAGAACTCGGCAGGTCAGGCGGCATCCAAGGAAATAAGCAACAGCTGACACTTCTTTCCGAGACCCTTCTTCAGGTCTAGAAAGGAGGGAGGAAGATGCCAGAATAAAAAGGTGTGTGGAGTGGAAGGAGGATAACTAGGTGATAGCTGAAACCAGGCGGAAGGAAAGCCAAAGGGCTGGGGCAGGAGGGGCACAGAAGGAGGTGATAGGCAGGTGAGAAGGGAGTAACAGGCCAGAGTGGGGAATAAAAGGGGGGGAGGGAAAAATTATACTTAAAGGAGAAATTGATATTCACACTATCAGGATGGGGGATACCCAGTCAGAATAAAAGGTGCTGCTCCTCTACCCTGAGGGTAGAGGAGCTCCTCTACCCATCATGGCACAAGACCTGTTGGAATGGGAATTAAAATGCTTGGCATCGGGAAGTTCTGCTTTAGGCAGATGGAGTGGAGGTGCTCGACGAAATGAACCCCAATTTACCATGGGTCTCACCAATGTAGAGGACGTTGCATCGGGAGCATCAGATACAATAGACAATCCCAGCAGATTCACAGGTGAAGTGTGGAAGGTCTGTTTGGAGCTCTGAATGGAAGTGAGGGAGGAAGTAAAAGGGCAGATGTAGCACTTTGGCTGTTTGTAGGGATAGGTGCGAGGAGTTAAATCAGTGGGGCGCAACAAAGCAACAAACACATCACAGAGGATCTCTGTGGGAAAGCGGAGAGTTGGGAGGTGGTAAAGATGTGTTTGATGGTAGGATCCCTTTGGGAATGGCAGAGTTTACGTAAAATTATGTGTTGTGTTACATACCAGCAGCAATAGATTATACACCGAGTCAAGTTTTAATGTTAAAACCACTATCTTTATTAATATCTACTTAAAATATGGTAACTTAAATGAAATAAACAGAAGTTAACGGTGTTATGGGTATATATATGTATGTGCGGCTCCCAAACAATCAAGCTTAGGGACAATTCTTAAAGCCTTAAGGTTCAGATGGCAGAGTAGAATAGATGATGGAAGAGAGATTTGTAATCCACATAGGGAGAGGGCAAAATGAATTTTAACAGGTTCCACGCTGGGTAAACAAAATAACAACCGTCTAAGATTTTGTTCGTTGAGTCGTTCCGAAATCCACCAGGTGACAGTCACAGGAGTATCGCCTTGTAGTGGTCATCACCTAACACCCTGATTCCAGGTAAAGGGCCAACAGAAGTGGTTCCACAGGATAGTCCAACCAATCCACGTGTACGGATTATACGAAGTGACAGTCACAGGAGTATCGCCTTGTAGTGGTCATCACCTAACACCCTGATTCCAGGTAAAGGGCCAACAGAAGTGGTTCCACAGGATAGTCCAACCAATCCACGTGTACGGATTATACAAAGTGACAGTCACAAATCCTTTGTGCACTATCTGCCGATAATCAACCCAACATTTTGAGCAAGGGAGAGTTTGGAACTCCCAGTCTTACGATGACAGTAAAAAACTGAAGTTCCAACAGGGTTGTCTGTCTCTCCATCTCTCTCTCTCTTTCTCTCCCCCTCCCTCTCACCCCCTTCTTTCTCTCTCTTTTCTTCCCCCTCTCTATATCTCTCCCTCCCCTCCACACAGCAGGCTGCCACAGCCTGTAACTGACGTCAAAGTCCCACCTCACTCAGGCACTCTTAAAGTAACTCTCATATTACAAGCCTGCGTCTCTCCTAACAATTGGTTGTGGAGGCTCGTGGGATGGTAGGTAAGGACAAGAGGAACTGCCACTATTAAGGTGGCAGGAAGATGAGGTGAGTAGGTATGTCCAGGAAATGCTGGAAATGTGGGTAGGACAGCATCAATGCTAAGAGGAAGAAAAGCTCCATTCATTGAAGGAGGACTTTGCTGATATCATGGAAAGGAAAGGCGTATCCTGGGAACAAACGCAATGGAGACGAAGGAATTGAGAAAAGAGAATAGTATTCCCAGGATAAGCCTTCCCTTTCCAGGAAAGGGGAAGGAGTTGTCCGAAATGGACCAAGTGAACTTAAGGGCAGGGTGAAAGTTGGAGACGAAGTTGATGAAATTGACAAGCTCAAGCATGGGTGCATGAAGCAGCACCAATGCAGTCGTCAATATAGCGGACAAAGTTTTGGCGGGCATTATTGGGGAAGGCTTGGAACATGGACTGTTCTACAGAGCCACCAAAAGGCAGGCATATCTGGAGCCCATGGCCTCAAGCCTGCAAAAAGTGAGAGGAGCCAAAGGAGAAATTATTCAGACTGAGGACCAGTTCTGCCAGATGGAGGAAGGTGGCGGTGGAGAGGGACTGATTGAGGAATCAGTCAAATGGAGATGAGTTACAGTTCTCTTTACATGCACATGCAGTTCAACTCTTTGAGTGATTATGCAGAAATTTTGAAGTTAATAACTCATCTCCTACTTTAGGCCACAAACTTATCAATCACCCCTCGTATAATAGAAATAGTATTAATCCAAAAATTGAACAAAGCTTCATTCAGAACAACTTTCTACCAAGCTTCCTTTTAAAGCAACCTAATGAGTAAAAGTTTTCTTCCAGCCCATCAGCAATTTCTTATCACATTTTGTAATTTTACGTACACTAAGTTTTTGAGTTTTCCAATAATTCACAAAAAATACTTTGTTGAATTCAAGGAGCTTTGTTTACCAGAATTTATGTCTTCTGATGTTTTTAATACTCCAGGAGATGGTTATTGACAGAGTCAACATTTGTGATTGCATTGTGAGGATGCTAAGTGTTGCAATTTGAGTGAATAGTTGCCTAATAATCTGTATCAAATGGTTTCCACAAAACCATATTTCAACTTACATTTTAATAATGTTTTGCATCTTTTTTCTCAGATTTTTTCTTTCTCCTTTTGACACTAATTTGAGGTGATGCACAACTGCTGTTAATGTCTCTGGTACCTTATTCTTTGAGTGAGACTAAAACAAGGTTCATCCAATTTAGGAAGCATGTGATGAGAATGTTGCTGCTAAATGAGGGTGACTTTATAGCTCTGTACCCTGGCTTAGTAAGACTCTAGTAGTTTGTTTTCTCTTTAATGTATCATACATCATATCATATAATTCAGTTTTAGAATCACTTCACACTGTCATGCGAACAATTACAATATATGTCAGCACAGGTGCAATAAAAAACACAGATGGGATGAAGTCCAGGCCTCCGCTCTGTACACGAAGGCCAGTGACGTGGATGGATGACAAAAGGAGGCTGGTGACGTAAGTGTATGATGAAGGACATCCATGGATTTCAGACCGTCACAAATTAGTGTGTCTTGGGATCAGGCATCTGTGCAAGTAAGACACATGAGGACCAATGAATCAGCAAACCTGGCGTTTGAGGCCTGGAGTTCGGGATCCCGACATTGGCTAGTCTGAGGGTGTCAGTACTGGTGCAGAGCCAACAACCTGTTTCTGAATGTGAATAAAACCAAAGAGATGGTTGTTGACTTAAGGAGGGCACGGAGCGACCAACCCCACTGAACATTGACCGCTCCTCGGTAGAGATCATTAAGAGCACCAAATTCCTTGGTGTTCACCTGGCGGAGAAGCTCACCTGGTCCCTCAACACCAGCTCCATAGCAAAGAAAGCCCAGCAGCATCTTCACTTTCTGTGAAGGCTGAGGAAAGTCCATCTCACAGCCCCCATCCTCTTCACATTCTACAGGGGTTGTATTGAGAGCATCCTGAGCAGCTGCATCACTGCCTGGTTCAGAAATTGCACCATGTCGGATCATAAGACCCTGCAGTGGATAGTGAGGTCAGCTGAGAAGATCATTGGGGTCTCTCTTCCCGCCATTATAGACATTTACACCACACGCTGCATGCGCAAGCAAACAGCATTATGAAGGACCCCACGCACCCCTCATATAATCTCTTCTCTCTCCTGCTGTCTGGGAAAAGGCACCGAAACATTCGGGCTCTCACGACCAGACTATGTAACAGTTTCTTCCCCCAAGCTACCAGACTCCTCAATACCCAGAGCCTGGACTGACATCTTACTGCCCTATTGTCTTGTTTATTATTTGTTGTAATGCCTGCACTGTTTTGTGCACTTTATGCAGTCCTGGGGAGGTCTGTAGCCCAGTGTAGTATTTTTCTGTGTTGTTTTTTATGTAGTTCAGTCTAGTTTTTGTACTGTCATTTAACACCATGGTCCTGAAAAAAAACGTTGTCTCATTTTCACTATGTACTGTACCAGCAGCTATGGTCGAAATGACAAGAAAAGGGACTTGGCTTGACTTGACTTAAAACTCAAAGCCCAAAGGTCAATTGGAAGTCCGGAAGTGGAAACCCAATAGCGGAGGACTGGGGACTGGAGTCCTGACCTGGGATGTGATGGGATGTGATGGGATGGGATAGGATTGGATCGGATTGGATTGGATCGGATCGGATCGGATCATGCACGTGGGTGGATGGGAGGGAGGAAGGCTTGGTCTTGGCCTGAAACATCAAATGTTTTTTTCATTTCCACAGATGCTGCCTGACCTGTGGAGTCCCTCCAGAAGTTTTTGTATGTTGCTTTGGATTTCCAGCATGTATTGTGTTTTTGTTTTGCTTTTGTTGTTTTGTTGCTTGCTGGGTTCTGTTTTGTTCTGCTGTGTGTTCTGCTGAGCATTGTGGGCATGTTAAGTTGGCACCTGAATGTGTGGTGACTCTTGTGGGCTGCCCCAGCACACCCTTAACTTGTGTTGGTTATTAATGCAAACGACACGTTTCACTGTATGTTTCAATGTCTACTTGTGATAAATAAATGAATCCAAATCTGAATCATCAGATAATCAGTATTCAAAAGAAAAACTTAAAGCTAACCATAATACACAATTTTTACAAGAGTTACAATAACTTTTATAAGAATTAGAACAAAATAAACCATAAAGCACATATTAGTGCAAATTGATCAAAGTGCCATTGGTGTTTTTAAACTGCTGATTGGGGTCGTGCTGGAACCGAATGGTTGAAGAGAAGTAGCTCTCTTGAATCTGGTGATGTGGGGAGTGAGGCTTCTGCACCTCCTGTCCAATGGAAGGTGCAAGAAGTTGGCATGGTCTGGATAGTGGAGATCTTTGATAAGGCAGTACCTCCTGTAGGCACTACCGATGTTGGGAAGGGATGCACCAGTGATGTATGTATTGTGTTTCCTGAGTGGAGATGGTATTTCTCTGAGTATGCATGGACTGGCAATTCATGAGTTCCATTGTTCCTCAGAGAGACACGAGGAGCAATAAAAGCTTTGAGTGTTTGGTGAGCCTGTGCTGAGAGGAAGCTTGAATTAGTTCTCTGTCCCTGTCCGAATGCAAGGAAGGGAAAACCCTAAATTATTTTAATCCATCATTAAGTTACATGTCCTTTAGTGTTTTAAGAAGCTGTGTCGATATGACAACAGCATGAAGCTCCACCTTTCCCATTTTCTTTGTTCTTTGAAAATTAATTGTGTTATTATGTAATGGGAATTAATTTTTTAAGCTTTACAGAGGATAGCAGGGATTCCTGAAGAGATAAAGCAATAGAATGGATTTTGTTAACTCAGTTTGGACATGTTTTTTTTTATATTTGGTATCTAAATTGATACTGATAGAAATAAGGATTTGGAATGCACAATGATTATGTGTAATTTTAGTTAATTTTGTGAATTACATGAAAACCTCAAATTACCGTTATGAGATTCACAGTTATAAAAATGGCACTTTAGGGAAATGAGTGCTTATTAGAAACTGGCAATTTTAAATTGGTAGTTTTGGGATTACGGGGCTGAGCTGTAAACTCAGTTGACACTTTATTAGGTACACCTGTATAAAGTAAATTTATGACTAAAATAAATTTATGTCACCATATACAAACCTGAGACTTGTTTTTGTGCAGACAATCACAGTCAATACAAGGAACACAATAGAATCATTGTAAGCCTGAATCCAACAGGATGAACATCAACCAATATGCAAAAAAAAACCAACATACAGTTCAAATACAAATGGAAAAAATCTCTGAAATGATAACACCAGGGAATTTAAAGATTCTGACCCTCTCCCTCTCTGATCCCTTGATGAAGACTGGCTCATGGATCTCTGGTTTCCTCCTCCTTGGTCTTGCTCTCTTTGAGTGAGAGGTTATTGTTGTGGCACCACTCAGTAAGATTTTCAATCAAAGAAGAATAATCAGTGTGCTTAAAGTGAAATAAAATCAGGATGAACATGGGAGTTAGGAAAGAATTTTCACAGTTCCTGATGGAGGGAGGCTTTATTTAGCTATTTGTTTGAATTATGCTCACAAATACAAAAAGGTAAAGAACATACCAGGGGTCAGGCAGACAAATGTGTCCAATAAAGGTACAGCATCAGTTTTGTAATCCCAAGGTCTTCATTTCAATATGGAAACTTGAGATGGAGTCAACACCATCTTTTCTTTGTATTTTTCAGGCAAAGGGGCTTCAGAACTGTGACTGAAGGGAAATGGCCTGGAAAAATGGAGAGAGTTGAAGTTTCTCTTGTGGATGATGACTGGTAGTGACAGCAATGCCTGTATTTACAGAGAGGAAAAGCACAATTTTGTTCCTCAAGCAGAGAGGATGGGGAGCTAGAAACTGGGGGATATTGACATATATGGTGATCAAGAGCAGTATTTTAAAAAGTACTGGCTGTTCTTCACAGGGAGATTGATATGTATCCTGACACATTATTTCATTCTTATATTAAATGAAGGCAGGTTCTATGGAATTCAGAAAGTACTGTATGTCAAAAACAGTCAAATCAAATTCAGCTCAACTCTCTGAAAAGTCACTCATCCACTTACCTCATCAGACATATTGATCAGAAATTATATTTTCTATTTTTTCACCAGTTTTGCACATGCTGCTAAAGAAATATTTATATTAATGCAACGTGTGCTCAACGATTTACAACTGCTGCAGCAGTCTGAACTATAGTTGGCGTTGCCATGTAGGACTGCCTACTGTCCATTTTTAAGGCCTTTAATTTTGCAGGTAAGCTTAATACAGTATAATCTTTCCAAGGAAGATGATATCAAAGACAGTATTAAGAACAAACTGAAATTTGCCAGTCCAGTCAGTAAAATGAGCTGAGAAATATGAACCTGAGTTTCCCTGGGAAAGGTGCCAGGAGTGCATTATGGGAAAGTAGAACTGAATATCTGAGAAAGGTGACATCCATTATTGAGTGCCCCCCCACCCAACCCCAGCCATCTGGACTCTGCCCTCTTCTCATTGCTTTTCTCAAGCAGGAGGCACAGCAGCGAGAGAAGGCCAACAACTCAAGTTTCAATTACAGCTTCTTCCTTACTACCATCCGGTTCTTGAACTAAACTGGAAATGGATTCTACTTCTGAGCACATTTCCCTCAGCTTGCATTCATTGTTTTGTTTATTTTTGTTTGAAGGTGAAGGAGCTGGCTTTCCAATTTCATTTTTGCTCCAAAACTCAGGAGACAGTGTGGGAACCGACGCAGTTTGGGGGACCGCTTCGTTGAGCACCTCCGCTCCGTTTGCCACAACACAGGATCTCCCGGTTGCCACCCACTTCAACTCTGCTTCACATTCCCATTTGGATATGTCCATACATGGCCTCCTCTACTGCCATGATGAGGACAAACTCAGGTTGGAGGAGCAACACCTCATATACTGTCTGAGTAGTCTTCAGCCCCTTGGTATGAACACTGAATTCTCCAACTTCCGGTAATTCTCTCCCTGTCCCTTCCCCCATCCCAGTTTCCCCCTACCGGTTTTTCACCTGGCGCCTACCAGCCTTCTCCTTCCCACCCTCCCCCCACCTTCTTATAGGGTCCCTGCCCATTCCCTCTTCAGAATGACGAAGGGTCTTGGCCCGAAATGTTGACTGTTCCTTTCCACGGATGCTGAGTTTCTCCAGCGTGTTGTACGTGTTTGTGTGGGGTTCAGTTTGCTGTCTTTGGAGGAGCAAAATTTGAATCCATAAAGATACCAGTCTACCTCCTGCTGTCAGCTTCTGCCAGCCTCCACTTGAGTGACACAAACCATGTACCAGGTGGACAGGAAGCATGCATCCTTGAGGTGTGCCTGTGTTGACTGTCAACAAGGCATTATCTAAAGCCAACTGGAATACTTAAAATAATTTAATACAACTGAGGTGAAATAATTAAGCAGAAGTAACTTATCCTTTTTTTTATCAGCTGAATTCTTTCCCTGTTGAAATCAATGGTTCTCTCCGTTGGTGCAGCAGGTTTAACTGAGGCAGAATACAAAAGATGTATCGTTGGCCTGCACTCTTAGATTCCATGATGCATTTAGCACCTTTGACCCTGTACGTAAGGCTTGGATGTTCAAATTTGAGAAAGTGCACATAGAACTCTGGACTGTTGTTTGAATAAATGCTACAAATTCCATTTGTAATTGAAGGACGCAGCCGGAACCATTTGTGGTTGTCCTACAGCGCCGCCTACTGTTAGTACAAGATATTGGGCACAGTCCACTTTTATCATCATTTTGAAGCAATATCATCTTCATATGGAGCATTCTACTGTCATAGGTTGCCCTCATGATTTCAGAGCTTGTGATATTTTTAGAAAAATGGCCTTCATTGTAATGTTGGCAAATGCATTACAATGAATAAACACAAGAAATTCTGCAGATGCTGGAAATCCGAAGGAACGCCCACAGAATAAGGCAGGAACTCAACAGTTCAGGCAGCATCCCTGGAAATGAACAAAACTGTCAACGTTTCCGGCTGAGACCCTTCTTCAGTCCGGGTCTCGGCCTGAAATGTTGTTGTTTGTTCATTTCTATGGATGCTGCTGACCTGCTGAGTTCCTACAGAATTTTGTGTATGTTACATTACAATGAAGAATGTCTTGTAATGTGTTTTCCCATGCCATGTTGTTCCATATAGTTAATTAGTTTTCGCTTTTGCAGGGTGATAGATATTGGTGGTAAGTGTTTGATCTGCAGCGTTATTTCTGGGATCTTCAGCCTGCTCGATATTTAATAGTTCATTTATATTTGAGTGAGTGAGTGAGTGAGTGTGTGTGTGTGTGTGTGTGTGTAGTTTGATTAACCATTCTTGTTCTGTCAGTAATTCATTATGGGTTATATGAATCACATACATCATCACGCTACCATGTAATATGCGTGGGCTCGCTTAAAGTTAAGGCATAGTTAGACTCACATTTTGGACTCTTCTGTCTTCTTTGAACTAGTTTAATGTTTTGAAGTTATACTACATAACATTACTGACGAGGTATTTTTAAAATGAACCCAAGACGGCTAGGGATACGTTTAAACACAGGGAGATGTTCAAGTTAATAAAACAGAGCAGCACCTGCAGACTGCCCAGTTGAAAAAAGTCAGGAAACGGAAGAATTCAGGGTTCATAAAGATTGAGTACAGGGTGATAATAATCATAAATAAAAGAAGAAACGGCTGGCTACATCAGAAAGATGGACGAGTTTGATCACACAACAGGTCATTGACAAGTGGTTATATCTTTGAGGAGGGACCAGGCTGTGGGTCCTCCAGTAACTTCGGCTTCTTTGTCAAGTAGGTGTCGAGATTTGACTGCCTTTTCTTAAGTTTTCTCTCATGAAGCAGTTCTCGGTAGTAGGAAATCATGCTGAGAACACCTCTCTTTGCCTTATTGCTTCGTAACCAGTCAAGGTCACTATTGACGAACTGGCCCATGATTTGTGTGATCATGGTGATGCTAGTGCTGAGGAATTTTGGGGTGAGGTTTCTTGCTGGTGTTCATCTTTTCCATCCATGTCCGATTCACCCGGCGTACAATGATGGTCCGGTTCTCGAAGCTCTTCATTATTAAGGCTCTCTCCATGAGATTGCAGCTTCATATCCAAGCTAATGCTTTTCCTCAGTATCGTAGATGTACTACCCTTGCTGGAAGTTGCAGGCTGTTTTCCAGTCATTATGGTTGAAAGAATGGAATAAATTGGCAAGGGAGCAAGATCGTTTATACAAGCAGGGGAGGCAGTGCATGAACTAATATGATTGGCTGTGAGTGGCCCACAGCGCATGTAAAGTGCTCTCATTGGCTGATTGAATGTTTACTGTAATGGTGGCTGCACGTGAGAAATTTTGTTATTTAGAATGAATTTTTGACATTTAAAAGTGTAAATAAATAATTGAATAACCACGTTGTAATGAATCAGTGCTATGCAGGGTCTGAGTGTATAAAGAGGCAGAATCTACTCTGAGTGCATTAAGGTTCAGGTGGGAGACAAAAAGCTGCTTGTAAAAGTAGATGCAAAGACCAAAGCCCAGCTGGATGAATGGAAGGTGAAAAAGAAAGGATTCAATGGAGATATGAAAACAGAGGATTCATCATACATTCCCTATTCAGTTGGAGTTTATCATTAAGCAGGAAGGAGCATTGTATATTTAATATTAGAGTAATCTCTGACTAAGCATTTCTGTTCTTTAAATAATTCATTATGGGTTATATGCAGAAATACACAAATTGCATATGGCATCACGCTACCATGTGATTAGTGTGCACCTTACTTAAAGACGAAGCTAGACTCTCATTTCAAACTCGCGTGTCTTCTTTGAATTAGTTCAACATTTTGAAGTTACAAAACTTAACACAACGAATCATTACCGGCATGCTTTTGCCATGGTTTATAAATTGATGCAGATGTTTGCAACATGTCAGCGCAGCAAGTTTGCAAGGTTATTGCAGTTTAATATTTCAGTTATGCTTGAGTAATCTTGTAAATATGTTGCTGATTAAACATTCTTTGATTAAATAATTCCTTATGGGTTATATGTAAAAATAAGTGAATTGCACATGTCATGACTCTGCCATGTGTTAAATATGTGCTTCATTTAAACTAAACATGAATTAAGACTTGCATCTCTTGGCTGTCTTGTTTTGCTTTGAATTAGTTGTTATGTTTTGGAGTTACGAAACAAAACAATGGCAAGGAGGATGCTTTCAATGAACCCGAGATGACTACCCACTTGTTGAAGTGCACAGAGACGTTCAGATTTTTAAAAAAATGACAGGAAGAAATGATTGAGTGGTAGAAAAAAACAGCACAGTATGTGCTTCTTTGGGAGGAGACAGAGACATTTGAATTTTATTAAAGGAAGAAAATGGACACATTCACTGGTTCATAAACAGTTTGCTTCGAAGTTTAACTGCTCCAACCAAACTGGCCGAAAAGAGCTTTGCTGATATCATAAAAGTAATGCAGTAACATTTAGAACTGAAGTCATTGTTGATTGCAGAATACACAAGCGGGAGTCTAATTCAGCATATATGGCTAAAACGAAGATGTTGTCTGAGCATTTTCAGTTCAGTGATGAGCTTAATAATGCACTGAGAGACTGTTTAAGTTTGTATAATTTACCAAGAAAGCATTCTAAAATGTCTCCTAAAGGAAGCATAATTTACATTTAAAAGAACAACTGAAATAGATGTGACACCGGAAACCAGAGACAGAGACGCAATTAAACAATTAAATTGCAGTTAGCAATGAAAGTGAGTGTGAACAAAATAGCAATGTCTAAACAGAAATCTGCCTGGCTGAACAATCTGTGTTACCATTGTGGCAGGGGCTCACATATAACAGACCAAGGTAGATTTAAAGATGAAACTTGCAGAAAATGCAACAAAGTAGGATACATACAAAGAGCTTGTCGGGCAGACTAAAATTAATGGACTATACGGAGAAGGGAAAAAACAAAAAAGTCAAGTTGCAGTTTCAAAAAAGAGCACTAATCTGCACGTTGTTGATTAAAAATCTGCTACAAGAGTGACACAGGACCACGTAGTCTTAAGATTTACAATGTGAAAAGGAACAATCGACAAGCTACAAAGCTCATGCCAGAAGTGAATGGTAAATTAATTAAAATGAAATTGGAGAGGTGGAGCTAAGTAATTATGATGCCCAACGGCGATTCCTTTACTTGCATCTTCGAAAACAGTCCTATTTCCATCTTTAATATCTCTATTTTTCCTTTTCAGGGTTCTTTGGAAGACACTGACCTGGAGTTACAGGCTGACTACGGTTCTTTGCAGGAATGGGACCCGCTCTTGGGGTTCTACAATCGGCCGCTATTCTGCATGCCAAAGTCTAGGCCTAAGATTTCAGCATGGTTTCAGAAGCCTAGGATCTGAAGTAACTAGAGATGGGCAAATCAAGGGTCAGTGTTGCCACAGGAGACCCATGTGCCATTGGGGGTGTTGGAACATCCGCTGTGTGCCTGGGGACCCGGAATCCTTGTGATCTCCAGGCACCGAGCTCAGAAAAAGCGACATAACAGACTTTTAACAGTGTAATCCAGCGAGTTGTTTGTTATCTCTCCCGCTCGTGGGAAATGGAGTCATCTCTCTCCTTTATTAAGAGAGAGAGAGAGAGTCTGCAGCATGTCGAATTATCGGGTGAACAATGTAGCCTTCGGGGTAACCGCAAGTCTGTGTCTTTGCTATTGCTTTGCTCATGCTTGAGAGCTGGTAGCGGCTGTGCTTTATTTTTGCCGGTGGGGGGAGGGGGATTGTTGCTCACTGATGCTTATGCGTGGGAGGGAGGGGAGTTGGGGGGGGAGTCTTTGGGGTTCTAACATTTAACTGTCATTCATTCTTGGGGCACTCCTCTGTTTTCGTGGATGGTTGCAAAGAAAAAGCATTTCAGGATATGTATTGTATACATTTCTCTGACATTGATTGCACCTTCGAACCTTTGACACTGGCTCAGCTGTTTTAGTCATTCCACTAAATAAGTTTGAATGGCATTTCAAAGAGGCTAAACTGAAGCCTGCAGTTATCCAACGAATAACTTACACAGCTGACAAGATAACTCCAGTGGGAATTGCATGTGTATCAGTGAACTACAACAACCAGCAAGTTATACTGGGCTTGTATGTGGTAAAAACAGGAGGGCCAGCATTGGTGGATGTGAGTGGCAGAGGCAACTACAATTTGCATGCCACATCCCCTGTAATGGCATAAACTAAAAGTGAATTAAGGAAGATACTGGATGAGGCTACTACACTGTTCAAGGGTGCCATTAGAAAACTGAAACATATCAAAGGTAAAATTGTGATAAACAAAAATGCCACACCCAAGTTTTGCCAAGCCTGTCCTGTTCCTTATACCATCCAAGAAAAAGCAGCCAGTGAGCTAGATCACATGGAGGCTGAATGAATTCTTTCCAAGTTTGAGTGGAGCCCATGGGCAAAACCAGTAACCAAGAAAAATGAGTCTTTCAGGATCTGTGGTGATTTTAAGGTTACCATCAACCCAGTACTGAAAGAAGATCAATACACTCTGCCCAGGATAGCGGGTATCTTTGCAAACCTTTCTGGAGGAAAACACTTCAGCAATGTGTACTTAGCTGGAGGCCTGCCTACAGATGGAGATGTCCAAATTGTTTCTCACTATAAGCTTTATCACACTAACAGACTTATTTCTGGAGTAGCATCTGCACCTGCACTCTAGCAGAAAGCTGTGGACCAGGTGCTGTCCCGGCACACAGTGTTACCTGGATGACATCGTTGCTACTGGTGTTGATGACAAGGAATGTATCCAAAATGTCAAGACATTGTTAAAAAGATGGGCAGATTATGGGCTCAGAACACAACACAATAAGTGTGAATTCTTTAAACCAGGTGTCACTCACTGTTATACCAGTGAAACAGATGGATTAACATTATTATTTAATAATTTATGGTTTTATATTGCTATATTTCTACACTATTCTTGGTTGGTGTGGCTGTAACGAAACCCAATTTCCCTCAGGATCAATAAAGTATGTCTGTCTGTCTGTCTGGATTATACAGGTGTACTACAAAAATTCAGTCAGTGGTAGATGCCCCAAGATTAAAGAACATGATACAGTTGAGGTCCTTTCTAGGATTTGTTAGCTACTATAACAAGTTAATTACAATACCAAGTTCCAAACCTAGCTAGAGTTCTCCATCCCTTGAACTCACTACTAAAGATTGGGAAGAAAAGGCAATGGACAAAGCAGTGTGAGGTGGCTTTCACAAAGGTAAAGAAAATGGCTACATCATACACTGTACTTGCACATTATGATCCACATCATCCAGTGAAGCTTTGCCTTATGGGGTAGGTGCAGTCATATCACATGCTTTGAATGATGGCACTGAACATCCCATAGCCTTTGCATCAATTTTCCTTACCACTGAAGAGAAAAATTAGGCCGAGATTGGCATTGAGCCTTGAGTCTAGTTTGGGGTGTAAAAATGTTTCATGCAGAACTTGAATGAGAGAGAGTTTGCCCTTGTTAGTGATCATCAAGCACCGGTCTCCATTTTCAGTCCAGAGAATGGTGTTCCACAACAGCAGCAGCACGAGTGCAGAGATGGGCTCTGTTTCTAGGAGGATGGCTAATCATGGAAATGTTGATGGTTGTCCCATTTACCCATGGTAAAGGAAATACAGGAAAAATTTACAAAAGAGGACTCTCTCTAATGCAAATCGAAAGACTCCATGCTCTCTCAGGTCTGCATAGCCACTCAAGATGTCTGGAAAGTTCAGCAGAAACTCCAGTTCCCCCATCTTCTACCAGTGCTAGGATAAACTTGCCCTTGATGGAGGTTGCCTTTTGTGGGGATTGAGAGATGTTGTACCATCTAAGCTGAGAGCTAAAGTGCTGGAGGAGCTACATGTCAATCAGCAAGGTGTGGTGGAAAGGAAAGCGTTGGCTTGAAGCTTTGTCTGGTGGCCTGGGATAGACCAGCACATCAAGCAGCTTGCCATGCACTGTACGGGATAGCAGCATGCCCAGAAGGTGCCTCTCCATCCCTGGGAATGGCCTGTATTGCCCTGGCAGATGATTTATGCAGACTTTGCCGAACCTTTCATGGGCACAAATCTCTTGGTAGTAGTGGATGCAGCTACAAAGTGGCCAGAAATATTCCAGCAGCCTGCACTACAGCCTCGCATTGCTGATGTGTTGAGAAGCCTCTTTCCAAGGGCAGGTGTTCCAGAACCTTAGTCAGTGACAGTGGACCATAGTTTGTGGCAGAACAGTTTCAGTCATTCCAGAAAATGAGTGGAACAAGACATATTACATCTGCACTCTATCACCCAGCTACAAATGGTTGGCAAAAAGACTCGTCCAGGCTTTAAAGAATGCGCTGTGATGAATGTCAGTAGAACACACTACACTGGCACTGAACCAGAAGCTTGCCAATTTTTCTCCTTCCATATTGTAATGCAGTACACTCCACGACCAGCAATTCACCAACTATGATGTTCCTTGGTCATCCCTTGCATTCACGCCTGGATCTCCTCAAACCCAATCTCAGAAGAAGTATGCAGGACAAACAATCAAGATAAATTGAAGGCTCCTCAAGCAAGAAGGCTTGATGTGTCACTCCTGGACGAACAGTCCTGGTGAGGGGCTACATAGATGATTAAAAGTGGGTACTTGGAAAGATTAAGGACAGAACTGGACCACTCTCCTACACTGTAGAGGTTGCACTTGATATAATCTGGAGACGACACATTGATCAGTTGAGGAAAGCAGGATCAATTGTTAGAGAATAAAGGTTATCAAAGATGTCAGAACCACTTCCTGCAGTCCCAGAGTCAACTCCTACAATCACTTCGTAGGAGCCCCCAGAATATATGAAATTGTTTCATAGCCACAAATCTAACCTGCCCAGCAGTAAGATCCCTCTTGTTATCCCACTAGAGTAAGAAAGCTTTTACAGAGATTAAATCTTTAAACCTGACTGTGACAATTTAAAGTTGACAATGCTGTGGATGTCTGTGTAGTAGTATTATTTAGTACACTGTGCTTATAGTTGAGATGTATTCCATATTGAGTTGGAGTTTATAGCTAAGTAGGGATATTGTATATTTAATATTTCAGTAATATTTGAGTAACTTGTAAATATGTTGTTAATTAAGAATTCTTTGATTAAGTAATTCATTAGGGTTATCTGTAAAAATTAAGTGAATTGCATACGTCATAACGCTATCATGTGAATATGTGTGCAACTTGCTTAAAGTAAACATGATGTAAGACTCGCATCTCTTGGCGCTCTTGTTTTCCTTAGAATTAGTTTAATGATTTGGAGTTACAAAACATAGCAGGTATTGTAAGGTACAGTAATGTAACCTTTCACCGGGGTCTGCTTACAATATGGAAAGCCATATTGGCAAAGCTTAAGTCTTGAGTGTGAACCAGAACATTTTAGTTGCATAAGGTACTTCTCCCAAAAAAAATGGTTCAGGGATGGATAATGAGTAGAGGCCATTCCTGGGTTATTAGTGGGTTCCATTTTTAAGAATGTGCATATTCTAATTTGATCTATAATTAGGAAAATACACAAAATTACTCTATATAGTAACCACGCGCCACGGTATTGTAATGAATGGTGTTGATGAAGGCCAATTAACAGAAGCATTTCCTGTCTCCCCCGCCTAGTTAAAATTGCCCCGAATCACAATGAACCACAAGTGGTTGCTGGTTTTGATGAGCTTTAAGTATCAGTAGCTATTCCACATCATCATCACCATCATGTGCCATGTATTATGATGTGGGTGATCATGGTCTCATGACCATAATTGTTCCTGGTTTGTGATTGTCTTCTTCTGGGTAGTGCCTTTACAAGACAGGTGAGCCCAGGCATTATCAATACTCTTCAGAGACTGACTGCCTGGTGTCAGTGTTCGCATAACCAGGACGTGATCTGCCCCAGCTGCTCATACGACCATCCACCACCTGCTCCCATGGTTTCACGTGTCTTTGACTGGGGGAGGGGGGCTAAGCTAAAACTTGCCCAAGGGTGACTTGCAGGCTAGCAGTGAAAAAGAGTGCCTTATACCTCCTTTGGTGGAGATGTATCTCAACCCCACCACCCAACAATGGATATTACATTATTTGATAGGGGTTCTTTGCACAATTATCAGCGGACATGATTGCTCGTTAATTTCCAAAGCGACTTTCATAGATGGCATGTAACAGTGAAACTGGCAGCCTGTGTTCTTATCAGATAATAGCGTGTGGTTATTGTGGGGAGGTAACATGAAAACAGGTTCTTTTTGAAGATTGTTTCTCATTTGAATTTAATAATATTTGTTGGATTTTGTACAAATGTACAGACATCTCAAAATATTGAGTTCAGATACACAGATAGATAGATAGATACTTTATTGATCCCAAAGGAAATTACAGTGCCACAGTAGAATTACATGTACACAGATATACAAATATTAGAAGAGAAGTAAGAAAGAATAAAAAAATAAGTTACTTCAAGCAGTCTGACAGGAGGGGGTCATCACTTCCCTGGCTATAGATTGATTCATTATAGAGCCTAATGGCCTCATATATCGCTGTTTGGAGCAGTGCAGTTGTCTTAGTCTATTACTAAAAGTTCTCCTTTGTTCGGCCAAGATGGCATGCAGAGGGTGAGAAACATTGTCCAGAATTGCCAGCATTTTCCATGGGGTCCTTTATTCCATCGTAGTCTCCAGTGTGTCCATTTTGACTCCTATAAGGTACAGCAATGTAACCTTTCACCGGGGTCTGCTTACAATATGGAAAGCCTAGGCAAGATCTTGTAATTATGGTAAGTGTATATCCATTTGGATGTGCGTTGCTATTTTGAGCAATGTAGGGTCTTTTTGCATATTTAGTATGGCATTTATCGACTGCTTATTAAAATTTTCAACAAAGGTTACCACTAACTACCGTTGGTGATAGATATCCCAAAAATAAGCCAGCCGATGATGGTTTTATTGGTGTTATGGATACCCTGACATCAAATTTTGGTCACAAGTCACAAACGTAGATTAACGTGATTCAGCAGTTTAAATGGAGAGATAGCATATTCTTTATAAATTTGTAGAATGGCAAATTAATAAAGTCAACAACTTGTGATTGAGCCTACTAGGGAGAAGGCAATTCAGCATTTAGTGTGCAATGAGCTAGGTTTGATTAGGGAGCTTAAGGTAAAGGGATTCTTCGGAGATGGTCATCACAACATGATAAAATTCATAGAAACATAGAAAATAGGTGCAGGAGTGGGCCATTCGGCCCTTCGAGCCTGCACCACCATTCAGTTTGATCATGGCTGATCATCCAACTCAGAACCTTGTATCTGCTTTATCTCCATACCCCCTGATCCCTTTAGCCACAAGGGCCATATCTAACTTCCTCTTAAATATAGCCAATGAACTGGCCTCAACTGTTTTCTGTGGCAGAGAATTCCACAGATTCACCACTCTCTGTGTGAAGAAGTTTCTCCTCATCTCGGTCCTAAAAGGCTTCCCCTTTATCCTTAAACTGTGACCCCTCGTTCTGGACTTCCCC
Source organism: Hypanus sabinus (assembly GCF_030144855.1). Taxonomy (NCBI): domain Eukaryota; kingdom Metazoa; phylum Chordata; class Chondrichthyes; order Myliobatiformes; family Dasyatidae; genus Hypanus; species Hypanus sabinus. The sequence goes on from NC_082724.1 coordinate 35,346,358, forward strand.
AACATTGGAAACAATCTTCCTGCATCTAGCCTGTCCAATCCCTTTAGAATTTTATACGTTTCAATAAGATCCCCCCTCAATCTTCTAAATTCCAGTGAGTATAACCCTAATCGATCCAGTCTTTCTTCATATGAAAGTCCTGCCATCCCAGGAATCAATCTGGTGAACCTTCTCTGTACTTCCTCTATGGCAAGAATGTCTTTCCTCGGATTAGGGGACCAAAACTGCACACAATATTCTAGGTGCAGTCTCACTAAGGCCTTGTACAACTGCAGTAGAACCTCCCTGCTCTTGTACTCAAATCCTTTTGTTATGAATGCCAACATACCATTTGCCTTTTTCACCGCCTGCTGTACCTGCATGCCCACCTTCAATGACTGGTGTACAGTGACACCCAGGTCTCGTTGCATCTCCCCTTTTCCTAATCGGCCACCGTTCAGATAATAATCTGTTTTCCTGTTCTTGCAACCAAAGTGGATAACCTCACATTTATCCACATTAAGTTGCATGTGCCATGAATTTGCCCACTCACCTAACCTATCCAAGTCACCCTGCATCCTCCTCACAGTTAACACCGTCGCCCAGCTTCATGTCATCCGCAAACTTGAAGATGCTGCATTTAATTCCCTCGTCTAAATCATTAATATATATTGTAAACAACTGGGGTCCCAGCACTGAGCCTTGCGGTACCCCACTAGTCACTGCCTGCCATTCTGAAAAGGTCCCGTTTACTCCCACTCTTTGCTTCCTGTCTGCCAACCAATTCTCTATCCACGTCAATACCATACCCCCAATACTGTGTGCTTTAAGTTTGCACACTAATCTCCTGTGTGGAACCTTGTCAAAAGCGTTTTGAAAATCTAAATATACCACATCCACTGGCTCTCCCCTATCCACTCTACTAGTTACATCTTCAAAAAATTATATAAGATTCATCAGACATGATTTTCCTTTCACAAATCCATGCTGACTTTTTCTGATGATTTCACCTCTTTCCAAATGTGCTGTTATCACATCTTTGATAACTGACTCTAGCATTTTCCCCACCACCGATGTCAGACAAACCAGTCTATAATTCTCCAGTTTCTCTCTCCCTCCTTTTTTAAAAAGTGGGGTTACATTAGCCACCAATCAGGAACTAATCCAGAATCTAAGGAGTTTTGAAAAATTATCACTAATGCATCCACTATTTCTTGGGCTACTTCCTTAAGTACTCTGGGATGCAGACCATCTGGTCCTGGGAATTTATCTGCTTTTAATCCCTTCAATTTACCTAACACCACTTCCCACTTCCCACTTCCCTACTAACCGTACTGGCATTCATAGCAAAAGGATTTGAGTATAGGAGCAGGGAGGTTCTACTGCGGTTGTACAAGGCCTTGGTGAGACCGCACCTAGAATATTGTGTGCAGTTTTGGTCCCCTAATCATCCCCAGAATGGACTGCCTTCATACAATGCATCCTCTGAATCTTCTTTTTCACTGTAATATTCAAGATGATTTTTGATATCTTCAAATTTCTCGTACTTCAAACTTGTTGAAGTAGTGACATCACATCATTTTCTCTCCCGGCCGTCTCTGGCATCTCCAAGCCTGAATGCTTGAAACTTCAGTGAGCAAAACAGTTCTGAGTTGTCTTCCTGCTTATTTCTCATCATCTATCAGTGACAAACATACAGAACCGATGCTATTTAAAAACTGTTTGCTCTAAGCACAGTGTAGAGTTTAATGGTCACACAAGTATGCGTGACTGATACGAGCTAGAACCTGTTCAGCAACAGTCTTCTGCCCCAATTAGGCAACATAGTGATTCAAATAAATCAAGGAATCCTGGCCATATGCTTGATTTTTTTTTACCTTTAAGAGTTGTCTCAAGTTAGTGGCTGCCCCGATTAACCAGTGGCCCAATTATCCAGAATCCTCTGTATTCTCCTAGTGCCTAGCATGATTAATGTCTGTCATGAGTCTTACATTTTACAGCAGTCTGCTCTGACAATTATGCTTGAGGCATCATTAAAAGAGAAACAGAATGCCACTCAGGAGACAGGGGCAACTCAGGGAAAACTTTGGTAAGTACCCAGGTAGAACTAGGTAACATACAATACATAAGTAGTCCATCTGAAAGCCACAATGTATTAAATCTCTCAGGAGGCTTCCAGAAATCATTGACAGAGAAGCAGTGAGCATTGCTGTGGCCTAACTCTATCATGAGGACACTGTGTTTGCGACGAGTTATGCAGCCAGCAGCCATGGAGCAGGAGGGCAGGAAGAGAAAGGAAAAAAACAAAGAAGAGAAGAAAGGGAAAAGTGTCATTCATTTAATATTTCAGTAATATTTGAGTAACCTTGTATATATATTGGTTGACTAAGCATTCTTGTTCATTTAAATAGTTATGGGTTATATGTATAAATACATGAATTGCATACGTCGTCATGTTACCATGGGATACATGGATGCCTCACTTAAAGTAAACATGAAGTTTGACATGCATTTTGCACTCCTGTGTTTTCCTTTGAATTAGTTTAATGTTTTGAAATTACAAAACAAAACAGAAAGGGAAGGAGGAAGCACACTGTGCACCCATTTCTAGCTGAGACATGCATGAACAACACATCTAGCTGGGATTTCTGTGACTGCTACCAATTCATGATGCCTTTCCTCATCTTTTCTTTGTTGCTGACAACATTTGCTTATCTGCAATACCTAAGTAAAAGAGAACTTAATAGAAATTTAACAAAATAACTTGAAGTTCAAAGCATGCCATCACACTCAGAGATTTCTACTAATTACTTTATTGTAAGCCTGTATCGTGCCTCTTTCTCTCTGCACCTGTTACAAGGAGGCAGTGGGAGCAGACACAAGTGCAAGACACAGACACAAGGGTACTATATTGACAGTTACTAGGAAGGCCAGGGAGCGAGGACAAAATGTCAACAAGGACGTAAATGTTGGATAACAAACCGGTAAAGCCTGGACTGGGACTTGGACTCAGACTTGACTTGGACTAGGAACCTGGACTCAACCTCAGCTTGGACTCGGACCCTGGACCTCGGCTTGGACGACAGAATTCACATCTTACTCAGAGCAACGGCAAAACAGCCGGCACCTCAGCTGGACATGAAAACGACTGAATTCGCTAAGCAGCCACAGGCACCGAGGTGACTAGAGTCCACAATTCCCAGTGGTCCGGTGATGAGGATAACCGCGGCGGCTACGGTGAGATGACTGGCTACCGGTGACAAACTTCTGGTAGCGGTCCAGCACCAAATAGCTGTCCCTGGATCCTTTTAAGCTGCTGGTTCAATATGAGGATCAGGTGCCTTACTCAAGGTGCCCAACAGAACACGGGGAAAAAGAAATAACTGGAATGAGGAATCCATGGACCGGATCATGACAGCACCACTCTCTGTTACCCCAGTGTATTGCATCGGAGAGCGAAGGAGAGAAGGAGGCCACAGATTCTTTGGAGGATGACCTCCAGCAGCTGTGGGCCCAGCATCAACCTGGCAAAAAGGACAACCGTCTGGGCAGTTCCACTCATCTGGGCGTTAGCAGAATGAGGGTGGTGGGATGACGACTGATCTCATCCTTAGTGAGGTCAGTAAGTTTGTGTCCTTCACAGAGTCACATCGCTCTCTGAGTGTAGCAGCTCAAAAGAGCAGGTGATCTACTGGAGAACAGATTGCTGGTTTGCTGTGACAGACTGTAAGCCCTTTTTCTCATTGACTCACAGCCACAGTAACAGTGGTGTGGAGCAGACCTGTTGGACGGAGTGGAATAATTCTGTTCCTAAGTATTATGTTCTTAAGGACGGCAGTTTGAACTTCTCTGGTAGAATTTTAATCTACAACTGAAGCTCTTGGATGTTGGGCAGTTTCTTCTCAAGCTGTCATGTACAGAGGGATCTTGTGATGCAGGTCCATAGTTCCTGAAAGTGGCAACACACGGGGACAGGCTGATAAAGAAGGTGAAACGCATGCTTACCTTCATCTATTGGAATAATGTGGATGCTTTAGAAAGGGTGCAGAAGAGGTTCATCAGATTGTTCTCTGGAGTAGAGATTTAGCTATAGGCAGAGGTTGGACAAACTTGGATCATTTCCCCTGGAGCGTCAGAGGCTGAGAGGAGACCCGATAAAAGTTTATTAAATTAAGATAGTCAGAATCTTTTTCACAGTGTGGAAATTTCAATTATTAAAGGGCATTGGTCTAAGGTGAGGTGGGGAAAGTTTAAAGGAAATTTATGAACCAGGTTTTTTACACACAGAGAGTGGTGGGTGCACAAGCATGCTGCTGGGGGTGGTTCTGGAAGCAGGTACATTACTTGCATTTCTAAGAGGCACTTAAACAGGCATGTGGACATGTAAGGAATGGAGAGATAGGGGTCATTTGTAGGTAGATGGAATTAGTTCAGTTTGTCATCATAGCTGGCATAAACTGTGGTCTTGCTCCTGTACCGTATTGTTCTATGTTCTGTGATGGCTGGGACCTTGACCACCAGTGTAACAGATGGTTCACAACTGTACAAGTGTTAATGCCTACCATGCTGGGAAGGCTTTCTGCAAAGTCCAGTGTAATCTTGCGTTAGACAATGTTCGCCTGGAAGACTCCTGGTAACCTACAGGTGGATCAGATCTTCCAGATTAACACTCCTAGTTAAACTGTAAAGCCTGTGCTCTCCCATGTTGTTCCAATAATAAATCTATTTTCATTTCCGGCAAATTCTTGCAATATTGAGCAGAGTTAACTCATGCCACCACAGAGCGCAGGCAGCACATTACTTTGAGAGCAGCAGCCATTACTCATTTTGTTCCCAGCATGCTTTTCCAGGGGACTACCCAATTTGGCCCTCACAATGTTTTCTCTGTAACCTGCTGGTCAGAGCAATCAACATCTTGGTGCACTTACCATTTTGAAACTGTAGTTACTTCAGCGGTCGATGGCCCAGCATTGCGGAGCTATCAGATGTCAGTGTAAAGTCTGTTATGTTGCTATCATCAGCCACCTGTTGCAGAGCTCTTGGTACACAGCACTGATCATGCATGTGTTGTTGCTAATACACAACAGCAACTCCAGTGTATTAGTTTCATCTCTTCCAGAAGAAGAGACTTACCTTCTCCTTCTGGAATGAACCATGGACAGCAATGGGATTCATCCCACTGCCATGCCACTGCTCCCTAACTACGACTGCAAACATTATCCAGATAACTAAATTGTGTGCTGTCTAGCTGATGGAACTCGGAAAGGAAACAAGGGAATATGGTTGTGTTTGGTATGTCTGCTTACAAGTGCAAATATAAGAGTATTTACAGCTGTTTACTGAAAAACATTTGTTGTTCGTTTATGATTCCAAGTTAATGGTTGAATTCACCATTGCTTGATTTGCCCTTCCTTGATGTGGAGGTCTATTCCACTTACTGAAAACTAAGTATTTCCGTGATTAAATACCTCAAGAGGATCACATTCTTGTTGTGGTTTGGAGGCTTGTGTGCCTCAATGACCTGGAGAGTTACTTCGGCTGGAGTCAGGGCTTTATGTGTCGGCGCTTGGTAGGGTTACCCATGCCAAACAGGTCAAAGGGTAGAGGCCAGACTAAACGTGATCCACTGTTCCTCCAGGTTCAGGGGTTGAGCTCAGGGCTAACAACCCTGACAGGTATAATAAAATTGTTACAGAAACAGCAATGAAGAATCCTTCTACATCTGAGCGCGATGGTATTTTTGAGTCTCCACCCAGAACTTGCATGACTGACAGTAGTGAAAACTGAGCTTCTGACATGATGAAGGAAGTGTTCACACTGCCAGAGACGGAGGACCTTTATCGCTGCCCTAAACACCTGCGGCATAATGGGAAGCAGAGATGGTTAAATAGCTGCACAGTACATGGTTACTGCTGACTTCCTTGTTAACTCTAATTTAAAATCCCACAGAGATCACTTCTTCATTGGGAAGAGGGTGGATGCTGGACCCAAGCTCCCTGGCATCGTCACTTTGCTGGGCATTTCTAGTGGGTAGGTGGATGGTCATTGGGAATGAGGAATCAATACCAATTACATTCGCAGGTATCAAACTCCACCACTTTGGTGCTTAGACTTAATAATTGTGCTTTTGCTAGAGGACCAGATGGAAATGCAAATATATAGAAGGGTAGGAATCTGAATTAAGACAGAAATGTAGAAATTGTAGAAATGCAGAGTAGGCACTTAATGTTAAACAACTGGTGAAACTGATTTGATAATTTGCCTCCCTATTTCTTCAGCTCATTGATAAGGAATGTATGTTATTATTTTCCTGTTTGGATTATTTTGCCCTCTTATTTTTCCAGAACAATTTTAATATTTTTGTAAATATTGCTTTCTGGAATGTCTACATCACAGAAAGAGGCAGCATGCTTGATTCCAGGCTGGGTCTTGATATAGCAGTTACAACAGTATTATAACTAATTACAACAGTAATTAGTCCCATTTCCCTTCTTTTCCTGTTGTCCTAAAAATTCTGCCCCTCAACCGTTTACCCAACTCACTTTCAAAAGCCCTTGTGAATTCCACCACCCTCGAGACAGTGTTCAAGACCATGTTGACAAGCAGCATCAAAATTATCTTCAACACTTCACACCCCACTTATCTTTGCTTTGTCACTTTAAACAAAGCCGGCAAATAGGAAAAAGATTGCTTTTCTTTATTCTGTCCAAACCCATCATGATCTTGTCCATTTTTACCAAAATCTCAACTCTCAACACTTTTGCTCCAAGAAGAGCAACCCCAGTTTAAAGTTAGGCTTGGGAGAAAATGGGCACAAGTTCTCTTCTGTTGGTATTCTGTTCCAAAATTAGGTGAATATAACCAAACATCCAGTACACGTGCAAATCGGAGACCTGATTTATGACTTTAAGCTGAAACGTTACCAATTCCTAACCTCATACAGATACTGCCAAACCCCTTGAGTTCCTCCAGCAGGTCATTTGTTAGGAACCATTTAGCACCACCACCCAATACCAAGTTTATCCCCTTATATTACTTCTCATGGAATTAATCTCCAATTGCTTTTACTGAGTCATAGGATAATATAGCACAGAAATGAGCCCTTCAGCCCTCTCATCCAGGCTGGATGACACCCATCTGCAGCTCTCCCATTTGTCTGCATTAGGCCCATATGTCTCTGTGTTTTTCCTCCTTAAGTAAATGCCTTAATGTCTTCTAAATACCTGGTTTTATTTAAAGTTGTGTTTATGCTACTGCATTAGTTCTGGGTGAGTTTCCCCAGTAAGTTCGATAGAGTCATTGGAAACTGCAGCTTAAAATTATATTGTTTTTAGACACACAATATTTTTTCAAGAAGAGCTACTTGGTCCAATGCTACTTTCCTATCTTTCTATGTATCTGTGGATCTTTCTGTTGTTTCCTAACTTTCAAAGAACCAGGGCAGTGGGTTGTTCAGTGTAATTTTTGTATTTCATATTAAACTCGTTCATTGATATACCCTGGTTTGCAACTCTGCTGCAGTTTCAAAATGATGTTAAAACAGGTCTGTCACAAATAAGCAAGCATTTCAATGCATCTAGTCTATTGTAAGTGATTTTAAAGAACTGAAAAAACAACTATTTCTTCCATAATTGTCTATATAAATTAGATATTATAAATTCTTTTTGACAGGTAAACACTTTTTCTGTTTCAGCTTTATCTTTAAAACCACTATGATGATGTCTGGGTATTTTGTTTATCTGTGTGAGTTGGAGCTACCTCTTTAGTGTCCAGCCACCATCTTCAATGTTTTTTAAAACAACTTGTTTTTTGACTTCATTGCTATTCTGAGCTTTGCATTGGGAAGAGATTACACTCAAAGGAGAAGATTCACAGATGCCTCAAATCCTCCTTGATTAAGATTTCTAAGAATCTCTAGCTTATGACTGCTCAAAGAGGAAAGGACCATTACATTTGAGGTACTACATGATGACAGCTTTTGTGATGTGAACATACTTTAAATATATAAAAATTTCCAGCCTTAATGCAAACTCAATGCAACAACCCAAACTTAACTCCTTGAACTTTCCATTCTAAGGTGATAGTCTCCTATTTTTCCATCACACATCATCTCCCACCCTGCTGCCTTACCTTGCCTACAACCATCTGTACTCAGCCATTGACGTCCTTTGCCAAAACATCCTCATTATCTCTATTTCAGTCTCTTGATAATTCATATTTTGGATATTTATTTTTCCTTACCCAGCTTCAAAACTCCTTCATTTGCATTTTGTCTCTATCCATATCATACTTGTGTGAAGAGATTCTGAGTCAAAGTAGTCTAACATGATCAAGCCAAAGTCCATAGTTCATACTCCAGCATTCTGTTTGATTTGTCAGTTGCTGCTCTACAAATACTGGACAATTAGCTCTGTCAAATATTATACCAAGATAATTTTTGGATTTAGGAGAGACAGGATAGAAGTTTATGAAATGATGAGGGGAATAGAATCGACAGCCATGATCTTTTTTCCACAGTTGAAATATTTAATGCTGGGGGGCATGCATTTATCACGAGAGGGGAAAATAACCTGTTGAAGGGTCTTACTCCATAATGTCAACAGTTTATGCCTCTCCGTAGACACTGAGCTCCTCCAGCATTTTGTGTGTTGCTCTGGATTTCTGACACCGGCAGAATCTCTTGTGTTTTTTATACAAGTAAGTGGTTTGTTTTTAATTTAATCAGTCATAATGTTTTAAAAAATAATTTTTCATTCCCAAAGGTGTTTAAGAAATTTTATTATATTTTAATGATTTTAACTTTTTAAATCACTTTAATCATTTGGAACTATTTTTGAATGTCCTTGATCATCAGAGATCATCTTTGGCAGCAATGGTTTCCAGGGTGAGTCCAGAGCTTGAGAATTTGGAACTGCTGCCCAAAGCCTCACCATTGCTCTTGGGTGAGTCACTGCATCACCACAGTAGCCATCCTTCAAGACAATCTGACATTCTGCCCTGGAAATGACACGGGACAGAGGGGGCAGGCCAGACTGGTTAAAAATTTACCTATTACCTAGTAATGAAAATTACATATCTATCTAATCCCTATACTAACATAAGTCACTTTAAAAAAAATTAACTTGTCCACTTTATTTAATACTTTGTTTGTGGTTATCCTATCATAGAATTTTGCTCATTTTTGTTTTTTATTATGGTGGTGCAATGTGATACTTTTCCGTCACAAACCCACACAGACCCTGATGGTCCTATGATTTCAGTCTCTGAGGTTAACGTGCAAGCAGCCTTCAGGAAGGTGAACCTACAAGAAGCATCTGGCCCAGGTGGGTTACCTGGCCAGGTCCTGAAACCCTGTGCTGATCAATTGGCTGGAGTGTTCACCAAGAACTTTAACCTCTCAGTTTGGCAGTCTGAGGTACCCACCTGCTTCAAGCAGGCTTCAACTATACCAGTACCTGAGAAGAACATGACAACCTTCTTCAGTGAATATCAATTAGTAGCACTTACATCCACAGTGATGAAGTGTGTTGAGAGGTTGATGATGAAACATATCAAATCCTGCCTGAAAAACAACTTGGATCTGCTCCATTCTGCCTACTAGAGCAACAGGTGCACAGCAGATACCATCTAATTGACTCTTCACTCAACCCTAGAACATCTGAACAGCAAAGGGGAATTGATCAGGATGCTCTATATTGACTACAGCTCAGTATTCAATACCATCATTCCCTCAAAACTAATCAGTATGCCTCAATACTCCTTGTGAAATTGGATCTGTGATTTCCGCACTTGCACTCCCCAGTCAGTTTGGATTGGCAACAACATCTCCTCCACAATCTCCATCAGCACAGGTGCACCACAAGGCTGTGTGCATATCCCCCTGCTCTACTGGCTTTACACTTATGACTGTCTGGCTAAGCATAGCTCCAATGCCATATTTAAATTTGTTAATTATGCCACTGTTGTAAGCTGAATCAAAGGTGGTGATGTATCAGCATACAGGAAGGAGATTGGAAATCTGGCTGAGTGCTTCCATAACAACAACCTGTCATTCAATGTCAGCAAGACCAAGGTTCCGATTATTGACTTTAGGAGAAGGTAACCAGAGGTCCATGTGCTAGTCATCATAGGAGGATCCGAGGTGGAGAGGGTTAGCAACCTTTAATTCCTTATTATTTTGGAGCACATGGGCCCAGTATGGTAAGTCCAATTATGAAGAAAGCGCAGCAGTGCCTCTACTTCCTTAGGAGTTTGTGAAGATTTGGCATGACATCTAAAACTTTGTCAAGCTTTTATAGATGTGTAATGGAGAGTATAATGATAAACTACACCACAGCCTAGTATGGAACTACCTATGCCCTTGAATGGAAAATCCCAGAAAAATTAGTGGATACAGCCCAGTCCATCAAAGTAAAACCCTCCCAACTACTGAGCACATCTACAGGAAATATTGTTGCAAGAAAGCAGCATCCATCATCAAGGACATCCACCACCCAGGTCATGATCCCTTCTCACTCCTGCCATCAGGAAGAAGGTACAGGAACCTCAGGACCCACAACACCAGGTTCAGGAATAGTTATTACCCCTCAGCCATCAGGCTCTTGAACCAAAGTGGATAACTTCACTCAACTTCACTTGCCCCATCATTGAGATATTCCCACAACTGATGGACTCACTTTCGAGGGCTCTTCATCTCATATTCTTGATATTTCTTTTTTATTATTATTACTTTAATTTTGTATTTGCACAGTTTGTTGTCTTTTGCACAGTGGTTGAACATCCAATTTGGTGCAGACTTCCATTGATTCTGTTATGGTTATTATTCTATTAGAGACTTATTGAGTATGCCCGCAAGAAAATTAATCTCAGGGTTGTATATGGTGACACATATACTGTATACTTTGATAATAAATTACTTTGAACTTTGAAAGTTTTCCATATTTGGTTTCCTGTTTTGTTAAGGTACTACTGTTAAGGTACTATTGTTAAGGTACTGATATGCGCAGATAATTCCTCTGAGTTTGAATTTATACTTCAGCTGGAATTAGCATGAAACCTTGTTTGCCTCTTTGAAGGAAATTTAAAACTCTCAGAGCAACTAGTTTTTTTTCAGGTTACTAACAGGTTTTGTCAATTTTCAAACTTGTCACAATAGTTAATGAAATAATAGTGCAATAAAAGTGATGGTAGCATAAATGATTTTAATATGATTAACCATTGTGTACACCAGATTTTCCATTATTTCCAATGTTACTCTAAAATCAGGATTTAAGACGTTGATTTCTATTCACATAATCAGATGTCAGGGTGTGTTTACACCCTTTTACCACAAGATAGCGCTGGTGCGGTGCTGTATCTCCATCAACTTCAACTCTGATCGGATTGGTTTGGAATATTTGGAGCAAACTTACCAAATGTCTTAAGCACTGAGTGTTGTTGAAGTCATTCAAGAAAGTATTTTTTTTGTAGATTATGACAAGAACTTAGTTAAGAAGCAAAGATATTATGTTAATGAATTGTCTAGTCATAGCAGGCTTCAGCAACTAACTATACATTGTTTTAAGTTTTTTCAGGAATACCCTGGCAAAAGTTTTATGATTACTGAGACAGCAGTTAGTTAGCTATATTAGGAAGATGCACACTGAACTCGACTATAGTTTTGGCAGTAATAGCAACAATTAACAGAATAAAGTCTGAACTTAACAATGTTTATAATTCACCTCAATTGTTTGATTCAGTTAAACATAACAACCTTCTTCAACATCCACCTGGGTTGTTTCATTCTCATCTACCCAGTTGAGCCTGGTGACGAATTTTCTTTGAGTTTTCTTCTCACTCTCACACAGTTCCTCTGGATGCTAACATGAATTGGTTTGGTATCAATCAGAGAACTCTTATTTCTAAACTACCTGTTAAACCTCAGTAACATCATCCAAAATTACAGCATCATTTTCCGCAAGTCTGCCGACACCCAGCTTCAGCTGACTCTCAGCTCCTGTACAGTCTCACTGGTGATATGTGTGCTCGTCAACATTGCGATCAATAGAATGCACTGCTGCTGGAAATCAGGCTGTCCTTTGTGTCTTGTATCTTGGGTAATGACCTTCTTATAGACTCAGATGCCGCAGATTTGTGACTGTGACTATGTGTCTTTCCTCTAGGTTCTCTGCTTTCTTCCCACATCCCACAGATGTGTTGAGCGGTGGGCTATTTGGGCCCTAATTAGCAAATCATCCCTGGCATAGGCGGGTGATCAGGACATCTAGAAAAAATTTGATGAGCAAGTGACAGCAAATAGTTTATAAGGAAATACGTGGGGAAAGGAATTTGTTGAATTTCTCTGAGACGTGATGGGCTGAATGGCCTTCCATGTGAAAGAAAATCTGTAAAACAGGGTGACTCATAATTTTCAAATAGCAATGTCTGTGTCTGGATTCTCCATTAGGGCAGGGGTTCCCAATCTGGGGTCCATAGACCCCTTGCTTAATGGTATTAGGGAGCAGGCAGCCATCGATCCCAAGGGATCTTGGGGTTGTGCCTCTGGTGGACTGTGTCCCCTCCCGAGTGCAAGCCTTGGTGGGAAAATTTGTAGTCCAAGGGAAAGGCAAACGCTGATACAGCTTGGCACCAGTGTCGACACAGAGACTGCCAGAGTGAAGTTGTAAGCAACAAAGTGCCTTAGGGGCCCCGGCTCCGGATTTCTTCCTTGGGGTTTACTCTGGAAGCTTTTCCTCTGGCTGGGTATGGCCGCAAGGCAACGGAGTTTACCTTCTCCTAGGCGGGTTGCCGTCCAAAGCTGATGATCTCCACCCGCCCGAAGCAGCTGGATTTGAGGTGCCAGTGATCTGCCTTTACCCCTTCACATGTCAGTAGAAACAGTTCTGCTGGGCCTAGTAGGTAAGCCACATGTGAAGGGCAAGAGTTGGACTTGGTTGTCAGAGGCTGTTAGTGATGGATGCCACTTGGAGCACTCTATAGGTAGTGGGAGCTTATCCCCACTACCAATCCTGGCTATGGCCCCTGGTATAGTCCATAGCATAGAAAAGGTCGGGAATCCCTGCACTAGGGGAAGCATCACCTCCATATCCACCCTGTCAAAGGACCCACAGGATCCTATTGCTTCAATTAACCATCTCATGCTCTTCTGAAATCCGAAGGGTACAAACTGACTTTCCCCAACCTTTCCTTATAACACAACCTGCACACTGATGAGAACAGAGACAACTCGAATGAATAAACAGGTACATCAACATGAAGTTGGTAAGCAGTTAGTTAACTTGTACTTTGTCTTGGAATATCATCGTCAGCAATCGCTCGTAATTGAGTATAATTCTTCTCCTGGTGATTGATCTGGTTACTGGTGGGTCTTGAGATGACTGAAGAGGCCGATCGGTGATCCACAAGTCCCATGGCAGTGTTGGCAGGTGTAGTAGTGATGGTGGATGTAGCTGGTTGGGCCTTTCCCAGTCTCTCCTTTTGTTGAAGCTGCTTAGGCTCAGCGGCACTGTGGAGGTATTCTTTGAGCTGTTTAGTCCCCTCTGAGACAATCCTTCTCCAGCTTTTCCTACCCTGTGCTAATTTCTCCCATCTGTTTAGATTGATGTGGCACTTCCTCAGGTGGGTCTTGATATTGTCCTTGAACCGTTTCTTCTGGCCTCCGGGAGTGCGTTTTGCATCCTTGAGTTGGCCATACAGGAGTTGTTTAGGGAGACATGAGTCAGGTATATGGATGATGTGGCTGACCCATTTCAATTGGTGTTGAGTCACGATTGTGGCTATGGAGCTCATGTTAGCTTTCTCCAGGATGCCAGAGTCAGTACGCCTGTTCTTCCAGCTAACTCTCAGAACCTTTCAGGGGCATCATCGACGGCAAGTTTCTAGGGATTTTTTGTGCCTGCTGTATGTTGTCCATGACTGCTCCATAAAGTGAGGAGGGGAGGACTATAGCTTCATAGACCAGAAGCTTAGTGTTGGTCTTGATATCCTGATCTTCCTCTTTCTCAGCCTGGCTAAAGCACAGTCTATTCTGCAATTTATTTTAAGGTCAATGTTGGTTCTTGAAGAAAGAAGACTGCCAAGATATGGGAAATGAGCAGTGTTCTCCAGAGGGATGTGGTCATCTTGGATGGTTAGAGGTTTAGGAGCTTGATCTGGAGCAGGTTGGTGAAGGAATTGGTTTTTCTTGATGTTTAACTCGTCCCAGGAGCTTGTATGCTCCGGCAAAAGCATCCATGATGCACTGCAGGTCCTCAGAGTGAACTACGATGGTGTTGTCATCTGCATATTGCAGCTCCATAATGGAAATAGTTGACACCTTGCTCCTTGCCTTGAAGCTGTTAAGGTTAAAGAATCCCCCATCTGTCCAACAGAGAATATGGACTTCTTGTGGGAGGTGAAAAATGGTTGCAATGAAAACAGCAAACAGAGTTGGGGCAATGATGAACCCCTGTTTGACTCTGGTCTCAATATTAAAAGATGGTGTTTCAGAGCTGCTGCTGATGATGACTGTTGCATTCATAACATTGTGTAAAAGTTGCAGGATCTTGAGGTATTTCTCCAGGCACCCAATTTTGGACAGCACCTGCCATTTGGCAGGATGATTTACAGAGTCAAATGCTTCTGTGAAGTGTACTATGAAGGCCATACAAAGTGAGAGATTTTGTTGCTGGACTTTCTCCTGCAATTGGCATGCTGTAAAATTATGTCTGATGTTCCTGTGGCTGGACAGAAGCCACACTGAGACTCAGGCCGGAAATGTACTGCCAGGGGTGAAAGCAAATCACGTAAGATTCAGGTGAGTACCTTTCCTGTTGTATAGTGGAGGGAGATACCTCTATAGTTTCTGCAGTCAGCTTTGTCCTCTTTTTTGAGGAGTGTGACAATCAGGGCATCCCTGAGTTCAGCTTGAATTTTCTTCTGAACTCAGACCTTAACAAGCAAGGCATGAATATGATTTAAAAGTTCTGCACCACCTTCCTTGAGGCTTTCTGCTGGAATTCCATCAGACCCAGTGACATTGTTGTTCCTCAATTTCTTGCAAGCTGTCTGCACCTCTTTGATACTGGGAGGCTTCCTCATGTCCTCCTTCATGAGTTGTTGTGGGAGCTGGTTGATGACTTCAAAGTGTTCCTTCCATCAAGAATTGATGGCATCATTGTCCTTCAGCAGCCTTTGTCCATCTTTGGAGCAAAGGGGGTTTAGGCCATGATGGTTAGGGCAATATACTGTCTCGGTGGCAATAAAGAAACCTTGAGGTCACCAGAGTCAGCAATCTGCTGTATTTCTAGGGCCCTCTCAGCCACTACTGATTCTTTATTTCCCTTACTCTATGCTGGACTACAGCCTTAGCTTTGGAGTGGTTTCTTATTTTGCTTTGCATTTGATGTCCTGCCAGGCACAGAAAGCTTTCTTTTTGTTGTTGATTAACTCTTCTATTTCTCTGTTGTTTTCATCAAGCCAATCTTTGTTTCTCCTGGTCTTATTTCCAACGATGTTCTTACAGGTATCAAGGATGGTGGTCTTCAGTGTCGTCCATTGTGTTTCGAGGTCTTCTGGATACTGCTTTGTGAGCCCTTCAGAAAGGACAGCCTGGGGATGTTGTATCTTCCCTGTGTCTTTTCGGCTCCGATGCTGAACAGGGGACGGCTCTGCTTCTTTTGCACTTTACTCCTCCGCATGATTTTCGTAGCCATTTGTGAATGAATAAGCTGATGATCTATCCAGCCATCGTGAACACTGATCATTGCTCTTGTACTCTTTACGTCTCTGCGATCTCTCCTCCAAAAAATGATATAATCTATAAGATGCCAAGTCTTTGAATGGGGAGGCTTCCACAAAGTTTTCACCTTATTTCTCTCATGGAACAGGGTGTTGGTGATGGTCATGTTCAGCATACTTGGAGAGTAAGAGCACTCCACTGGAGTTGATGTTGCCAACACCTTCCTTCCCAATTGTACTTTTCCAAGAGTTGCTGTTCCTATCAACTCTAGCATTGAAGTCTCCAAGAATAATGACCTTATTTTCCTTGGCAATATCTGTTAGTATACGGTCTAGGTCAGTGCAGAAGGTCTCCTTGACATTGTCTGGTGAGTCCAGGGTTGGAGCGTAGGCACTCACAGCTGTAGCCATTTGTTTATTAGAGAGCTTAGGGCGCATGGTCATGAGGCACTCATTGCTGCCAACTGGCAATTTGGAGAGGTGACGAATGATGCTGCTCTTTATGGCAAATCCAACTCCATGGATTCTGGGTTCGTCTGCTAATTTCCCCTTCCAGTAAAAGCTGTATCCACCCTTCCTCTCTTTCATTTGTCCTTCCTCAGCCAAGCACATCTCAGAGAGGGCGGCGCAGTCAATTTGGAACTTTCTCAGCCCTGTTGAGATGATAGGACGATTGCTGGTTTTGCTGTCCATAAGTGTCCAGCCTCCAAAACTAATATGCTTTTGTTCCTGACTGCAGTTTGGTGATCCCTCTGGATGTGGCAATCCAGTCAGGAGTGAGGAGGCAAGCTATTTTTAGGGCACCTTTTCTAGCCCCTTCCCCATGTGGGGTGAGCAGAGTGGGTCCTGAATATCTCCAAGAGGTCCATCTGCCTCAGTCCAAGAGCAAGACGATTGTATCTAACACCCACCGCCTGTGTGCCAGGTTATGGCTGGGAACTCCCAGACTTCACTGACCTGCTCGTCACCACTTCTGATCGCCTCAGGGCTTTGTCCAGCTTGGTCGATCAGATTACCAAAACAGGAGAAAAGCCTGTGTATAAGGTCTTTTAATGTGGGGAGACTGATGCACATACAGCCACCACATGATCCTTGTCAGAGAAAGGGCCAAGAGACCAAGACGATTGGGGGCCCTCTTGTAATGTAGCCTTTCTCTGCCTTCACAGCCATTGTGGTGGTCCTCATAGTTCTGAGATTCCAGAGACTCTAATTTACCACCATCTTCTACCTGCTCTGCTGTTGAGGTCTTGGTTGAACCGTGCTTTGACTGGATCCTCCCTCTTGACCTTACCGCCATGGGTGATCCTACCAGGAGCTAAGCTCCAGACGGTATCGCTCTCAAGTTCTCAGGATCACACAAGCCTCTCCACCACAAGATGGTGGTACCCTGGAGTACATAGAATGTAAATCAACACAACACAGGAAATGGCCTTTTGGCCCACGAAGTCTGTATTGACCATGAGGCCAACTGGAACTGCCTCAACATGGTCTATGCCTCTCCATTCCCTGCCTGTTCATGCGTCTTGTCCAAATACCTCACAATATATTTGCTCCTACCACCTTCCCTGACACTGCATTCCAGGGACCTACCACTCTCTGTGTGTAAAAAAAATTGCTTCATAAATCTTAAACTTTCCTGCTCTCACTATAAAGTATTTGACATTTGCATCCTGGGAAAAAGACTATATATACCATCTATCCTTGTGATTGCCAATCAAAGATTCCCTTTGTCTATCTGAAACCTGATGGCCTTTCAGCACAGTGAGATGTCTGTAAGGGAATGCTGTGGACTGGCATATTCCAGCTGCAGGAGTATGTGCTGAGGGACGCACTGAAGCTTCTTTCAACCAAAGCGAAGATTCTGCGGGCAGGACCCTAGTTTGGGCTTCTTCTGCTGCTGGACATGTAGGGGCTGAATCTGGTGGGAAGTCCCTCAGACACTGAAAGGGTTTATTACCCCAGGGGACTATGTGTGTGACAATGGTGCTATAGTTTAGAAAAGATATGTTAGCAATACTGAATTGATTGGCCAAATGATACTAAGAATGCAAAAAAAGTTTTTGAAATTTGATTTTTTATATATATATTTATTATGAATACATTTTATTCTTGAAACAGAAAAAAGATTGCCGATCCTCGAATTTGCATTCAAGTGAATGGAGAACTCCAGTCTGCATCAGGGCTGGCTGATGCAGCATCGTGAACGGGTTTTCTCTAGCTATGAAGCAGAGTGAATGATATACTAGTGTCTATCAGAAAGCTTTTCACAGACTTGTGGCACTGTTACATGTCTCATTTAAAAGACAATAACGAAACCGTGCAGCACTTGTCCCCTCGCTATAGTGCCTGCCAAGGCTTTTGTGCAGGAGACTTCATAGCATGAATCGAGCCATTAACTCTCCATCTCTGAAGCAAGTGTGTACGATCTGAGCCATAGTTGGCACAGAAGCAGGGGAGCTTCTGATAACAAGTGAAAAAGATACTGCTTGACAGTGTATTTGGACGAATAAAGCTGAGAAAAAACAGCAAAGCACTGAAAATGTGCAGGTTATCTTAGGGGAACACATTTTGTAAATTTGATGTAGTTAAATGTTATCAAGTTTGGTATGATTTGATATTGTGTATTGATGAAAATAAAAGTTACAGATGTAAGCTAAGCTGGTACTAAAATTATCAGCAAGGGAAAATCAATAAATAATAAGTGATGTAAAATTGGTAAATGGTAATTACAGAAAAAATGAAATGAATTTCTATTTCAGAGGAATATTTGTTTGATTCACATTAGTGTATTGGCTAAAACGGAAACAGAAAATTCTAAAATGGGGATAATTAGTTGAGAACAAAACAGGATTTGTGCAAGAGCATAACAACTTGTAAAAGCACATTTAATTTGGTTGCTGAAATGCCGAAACTCTTGGGACATCTTTCTGCTAAATCCCAGCACATCTGTTAAACCTGGCATTTGGAATTAGCACATTCCTTAATACCTGGAAATGTTAAAATTGCACCAAATAATGTGAACTTCCATTGTAATGAGAATGTGTGTCATATGTTCCTCCAGAAACCCATGTCTGAGTAATTGATCATATAAACAGTATAATCTTGGGATTCAATATTTGAAGAACTTCAGGTGTAGGATTAGAGGACTCTGGCAAGACATAAGTGTTAGGCACAAGTGTTATAAATACGCAAAGGAGAATAGCTTGACTTTCAAAAATATTATTCATTAAATATTGTGTCAGGTTTCTAAAATCATTTGATATCTTCATGCCACTCACTATTTAAATCTAGTACATTTCTCTGTACACCCTCAATCAATAACTGGTTTTGTTGGAAGAAACTTAGTCACGCATGGTAGTGTACTGGTTAGTGCAACGCTAATACCGTGCCAGTGACCTGGGTTCAATTCCTGCCGCTGTCTGTAAGAAGTTTGTACGTTCACCGTGTGGCTTTCTTCTGGGTGCTCCAGTTTCCTCTGAATTCCAAAGACATATAGGTTAGTAGGTTAATTAGCCACATGGGTGTAATTAGGCAGAGTGGGTTCGTCAGGCTTGAAAGGCCTGGACCATGCTGCATCTCCAAATAAATGAGATGAAACACATTTTGTTTATATTCTGATTTTACAAGACCTGTAAAATATACTGAAACCGATTAATCTGGAATATACAGTGTCTCTAATCCACTCAAATATCAACAAATTTCTGGCAAAATTTCTGTTAACTACAGTAACTTGATAAGATAAAATTCTGCATTTTCAATGCTGTTTATTCACTTGTTGATTCACCCACGCTGTAAGTGACTCAGCACAAAATTACCTTTTCAGTTAACCTTGTACCTGGACTAAATATTAGAAGGAAGGATTAGGAACTTGGAAAAAAACTAATGACATTCATATTGCCAGTACAGAAGGCTCAAGCCCCTCTCTAGATTTCAGAATAAAATCTAGTCCCTAGCTTGGTGATTGGACTGATCTCCAGCTTCTGTTATCACCTTTGCCATAATCCAGATGTGAAAGACTGAAGGACAATTCTGTGTTGAAAAATATCAAATATGGAAGAACTTAACCAGGTCAAGCAACATCTGTGGAGGCAAAAGGCGATGGATGAAATTTTGGCTCTCAACTTTGTTTTTGTATCACTGTTTCTTATCAAGCAACAAATCAAACTCTTTGATATGCGGTCGGGAAATTCTAGGCAGTTTCTAGAGTAGTTTACATGGTTGGCACAACATTGTGGGCCGAAGGGCCTGTAATGTGCTGTAGATTTCTAAATTTCTATGAGATTATAATGTGAAAAAGTAACTAAAAATGTTTTTGTTCAAACAAACTGTAATTTAGATAATTAAAGATGGAGGTTATTCTTGGTGGAGTGGTGTTTAGACTGCTGGTTGAAAGGAGGCATAATTAAATAAATACTTTGACAGACAGGAAGTATAAAAATTCAAATTGTGTGTTGGTGATAATGCTACAATTCAGGAACATGTTAATGAGCTTCAGTGGGAAAAGAAAACAATAAGCAGCCACGGTTCATTATCACTCAAAGATCAACAGCTCTCAGGAATTTATTAGAATTAACCTATAAATAAGCTGAACCTTATGTCGCTAATGAAAAATGACACAAAGTTGTCTGTGGAAGAGTTTCACAAAGGAGTTCCTCCAAGTGCCTCACCATTAATTCAAATAGATGAATAAAAACTTTTATGCCCCCTCCCAATTTCACACCAGGGAAAGCAGACTTCTGTGCTGTTTAATTAAATGTCAGTGCTGAGATCTTCAAATAAAGTTGTTAAATCCAGTCAGTATGAATTTAAAGTTTGAAAAGAAAATATTGATCCCATCTGACTGGGCAAAATACTCCAGAGAAAGACTATCAAATGGTCTTGAAGCACAATGCTGGACAGCAGTATTTACTTTACACTGGATGCATTGACTTGATGACACTATGAACATAAGAAAGCCATGTACTGATTTGTATCTCGTGTATATATTGTTATAAATAACATTTATTTTTGAAATGAAATTATTTCTGAAACTAGGTGATGTCTATAAGGGAACGATTGCAATAAAAGACCCTGTTGTCACTGAATACTTAGAGGCTTGTTCCTGTGTAACAGCCTCTCAAACACTTCACAGTGCCTTACTTAATGAAGAGTCATGAATGGCATTGACACAATGTAAGAGAATGTATTGAATTGATGATAGTTTGAATGTAGAGAAAGATGTACCAATGGCATTTAATGCATATATATTATGAATAATATAATAATCAATTATGAACACTGTGTGTCAGACAGAGTTGTCAGCAGCAATGGGGCTCCACAGGGGACTGTCCTGTCTCCCTTTCTCTTCACCATCTACAACTCAGACTTCAACTACTGCACAGAATCTTGCCATCTTCAGAAGTTTTCTGCTGACTTTGCCATTGTTGGATACATCAGCAAGGGAGATGAGGCTGAGTACAGGGCTACGGTGGGAAACTTTGTCACATGGTGTGAGCAGAATCATCTGCAGCTTAATGTGAAAAAGACTAAGGAGCTGGTGGTGGACTTGAGGAGGGCTAAGGCACCAGTGACCCCTGTTTCCATCCAAGGGGTCAGTGTGGACATGGTGGAGGATTACAAATACCTGCAGATACGAATTGACAATAAACTGGACTGGTCAAAGAACACTGAGGCTGTCTACAAGAAGGGTCAGAGCCGTCTCTACTTCCTGAGGAGACTGAGGTCCTTTAACATCAGCCGGATGATGCTGAGGATGTTCTACAAGTCTGTGGTGGCCAGTGCTATCATGTTTGCTGTTGTGTGCTGGGGCAGCAGGCTGAGGGTAGCAGACAGCAACAGAATCAACAAACTCATTCGTAAGGCCAGTGATGTTGTGGGGGTGGAACTGGACTCTCTGACGGTGGTGTCTGAAAAGAGGATGCTGTCCAAGTTGCATGCCATCTTGGACAATGTCTCCCATCTTAGCCTAGTAAGGGAAACTGGTACTGTGCTACGCTACTATGGCATCCATAAATAAAGGAATGAATAAATTATTTATTTGTAAATCACGTGTTTACTGAAACATACAGTGAAATGTGTTTTAATAAGGAGCACAACCCAAGGACATCAGGGGCAGACGACAAGTGTTCCCACACATTCTGGCACAAAAACAGCATGCCCACAATGTTTAGGAGAACAACACAAGCCACAACACAACAGCAAAACAAGCTGTTTTCCTCCCTCCTACTCACCCACTCACACACAGAGACAGGACTCCAATCCTAGGATTGAACTACCTTCGGGCCTCCAGTGGACCTGTGGATGTGCAGACATCACTGGGTCTCCGAATTCCCCAGTTGATTTGCAGACCCGCAGATAAACAGCTTCAGTCATCAGGGCTTGACATTCAGACTTGCTGACTTCGACCTTTAACATTTGGGCTTCGAGCTTTGATATTGTTCCCGGGCTTTACCAATGAAGGGACCCTGAACTCCAGACTTGACAACTTGTTGACCTAGGACATCACTGGCTCTCATGCCTCCCAGAACACACTTGGTGACCTTACTAATTAGGGGGTCACCAGCTCTCAAACTTGTTTAAAGCCTGACTTTGTCCATGAGGATTGCTGGCTCTGACCAGGACTCTGGCCTGACCTCTAACTTCCCCACATTCCTGTCCCTAAAACCCATCCTGAATTGACTCCTAATTCCTGCTCTGTCTTGAAAACCATCCTAAAAGTACATCTAAGTCTAAGCCATAAGCTCACGGACATCGCAGCTTGGTGCCACCTTGACCCAAGATATCATAGAGCACAGAAACAGGCCCTTTGGCCCATTGAGTCCATGCTGATAATCAACCACCCATTTTCATCAATCCTATATTAATCCTGTTTCTCATTCTCCTCACATTCTCCATGATGTCCCCAGATTCTACCACTAATCTACATTCTAAGGGCAATGTACAGTGCCCAATCAACCCCTACTAATGTGAGGGCTTTGGGATGTGGGAGGAAACTGAAGTACTTGAGGGAACCCATGGAGAACATGCAAACTCCATTGAGCCAGCACCAGAGGTCAGGAACAAACCTTGGAATTGTGAGGCAGCAGCTTTACTAGATGAACCATTGGGCTGCACACTCCTTCACCATATATTAGTCTATTAAAGATCCTCCACAGGTAATAGATATAGTGGGCCAATATCCTATCTCCATATCGCCTGTGACTTTAGCTATTAAAGAAATACAAGATATACATCTGTTATTTTAAATCGAGACTAAAGATTTGAGCAAGACCTTGGGGAATGAAATCATAAAATCAGAAAACTGTTGATACTGAAACGGGACATTCAGCCATGCTAGTTGATAAAGAGTTCCCCAGACAGATGCCAGTCTCCAACACTTGGTCTGTAGCCTGGCAGCTCTTGGTTGTTCATGTAACATCCACATACCGCTTAAATATGTTGAGGATTTCTACTTCTAAGCCCTTTTAGACAGTGAGTTCGTAGTCATGCCATCCTCCGTGTAAAGAACTTTTCCTCATTTCTTCTTTCAATCCCTCTACCAATTTGCTCTCGGGCTTTGACATTCTGCATAAAGAAAGTACCAGTATGCCCCTCCTAGTTACGTTTTTTACATCTCAAAAATTTTATAGTCTCTCAATAAAGTCTCCCATCATTTTTTTCTGTTGCAAAGAAAAGAATTCCAACTAATGCAATCTTTCAAAGTTACAATTTTCCATTCTGGTGATGTATAGATCTCCTCTGTAGCCACACACAAGTGCAGTTGCATTTTCCAATAATCAACGGGCCAGTATTCAATATTCCAGTTGTTGTTGAAATAGCGTACGCAGTTCCTGAAGCAACATGCACATTTTTACATTGTCTGCCTTGGTTAATACAGGGCAGCATCCTATACCTCATTAAACTGTCGTAATTAGCTACTGGACTTATATGGAAAGAAATTTCACCGTCCACAGTGTTGAATCAGGACACTGGCTGTCATATTACTCTACAAGCAACATGGCATTATTTGATTTTAAACACAGTGTTGTATACAGTCAACTTTTCCAATTAGGTCAACTGCCATGCTTTCCTAAAATAAAACCAACCACAATATTAAGCTGGCATAATATGTCCCTCAAATTTTACATACTCATCGCTCCATGGCAGGACATATCAACTGCCTAGGGTCCACTTTCTGAAACACCTTCCTTCATTTTTCAAATCACTGGATCTCCTAATCTGGTTAAATATTCATTTCCTGAGTACAGAGTCCCTGAGAAAAGTTCCTGAAGTTAGACCAAGGGATGTTGATATGTATTTGTAGCAGCATTAGTGACATTCAATCGGCCCTTAAGGAAGCACCTCTTAATATGCATTCACATGTTCAAACAGCTTACAGAAATGATATAACTCAGTTTAGGAAATCATCTGTGAACATTATGATTGAAGAATCTATCAAAAATAGTCTTTTTTTTGTTTAATTAAAAATGTTGATACATATAAACTTTTCTTTGTTAATACTATATGTTTGTATCAATCATTCACAGGGATCCTCTTTTCTGTACAATTTTCAAGTACTGTAAACCCTACGAGTACATTCCAGAACATACAGGAAATTTGCATAACCAAGGTGTGAATTAATGGCTACAGCACCTTTAATTTATTTATGACAATGCCACGTAAGGAAATTAAAACTACCTTTTCCAAATCCTTCCCATTAACTTTTTGTCTGTGTATAGAGGAGCGGAGTTAATGACAAATAATGATTTTAACCGACGAAACAAGGCAGCCCAGCTTTTGTTTTGTTTTTATTTTGGTTTTGTTTTGTTAGTTTCGGGGGATTTTTTTTCTTGTAAAAATCTTTTGTTTGGATCTTTCTCATGTTTAGTTACTAAGAGATTGTGAGGCTTAGATTATACAAGTTACTCGGAGTCTGTTTCTATATACGTTAACCACTATTAATGTAATCCTGATCTCTTTGTATTGTTATCATAGTTATGTTTATCTATTTGAAACTCAATAAAAAAGATTGATAAAGAAAGAGGGAAATTAAAATTTATTATAACATAGGAGCAAATTGCAGTGATCAAGAGATCTATCAAACCACATACTGTATCTTTGGAATACAGAGGAAACAGAGGAAACCTACACGGTCACAGAGAGAATGTGCGAATTCCACACAGACAGCACCTGAGGTCAGGATCGAACCCCAGTTTCTGGCGCAATGAGGAAGTTGCTCTGTTAGTTGCATCACTGTTGTCCCTGAGCTACTACAGACTATTTCTTTCAGGATCTTATCAAAACAGAACATTTCAAAGTTAACTGTAAATGTTATTTTTAATTCATCAGCACAAAATGTTAGTTCTATGTTTTCTTTTGCCCATTGCCCCACTGGTGTTTAAGGCAGCAATGAAGGCCCTCCATCTCTGATAGTGTTCACAGCTTCGTTTGACCAGTCAGAGCTTTTACCTCTGAGATGAACCCCTGAACCTGGAGGATCAACGGACCACGCTTAGTTTGGCCGCTACCTTTTGATCTGCTTGGCATGAGTGACCCTACCAAGAGCCAAAGCATAAAGCCCTGTCTCCAGCCAATGAAGCCCTCCAAGTCATTGAGGCAAACGAGCCTCAAAACCATAACAAGGTTTTTAGTCCTCTTGTACAGATACAAAACTCTTGGTAATCCTGAGACCTGACTGGCCTCATCAGACATTTCTGTCGTAAACTGGGTAATGGGTGACATATTGGTGGCGCTGCCTCAAACTGCCAGTGACCAAGGTTCAATCTTGACTTCCAGTGTTCATTCACCCTACAATCCTGTGGATTTCCTCAAGATTCCCCAGTTTCCATAAGACCATAAGACAGAGGAGCAGAATTATGCCATTTGACTCATTGAATCTGCTCCACCATGCAGTCATGACTGATCCTTTTATCCCCTTCTCAGCCCCACTCCCTGGCCTTCTCCCATATCCTTTGATGCCATGTCCAGTCAAGAACCTATCAATCTCTGCATTAATACACCCAATGACCTGGCCTCCACAGCTGCCTGTGGAAACAAATTCCACGAGTTCACCACCCACTCACGAAAGAAATTTCTCCGCAGCTTTGTTTTAAATGGATGCCCCTCTGTCCTGAGGCTGTGTCTTCTTGTCCAAGACTCTCCCACCGTGGGAAACATACTTTCCACAGCTACTCTCTCTAGGCCTTTCAACATTCAAAAAATTTCAATGAGATTCCTCCTCATCCTTCTAAATTCCAGTGACTACAGACACAGAGCTATCAAATGTTCCTTGTATGATAATTTTTTCAGTCCTGGAATCATCCTTGTGAACCTCTTCTGAACCCTCTCCAAGGCCAGCACATCTTTTCTTAGATGAGAAGCCCAAAACTGTTCACAGTACTGAAGGTGAGGCCTCACAAGTCCCTTATCAAGCCTCAGCACTACATTACTGCTCTTGTATTCTAGACCTCTTGAAATGAATGTTAACAGTGCATTTGCTTTCCTCATCACAACTTAACCTGCAAGTTAGCCTTTAGGCTGTTCTGCACAAGGAATCTCAAGTCCCTTTGCATCTCAGATTTTTGGATTTTCTCCCCATTTAGAAAATAGTCTGAACATTTACTTCTTCTGCTAAAGTGCACAATCATGCATTTTCCAAAATTGTATTTCATTTGCCACCTTCTTGCCCATTCTCCTAATCTGTCTAAGTCCTTCTGCAGCCTACCTGTATCCTCAACATCACCTGCCCCTCCACCAATCTTTACATCATCTGCAAACTTGGCAACAAAGCTATCTATTCCACCATCTAAATTATTGATATATAGCAGTAAAAGAAGTGGCCCCAACACAAACCCCTGCAGAACACCACTAGTCACTGGCAGCCAGCCAGAAAAGGATCCTTTGATTCCCACTCACTGCCTCCTACCAATCAGCCAATGCATAACCATGTAAATAACTTTCTTGTAATACCATGGGCTCTTAACTTGGTAAGCAGTCTCATGTGTGGCACCTTGTCAAAGGCCTTTTGAAAATCCAACTTTACAACATCTACTGCATCCTCTTTATCTATCCTACTTGTAATCTCCTCAAAGAATTCCAACAGTTTCATCAGACAAGATTTTCCCTTAAAAACACCATGTTGACTTTGTCCTACCTTGTCCTGTGTCACTAAGTATTCCATAACCTCATCCATAACAATTGACTCTAACATCCTCCCAAACCACAACTAGCCTACAATTACCTTTCTGCTGCCTTCCTCCATTTTTAAAAAGTGAAGCAACATTTGCACGTTTCCAGTCCTCTGGCACCATGCCAGAGTCCAATGATTTTTTTGAATGATCATTATTAATGCCTCCATGATCTCCACTGACACATCTTTCAGAACCCTAGTGTAGTTTATCTGGTCAGGTGACTTGTGTACCCTTTCAGCTTTTTGAGCACCTTCTCCTTTGTAATATTAACTGCACTTATCTCTCATCCCTCACACCCTTCAACATCTGGCACACTGCTAGTGTCTTCCACTGCGATGCAAAATACTCATTTAGTTCATCTGCCATCTCTTTGTTCCCAGTTATTACTTCTTCAGCTTCATTTTCTAGCGGCCCTATATCTACTCTTATCTCTCTTTTACTTTTAGATACTTGAAGAAATTTTTACTACCCACTTTGATATTGTTTGCTAGCTTTCATAGTTCATTTTCCCCTCCAAATGATTCTTCTAGTTGCTCTCTGTAGGTTTCTAAAAGCTTCCCAATCCTCTATCTTCCCACTAATTTTTGCTTTGTTGTATGCCCTTCAATTTGCTTTTATAATTAACTTTGACTTCTCTTTTCAGCCATGGTTGAACAATTTTACTATTTGAGTATTTCTTTGTTTTTGGAATACAACTATCCTGCAACTACTGGTACATCATTTCCCTCAGAAACGCCATTGCTGCACCACTGTCATCCCTGTTAGCATCTCCTCCCAATTTACTTTGGCCAACTCCTCTCTCATAACATTGTAATTTCTTTTACTCCACTGAAATACAGCTACGTCAGACTTTACTTTCTCCCTATCAGATTTCAAGTTGAACTCAATCATATTGCGATCACTACTGCCTAAGGGTGTTTTTTTTCACCTTAAGCTCCCTAATCACCTCTGATTCATTACATAACAATCCAGTATAACTGATCCCCTAGTATGCTCAACAACAAACTGCTCTAAAAAGGCTTTTCATAGGCATTCAACAAACTCACTCACTTGAGATCCTTTACCAACCTAATTTTCTCAATTGACCTGCATGTTGACATCTCCCATGACTATCATAACATTGTCCTTTTGATATGCATTTTCTATTTCCCATTTTATTCTGTAGTCTACATCCCAGCTGCTGTTGGGAGGCCTGTATATAACTGCCATCAAGGCCCTTTTACTTTTGCAGTTTAACTCAACCCACAAAGATTCAACATCTTCCGATCCTATGTCAGATCTTTCTACTGATTTGATGCCAGTTTTTACCAGCAGAGCCACACCACCCCCTCTGCCTACCTTCCTATCCCTCCGATACAATGTGTAATCTTGGACTTTCAGCTCCCAACTACAACCCTCCTTCGGCCACAACCCTGTGGGTTCCCTCTAGATTCTCTAGTTTCCTCACAAGTCCCAATGATATGCTGGTTAGTAGGTGATTGGAATACAGTTGAATCTGGGAGACAGTCGATGAGATGTAAGCAACATAAAATGAAATTGGGATTCATGTAATGGATGCATGATGGCCAACATGGACTTGCTGGGTCAAACACCTGTTTCTACACTATATGGTTCTATAAGAACAGAAAATACTCCAACACTTATGTGGCCACCTGGTGAGTAGAGTCAGCATTTTCTATTTTTATTTGGGACTAGTTCAAGGTAATTTTTTCACCTTTATCATACAAGTATGTTCTTATATGATGGTGATTACAACACTATGGGTTAATAGCCCTGACAAATTCTTGTTCTCAGATTTATCATGACTTCACAAATATTGCTGAATGCTGTAGGTATCAGATTTATTATTGACCATTGACATAGTCCTAGGGATAATAAATATATTTTCACAAAAATTATAACATTATTTAAACTGTAATTAAAAGAACAGTAATAAGCACCGAACATGCGTGTAATTGATAAATGAATTTCAATGTGTCTTTCATCTCAGCTGACACCTTCCCTCTATTTTTTTCACCTTTTTCATTCTCTGTCTCCCCATTTGCTTGAAACTCAATGCATTCCAACCCTATAATTTATCTGTAAGTTATTACTGTAACCGGAAAGGTTAAGCCTGTCTCTCCCTCCATGACTGTTGCCCCGATTCAGATTTCTGCCATCAGTGGTGGTATTCAGCATTTGTAGATAAGAATGATTTGGCCCACGTGCTCCTTGGGATCCAAGTGGAGTCGATTAAGGAAAGGGATGTAGGAATAGAGATACAGAAATGCCTATATATCAAAGGCAAACAGAGAACTGAAATTCTTTTTGTTCCTTCAGCACCAGGAAACTAATAGTCGTCTTAAGAACCTTCAATGGCGCTTCTCGTAAGTTCATCATCAACTGACTGCTGAAATCCAATATAACAAGGAAAATCTTTCTAGAGCTGGTGAAGGTGAAAGTACAGTAAGTAATCTGAAATTGGGTTGTTCACGTGTGGTAATTATGTTGCCAATCTTTTTAAGGTAGAATTTCTACTACATATGTAAACATGGGCGTACATCCTACTTAAATAGTATGTTGTCATTCAAGCTTGTCCAGCATGGAATATGTTTCAGGATCCAATACATTTGAAGTATAGCATACAGTTCTGCTTTCTGCACTATAGGGGGAATATGGTTGTATATGGAGCACAGAAGCGATTCACCAGAATATCGCTTGGACTGGAAGGCTATAGTTATAAGGAGACTGAGTAGGCTGAATTTATTCTCATTGGAACGTACAAGGCTGAGGGATGACCTTACAGATGTTTGTAAAATTATTAGGGACACAGCTAGGGTAGACAGTCAGTCTTTGCCCCCAAGGGCAGGGGAGTCTTTACAAGACGGCACAGGTTTAATATGAGGGAGCAGAATTTTTAAGATCTGGGGAGGAGTAATAAAATATCTTATCAAGTTTTTCCATCCAAACTCCCTCCATTTCTGTGAACTGGTACACTTCCATTGATTTCTCCATATTATCGTCCATTCTTCCTCAGATATAATTATCCCTCCTTCCTTCCATTTTGTTTTAATGTATGAAGTCAAATGTGTTTTAAGATTTGACAACCCCTTATACATGCTTTAAATGATTCTACTACTGTAATCTGAATTATATGCTTTTCTAAATAGCTCTATCAAGCATGTACTTGCCTTGGTTACATTTTTAAGTGTCTTATTAACATATTGTTGCATCTGTAAATACCGAAAAAAATCTTGTTTTTATAATGTGTTTCGCTTTAAGCAGTTCAAAACTTTTATGATAGTAACCTCCCTGTTTACTGGAGAAATTGTGGAAATCAAAATGCAAATCATTATCATATTTTTTGGGACTGCCCTGTTATCAACGACTATTGGAGGGGGATACACAATGCCCTACAAGACATCTTGAAATGTGAAATACCCTTAGAAAGTAAGACCATATATTTTGGATATATACCTCAAGAATGGTTGAAAAGAGATAAATATTTAATGAATATACTGTTGGTGGCTGGTAAAAAGACTCTTACTAGGAAATGGTTATCACTGGAGAGCCCAACTTTAAATGCGTGGATGGAAATTACAATAGACATTTACAAAATGGAGAAGATAACAGCATCTGTTAATTATAAACTGGAACAATTTAATTCATACTGGGAAAAATGGTTTAACTACATAATGCCTCATAGGCCTGATTTTATTCCCACAAATCAATGAATATGTTGTAAAAAAAGATCACTCCCTATTTGTACATAGTTCTTTCCTTTTGCTTGTTTTTCCCCCCACTCTTTTCTATAGGCGTTTACCTCAGATAAATACTATGTGGAGATTTGTGACATATATGATTATATAATATATATGTACAATGTCTGAAATACATCTTATGGAAATGTTTGTTTGATGATGAACTTCAATATAAAAAATAAATTACAAAAAAAATATGGGGAGGATGATTTTTCACACAGAAAGTGGTGGTTAAATGGAACATCTAACAGAGGAAGTAACCAGGGCAATATTCAGAAGTCATTTGGGCAGGTACTTGGATACGAAAGTTTTAGATGGAGCTGGCCTAATACAGGTATGTGAGACTGTCGTAGGTTGGCATCACAGTCAACATAGACAAGCTGGGGAGAAAGACCGCTATTAGTGCTGTGCAATTCTATGAGCACAGAACAGATTTTAAGGGATTTTTTTTCAACTTACACCTTAAATCCTGTCCGAAGACACTAGAAGCAAATTCTGCAATGCATGATCTGCAAATAAATTTGAACAGAAATGCAAAGCAAAGATCTTGTCAAAATGAAAGAAATTATGAATGAGGTTAGTTCCCACTTTGATGTGTACATCTGAAAAGCAATCTCGACCCTAGAATAAATTAACAGTAAATTACGGGTTTAGGCACAAAAAGAAACCAGATTGATTAATTTGGAGGTGATTACATTTATTTTTATGTACTATCATTATATTTTAATTTGTTGTGAAAAATATTGAAGAAATGAAAACAGGATATCACCCACCAACACACACTTATTTTTGAAATGCCTTTTCTTTTGCTGACTTTGCCACTTCCAGCTCTGTGACCTTATGCTGAATACACACATTTTTCCACACTGCATCAGAAGCCGTTTATGAACTAAAAATAGAGATAAAATGTTATCTACTTCAACATTTTTGAGTCAGAGTTGATATTATATTCTCTGCACTTAGAATCCCTCATGATTGGATTTCTTCTTTGTACTAGTGTTTTTCACTTTCTCCTGAGAAATGAGAGCTTAGAACAGAACAGTACAGGCCCTTCAGCTTATGATGTTGTATCAACCCTACTTCTGTTACATCCATGTGCCTATATAAAGTATTTTAAATATTCCTAATGTATCTGCTTTTATCACTACCCCCAGCAGATTGCTTGAGGTGCCCACTACTCTGTGTGAAAAAACCATCCCCTGGCAACTGCACTAAACTCTCCTCCACTCACCTTAAATGGATCTCCTCTTCTATTGTCCATTGCCACCATGGGGTAAAAGGCACTGGCTTTCCACTCTATCTATTGCCTCTCATTATCTTAAAACACTTCTTTCACATTGCCTCTCATCCAAAGAGAAAAGTGCTAGCTCGCTCAACCTTTTCTCATGAGACATGCTCTCTAATCCATGCAGCATCCTGATGAACCTCCTCTGCATCATCTTTTAGAGTTTAGAGGTTAAGAGAACTGCAACATAATTCCTTCCATTCCCACCTCCCCCAACTTTCTTATTCTGGCTTCTTTCCCTCTTCACTTCCAGATGTTGCCTGACCTACTGAGTTCCTTCAGCATTTTGTGTGTGTTGCTGTGGATTTCCAAAATTTGCAGAATCTCTTGTGTTTATGCTCCACTACAAATTCTCTTCAAGGTTTAGCTAACCTGAACAAATTTAAATCTCCTCTTTGACCTGCACTCAGTGAGAAACTCTCTCATTGCTCTCCCTCTGTGATCTATACTGCCCCTTGATTCCTTGAATGTGTGCTCACCCAGACTCTCTTACCTTCTAGCATGTCCTTCCCCTACCCAACCTTTTTATTCTGGCATCTTCCCCCTTCCTTTCCAGTCCTGATGAAGGGTCAGCTCAAAACATCAAATGTTTAACTGTATTCATGGATGCCACTTGACCTGCTGAGTTCCTCCAGCATTTTGTGTGTTTTGCTGTGGATTTGCAGCTCTGCAGAATGTCTTGTATTTATCTAAAGTGGTATGCTTGTAATTGAGGAAACAGCACAGGTGCACTCTGCACTCATTACCTACCCCTTTTACCTCTCCTGATATGTGCATCCTACAGTCTAGGTGTGACTGCCTTCCTGTAACTCCCACCTATCAACCCCCAGCCTCTTGAATCATCCTTAGTTTATCTAGCTCAAGCTCTAGTTCCCTCACACAGTCTGTAAAGAGCTGCAGCCAGATGCAGCTCTTGCATGGAGTTGTCTTATTTCTTACATCCTGTGCTGGTTGTCATTCCCATTGTTCTACCTTGCAATAAGAAGGAAAGAGATGTTATTGGAACCTCCAGCTCCTCACATTGAAGCCTCAACACTGGCCTATTCACACAATGGCTGCTCTAAAATGGTTGTGCTGGCACTAACTTTTTTATATTGGCTGTGTCAATGAGCTAATTAGTGAGCTAATTAGCAACTAACAAATTCCAATGTGCCTTATTTAGGGTTATGATAAAAAAATCTTCCCAGCAAGTCCAGAGACCTACCTCGTTTAAGCACTCATACCTTTCACTTCAAGTCCCTTCTTAACATTAGATATAAGAACGGGGATAGGTTTCCCATGTGCTTTCTCTGCAGTTCAATGGGATCACAGCTGATCTTTTACCCCAACACTACCTTCTTGTACTAACCAATGTCTCTTGATTCCTAGAGTCAGTAAAAATCTACCACACTTCATCTTGAATTTACTTAGGGTCTAAGCCTCCATTGTTCTCCAAGGTGGAGAATCCTAAAGGTTCACCACCTACTGAGCAACGAAATGCTTTCTCACCTCTGTTCTGAGTGGCCAGGAATCAATGAGGTGAAGGTGTACTGTACTCTCTTTATTGTGTTTTCTTTTAGTAGGGAGACTAAGCCAGTACACAATAGCAAGATCCCATAGAATAAAACAAATTGTCTCCACTCTTGTACTCAATCCTCCTGGAATACACCACACGTTGCTAATCCTTGGTTACACTCGTACACTAACTCTTGGAATTTATATCGCCAGATCCAATCAAACATTAACATCAATCAATTTCAATCTCTCACGAATAAGAAGGATATTCCATATATTTTTCACCAATGTGATCTCATATATGTGCACATTATATTACACCGTCGATGTCTCTGTCCATTCACCTAATCTATCAATTTCCCCTAAGTCTCTCAGAATACTCCACATAGCTCACAGTGCCACCCAGCTTGCATCATCAGTAAACCTGGGTATATGATGCATGGTCCACTTATCAAATCACTGATACAAATTATGAATAAACAGTACCAAAAACCTTGTCTCCCATCCCATTTTACTTGTTCCTGATCAATAACCAATATTTAATCCATCAATTTCTTCCCCTCACCACTCTAATTTTGTTTCATAACCTCGTTTGTCACCTTTTCAAATGCCATCTGCAAGTCCAAATAATATGCTTAACTGACTCCTCATTACCTTCTTCTTGTTCTTACCTACCACCCATGAGCATTTGCATCTGATACCTCGCTCTCTGCAATGTCCGCCATCTCCAAAGGGATCCTACCACAAAATACACCTTGACTTCTCCATCTTCCACTGGGATCGCTCCCTCCATGACTTCCCTGTCCATTCACCCTCCCCACTAATCTCCCCCTCAGCACTTACCCCTACAAATAGGATAAAAGGCCATACATAGCTATTCACCTCCATTCAGGACCATAAACAGGTGAGGTCTAGCATGTCCAGTGCTCCTGCTGCAGCCTTCTTCACATTGGTGAGACCCATCATAAATTGGTGGGCTTCCTCGTCAAGCACCTCCACTCCATCCACCAACAGCAGTGTTGTAACTGTGAACAAAGTCAATGGAGAGACACTGAAGCGAATAGACATAGCAGCCTTTATTCTAGCAAAATGAGGACGCAGACATCACATTTGAGGCCCTCTTGGGCAAAGAGGCCTGCTTGACCCATATTACATGACATTTTTATGTGCTATTGATTAAAGGTAACAGCAGGACAATTCTCTAGTTAGAACCTACCTACAGTGTTTCTGGTTGAATTACAAATAGTTTTCAAACACCTCCTTCTTCATACCCGCACTCCAGACCCAAAAAATGAATGTGAATCCCCACTGATTTAGGCTGCATTGATGTATATGCAAGCATCTGAGGTCTAAGTGGAGTGTTTCTTTGCTACAATTGATTCTAGCCTGCAGCTCCAAGACCACTGTTCTGAGCTATGTTTTAAAATTCAATCTGCAATCCATGTTCAAATCTGCAGAAAGGTTGCTGTTGAAATTAATATTTGCTATATACACTAACTCCAGTATACTCCCTAGCAGCAGAACTTCTATTTCCCATTCCGACATGTTGGTCCATGGCCTCCTCTTGTGCCATGATGAGGCTGCTCTCAGGGTGGAGGAGCAACACCTGATATACCGTTTGGGTAGTCTTCAACCTGAAGACATGAATATCGATTTCTCCTCTGGTCACATTTTTTAAACTCCCCCCCCCCCTTTCTATTTCCCACTCTGGCCTTTACTTCTTCTCACCTGCCTATGACGTCCCCCAGAGCCGCTCCTCCTTCTCTTTCTCCTATGGCCCATTCTCCTCCCCTATCAGATTCCTTCCTCTCCAGCCACTCACCTTTCCTACTCACAGGTTTTAGCCATCCTCCTTCCTCCACCACCGGCCCCCTCCAAATTTTTATTCTGGCATCTTCCCCCTTCCTTTCCAGTCTTAAAGAAAGGTCTGTCTGAAACATTTCAATGGAGGTTGCCTGACTTGCTGAGTTCCTTCAGCATTTTGTGTGTGTTGGATTTCCAGCATCTGCATAATTTCTTATGTTTAAGATTTGTGGCTCCTCATTAGCTATTCTCCTCATTATCACTTAAATGAATTGCTTGTTTTAATTTTCCTTTATAAAGTTAAACTGAATTTGCCCAATCTTAACCTTACATTTTATTTATTTACTATGTCACCTTTTCTATAGCGGTAGGAAATTCCCTAACATCCATTTCCCTAACTGAAAACGTCAAGACCCATCTATACTTCCTTGTTTTTCTTTCTTTTCAAATTAGACTCTAAGAAATTACTGGCAATCCAGTACCCTTGAGAACTGCAGTGAAGAAATAAA
Source organism: Hypanus sabinus (assembly GCF_030144855.1). NCBI lineage: Eukaryota > Metazoa > Chordata > Chondrichthyes > Myliobatiformes > Dasyatidae > Hypanus > Hypanus sabinus. Next base: position 35,382,053 of record NC_082724.1, read on the forward strand.
TAAGTTTTTTTTAAGCGCCAATTATGAGTGGTTTGTAATGTTTTACTTCATTTTACTTTCATTGCAGAAAGACTGAAAAGGGAACTAAAAATCCCAACAAATCCACATTGTTTACATAAATAAACTTCTGATCCCCAAATATTTACAGTATTTGTTGCTAATTTCAATTGACTTAAATTAATTTATATGGGTTTATCATGGCCAATTTCTGTGTCAGGGTCTTGTTGAAATAAACAGAGGGCAAACCTGAAGAGCTCTGTTTATTAGTTCAAAGTTCAAGTAGGTTTATTATCAAAGGTCTTACAGGTCACCATAAACAACCCTGAGATTTGTTTTCTTGTGGGCATACTCAATCCAAGAAACATATTAGAATCAATGAAAGACCGCATCCAACAGCACGGTTAAACAATGAACTGCGCAAATACAAAAGGAAAAAAAGAAATAATAAATAAATAATCAATAAATGTTAAAAAATATGAGATGAAGAGTCCTTGAAAGTGAGTTCATAGGTTGTGGAAACAGTTCAGGGATGGAGTGAGTGAAGTTATCCTCACATTCAAGAGCTGATGTCTGCGGGGTAATAACTGTTCCTGAACGTGGTGGCGTGAGACTCCTGTGGCTTCTCCCTGATGGCAGCAGTGAGAAGAGAGCCTGGTCTGGATGGTGGGGGTCTTGACATGGATACTGATTTCCTGTGACAGCACTCCATGTAGGCGTGTTCAATAGTAGCCAGTCATTTATGTATCTGGAAGAGGAAAAGTAAAATAAACTGCAGTGAGATTCTTAGCAATGTTCTGTCTGGATTACTTACCATTTAGAAAAAAATTGTTCTTATACTATTTAATGTTCGGGTTTCATTCAACCGCATTTTCAAAGAAACGAAAAAGATGCAGATGGTCAGGTTTTACGAGAAGAAATTATTCTTGGAAAGCATCAGATGAATGAATGCTCAGAACATCGGCAGGATGCTTCTTATCTTTACATTTAGTTCAATTAAAACCACTAAAAGACAAATATTATACCAAAGTGTTAAGTGTCTAGGCAGCAATGCAGGTTGCAGTAATTTATAGGCCAGGACTAGACTTCAGACTTGCCCTGATTTACGAGGCAAATATCTTTGCAGACATAATGGCCTAGAAATTCAATTGTATTTTTGTTTCTGTGTTATGTGAGAAAACAAAATTAAGTTAGAGTTGAGCACACTAACAAAAGTTTCCAAATGCTTTGCGTCTTTCACAATATTTGGTTGGAAAATTCATTGACTGATCATTGTCCACCAGTGTTTTAATCACATAAAGAATGACACCATCCCTTTCACCCTGTGGATCTTCGTCATTTGACTGAAGCTCCTGAATACACCATCTTTTCTTTTAATCCTTTGGATCTCCTCCCCTCCCAAAGAGGCACTGATGTTTTGATTTTGTCAACCATCTCACAAGGCCCAGAATCTTCTGATTCTCCAGATTTTCAAACCCTCCGGTCTTCCAGATTACTAGTCTTCCTGAATTTCTATTGTTCCAGGCCAACTGACCATGCAATATCCAATGCTCCATTTGAAGTCCTTCAGGATCTTGGTCCCCAATCTTGATTACATGTTCATGACTACTTACCCCTCTACAATTATCCTGGTCCTTTTACTAGGCAACATCTCCTATACACCAGCTCGATTCTTACCCATTCCCTCCACCCACAAGCTAATTACTTAGCACAGCCAATCCCAATTCTGTTGGCCCTGCTGCTCTCCAAGTCTCTTTGCCTTGAGCACATTTTCCACTTTGGAAAACCAGAATTCCTTTAGTTATCAGGTGTGTCTACAACCAGAACTGGATGAGTGTTTGTTCGGTATACTGGATCAAACATTAGTCCCATAGCAACACTGACTAGTTTTTGGCATAATTCTCTGATGTGCAATTCCTAACATAGACCCAACATATTATCTGGCAAATTTATTGTATAAAACTATTATAATGATATTAGAATTTAAAGTAATCTTGAAATTCAGTGCCAGAAAGTAAATCCTTTTTCTTTAAATCGCAATTTACTTTCTGGGACCGAATTTTTTGAATTGTATACCACACAGATTTGACTATAATTGGCGACTGAACCATTTGCTCCCTTTAAGGCTGGGAACAAAATTTCTTCCGTCGCACAGCTGCTTTCTGACCTTAAGATTATTTCTATTATACTGTTTAACCTGAGATTTGTAAGATTCGCGTTACTTCTCATGATGTCTATATGAGATTTTTAAGTTACTATTTTAATTATTGAATAGTTGAACATAACTAGACGCTAAGCGCTAACATAATGTTGAATAAACAACAATGTGTAAATATGTTTCACTAATCAGGTATATTTCTTTCACCAAAATACCCCCGGGGTAACAGTTTCCTGCGCGGTATTTATAATCTCACCTACCAATCTGTAAATTTACATTTTCGAACGGAGGAGAAACAAGGATAAAAATGCGGATTTCTTCTTTAACCCCTTAGCTAGATCAGCTCGAGCTCACAATATGTTTGCTGACGCATCAAAGCGCTTTGGGAAAAATAAACACATATGCAGGAACAAAGGGGCGGCAGGCAAAAATTCAAATGACAAGCAGCCTGCCAGATTTAGATCCTTGCATTTGGATAATACAACCAAGACATGAGATAAACAGAAATACCAGGGCGTCGGGCTAAGCATATGCCCCACATAACTAATGTGTTAACTAGTATTTTCCAGAGGTTGCCCTTTGGCCGTAAGGGCGCAAACAAATGAAAGTAGAATTTACTGTGGTGGTTGCAGCAACAGCCAATAAAACCTGCTGACATTTCACTGTATCTAAACTCCACCGGCCGGGCACTCAGCCGCACATGTTCCAGGGACGGTCTGCGCGCCGCGATTGCATCTGGGATTCGTAGTTGAGTTGTTTCCATAGCGGCGGCCGAAGATGATATGTTGGAAGCGAAAGGGAACTACATTTCCCGGTGACCCGGCGCACGCTCGGCACTGAGTAGGCAAGGGGAGGTGGCGAAGCTCCAGCTCCGGCTCCGAAGCGGAGACAGCGTCTGTCACTCAGCAGAACTTTGTGTCTTGTTGACATTTATTGCGGTGCCGTCGCTCGGGGGGGTTGCCTGACATTTGCGCCGGGTTTTATTGTGCAGCCGCTGCCCATCATTCCGGACTCATGCAGTCGGAGTCGGGAATCGTTCCGGATTTTGATGTCGGGGAGGAATTTCATGAAGAGGTGAAAACGTTTTATGAGCTGAAGAGCCAACCGCTGAGCTGCAGGTCAGTGGCACCGGCAGTGAGGGGGTGGCAGTGACAGGGTGACATTGGTGACGGGTGAGTGTCAGTGTGAGGGGGGTGATTGTGCAGAGTGACTGGGTGACAGGGACTTCCGAGGGGGTTGCAGATGATACTAGTGGTGGGGATACTGTTCTGGGGAGGGGGATGGTGAAGGTGTGGGGGTTGACTAAGGAATTAAGGAGTAAGTGGAAGTGACCGTGGAGAAGGACTTCGAGGGACTGAGATTGGGTAAATTGTGGGGAGGGGAGCTGGTAGAAGTAGCTGAGGGGGCTGTCAAGGTGACGTTAAGGAGTGACGAGGGGGAGCAGGGCGAGAGTGAACTGGGGAGGGGTGGGTGGAAGATTATGGGGTGAGGTGAGGGTGGTGACAGCGGTGGCGGGGCAGCTGATGTGCGGCCTGCGTGAGCTGGGGGGGCGTGGTTGGGGCGATTGTGTTGGGGAAGGGTTAACAGCTGGGGCGGGTCGTCTTTACCCGAGTTTGATGTTCTGCCAGCCGGGTGCGTGTCGCTTGCTCTCAGACCTGCGCTGTCCTCGCGGGTGGGGGTGACGGCGATTCAGAGCCATTCCATACACGGTTTACAGCTCGCTTAACTTGTCCTGAACGTGAAGGCGGCGGATGGCCCCACGTTTAAGCAACTTGCCTGCAATAACTGTGTTGTTTAAATGTACCGCATAAAGCACGCCGTAGTTTCGAGAAGTTTTTTTTAAAGTCTCTCCCTCGCAGGGTATTTGCAAATTAGAGCCGAGGATCGAATTTGTAGGTTAAACGAAGGAGATAGCTAACTGCGAGCGCTTGGCGTTACGTTGTTGAGTGTTTGCACAGGCGTCATTTGCAAGGGCGCTTTTTATCCTTGGAAGGGAAGAATCCCAGCCCACCGGCTTCAAAAGCCGGTAGGACGCCTGGTGACATCTCGTTATTATCCCGAAGTGATAATTAAATGAGGAGGGGAGATCAAATCTGGTCAAATAATTGCACGATACTTAATAAACATATAAGAGCTCACGTTGAATGTTAATAAATTATTGTACACTTTACACCGCTCTACTCTGAATTTGAATGCCTGCCACCATAAAGAAATTGAACTAATTAGTTTCAAATAAAAAAACTTGTGTAAACAACTTCGATTTTAAACAATCTTGGGTTCGCCTTCAGTCGGACGAACAAGCGGTTGAACCATATGGTAAGCGCAAGCGATGTGAATAAGGGTTAATGTATGTATCGTTCAGGGTGTTACGAGGAGCTGCCTTATTTGTTCATTATCACAGCGTTACAAAAAGAGTGTCCTTTTTGGAGCCTGGAAGATGTGAGCTACAATACTTCTTAATGTCAGGCCGCAAATTTTGGTGGTGTCATAATTTCACATTCGGTTTTCCTGGTCCCAGATAATTTGATGTGGCATCATAATCATGAAAAGTCCCGATTATTCTCATGAGAGAGCAGTAGATCTACATATTATCCTTGGGGAAAGTTGGGCATCATGCATTCTCTCAGGTTCACTACTGTAGAAAGTATTTTTTAAAAATTGAATCACTCATCACTTTACAGGCAACTTACTCTGATTCTGTTTATTTATAAAGTGAATACTTAAAGCCATTGCCTTTTAAACAGGAGATGTAAAATTAACATGCTTTAATCTGGACCAAAGACACAGATTTCTCTCTATCCATTTACTACATGATATTAATCAGTAGTGCTCTACAGGATAAATTGTGTATGATTTTAAATCAAAACCATGTGATTGACATTCCATCTTCAGATCAGTTCATCTGAATTTATTTCAGTTATTTCCCTAGCAGATGTTGTTGGTGATTGTTTTCTTCTACCTGACCCAAGGGACAGGTGTACTTTCCCAGATTATTTCTACACCTGCTTGCTGTACTGTAATCTTTTGAAGGCAACAATTTTGTTGTTCTCAAAGCAGAGGTCGTCAAGTATGCAGCAGATTATGCCACTAGAGTGCTCCAGAACATGGAATTGTGTGCATTTCTTTACTTTTGGTAATACCAAAAGCATTTTATCAAAATAAGATGTAAGTTGCTTGGTTCACACCCATGTGACTATGTAGTAATTCATTCTGCAAATACATGTAAGTTTTTTGGCAAACTTTATATTTGCATTTTGGAACATCCTGGGCTGCACAGTTTTGCATGCAGTTAATCTGTTTGCCATTGCTTTAGAGTTTTCTTTTTGTCCAGTGACAAGCTCAGTTTCCTCTCTGACCTTTTAATTATCAAGATCACTTTTCCCTAATGCTGTCTGTCTTTCGCTGTTCCAAGCTCCGTCCTTTGCAGAAGCCGATTGCACGCTTTCATTGCCATCTAATTGGACTTTACTTGGACTTTCAGAAGATCTTTGACAAGATGCCTTTTGCATGATGCTGCTACGCAAGATAGGACTCCATGGTATTGCAGGAAAGAAATTAGCATTGATACAAGATTGGCTGACAAGCAGGAGGCAAAAAGTGGGAATAAAGGAGGTTATATGTCAGTGATTTAGATGGTTGAGTTGATGGCTTTGTGGCCATGTCCGCAGATGATATGAAGATCGGTGGAGGGGCAGGTGCTATTGAAGTAGGGAGTCTGCAGAATGGTAAAAAGTGGCAGATGGAATATAGTGTAGTGAGGTGCAAAAGGACTTGAGAATCCTTGTACAGGATTGCATTAAGGTTAATTTGCAGGTTGAATTGGTGGGAAGGAAGGTAAATGCAATTTTAGCATTCATTTTGGGAGGACTAGAATATGACAGCAGAGATGTAATGCTGAGGCTTTATAAGGCATTGGCCAAAATGTACTTGGAGTATTGTGAGCAGTTTTGGGCCTGTACTGTATTTAAGAAAAGATGTGCTGGCCTTGGAGAGGGTCCAGAGGAGCTTAAAAACAATGATTTCAGGAATGAAAGGATTAATGTATGAAGAGTGTCTGGCAGTTCTGGGCCTGTACTCACTGGAGTTTAGAAGAATAAGGCGGGGGGGGGGGGGAATCTCATTGAAAACTATTAAAATTGAAAGGCATAGATAGAGTGGACTGAGAGGATGTTTCCTACAGTGGGGTCTACAGGACCCATGGGCACAGCCCTGGAGGGATGTCCCTTTAGAGGAGAGATGAAGAGGAATTCCTTTAGTAAGAGGATGGTGCATTTGTGGAATTCATTACCACAAAAGGCTGTGGAGGCCAAGTCATTCGGTATACTTAGAGCAGAAATTGATAGGTTCTTGATTAGTTAGGGCGCCAAAGGTTGTGGGAAGAAGGAAGGAAAATGGGGTTGAGGGGGATAATAAATCAGTCATGATGGATTGGTGGAGCAGACTTAATGGACTAAATGGCCTAATTCTGCTCCTAGGTCTATGATTTCTGCATGGCCTACTAGTGGGTACCTAGAACAGGATATGTCCCTTTGGCCCATTACGTCTGTGCCAAACCTGATGCCAAATTTACTAAATCTCTTCTGCCTGCATATGGTCCCCATAATGTACCTTCCTTCCCTGTGTAGTCATTTGTTTATCGAATAACCTCTCAAATGCCTCTATTGTATCATCCTATCTCCCCTATAATCATCTTCTCTTTGGGTTCTCCTCTGTCTTGAGAGCCAAGCATATATCTTCCATTTCCCAGCATTATCTTCTGTTCCCCACTTCTCCCTCTCTGGTTGCTTTAACAGGCCTATTGAAACCCTGTCGGTTTTTTCAGTTGGCTAGCTCCCTTTCTCTTTAAAAATCTCCATGTGCCCTTTCCCTGTGTGCTTCTGTCTACCTTGTAAAGTGTGCTGCATAGAAATTATAGAAATTTAAGTCCTTGCTATTAAAGTAGGGCCTCAGACATTGCTGAATGTTCAGAAAGCATAATGCAATTGTGCAAAATGGCCAATATTTTCCTCTCCAAACAGAACTCATTTTCTAGGTTCTGAATGATATAGGGTTGCTTAACAAATCCCCCCTGATTGAAACATAGTGTTGTCCTTTACTGGTTGTTTTACTATGCATTTTTAGTGTGAGTTGCCTTCACACCTCTGAAGTGATTTCTGCATGTAAAGGCATAGTTCTCATACATCTTGGAACATCTGGCTAGGATTTAGACTAAGTTGTCACATGGAGTTTGGGTGCACCTGAATTTCTAGAAGACAGACTAAGTGTTATGCCTTTTAGACTGCTCAGTGTTAAGATAATTTCAGGTATTTTTAATCCCCAAGGTCTTCATCAATAATCAATTTTCTTTTGTAATCTGTGCTGTTAAAATGGTGACAAAATATCGTGGTTAATATAGAGTGAAGCATGCAGCTCTAAATTAAATGTTTATTCATATAAGTTTACTAACCTGCATCCTGGTCAAATTTATGACAGAGAGAGATGAAACATACACATTTTACTATACCACGCACTTTGCGTACTAAATAAAACTGATGGTTTATTGAGTGTGTAAAATATTACTTAAGCAATGTGTATGCTGACTGGATTGACCACAATTGCTAGGCAAGCAGGCAGTGAGAATTTATTTTACAAAATGCCTGAGTCGGCTGACATTTTACTCTGACCATACAGGGAAATAGCATGAATTGTTGTGGCAATTTTCAAGGCACATGTTGTTTACTCTGATGCTTAGGAGTAAAAGGCACAATAACGTTCACAAAAAAAAAAGAACCATAAAATGATAGGACCTCTCTGCATGTACAAATAGGGTAGTTAATTAAATTGTTGGGTTAGTGAAATCTGTATCTGGTTAATATAGACATTTTTTGTAAAGGAGGTCAGTCAATTTAGATTTGTATCCCTGGAAATAAACACATAAATGCACATTGTCCTCCTAAATTAACACTAATGCTTTTATTTGAGAATCTTGCATAATCTCCAATGTTTGCTTTGTAATGTTGTATTTAACTAAGATATTTTAAAAATTAGTATATTTTAAATTAAATGTGCTGATTTTAAATAAGTAAAGACATAAAACAAATACATCTAAAAACACAAGTTGGAGTTCTAGCAAGGTTATTTTTTCTCATTGGGCACCACGTAGTACTTGGATGGTGACTGCTGGCTTTTCAATGCAGAACTGTTAGCACTGATCAGCAAGATTTATACACGAAAGGAGGCCTTTCAGTCCATTGTGCTAGTTCCAGCTTATTGCACCTCTGTCTGTGGTCCATGCCTGGTTTCTGATTCCAATTAAATGCGATACATACAACCTGCTCCCCACTAGCTCCCACCCCCCAACTCTATCTTCCCAGATTCTGGTAGCACTCTTTTTTTCTATTGTATGTCAATTCCCCATTTAAACATTACTGTAGGATGTTTAATTATTGTTCTTTCAGATAATGCATTCCCAATCATCATTATTTGTAAAAGATCATTGAGTTTTTTGACTGGTTTGAGCAAACAATAAAACATTCATAAACAGTAGAGAATATAAACCTCTGATGCATAGACTGTGAGGGGTGCCGGTAGAAACTTTAAAATAGGGGCTTTTAAAAGACTCCTAGATAGGCACATGGATGCAAGAAAAATGGAGAGAAGGATTGAGTAGTAGTTTGCATTGGTTGGTTGTATGGGCAAAGGCCAGTTCTGTATGGTACTGCAGTGTTATATTTAGAGTAGAAATGTTTAGGATCACTAATAAGAATTTATAAGATCGTTTGGGGATTAGGGAACAATTTATACAGGATTTCACAAACATTTAAATCCTGCTGTTTTTCATTCTATGTCTAAGTAAGATTTTTAGTATTGTCAAATGGTAAAATATTGCAGTGTTTGTGTGATTTGGCAATGGCCTGAAAACTCTGTCATGGAGCAAACCTGTATAGTTGTTTACTATCAGTAAAACAACGATGACGGGTACAGTCTCCTGGAATGCATCCATTGAAAGGCCAAAATTACTTTTCCGAATCAAAACAAGTATTTTTATTCAGTTGACACATTTAATCTAGTTCCTACAGATGAGAGGAGACATGATAGAGGTGTACAAGATATTAAGAGGAAAAGATTGAGTGGACAGCCAGCGCCTCTTCCCCAGGGCACCACTGCTCAATCCAAGAGGACATGGCTTTGAGGTAAGGGGAGGGAAGTTCAAGGGGGCTATTAGAAGAAGGTTTTTTACTCAGGGAGTGATTGGTGCGTGGAATGCACTGCCTGAGTCTGTGGTGGAGGCAGATACATTAGTGAAATTTAAGAGACTACTAGACAAGTATATGGAGGAATTTAAGGTGGGGGAATATATGCGAGGCAGGGTTTAAGTGTCGGCACAACATTCTGGGCTGAAGGCCTGTACTGTGCTGTACTATTCTATGTTCTATGTGAAAGCTTTGATCAAATTTACATTGATGCTTAAAAATTGGAATATGAGTGAGAAAATGATTTTTTTAATGTAACTTTTGGGATTTTCTCTTGTGCATTGTCATTTTTCTTTTTTATATGTATTCTGCACATGCATTTGTGGTGGGTAGTTATAAATCTGTCAAAATGTCTGGGCATAGACAATACACTGGGAGTGTATAATGGGGTATCATATGTATGATGGCCAAACTCATTCAGTTCATAGGTTATTCTTCAGATATGTTTTAGATTAATGAATTATGTATATTTGCTTGAAACCTGCAATTTGATCTTCTCATAAGATGTTAGATCTCATTGTGGGAGGAAATGGAGCATTATTTGACTCCCAGTCATACCAATGTGAAGTGGAAAGACTGCAACTACTGGTGTTCTTCAGATCCTAGCAGAGGAAAAGATGTATGTTGCTGTTTTAAGCAGTAACATCACAACTTCCATTACAGATCCTAATTAGTTTTATTCTTAAAATATAAATGTAATGAAGCAAGTAGGCTTGTTTCCAGACAATAATTATTGGATTATTGGCATTTTCTAGCTTCTCCGGCATCTTCACTTTCCCTCAATCTGACTTTTTTGCTTTTATTTTAAAATTCACATTTCTCTTGCAGATATTTTCTGCAAATAGCTTCTGGCCAACCCAGTCTATGCATTAACTCCTCATACTTAAAAAAAAAAGTAAAAGTGACTACTTTCTGTGCTATATCCTCACAGAGAAAAACAGAATTGATATTTTGGGTCAATGTTGCTGTATTAATGTAATCTTTGAAATGGATCTCTCCATTTTTCTCATCTCTCCTGAATTCATTGGCCTCTTTTTTTTCCCCCTCAATCTGCCCCTTTGGAGAAACTTGCCTCTTGTTAAAGATGGTTACATTTATGATCTTTAGTAATCACAAGGGCATTATTACCAACTTCATTTTTATTTGGTTGATCTGATATCTATCCAACTCCTCTTGATTCTGGCTCCATACCTGTAAAATGCTATTCATTGTTGCTTTCACTTGCATTTCCAAACTCCTAACTTCTTTTAGCCTTTATGATTTTACCGGCATTTGTTGATGAAGAAAAATGTACCTTTATTCCATTTTTGATGGTTTTGCCCCCTGTAAAACCTGTATTGTTATTCATTCTGATTCTTCTCTCTGGCACCATCTCTTAAAAACCATATCCCCCACCTTTGCCTCTGTTGAATTCCTATTGTGTATTCCTGGCTGTCAGCTAGTTTACCCACAATTACATATCTTATTGAACTGTGACAGGCCAACTAGACTCACTGCTTCTCTACTAAACTACTGTTATTTTAGGTTAATTTCAAAAGCTTCCTATTATCTTCTTAAACTAACCTGTCCTCTGTTCTTGCCTCCAACTGTGAGGAGCTTAGGGGCTTTCCCTTTGTCAGTCAACACCATCCATTTATTCTGCTGCTTCCATACATTACACACCTATCCAAACTTTCCGCATTTGGGCAGGCTTACATTCCCACCCACACATCCTTTTCAAAGCTAATCTTATTTAAAACTCGTCTTCTGTTCCTTTGTCTATCTTTATGCTGATCACGCACAAAATGCTAGAGGAACTCAGCAAGTCTGGCAGCATCTATGGAGAGGAATAAACAATCAATTTTTCAGGCTGAGTCCCTTCATCAGCACTGGAAAGTATGAGGGGGTGGGGAGAAGAAACCAAAATAAGATGGTGGGAGGGGTAAGGACAGGAGTACAAGTTGTCAGGTGATAGGTGAAACCAGGTGAGTGGGAAGGTAGGTGGCTGGGGAAGGGGGATGAAGTAACAAGCTTGGAGGTGATAGGTTGGAAAGGTTGGAAAGACTGAAGAAGAAGGAACACAATAGGAGAGGAGAATGGACCATGGGAGAAAGGAAGGGAGGGGGGGCATCAGTGGGACGCGATAGGCAGGTGAGGAGAAGGGAAGGGGTAAGAGGGGAGCCAGATCGGGGAATAGAAAGTGTATATGTGTGGGGGGTGTAAATTACCATTAATTGGATAAATCATTGTTTATGCTGTCAGGTTGGAGGTTCCCCATATGGAATATTATGTGTCATTCCTTCAACCTGAGAGGAGGCTGTGGACTGATATATGGGAATGGGAAATGGAATTAAAATGGTTGGCCACCAGGAAATCCTGTCTATTGCTGTCAGAGAAAAGGTGCTCGACAAAGCGGTCCCCCAGTCTACATCGGGTCTCACCAGTGTGGAGGAGGCCATACTATGCTGCTCATGATACTTCCTAGCCCATGTTGGCTGACCTTACAAATAATCACAATTTCACAATGTTTTTATTTTCCCTTTCCAAACCCCGGTCAAGCAGCCCCTCAAGAAACTCACCATAATTTGGTGTCCTTGCAGAAGATTGATAAATTTATATTTTCTGTTATGCATGCTCGTCTGACATGCACTTCCCCATTTAAACCTTTTCAGCTTAGTTTTCATCCTTCTACCAAAACAAAGCCCAAACAACATTTCATTTACTATATCAATAGTGTACTATCTCTATTTGGCCTGTCACAATGCAGTTCATCAGTAGCTGGCTTTCGTTGTGCAACTCCTGTGTGATTCCCCCTCCTTGATTACGCTCAAACCCACAGACTCTGCTTACTGACTCTGCTTACTCAACAATGGTAACATGTCCAGGTATTAACTCTGGAGGACCTTGTGATTTTATGCTGCAGTTTCTCCTATTCATAGTCTTAGTAAAGTCATGAGCTGATCATCTGTATCTATACTGAGGAGTTTCTCCAAGTTCTGAAGATTAGCTCCACACCTGTGAAATTTTAATGGAGGTGAGCTGCAGCCTTACAGAAAGAAAGATCGGAAAATTGTTGGATTGTGCCTTACTAACATTGGGTTTCACTGAGATTGCAGACCCATTGGTTATAGACCCTATGCATTCATGTTATTGAGATGGCAGTGGACTTCTGCGTGCAGTTTAATTTGATGAGGGTGTTGTACTGTTCCTCTTGGATGATGGAGACCTAAGATTTGTTGAGTTTGAAGAAGGAATTGCATAGTGGCTGCTCCTGCTCCTTGCATTTTTCTTGGAGTTGGCATGTGGGGCAAAACTGCTCAATGTATGGTGATCACACTCTGGAATCAAGGTCACACAAATAAATCTTTGCTGATTTTATCTCCCGGTTGGTCTTACAACTTCTGCAGGACCAAAGTCTTCAATCAACTCATCTCTGCTGTATCATGCTACCCTCTGACATGCCTCCTGTCAAGGCCTGGAAAATACGGACCAGTTCCTTTTCTCTGTTGTTGCCTCATAAAGGCAGAAATCAGTATTGAAATTCACTATCTTCACTGTAGAGGTATATTTGTTTGATTAAGAAAAAAGATGTATGCATATCAAAACCTTAGATCTGCCACAAAACTTGAGGCCTGCCAGGCAGAAGTGATCCCTGTCCTCCATTGTGTTTTAACTATTTGCATCTGGGCACTGGAAAATGTCAAAGAAATACTTAGTTCACTGGAAGGATGTGATCTAATGTCAGTGTCCTCTCCCAGGCCAAGATCTCTGACATCCAGACCTAGTTACACTTGACAATGTGGTCAAGCCATTTCTCTTAAATGCCTGAGAGTCTATTCCAAGCTCTAATGTGCAAAGAGAGAACCAGATGGGTAGAAAAAGAAATTCAAGGATGTGCTTAAACTACCTTGGAGAAACATTTACACTGACTTCTGAAATTCCCTGCACCATGAAGATGAGTTTGAGAACCTTGTGTCCATACACTGGGAACATACACTCAAGAAAGTGATAGAAAGTGCAGACCACCTCACAAACTACCCACTTACCTACCCAATCGGCTGTCATCTGCCATCTCTGTGAAAGAGTATATTGTTCCTGCATTCATTTACATTCTGTGTTTGATTAATTGTAGTAATTCACTTACCAATAGACTGCCACTTCCTCCAGTAAAATCTCGAAACAACAGATTAAAGCTATTGTCACCTATCTATTTAGCAAAATTTTATGGTTTTGTCAATTCACTACATTTCCTATAGCTGGTTGAGGAAGACTTCAACTTGGATCTTTTATTTGAACCCAAGATGAGTGTAATACCCTAAAGCTTCTACTGCAAGTACTCTCTCTAATTTACTCATGGCCACCACTATGATGTTTGTCAAACCTTCACCCAGGGCTAAGTCATTTTAAAACTCAACACTCTTAACACTTTTTTCCCATCTTACATCCTCAGAAACTTTGGCTTGTCTCAAAACGTATTCCATCTTTTCCCCTTCTTATCGCCTCAACACTTACTCTTAAAAAATGCAATCTTTGTGTAGAAACATCTCATTTCCATCATCAGATCTCCTTGTCTCCAGCTCAGCATTTGCTTATATTTGCCAACATCTTTAAAATCTTCACCTGACTGTTCTTTGTTCTTTCAATTCTAATCCATGTGGATATTTCCACCTTGGTGGACATGTCTTTAAGTCACTGGGCTTCATGCTGTGGAATTCCAGTCCAAAATGTCTCTACCCATCAACCACCTTCTCTTCATTTAAGGCTGTCTTTGAAATGTACTTCTTTGAGTGAGATTTTCTTTTTGCTCATTCAATTATATTTAAATTTCCTTTGACATGATTGGCCAAATGGCTTCCTCTATAATTTATTTGGCCTTGTGCCTACTTCTTTATGCCACTGTGTCTTTAGGACTGTTTATCACATCGCCATATTTCTTTTCCAGAATTTGGTTTTGTATTTCTTTGAGTTGAATTTGTATTCTGACATGAGAAGATTGATCAAGAGTGCCAACAGTGCACACTATTTATCCTGTTGCCATTCAAATTACTATAGACAGTTTTTTATTGCAAATTGTATTGAGTTATGAAGAGTTTAATGCCTTTGAGCTTTCTGAAAGAGTGATATAGCATTAAGGACATTTAACGTCCACAAGAATCTTTCCTCAATGTACTGAATAAGATTTTAAGTTTTTCTTACTCTGGTAATTTTTACAGAGAGAAATGGTGGTAAAAGCTTACTATATTTATGATGCTTTTCCATCTGTTTTAAGTTTAGCACCAGCCTAATTATTTTTAAATAGATTAAAGCATATGTTTAAAGTGCTGACAGATGTTTTCAATGACTACCAAGATTGACAAGCAGTCATTTCTAGGCTTCGAGATGCTAAACTTTTGTATCACACAGTTTCTAACATTTTAAAATGTATGATGATAAGTATAACTATAATAGTTTAAAAATACTGCAATTTTGCAGTATCATTATGCCACAGCGTTGGGGGAAATACTGTATTTGTGCAGGGAGGGTGGATGTGACATCCTTCAGGTGACACCTTTAAATTTGCATTTGCAACACCTAAAAATCTGACATTGTGTAGGCAAAAGCTGAAAAATGCCCTGTTAACTAGTTAGGTGCATATTTCTGATTGAACTAATGCCAGCTATTAAAAAGGTATGGGCTTCTTCATCTGAAAATGTAGTGTACTCCTGTGGTGTTCACTGCTGTCCAGTTGACCAAACTGATGTCAATAGTGAAAGTTGTTGAGATCTGCCACCATAATTTGAGTTGACCACAGTGGATTGGCATTGACAATTGCTAGTAAAGCTATGGGGTAAAATGGAGCATTATGTAAAAGCCCAGACATATTCTGTCTTGCTGCACAACAGAAGAAAGCCTTGTGTAAATCTGCCAAAACTTGAAGCCAGCAACCACTGTTCCAGACATGCCATTTTAGCATCAACAGGTCTTCAAAAATAAGAAGACAGAAATGCCAGAAGTCCTGCAAAAAGAGAAGTGCTGCCACGTCCATCAGATGAGAAATGACTTAAAAAAAAATGTTTTGACATTAGAGGATCACCTATGACAGGTTATTGTTAGGCAGGTCTGCAAGGTCTAAATGCTTTTTGGAAGTACTGTTGTGCAGCAACATGTCTATTGAAGGATGAATGTTTAAAAGTTGCATTATCATCAATTTTGCTCAAAAGGCGTTGAGCCCTTTATGGCCGATGCAATGCAGCAGAACTTTCTGAGGGCTTGTCGTTGGCAGGGGTGGTCAGCAAGGCCTCTGAGGGTCAGGATATCTCTAACTTGGGGAGCAGTGTTAGGCTTTGTTTTTCTAAGTTCAAAAATTCAAACTAAATTTATTATCAAAGTATATTCATGATACCACATACTAGATATTTTTTTCAGGCATTTACAGGAAGGTAAAGAAACACAATAGAATTTATGCAAAACAATGCATAAGCAAAGACTAACAATCAAGCAAAATGCTAAAGAAGAGAAAATGTGTAAATATTGAGAACATGAGTTGTAAAGAGTCTTTGAAATTGAGTCTGTAGATTGTAGAATTAGTTCAGAGTTGTGGTGAGTGAAGTTATCCCTGGCAGTTCAGGAGCCTGATGGTTGTAGGTTCCTTAACTTGGTGGTGTGCGACCTCAGGCTCCTGTACCTCCTGCCCATGGTAGCAGCGAGAAGACAGCATGCCCTGGATGGTGTAGGTTTTTGATGATGGATGCCCCTTTCTTGTGACAGTGCGCCATGTAAATGTGCTCAATGCTGGGGAGGCCTTTGCCTGTGATCCACTGCTTTTTGTCCATTTTTTAAAAAATCCTGGACATTGGTGTTTCTGTACCAGGCCATGATCTTGCCACTTAGGATACACTCCACTCTGAATCTATAGAAGTTTGTTGAAGTTTTTGGTGACATTCTGAATCTACTCAAACTTCTAAGAAAGTAGTACTACTGCCATGCCTTCATTGTGATGGCACTTACATGGTGCCCCAGGACAGGTGTCCTGATATATTAGCATCAAAGAATTTAAAACTACTGACCCTCCTCACCTCCAATCCCCTAGTGAGGGCTGGCTCATGGACTGCACCTCTTCCTGTAACTGATAATCATTTCTTTGGTTTTACTGATGTTGAATGAGAGTTTGTTGTTGTGGCACCACACCACTCTACCGGATTTTAAATGTCCCTCTTGTATGCCAACTTGTCAATTACAGTGGTGTTGCCAGCAAACTTAAATACGACATTGGAACTGTACTTAGTTACACAATCAAAGTGAATAAAGTAGGGAGCTGAACACATAGCCTTGTGGTGCACCTGTGCTCACAGTGATTGTGGAAGAGATGTTGTTGCCAATCTATACTCTGGGGTCTGCAATTGAGGAAACTGAGGATCTGTGTGCACAGGGAGGAATCAAGGCCCAGGCCTTGAAGCTTAGTGATGAGTTTGATAACATGTTGAAAGAATAATAATATTGGTTGTTTTTGGTTGTTGAATCAATCTCACATAGAAAACAATTGCCCTCAGACTCCCAAGTCAGGGCCTTACCATCTGGGTCCTTACAAGCTATTCCTGCTACCCAACTCATGATAATTCTACTGCTCAGTGCTACATCAGTAAAGTGAAGAGAAGCTGTGTACCAAAATTGGGACTCTTTGTTTCCTGAACAATAAGGCTCTTACACACTCAAACTGAAGGGATATTTGGCTCTGAAAGGCGCAGGTTTTCACAGAGAGAATTCCTACCCTCAAAGGCAACCCCATGCTCCGATTGCCATCCAGTGATGGAAACTGCCTGCTGCCCGTTTTGCTCCCCAAGAGCTTGTGTAGTTTCCTGTTATAAACTTCTCTCCTGAGGACACTGATGCCCCTTTCTCTCTCAGCTCGATAGTGTAAACTCTTTGTCGAAGTTGCTGAGTGCTGGGTGTGCAGTGGTTTAACCATGTGGCACCTCCTGAGATTGGATCTGTGGGGAAGGATCCTACTAACATGGGAAAAGCAAAACCCCACATTCAATATCAATTACAAAAGCAAACTTCAGGATGGATGAAGGGTCTAAGCCCGAAACATTGACTGTTTATTTCCCTCTGTAGATATTGCCTGATGTATTGAATTCCTACAGCAGGTTGTTCGTGTTGCACGAGCTTCTCAGCATCTGCAGAATCTCCTGTGTTTGTGTTAGGTGTATAACTTGTTTTGCTGGGTAAATAGAAATGATTACTTATTCATTACCACAATGATTACAAGTTCATTAATTAAGAGAGTGGTGAAAACCAATTCAATTTTGTGCTTCAAAAAGTTACTAAGTTTATGAGCAGAACAAAAAATGTTAGGGAATAGGATGTGCCCACAAAAAGCCAATATGGTTTTCATGAACCGATTATGCTCCACCCTTTCACAAAGATGTGATGTTTTTTGTAGAGTTAAAAAAGCATAAAATTCTTTTGCAACACACACACAAAATGCTGGAGGAATGCAGTGGGCCAGGCAGCATCTATGGAAGTGAATTATCTGTCATTTTTTCAGGCCGAGACCCTTCTTCAGGACCGGAAAGGAAAGAGGAAGATGACAGAATGTTTCTGAATAATTCTTTTAGCATCTTTGTCAATATTTCTCCTTCATATAACATCTAATTCATGTAGTCTCTGTTCTGGCATTGTGTATGAAATACTGTGTGGGTGAAACCAGTTTATCACATGACAAGAATGACTGTACTGTCATAGTATTTCCTCCTATTTTGCCACATAAATGCATGTCTGTTTGTTCTCCTTCCAAATTAAAGAATCCTTGAGATTCACAGTTGAGTTATTTTTTGAAAAATATTTTGGGAAATTGCCTTTTCCCATTGTAAAATAATTGATATTCTGCTGATGCATTTGGAGACTACACAGTGTCAAGGAAGCTGACGTACTTTGATGTTAGAGACAGCCAATTTTTGGATCTCCGGTGAGCTGAATGGCTCTGTCAGCATTTCAGCGTGACATGGCTCTGTCAGTATGCACTCACATTCTTTGGAGTGTTGTATTCAGTCAAAATTCACTGGTATCTTGGGAGCAGTGGAATTTATTCTGCATAGAACCTGGATGGGTCCTTTTCTTTGATATTTTGCATGTGTATTTTAAACATAGAAATATTGAAAGCATCAACTCAAGAGATTTTGCAGATGTTGGAAATCCAGAGCAATGTGCACAAAATGCGGAAGGAATTCAGCAGGCCAGGCAGCACCAATGGAAATGAATAAACAGTCGATGGTTTGGCTTAATCAGGTCTGGAAAGGAAGGGAGGACATGCTAGAATAAGAAGGTGGGAGGAGGAGAAGGATCATAAGCCAGAAGAAGAAGCTGGGAGATGATGGATGAAAAAGTTAAAGGGCTGGAAAAGAAGGAATCTGATAGGAAAGGAAAGTGGACCATGGAGAAAGGGAAGGAGGAGGGGCACCGGGGGAGGTGAAAAGCTGGTAAGGAGAAGAGAAAAAGGGGGCCAGAGTGGGGACATGAGAAGGGGAGGTGCAAAATTAATAGAAGTTGCAGATGTTTGAAGCTATCCAGATGGAATATGAGTTGTTGCTTCTCCTGCCTGAGAGTGGTTACATCCTCATAGCAGAGGACATCATGAACTGACTTGTCAGAATGGGAATGGGGATAGGAATAGAAATAGTTGGCCACTGGGAAATCCTGTTTCTTGCAGGGTGAAGCTGCTCGACGAAGTGCTCCTCCAATCTACATTGGGTCTCGCCAATGTTGGGAGCATTGGATACCGTAGATGACTGCAACAAGTTTGCAGGTGAAGTGTTGTCTCACATAGAAGGACTGTTTTGGGCCCTGAATGGAAATGGAGGAGATGAATGGGTAGGTGTAGCATATCTTCTGCTTACAGGTCTCAGTGTCAGGAGGGAGGTTAGTGGGGAGTGGCAAATGGACAACGGAATCATAGGGGGAGCGATTCCTGTGGAAAGTGGAGAGTAGGAAGATAAAAATGTGTTTGGTGGTAGAGTCCTGTTGAAGATGAAGGAAGTTGTGGAGAATGATTTGCTGGATGTGGAGGCTTGTGGGATGGTAAGTGACAGACTACTTAGGGTTACGGCAACATTCATCTTAGTAATAATGTATGTTGCTTTGTTTAACTATTGTCCTAGCTGAGTGCTAGTCAAGATATGGACTCATTTGTGCTACAGCTGGTTTCTTCTCAGCTGAAATACTGCATACATGCCATACAGCAATATTTAATGCATTATATTTTCCATTATCAAGGTGACATTGAAAGGGAGTTCACCAAAGCGTAATAATGCAATGATTGATGCATTGAGCAAGTGGTTAATATCAGAGTCCAATTTGACTGAGAATAGATGTGGGTGCATGAGGTGAGCTGTTTGCTGCTTACTCTCAGACCACCCATATTTCAGTTCTGGTCAGAGTTGAGGATATAAATACTACCTATTTCATGTTCGATTTTAAAAATATAGCATATTTTATTTTTTCATATAAAATCGATTTGGAGCATTGTATTGTTTACTTGTTTTATATATGGAGGTAATGCATTGTTAAGCTGTAAATAAAAAGATAATGCATGCAATTCACTAATGGCTAGCAACATAGAAGGGTGCAAAGGCGCACGTCTATGGA
This sequence comes from Hypanus sabinus, assembly GCF_030144855.1. Taxonomy (NCBI): domain Eukaryota; kingdom Metazoa; phylum Chordata; class Chondrichthyes; order Myliobatiformes; family Dasyatidae; genus Hypanus; species Hypanus sabinus. The sequence continues at coordinate 35,402,042 of NC_082724.1, forward strand.
GAATACCTAGAAAACACAGAGATATAGAGGTGGTACTAATATTACTGACAGCATTCCACATTCCTCCTTAACTGGTCTGGCATGCTAGCCAGTGGTAAAGCTAGACATATAATTAGGAATCTTCAGGAGTGGTCTCCAGCATTTGGATACAATAAATTTACCTTGGCCTGTGGGTGTGGTAGGATTGGGAAGGGGAGATCGGACCTAGAAAATTGTGAAGAGGTGGTAAGAGGACTTGGGGTGGGGGGAGAGATGAGTATGCCTGATCTCCTAGCCCATGACTAGTACATAAAATACAGACCTACTGATCCAGCTGTCTTCTCCTCTATTTCATTGCCAGGTTTCCTAAGCCTTGAAAATTCAGTTGAGAGCTGATTAAGTTTAACTGGTCTTTGAATTTCTGGGAACTTAATTTAAATATGATAATAACATTTATCCCCTACTACAAGACAGGGCATATATTCAGCTCATTTGGCAGTAGGTAGTATGCCACAGTTGCCAGAGTTTAAGCTTTTAATTCAACTCTTGCCTATTGGGTGATTAAAATTGAGGTTGGTGATTATTTTTGTTGAGAGTGAAACAACAGTCCATTATGTAATGAATCTTTTGACATATTTCCATAATATAAGAACAAAAGCCTATATTTATCAAATGAACATGGATTTTTAAAATCATATATTCTGCTAATTTTTAGATTTTGTGGGGCTTCAGACTTGAAAGACTGGTTTACAGAGCATTTCCGCTTTGCTTTGGAGATCAGTGTCAGACTATGAGGGGAGCTGACTGGAGATGAATATCATCTCATAAGTCTGATCATGTGCTTCTACATGCTTCCTCAATGACAGAAGCTTATGAGATGAAAGCTTTTGTATATCAAATACCCGATCAGGATGGATATGATCCTAGATTTCTGACTCTCATCTCCATAGAATGAGCAAGCTGCTTTGCATCTGGGAGGAGCAGAATAGTCTGACCCTTTGTACCTCTTCAGAAAATTATTAGATGAGTGAAAGGGGAAGATAGCTTCAGACTAGCAGAGATGTCAGCTCATCATCTCCAATCCAGTTAATTTGCTTTTGATTTATACCTTCCATACTACATGGCTGGAGGTCTGATTATGACACTAAGATATGTGAAACATTCTTCTTACCCAGCTCTGCACACCTGTGGATGTGGAAGGCCAGTGTTGCTGATCTTCCATGTTGTTAAGTCTGATGATGAGATCCCAGTGCTGACTGGGCGATGGGTAAATTAATGACCCTAAAGGATTTTTGCAGAAGGCAAAACATGGATTTGAGCTTTGTCATTTGTCAAAGCTGTGATGTTCGTCGGTTTATAAATACACTGGACCATTAGAAATATTCAATACACTGAAATTAAAAATAAGTGATAAAAAGTTCACAATTTGAGTGTTTTTAAAATGCTGCAAATTATAAACCTTAAACACATGGACAATAGAAAATCTACAGATGCTGGAGATCAAAAGTGATACACACAAAATGCTGGAGGAACTCTGCAGGCCAGGCAGCATCTATGGAAAAGAGTACAGTTGACATTTCGGGCCGTGACCCTTCACCAGGCCTGGGAAAAAAGTGATTGTAAATGAGAGTTAGAAGGTGGAGAAGGAGAGGAACAAGTACAAGGTAGTAGGTGATAGGTGGAACTGGAAGAGGGGGAGGAAATATTTAAAACAAAATGATGTGAAATTAAAAATATTACTTTGATTCTCCTTGGCCTTGTACTCTGTAGACCCAGATCTCCATTAAAATCAATAGGCCTCTAACCTGTGCCAGATGCGAACTGACCTTGGATTGGAGTGCTGATTTCTCCAGAGAAATGCTGTGGATTGTGCCTTGCTAGTGGATTCAGTGTTGGAATTCAGTGTCAAGTGTGACATAATTTTCACTGAATAAATCTCAGATTTCGTCAGGTGCAGAAATCTGAGGTTTTACAAAACATTTAAAGGCCGGAAGCCAGCAGCCCCAAGTGGAATTACTTACTCCAAGCTGGTAAGATTTCTGCTCACCCCCACAACATCCTCCTCCCCACCTAGTTGGAATCTACACCTGAGCACTAGGTGGTGCTGTATCTCAGTGCACTGACATGCTGAGCAGTCAACCATCAGAATAGAACTGTGATCAAAGTAAGCATTATTACAATAGGTAGGTTGAGCGAATGGAAACTTTTCACATTTTTCTTTTCTCTTCTTACACTTTGGAGACATTTCGTATTCTGATAAGTTTCTGGTGAACTGTTCACTATAAGCCACTGAGTTTCCCAGTTGTATGGAGTATTGTTGGCTTCAGTTTGCCCAAATTAGTTTATGAAGTTAGTTGTCTGAAATTTAATTTTAATATTATGAAAGAAGAGCATCTTCAAGCAGCCGAGCACACAAATTAGATTATGTGCTCCAAATAAAGCACTGTAAGACATTTGAATGGATAAATTACTGGCTGGGGCTGGTTTGAGGATGCTTTAGTTCAATAAAGCCATGACCCATCTTAGGACAAAATTTACTGACAAGGTTTAAATTGAATTACCATGAATGTAACAAAGATCAAATGTGTATTGTCAATGGCACTGTTTCTGGATGGTGCAATTATAAAAAGATTGAAAATAAAATGAGGATTTAAGAGAAAAGGGGTGTAACTTAATCTCCACATTACAAACCATGTCTTGTCTAGCCCGCTTACTTTAAACTTGGCTGATGCAACCAGTGCATTTGCCATTGGCATCACACTTCTGTTCTTATTGTCTCTCTCTTCTTCCTTTTGTCTCTGCAATGCTAAAATTTGACCATTGTCACAGAAAAGAAACTCTCTGATTTCTACAGTTATAATCCTTAGGGAAAAAGAAAATGTTTTCAGTCAGCAGGCATGTAACAGTTGTCTCTAGGTCTCAGTAACTTAAAGGAGGAATTAGTGAACCAAGCTATGACATGAAAGGAAAAAAAAATGTTAGAGGACCTCAAGGGGTCACACAGCATCTGTGGAGGCAGAGATTTTGGTTCTGAGAGTGTAGAGGGAAGACGGTCAGTTTAAAAAAGGTGAGAAGGAGGGACGACAGAGAAGCTCGCAACTGATAGACGGATCGAGGTGGAGTTCAAGGGCAGATGGGGGAGGGAGGGGTGGACATATTGATAGAGGCTGTTAAGTGATTAGTGGAAGGTGATGAGTAAAGTCAAATGAGAGGGATGCTGGGCAGGTGGCATTGTTGTGGGGTGAAGAGGAGGTCCGGAATGGAATGGATAGAATACCTTGGCTGCTGTATGAGTGAGGAGAGAATTTTGTAATTAACCTCCAAAATAGTGACAAATGAAGAAGACTGAAATTTCAGCTCTAGAACAGAAGTGGAGCACATATAGAAAATCCAGGAATACAGGGGTGCATAATCTAATGAATTAAGTACTTCAGATTTACTGATGTATGATGAAACAGGAGGAAGATGCAGTCCCGTTGACCAGTAAACAGCATTGTTTCTAGTTCCAGTACTCTGTAACAAAGATATGTTTGTGCAACATACTTGAACATAGATTTTCCTTTTACAGCTTACATTTTATATTTCTATGATACTGTTTAACGATAAGTCAGTGCCCTCAGCAAGTCCTTTGGAATAATTGCCAACACATCAGAGTTAAAGCAGTTCATACAGGTCTGAACAAAATGTTCCTCAATAGCTATAAGCGAATACAAGCTACAAATATCTTGGATATGAAGTAGATCATATTTACTTTCTGGGCTTCATTTGTGCTTAGTATGGGAATAGTACATGACAGCTTTCATAGTAATATAACAATATTTGAATTGATAGTGGAAAGATTTTTTCAACATTTGATACAAAGTAATGTTTTTTCCCCCCCACAGATAGGCAACAGTTTAAAAGTTACATCAGTAAGATCAAAAACAGCTGTTGAACTGCCATCTCTTGAACATAAACACAATTTAAAGCAATCTATTTTTTCCCTCCCCCCCTTCTGCTTTTCACAGGGATCACTCCCTATGCAACTCCCTTGTCCACTCGCACCCCCCCCCATCCCTTCCCAATGATCTCCCTCCTAGCACTTATCCTTGTAAACGGAACAAGTGCTACACCTGCCCTGACACTTCCTCCCTCACCACCATTCAGGGCCCCAGACAGTCCTTCCAGGTGAGGCGACACTTCACCTATGAGTCGGCTGGTGTGGCATACTGCGTCCGGTGCTCCCGGTGTGGCCTTTTATATATTGGTGAGACCCGACGCAGACTGGGAGACCGTTTCGCTGTACACCTACGCTCGGTCTGCCAGAAAAAGCAGGATCTCCCAGTGGCCACACATTTTAATTCCACGTCCCATTCCCATTCTGATATGTCTATCCATGGCCTCCTCTATTGTCAAAATGAATCCAAACTCAGGTTGGAGGAACGACACCTTATGTACCGGCTGGGTAGCCTCCAACCTGATGGCATGAACATTGACTTCTCTAACTTCCATTAATGCCCCTCCTCCCCTTCTTACCCCATCCCTGACATATTTACTTGTTTGCCTGTTCTCCATCTCTCTCTGGTGCTTCACCCCCCCTCCTTTTTTTCTCCTGAGGCCTCCCGTCCCATGATCCTTTCCCTTCTCCAGCTCTGTATCCCTTTTGCCAATCACCTTTCCAGCTCTTAGCTTCATCCCAACCCCTCCGGTCTTCTCCTATCATTTCGCATTTCCCCCTCCTCCCTCCTACTTTCAAATCTCTTACTATCTTTCCTTTCAGTTAGTCCTGACGAAGGGTCTCGGCCTGAAATGTCGACATCGCTTCTTCCTATAGATGCTGCCTAGCCTGCTGTGTTATACCGGAATTTTGTGTGTGTTGTTTGAATTTCCAGCATCTGCAGATTTCCTCGTGTTTATTTTTTCATGCATAACCTTTCATAATATACAGTAAACTATACAGTATACACATGCAGATGCTGTGTGTGTGTGTGTGTGTGTGTGTGTGTGTGTGTGTATATTATAAGTATTTCACTGAGCAACATTCTTGCTGTAATTTCTTCTACCCACATTAATTGTAGTAAAGAATTAACTGGAGAAAGGGGTGAAATACAGAATTACTTTATATACCAGATTGGATTGTTCGGACCTTCAATTCCAAGCTTTCATAAGGTTGACGTTTAGGACTCGTTTGTGAAAGCATAACAGTTTACAAAGATAGCTGCTGACTTAGATGTGAACGTGAGTTTTTTCTGTCTTAGACTTTGAATCTGGTTGCTTAGTATTTTCAATACAGTTGAGAAGGAAGATTGGCAACATTTGTTACATATACATATGGATTGTATAATTTTTCAGTATAGCAAAGACTATTCAGCTCGTTGTATCTATTCTGCATCTTGTGGATGAGCTAACAGTGGTTTTCTTTTTTGTAGATATCTTCAGGTGAGTTCATTGTTTTAAAAGTTATCAATGATTCCACTTCTGTAACCCTTCTGTGAAATATAAGGGTGTAAACGGAGTAAGTAGGAACGGGTTGAGTGTGGTGTGTGGAGCAGCGATAACAGTGATTGGGCAAAGTTTTTGTTGTAACTGGTAGCAGGATTAGGGGAGAAGATAAATTTCACTTCATCTGGAACAGAAGGTTTTATACCATTGACCTATGCCATTAAACAAGGGGTCCGTGGACCCCAGATTGGGAACTTATGATCTAGAAGGAGCTCTCTGAGAGGGTATGAGATGCAGAAATCATTATCATCATCATGTTTAAGAGGTATTGGGCTGCTTTCTTTTATAGTTGTTACCCAAAAGTAGATGAACTTGCTGTTGGTGCAGTTAGTTTGCCCAGTTTCACTTTGTCTACATCTTTTGAAGTTTAGTATTAACTTCCTCACCGCTATTGCCAATGTAATCCCATGGAATTTAATTTTGTTATTAAGTCCATTATGCGTTTTTCCTGTCAATACTTGTGAAGCTCCACTGCATCGCATTAACAGAGAGAGATAGCTAACTATCAAAGAACTTGATTAGGTTAGTCAAAGATGGTTTGTATTTAATAAAATCATCCAAGTGGTAATTGATTAACACATGTTCTTCTAAGTGTTAATTAATTTTGTCTTGGATTTTTAGGCCAGTTTGTTCCTGTTTATACTTAATGAACACTACTTTCCTTCCTGTGTTGGCCCTGTAGCTGAAGCTGTCTTATAATTGCAGATACACCAATAATATTGAGACTTTGGTTTCACGACTGAGATAATTGGAAGCATTTTGAAACAAATAAAGTTCTTTTAAATAGACTATAAACTTAAGTAGCCTAAGCTATAGAAGAGAAAATCAAATTTTAAATATTTAAAACCACTGAAGTATTTTTAGTTAAAACCATAAACTGAACAAAATGTACCTTTTTAATGTAGATAACTGACCCAATGCTAATTGATTGGGCCATGCTAAATGTGTCACTTATAACTGATGCAAAGTTGGTGCATTCTTGTGCCTGTTTAGTGCTGCTGGCCAAAGATTGACTCCCAGTCCTATGAAGTGTATCTGGTCCTTTGGGTAGGTAGGCTGAATTATGCTCCTAGATCTTAATGGGTTGAAGGGCAGAGCATCCAGAGTTCTGTCCCTCTGTGCAATAATGCACAATGATGAAAATGCAGAATGAGGTGAGGTTGCATTGCATGTAGCCTAAGGCTCTCTATCTGCCAATGAAGTAGATAACCAAATGTAATATGCAGTGCTCACCATACTTAAAAGTTGATATTGCCTCCCCCACTAATATTAGGCTGATTGATCTCTTCTTTTATATTACAGTCCTCTGCAACCTCTCCATATCTCCCTATCTCAAGTCAAGTTCATGTCACGTTCAAGTTTATTGTCATTTTGACCATAAACTGCTGGTACAGTACACAGTAAAAATGAAACAAAGTTCCTCCAGGACCCTGGTGCTACATGAAACAATACAAAACTACACTAGACTATGTGAGACAACTCAAGGCTAAACTAGACTATGTAAAACAATGTAAAAACTGCACTAGACTACAGACCTGCACAGGATGACATAAAGTGCTCAAAACAGTGCAGGGCAGTACAATAATTGATAAACAAGACAATAGGCACAGTACAGGCAACTAAGGAGAATTGGAAAAATATGACCAGAGATTTTGGTTGTGCCAGCTGTCAAACAATGTCATGTTTAAGGAGTGGGTTCTTCTCACTTCACCAGCTGAAGTTCAACTATAGTTATTGTTGATGTGGAGAACGAACAAGAGTTCACTGCTTCCAGTCCCAGAAAGTATGGTTGTGTGCAGATTGAGGGTGACGATCCTGTACAGAGGAAATGTGTCAGCATGAATTGTGCTCATTGTAGGTGTAATATTGGTCTATTCTGTTCTTCCTGCTTCCTCTAGTGTTAGTGTCACTTATAAAATGAATATTAGCATACAGTCGTACAGCATGGAAATGGGCTCTTCGGTTCAATTGGTCCATCCTAACTGCGTTCATTAGCAAGCTAGTCCAATCTGCCTGTGCTTGGCCCATATCTCTCTAAATTTCTCCTATTCATGTACTTGTAAATGTCGCTAATATGCCCGCTTCAGCCACTATTTTTAACAGCTCATTCCAAATATGTACCAACCTTTGCATAAGGAAGTTGCAGTTAAATGTCCCTTTTGTATCTGTCATCTCTGATCTTATGTCTTCTTGTTTATGCCACTCCACCCTTGAGACTTTACTCTGCCATTGCTCTTCATGATCTCTCCATCAGCTCACTCCTCAATATATAAAGTCCTAGTCTATGTAGCCTCATCTTGTAATTTACACCTTCCCCCCTCCAATTCTAGGTAACACCTTGGTACAACAAACCTCTTCTGCATTCCTTCAAGTTTAATAACATCTTTTCTATTAATAACATCTCTTCTAATGTGCAAAGTGACAATTGGTCTGCATCCAGATTGCTCAGTAGTGTGATTCTTCCTTGGCTTGCCCATCATGTACCTAATGCAAAATGTGGGATTTCATCCAGTGCCACTGTGCTGAATAATAATAGTAATTCCAGAAATATTTAAAGTTTGACTATGCTAATCTGTATAGAATAGAAACTAATTATCCTAATATTGAAGAAGATTGATAATAACTTAATACAATAGGTATATTCCTTGCCCGAGAGAATGGTTGAAGTTGAGTTGCTGACAGCAGAATTACAATCAAGTTTATTATCACCGGCATGTGATGTGAAATTCGTTAACTTTAGCAGTAGCAGTTCCATGCAATACAAAATCTAGCAGAGAAAAAAACAAAACAAAAATAAACAAGTAAGTCAATTATGTGTATTGAATAGATTAAAAAACATGCAGAAGCAGAAATACTGTATATTTTTAAAAAAGTGAGGTAGTGTCCAAAGATTCAATGTCCATTTAGGAATCAGATGGTAGAGGGGAAGAAGCTGTTCCTGAATCATTTAAGAAGGGTCAAGATGAGCACCTGAATTGTTCAGACAAAGAAGGTATGGACCAAGTACAGAGAGATAGGATTAATACAGATGAGTGCCCATTGGTCAGTATGGACAAGTAGGGTATAATTCCATCACTCTGCACACTAAATATTCAATTCTAATAACAAAAATAATCTAGCCAGTGATTACTGTATATGTGCATGATTATATCATTTTGTTTAATGACATGTACATACAAAGGATTGTTTTCCTCATTGAAACTAAGTGTTTTAGCTCTCCTCACATGTATATGCTATCATCAGTCGGTAACTTTGGTATCAGTTCTGTAAATTCCTTGCCTGTTGTGTTGGTTCCTGATCTTGCAATCTCTCAGCTTAACTCATTGCTTTTCTGTGACTTCTGAACTGTAGTCAATCTTGTCTTGGTCAGGAACAGATTTATTAGTGCACATCACTTCGTTATCTTCAAGTGTGCCTGTTCCTATGATCATTTGATCTACACACATATTTCTGAGAGTAAATCTGATTGTGGACCACACACTTGGACAACATCACTAAGGTCCCATTACTGATTCTCGCTGTTGCTCATTGGTCTACTTGCTCTTGAATTTTCCACTTAGACTAATTGCTTTTCTTTGTCCCAGTTCGATTAGCAGGCCCTAAATGCCTGTCCCAGATCACATCTTAACCAATGAGAACAGAGCTTGTGGAAACACTGGCCAGTATAATTTGGCCCAGAAGTTTGAACTAAGAGAGAATTATTAGAAAATTATGCTGGGGAAGTAAGAAAAAAATAAATACTTGTGTACTTAAAGAGATCTGTTGCCTAACGATGTCTGTGATTATATATACAAACCCCTAACATGTGTTTTTCAAAAGTCATTGAAGAGTGGTGAAATCCCTAAGGACTGGAAATGGCCTAACCCATTGTCCTGGTGTATAAGAAGGATGATTGTACTGACCCTGATAAAGGTAGACCAGTAAGCTTAATGTGCATCGTAAGTAAGATAATGGAAACAATAATAAAGAATGAGTTAATAAAGCAGATGATAAGAAGAGGCATATTAACAGAAATCCAGCATGGGTTCAGAAATATGCTGAAGTTCTATGACGAGGCAGCTAAATTTTATGATAACAATAGAGCGGTTGATATAATTTATCTGCATTTTCAGAAGGCTTTTGACAAGGTACCCCATAAAAGGTTAATAATCAAATTACAGAAGGTAGGGATTTGGAGTAAGGTGTGCGAATGGGGACAGAGTTGGCTTAAAAATGGTTAGGGTGCTAATATTACTTTCACACTTTGAAGGTGTTAAAAATGGGGTTCCACAGGGATCAGTTTTGGGGAAGCTGCTGTTTTTAATTTACATTAATGACTTGGATAAGCACATAACAAATAAACTAGTAATATTTGCCGATGACAGGATATTAGGGAGATAGGCTGAAAATATTCAGCTGCAGAATCAATGCAATTAGATCTAAACAAAGCCCATATGTGGGCAGATACATGACAGATGATATTTAATGTATGTAAATGTAAAGTATTACATTTAGGAAGCAGAAATATTAGATACAAATATACAGTCGGGCTCCTGAGTTAGAAAGTGTGCTGTATGAGAAAGATGTGAGTGTCCTGGTAGGCTCATTGCTATCAATACATAGACAATACACAGAAGCGATTGAGAAGGCTAATAGAATGTGCTCAGTGGAGTTCAAGTCTACAGACATTGTCCTTGAGCTGCATAATGGACTTTTGAGGCCACACTTTGAGTACTGTGTAGAATATCATTCTACATATTGTGTGAGGGATGTGAAGGCACTGGACAGAGCAGAGAAGGGTGACTAGACTTGCTGCAGGTCTGCAGGGTATGAGCTATGAAGAAAGATTGAAAAAATTATATCTTTTTAGCCTAAGCAGACGTAGAATGAGAGAAGACATGATAAAAGTGTTGAATATCATTGAGAGTATAAGAAAAGTTGTTTGCTAGCTGCTATTTCAAAATTAATCCATTGTCAAGGACACGGGGCCATATGTGGAAACTGGTTAAAGGGAGATTTCAGAGTAAAATCGGGAAGCATTCCTTTACACAGCGACTTGTGGACACATGGAACAAACTATCTAGTTGTTTAGTTGAGAGTAGTACCTTAGGGACTTTCAAATCTAAACTGGATAATTATTTCAACACACTGGTTGAATAGGAATTTGGCAAGCTTTGTTCAGCCGAATAGCCTTCTAATGTTCTAAAGCACGTGAAATTGTTGATTAGAATGCAGCGTTGAAGTATTTATTTGTTGATGTCTCCATTGCAGGAAATCTTTTGTCTTTAAATTTAAATTGGTGACTATTTTGCTGAACGTGCTGATTTCTTCATATCACAAACCTTTTAACCTCACTTCTTAACTCATGTTTGAAGGCTGGCAGGGTGGTGAGGGTGCAGTGAGGTTCACTGGTAACTCAAGGAAATATTTACTTGGCTGAGTTGTAAGAAATATATGTTCGTGTGCGTCAGTTCAATTGTTCAGTTTATCCATGAACTAATGTTATGTGGATGATGTGGTGAACAACCAGCAGGAACAAGAAGTTGCTTGGCTTCATGCAGCTGCTGAGGAATAAATGAACAGTTCCCAGCAAGATGTCAGTGGAGGATGGAGACACAAAGGTGTTGATTATGGTCATATGTTGCAGCAAGTGGCCCCTAAGGTTCCTTCTGGGACCAGAAGCACAGCTGAACTTTTCTTTCCTACCCCACATAAGCATTGAAAATATTTTAAATGTTTACTTCTCTATGGCTGCATCTGACCCTGGATCCATTCTGACATTGTGCGCGTCTCATCTACACTAGGATTAAAATAAAAATCCATTTCTGAATTACATCATTAGATCACTATACATTTGAATAATTATGGACTTTCAATGATGTCCAAAATTACCTGTGGATATGGCACTAGGTGTCATTGTGCTCTAGTTCTAAGTCTTTTTGTTTGTCCCCTTCTCTTGGGGCACAAAATGTATCAAGATTTTGGAGCTATTCAAATTTGGCATGAAGTTGGATCTAGGAATTTATTTATCTTTGATAAGAAGTCTGGAAAACATTCACACTGGTTACTTACTGAAATTTAAACCATCCTCACAGGTAGTTGTTAAATATAGCTGTAATTGTCTTCTTAGAACAAAGGGAAGAAAAACAATAGTATCTTAGTGTAAAGTTATACAGATCTGTGATTGGAATTTGAATATTCAGCTCTGGTAGATCATAGACATTAATGGAACTTTATTTAAAATACTTAATGACATATGTTGGCTCTTTCATGAAGATATAACTGCATGAATTTAATTAAAATTCTCCATGGAATACTCTCCTGAAACTTCTACCTTTGAAGGAACATGGTTCTATAGCAGTAAAACCTTTGGTATTTGGTTTTGAATTTCCATTTCCTTTTGCTATTTGGTACTAAAATTTACTTTGGTATGCTGAAAGACTTTATAAATTTATATTTGTCCATAACAAAAGGCGAAGATGCAATTCATATTTTTTGTATGGCAATTGGACAAGAATATTTAAATAACTTATTCTCCTTTATTTATTTAGTTGTGGGTTTTACATAGAGGCAGAAACTGTTTCTTTTCACTTCTGTATATTCCTGAAAGATTCCTAATGGAATTTGGTGTTGGGGTAATTTATAATCAGGGTTAAGTTATTGACCTTTTATAAAGTCTTCAAGTACTCTTTGATGGAAACTTTTCCTTCATGATAAGCTGTTTCTCTAAATGAAATCCTGTAATTGACCATTGTGGCTATCCACTGGTGATGGAACTGTTGCCAAAGAATAGCTTTCTGTAGGGACCCTATTGTATCTCGTGAAATTGCAGTATGAACAGATTCCAGCATTGTAATGCTGTTCTGTACAGGTGAACAAAAGATGGGCAAATGCAGAAAACCACAGTTTCCTGTAGGTAACAGTTGTTGTTTATGTAACTTATCTTTTTAAAGGTCTGTCCTTTATTAGAAAATGAAATTGTTGAAAAGCAGTTTTGAAATAAAGTGATCAACCTGAGCATGAGTGGAACACGTACAGACAATACTCATGGGGCATAGTGGGTAGAAATATTTACTCTGTGGTGAAACAAGTCCGTCACTGCCATTTTGCTGCTCCGATTTCAGTCTGATTTTCACTGCTACTAGCATGACTTTTCATCCCATTGGCTAACATTCATCCAATAATAAAGTGACAGATTCAACTAGCATATACCAAGACTTTTTGTTGGTACCAACAACATAATAGACATTGTTGAAATGGGGGCATAATGATTACATTCATTAGATAAATATTTTGGCTAATCTGCTGCATACAAAACTAATGAGAATTATAGAGCTGTTTTATTTCTATTGGCTGAATTTTACTGATTAACAAAAATGATTATGCTCAAAGGGAAAATATTACATTATTGAAAATTGCATTTTGCTCATACTCTTTAAATGAATGACCTACCTGCCATTTTTATGTAAAAAGATTAAAGTGTCTGATCTATTATTGTAAGCCTCAGAAGTGCTAGCTTAGTAATGATATACCTCTTTATATACCTTACTTAAATAAAATCACCAGATTTTATCTAGACAAAAACGCATGACTATTATATGCAGAATACAACAATCAATACATACAGTAAATCACATTGTCGATAAAAATGGAACAGGATACAAGTAGATATATGAAACTGGATACATGAAAATAGGCATACCAATGAAAGGAAAACATAAATAAGCTACATGAGCTATCTATTAGTTGCCATGATGCCAAATGGTGGTTGTCACTTTAGACATGAGAGCATGTGAGAAACTTGCTTTAGAAAAACGCAAGGTGTAAATAGTAAGCAACTTTACAACGGAGTATTTGGATCTATTTCAAGAGTAAATTTCTCTTTCTCAATAACAGAATATCAGAATTAGTAAGTTAATCCATCAAGGGAAGTAATTTGCTTTGAGCAAAATTAAATAATATAAGTTGGCCGCAATGGATTTAGAAGTCGTAAACAAAATAGAGACTGAATTTATAAATATTAACAGGAGTTATTGATATAAAGGTAAATTGTGCTTATGTTCAGACTCTCTGCAACCTGAACAAGGCTATTAAGAGGAAACTGTCATGCTGAGGGACTTGCATCAGTGGTGTAGAAATGAAATAATATCGATAAATTTTGATTTTTGTTTAGTTTTTAATTTTGAAATTGGATATCATAAATTCAAATGAAATAGCCCAAATTTGTACTTTTGATGAATAAAAGGCTTTTGTCAATGACCTCACAGTTAGACCTCCACAAAGATCTTAGTACATCTGTGGTGAAAGTTTCTTTTTGTATTTACTGACAATTTCAAGAATCAGGTAAAGCTATCTGAGCTTACAACACTTGTGATTCCATCAAATTATTTCAGCATTCCATTGTAAGCCTGGAAACAAAAAATATTTTTTTTAAAAATGACTAAAAAATGAAACAGTGTGTTAAATGCAAATAAGCACATCAAAAGCTATAAGCTTGACATCTTTACAAACTAAACTCCCTTATTAGAATTAGAATTTTGTTTCTGACATCCATCTCACAAAGTGAGGGAGTAAAAATCTTTATGTCACGTCTCCGTCGCTATGTCAAGCAATAAGGAAGTGAATGTGGGAGGATATTGCCCAAACACTAAAACTGTATACTTAATTGTTGTGTATACTTGTATGTACAGTCAAATATGCAATCAGATCATTGTATATTGGTAAGTCTGATGGCCTGGTGAAAGAGGGCTTTATATTTAAATATTTTTGTGAATTAATTAGAATAATCAAATAAATTATAATTTTTTGATCAATATGAGTTGCTAAGCAGCAATTATATGAACTATATGTCTTAAAAATTCAACTAGATCTTAATATATTCAACTTAATTGACATTGGGGTTGTGTAAGCTCATTCTGATTTCCATTGATTGTGCTATAGGAGGCTAAACTAGCACGGACTGAAAAGGAAACTGAAAATAGCACGGCCTCAAAATCAGTACATTGCTACTACACAAATGGGCAATCAAGTGTGTTCACTGCATTGCCGCTACACAGATGGGCAAATGTTACAATAAAGTACTAATACTGAACATATGCCATATTTTATATTGAATGTACATAGAATACAGCTGCAGGTCATTTGGCCCACAATGTTATGCCAGAATAATTCAGTTAGTAATCAGATGTTCAGCTGTTAATCCCTTTAGTCTGCATGATGTACATGTACATCTACTTCCTACACATATATGTGCCTGTCACAGAGCCTTTTGAGTGCCTCTATTTGCCTGCACCATTGCCCCAGGAAGAGTCATCCAGGCACCTGCCACTCTTGTGTCTTTAAAATAACTAGTTTCCAGTGATGTTTTAAATGACCATGTGTAAAACTCCACTAGTCTACCACTCTGTAAACATTGCTTACCTTGAGACAGACAGACATACATACATACTTTATTGATCCTGAGGGAAATTGGGTAAATTGGGCACAGCATTGTTGGCCATTGGCAGCTGTCATGGAAGAATGAGCATTGTCATTGATTGTCAGTAACAACCTGATCAGAGTGCTAAGGCATTGCAATGTTCCCACTCAATGTACAGCCAAGCTAGTTACTGTCTTTTTGTTAATGAACTTTCTGCTAGTGCATAAAATACAAACCTACATGCAATTAGTAGTGTCCGAACCTCCTCTTTTTTTAACTGTATAATAAAACGTGATTCATCCTGTATGTTTGTGAGCTATCCAAATATACAGATTGAAATCACAAATAAGTTTAATAACATGGATCTTTTGTACATTTCTCATTTAAGTCTTGTCAATACAAGCTTCTGACCACAATATTGCACTACTTCGAATTAGCATGTGATTACATCTTTTCAATCGCTATCTGATACTTGATGTACAACATAGTGAATGAAGCAGAACTGCAGACCTAGACTCCAATTTCAAACAAATTTCACTGAATATTGGCTCTATTTTTTTTGCCCATCAGAGCATTTTGAAATAGTTAACAACATAGAACTAATTCGTGCTTCACATCCATAAGTTTTCAAAATTTCACCTCACCTCGTTCACAATAATGCCAGGTTATTCTGTTTTGCTGGTACCTCCTATCCCTGCCCCCTCATATTATGATGAACTGGTATTCTGACAGTAAAACGCAGAAAGATAAAACCCAACGGGTGCCCTTGGATTTATTGATAATGATCTGAATTTGGCTATGTTTAGATTTGTTGTTTTACTCAACTGAAAAGGTCAAGTTTGGGAAGCATCAATTTAATTTGCAAATAACAGGGTCAAATGGCAGGAAACTCATCAAATTTCATTTGGCAGTGCCTGATGTGCAGCAGTAAAGATTAAGATTAACCAGCAAGTTATTGCTGTGTTGGGAGCAGATAGATGTGTGGAGCTGGTGCTGCACAGAATCATCACATTCTTTGTTATCTAAATCTGCTGTTAAACTATGGATGAATTTGGATCATCCTGTGACGTGTGGTATTAGATATCCATATTGTTCGGCATTATTCTAAATCAATCAATAATTATTATACACAGAATATCTGTCATAGAGGGTTACTAAATACATTACAGAATATTGGAAATTTAGCATTCTTAAAAGATCTGAAACATTGATAGTATGTTTTTTCGCTCTAGATTTCCAGCATAGATAGGGTGAATGCACATAGTCCCTGTCCCGGAGTTCAGGAATCAAGAATTAGAGGGCACAGGTTTAAGGGAAGAAGGGAAAGATTCAAAAGGGACTTTTTTTTTCACAAAATGGGTATCATGTAGGTGGATTGAGCTGCCAGAAGTGATTGACGCAGGTACAATAACAACTTTTAAAAGGCAGTTGGACAGCTACATTGATTAGACAGGTTGTGAAGGTTGTATGCCAACTGCTGGCAGATAGGGCATCTTCATTGGCATGGACCAGTCGGGCTGAAGGGCCTCTTCCTGTGCTGTATTGCTCAATGACTCTACCTACAATGTCTCCTGTCTCTATATTCCTACATTTCAGCATGTTCCCAACAGACAGCCTTTTCAGTTTTATGCTCTTCTGAGTTTTATATTAGTTATGGTTTGCCTTGAGAAACTTTCCAATTAAATGTCTGCTCTATTTTAAAATTTCCCCTTTAGTGTAAGTATTTCTCTCTCCACATTTTCCTGGGATTGATAGAATCTGAAGACCTTGTAATTGCGGACCAGACTGAATGGGCCAAACAGCCTATTGTCAGCAAAGAACTTGGATTAAATGTATAATTTGCATTTAGGATTAAATATAATACTGATGGAATTAACAGATTTAATCAACTTAGAAACTGTGATGACTAAACCTCCATTTGTTAAGAATAAAATAAATTTCTTTCAAGAGAAGTCAGTGCTGAGACCTATTTCGAGGATCTGTATAAAGAACTATTCATGGCAACTTATGGTCAGATGTTAAAATACATGGTAAAATCTAATTACCTTAAGTGATTTTTTTTGTCATCCCACATTAAATTTTATTTGAAGAGACTTTACAACTGAATAACTATGAAACAGCACATAAAATTTAAAAAGAATGACACTGCAATAAATGAACCGTGTAATTAACACCTTGTGTTGGTGCAGTCAGTTCGGTAGAGCTACTAAATATGTCATTTGCAAAAAATATAACCTTCCCTTCCAGTTTCAAATAATTGGAATAATTATTGAATTGGAATAATTTCCTTCCCTTCTAAACTATTTACTAATTGGTTGTATATCATATTCTGACCATGAGATTTTCTAATTTTGTTTAGCAAGACTGATATATATCAAAGTGTGTGGGGAAAAGATCAGTTTTTAATCAAATCTGCCATAATTTATAGGGGTGCTAAACATTACAAAAACAGATAAACCATTGGCAATCTGTTTCTCAAATTTTCCTTTTCAGATAAAAATGTAAGTACTTTCCACGTTAATGTAAGCTCAGGAAATGTAAGGTTGAACTTGGTGTCATGTGATCCATTTCTTCTCTGGTTTTTCCTACTATTAGTCCACAATTCTTTCTTCTTTGGAGTGATGGCGAGGTAATACCTTTGCCCAAGATTGGTAAAGGACAACCTTGTCTGATTGAGGTGCAAACTATGCTTTGAAATTGATAGGATGAGTTAACAATGCCCAATTAACTCCTTTTCTGTGTAAGACACCATCTCAATAAAGGTCCTGAAATATATGCTAAGACCAGCAGTCCTAATGATGATATACAGTTCTGTGCAAAAATCTTAGACATATATATATATATATAGCTAGGGTGCATAGGGCTTTTGCACAATACTGTATATTATGTCTTTAAATATCTAGACAATCAAATCAAGCACCTTCTAGAAACTGCATGTCATTTTATTGCTTTGTGCTGCAATTAAATACCACCCTTAACAAGGACATTTCAAGAAAGGTAAAGTGAGAGCTACTTTAAAATCATTCTTGGCATGCACTGTTTATACTGCTGGAGACCAGATGATTGCAGTGTATTTTGATGGCATAGGATTATATATATTGGGATAATATAGCAGGACATCCATGCTCACAAAGATTTGCTGGCATCTATTTTGGAAATCTTCTGAGATGCTCACTTACAGAGTGTGAGTTTTATTTTGATTAGAGACCTTCTATTGGTCATTAGGAGAAAGGAAGGGAAGGGAATGGCGAACTGCAGCTGAGGAAAAGCAGAGACAATTGGTATGTGGAGCATGAGAATAGAGAGAGGAGCATGAGAGTTCCAGGATTTTGTATAGTGGATGCTGCTGAAATTTAAAGGTGATTTGAACAATTTTCTGGAATTCCTTCATCTCTAGGTGTTGTCATGGGTTTGAGCAGTCTGCATTACTTTAAGCGAAATCTTTTTACAGTATCACTTTCTAAGATGCCAGAAAATAGTTGCGAATTGAAGCTATCAGAAAGGAGACTTTGCTAAATAAAAGAAAAGCTTATTTGTCAGGATAACATTTCTTACAGTGTCTTTCCATCATAAAGACTGCAAACCCTGTAGCTTCCCACATTATGTGCTGTAACAATGATGAAAGCAGTTGGTCAGGAGATATAATTCTTAAAGTAGTACAGCCTTAATACAGCAATGTTACACATGACACAGGTTATAATCTCTTGACCTCAGTTATTGGACAGTGCAAGATAACGTGCACTGCGTTTTACAGGATGGAATTTGTTTGCCTTCTCTAACTAAAGATGAGGGGTTCTAAGCAGTGTAGAAATCTTCAGACAAGGCTGGAAGCACATTCCTCTACGGTCTTATTCAGCAATACATAAAAAATTTGTCCTTTCAGATCTATTGACCTTTTACAGAAATGTGTGGTTCCTGTTTTCTCTTCTATTGTATATTTATGATCTTATGATTATAAGATCATAAGATATTGGAGCAGAATTAGACCATTGGCCTATTGAGTCTGCTTCGTCATTTCATCATGGCTGATCCACTTTTCTTCTCAGCTCCAGTCTCCTGCCTTCTTCCTGTAGGCCTTCATGTCCTGACCATTCGAGAATCTATCAACCTCTTCCTTAAATATACACAAAGACTTGGCCTCCACAGCTGCCTGAGGCAAAGAATTACACAGATTCACCACTCTCTGGCTGAAGAAATTCTTCCTCATCTCCATTCTAAAGGGGCACCCCTCTACTCTGAGGCAGTGTCCTCTCGTCTTAGATTCTCCCACCATAGGAAACACCCTCTCAACATCCACTGTCAAGACCTTTTACCATTTGATAGCTTTTAATGAGGTCACCTCTCATTCTTCTGAATTCCAGTGAATACAAGCCTAGAGCCATCAAAATGCTCTTCATGTGACAAGCCATTCAATCTTGGAATCATTTTTGTGAAACTCCTTTGAACCCTCACTAGTTTCAGAGATAAGGGGCCCAAAGCTCCTTACAATACTCCATGAGGCCTCACCTGTGCTTTAAAAAGTCTCAACATTACATCCTTGCTTTTATATTCTAGTCTTCTTGAAATGAATGCTAACATCACATTTGCCTTCCTCACCACTGACTCAACCTGCAAACTAACCTTTAGAGAATCCTGCACAAGGACTCCCAAATTTCTTTGGACCTCAGTTTTTTTTTGTATTTTCTCTACACTTAGAAAATAGTCAACCCTTTCATTTCTTCTACCAAAGTGCATGAACATACACTTTGTGACACTGTATTCCATCTGCCACTTCTTTGCCCATTTTCCAAATCTAAGTCAGGTAATCATAATTACCTGTCCCTCTGCCTGTCTTCATGTCGTCTGCAAACTTTGCAACAAAGCCATCAATTCCATCATTCCTGTAGAATACCACTATTTCCAAGAACCTTCTCTTTAGAAATGGTAATTGGTAATTTCACAAACTTCATGACCCTTGGCAGTTGGAACTTCTGCATACTGCTAGTGTCTTCCACAGTGAAGACTGATGGAAAATACTTATTCAGTTCATCGACCATTTCTTTGTCCCCTATTACTACCTCTCCAGCATAATTTTCCAGCAGTCCGATAGCCCCAGCCACCTCTCTTATACACTTTATGTATCTGCAGAAACTTTTGGTATCCCCTTTAATATTACTGGCTAGCTTATTTTCGTATTCCATTTTTACCTTATTAATGACTTTTTTAGTTGTCTTTTGTTGGCTTTTAAAAGCTTCCCTATCCTCTAACCTCACTAATTTTTGCTCTATTATATCCCCTCCCTTTGGCTTTTATGTTGGCTTTGATTTCTCTTGTTAGCCATGGTTGTATAATCTTTCCTTTAGAATATTTCTTCCTCTTTGGGACATATATATTCTGTGCCTTCCAAGTTGCCTCCAGAAATTCCAGCCATTGTTGCTCTGTTGTCATCCCTGCCAATGTTCTTTTCCAATCAATCCTGGCCATGTCTTCTCTCTTGCCTTTATAATTCCATTTACTGTAATAATGATACATCTATCTTTAGCTTCTCCTTCTCAAATTTCAGGGTGAATTTGATCATGTTATGATCTCTTTCCCTAAGGGTTCTTTTTCCTTAAGCTCTCTAATTAATTCTGGTTCATAGCACAACACCCAGTTGAGAATAGCTGATCCCCTAGTGGGCTCTACCACGAGCTGCTCTAAAAAGCCATCTCGTAGGCACTCTAGAAATTCCCCCTCCTGGAATCAAGCACCAACCTGGTTTTCTCAATTTACCTGCATATTGAAATCCCCCATCACCTTTGTACATTGTCCTTTTGGCATGTATTTTTTATCTCCTGTTGTAATTTGTAGACCATATCCTTACGACTGTTTGAGGGTCTGTATACAACTCCCATCAGGGTCTTTTTACCCTTGCAGTTCCTTAGTTCTATTCACAATGATTGAACAGCACCTGATCCTATATTAACTCTTTCTAATGATTTGATTTCATTTTCTACCAACAGAGCAACGTCGCCCCCCTACCTTTCTGCCTGTCCTTTTGATACAACGTGTATCCTTGGACATTAAGCTCCCAGCTGAAAACTTTGCTCAGCCATGATTCAGTGATGCATATAACATAATACCTGCCAATCTGCAACTGTGCTGCTAGTTCAAATACCTTATTCCATACACTGCGCACATTCAAATATAATACCTTCAATCCTGTATTCACCCTTTTCGATTTCGTCTGCCTTCTACACTGCAACTCATCCTGTTGAGTGCAATTTCATCCTAACAACAGCCTCTCCTCACCACACATTGCCTCTGTTTGTAAACCCACTACCTCATCTTCGGCACTTTCATCCACCTTTCCTACCATACTTCTTGCAGCTCAGAATACTAGTCACACTATGCTCAACCTTTTGATTCCCCACTTTGTCTGAGGTCTTACCAACATCAGCCTCCACAACCTCTCCACTAACTGTTCTGGCACTCTGGTTCCCATCCCCCTGCAACTCTAGTTTAAACCCCACTGTGCAGCATTAACAAACTTTCCTGCTAAGACATTAGCCCCCTCTCCAGTTCAGATGCAACCCGTCTCTTCTGTACAGGTCCCACCTTCCCTGGAAGAGAGTCCAATGATCCAAAAATTTTATTCCCTCCTTTCTAATCAACTCGTTAGCCATGTATTAAACTGTATAATCTTCCTAGTTATGACCCCACTGGAACGTAGCACAAGTTGCAGTCCTGAGGTCACAACCCTGGAGGTCCTGCCCTTTAACTTAGCACCTAACTCCCTGAACCTCGTCACTCGTCCTACACATGTCATTGGTCCCTACATGGAGCATGACTTCTGGCTGATTTGTGCACCTGTTTTTCCTTCCTTTAGAAAATTCTCTAGTTCCTACAGAATCCAATGGCCATGTTTATCAGATGTGTTGTTTATTTGTCTCTAACTTGTACATGGTGTCAGTCTTTGAGTCAGTCACTGAGACTGGCAATGATTTATACAGTGTCATTTTTATTATACATCTCTTACTTTTCTCCTGGCAAGTGGGTGGGTGTAAGAACAGGTTGGGTAGTGATGATGAGGCAAGATCCGATATTACTGGGCTGCTCCTTATTCAGAGACCTGGCAGGAATAAAGCTTGAAGGATTAGAATTTGGAGCTTTAGTCACTTCTGAAGGATGTTTGTAAAATTACCACATAGTACCTTATGAGCAAAGATTGACATGGGTATCAGGATCTAGAAGTAGTTTGTGGTTATGTGTCGAAGTTAGGGTGCCCACATAGCTCTTAGTATGAGGGGTCAGGTTAGGTATTTAATTATAATTGATCAATTCCCTGACTCTTCAAAGCCTGTCAACATATACATAGTGTTCAAATACTGTTTGCAGTCAACTTATAATCAGTAATACTTGAGTTCCTCTACACTGTCCAACATGATGCAGCCCATCCGGTTGTCACCAGCTTAAAACATTCCCCCTCTATTCAAAGCATAGTTCAATGGATTCTATCCATAAACTGCAGTGTTTCTTCAATAGGTAAATGATCACCATCTAGAAGGTGCGTGGAACACCCAAAAGCACTATGACAAAATCCTGGGATCCCACTTCAGTCAGCAGATCTGTGGCTGTGTTTGGTTGTGGTATTTGACAAAAGATAGCAATACTTTGTCAAGGAATTTGCCCCTCTATTTAGGGTTGTATTTATACTTTACTCTGTTGGTGAACATTTTTTTCCATCACCATCCTTGATCTGAATATTTTCTCCACATCCTTTCCTCCTTGCTTTCCTGAGAATATTCTGTCCTTACAGGCATCGAGCTCCACAAGCTTTGGTTGCCATTTGATGCTTTGCCTAACTTGTCATTCCTAAATTTGTGAATCTGAATACTGGATGGTGGCATACTTTTTAACCGTGGAAGACTAAAAATTGATTGAATCCTTTTTTCATTGAAGTCCAATGTCCCTAATTCTAGTAATTTGGTCAATAACAAGTAGAAACCAAGCCAACTTAAACCTGGCTAAACCATTATCATTGAAGTTCTAATCACAGTTTGAGGATTGGATTCTTGAGTTTATGTTTTGATACGTTTCTGATTTCTGATCACTCCTTTTTTTGTTGCTATTTTGGGCAACTTTGAATTGGAGCAGCTTGCAGATAACAGACACTGAACTGAACTGAATAAGCTTAGACTTTGTGTTTTATATTCCCTGCTTTTTGCTCATTTTTTAAAATCCCATTAGTGTGTTGTTTCTTTTGTGCTGGGGTTGGGGTTGACGTGTTTCTTGGTTTTTCTTCCTTTCATGGCAGTCTGCAGGAAGACAAATCTTGAGTTTGCATACTACACACATACTTTGATAATAAATGCACTTTGAACCTTTTGAATCCTTAAAGCACATTGTAGTTAATCTGCAACTGGACCACAGGAATATAGCACCTTATCAAAGGCTGAGAACATATTAACAAACTGAATTGTGCTCATCTCCAACCAGTGACTGCAGCGAATCACCAGCTACTAACATTCTGAAATTCCCCGCATTCACAGTGAAGCTCAGATGACACCGTAGGGTAAGAGAAGGTGGTGATGTACACCGGCATGCAAAAGTTTGGGCACCCCTGGTCAAAATTTCTGTTGCTGTGAATAGCTAAGCGAGTAAAAGATGACCTGATTTCCAAAAGGCATAAAGTTACAGATGACACATTTCTTTAATATTTTAAGCAAGATTACTTTTTTATTTCCATCTTTTACAGTTTCAAAATAACAAAAAAGGAAAAGGGCCCGAAGCAAAAGTTTGGGCACCCTGCGTGGTCAGTACTTAGTAACATCCCCTTTGGCAAGTATCACAGCTTGTAAGCGCTTTCTGTAGCCAGCTAAGAGTCTTTCTGTTCTTGTTTCAGAGATTTTTGCCCATTCTTCCTTGCAAAAGGCTTCTAGTTCTGTGAGATTCTAGGGTTGTCTTGCATGCACTGCTCTTTTGAGGTCTATCCACAGATTTTCGATGATGTTTAGGTTGGGGACTGTGAGGGCCATGGCAAAACCTTCAGCTTGTGCCTCTTGAGGTAGTCCATTGTGGATTTTGAGGTGTGTTTAGGATCATTATCCTGCTGTAGAAGCCATCCTCTTTTCATCTTCAGCTTTTTTACAAACGGTGTGATGTTTGCTTCCAGAATTTGCAGGTATTTAATTGAATTAATTCTTCCCTCTACCAGTGAAATATTCCCCATGCCACTGGCTGCAACACAAGTCGAAAGCATGATCGATCCACCCCCGTGCTTAACAGTTAGAGAGGTGTTCTTTTCATGAAATTCTGCACCCTTTTTTTCTCCAAGAATTCCTTTGCTCATTGCGGCCAAAAAGATCTATTTTAACTTCATCAGTCCACAGGACTTATTTCCAAAATGCATCAGGCTTGTTTAGATGTTATTTTATAAAGTTCTGATGCTGAATTTTATGGTGAGGTCGCAGGAAAGGTTTTCTTCTGATGACTCTTCCATGAAGGTCATATGCAGGTGTCACTGCACAGTAGAACAGTGCACCACCACTCCAGAGTCTGCTAAATCTTCCTGAAGGTCTTTTGCAGTCAAACGGGTGTTTTGATTTGCCTTTCTAGCAATCCTATGAGCAGTTCTCTCGGAAAGTTTTCTTGGTCTTCTAGACCTCCACTTGACTTCTGTTGTTCCTGTTAACTGCCATTTCTTAATTACATTACGAACTGAGGAAACGGCTACCTGAAAATGCTTTGCTATCTTCTTATAGCCTTCTCCTGCATTGTGGGAATCATTTATTTTAATTTTCAGAGTGCTTGGCAGCTGCTTAAAGGAGCCCATGGCTGCTGATTGTTGGGACAAGGTTTGAGGGTATTTATAAAGCTTTGAAAGTTGCATCACCTGGCCTTTCCTAAAGATGACTGTGAACAAGCCATAGCCCTAACAAGCTAATTAAGGTCTGAGACCTTGGTAAAAGTTAACTGAGAGCTCAAGTCTCTTGAGGTGCCCAAACTTTTACATGGTGCTCCTTTCCTTTTTTCCCCACTCTAAAATTGTACAAAACAAAAAAAATACACTAATCTTGCTTAAAGTGTTGAAAAGAATGTTTCATCTTTAACTTTATGACTTTTAGAAATCAGTTCATCTTCTACGCACTTAACTATTCACAGTTACAGAAATTTTGACCAGGGGTGACCAAACTTTTCCATGCCACTGCACTTCACATCCAATCCTTAACTTGACACTAGAGTTTGCTCTTATGCAGATGGTGTCCCCGTTTACTTGAATGGAGTCGCTCAGCCTTTTGCCAAAGAAAAGTGGTTGGGGTTGGATATCTTTATTTCTGAGTATTAGTTTTTTCTTTGGTCTTCATATTATTAAAATTGGTTTACTTGTTTTGAGTACCTCCAACCCTCAATAGCCTTTGAGCAATAGCCTGCTCAATGGCCTTTGACAGCAGTGAGTTACAACGTACTTATGGATGAGAATTCAATCTTATGCCATTGCAATCAACTTGTCACTTAGGACCTGTTCTGCCTTGTTGGTGAAGGATGACCAATTGGATTGGCCACCTCCATCTAGAAGCAGTGAATATGGATGGTGAGAGCAGGCAGCAGGCTGGATCCAAGATGATCCCTCCTAGCCCTCTTCATCCGGGTGCTCTAGCTATGCACATACTTGTTGCCATTATTTTGAAATGTCTTTTGAGCTATAGGTATCATCAGTCCGATCACATAGAAAACTATCGTTGTTTATTTACTATACATAAGCCCTGAGGAAGTGTCTCTGCCTGAAACATCGACCGCATTTTCATTTATATAGCTGCTGCCTGATCTGCTGAGTTCCTTCATCAGTTTGTGTTTGTTACCCTGTTTATTTCTAGCTTAAACACTTAAAGCTAATTTGATGGTGGGAGTATGCTTCTTGGATTTTTAAAAACATTTTCAAGTACTTCAGTGAGCAATTTCCATTACTAATTTGAACCACATTTAAATAGATCCTCTTGTAATGGATTTTGTAATGATTCATTCTGCTCTCATTATTCTTGTGGTGTATTTTATTGGTGAAAGCGTGATCTGTAATGCTTCCAGCCTGACTGGGAAGAAGTCCCTTTGGTCTAATTTACCCAATTTAATCTCTTGTTTCTTATTTATTTCATTATTTTTATTTTAATTACGTGATCAATTTTGTGATTTTTTTTTTGTTTGGTCTTGATTAAGTTCACAAAATTGATATTCTGTTCCCTGCCGAACAGGTAAATAATGACCCAGTAAAAGCACAAGAATTGAAGAGCCTGTCTTTAAATTCAGAAAAATTTAAACTCCATAAGAGCATCAGCTTCAAAAATAAAGTACGATTATTGGAACAAAGTATGAAATCCAAAGTATTTAAGATATTGTTTAAAAGTAGTTAAATAGGATATTCAATATTTTTGAGGAGTCCTGTTATACTTTGAAATATCACTTTTATTGTATATAAATGTTAAGCTTATTTTTGGAAGACATAGACTATTTTTTCATTTAAAATCTTTACTGTGAAAGGTGGAACAACCATGGATAAACAAGGATTGCTTTTATTCCAAAACTGTTCATGTCAAAAGTTGGCCAAGGTGCAGCAAGACCAGATTATGAATATCAATATCTGCTCATGTAAGACAACTGAGTTAATTCTCTGCTGAAGTTCCATAACTTGAATGACTTCAGTAGTTCAAGGATGCAGCTTCGCACCACTTATTCAAGGACAATTAGGGAAAGGTGATTAACGTCATCAAGACATACATACTGTTAATGTTTTTAGTTTCTTTTGATGCATGAACCAGTAAAGGATAAGCTATGAGTGATACTCTAGTTATGTATGAATTGTATATTCAAATTGGAAATATTTAGATGTTAACTCTTTTGATAGTCATAATTAATTCTCTTATTTGCACACTTATTTCTTTTTCTAAAAATCTACCATAGAATGTAACTTTGCTGTAAGCTTCAATTTTAACAAAAAAATTTGGGGTGTGATTTTTTTTTGTTGTGAATATGTGAATACAATTAGTAAAGCTTTGAATGGGTTATTCCATCAGGTTATTAAGTTTGATGTTAGTTATTTCCAAAAGTTTCAGTTGCACTTTGCTGGTATATTTTAAGCATTGATTCAGTATTGGGAAATTTGGAAGTTGAGTTGAGCACAAATGCAAATCACAGATGTTACTAAAGAAGCTGTTTAGTATGAAACATAATTGTGACCTTGCTGGAACACAGAAAGTTGAATTCCATTTTCCTAACCTTTTCGGGTGCTATCTTTAGGATCGTGTGTCAGTGAAAATCAGAGTCAAAGAAGCAGTGGCACTTGAGAGTTACAGATTCAAGATATGTTGACATTACAAATCTCTGTTTATTAATGGGACCGGCATCATAAGTTGAATGATATAGACAGCTGGATTATTTATCTTCAACCACTGGTTATGCATGCACATTACTGTAGACTGAGTCATTGGATTGCATTTGTGTACCACGTACCTATTTAAGGGATCTGTGTGATTATGCCAAATCCATTTCCATAGCACCTAATTGAATTTAATTTTCTGCTTTAAATGCATGAATGTATTTTTTTATTTAACATCTCCTCTAATAATTTTTGCCTATGTTGGGTAGTTACCAAGTAGGGAATTAAAGCAATGCATTTTGAATTTTCCTTATTGGTATAGATATAAAATAGGTAGGTGATTTGCTCTACTCAGCAAATCATCCTGAAAGAGGTATGTCAAGCAAATGCCACTGAAAAAAAAACGCCTTTTTCTTTGTCTTCCATAATTTGCAGAAACAGCATTTTTGTTACCTAATGGAGCTGAGATCAAGAAATTTTCTTGTACATTTTTTGCCAGATTCAAGAGTGGTGTTTAGATTGGAGGAATGGAAGACAATAGTTCAAAAAAAAGCATAGATAATTTGCTCCAATACTTTGGTTTTATTGGAAAATTCCATTTCACATGACTTATTTGTTTAATAGAATCACTCGCTTTTCAACTGTTTGATGGCTGGTTGCAAACTTCACCATCTATTTCACCCAGCCTAGTAGGACAAAAGCAATAGACACATGGGAACAGCCCCACCAACTGCCCACATTATCCAAATTTATAAATAGATTGTCCGTTCTTTATCGTCAATGTGTCGAAATCCTGGAACTCCTTATGCAACAGCACTGTGGGAGTATATTCACCAAGAGTGCTACCACAGTTCAAGAGTTGCTCAACACCATTGCCTTCTGAGAATGATAGGATGTGGCAATAAGTTCTAGCCTTGACTGTGAAGCCTTTCTCCAAAACTAAATAAAACTTCAAATTTAAAGTACTGTGAATTCTGATTAATCAGTTTATCGTTTAATTGGGGCAGCTATCTATTTGGACTGCTTAAAGAACAGATATTAATTGAAGTAATAGCCGGGATTACCTTTCTTTATTTGGGAAACTACATTGCTTATTTAGGACAGGAGATAGTTGCCAAACTGTTTCTAACTAGCATCAGTCATGTAAGCATTTGTGGGCATTAGATACTACTGTTTGGAGCGAACAGTTTTAAAATGGGATCATTTTTGTGTGTTGTTTTCAAAAAACTGCGATTTATGTCATTGATAGTTGGTGAGAAATAAATAATAGGGCAATTTAGAATTGATTTGCTCACTGCAGTTTCAGCATTCCAGCTTGAAGATGCCAGAAATGGAGAGAAATGTTTTCACCACTTCAACAAGTTAGGGACTATGAAGAATTTGAATCATCTTGAATGTTGCCTTGAAACATTCCTTGAAAATGAAGATTTGGAGGATGCAATCATCAAAAGGATTGTGTGCAGACAAGTCTATTACCTGCACTGGATGTATGTACTAATTCTGTTCATTTACAGTCAATCAGAAGTACACAGCAGTGTGTTGATTGTCCATTGTATCCAACAGTGATAGTGAAACCAGTGGAGGAAAGTGGAAAAACCATTGCACTCAGACAGTTCTACTCGCTCATCCTCGGAAGTCTGGATCCAGTGGCACGAGTAGCCATCACAATCTGGTGTCATCTTTGGTTGGATGGCAGTGGATAACCATGACTTCTTCTGTGCCTTATCATGCCCTTCGCTCTCCATGAAGTGTTGCCGAACTGTCTTCTTGGCCTTTGGATCTCATTGTTGATCTCATTCACTCGGTTCCCCAGAGTTGATTTCACATGTCCCTTCCTCGCCTAGTTTAGCCCACCTGTTGAAACAGTGTACTAGGGTGTGGCCATTGCTACATGTAAACAGCTACTTGGAGCTACAGGTGAGAGCTGAGTGCCCAGAGGGACCAAAGGTGCCTGAGCTGACCCAGAATGAACACAACAAGCCCTTTAACCAGAGGTGCTACCCTCCCTTGACACCCCATACATGGCAGCACATGAATCTCTCCATTGATAACTATTAGGAATTAAGGCAACACACGCAAAACGCTGGAGGAACTCAGTCGGTCAGGCAGCGACTATGAACATTAATAAATAGTTGATTATTTGTGCCTAGACCCTTCTTCAGAATTAATAAATATAGTACTGTAGTAGCATTGATTTTGTTTTGTATTTCATTTAAATACATAATTTGTTACTCAACTAAATGGTATTTTCTCTTTTATACCTTTTTGACTGTTTCCATGAAACTTTGCCTTATTGAGCAGCCATTTAATTGGGCCAAAATGCACTGGTCTCAATTAACTGGAATCTACTCTATTGCATTTTGTAAAGCAAATAACATTTTTCTTTACTTCCAGTAACAGATGGAAAATAAAACTTTAGTTTCAATAATTGATGAAAGTCTCACATTCCTGCAGTTGTGGCCCACGAATGAAAGTTCAGCGATGAAAAAGATGTGGAAGAAGAACTTTATGTCTGTAGTGATTGGAACAATACTCATTTATAGTTGGGAATTTTTAAACAGCAAGGTATTGATCATCTAGGGAAAGTGAGAAAAGAATTGGTGGATGTATTTTAACTCTAACAAGCAGTGTATTTTGGGAAGTTTAATGAGGGTGGTGGAATGGAGATGCAGTATATCCCTTCCAAAAGAGCTGTAAAGTGCTCTTTCCCTCTGCTAGCCCTTAGTTCACCCTTGTAGCACCTGCTTTGATAGATAGATAGAGGTAGATATGTACTTCATTGATCCCAAAGGAAATTACATTGTCACAGTGTCATTACAAGTGCACAGATATACAAATATTAGAAGAGAAGTAAGAAAGAATAAGAATAAATTACCTAAAAATAAGATGTAAATGATTTATACGTCGAAGATTACAAGATCACTTCCCCAGCTATAGGATGACTCTTTATTGTGCCTGATGGCTGAGAGTAAGAACGACCTCATATTCTGCCTTTTGGAGCAGTGCAGTTATCTTGGTCTATTACCAAAAGTGCTCCGCTGTTCAGCCAAATTGGCATGCAAGAAGTGAGAAATATTGTCCAGAATTGTCAGGACTTTCCAGAGGATTCTTTGTTCTGCCACAACCTCAGTATGTCCAGTTTGACTCTGTTAAACTCTAATCAGTTTATTGCGCCTGTTGGCATCACCCATGTAGATGCCATTGCCCCAGCAAACCACCACATAGAAGATTGTACTGGTGACAACAGACTGGTAGAACATGTTAAGGAGAGGCTTCCGCAAAGGACCTCAGTCTCCTGAGGAATTACAGGCCCTTCTTGTACTCAGCTTCTGTGTTGGTGCTCCACTCTAGTCTGTTGTCCAGGTGCACCCCCAGGTACTTGTAGGTTCCCACCACAGATCCCCGATCAGGATCACGTGAAGACATAGGAGTAGATGGTGGATGGTCATATGAGCAGCTTGTGCCAATCACAAGTCCTGGTTATGCGACCATGACACCAGGCAGACAATCGCTGAAGAGTATTGAATAATGGCTGGGGTCACCAGTCTTGTAAAGACACTGCCCAGATTAAGGCAATGGCAAACCACTTCTGCCAAGAACAATCATGGACAAAGACCATGTTGTACGACATGGCACATAATGATGATGAATGAGGGCAGGACGTGCACAGTGAAAGGCAGAGTGTTTTGGTGAATAGAAAGACTTAGGGGTACAAGTACATAGTTTCTGGAAAACCTAAATAGTCTGCACTAGTTTTATTGGAGCAGGATGACAAATCCATTCTTGGCAACTCTGGACAGTTGTCGAAACTTTGTACACAAGATTTCTGGCTCAATATCTACTCAATATTCTGTGTATTTAAAGCACATACTGACTAAGGTTCACTTGCCTTGGGGAATCCAAGCAGGCAATGAAAGTTGCATCCATATTGTGCTCCTTGTAGACCAAGGAGGAAAAGAATGATCCCCAAAATCCAACAACCAGCTGTTTATTATTTTGCCTCTTTGAGAATGCATCGTAGCCACCGCTTCATTAGTCTAGGATCTTTCTAGCATTCGTTTCACCACCCTGTGTCAATCGCTGTTCGTACTCTTGACTGCTATCTTCCTCCGTCCCACCACTTTCAAACAGATTCCCCCATTAGTTCTTCCCTGTGTACCTTTCTGGTGTGCTTATCTGCAGGCTAATTGTCAGCTGGAAAATCTGTGGAAACATTTGAGATGTTCCAGAAAACTCTATTCTGTTTATTGTTGATTTTTCTCTTTTTCTTAAACATATAAATGTGTTTCAAGCATTAGGTGGTGTCAGCAAATTAGCTTCTACAAGTAGATGCTATTAAAATAGTGATCAGGGTAATATAAACATGCGTCCTGTTTTCCACCATTGTCATTGACAGTAATTCATTAATTTTTGATGTTGAAAATTCATTTTGTCCGGTTTACAAAGACAGAGTAAAAGATTGGCTTCTTTTGGATGTTGAGAATGATTTAGGTACGGAGTTGCATTCATCAAAACATAATGTCTTTCAAATACAAAGTTGTGTTTTGGCTTTAACTAAGAAGAAACTGCAAAGAAAGTTCAAATTTTTTTAGAGAAAAAGAAGAAAACCTAAGAGGACATAACAGGACAAGCACCGCATGGACCTCCACTCATGCTGCCTTCCGCCATCTCCAAAAGGATCCTTCCACTAAACATATCTTTACCTCCGCACTCCCCTTTCTGCAAGGAATGCTCCCTCTGTGATTTCCTTGTCTGGTTGTCCCTCCGTACTGGTCTCCCTCCTGGCACTTATGCCTGAAAGCAGCCCAAGTGTTACATCTGCCCATTCACCTCCTCCCTCACCTCCATTCAGGGCCACAAACAGGTAAAGCAGCACTTCACCTGTGTATCAGCTGGGGTCACTTATAATGTCTGGTGCTCATGATGTGGCCTCCTCTACACAGGTGAGACCCATTGTAAATTGGGAGACTGCTGCCATTGAGCACCTCCACTCTATCCGCCAGAAGTGGAACTTCCCAGTGTCCAGATGTTTTAATTTCAGTTCTTATTCATATTCCAACATGTCAGTTCATGGCCTCCTTTTATGCCAAGATAAGGCCACATCTTGTATTCCAACTAGGTAAAAAAAAAATTTCCCTTCCCCTCCCCTCTTCTTCTGTACCCAACTCAGGCCTTTTACCTCTTCTCACCTGCTTATCACCTTCCCGTGGGTCCCCTCCTCCTTCTCTTTTACCTGTGGTCCACTCTCCTCTCCTATCAGATTACTTCTTCTCCAGCCCTTTACCTTTCTCACCAACCTGACTTAATCTAACACCTTCTAGTTATCCTCCTTCTTCTTCCCCCACCTTTTTATTCTGGTATATTTCCCCTTTCCATTTCAGACCTGAAGAAGAGTCTTGGCCTGAAACATCGACTATTTATGCTGCCTGATCCTTTGAGTTCCTTCAGCATTTTGTGTGTGTTGCTACCTGACTGAATTTTTCCAGGATTTGTTGTTTTTTCAGATTTGTTTTATCTCAGATTTTCACATCTACAATATTTTGGCTTTTGGGATAATTGAGCTGCTGGATGGTCTAAATCGACACCCAAATGGGCTAACGACTTAAAGAAGATCAGATTTCAATGGACTGTAACCTGATTGCTGAAGGAACTAGTACTAATCAGGAGATCTTCAACCTCTCACTTTGGCATTCTGTGGTATCCACCTGGTTTAAACAGGCTTCAATTATACCGGTGTCCAAGAGGAACATGGTGACCTGCCTTAACGTCTATTGTCCGATGGCACTTACAGTGTGAAGTGTTTTGAGAGGTTGGTAATGAAACATCAGCTCCTGTCTGAGGAGCAACTTGCCCTACCAGAACAACAGGTCCACAGCAGATGCCATCTCATTGGCTCTTAACCTGGAACATCTGGACACCAAAGGTGTATATATCAGGATGTTCTTTATCGACTACAGTTCAGCATTCAATGCCATCATTTCCTCAAAACTAATCAATAAGCTTCAAGACCTTAGCCTCAATATCTCCTTGTGCAGTTGGATCCTGGATTTCCTCACTTGCAGAACCCAGTAAGTTCAGATTGACGACAATATCTCCTCCACAATCTTCATCAGGACAGGTGCACCAAAACACTGCGTGTTTATCCCCCTGCTCTACTCGCGCTACACTTATGAAAGAGTAGCTAAGCACAGCTCCATTTGCCATATTCCAAGTTTGTTGATGACACCACTGTTGTAGGTCGAATCAAAAGTGTGATCATATAGGAGGGAGATTGGAAATCTGGCAGGGTGGTGCCATAACAATAACCTCTTACTCAATGCCAGCAAGACCAGAGGGCTGCTTATGGACTCTAGGAGAAGGAACCCAAACATTCATGAGCCAGTCCTCATTAGGGGATTAGAAGTGGAGAGGGTCAGCAACGTTAAATTCCTTGGTGTTATTATTTCAGAGGACCTGTCATGGGGCCACCACGTAAGTGCAATTACAAAGAAAGCACAGCAGTGCCTCTACTTCCTTAGGAGTTTACAGATAATTGGCATGACATTCAAGACTTTAACAAACTTCTGTACATGTATAGTGGAGAGTATATTGCCTGGTTGCATCATAGCCTGGTTGGAAACACCAATGCCCTTGAACGGAAAATCCCACAAAAAGTAATGGATACAGCCCAGTCTGTCACGGGTAAAATCCTTCCCACAATTTAGCACATCTACATGGAACACTTACAGGAAAGCAGCATCCATCATCAGGGCTCCCCCAACAGCCAGACCATGCTCTCTTCTCACTGCTGCCATCAGGAAGAACGTACCAAGAGCCTCAGGGCTCACACCACCATGTTCAGGAACAGTTACTACCCCTCAATCATCAGGCTCTTGAACCAAAGGGGATAACTTCACTCAACTTCTCTTGCCCCATCATTGAAATTTTCACACAACCAATGGACTCACTTTAAAGAACTCTTCATCTCATGTTCTCAATATTTATTGCTTGCTTATTTATTGTTATTATTTCTTTCTTTTTGTATTTGCCCACTTCCTTGCCTTCTGCACTCTGGTTGAACGCCCAAGTTGGGTGGTCTTTCATTGATTCTGTTATGGTTATTATTCTGTTACTCTTCCCCTCTGCCATCAGATTTCTGAATGGACATTGAACCCATAAACACTACCTCATTATTTTTTTCTTCTCTTTGCATTCCTTACTTAATTTAACTTTAAAAAATGTATGTATGTTACAGTAATTTACAGTAATATTTTTATTATGTGTTGCAATGTACCGTTGCTGCATAACAACAAATTTCACAACATATGCCAGTGATATTAAACCTGATTCTGAATCTGATCACATATTTCCATGATCACTCTCTGCTTTGATAACTGCTTCTCCTGAAGTTTGGATTAACATTGTCAAGAATTATTATTATTATTGTTGAGGTACAGCGTGGAATAGGCCTTTCCGGCCTGTTGAGCCATGTGGCCCAGCAATCCCCAAATTTAATCCTAGCCTAAGCATGGGACAGTTTACAATGACCAATTAACCTACCAACTGGTCCGTTTTTGGACTGTGGGAGGAAAACAAAGGACGCAGAGGAAACCCACGCAGTCATGGGGAGAATGTACAAACTCCTTACAGATATTGAACTCGGGTCAGCTGTCTTGTAAGGCGTTGTGTTAATCACTGTGCTACCGTGCTACCTGTGTGTTTCTCACAAATAGATCTCTTTGAACAAAATAGGAATTCATTGCATCTTCACAATTTGCTGTGAGTGGTAGTATATTGTATGTGGTGATACCAAAGAACACAAGTTTGAATCTGTAGCCAAGCACTGCCAGCTTCTATAATGTAATTATGACTAGATGTTGAGTAATGAATGACCAGTGGTCAAGTCATCTGGTGGCACTTACTTGCTCTTCAAAATAGTTTCATGGGATTTTTAAAATGCATTTGAGAAGGAAGATTGTCATTGGTTGAATTTCTTATCCAGAAGATAACACCATTAAAAATGCAGAAATCCTTCCATACCTCACTGAAGTGCTGGTTTGGATTTTATTCAAGTCTCTGAGGTGGTTCTTTGACTGTTAGCCTCAGAAAGACATATCATTTTTTGTCACGACAAACGAACACCACCATGGAGCTGGTTTGCGACAATTTAGAAAATAAGTAATATGACAATTGCATTTCTAGGGTTCTGCGGTGATTTATGGCTCAAATAAAGTAGGGAACTCCCAGTATGCTTCGTCAATTAAACTTTTTATTGAAATTTACACACAGTGTCTGATCTGTTTAACTGCTGCAATTAGGGAATGTTTAACAAATTATTTATTAGGAGTATATTAATTTGAGGAAACAGCTATACCAAGTAGTAAAATTAACAGTACAAGAAACAGGAAGCCCAACCCTTTTAATTAGCTTTAGTTCAACATAGAATTGTCCTTCAATTCATAGCTTCCCCTTTCCTGTTTCTTCTGGAGGTAAATTATTAATATGCGTGCCATGTTTGCAAACAATAGAATACAGACCTGCTGCAATACCCCAGCAGTTACACTGGGCTGAACTTGCACTAGTTTAGACCACACACACACACACACACACACACACACACACACACACACACACACACACACACACACACACACACACACACACACACACACACACACACACACACACACACACACGCACACACACAACAGCAAATGAATTCAATTGAAAACTGAGGAATGGCTGCCTGTGATTAAGTAATGTATTAATTTCCCCTTTTAAGTTAGTTGAGTTTAGGAAAATAATTTCTTTTGGATATGTTAATCTTTATTTTTTTTGACCATTTTTAAACACCAAGGGTCCTCAATGTTATGAAAAATCATAATATTTGTCACCATTGATAGTTGGATAAACCTGCTTAGCTGGCTGTCAGAGCATTCTTGATGAGCTATTTTGTTTGTCGGTCATGTTCAGCTTAACACAGTTTTCCTCCACCCCCACCTTATGTGGCATTAGGTCCTGTTACTTCCTAGGAACTTGCAAATTAGGATTTGGTTATTACTTACCAACTAGGTGACACTAGTGGATTGGTTAAAAGGAAATCTGTACTTAACATGTGGGTGAGTAGTGACTCAGTCTGTTGTTAACACCATGTTCTCGTATTAGAATGTTTAATATTATACCTTGTCTAATGGAAATTGATATTTGCACCTGCTGGTGATATGTTTCACCTTTGTGGTGTGAATGTTCCAAACAGTATGACATGAATGTACTTTCCTGAGAAGAAAAATGTATTGCTTTATTTTAAAAGATATATAATATAGTCCTCACATTCCCACACAGTGAATTCCATAAAATGGAATGAACACCTGGTGTAAACTATGAACATGATGTTAAGCAGTGATTTTAATGGTTTTGGCTTTACATCTTCATCAATTTTAAAACTTATTTATTCCTATGTATCCAGTCACATAACAGTACTTTGAACTGCAGTTCTATTATTTATGAAAAACGAAAGGATCTTTACTGAACAAAACATTTTGCCTTATGGTTTAATTACTGTTCCTGATATTCATGTGTAAGTTCTCAGGTATGATCTGTAATTTTGTAATTACAAACTAGCAGGCCCCTTCGGTCTGCTCTGTCTTTCAGTAAGATCAAAGCTTATTTGACCTCTGCCTCGACTTCCTGCCTTTTTGTAATCCTTGACTTCTATGAAGCAAGTTATCTTAGTCATGTGTTCTAAACTCTGCCTCCACAGTTTTCTGGGGTGCAGAAAGTGAAGGTCCAATGTTGTCTCAGAGAGAAGAAATTTTTCATCTCTGTATTAAATGGTTGACCACTTCTACTAAGTGTTCTCACAACAGACAAAAAAATGCATGTTAAGTCTCTTCAGAGTCCTGTGTTTTTCAAAGTAATCATTTCATTGTTCTAAGCTTCAATCTTTGTAGACTTGCTCATAAGCCAACTCCTCATTACTGGAAATAACAAAGTGAACTTTTCCTACTTTGCTTCCATAACTAGTATTTCTTCTCCTTAAATAAGGAAATAAAGTATTTACAGATACTTATGTGGTGGTCTCACCAATGCCTTGAATGTCCATAGTATGACTTCACTACTTTTATGCTTTATTCAGGTTTATTATTCCCTTGAAATAAAGTCAACATTATCAGCATATTGTGTTTCACGTACAAGGGTACCTGCACCCCCTCTGCAAAAACATTCTCTCATGCATTTCCATTTTTGTCTTCATTAAACAGTGGATAACTTCATTTTTTCTCACATTATACTTCATCCACTAAATTCTCGCCCGCTTGTTTAACCCATCCTTTTGCCGATTGTGTGGCCTCCTCACAACTTGCTTTTCTTCCCATTTTTGTATCATAGGCAGATTTTGTTTCAATATATTTAAATTCTTCATATTTGTCATTTAATATAGATGGTAAACATTTGAGAACTCAACAAGTTATCCCTTGCCACCCAGCTAGTTACTTTGACCACTGGAAAATGATACATTGACATTTTCTGTAAGTTGCTAATCATTTATCAATCCCAATATGTTAACATCATAATCACTTCTGTATTTCATTAGTGTAGTGTTGGTTCATTAGCATGAAGATTGTAGCCTTCTACAATTCCTTTATATTAAAAACAGCATGGCACAATCTGTGTTCTACAATATAAACAAATAGTTATACCAAACTTGCAGGAGATCATTATAAGTCTTACCATACTTCTCCTGTGTGTACATATCATACTATTTTCAGACAGATTTAAATTTAGCATTTAAAAGTATCAAGTTTTATTGAAAAATAGCATTAAAACAATAGTAAATGTAAAAATGACTTCTTTTGTGCCAGTTAATAATCTGACAACCTGGCCTTTGCCCAATGGGAGCAGCTGGTGACTCACAAGTAATTGGCACACTGGAGATGAACATTCTTGAACAACAGCAGTTTGCATCTAATTTGCTTTGGGTATATCTAGAACATTTTCCCACATAGGCTTGTGGAACAGGAGTGTTAAAAGGGCAAACAAGGGCTGAAAACTGATAAGACACATCAGCTAAATCTTGCATTTGTCTTCAGTCCTGGGCTCAGAATTAAGTAGTGCCACAGGAGATTATCAAGTTGACTTGTGTATTATTTCTGCTTGCTGAAAATTTTTGGGAGTTGCTTGAAATTTGGAAATCGCAGTATGGCTTCAAGGTAATAATGCAGCCTTCAGACTATAAGCAGGGACGGTTCAGACCACAAATCAAGAAACAGCTATCTGCTTTAACCCATTTATGGGATATTACCCACCACAGCCAATCTGAAACAATAGGGCATACAAGTTCTGCAATGTTATCAAAGGAGAACAATTATGAAGTGAGTCTTTGTTCTGAGATGTTATCATTCAACAGAGCACACTAGTGTACTAATAATGTTTTGTGGGTGCTGTAACAGAAAGAGTCATTGCTTTATATCAGGAGCAGTAGAACGTGAATTTGTGCAGCATATATGAACACAATGCCCTTAATATATGTGTACAATATACCTGTTGTACCAATAGTAACCACCAAGATAATTGAATTGGTTAACAGTGCAACAATTTATTACAAAATTGATTCAATTTGCTAGCTGCTTTTGTTGATGTCTGTGTGAAAAATGTAAACATTTTTATGCTGTACACTGAGTAAAATAGATCCTTTCAAAATCTCTTTCAAGGATGACAAAGCCTCTGTCAGTGTAAACAATAGATCTTTTGTGGGATTAAATTTTCAGAACTTGGGTCAATGTGCTATGAAGAAGACTATTTCTATTGAGTGTTCTGTAAGTGTAGCTGAATAAATTTATCCTTTTTTTATGATGAATAGCATAAATAATCCAGTAAAGTAAATCATGTATTGATTCTACAGGATTAATGGCCTGCATTTTACAGGCAAACAGCAAGGCCCAGACTGGCTAATTGAGCTGTGCCAAACTTTTCTGATCTACGTTCTTGATGTTGGACTTCTCACTGCAGGGATATCTAAAAACTGCCAAAACAACAGCCCTGATGGTTAGCAAAATTGGGGTGGAGCTTTTCCCCCTTAAACTCTTAAACACTTGGAGCCAGGCAATTATATGACTTGCTGGTCTCCGAGTTGCTTCAGGGCAGAAGCATAATTTCTACATCCAGATTAAGTATAGAAAGATTCTGGGAAGCAGGCCTATGCTGGCACAGATCAGGCCTATATTACAGTGTTATTTTCTATTTGCTCTCATCAACATAAGCTTTCAAACCTTTAGTTCCAGGTCAAGGAAATTGCAGTTATATAGAACGACTTTGTTTTTATGGTGATGAAGCTGTGATGTTGTGCACATTGTACTTGTGTCTCTTCCTTCACAGCTAGCTCTGAAAATTAGTTTCACCTTTATTCCTGAATATGTAGTCTTCCCTCAATGCACCTTGCCCATTCCCTTAGTTAGATAATAGTTGGGATTACATTGAAGATCAGTAAAATATAAGGGAGATTTGAACACTAAGGATTTGTTAATTTAGTGCTATAATTTAGCCTGGGTGTGACCCTAATGAAGTATTCTAACACCTACACCCCCGGTACCTGTGTTCCCTTCTGAGGGCACACTTGTACCATCCATAATGCATGTGTTCTTAGCCCAAGTTTATTTTGTCATTGGTTAATGCATCGTTTTTGGCCAGCCCTTATTGTTAAGAAAGTGATTTTAGTTCCCTTCCTGGTGAGATTACTTATACCGGTTTGCTAACAATCTACAGAGAAATGAACACTTAACTCCCTTGTTGATATGATTTGAGAACTAACTTTGGTTAAGATCGTTAACAAAGTTATTTAGGTATTTTGACAAAAGCAGAACAATGGTTGTTAAAAATATGATCTAAAAACAAAATTCAGAAACATTTAGCAGCATATTTGGAGAAAAAAACAATAAACAGTTCAGATTGAAGATTAATCAGAAATGGTGTTTTAGCATCAATTCAGCAGCTTGCTTTGACTGGATTTATTGAATTTGATTTCATCACTTTAAACTCACTACCTCTGTGTTGCTTATCCACTGCCAAGAATCTAGCTCAATAAAACTACAATTGGTCATTATATCAATGTACCTACATAACATTGTTCGAAAATATGGCCAACAATCTTATTTTCACCTAATGTCAATGTACACAGTTTCCAGCTTGGCTTATAGGTTTCTGACATCTGGTTATGCATCAATTTAACATTTACCCTATTCATCTGAGGCCGATTTTAACATTAATTGTTGTGAATATTTCCCCAGCATGGTCTTTTTAACCTGGCACTATGTGAAACAAATTGTGATAACTTTCAAGTTGACCAACAACAATATTAACATGAAAATTAATGGTAGAAACTAGATCGAGCTAACAAATTTTAACTTTTAATGTTAGCTATCGCAGAGGACCTAAATCTGATAAGGAAGTTGGGAACAGAATAGTTGTTGGCATGAGTTAACTTGTAAAGCCAGTCAAAATTGGGGAAAACTGCAATATTGTCCAGGAAGTAAAATTTAATTCTGCATATTGATGATGTCTCAAAATGCTTTATGGCTGTGATTTGTAGAAAGTTAATGACGTTAGAGAACATCGTTGAGCCATTTAAAGTACACTGCTTTTACACCTTTAAATCTCATACATGGACATTAGACCAATGAACGTGACACCTACAAGTCATTCAAGAAATTGAAAGCTATGAACCACTGTAAAAGGTTGAGTGATGATCAAAATTACATTATTGTAAGAAGGCTAGATGCTCTCTCCTACTCTGTTATGCTAAACATTCTCAAGGACAACAAGATAGACCCAAAAAGAATGGGAGAACCAATATCAAGTACAGGTCGTGGTTTGAGTTGATGAGTGGGGAAATCTCACAGTGGACTCAGTAGAGTGGAATAGGTTCCTCCACCCTCATGGCATAGTGATCTCATGATTGGTCATGTGGATGGGCGAGCCTATTGCAGGAACGACTGTGCTAGATCAGTGTAATACTTTGTAAGTACTCGAGCAATGAGTAAATTTTAAAGACATTACTTGGAGTTACTCTTAAGAAATAGCTAACAGTGCAGGGGTATACGCTGTGAGCTTGGACTATCTGGTAAGATTTAATTTGCACAAAACACGCAGCAGTAGACATTGTTTTGATGGATGTTTTGAAAGACGGATGTGTTATAATTTGTTTTTCTTCTCATTTAAATCTTTTTCATGTTAGAAACCATTCTGGCAAACACACAATCTTTAGATATTTATCTTGGGCGATTGTTCTTCGTGTGATGCTGTTAGATTTTTATTTAAGAGTGATATGGTTGGTCCCAACCCAACTAGCTTATGTGTGCACTTTCCAACACATCATGACTGTTGGGTCTAATTAAAGATCATTGATCTGTCATGTCAACACATCAGATGAGGGAGCATCTTTGTAAAGAAACTATTTTCATATTCAGTTTTTGCTTAGAATTTCAAGCATTGTTGTGTTTTGCTTTTGTTTTGCATCATCCTTCTTTCTTCCAGAGATCCAGAGTGTGTTTTATTTAGTAATCCATTAATGACTAATATAGAAACATGTAGTCATTGTCAGGTTGCTAGTGTGGGGGAGAATATTAATAAAAATGGCAAGATGACATAGTGGGATTTGAATTAATTATATTGTTATCATTTTGCTATTTTCTGGAAGTTAAATTTGTGCATTGCAACAAAGAGTCATCCTATTTTTTGAATTCCATCAATGGAAGAATATTTGTTGCATCAGTCCCACTAAATTAAGGGAATGTAGTACTCTTTTGTCCTTAAAATGTTAAACAATTTATTTTGTTTTTGTGTGTGTGTGGGTGAGGTGTGGGGGGGGGGGTAGCTGGGATGAGTGTATTGATGGCTGGGCCAGCACATATTCCCATTGCTAACTTCTCTTGAGAAAGTGATGGTGAGCTGCCACCTTGAATTGAGATGGTCCATCTTGTGGAAGTAGTTACACAATGTTGGAGTTCTGGGATATAAATGCTCTGAAAATATTGGAACAGTGATATATTTCCAAGTCAGGACCGTGTGCAACTTGGTGGCCTTCTCACATACCGATTGCCCTTGTCTTATTGATTGAAGTCACAGGTTTTGGAGGTGCTGTAAATGGTGCTCACTGTAGCCAAAGTGTACTGGTATTGGAGGGGTTAAGGTTAGGTTGGTGTCAATGGACTGCTTTGTATGATATGGTATGGTGTTTCCAGAGTGTGTGGGACTTGCATTTATTTAGGCAATGGAGAGTGTTCCATCACAATCCATTTCTGGCCTTGTTGATGGTAGAATGCCTTTTGCATTTCAGGCTATCTTCCCTCATGGCAGAATGTTGTAGCCATAGCATCTGAATGTTTCTGGTTAAAGGTG
The DNA here is from genome assembly GCF_030144855.1 of Hypanus sabinus. Classification (NCBI taxonomy): domain Eukaryota; kingdom Metazoa; phylum Chordata; class Chondrichthyes; order Myliobatiformes; family Dasyatidae; genus Hypanus; species Hypanus sabinus. The sequence continues at coordinate 35,444,596 of NC_082724.1, forward strand.
ACACCTGGGACCTGGCAATGATAATATCAGTGAATATGAAGAGTAGCAGGTATCAGTGAACCTAAAGTGTAGCAGGTTATACTTAACTACCAGAGAACAAACGTTACTTGTCACTTCTCAGACTGTCTTTCACTGGATTATTTCAGAGTACAGTTAGAATGAACTGTGTTTCTAGTGTCTGGAATGCTGTATTGCAGACCCAGATAGTGATTGAGTTTTTTCCTCTGAAGGACTTCATTGAATCTTAGAGCAGGAATGTAAGAAACTGGAGAGGTCAGTGGACCCTGTCCAATATATCACGGGCACATCCTTCCCCACCACTGGTACTGTTGGTAGGAGGTTCTGCTTCAAGGAGGCAGCATACTTCATCAGAAGTCCCTACCATTTGGGCTGTGCCATCTTCTCATTATCTGCCATTGGGCAGGAGGCAGAGAAGCCTGAAGTCCCACCTCACCAGCTTCAAGAACATCTACTTCCCTTCAACCATTCACTCGATGAACCAACCAGCAAAACCCTATTCACTCCTGCAGTGAATAGTATGAACACTTGTGCTAAATTGGAACCTTTTTGTTCTAGTTGTGTTTTCTCATTTAAAAAGAATCCTCATAATTTGTTTTTTCCTGTGAGATCTGTTTATATAATGTTATGTGCTGCTGCTGCAATATGTTTTTCATTACACATGTGCATTCATGCACTTCAGCATATGACGATAAACTCAACTTTGACTTTGAACAAGATTTGCTTTATGGCAATCTAAGGTCATTTTACTGAGACTAGTAAATCTGTCAAAGCTTCCAGTTAGTTCTATAGCGACATTGTGGGTGTTGAATTTGGATTGTCCCTGGATTGTTAGGTCTGGCCTATTGATTACTGGTATGACAACTTTTGCATTACTATATCCCACCTCCACTACAAAAGGCTGTTAATTCTTTTATTTTAACAATAAATTAAATCAAAGCAGTGTTCTACTGCCCTAACAAATCAGGCATCTCAAAATTGGGTACTTTAGAATCAGCCCACTTGAAGCTCAGTCATTTGTCCAGTGGGAGAAACAAGAGACTTAACTGCTTTTTCAGCGGAGTTGAAGACTACGGTGAAGTATTAATAATTGAAATGTTATCTTCTTTAAGTTTAAAAAGGAAGTTGTAAATTGACATTGCTAAACTAAATAAATCATTTACCAGTTCATTCCAAAAAAAAAACATCAAGATCACATAGGATGGCATTAAAGCTCTAAGCCAGTGCAATGATGTGCCTTGGTTGTTTATTGTGGCTTCCGAACACTATCAACTTGTGTTGTCATATTTTTCTTGCATGTACTGTTTGAACATAAACTGTGAGCAGAGCTCTACACTTACGATGAGGCATATTCAGAGTCAAGCAGAGTTGTGTTTTAACTTTTCTGCCAGGTTGTTTTTCACACTCCACTGCTACTGATGTTTTCAATGGAATTGCAAGTGAAGCTGTTCTCAAGTTTCAGTTAGTTGCTGAAAGCACTGTTTCCTTGTTAGAATACACTGAGCGACATTGGTACACAGCTGCTGGAGTGAATTCTTGATTTACTTTACAGATAAGAATGCAGATTAGGGAAGGAAACTGAGTGAGATTTTTGAACTGTGATCTAGAAATTATGTAATTTTTATGATGTGAGGCCATAATTGTAAGGCTAGAACCATTTTCGAATTTGGTTTACAATTTAAATTTACTGGGATGCTGTGGATGATAAACCATAGAGCGATAGAACACTACAGTACAGAGATGGGCCCCTTGGTCCATTCAGTCCCTGCGGGGCACTGTTGTTCTGCCTGGTCCAATCAGGCTCCTACCTGGACCATAGCCCTCCCATTCATGTACTTACCAAAACTTTTCTCAAATGTTGAAATAAAACCTGCATCCACTGCTTCTGGCAACTTGTTCTACACTTACACCATCCTGAGTGAAGAAGTTCCCCTCAGACTCCCCTTAATAATTTCACTTTTCATCCCAAACCTACTACCACATTATCATCCAACTAGTGCGGCAGACCACTAGTCACAGTTCTCCCATCAGGGAGGCAACCATCTACTAATTTCCACGCCCCCCCTGTTTATTTCCCCACTCTGATTTATTCTTATCTGCCTATTACCTCTTCCTAGATCCCCTCTTCCTTCATTTTCTCCTGAGGTCTGTTCTCCTCTCCAGTCAGATACCTTCTTCTCCAAACCTTAACCTTTCCCATCCACTTGGCTTCATCCATCATCTTCCAGCTAGCCTCATCCCCCTTCCCCCCCCACCCCACCTTTTAATTCCAGCACCTTCCCCTTCCTTCTCAGACTTGAAGAAGGGTCTTGGCCTGAAGCATCAACTGTCTATTCATGTCCATCGATGCTGCGTGAACTGCTGAGTTCCTCCAGAATTTTGCGAGCATTGCTTTGGATTTCTAGTATCTGCAGACTTTCTCCTGTTTACGAACTACTAACATTGTCTGGCTTTTCTCATGAAGCCAATATCGAGTCCAATGTATTACCTCATCCTGAATGCCAAGTGACTGAACCTTCACGACCATGAAGGAAACCATCCCCTCTTCTGGCTATTTAATATGGTGAAAATTGTTTAACTTCTGCAAAGAGTAATATAACAAAAAGGATACAATGCAACCTTTGCAACCTTTGGACACTGTAAAGCATTTTATAGCCAATTAAATATCTTTTACAGAATATAGCCATTGTTGTAATAAAAATCAGTGGAATATAGCCATTGTTGGAATTGCAGTCAGCAGTTAAACAAATGACCATTTCATCTATTTTGGGTCTTAGTTTTAAGATAATTATTGGCCATGGCATTAGGAGAAATGTTTTATTTGATTTTAAAGGGCACCATCAGCTATATAGTAATGGAAAATGGCACTATGGAAGGTAAGCCATAACCTTTAGTGAAAACAAGCACGGGATCAAATGTTCAGATATTCAGATATTCTAATTGTCTAAATGCATTTTAAAAAATAAAAGTGCATTTATGTAGTGCTTTTACACCAAAACCTTTGAATTAAAACTTGAAACCAAGCCACAAGAGATATTTGAACGGATGACCAAAATCATTGTCGAAGAAATTTGGAAGAGTTTCTTAAAGGGGAAAAGAAAGGAAAGATTTAGGGAAGAAATTCCAGGGCCAAAGGCTTAAGTGGTTAAAAATATGAATGTTATTGCTGGGGTGATTAAATTGATCAAGGGCTGAGCAATGAAAAATGGTAAATAATGCCATAAGACCATAAGCCCACAAGATTTAGGAGCAGAAGTAGGCCATTCAGCCCATTGAGTCTGCTCTCCCATTCAATCATGGGCTGATCCATTTCATCCAGTCATCCCCACTCCCCTGCTTTCACCCCATACCCCTTGATGCTCTGGTTAATCAAGAACCTATATATCTCTGCCTTAAATACACCCAATGACTTGGCCTCCACAGCTGCTCGTTGTAACAAATTCCACAGATTTACCACCCTCTGACTAAAATAATTTCTCCGCATCTCAGTTCTAAAAGGACATCCTTCAATCCTGAAGTTGTGCCCTCTTGTCCTAGAATCCCCTACCATGGGAAATAACTTTGCCATATCTAATCTGTTCAGGCCTTTGAACATTTGGTTTCTGTGAGATTCCCCCCCCCCCCCCCCATTCTCCTCAACTCCAGGGAATACAGCCCAAGAGCTGCCAGATGTTCCTCATATGGTAACCCTTTCATTCCTGGAATCATTCTTCTGAATCTTCTCTGAACCCTCTCCAATGTCAGTATATCCTTTCTAAAATAAGGAGCCCAAAACTGCACACAATTCTCCAAGTGTGGTCTCACAAGTGCCTTATAGAGCCTCAACTTCATATCCCAGCTCTTTTATTCTATAGCTTTAGAAGTGAATGCCAGCATTGCATTCACCTTCTTCACAACCGACTCAACCTGCAGGTTAACCTTCAGGATATCTTGCACAAGGTCCCCCAAGTCTCTTTGCATCACTGCATTTTGAATTTTCTCCCCATCAAAATAATAGTCTGCCTGTTTATTTCTTCCACCAAAGTGCATGACCATACACTTTCCAACATTGTATTTCATTTGCCACTTCTTTGCCCATTCCCCTAAACTATGTAAGTCTCTCTGCAGGCTCTCTGTTTCTTCATCACTACCTGCCCCTCCACCTATCTTTGTATCATCGGCAAATTTAGCCACAAATCCATTAATACCATAGTCCAAATCATTGACATACATCGTAAAGAGCAGCAGTCTCAACACTGACCCCTGTGGAACTCCACTGGTAACCGGCAGCCAGCCAGAATAGGATCCCTTTGTTCCCACTCTCTCTTTTCTGCCGACCAGCCAATGCTCCAGCCACACTGGTAACTTCCCTGTAATTCCATGGGCTCTTATCTTGCCAATCAGCCTCATGTGCGGCACCTTGTCAAAGGCCTTCTGAAAATCCAAGTACACCATGTCTACTGCATCTCCTTTGTCTACTGTACTTGTAATTTCCTCAGAGTATTGCAGTAGGTTTGTCAAACAGGATCTTCCTTTCAGGAAACCATGCTGGCTTTGGCCTATCTTGTCATGTGCTTCCAGGTACTCTATAATCTCATCCCTAACAATTGATTCCAACAACTTCCCAACCACTGATGTCAGGCTAACAGGACTATAGTTTCCTTTCTGCTGCCTCCCACCATTCTTAAATAGCAGAGTAACATTTGCAATTTTCCAGTCATCCGGTACAATGCCAGAATATATCAATTCTTGAAAGATCATTGTTAACGCCTCCGCAATCTCTCCAGCTACTTCCTGCAGAACCCAAGGGTGCCTTCCATCAGGTCTAGGAGATTTAACCATCCTCAGACCATTAAGCTTCCTGAGCACCTTCTCAGTCATAATTTTCACTGCACAAACCTCATTTCCCTGACACTCTTGAATGTCCAGTATACTGCAGACGTCTTCCACTGTGAAGACTGATGCAAAATACGTATTCAGTTCCTCTGCCATCTCTGCATCTTTCATTACAATATCTCCAGCTTCATTTTGTATTGGTCCTATATCTACCCTCGACTCCCTTTTACCCTTTATATACTTATAAAGCTCTTAGTATCTTCTTTGATATTTGTCAGCAGCTTACCCTCATAATTCATCTTTTCCTTCCTAATGACCTTCTTAGTTTCCTTCTGCAAATTTTTAAAAGCTCCCCAATCCTCTATCTTCCCAGTATCTCTGGCTTCCTTGTATGCCCTCTCTTTTGCTTTTACTTTGGCTCTGACTTAACTTCTCAGCCTTTGTAATGTCCTTCTTCCATTTGAAAATGTCTTCTTATTTGCAATATATCTGTCTTGCACTTCCCTCATTTTTCACAGAAACTCCAGCCATTGCTGTCTGCTGTCTTTTCTGCAAATGTCCCTTTCCAGTCACTTTGGCCAGTACCCCTTTCGTGCCATTGTAATTTTCTTTATTCCACTGAAATACTGACACATTAGATTTTATTTTTTCCCTCTCAGATTTCAAAGTGAACTCCATCATATTGTGATCACTGTTCCCTAAGGGTTCCTTAACCTTAAGGTTTCCTATCACCTCTGGATCATTGCACAACATCCAGTCCAGCACAGCCAATCCCCTAGTGGGCTCAGCAACAAGCTGTTCTAAAAAGCCATCCCTTGGACATTCTACAAATTCTCTCTCTTGAGGTCCAGTACTGGCCTGGTTTTTCCAATCCACTTACATGTTAAAATCCCCAACGATTATCATGATAGTGTCTTTCTGATATGCCTTTTCTATCTCCTGCTGTAATTTGTAATCTACATTCATTCCAGCTGCTATTTGGAGGCCTGTATACAACTGCCATTGTCCTTTTATCTTCACCATATCTTACCTCAACCCATGGAGACTCTACACCTTGTAATCCTATGTCATCTCTTTCCAATGATTTAATATTATTTCTTATACACAGGGCCACACCACCACCTCTGCCAACTAACCTATCTTTCCGATACACCGTATATCCTTGGACATTCAGCTCCGAATGGCAGCCATCCTTTAGCCATTGGAGAATTGTTAATTGGAGGGGACTGAAAGGGTGAGAGGATAGTGAGAAGAGATTAGGGTTTGGTAAAGAATGAGGCCTTGGAAGGATTTGAAAAAAAGGACATGAACATATCGATATCTAAAAGTGAAAAACTGATGAATGAAAGGAATCTGTGGTGAATTGGGATGAGTGAAAGATTATTGGGGGCAGTAAATAAGAAGATGGCCGACACTGCAGTCTGAAATAGTCAAAGCTGTAGATTAAAGTATCACTAAAGGTTTCCCTTGCAAATGAGCATGGACAGAGTAGTGATGAGAGATGATAACCAACTGTGAGTTCTTAATTACATAAAATTGACTGTGGTCTGAAACTCATTTTGTGCAAATATACCAATGAGTCTTAGTTGTTGACAAGATGTGTGAAGGAATTGATGTTGTGTGATTGATTTCCTGTTATTTAGATGTAATAAATTTCTGCTTGCCCAATACTAGATTAGAAATGAGAGTCAGGTTTAATATCATTGGTATATGTCGTGAATTGTGTTATTTTTTGGCAGCAGTATAATACATATTAAATATATAAATTACTATATAATATAAAGACACCATCCATGTCTTTTTGTGGCATTGCCTTTTGAATCAGAATCAGAATCAGGTTTATTGTCACCAGCATGTGATGCGAAATTTGTTAACTTATCAGCAGCAATTCAATGCAATACATAATCTAGCGGAGAGAGAAAAATAATAATAAAAAAAATAATAAACAATAATAAATAAATGAGTAAATCAATTAGGTATATTGAATAGATTTAAAAAATGTGCAAAAACAAATATTGTATGTTAAAAGAAAAAGTGAGGCAGTGTCCAAAGCTTCAATATCCGTTTAGGAATCAAATTGCAGAAGGGCAGAAGCTGTTCCTGAATTGCTGAGTGTGTGCCTTCAGGCTTCTGTACCTCCTACAGTGAGAAAAGAGCATGCCCTGGGTGCTGGATGTCCTTAATAATGGACACTGCCTTTCTGAGACACCGCTCCCTAAAGATGTCCTGGGTACTTTGTAGGCTAGGGCCCAAGATGGAGCTGAATAGATTTACAACCTTCTGCAGCTTCTTTCGGCTACTCAAACTCCAAATGAAATATGAACATTAACTCAATGTGTTGGCCCAGAATATATCTTCAGACATGTAGACACCCAGGAACTCAAACTGTTCTCTCTTTCCACTGATCCCTTGATGAGGACTGGTCTATGTTCCCTCGATTTCCCCTTCCTGAAGTCTTAAATCCACTCCTTGATCTTACTGGTGTCGAGTGCAAGGTTGTTTTTGTGACACCACTCAACCAGCTGATCTATCTCACTTCTGTATGCCCCCTCATCACCACCTGAGATTCTGCCAACAATGGTTGTGTCATCACCAAATTTGTAGGTGGCATTTGAGCTGTGCCTTGCTGTACAGTTGTGGGTTTAGAGTGAGTAGAGGCGTGCGCTAAGCACACATGCTTGAGGTGCACCAGTGTTGATTGTCAGTGAGAAGGAGATGATATTTCTGATCCGCACTATGATCTCCAAGTGATGAAGTCAAGGATCCAGTTGCAGAGGAAGGTACAGAAGTCCAGGTTTTGGAGCTTGTTGATTAGAACTGAGGGTATGATTTTGTTGAATGCTGAGCTCTAATCGGTAAACTGCAGCCTTATATAAGTATTTCTCTTGGCCAGGTGTTCCAAGGCCAAACCGAGAGCCAGTGAGGTTGCATCTGCTGTAGACATATTGTGGAGATACACAACTTGCAGCAGGTCCAGGTACTTGTTTAGGGAGGAGTTAATTCTGGCCATGACCAACCTCTCAAAGCAGTTCATCACAATCAAAGTGAATGCAATTGGGTGATGGTTGTTGAGGCAGCTCACCCTGCTCTTCTTGGGCACAGGTATGATTGTCATTCTTTTGAAGCAGGTGGGAGCCTCTGACTGTAGCAGTGAGAGATTGAAAATGTCCTTGAATACTCCCACCAGTTGGTTGACACAGGTTTTCAGTGCTCTACTGGGTACACCATCAGGACCTGACACCTTGCGAAGGTTCACCCTCTTGAAAGCTGTTCAAATGTCGGCCTCTGAGACAGAAGCTGTAGGAATTTACACAAGTGCAGTTGAATATATTCTCCCTTTCAAAGTGCACAAAAAATCTCGAGCTGATTTGGGAGCCCCACAGCTGTTCATGATGTTAGATTGCACCTTGCAGGAAGGAGTGGCCTGCGAATCTTGCCAGAGTTATCATGCATCCGATTCCGTCTCTAAACTCAATCTGAATTGTTTTTTCATTCTTAAATTATCCTTCCATGGGTCATAACTGGACATTTTGTATAGTTTTGGATCACAGTTCTGAAAGCCACAGATCTATCCCTCGGCAGACTACAAACCTCCTGGTTTATCCTCAGCTTTTGGTTTGGCTACGTCTGGTGTGTTCTCAAAAGCATGCACATATCTACATAGGTCCAGGTGAAGTCGATGATAACTGTGTCGTATTCATTCAAATTTGAAGATCAATCGTGTAATATTGTCCAGTCCGCTGACTCAAAGCAGTCCTGTATGCACTCCTCCACCTCCTTTGACCATACCTTCTTGGTCCTCACCACTGGATCTGCAGTCATTAGTCTCTGTCAATATGCTGGGAGTATGGTAAGTGTTCTTGATGTGCTATAACAGTGGTCAGTGGTAAGTCGTTCTTGATGTGCTATAACAGTGGTCAAGTGCGTTGGCTCCTCTGGTTCCACAGGGGATATGTTCAGAGACTTCTTCAAGCTGCTCTGCTTGAAATCCCTGCAATGATGGGGAATGCATCAGGGTGTGCTGCTTCGCGGCTACTCCTCCAGTGCCCGCCTGACGTTGAACGAGGTGGATTGTACACCACTACCAGGATGATGGCGGCAGACTTTCCCAGTAGATAAAATGGATGACACTAGACCCCTAGCTATTGTCTTGAGGGACTTCACTGTCCTGTCTTTGTGGTGGACGGTGAAGCCCTCGTGCTGCAGAGCTGCATCCAAAATGGTGGGGGTGAGCCATGTTTCCTTGAAGCGAAGTATACAGCAGTCTCTGTGTCTCTGGTACTGCATCTGGCTCTGAGTTTTCATTTGTACTTTCCAGAGATTGTACATTCACCAGCAGGATGGTAAGGCGTGGGCGTCTAAGGGTTCTGTGTTTCAATCTTTCTTGTAGGTTTCGCTGATTTTGAGGAATGTTATATTTAAAAAAAAGAAGTACACATGGCAATGTCTGTGGATTTCAGTTGTAGTGGGCCGAATGGGAATACCTGATGATTCCCTTCGGAGCTGCTTACAAACAGTTGCCACTTTCTGGTGCCATCTAACATCCTATTATTGGATGGATTAGATGTTTGTTAAAGCAGTCATCAACATGACAAAAGTATTAATGATTTTATTAATTTCATATTTTAGACAAAACTATAGGTGACAAGAAAATGTTGTGTTGCCTGACAGAACAGAAAACTTTATGTGTTCCTTTCTCTGAAGTAGGGTTCATTTGTTGGAAGTGTTGAGTACTGTGAATGCAAATGTTTTCCAGGAATTGCTGCTGAAAAGTCAATAGATAACTTGATACTCCAACAGCATGCAAGATTAAAAGGGTTGTTTTTAGTGAGCAGAAGCACAGTATAAAGTATGGTCATTTGTATAAATGCTTTCAAAGGCAATCTAAAGTGTCATGTTCAGTGAGATGGCACCGATTGCAAGGATCTTGTGCAAATCGCTATAAATAGGATTCTGTAGCAATGCTTGATGAGTTTAGCATGCAATGGCTTCAACTTCTTGTCTGTCAAAACCACGTCCAAACTCCGGGTGAATGTCACCAGAGTTTCAGCATCATTCATCATGGATATGCATTTCCGAAGTCCACAGAATGGCCAACTCTGTCCACTAAATTTTACAATACAAATACTATGCAGAGCCTCAGATGATAATTGTGACAATGTCATTATCATTTCAGGGATGATTTCCATGGCAACGTAGAATTTACAGCACAAAACAAGCCAGTTGGCTTAACTTATTCATGTTATCGTTTACTGGATAATTTCCTCCTTCCACTGTACTTCTAAACAAATCAACATTTTTCCTCTTTTATCACACATGTTGATTTAGCCTTTCTTTAAGAGCATGTGGTACAAATGTTTGAGTTTTCTCATGTGTCTGAGAATGGTCTTGATAGTGGAGAAGGAATATTGCTTCTATTTACCACGTTGCTGGATGGGTTTTCTGTGCTTTAGGATACAGATGTTTTAATATATCTGATCCGGGGTATCGTGACATCACTAAGCACGCAAGGATCTCTGTGAATCTCCTTCCAATTAATTACAGCATTCATATTGAAACAAGCTTAGTTTAATCATTGTTTGCTGGAAGTAAAATTAAGATTTTGAAAGGCAGATGTGACTCAGAGAGAACAAGTAAATTAAAGGATTTAAAAATAAAATGTTTCTGACTGCTAAAGGAATGATGCACTGCTTTACAAAGTTTAGTGAACTTTAGAGAAGTTTATGGTAGCAATTATCATTATCATTCACCAATTTGTTTAAAAACTAATTAATTCATCAATACATGAACTCTCTCTTAGTGTTTTTAGTGGAGATCATGAACCTAAGCACTGTGTTATTTCTTTGATTTAGTGAAAGCTGAGCAACAAATTCTATACTTCAATGGAATTTGTCTGACCGCAGCTGCCCTTATGGGAACTCCAAACAGGTCAGATTTTAAGTTCCTGTAACAAGTAAAGACAAGATTCTTTGGTTATGCAAACTAAGTCCTATTTCATTTAACAAAGGCAACAAAATTATGGAAGAAACAATTTGGTGCAATGATTGGAGGTTCTGAATATAAACATTTTTACTTGAAAGGTACTTGACGTGACTTTGAACATTATCCAAGATGTAGCTGTTATTATTTACCTACACAAGAATGAAATAGATTCCACAAATTAGTGAGCTGATTACTTCCAGCTTTGAACCATTATGGGCACAACCACAATGCCATTCTCAAGTGTTTGCACCAGGTCCAGTGTGTATGGATTCTAATGCCCAATTTCTCTTAACAAATCCTGTGCTTTTTTTGTTCTGGGGGATCAAATACTATAATAAATACTTGTTGTGTAAACTTGTATCCAATCTTTTGAAATATGAGCTTCCTGTAATTTTATGAGTCAATTAACTTATTAGTTGCTGCAGAAGATGTATGTTTCCCTGTCAAATTGGGCAACTTGGCAACTATGATTGATAACGGTGTTCTCTTTTTAAAGCTCCATTCTTTCTGAGGTTTTTTGTCATAGTTAATGAGAAATTTGATAGCTTAGCATCTTGATTTATGCAGCTCACATGATTTATATTAGATTTAATTTGTTAATAGAATGATAAAGGCTCAAGACCAGGAAGGGTCAAAGACATGTCAGCGAGTTTTACTTTGTATTGCATATTTCAAAATAAAGGCAGCTCAAAAGAATTTACAGAGAAATACGATTAGATTTCATGGATTTGGTTTTTGTGGATTCTGATGATGTTTCACACAGTTTGAAGCTGTCCAGTAGCAGAGGCCTGTATAGTTAAAGAGGATGGTTAGTGCAGTAACTGCTTGTAAGCTTGGCTCAACCAACAATGTATATCACACATGTATGAGAGATAAGGATGATAAGTTGAGAAATAAATAGCTTGAGTATTGACTGTATGGTATGGAAAAATAGTGAAAGTAATTATTTTAACCTCTGTACTGGAGTTTGCAAAGTCACCTATATTCTACTTATTAGAGTGTTTTACAGTGTATTAATCATAACTAAGTATATAGATCTCAGAGCTGTGTACCTTCATATTTTCCACTGTGTGTAATAGCCATGAGGAAGTAAGAATGTTTCAAAATATCCATAAGATCAAAATGCATGCAATTTCGAACAAAAACAACTGTTGGTGAGAGCTATTTCATTTCACTCAAAACAGCAATATCTTTCTTGACCCAAGAAGGAAATACAACATGAAAGAAGACACTAATTTCTAATTTTGCTTCAGCATGGTAAAGAAAGGACATCCAAACATAGTACAACTGAGATGCGAGGAGAAATTTCTTATACATGGTGTCTGTTTTTGGGTACAAGGTATGAGCAATTGATTAATCAGCAATGTGGGATCCTAAAAAATGTTCCCTGGAAATGCGTTTAGCAGGCCAATCATCAGCTGAAGGACCTGGCTTTAGATGCTTATTCCATGACTATAGTATGCAAAAATATTAACAATACTAATTTATACTCAGTGTGAATAATGCTTTTACAGGAAATATTTGAGCCCAATAAGCCACATCCATTTCAGGAATGTGGAAAACACATTTAGATCATCAACTGCATGTTATTTATCCATGAGACTGCTGGAAATTGGCGGAAACAGAATTGACAGCCAGATACTCCTGCAGCTGTATTTTTCTGCTGCCTGTCCTTATTGAGAATGGAATTATTGGTCTGTATTTATTAGAATGTGATTTAGTTCCTGTTTTTATATATAGGAGTTTCCACTTGACAGATGAATCTGCTTCAACCAAAATGAGTCAGATGATAAAATGATTCATCAGACATAGCTTTGGGAATTCTGCATTAGGTCCATTTGCTTTCTGTAAACTGCCTTTTGTAAAGTACTGTGTATTTTACATTTTTGTGGTTTAGCTCCATTTATGTGAGTAAATGCTATTTATTAGAGTGATGTGTGAAACTTGTTTTGATTTAGGCTAATTTTGTAGTCATAGTATTCAAGAATCTTGTTGACATTGCACTCTACATAATGCCAGCTTATTTTGTGCCTTTAATGCCTATCCCAGTTGTACACCCTTCTGTCTTTTTTACTTAGTATCCAAGGGGTGTATGGTTGAGGGAAACCAGTCATCCTTCACCTTTGTCTTCAACCAAAACCACTCAAATCTAGATTAGCCAAGAATCAAACAGAACTGTAGTCTCGTGTTCTTTATTTCTGCCTCTCCCTCGCCCAAGCACTCTTCTTCCTCTCCCCTCCCCCACACTCCTTCATCCATTATCTTCATCTTTGTCACATTCAAACTTGATCATTTCAATGTCATCCTTTCATGATCTATAAATTAAACTAATCCAAAGTGATGCACTAAGTAATCTTTTATATTTTCTCCCTTGCTCTTCTCCCTGATTCTGTCTGCTTTTCGGGTTCAGCTGAAACCCCTTTGATCACTTTTTGGAAAACTTACTGAATGACATTTCAGCATTATATAATATGCAATGGAAGAAGTCTACTGTTTTAAACTTGGCCTGTGCTACTATTTAGTAGTCATATGATCTGTATCAATTTGACTATTTTTATATGTACTGAGACCGACGCCATTCCAGACTTGCCTATTAAAGTAGGTGCAAATGTTGTTAAGCACAGATAGGCAATAAATCTATTCCTAGAGCAACTGGTAAAAACATTTCTGACCATTGGAAAGTCTTCCTGCTTCACACTAATGGAGAAAAGAAAACACCAGTCCTGAATTCAATCTCACAATAACACAATTCAATTAATAACAAATAATGAGGATAACTACAGATGCAAAATGTTGTCCTGCCATTTTCTGGCAGAAAGCATATCCTAAAAGGGCATTCAAGAAGCTTAATTTTCATCCCATCAAGGATTTTCACTGTGGTTTAGATACACAAAAACAGAGCAATGGCTTTGCAAATTTCAAATAGTGACTGAAGTTCAGATGCTGTTACAAAAAAAACTTCAAATTTTTGAATTTCTTTTTAAGGTTCTGAATTAATCCATTTTATTCTGTGAAGGTTAAATAAAGGTGACGCAAGTGTTTGCTTCTGAATTTAAGTGTAGCTCCCTCTAGTGGTTTTGTAAAGTTCACTGGTGAAAATAGGTTTCAGTGAATCAGATTTCCTGAAAGCAAGAAAGAGGCAACAATATACTTCAAGATATCAATGTATTTGCATTCCCTGCAGATAAAACAAAATAGCATTTGAGAATATAGCTATTATAACTAATAAATGAACTATATGCAAGACTATTAGTAGTGAAATGATCAAGTGCACCTAAATAGTGCTCTCTGTGAAATGAGTTTTCAGAATCAATCATTCAGAAACATTTTTGTCATTTTGTTTTATTCCATTTTAATTTTATTTTCCTCCATAATACTAACAATTGTGACACAATCAATTTACCTGTTATAGCTGTAGCAAAAATACACGGCTCGCACACGATAATGATCATTTTATCTTCACAGATTAAAAATGTTCCCATTTTGCTTAAATTCCTGAGCTCTTGATATCATTTCAGTCCAGGTCAAGAAATGGAAAAAAGAGCTGAATTGATGTTGAGGGTGATTTTTCTCAGTATTTCAGCAGCACTTGACTGGTTGCCAGAAGGAGCTTAAGTAAAGTTGAAGTCTAAGGGAAAACTGCTGACTAGAATGGAATACAGAACAAAAGAAAATTATTGTGGTTATTCAAAGCAAATTATTTATGACCCATGACATGACTGCATTTGTTCTTCAGAGCAGTATGTAGTTTTATATCAATGGCCATCATAAGGACCTACTGGAGATATTTTAGATAATTTCACAGTTTTCAATTCAGTTCAAGACTTCTCACATAACAAAGCATCTTGTGCCTATCTGTACCAAGACCTGGATAATGTTAGAGAAGCAACCTAATATTCATTCCCTGCAGAGATCAAACTATTCATAGTAAAATAAAATGCAAAAGAAGAAATAGTGCAAAAACATACACATTTCACAGTTGATGTGTTCAGTAGTAATGTTTATATTTAAAGAAAGAAACAAATGCTGCCAATTCCAGCCAATTCTTGTTATGTGCCTCAGCCCCTCCAAACCAGACCAGACCTGAGAGCAAAGAGAAAATTGGATCACTTGAAGCATTTACCTAAGTGTGTGGCCTTGCTCTTCCTGCGCTTGATTCTGGCCGATATCATCACGAGCTGGTTGTAGATGCTGATCAATCTGCTAATTGACCTTGACACTTCTGTCATTGTACAGGGAGGTATTAACATGTGTGTCTCTTCTCCCTGACAATGTCACTCCTCAAATGCTCTTGCCCTTCTTGATGGGTTCAGCAGAGTTCTATGCAGCACCCAAAAGGGAACTCTATCTGGGAACATGTTGAACTGCCCTTTCTAGTCCAAGTGTATTGTAAATGAGCTCATCCGGCAAGGGTGCTGAGGGTGTTATACAGCTTGGCATTTTTAAGTGTTTCCAGCAGGAGTTTAGAATTGCAGTCCAGTTTCCTGTCAGCTCTGCTGGAATGTACAGCCACATCAGTGATGCAACTGAAGTCACTAGCCAGAATTAACGCTAACAGCAGTGGGAGCTGCTTGAAGGCAGCAGTTTGCTCACAGAGCATGGGTTGGGGGTGGGGAGGAGCCAGAACAAATTGTTACAGTGATTTGCATCAGCCACAATGAGCTACCCACCCACCTCCTCTTTGACTTTGGTGACGGAAAAGTTGCCTCCCCACAGTAGGGATATAAGACTATCTGACCATGTAGACCATCTCTAGGACCACCATTATTACCACCTCTAATAGTGTGGGGGTGTGGTAGCAAGCGTTCTTTATATACAAAATAAAGTTACATCTGTCTTACTCTCAGGAAGATATTGCTAGGAGCACACATTAATTACATGGAGTTCTTCACACTGCACATGTATATAAATGCCTGTTTTATCAGCATGGTTATCTGAGTTCTGGGATCACTGAATCAGCGTGGCCCTCATTTCATAGCCTAGGTGAAAACTCGACACTGTTTTTGGGCTCGTATACTAGGAACGATCTCCTCCAGACCATGGTATCTCTTGTGGCAATGCTGGTGGTGATCAGTTTGCGTTCTTGTCCCCAACTCTAGCTCTTGTTGATCCATAGTCTCCATCCCTTGGATTTGGAGTGTGTTGGATATTGTACTGCTGCCGATCTCCTGGATCTGTGCTGTGCCTGGTTTACTGGAGCTGGTGGTGTGATGATATTGAGTTCACTGTCTGCAAAGCCCTAAACTCAATAGGAGATTTAAAGTCCTATCTGATATAGGTATCTACAGTACCCTTGCAAAAAAAGTTATATTGTATCAACCTACTCTTTAAAAATCAACTTGCTTCCCTGTCTAGTCTTTGCAGCGAGGTTTACCTGCCGCTGCCCAGTGTTGGATTGCTGGTTTTCTCCCTCCCTCCAAAGTGGAAATACTTCCAGCTAATTAAGTAAGTTTTAAACAGGTTTTTTTTTAAAAAAAAAACAAATGATACATGTTTAAATTAGACAAATAGTTCTTAACAAACATTTAACACTCACTATTTCTTACTTATGAAAGATTTCCAAATTACAAAAGATTTACAAACTACAAATGATTTCCAAACACAGGTACAACTCTAACAAACTTAATAAACATACCAAATGAGATGCAGACAAATAAGTTGTCCACCTTAGAAACTGATGGTTGAGGGATGAATTCTAATTCTTCTTTCTGTCACCTTCTCTTTCTGTCTTTCTCTTTGTCATTCCTAATGATCACCAAAGCTTTCTAACACATACTGTCTTAATACTATTTGACATTACATGTGAAGTTTATCAGATACCTTTGCTGGGACAAAGTAATTTACACAGATGTTCTAAAAGCTTCTGGCGACAAAGATCCCAGACACCCAAAACTAATGATGTGGGAGCAAGCTCTTTGAGTACACCAATATCCTAATGTTTGATTGATCAATCAAACCTGTGACCATGTTTGATATGCTAAATGACAAAATCAGTCTGGTCTGCAAGTTTCCTTGAACTCTGTTACGATCACGCAAATAAGTTAGCTCAGTATTGTCTGGTATGATGCAGGCCAATTACATAACCCCATGTCTTATGTTGACTAAACATTGGCCTACAAGACCTCACTGTTTACTTGTTTACAACAAGAAGCTGAGCAAAAATATTGTTTAGAAGTTTAACATTGCAAAAAATAAATCTGACCCTTGGAAAGATCATGTGGCTGTGCTATAAAGCTGAGGTAAAGTCTCTTGGGTCCTGGAATGTGAATATCCACCACAGTGGATCTGGAAATCTGGAAATTCTTGCCCAGTAGCATTGATGGAAATTTCCAAATGGTGGCCCAGTACCCATTTAAAAGCAAGCTTGAATATTCTTCTTCAATGTGTGAACAAATCATTCAAAAGAATGGAAGATAGAACTTTTTGGTATTTGTTCCTAGGGCATATCACCGACAACAGTCTGCCAATCTTTTAAGCATCTGTGTACAATTCCTAATTCCTGTTTATCTGTTTATATTACAAATTGCTTCAGTATAGATACGCTGTTTATAGTCAGTGATCTGGTACCTTAACAATGGAGCAGTGTGTATTAATGTCTTATCAACCATCACAGTCCCTTGAGCAATATTGACTATCCCACGGTTAAGTCATTAAATTATTTCAGTACTCTGCAAATGATGACACGACACTTGATTGTGAAAGAACTGGGCTTTGAAATGACTGGGACCTCAAATTAAATATTTCAAGGATATTCAGTGTTCCAAAAAAGTATGCGAGAAGAGAAAAGAGGAGAAATGGTGTTGTTATTCGGGGAAGGTTTCAGTGGCTTGGTGAGTAGTGAGTGATGGACTGAATCATTTTGGGTGGGAATAAACAGCAAAGGTATGAGTAGGAGCAGTCTATTACAACTGCGAGTGTTGTCACTTGGTAGGAATAAACATAAATGGGGAAACATCAAAGCCATGTAAGAAAGGAGCTGCAATTACCATGGGTGAGTTTAATCTTCAATCCAAGTCTACAATGGCAGTGACATTTGTGGAGTGCATAAGGGTAGTTTATTACAGCATCATGTTACAAAACTTAACTAAAACAGGATAGATTGTAGATTTGGTCATATGCATTGTGGTAGGATTATAAGAAATTGTGTGCTTAAGGAACTCTAGGAGATTTTGATCACAACATTATAGAGTTAAGGTACACAAAACTGATAGTGAACATCCATGGTCTGAAAATCAGTATCCTCAAACTAAAGGCAAACACGAGGAAATCTGCAGATGCTGGAAATTCAAGCAACACACACAAAATGCTGGTGGAATACAGCAGGCCAGGCAGCATTTATAGGGAGAAGCACTGTTGACGTTTCGGGCCAAGACCCTTCGTCAGGACTAACTGAAAGGAAATGATAGTAAGAGATTTGAAAGTAGGAGGGGGTGGGAAAAATGCGAAATGATAGGAGAAAGACCGGAGGGGGCGGGGTGAAGCTGAGACCCAGAAAGGTGATTGGCAAAAGGGATACAGAGCTAGAGAAGAGAAAGGGTCATGGGACAGGCAGCCTAGGGAGAGCACCAGAGGGAGATGGAGAACAGGCAGAATGATGGGCAGAGAGAGAAAGAAAAAAAAGGGAGAGGGAAAAAGGGATGGGGTAAGAAGGGGAGGAGGGGCATTAACAGAAGTTAGAGAAGTCAATGTTCATGCCATCAGGTTGGAGGCTACCCAAATGGTGTTGTTCCTCCAACCTGAGCGTGGCTTCATCTTGACAGTAGAGGAGGCCATGGATAGACATATCAGAATGAGAATGGGACGTGGAATTAAAATGTGTGGCCACTGGGAGATCCTGCTTTCTCTGGCGGACAGAGTGTAGGTGTTCAGCGAAACGGTCTCCCAGTCTGCGTCAGGTCTCACCAATATATAAAAGGCCACACCGGGAGCGCCGGACGCAGTATGCCACACCAGCCGACTCAGAGGTGAAGTGTCATCTCAGCTGGAAGGACTGTCTGGGGCCCTGAATGGTGGTGAGGGTGGAAGTGTAAGGGCAGGTGTAGCACTTGTTCTGCTTGCAAGGATAAGTGCTGGGAGGGAGATCGTTGGGAAGGGATGGGGGTGGGGAGAAGAATGGACAAGGGAATTGTGTAGGGAACGATCCCTGTGGAAAGCAGAAAGGTGGGGGGAGGGAAAGGTGTGCTTGGTAGTGGGATCCCGTTGGAGGTGGCGGAAGTTATGGAGAATTATACGTTGGATCTGGAGGCTGGTGGGGTGATAGGTGAGGACAAGTACATCTGCCCTCACCCCATCCGCCTGCCACCCTACTCAGGAAAGAGTCCTCCTTGTCCTCACCTGGAGGCTGGTGTGGCATACTGCGTCCGGTGCTCCCGGTGTGGCCTTTTATATATTGGTGAGACCTGACACAGACTGGGAGGCCATTTCACTGAACACCAACGCTCTGCCCGCCAGAGAAAGCAGGATCTCCCAGTGGCCACACATTTTAATTCCATGTCCCATTCCCATTCTGATATGTCTATCCATGGCCTCCTCTACTGTCAAGATGAAGCCATACTCAGGTTGGAGGAACAACACCTTATATACTGGCTGGGTAACCTCCAAACTGATGGCATGAACATTGACTTCTCTAACTGCCGTTAATGCCCCTCCTCCCCTTCTTACCCCATCCCTGATAAATTTAGATTTTTTTTTTCTCCCCCCCTTTTTTTCTTTCTCTCTCTGCCCATCACTCTGCTTGTTCTCCATATCCCTCTGGTGCTCCCCTTCCCCTTTCTTTCTCCCTAGGCCTCCTGTCCCATGATCCTTTCCCTTCTCCAGCTCTGTATCCCTTTTGCCAATCACCTTTCTGGGTCTCAGCTTCACCCCACCCTCTCCGATCTTATGCTATCATTTTGCATTTTCCCCTCCCCCACCTACTTTCAAATCTCTTACTATCTTTCCTTTCAGTTAGTCCTGACGAAGGGTATCGGCCCAAAACATTGACAATGCTTCTCCCTATAGATGCTGCCTGGCCTGCTGTGTTCCACCAGCATTTTTTGTGTGTTCCTCAAACTAAAGAAGGGCAATTACAGAGGTATGAAGTTGTTGAGAGTGCACCAGGCAAATAGACTAAGTGATAGATGAGTGGATGCATAATGGCTGATATTTAAGCAACTATTTCATAACACTAAGTAGAAAATTATCCTAATTAAAAATGATTTCAATGAGAAAGATATTCATCATCTATGGTTGATAAATGAGGGAATGGAAAATACTAAATCAAAAACTAAAGATAACAATGTGGCAAGGGGTGATGATAGATTAGAAGATGGGAACTTTTAGTAAACCAGCAGCGAGAGACCAAAAAGCTAATGTGAAGGAAATAAATAGATTATGAGTGAAAACTGGCAAATATTTATCTAAACAGCAATAGGTTCTACGGATATGTAAAACGTAACGGGGAAGCTAGGATAAGTGAGGGAACCGTGGAAGGTGCGATTACGGAATTAATAACAGGTGGCAATTAAGTTAAACAATATGCTTTGCATTGGTGTTCAGATTGGAGGATGCAATTTCCCAAAGAAATCAAATGAGCTTTTAATAAGTATAGAAGAACTTATAAAAGAACCTATTGTGAAAGCCTATTGTTGGAAAAAGTAATTGGACCAAAAGTAGACAAGCCATCAAGAGCCGATGGCCTGCACCTAAATATTTAAATAAAGTGGCTGCCAGAATAGTGAAGACATTGGTTGCAGTTTTTTTCAAAACTTTGAGATCAGGGAATGGATTGGAAAACTGCAAAAGTGAGTCTACTGTTTAAGAAGGGAGGGAACCAACAAGAGAGAAATCATAGTGTTGTTATTGCAATGGCTGTTGTTGGCAAAGTGTTGGGCGTCTTTAATCGAGGAAGAAATAGGTAGTCATTTAGAAACGCTTTATGTAATCAGATCAAGCCAACATAGTTTGATGAAACGTAAATCAAGTTTGACAGATTTGATGTTCAAGAATGTAACAAGGGAGTTGACAAAAGGAAATGTGTGGCGACAGTGTATTTGACTTCCAGAAGACATTTGATAAGGTGTCACATAATAGATGAGCCCACATGAAAAATCTTTAAGTATTAGGAGTGTGTGTCAACATAAACTGAAGACTGCTGTAAGACGGAGAGTCAGAATAACTGGTGTTTTTCAGGCTGGAAAGTAAAACTGGTGATGTTTCACAGGGATCACTTTTTGCTCTTCATATTTTTGACCTGGAGGAGGGAGCAGAAAGTAAGATATTCAAGTTTACAGACATCACTAAATTAGGCAGTAAAGCATGTTGGAACATATTTGGACTCTGGAACAACATAAAGCAGGGTTGAGTGAACTTGCAAATACAGATTAATATGGGGAAAATGGGGATGTCCTGCACTTTGGTAGGAGGAATGTAAAGGCAGATAGAAATGGCAGATGAGTGAAGTACAGAGGGATCCAGTTGTTGTTCTGCATGGATCACAAAATGGCAAATGCGGCAATTAGCTAGGTAGGCAAATGGTTGTTTGTCTTTACAGTTAGTAGATTGGAACTCAAAAGTAGTGAAATGTAGTTACAATTGTACAGGGTACTGTGGGCTATGTTATATTGACATGCGTAAGAATTCCTTGTCAAAGAGGGTGGTGAATCCTTGGAAATCACTATGCCAGAGATTTAAAGGCTAGTAAACAGGAGGCATTTAAAGAGATGGTAGATAACATTTTTGAGAGATCAAGGAATTGAAAGAACTGTAGAACTGGCACAGAATGGAATTGAAAGAGACCATTTATGATATTAAATAGAAAGCCATAGTTTGGAGTTGAGGTGAGGGAAAGGGTAGGTGGCCTACTTCTGCTCCTACATTTCTTGTATTCAAATAAACAGTTCTCCAGCATAAACCCATGTGGCACCACATCAGATAATGATCAGAAGTGAAAAAAAAAGAGTTTCTATCTTTAGTGACCCTTCAGTCCGTGTTCTGGAGATCTGGAAACTAGAATTACAAATCTTGCTTCAGGTTAATGAAATTGAAAGTACTCTTGTTCAGCAATTATTAGGATTAGCATTATCCATTCATGTAATGTGTTATTGAAGGAACTGGTTCTCCAGTTGGCAGTCTGTGGTGAGTGGGGTACCACAGGGGTTGGTGCTGGGACCACTTTGATGATTTGGAAGAGGGAACTGAGTGTAGTGTAGCAAAATTTGCTGATGACACTAAACAGAGTGGAAAAGCAAATTGTACAGAGGGCGTGGAGAGTCTGCAGAGGGATATAGGTAGATTAAGTGAGTGGGCCAAGGTCTGGCAGATGGAATACAACATTGGTAAATGCGAGATCATCCACTTTGGAACGAATGATAGAAGAGCAGATTATTATTTAAACGGTGAAAGATTGCAGCATGCCGTTGTGCAGAGAGACTAGGGAGTGCTTGTGCATGAATCACAAAAAGTTTGTCTGCAGGTGTGCAACAGGTTATTAAGAAGACAAAAGGAATATTGGCCTTCATTATTAGAGGGATTGAATTCAAGAGCAGGGAGGTCACACTGCAACTATACAGGGTACTGGTGAGGCCGCACCTGAAGTATTGTGTGCAGTTCTGGTCTCCATACTTGAGGAAGGATATATTGGCTCTGGAGGCAGTGCACATTACAGGAGGTTCACCAGGATGAAGGGGTTAACCTGTGAGGAGAGATTGAGTTGCCTGGGACTATACTCTCTGGAGATCAGTAGAATGAGAGGGGATACATACAAAATTTTGAAACATACAAAGTTTTGAATGGGATAGATAAGATAGAAGTAGGAAAGTTGTTTCCATAGGTAGGTGAGACTAGAACTAGGGGACATTGCCTCAAAAGTCAGGGGAGAAGATTTAGGACAGCGAGGAGGAGAAACTGTTTTTCCCAGAGAGTGGTGAACCTGTGGAATTCTCTGCCCAGGGAAGCAGTTGAGGCTTCTTCACTAAATATATATTAACAAACAGTTAGATAGGTTTTTACATAGTAAGGAAGTTAGGGTTATGGGGAGAGAGCAGATAGATGGAGCTGGGGTTACAGACAGATCAGTCATGATCTTATTGAATGGTGGGGCAGGCTCGATGGGTCGGATGGCCTACTCCTTCTGTTATTTCTAATGTTCTTATGAATGAACAAAAATGCCCCTTTACAACACAACTTGCTGGGTAAAAGCACATTGGATTTTTTTTTTGCAGCATCAAAATAAATAGGAGCTTAAGGTAAAGTTTGTTTGAATTCACCAAAACGGTTCTTTGACTGAGCTAGGGAAGTGTAAGGCTTGATTCTTTAGGCTTTATTTGAAAATCATTCAAACATTAGAATATTTTGCCCGTGTAAATTTCCTGTTAAAACATTGAATACTGTCCATCAATAGCTGCTTCCTCAGGACGCTCTACTTTTTCATGTACTTAGTCTACTGGTATTAAAGCTCTCTGGTTGCAAACAGAAGTACGTGGCAGTGTTATGAACTGAAACTTAAATTTCATCTAAGCAGCCATTTAACCTTTTACTTAAATAAAGTGTGTTGGATTTGTGCATCCAAGTACAAGGTGAAATCCTGCATTCTATTTGCATAAATGTTTCATTCCTTTAATGGAGATCTTCTCAGGAAAAAACATCTCTGATGTGACATCTGATATCTAATGAGCTTAACACAGCTGGCTAGTGAAATCAGAGATTGCTTTACTTGCAGAATTTTTCATATTTTTAAAAGAATTAAATTCACTGAGATGAGGGATTTTCATCTACATGAGCCTTCAGCACTTCCCATACATATCTTGGGGTGAAGAGCTTCTCAAGAGTTTAGATTGCCGAAGTGTTTTGCATGTTCTGCTGTCTTGTGTCCATCTTGTGCAGAGTGACACCTTTGGCCACAGTTCACCAGGCAGTGATCGGTAGGGAGCATCCTCCTGACATGTGGGCAAAGGATTCGATGAATCCAGTGGCACGGTTTCCTCAAGCATTACAAGATATTGTTTGAGTTTGGCCTGCCTCTGTAGCAGTGGACATAGTCAGAGATGGAATTCCTCAACTTTCACCCACCAGTCTCGGCATCCAGCATATCATCGTTTCCCATTCCCCCTCGCTGCAATGGGATCCCACCAACAGTCGTGTCTATTTCCCCTTCCACCTCCTGCCCTAATTCTCAAAGTTCAAAGTAAAATTTACTGTCAGACTACATACATGTCATCACATACAACCCTGAGATTCTCTTTCTGTGGGCAAACTTAGCAAATCTATGGAACAGTAGCTGTAAATAGGATCTTTAAACTGTAAACATCAGGAACTGTAAAGAGATGGTGCCAATGCAGATAATAAATAAATAGCAATAAATAATGAGCATGAAATAACAAGATAAAAGAGTCCTTAAGTGAGTGTAGTTATCCCCTTTTGTTTGAGAGCCTGATGGTTGAGGGGTAGTAAGTGTTCTTAAACCTAGTGGTGAGAGTCCTGAGGCACCTGTACCTTCTACCTGATGGCAGCAGCGAGAAAAGGTCACTGGCTGGCTGGTGAGGATCTTTGACGATGGATACTGCTTTTCTATGGCAATGTTTCATGTAGATGTGCTCAATGGTTGGGAGGATTTTCCCCTTGATTTACTGAGCTGAATCTCACTACCTTTTGTAGGATTTTCCGCTCAAAGGCATTGATGTTCCCATACCAGGCTGTAATGCAGCCAGTCAGCCCACTTCCACATCATGTCTATAGAAGTTTTCCGAGGATCCTGATGATTCTTCTTTTTACTGTCTCTGGTCTTCTCATCTCTTTCCCCTAAAATCAACTGTAGTGAGTGAAGTTCCATTCAGGAACTTAAATATCTCTTCCAGGAGAGATTCATGTGCACCCCCTCCAACCTTGTCTATTGGAATTCAAGTATTCTGTGCTTGCAATGTGTCCTCTTTGAAATCTGCATGGCCACGCATAGACTAGGCAACTGTTTTGAGGAGCACCACTCTTCTGTCTGGAACAGCACGTTGAGTGTCTACTTGCAAGTCATTTTAATTTGCTTTCCGATTCCCACACTGACATTTTTATTCAGGATTTTTCTTTGCAAAGGTGGGGCTAAACACAAACTAGAAGAAAGATATCTCAGATTCCACTTGGGTAGCTTACACCTAGTAGCATGAGCTTTTGAATTTTCCAATTTTGGGTAATCCTTGCCCTTTGTTCCTTTTCCATTCCCATCTACCTTCCCTGGTTCTCTTTCTGTTCATGTTTTCCATCTGTTCCCCATGGTCACTCCAACACCAGACTCCTTTTGCCCATCACACCTGCCCTCACCTTGTTCTCACTGACAACTACTTGCTCCTTTTCCCAAACTCTGCCATCCTCACTCTTCTACCTACTGACCGTCTTCTCCCCACCCCACCCCACGGTCCTGACACTGGGTTTGAATCTGAAACTTCAAAGCATCCTTCTTGCCTCCACAAATGTTGCCTGATCCACTGCGTTCTAGAAACAGTCAAGCATTTGCTCCAAATTTCAGCATCTAAAGTCTTTTGTTTCAGTACTTGACTGTAACACCTTGTCTTGCAGTATAATGGTTAAGTTACCAGACTTACAGCCAGAAATCTGGGCCAATTGATCAAGAGATACAAATTAGAAACCATAAGACCATTATACACAAACGTAGAATTCGGCCATTTGGTCCATCGTTTCTGCTCTGCTATTCAATCATGGCTAATTTATTTTCCCTCTCAACCTCATTCTCTTTACTTTTCCCCATAATTTTGATGACCTTACTAATCCATAGCCTATCAACATCCACTTTAAACATACTCAATGACTTTGTCTCCACGGTTATCTGTGGCAGTGAATTCCACAGATTCACCACCCTCTGCCTAAAGAAATTCCCCCTCGTTTCTGATCTAAAGGGATGTCCTTCAATTCTGAAGCTGTGTGCTATGGTATTGGACTCTTCTACTGGTGTAAACATTCTTTCCATGCCCACTGTCTAAGCATTTAAATACTCAATATGTTTTGATGTGATCATCCCCCTCATTCTTCTAAACTCCAGTGAGTGCAGGCCTAGAACCATTAAGGGCTCCTCATATTTTAATACTTTCATTCCCAGGGTCATTCTTGTAGACTTCCTTTGAATCCTCTCTTGTGCCAGTTCATTCTTTCCTAGATAAGGGGCCCCAAACTGCTCTCAATACTCCAAATGTTGTCTGACCAAGGCCTTATTAAGCCTCAGCTTACATCCTCACTCTCATATTCTAGTCCTCTCAAAATGAATACTATCATTGCATTTGCCTTCCTTACTACCGACTCAACCTGCAAATTAACCTTCAGGGAATTCTGCAGTAGGACTCCCAAGTCCCTTTGCCTTTCTGATTTCTGAATTCTCTTCCCTTTCTACATTGTTATTCCTTCTACCCAGCTCTGTTTAAAGAAATGCCAATTGCATAATATGATTAAGAGTGTCTTGGTTTTAAGTATGCTTCCTGGGATAATTTCTTGAAGATTTTGTAACTATAAATTCTGGTGCATTTTTCTTTGAAGGAAAATAATTAATTTTTCAAAGGTAGTGACCCTTGCGCCACAGTTGGACTGGCTGACTGCACTATTTGACATCTATTTAATGCATAGTTTTAGCAAAGGCCCACATATTTGATTAGTAATGCCAATCAATCAGGACTGTGGAAATTGTTTAAAAGTTGCCAGAATAATACTGGAAGGCTATAAATTCCTTTAACACTTGTTATACCAGAGGTGCTTTTATTTTCACAAAAACTAATTAATGCAGATTGTGGAAATCTAAAATAAGGCAAATATTTGAAACGCCTTTTGAAATGCATAGCGAACTAAGTAGTGTCTGTGGAGAGACTAGAAATAATATTTTAACTCATAATGTTTCTATGTGTACAATAATGGTTTGGTATAATCAGAGGGTTGTTTGAATGTTGACATCTTTCTTGGTAATTGGGATATCTGTGGGGATAATCTAACATTTTGATGGGCATTTAATGTGATAAAAGAATTAATTATGAAAGTATCCATGGGCTACTTGCTTATCTTTAGTGTTTCTTTATTCTAACAATGAGGTTTGTGTAAAACAGTTTATTATAGTAAATGTCATTGAGTAGTTTAGCCAACATTGTTATGACTGTGGAAATTTGACATGAAGTAATAAATGTGGCAGTGATATACAGGATTTATGTTTTAACTGTAACATTACATTGTTTCTCAGAGGACTAATACTGATTGAAGAAACTTGCTCAGTTTTGATATTCAAGTGAAGTTATTGTGTTGTGAGAATGTTCACTGTGCTGAGGGTGTCTGCCCTCTAATAGACATAAGGGTTCTTTCTGCACAAGGCAAGGAGTGGGCGGAGGCACAATGCTGCTCCATAACTGGTTCAGCTTGCACATATCATTGGGTATCACAGTTCAATGCTTTATGAGTAGTTTTCAAACTCTTGAGTGGTTATATGTGGAACCACAGCAGCAATTAACTCTGTAAAGCTAATTAAAGCGATTTTTGTTTAATCTCAAACTGGAATAAGTAATTGTAAACTCTGTTACCTAGACTTTTGAAGCAATTATAGCAAACTCATGAGATTGTTTAATATGTCCTCCTTCAAAGTACTGTACCCTTTGGATGACGGAACAATCAATAGCTAAGCTTGTTATATAAAAATGTATTATCTTAATGAACAAACATGTAAAAGAGATTTTTGATCATAAACTTTAATAGCTCCTAAACAAACTGAAACTAAAATGACCAATATTAGCAATCCTGTCTTTTAAAAATAAGTGTCATATTGGATACACTTCTGGTACCCCTTTAAATATTTATTATGCATGGCTGTAATGATTTCACAGAACTTGATGAAGATGACACTGGGACAACAGAAATGGTTGCCAATTTTGAAGTGTATAATTGTATTTAAATTCCTGGCCACCACTGACATGCATTGCTGAATATAGACATCCACCATTTTTCAGTATGTATTGTTCAAGTGGTGATTTATTAATAACAACTTATGGTGGCGCTTTGATCTCAACAAACTTACAATCGAAGGTGGGGAAACTATCTGAACTCCAACCATATGAAAGAAGCATACGGGCATGGTTACTTAATGAGAACAGGAGGTATTCCTCTTCTTTTGTAAGAAAGGGTTTTGTACTAGAAGGGATTGTCTAGACTCTAAACTTGCTGGACATGTTCCCTCTTGCTCCTAACCTATGAGTCTGCAACTAACATTAGTTATCAGTTAAGTTCATGCAAAGCAAGTTGTTTCTTGATTAATGTGCTTCAAGAACTCAATGTTGCATCATTCATTTACTTTCCCATTTTGGAGATCCAAGAAGCCTCAAGCTTATTAACTCTTTTGTGTATAATGCATAAAGCTTCTTGGTTAATCTAATATATTTATTTCAGTATTATATAATTAATAACATTGATACCAAATCCATTGTTTAAACTAAACTTTGCAGTTGTTCAGCCATGAGTAATTTATAAGTTGCTTAGGCCTACTTACTCAGATCTGAAAACCAGTGAAACTCTGCAACTGCATTCTTGTAAATCCTGGAACATACATATTCTTTCTGTGTAAATCTGTTTTCACTAGATGTTTCAGCTTTTTAATGCCACTCTTTATGCCTGCTATAATGGCGTCAGTGCTTATCTATTTCCAGGTAAAAGTCTGTGCAATGATTTATATATGAATCCATGTACTTGATTGCTGATGACTTAATTACTCATTTTTTTTTTGGTAAATACAAACTTTGATTTTTGATGTTAGTAAACTTGGCACTTGTCTTTTAAGGAGAATATTGTGTATTAACATTTGAAATCATTGATTCATGATGGAAGTGAAATAGTGTTTACATTTGATTAAAAGGCCAGTTTGAAGATAGGTGTGAGTTTCACTCTTTCTAAATATGATATATATATATATTTCACACTTTTCAATTGCTGACTGAGGGAGCATAGCTTAGGTGCTCAGCGATATTTTGTGATACCATCAGAATTTCTTTTTAATCCAAAGAACTTGCAAGAAGAAATGCACTTTTATATAACGGCTCAGATTTTCTGATGTTAGGTAATATGAAGGGGATTTCTGAAGACATTTATGGTAAATTATCAGCAATATAGGATCTTACTTAATTCCTTGAAACTCAGTCCATTTTTGAAAGTCACTTCCTCCATTTATCTAGCCTTCACCAGTGATTGAAGTTTTGCATTGCTTTATTTCTTCATCAATTTGTTCTCTTACCCAGCCAACCTATGTGTTCTGCTGTACTTCTTGCCCAATGAGTCTATTCTGAAATATGGACATTTGCTTCAGTATAAATCATTGGAATGATTAACAACAATTCTGAAATTCCCTTTAAACACTTTTATTTTTTTAAGCCTCTCTCAAATTGTTAATGAACCATTTCTTACCCCACCTGCCTTTTGAGGATTGGGATTTCATTCACTTCATCTAAATGGAACTGACCTCACAAATTGAATATCCCATGTATTGGATTGGGCTGAGTGGGCTCCCAAACCCAACACAGACCTTAGCGAAAGGTATGTGACCACAAAATTCGTAGACTGATGCCAATACCCAAATAGTTAATTAACATCCTTCTGCAAAAGAAATCTAACATCCATATCTCATAAGATCCATACCTACAGTAATATGGTTAGTCTAAATATCCTCCGAAATGATCTCCCATACTATTCACTACAAGAGCAATTAAACATGGGAAATATGCAATATGCTGACTTTGTGAGTGATTGAAAACAATGCTAACTTAAGGAAGTGCATTTTTCAATAAAAGCTCTTGAATTTAGGAAGTTGTTTTGCTTTCACATGATATGAAATATATGCATGTTTTTGTGTGAACCCTTACATTTGTACATATATATCTATCCATATCATATCTTCCATGAAGTGCCACTTTGCTTTTATGAAAGACCTTCCTGTTTTCGCTAACTGAAGGAAATCCTTAGTGGATTTCACTTTTACAAAAAAAAGGCGAAAAGGGAAAGTAGTGTTCAGCATTTGTTTTGCAGCGAGCCGTTATAGAGGCAGCGCGCACCCGAGTGGCGAGAGTGGCGCCACCAAGCGCCTTTCCCGGGAACCACACTCAGCATCACAAAGCCGCTATAGCTTTGAACTGTGTCTGTGAGCATCTGTGCTTTATCTCAATTTATTTTGCGCATCCGTTATCAGGATGTGTCCTAAGGTTTCAGAAAGGCCTAAGAGATCTCGTAAGGGTGTTACGCTTAGCGTAAAACTGGGCGCAATTAAGCGTTTCGATCGTGGTGAACGAAATAAAGACATTGTGCGTGCATTGAACTTGCCTGCATCCACCATTCGTACTATTTACACGCAGAGAGAAAGAATCTTGAAAGCTGCGGATGTTACCTTTGGTTCTGCTAGTAGCAAAGTGGTCTCTTTTAATTGGTATAATTCCTGCTTTTATTATATGTTAGTGTTATTTTAGGTTTTATGTGTTATTTGGTATGATTTGGTAGGTTATTTATTGGGTCTGGGAACACTCAAAAATTCTTCCCATATAAATTAATGGTAATTGCTTCTTCGCTTTACACCATTTTGGCTTACAAAAGGTTTCATAGGAACTTTCGGCTAGCGGGGGGAAATCTGTATTAAAGAAAACTGTTAACTTAAGTAGAAAATTTAAATTCTTATTTGGGAATCTGATATGGGCATCTAGTAAGTCAGTGCAATTAAATAATAAAAGATGAATATGTCCAAATGTAAACCTGTAAAAACTGGAAACCTTGGGATCAAAATAATGCTGAAAATGCAGAGCAAATGCTGAAGGGAAAGAGAATGGAGAGCTAATAGTTTGAGTTCCTTGAGGATAAAATCCAGGATTGGTTATGTTTGGTTGGTTTTGAGTTCAATAGCTTTGCTTTCTTTTCCTTGAAATCACATGCTAACATGCCAATGCTCTAATTTCTTGCAGCAAATGTCTGCAAATTAAATGGTGGACACTTCCACTATATGATACAAACAGACCTGAGTAAGGAAGTACTATAGTTTTGTGGTATTAATTTGCAGTCTTCTTATGCTGACTGGCTACATTGAAGTTTTGTAACACAGGTAAATTTATTCAGATATTTGCACTACTAGAGCGTTTTCTCTAATAGAACTGTATGGATTTGTGGAAATGTTTGACAAGTCGAATAGGTATATCTTGGGGAGGTAGCAAGGGTAATTTTCTGTTAGGTGATATTTGTAAATAGAAAATTTCAATTTCAGTAAAGGAACCGGCCCATTATATCACATGCAGGTGCTGGATTGAACAGGTCTATTGCTGCAGACAGACAGTAGGCACTACTTAAGCATAAAGCTCTGCTAGGATTGGAGTTGCCAGGGCCTTATCTGGAGCCACCCCCAGTGACACATATACTGCCGTAGAGTTTGACTTTCACTGTTCTCCAAGGGCTTACAAAACACCTTTCAGGAAAAAGAAAAGATGGAGGCTGTTGGAGTACAAATGTTCAGACCATGTTCATTCCAGAGGCTTTATGTGTAAGTACTTTATCACTTCTAGGTAGTTCCAAATTGAAAATACTAAAATAAATCAAGTATGTTTCAACAGTTAAAGATTTCTGTGATGCAAAATCTTTAAACTCTCTCAACCAATTCCTGGGTAGAAATCATTCAGTATGTCGTTATTCTGTCTTTATTTGTATGTACTTGTAGAATATTTTTGTATTTAAAGAGTTTTTTGAATAGTTTATTTTGGTTCCTTTAACTGTGGTCACTCTGGCTCTAGAATCTGTTGGTAATGTCCATAAGCAAGCCTGTACACAATGTGCTGCATTTGTCAGCAAGATCACTGCTAAATATAAATATTTAAATATGTTGGTGTCAGCTCAATAATCTCAGCAATTTTATCTAGCTGTATAGTAAGGTCTTGCAACAACCTCAGTTCAACATTTGTGTGATTAAAATTATAAAAGTATCAAAGCTGGAGACATGTCATTTGCATGTATGTACTTGGTTCAGACCATGGAGATTTAGACCAGCATTTTCGATCTGCCAGAGATTATAATTTTACAAATTTATCTTCTTAAAATGACTGAGAACTGAAGCAAATCATCATTGTGGTCATTTATTAAGTTCAAACAAAAGCAGAAAGCTAGCAGTACAGTTAATTAATTATTTACTGAATGGTCATGGGTCACAAGAAGGGTTTTCTTACAGTGAATTTGCTTCATCTTAAAGCAGTCGGGTTTCAGTAAATATGCTGGAATTTGCAATGGAAGGAAACAGTGTATTATAATATATATTTTGATGTTGATGACTTAGTAGAACATATGATAAGATTTTTTGAAGCATTTATTAAATAAGTATTTGTGCTACAACAGTTTCAAAAGGAAACTGTGTGAACCAAGATTCAGGGTGTCAGAAAACGTCATCTTTTTTGTAACTAAAAAAATTAGTGTCAAACAAAACCTGTTTGTTCTGTACATTATGAATGTTTGCCTTCATTATATTAATTTCTCGCATTTGATGTCACTGGTTTTGTAATCTTTCCTATTTGTTCTTGAGACGATGGTAGGCATGCCCAATAAATGCAGATGAACTGCTGCAATCTTCCTGGTTAAGGATCTTCCACAGTACTGTTGGGGGAGTATTCCCAGGACTTAGAACAAGCAAAGAAATGATAAGTTTCTATAGTGGGATGATATGTAACTTGGAGGGGAACCTGTAGATGGTGATGTTCTCACGTGGCCGAAGCTCCTGTATTTTTTGTTCATAGAGTTCGTATTTTTGGGACATGCTGTCAGTTTAGCCCAGTTCAATAACAATAGTGTATTTAGTAGATGGTACACACTAAAGCCACTGTGCCTCAGTGGTAAAGGGAGTGCATATTTGCAGTGGTGGATGAAACAGCAGTAAGGCAGGGGTTACACCAAGCTTCTTGGGTGTTCATACTTTGTTAATCCAGACAAACCAAGATTGTTCCATCATGTTACTGACTGGAGCACTCTAAATGGTGAAAAGATCTT
The DNA here is from genome assembly GCF_030144855.1 of Hypanus sabinus. Classification (NCBI taxonomy): domain Eukaryota; kingdom Metazoa; phylum Chordata; class Chondrichthyes; order Myliobatiformes; family Dasyatidae; genus Hypanus; species Hypanus sabinus. The sequence continues at coordinate 35,477,404 of NC_082724.1, forward strand.
GATTGACAAGAGGTGGGTCACTTGCCATTGCAACCCCACCTCACCTGATTTTTGCAGCCATAGTTTTGACTTAGTTGAGATTCTCATCAAACGTGCTCTCTGCGATGTTGGTGCTGGGGGGACTTGGCAATGATAAATGCTGTTTCATGTCTTGGCCTTGTTGGAGATGGACACTTATCTGTTTTGAAGGCTATCTGTTATCTATCTGCAATCCTGAATATTAACTGAGGTGCTTTATTTACTGAAGAATAGTGAATGGAATTAATTGTTGGGCAATAATTAGCAGATGTCTAAACTTACAATCTTATTAGATAATGAAAGTCATTGGTGAAAAAGCTGAAGATGTGCCTGCTAGGACATTGCTCTGGGACTGGGATGATTGACCTCCAACAATCACAGCCAACTTCCTTTGTTGACAGACCTCTATGATTCAGTTGTTTAGTCCACATAGGACAAAAGCAGTGAGGATATCCTGGTGTTAAACTGGAATGGGCATTAATGAGTGTGCAGGTTATTGATGCCACTGTCAGTAACACAATACATCATTGTTAATGATTGAGAATAAACACAAGAGATCCTGCAGTTGTTGAAAATATAGAGCAACAGATTTGCTGAGCTGTAATTAACCTAATTAAATCTGTCCTTTTTGTGAACAGGGCACATTTGGACAATTTTCCATATGGTGTCTTAGATAGCAGTATTGTAAGTATATTGAAGCAGCCTGACTATAGGCATAGACAGTTCTGGAGTGCAGTTCTCCAATATTACAGTCAAGACAATGCCTGGTCACATAACCTTTGCTGTGAGTAGAGCTTTGAACCATTTCTTGGCATTGTGTGGAGTGAATCAAACTAACTAAAGACTGAATTCTGTGATACTGGAGTTCTTGGGAGAATGTCAAGATGGATTAAGTCTTACAGAGAATGGTTGCAGATGTTCCAGCCAAGACTGAATACCTGTTGGGCTCCATCGTTGTTGAAGATGGTAGTGTTGCTGGAAACCTTTGCTCCCAGTTTGAGGAGCTTTGATCTGATTGTATAGTTCATGCTTTGCAAGCAGATGAGGCAGCAGCTGTGGACAGAGAAATACTAAATGGGACACTCTGGGACCTTTCATCAGTAGTTATCTTGTCGTGATCAGGTACTGATTCAAAAGTTAGTGATGCAGTGATAGCCGTGCTTAAATTTGAACCTGAATTACTTGATTCAGAATCCTCAGTTTTGCTGAAATACTTCTTCTGATTAAGTGGGTGTTGGTCTTGGATACAATTTGTTGTCAAAAACGAGTGGTCGAAAAATCTTGTCCATTAAGTACATGCAGTGAGCCTTTTCCATGCATTGTACCCATTATAGTTTTGTGTGAGCCCACAGGAGTAATTCCCAGTGCAAAGTGTTGCACTGTGTAAACCACAAAGGACCTTGGAAGTCACCATGCAGCAGTCTTAGTCTTGAGGCAACCATATTTTGCCTCTGTTAACTGATAGAACTTGGAGCCTTGGATGGGGACACCCACGCACGATCATGATGCTTGGAGCATTGCAATTAACAGTTGAGTCACTTGCCTGCAAAATAGAGTATTGTAGGAAATTCTGGATTAGTTCAAGACTTTGCTCCTTTGTTGAACTCATGAACTTTATCCATAGAATGGACAGATAGTTTTGATGCAGATCATCTCCTGAATTGAGGTCCTCTTTAATTTGTAGGCTGCATATATCCAGTGAAAGACTGACATCACTCCTGCACCAATTCAATTGATGCCTATTGAATGCCTTATGGCTTGTATGTGTAAGCATATTATCTCATAATAGTATCTTAAGCATAATGGACCATTCTGCAATTTCAGAAGTCTATTCTAAGTGCTGATTGCATTTAGTAATAAAGCTTATGCATTGCAAATAATGTTATATGATAGAACTGGGCTAGAAACTCTGTTGATTTCATTTTAGTCGCAACAGTTTTGTCCAGAGGTCAAGTGTTTTTCACACTTTATGTAAGGTTTACAGAACAGTACAGGACCTTTTGCCCAGAAATGTTGTGCTGACTTTTTAACATACTCTATGATCAATATAGCTCTTCTCTCCTACATTGCCATCTACTTTTTCTATCATTCATGTGCCTATCTAAAAGTTCTGAAATGCCCCTAATGTATCTGCCTCTACCACCATTCCTGGCAGGGCATTCCACACACCCACTACTCTTAAGTGTAAAGAACTTGCCTCTGGTGTCCCACCCCATACTTTCCTCCAATCACCTTAAAATGATGTTACCTTGTATTAGGAATTTCTGCCGTGGGGAAAAAGTCTCTGGCTATCCACTCGATCTATACATCTCACCTTGTACGCATCTATCAACTTGCCTCTCATCCTCTTTTGCCCCAAGGAGAAAAACATTAGGCTGCTCAACTGATTTTCATAAGGTATGCCCTTTTATTAAGTTCTTTTCAGACATCACTTTCCACCCATCTAGTCCTCAGTTTCAATCGAACATGTTTTGCAGTTTACTTCAACTTCAATGTGGCTCTACTACTGAAAGCATTTTCCTCCCTCCTCATTTATCAGCCTTTTCTTTATGATTCTCCTTGGCATTTTCCCATTCAATTATGCTTTGCAGCACCTCACCTTCTGCCTTGACCCTTCCCACCATCCAAGGGCCAATTTGGATCTTTCACATCAAGAAGTAATTAATTTATTTGAACTTCCAACCTACTATAGCTTATTTGTTGCTTGCAATACATTTACATCTGCATTGGAGAAACTAACTGATGGTTGAGTGATGCTTTTTTAGTTCACCTTTGCTCATTCCACAGTGCTAACCTTGATCTTCTAGTTACTTCTCATTCTAAATCCCTGTTTCCACTCTGACTTCTCTGTCTGTTCCAAATGTGGCTCAACCTTAGTGTGAAGAACAGCACTTGATCTTCCATCTGGGTATATTGCAGTCACTGGAACTTAATATTAGATTAGATTAAACAAATTTGGATAATTTGCCTTCTCTGTTTGCATCAGAACTGTCCAGATCTTCTATAAGGTTATCTAGCTGTAATCTTGACTCGGTTCTGTTTTTCTCCACAGGCACCACAAAATCTTCTGGGCATTTCTAATATTATTCCTTAGTTTCCAATTCTAAGATCCCTGCCACAGCTTTTTACAAGTTCCTGTATTTGTGTTCCTCCACACCCCCCAAAGCCTCTAACTTCCCTTATTCTTCTAACAAGCAGACGGTCGCAAGACAGTGCATCACCACCATAGAAACCTTGGTCTTGCCCTTTCAAAGAGATTCCCTTTGTCCTATCCATTATGTCCCCATCCTCACTGCTATTAAATCTGAATTGCTTTTTTATTTTTCAGCGATCTGAAAATTCCATTGCCCCTGGTAGCCGACTGCATCCATCCTCTTCTGGTTTCATTTGTGAGGATGGAAATTGTCCATTACCCGAGTTGTGCTGTTGGTTTAACCAGAAACTGAAACCTGTGAATTAGCAGTAACACTTACTGTTTCAGCATTTGCATATTAACTTAGTGCATGCTATTGAAATGATATAGTCGGGTAATGTTATCTTTTAATTTTAAAGGATATTCAGCTATGTAGTATTTTTGTTCTGGAGTTAATATTGGTTCCATATCAAGTTAAGAGGTAATAGTTGGGAAATCTGCGTGTTTTTCACTGACCCAACTCAATTCAGGTGAACACTTTTAGTAAGGTTGGCAATTGGAGCTATGTCAGACAGATATTGTTGTGGCTTTGAGCTGTTTTATATTATTTTAAGAATGTCTTCTGTGGAGCATTTTCTAAGTGATGGAAGTTAATTTTACAGAGGCATTTTGTCTTTAGCTTCTTGTAAACTAACACGCACATGTAATGTCATACAATTATGTAGCAATAAATATTCTTAAGTGTAAGTGTGGAATAGCTTTTCTGAGTTTTGTTGATGAATAATTTACATACTTGTCAATTAGCACCAGAGTGAACTGCTCAGTCCCTGAAGCCTACCCTGTCATTTGATATGATTGTGATTGATCTGATTATAATCTCTACTTCTCATCTTCATCAACCTGCTGAAACTTTACCCCCCTTTGCTTTTCCAAGCATCTGTGCACTTTTGCTTTAAATATATTCAACCTTAAAGATATTTGAAGACTGCTTCCTCTAAGATTCAGTTGCAAAGATGCTCAGTCCACAGGACATTATTTCCTCACCTCTATTTTAAACATCCACCCTCTTCTTAAACAGTGTTTACTAGCTCTGGATTTTCCCATAAGAGGAAACATCTCCATGTCCATCCTTTTGAGACTCCTGGGACCTTGTGTAGTTCAAAAGTCCATTCTCATTCTAAAATGCAGTGGATTCAAAACTGCCCATTCTAACTTTCCTTCATAAGACATTCCATCCATTTCAGGGATTATTCTAACAAACCTCCTCTGATTTATCCTAATGCATGGACATCCTTCCTGAAGTAAAAGATGCCAATACTGCACACAGTTCTCCAGATGTGGTCTCAATAATATGTATTAAAGCTGAAGTGCGATCCTCCTACCTTTATATTTAATTCCTCTAGCAATAACCAATAACACTCTGTTAACTTATATCATTACAATTCTATGCATAAATTAGCTTTCTGTTTATGATGCACTGGAATACCCACTTTTTTTTGTATTGCAAAATACAAAATTGTCTCTCACTACTTGGATAAGATGCTTTTTTCAACTTTTCCTCCCAAATTGGACAACTTCAACATGGATGGTAAGTCCATTCACCTCTTTTCTCCCTTCTCCATTGACTATCTCAATCAAGTTTTTAAGAAGAATCCATTCATATTTATAGATCCTCAGCTAGAGAATTATTTGCAATAATTTGCTTTCCTGCTTCTAAATCATTACCTTGTGTTCTCGAAGAACACTTTGGATTCTATCTATTTCTCATTTGTAGCCAACTTCCAGGCAAGATCATTCAGGGCTACTGTAGACAATGCCATTTCTTGAGTCGCTGTTCTCTCCGGTATGTAGATAGGTCAGACACACTCATCCGTGTCTCTCCCTGTGCTGTTCTGTTGGTTCAGATTTGTCATAGGTTTAATCTGACGCTCAAAAACTTGTTCAATTGCACCTGAGTTTGGGGAAGTGAGATACAAATAACTAATAGAGGGGCCAAGCAGGGTATTTGACTGTTCAGTGTTATTTCAAATCAAAAAATTATTTTCCTTGTCATAATATGGTATTTAGATGGATTTGGCTGAACACAGGAAATTGGGACTAGCTGGTTGAGCACAGTGGTCAGATTGACCTCATTGGGCTAAAGGCCCTGTATCATTACTATATGGCTCTATAACTAATAATTTTACCTACGATGAATATTATTTTGGCATGAAATAATAACGCATCATATCAAACAGTTATTCATATTGTGGATCCTTGGAGGGATTGGGTACAAATTTGTGTTTTGCGGCAGTTCTGTTCCTCACCAGGGAGGGGAGCAATATACCAGGATGGCAATGCAGGAAAGAGTTGTGCACAGACTTTGGATTTAAAACTCGATGGTGTTAGAAGACTAGAGAGCTACCTGTTACTAGCAGAGTCTGAAAACCAGTGCAGATTTAAGTAGCGTTTCTGAGAAACTTAAGAATCCATGTAGTCAGATGGATGTCAACATGAATTATACAGTTCGGCAGTGTCAGAAACAAGGAATATAAAGACAAAAATATAAGTATATTGATAACTGATTCTGCTTGAAAACAACTATATTGCTTCATAATATGCTTGGAAGGAACAGTCCTAGAACAAAATTTAATGAAATTCATGTACCAGGAATCAAACCTTATGACACATTATTCCTAATGTTTTGCTGCAGGATTAAGGATACAGAAGCTGATAATTTTACTGTTGCTATTTCTAGCAATGATATTTTGTAGTGAATTGCAGTGGTTTCTTACAAAAGGAATAGGCTCTGATCAACAATAAATGAAAGACTGAATTAGGCCCATAAAATCTAATTGTACATTTCATATTTTAGATCATGTACATAAATTATTTTTGAGCAGTTGGTAGAATACTGGTAACTTACTAATTCAGAAATAATAAATACAAAGCTGGAGATGGAAGGCAGGGAAATAAAAACATTTTAAAAATTAGTGACAAAAACAACTTGTATTTATTAACAAAGGTTAGAAAGTTGATAGAGGACTTTGACAGAGCTTAATGACACGTGTTTCACAGCGGTCTTGAATGAGTAAGCAGATGAACTGAGGGCACAGGCAGGCATAATTAAATTATTGCATCTGTAACTGAAATGTGGATGAGATAGAGGTGGCTGAAAAGAAGCAGGTGTTGGTTGAAGGAATACTTAAAGAGTTGTGTTGAAGAATGATGTCTTATATAAAAAATATATATCAAAGGAGGCCATCTGGATTGAGCCAAAGGACAGCGATGGGGCAGTTGTGTAGCTGGCAGTACATTAGACCCTTGGCTATTCAAAATGAAATAGTAAAACAAGATTGTTTTTGTACCTGTGAAGGTCAAAGTAAATAATGATTTGTTAGGAATTCCAACTAGAATATTAACTAAGAATCAGTATAAAAGTACAAAGGGCACAGACTCTTAATGTTTGCAAGGGATTTTGTTTTAGCCAGTATGCTGTAAGTGCAATAACAAAGGAGACATTTCTAGACTTTGGTTTTATAATTCCCTGAATGTGACTTTGAGATGTTGTGGTTCTATTGTTGCACTCCCTCTGCTGGTTGGATGATGTCATAAAATAGTTGTGCACAGAAAAATCACACAGTTGAAGTGCTGAATTGTTATTAAGAGAGTTGTTCTTTGACATTTGCATTGGAAGAATGATGCCAAACATGATAACTGATGGTGGGGGATGACAGCTTGATGGGATTGGCTACAGGAGTATGTATTCAAGGCCTTTCATCAAATATTGAGGGTATTTTCTCAGTTGTGAAGTTGCGAAGTTGTAAAATAAGATTTTACTGCTCGTATCTGTTATTTAGAGACATAGTATGAATTAAGATGACCACTTTAGATTTTTCTCCTTGGTACAGCAGAACTGTGAATTAACAATGTGGAAAGTATGGAAAACATTTTTATTGCAAATAACAGGCCCATGTGTACAGGTGCTAAGGGACATAGTTAGTAAGCGAATTGCTGACTGCAGGTAAACTAGGAGAAAAGAAAATTGAAAATGTGATTTACATAGTCAAACAACTTGAATGATCCATATGCAGGTCTGTAGTACAGTGGTAGAAATTTAGCTAGCTGAGATCAAATTCAGATGAAACAGCTATGGGTATTTTGGCAGATATGGGTCACTGACCAGTGATTACATGGTACAAGTCTGAGCTGGTGATAGTGAATCATATATTTTGTGGTGCTCAGGATATGCTTACATAAAGGAGGTTACTTAATGAGAGGAAACTGAGTTTCAAGTAGGCATTTAATATTATCCCAGCAATGGAAAGAGTAATCATGATAGCAGAGGATTTATAGGCTCACCAGTGAAGGCTCAGAGGGCAGATGTGTTACAGACCATTGAATGAGTTAGGTTGGGATATGAGTTCAGATTTAAAAGAATATGAACACAACTCTGACCCAAATGTAGCCAACCTGTTTCTGAATTTAATAAGAGATGGGTACCTAATCTTCCAGCAGGCAAGTTCTTAATAAAATATCCAATGAGGGGCTGGCTTTCCAGTTAACATATTTTGTAAGTTTATCTGAGGTTTATGAGATTTCTCAGATGTTGGGCCAATCCTCAATGGCTGAAGACAGGCATTGACTGGTTGAGGGGGAAGACAGCTGTTTTACCCTCATTATTTGTGTGTTTGTTGAGAACATTTTCTTCCTCATGGCCCCCTAAAATTGTTTACATCCTTGGAAATGAAGACACATCCCAGGTTGATTATAGAACAAAGAAACAATGCAGTTTAGTACAGGCCATTCAGCTCATGATATTGTGCCGACTCTTTAATCTACTCTAGGATCAATCTGACCTTTCCCTCCCATGTTACACTCCATTTTTCTTTCATCCAAATGCCTACTGCGAATAACTTAAATACCCCCAATGTTTCTGCCTCTATGCTCTCGTCCATTCACCTTAAAGATACCCCCTGATGTTAACCATTTCTGCCTTGGGGAAAAGTCTGGCTATCCACTCTATCTTTGCCTGTTGTCACCTTGCCCATCTCTACTTCTCATCCTCCTTCACTATAATGAAAAATGTCTTAGCTTGCTCAATATTCTTTCATAAGACACACTGTCTAATCCAGGCAGCATCCTACTAAATCTCCTCTGAGCCCCTCTCTAAATCTTCTATATCTTTCCTATAATGAGGTGACCAGAATTGAATACAAAACTCTCACGTGGTCTAATCAGAGTTTTATAGACATTACCTTGCATCTCTTAAACTCAATCTCTTGACTAATGAAGGTCAGCACAGCATACAGCATCTTAACCACCCTATCAACCTGTGCTTAACTTTGAGGGATCTATGGATATGGATCCCAAGATCCCTCTGTTCCTCCACACTCTTAAGAATCCTGCCATTAACCCTGTATTCTGTCTTCAGGTTCCAAGAATGAATCATTTTGCACTTTTTCAGATGAACTCCATCTGCCACTTCTCAGCCCACCTCTGCATCCAATGTCCTGTTATAACCTACGGCAACCTTCTACACTATCCTCACAATGCCACCAACTTTCGTTCATCTGCAAACTTACTATCCCATCCTTCCACTTCCTCATCTAAGCCATTTATTTAAAAAAAAATCACAAAGAGCAGTGGTCCCAGAGCAGATACCTGCAGAGCATCACTGATCACCAACCTCGAGACAGAATATGCTATATCTACTACATTCCTCTACGGTTTGGGCAGGCCAATTTTAAATCCATGCAGTCTAGTTACCCTGCATCCCATCCCTCCTGACTTTGTGAATGAGCCTACCATGGAAAACCTTGTCAAATACCTTACTAAAATCCATATACACAACATCTGCTGCTTATTGACTTGTCTTGTCACTTCTGTGAAGAATTCATTCAGGCTCACAAGCCACTAATTTCCCCGTACAAAGTCAGGTTGACTATCCCAATCAGACTGTGCTTCTCCTAACTCTTGTAAATCCTGTTTCTAAGAATCCTCTCCAATAGTTTGATGTACTAAGACTCCTTTGTCTGTAATTCCCAGAGTTATCTCTTAAGTTTCTTGAGCAAAGGAATAACATTTGCCATCCTCCAATCTCATGGTATGACTTTTATCGCCAATAAGGACGCTAAGATCATCGCCAAAGGCACAGCAATCTCTTCCCTCACTTCCCATAGTAACCTGGGGTATATCCTGTCCAGCCTGCCCTCATTGATTGTCATCTGAAAGTCATGGATTGCTTTACCTGTTCTGGTCACCTGCTCTAGATTTTGTTCGATGTAAATGGAAGTCTGGCCTGTTTGTCAGATTTTTGGATATGTATCTAATGCAAACGTTGTATCCTATGTTCAATGTCTGAATTTTCTTTACAATGCTTGGCAATTCCGCCTAATTAACGTCTTGGCCAAAGTTCTCATTAGTAATTCAAAGACATTTCAGAAGTAATGTTTGTCAAGGTTTAAAAATTGTTGGCATATATGAGGTACTGGGCTGGAATTTGTAGTGAGAAATATCAGAAAGTGATAAGCTTTGCAATTAAAACAGTGAAATTAGTCTTTAAATCTTTGAATGTTCATGCATGTAGTTAAAGTAGCTTGCTTTTTTCTTCTCAATCTTCTGGACTGGAGTCTTCAATGCAATGAATGGGATTTACAATCCTGCACCAAACCTGTTTGGAGGGGTAACTACCTTGCATAATGCCAGAATATCCGAGCAAGGCCATATTGCACTGCAGGAATCCATGCAGTGGCAGAGCGTGGTGTCAGATTGGTGCTGTCTGCTATCCTCTGATTTCTGGACTTATAGCAGATGTGGTATGTCTGGGACTGACTTTCATTGGAACAGATGAATATAGGCAATTCTCCAGCTATTGATGTTTGAAACAGAACAATAAATATTTGTTCAATGAGTACTGTAAACTCCAGAATTTTTTGCATTCCAGTTGTAGAAAATACATTCTAGATATTGAAGATACGATTGTTCGCATAAAGTCCAAATTTTTATATCATTTTGTAGTATATGTTACAGTTCCTTCTATTCTATTTCTATTTCTGTTAAATGTACACAAAATAGAATTACCCTTGCTTCTGCTTTTTACCTCAAGCTTCTTTTGAAGAGGCCTTTGGTATACTGCCAATATTTTGGCATAAATGGTATCATGGAACACAGCAGCAAAGGTGATAACTTCTGGTTAATGTCAACTGAAGTTCTCATTGTGACCCAATTGCATTATTGCTGAAAGGTTGAAAGCAAATGAAGGTCAAATCCCATCAAAATGAAACAAAACAGAGCCTCTTAGCTTTTTGTTGCTCTTTTTTTGGTAGCATTTTACATTAATTTAGTTCTTGCAACCTGTCACAAATTAATATGGGTAGGAAAGGGGGACTGACGGCAATGCAATATGCACACAATGTTTTCTTTATTAGGTATCTCCTGCACCTAATAAACTGGCCTCTGAGTGTATGTTCATGGTCTTTTGCCGTTATAGCCCATCCACTTCGAAGTTCGATGTGTTGTGCATTCAGCAATGCTCTTCAGCATATCACTGCAGTAACACATTCAGAGATGCTCTTCAGCATTCAACAAACACTGTTGTATTTGAGTTACTGTCACCTTGGACCAATTCGGCCATTCTCATTAACATGCATTTTTGCCTACAGAATAGGATTCTGGATTTTTTCTGGGTTTTTTTTGCACAAATCTCTGTCCCTCTGGAGACCGATGTGTGTGAAAACCCCAGGAGATTAGCAGTTTCTGAGATACTCAAACCACCCCATCTGGTGCCAGCAATGATTCCATGATCAAAATCATTTGGATCATGTTGCTTCCCAATCTGATGTTTGGTGTGAGTAACAACAGAACCTCTTGACGTGTCCATATGCTTTTATGTATTGAGTTGCTGCTGTGTGATTGGCTGATTAGATATTTGCATTAATAAACAGGTGTACAGATGTACCCAATAGAGTAGCCATTGAGTGTGGATCCACAACAAGATCGTTGTGCAGTTTCAACTCATCCGAGTTTCATGTTTTCATTCGCGTCTGCTTCCATGTAGCTGCTGTGCTTTAAGAACAGTTGAAAGAAATAAAACTGGAAATAATGTCATCTCAGTAAAAATAATAGGAGTAATGGAGCTACTGAAATTCACATCGAAATGACTACTGTACCTTTTCATTCTATGTTCAATCCTGATCTTCTAGACATTGTTTATATCAAAACTGATTTGTCTATATTATTTTGATTTGCAATATCACTTACTGTATTAAATTGCATTTTGAGTGGCTGTTAGAGGCTCAGTTGTGTTACATTGCCTTCATTTTAACATCAATTTCATTAGCTCTTAATAGTTACTTTTAATGAAACCTGTATTTATTACTTGCTATTTGGGATATCAGCACGCTTCAGAATGTCTGAGTACAAAATAAAAACCGGAATAATTAAGTAAAAAGTTCCTCCTGTCTTTACTTACCATCCCATGAGCCTCCTCCTACACATCATTCCCTGCAACTTCTGCCATCTCCAAAGAGATCCGACCCCCAAATATAGCTTTCCCTCACACTCCCCCTCCCCTCTCCTCCACTTTCCACAGGGATTGTTCCCTCTGTGATTTCCTTATCTGTTCACTTATCCCTGACAGTGGTCTAATTGCTACACCTGCCCATTCACCTTCTCCCTCACCTCCACTCAGGGCCCCAAGCAATCTTTCTAGGTGAGGCAACACTCAAGCTACAAATCCACTGGGGTCATCTATTGTGTCCGGTGCTCCCGATGTGGACTCCTCAATGTTGGTGAGACCCACTGTAAATTGGGGGACAGTTTTGTTGAGCAATCCTGCTCTGTCTGCCAAAAGTTAAACTTCCCGGTGGCCAAACATTTTAATTCCGATTCTCATTCCCGTTCCGACATGTCAATCCATGGCATCCTCTTCTGCCACGATGAAGCCACCCTCAATGAGGAGGAGCAGCATCTTATATTCTGTCCGAGTAGCCTCCAACCTGATGGCATGAATATACATCTTTCCTTAAAAAGACATATTTTTCCCTTCCCCTCTCCTCTCTATTCCCCTCTCCGGCCTCTTAGCTCTTTCACCTGCCTATCACCTCCCCTGGGTCCCCTTCTCCTTCCCATTCTCCTATCAGATTTCTTCCTCTCTAGCCACTTACCTTTCCTACCCAGGTGGTTTCACCTATCACCTTCCAGCTATCCTCCCGTCTTTTTATTCTGACATCTTCCCCCTTCTTTTCTGGTTCTGAAGTAAGTTTCTGCCCAAAACATTGACTGTTTATTAATTTCCATAGAAACAGCCTGACTTGCTGAGTTCCTCCAGCATTTTGTATTGGTACTCTGAAATTCCAGCTTCTGCAGAATTCTTCTTGTTGCTAATTATGTACAATTTGTACCTAAGCTTGTAAATATTTTTCAATAGAATTGGCTTGCGTAGATGTTCTACTGCACCTAGGTCTCATCACTTAAGAGGAGGCAGTAGTGTTATTATGTTTAAATGCACCTTATACTAAATGTCAGTCTTCTGGAATATATTTTATTATTTGTTAATTTATTTGTGGTAATATTACTTTATGTGTTGTTTATGTGTTATATGCACAGTGTTGGTGCATGGCCAAGTGGTTAAGGCATCAGTCTAGTGATCTGAAGGTTGCTAGTTCGAGTCTTGGCTGAGGCTGCGTGTGAGGCACTTAACCACACATTGCTCTGCGACGACACCAGTGCCAAGCTATATGGATCTTAATGCCCTTCCCTTGGACAATATCGGTGGTGTGGAGAGGGGAGACTTGCAGCTTGGGCAACTGCATTAAAAAAAACCTGGAAACTGTCCAAGACGCAAATCCATGGTCTATCGAGACTAATGGAGGGCTACACTATATATGCACAGTGTTGTGCAACTTGGTCCAGAGGAACATAGTTTTCTTTGTCTGTATATGGTTGAATGACAATAAGCTTGAAATTGTAATTGAACTTTTTTTTATTTGTCTTGGGTAAGATGTGGAAGTGGGAGGGTTTTACAAATTTCCAAAGGAACCTGTGAATATTCAAACATAAATTACAGTGCATTCTTTTTGCTCATTAATTACCATTGCACACATGCAGTCAAGTTAATGTGGTCCATGCAATAAGATAGTTGGATATACATAGTGAAACACCAAGAGCTGAAAATGTAGGATAGCTAAGGGAGTAGATTAAAATAGCTGAAGATTTTCATTACAAATTTTTCCTGATTGGGAGGGTTTTGAATTCATGAAGTTTTGAATTATCCTCAATTTGATTTTTGGCAAATCCTTAAGAAATTGACTTGCCTGCCAACTCATATGCAAGCATGGGCAGGCATAAGAGTGCTGTCGACAAGAAAGTTCCTCCACTCCTATTATTAAGAAATTAGAGTAAGTATGCATTAGCAGATAAATGTAAATGCATGCTTAATGTGCCTCTCCACAAGTTGCTATATCTAACTATACGTGGATTTCTCTAATCTCACAACTTTCCATGATCTCCATGCTTTTTAAAAGTACCTCAAGAATTGGCTTTGTGCCCTTCTTTCAGCTACACGTATATTATGACCTGCAGTGCTCAGCTCTTTCAAGCAGAACATTGATTGATTATAGCATTCGTGATCTGTTCTGCACACTCACAGCTTCAAGTCTGCCATGCTTTAAAGCATAACATCCATTCCATTCACTGGTTGAATGGGAGCCTGGCACCAAACCATCCCCTTGTAATGCTGCTGGGAATCTGCTTCAGTTTCTGACCTTGTACTCATGGTCTCCAGCAACGAATCATTTCTGATCCAATGTGGCAAAGCTGCCTGTGAGGGTTTTTCTTTGGTGGAATGAGGCAAGTGCTGGAGCCATTCAATTCTGAGGCATGGGGTGGAGAACTGCAGGTCATTTGGAACTGGCAGCACCTGCTCTATGCATTGATCTAGATCCCATTGGATATGATGGAAGTTGTTGTCTCCTCCTTCCTGGGAAACAAAGAAAGACAGGATAGCAGCTTCCGTCATACTGTGGAGAAATTAAATAGGATTAGTGCAATGGGTGATTGATAGTTGATATGGACTCTGTGGGCCAAAGACCGTTTCTGTGCTGTGTGATTCTACAGGAGTATCCATTGCATGCAGTATATGAGGTACTAATCAAATAGTCTCTTTATCATAAACCTTTTCACTATTGATTTTCAATCTCCTCATTTGTCTACTTCTGTAAAGGCTTGCCACTGTAAAATGGGTGGTATCTGCTTTCCTCTAATATTGCCATCTCACTTAATCCTGAGTAAAATCTTCCTACCATGAATAACTGTGTCTTGCTCTTTTAACCACTTTTCTTTGTCCTTCTCTAAAAGATGCTTTTAGAAACCTACCTCATGGAATTAGGTACCAGCAGTTTTTCGAAGGTCTTCTTGTGTGGCTCAGCATCAGTTTTGATCTGTGAGTAGCTTGAGACAGATTTACTACCTTATTGATGCTTTACAAATGGGAATTGTTAGTAGTTTTACAGCCTCCTGCTGACAAATGAGATTTTCCCTCCTGAGTTTTGCTTTTAGAATGTACCTTTATTGTTTAAGAATAGTGGTAAGTTTCAAAAATGTAACATTTTTTCTTCAGACACAAGCTTCACAGTTTGTATTTACAATAGGACTTACTGTTTTTATTAAGCTACGTGTAAATAGTTTATGGTAGTTGTAGTGTTTTGTTGTATCAAACTTTTCCTTCATTGTGGCTGCTGTATAAACATTGTAAATATTAGAAGCTACAACTTCAGGACAATGTGACCTTCAGGAAAAGGATTTTATTTCAGGAGGTGTGGAGGTAGAAATGTGTGTGAGATTTGTCCTTGAAGGGGCATATACTGTAAGAAGTTGTAAGTTTTTTTCGCTAGGCTTATCTCAGATACATAATAAACGCATTCAAATCGGAAACAATAAAGATCCAATGATAATGCATGTTCCTTTTCTTCCGTAGATGCATATGCTCACTATGCAATAGAAATTATAATTTAATTTTGACTTGAAGCTTTTCAAAAACTGCCTGTTTCTGGGAAACATTGCGGAACATGCTGGTTATGAAGCTTTTTTCTGCAATAGTGATTTAAGTAAAATAGTAACGTATTCCATTCCTTCTGCTCACCTGTAAAACCATTAGCACAAAAATCAGAGGAGTACCAGGAAATGCACAAGCTGCACATCTAATTTGTCAAAGTCAAGGCCGATTATCATGGCACTTTCTACTGCAATTCAGCCCTGTGACACTAAAGGCCTTGAATTACTCTTGTTCCCTTTTTCAAACATTTGTTATTTAATTTCTGGCCTTTTAAATTTTGAAAACAATAACAAGGGGAATGAATATGAAGCCTATAAGTCTTCATCCCCTGCCAACTACAAGGATAAATGAACAAGTATAAAGGATCCAGTTATTTGGAACCCAACTTGATTAAAGCCAGGAAATATCGTGCATGACATTAGGATAGAGTAAGTTTACAGGAGAAGGTGATTCGTCTGTGCTTAATGTATTAGGGTGATAAGACTTACTAGGTTACTAAATAAATCATCAGTATAGACATAACAATCATAGTGGATGACCAATTATTTTTTAAAAGGCGATAGAATACAAGGGTAAATTAACAAGAAATATTTCAAAACATTAAGATCTTCAACACTGTAGAAGGAAAAGATTATCTGAAATAAATGTGAGCACCTTAGATTAAAAGTCCAAGTACTTAAAGTGGGGAATAGCAAATTGGCTGAGACATTTCTACACCATAGCAGGAATGCTGAGGAACAAAATATTGAACTTAATGAAATTAAAGCTGCTGAAGAGGACTATGAAAATCATGAGGACTGAAAATTGGCAAAACCACTGCATGAGTTGGCATGGTCTAGAGTTCTAAACAGATGGCTGCACAGATAATGAATGCTTGAGGGATGTTCATTCAAAATTCCCTGCTATGGAACGTTCTCAGTAGAGTGAAGGTAAATGAATTATTGCTAATCAGGAATAGGGAGAGGAAATGGGGAACTGTAGGCCATATATCAACTGAATAGCCTGAATGATGGTAGGGCCTCTGAAATTTCACTCAGACAGCAGTCACTTAAAATTATTATCAAAGCTTAGACAGTCTGCAAAGGCTCATTCACAACTGTGCAAGTATTCAGTGTAAATGTCTCTGACACTGAAGGGCATTTTAAACTACTAATATTTGATGGAAATGAATGAAAAGTTAAAAAAAAGTCGTGTCTAAGACTTTTGAATCTAATTAAAAAATTAAACTAAAATAAATCAATTGGGAGGCAAAAAGCTTGGTTTCCCCTTTGCCCCCTAACTAATGAGGCCTCCAATTCTAAGCAGCTGCAAAAACTGAGAGGTAGGGTAACCGTTGGAGATCTCAGCCAGACTGTGCTTCTCCATTGGACATGACAGGCAGCAGAATAACACATTCCATGCTCTCAATATGAAAGCATTTGACTGCATTTGTGCCAAAACCCCAAACTTTCACCCATTTACCTGCAAGGTATCAGACTGTATTAGGCAGATGGAATAAGGTGGAAAAACATGTGGGTGTTCACTTTGGTAGGAAGGATCAAAAGTACAAATATTTTTTAAATTAGTGAACATTGATGATTTAGAGAGAAATTAAAGAAAAAAATTGATAAAATGCAGAACTATGAAGTTACATCCAGCAGTTTAGAGGATAAAAATGTTTGGAGTGCAAGGGAAACATATTTACTTATGAGTTCTCAGTCAGATAGAAAATCTGAGGAAGGACATTTTTTAGAGTCGGTGCTGGGTGGACTCAGTTAAATTAATTCTGGGGTTAAGTGGTTGCTTGTTAGGGGAAATTTTGAATAAAAATAGATCCAACTTACTGAAGTTTACAAAATCATGAACTCATTGATGTCTGAGAAATGGTCCGTGTGGATCCTCTAGAGGCATTAACTCGGGATATGGGGATCAACCATTTAGAGTAAATGTATAGAGAAATTTTGTTGTGCAGATATTTATAAATCCTTTAGAATTCTGAAACCCAGAGATCTGTGGATCTGTGCTGAGTAAATTCAGGTTAATATTGAAACGTCTTAGCACAGTAAGCAAAAAAGCAAAATGCAGAATTAGGAAATATGGTGAGACAGTGGATGAGGAGCAGGTTCAAATATGCCATTGAGTAATGGAGAAGGTGAACAATCATTCGTCAGCTTTTGGTCAAAATCTTGGAATTCCCTATCAAACCATATTGTTGGGGTAGCTTCATTACAAGGACTGTATTAGATGAAGAAAACATTAAGGACCACCTGTCACAGTGCAACCACAGATGGGCATGCTTTGCTGGTTTTATCAGGCAGGAAAATTATCCAACTGTTGTCTAGAGCTGTGAAATAAACAGTAAATGTGTGCTGTGTATCAAATGTTCTGAAATTGAATAGAAATGTTAACATCAGCAACAAATAATTTCTATATAGAATATTTTATATAGAATATTGTAATAACATGTACTTTACAGATGGGGAAACTATGTTACAGTCCTAAGATTAGTCAATGTGACTAAATACTCAGTCAAATAGAGAGAATTTGAGAAGGAGACAGAAAAAGTCTGAGCAGCTTAGACAGACGATTCTATAGATTGGGACAAATTAAACTGAAGGTAATATTACCAGTGATGGTGCATGTTGAGGCTGCTAGGGTCAAAGAGGCAGCAAGTCTGGAATTGTGGGTGTTTTTGTAAAGCTTAGTGTTAAAAATAGAATAGCAGCATCCCCCCCCCCTCCGCCCCAAGATGTTTTCTGTGATTGTAAGATGGAAGGTCATAAGCTGAAGCATTGTTTGGGTTATACTTAGGGTACATTACAAAAATGAACTGAAATTTGTTCCAAGTTCAGTTGTTTCAAACGAATGTCAGTGTTTATTCTGGAAGTTCTCCAACCACAAAAAGAATAAGAGTGGTTCTATATCATTCTCCAGGCATTGCTGTTGCAAAGACTGATGCTTGGTAGTGAGCGTTTGGTTACATGTACCCATTGGTCTAAATGACAAATGAGGATGTGGTGAGGCCAGCCATTCTCATGCAGACAGCAACTGGAGGGTTAGGTGGACCTATCCCAGTTTGTGGGTCCAGGACATAATTCCTCTTTGGATCTTGCCCAAGCAAGACCTTTAGTACCATGTCTAAAATCCTCCATGTCCTTTTGTTGAAATCCTGAACTATTATGAAACATGTCAGCCAACACACCTCAATCTTTCAGTGAATGTGAAGGTCATGTATATCAGGCCACAAAACTCGTATGTTATCAGTTCTCAAGTGCTAATACCTCCCTTAAACTGTATAAGCTAAAACAAAATATTCATATTGGTGTGACTTACTAACACATAATTATTCAGTGACTGCTTTTCTACTTCATCAAAATAACCGCTGTGTTGCTTAATAATAACTAAGCCCATTTTCAGTTTTTAATGGCTGCTTTGAGCAATGAGTCTTGACAGCTGCTGAGCTTTTGTGAGTTCCCTTTTGGTACAAACTATTGAAGTTATTTCAGAATATTTTGGAATATTACCTGGTCCATTTCAGTTTGGAATGTAGGTCTAAAGCCTGACTGAAAGTTGTATATATGGTTTCCTGCATGTCTACCTTTGATATGATTCTGATATGGAATCATGTCCAGCTAGAGTACAGAGTAGGAACTGCTGGTGTTCGTCAAAGAATTGAATTGACTTTGTTTGTTACATCCTTCACATACATGAGGAGTAAAAATCTTTACATTGCGTCTCCATCTAAATATTTCATCCATAAATTTATGGTTAAAAGTTGTGGTTATATTGGAATATATTTACAGTGAAAACTTTTCTCTGACTAGGACGCAAGGTTAAACACACATATTAAAAAAAGCTGTATTTAATTGTACCTATTAAGGCTATGAATGAAAAGCAGAATGTTGTGTGTTTAGTTCTGGTCCCCTCATTATAGGAAGGATATGGAGGCATCAGAGGAGATTCACCAGGAAGCTACCTGGTTAGAGGGCATGTCTTGTGAAAATAGGTTAAGTGAGCTAGAGCTTTTCACTTTGGTGTGTTGGGGGATGAGATTTGACTTGATGGAGGTGAGTAAGATGTTAAGAAGCATTGATAGATTAGAAGTTTTTCCCAGGGTGGAAGTACAAGAGGACATAGTTTTAAGGTGATTGGAAAGTTTAGTGGGGGTGTGTGAGATAAGTTTTTTACTCAGAGTTGTGGGTGCATGGAACACCCTGCCAGGGGTGGTAGTAGAGGCAGGTACATTGGGAGCATTTAAGAGACTCTTAGACAGCACATAGATGAACGAGAAATACCTGTTTCCCAGGGCGCCAGTAGCAAACACCAGAAGGCATATGTACAAAATTAATGGAGGGAAGTTTAGGGAAGACATCAGGGGTAAGTTTTTTACACAGAGGGTTGTGAGTGCCTGGAATGACTTGCCGGGGATGGTGGCGGAGGCTAAAACATTAGGGGTACTTAAGAGCCTCTTGGACAGGCATATGGTTGAAAGAATCCTGAAATCGCCTTGAAAAGAATCCTGGTCCGAACTGTTTTACTTCCCTCTGCTGATCTCGTGGTCCCATCTGAAGCTGCCAAAAACATCTCTTTCCTTGCCCTCTCATTCTTTTACCTTTCACATCCAGTGCCCAATACTGTTGACCTTTATCCTTGCATTTCAGCAAATGACATCCCTGAGATTTGAAGGTGATAAGTACAAGAGCAGACTATAGTGGGGCTTTGGCATAGGATCTGGATGTATCCACCTGCTTTACTGTTTATGGAATGCATTAGGAAATGAGTTCTGCTGTACACTGACAATAAAATCGCTTCAAAACATTAGGTGGAGGCTAAAACATTAGAGGTATTTAAGAGCCTCATGGATGAAAGAAAAATGGAGGGTTATGGGGTAGTGTGGGTTTAGTACTTATTTTAAGGATTATATGGGTCAGCACAACATGGAGGGCTGAAGAGCCTGTACTGTGCTGTAGTGTTCTATGGTTCTATGGTTCTAAGAGCTGTGTGTGGGGTGGTGTGGGGGGGGGGGGTGGAAGGTTTGGATTGATCTTGGAGTAGGTTAAAAAGTCAGAACAACTGTGCAGTACTATTCCGGGTACTTTGTTCTAATGCTGATTGGGAATTTACATTAGATAAGAAGGCTGTGAAGGAGTTCATTGATTGTTTTAGAATTAAGCTCTGAAGTATTTATCTGAAATTAATATTACTGGATAGGTGTTCATTTTGAGATAAAGCATAAAGAACTATTTTGGCATCAAGGCAGCATGAAGTGTTTTGAGCAATACAAGATAGCAGAATGAAGTTAAACATGAAAGGAAATAAAGCTTAATAAGATGAGAATGAGATTAGGAATAAAATTTGAACTTAAATTTTCATGAAGAGAAAAGGATTATTAAGAATACAGCAAGCCAGATAATGCCAAGAATTGGTAATGCTTTATCAAGGCCAACAGCACAATTAATCAGTCATCAACCTGATCACCAAGGTACGGTGGTGGTCCTTAGATGTTAGAATTTTTGTTTTTCTTTATATTAGTAGTAAGAGAAATTGTATTTTTGGAGGGTAAACACTTAAAGACTGATTGGTGAAAGTGAAAGATGTTGCTTACAATATTGAATGAAGGTTATAAAAGCACTATATTTAGATAATCTTGTAAAATTGATTGTGCAGCAATAATACATTCCCCTTTGTGGAAGATTAAAACTCATCTTTTTTAGTTTTATTGGTGTTTATAGGAAAAATACATGGCACAATATGAGTCAATTCTTAGGTTAAACTGTATGACGTAAACAAGCGAGCCTTAATAAGCAGCTTATTGGGCCATGAACAATATCTTTAAAATGCAAGAGATTTCATAATGAAGTGTAAAAGCTGAATCTAGTAAATCACAGTTTACAAAAAATTAGTATTTACTGCTTAAATGATCTTTTACTTCACAACTCAATGCAGATTAGACCAGAATTCCATTCCCTTCAATGAATTTAGTTAAGTGGGCCTTTTGTTTACATGTCAGTCCAGTTTTCAGTTCTTTAAACCTTTTTAGGACTAAATCAATGCTTGAGGAAGTATCCAAATTCAATATTTTCTCCCAGATCATATGTCCATTGTTTTAGACAAGAAGAAGCTAAGTGATTTTCCTTATTATGTTACCTTTGCTTAAAGGAGATGAATGAATAACCTGTCTTTCTTGATTACTTTGTCTATAGAATTGACATAATCTGAACAAAAAGCACAACAGAAGTTTGGACTTTCTGTATGTGGTATAAAGATAGCAGCAAATGAATATAATGAAGGTAACTGGATAATGTTTAAATCTCTGCAATATAATCAATCACTTTTGGATGTTACTGTTTGGAGTAGGGTGACTTATATTGCAGTGGTATTTGAATATTCTGTTTAAGGTATTTCAGGTTTAAACTAATGAAGCGCAAGAGCAAAGTATCACTTGGTGTTATTCATCCAGAACAGAGGCTTTGAAGTATATCTTAAAAATGCTTTTTATCCTGTTGGAAATAAACTCCTTCAAATATTTAGAATCTTATATTTACATGATATATGCAATCAAATAATGCTTTTGACTTGGATTAAGTTTGTCAGAACCTTTTTAACCAGCTTTGTACTAAAGTGCGCTTGCCTGCCAAGATATTCCACTAAAATGGTGATCATAATACACCATTTCACGCTGGTAATGTTGAAGGTAACTTTGATTGTCTGACAACCAAAAAGTTTGATGTCAACTTGCACATTGAGACTATAATAATTAATGGACTGATTTATGTGGTAATTAGTCCGATTATTCAGCAGCTGCAGTTGTTGGAGTGCAGAGATTTTTCTCTTTTTATCGAAGGGATTAGTGGCTCAGGGAAGGTTTCAAACTGACGTCTTGTTTAGAAAGAAACCCTTTAGTCTTTGTACATAGTGTGCACCAAAGGTGAAGGAAAAATCAGTTTCTTGTCATAAAGTCTGTTAAGTAAGGATAACTTCATAAATGTATAGGATTAGATATATTTGTTTTATTTTCTGTAATATGGATGGAAAAACTCTCTCATTCAGTTTATTAATTAAGTGAGAGAGGGCATACAGAAATACCACATTCCTGCCTGGCAAAATATTTCTGCAGCTCCTGCACAGATGTCAAATTCAACCTCATCCATCTTGCCAGTTTCCAAAGCATATGGGGGAATACCCCATTTCACCCCAGAAAAGGAAGGCAGCCTGTAACACTGAAGCAGCCTGTGAATTTATCCCAATCCAGATCTCAGACCAACCTGAGCAGCAGCTCAGATCACAAATTTCCATACAGATGCACAGTGCTCTGCTTAAAGTTGGGGAAACTTAATTTGTTTTAAGAAAGGAGGGAGAGAGAAATCAGGGAATTATAGACCAGTTAGTCTGACATCAGTGGTGGGGAAGATGCTGGAGTCAATTATAAAAGATGAAATAGTGGCACATTTGGATAGCTGTAACAGGATCGGTCTGAGTCAGCATGGATTTACGAAGGGGAAATCATGCTTGACTAATCTTCTGGAATTTTTTGAGGATGTAACTATGAAAATGGACAACGGAGAGCCAGTGGATGTAGTGTACCTGGACTTTCAGAAAGCCTTTGATAAGGTCCCACATAGGAGATTAGTGGGCAAAATTAGAGCACGTGGTATTGGGTGTGGGGTACTGACATGGATAGAAAATTGGTTGGCAGATAGGAAACAAAGAGTAGGGATTATCGGGTCCCTTTCAGAATGGCAGTCAATGACTAGTGGGGTACCACAAGGCTCGGTGCTGGTACCGCAACTACTTAAAATATACATTAATGATTTAGATGAAGAGATTAAAAGTAACATTAGCAAATTTGCAGATGACACAAAGCTGGGTGGCAGTGTGGAATACGAGGAGGATGTTAGAAGAATACAGGGTGACTTGGACAGGTTGGGTGAGTGGGCAGATGCATGGCAGATGCAGTTTAATGTGGATAAATGTGAGGTTATCCACTTTGGTGGCAAGAACAGGAAGGCAGATTACTATCTGAATGGTGTAAAGTTAGGAAAAGGGGAAGTACAACGAGATCTAGGTGACCTTGTTCATCAGTCACTGAAATTAAGCATGCATGTACAGCAGGCAGTGAAGAAAGCTAATGGCATGTTTGCCTTCATAACAGCAGGAGTTGAGTATTGGAGCAAAGAGATCCTTCTGAAGTTGTACAGGGCCCTGGTGAGGCCACACCTGGAGTATTGTGTGTAGTTTTGGTCTCCAAATTTGAGGGAGGACATTCTTGTTATTGAGGGAGTGCAGCGTAGGTTCAGAAGGTTAATTCCCAGAATGGCGAGACTGCCATATGTTGAAAGGTTGGAGCAACTAGGCTTGTATACACTGGAATTTAGAAGGATGAGAGGGTGTCTGATTGAAACCTATAAGATTATTAAGGGATTGGACATGCTAGAGGTAGGAAACGTGTTCCCGATGTTAGAGGAGTCCAGAACCAGAGGCCACAGTTTAAGGATAAGGAGTAGGCCATTTAGAACAGAGTTGAGGAAAAACTTTTTCACCCAGAGAGTTGTGGATTTGTGAAATGCTCTGCCTCAGAAGGCAGTGGAGGCCAATTCTCTGGATACTTTCAAGAAAGAGTTAGATAGAGCTCTTAAGGATAGCGGAGTCAAGGGATATGAGGAGAAGGCAGGAACGGGGTACTGATTGTGGATGATCAGCCATGATCACAGTGAATGGCGGTGCTGGCTCAAAGGGCCGAATGGCCTACTCCTGCACCTATTGTCTATTGTTTTGAATATTATGGAAAATTTCTAATGAGTTTTAAAATAAATTGAAAATCCTTAAGTCAGCTTGTTCACATGCACAGGTGCCCATAATTCACAACCAGTGGAGGGCCTGTATAAGAGTTTAAGAAGTGTCATTACCAGTTTCACAGTGCTAAGGTGTAGGCAGTAGGTGCTGAATAGCCAGCAATACTCATCCTATGAGTACAGAGAACAGGAATTAGAACAGTAGATATAGACAATGTACTATAGGTCATAAAAGCATGTAGGTATAATAGGGTTTTAATAGGTAGATGATATTAACTTCCCTAATATTGACTAGGACACATATAGTGCTAAGTGGTTAGATGGGCATAATTTATTTAAGCATCTCCAGTAGATGGCTCTCTAGAGAGGAGGCAATGCTTGATCTCCTTTTGGGAAATTAGCTTGGGCAAGTGGATGAATGTTATCTAGGGAGCACTTTGGAAGCAGTGACCATCATCTATGCAAAAGGATGGGACTGGCCCATAGATTAAAGTCCTAAATTGGAAGAAGGCTAATTTTGATGGCATTAGTCAGAAACTTGCAGAGGTTGATTGAAAAAAGCTGTTAGTAGGGTAAAGGAACAGCTAGCAAATGGGAGGCCATCAATAGGGAGAGTTCAGGAACAGCATGTTTCGTTAGAGTGAAGGGCAAGGCTGGCAGGATTAGGGAAGCCCGGATAATGGGGGATATTGAGGCTCTGCTCAGGAAAAATGAGGAATAAGTTAGAATCAGCTGGAATCAAGTGAATCTCTTGAGGAATATACCGGATATAAGAATAAACAAGAAATAAATCAGAAGGGAAGAAAGAGAGTGGCATATCATTGGAGGATACGGTAAAGGAGAATCCTACAGAGTCTATAAATATATTCTGGGCAAATGAGTGACATGAGGGAGAATAGGTCTCCTGAAAGATCAGTGTGCTCATCTAAGTGTTCAGCAACTGAAGATGAGTGAGTCTTAAAATGAATTCTCCTGATCTGTACCATGGAGAAAGTCATGGAAACTGGGAAATTCGAGGCATGGATGACCTGAAACATATTGATAATGACTGAAAGAGAAAATGTTGATAGTCTTGAGGACCATAAAAGTGGATAAATTGCCAGCCTATCCAATTTCATGCAAGGATATTGTGGGAAGCAGGAGAAGAAATTCATGGGGCTCTGGAAATTTTTCTTCACCAAAAGGTAAGGTACTTCTAGACTGGAGGATAGATAGTGTTGTACTTTTATTTAAGTTCAAGTTTAATTGTCATTCAACCATACATGAATATCCATGAATATAGCCAAATGAAACAGCATTACTCTTGTGCCAAGATGCAAACCACATTACCAACAGTCATACACACCACAAGGTACATATAGCACATATAAGATAGCAAGCACATATAGGATTCCAAGCATGTATACAATAACAGTAAAATATAATCACACAAAAAATGTACAGTCCATGACCCTGAGTCCATGAATGTTGCAGCAGTCAGCAGTCAGCAGTCGATACAATACAGCTTGTCTTCTGTTAAGTGAACCCTGAGTTCAGCACCAACTTCAGCATGTACTCTGTGCCATACTGCCCCTGGCACTCTGGTGGAACGCATTGGCTCTCTCCCGGGCGGCTGTAAACAGGTTTACACTGTGGCTTGAGGCCTAGTCCAGACTATGATCAAGACCACGCAGCTCCTCTGCCATCCACCAATAAATAAGCGAATAGGAGCATTCCTCATTCACAATGTCCAACAGAGTCTTGTGATCACAAGAAAAGCGACTAAGACGACTACTTGATATTGGACTGCACACAGCTTTTGCACACCAACTCGTCCGATGCCTCTCTCGATGCAGGCAGCAGCACGATCCGCGCAGAGTCCAGCTCCTTCAGCTGCTCCAACAAGCAACTTGCTGATATGTTTTTAAGTTCTTAATATCCAGCAGTGTGTTGTGATCCTGAGAAAATATGTTTAAAAAGGGCAATTACAACTTTGGTTGGCCCCCGAGAGGTCGCTGCATTTGAATGTATGGCCATCTTAAAATACTGTAAGAAAGTTAGTGAGAAAAAGCCTGGGAACTACAAGCTGATGAACCAAAATTCAGTAGTAGAAAAGTTACCTGTCAGGAATTCTGATATTGAATCTACCTGCATTTGGAGAGGCTGGCACAGGGGACGGTCAGCATGACTTTGTGTGTGGGAAGCTGTCTCTTTAACTTATTTTTGTTTTGAAAAGGTGATAAGACCAGGGTGGTAGATGTTATTTTCATTGACTTTAGTAAGGTTTTTTACAAGGTCCCACATACTATATTGGAAGGTGAGGTCACATGCAGGTGAGCTAGTTATTTGGATACCAAAGTCTTACTTTATAAACTCTTAACAGCAGGTTCATATTTAGTTGACTGTAAGAGAGTAGTTACCTTAAAATATGCATGATTACTGTTTAGTCAATAAATCCAGGTGTTATTGGATATAAGATGCCTCATCACGTCCTCTCTTCTACCATCACTTCTCTATTTTAACTTCAACTGAGATCTCCTACCCACTACATGTTCTTTCCTTCTTTTTATACATTGTCCTTTCCACCAACAAAATCATATCCGTTTTCCTCATTCCCATTTACAGTAGGTCCTGTTTCCTCATGCTAACTCTCCAAAATCAATGGAAAATTGGCTGGATGGTAGGTAAAAGCAGATAATGATGGAAGAACGTTTCTTTGACCGATGTCTCTGATCAGTGATGTGGCCCCAGGGTCACTGCCAAGGCAATTGTTATTTGTCATCTAATTAAAGATTTGGATGAGAATATCAAAGAATAGTTAGTAGTTTGCAGATAATATTAAAAGGTGGTATCATAGACAGTGAAGAAGGTTATCAAGACTTGCAGCGGGATTGTTATCTGGGTTAGTGAGCTGAGGAATGGCAAGTGGAATTAAAGTCAGATGAGTGCAAATTGTTATATTTTAGAAGGACAAATAAAGGTAGCACTTTTCTATCGAACAGAAGAGCTCTGAGTACTGCTATGGAACAGAGGGACCCTGAAGTACAGTCATATAGTTCCCTTAAAGCGGGGTCACAGGTAGATAGGGCAGTGAAGAAAGCTTTTGGCATGCTGCCCTTCATCATTCACCGTAGAATACAGAAGTTATGTTGCAGTTGTGAAATACTTGATCAGGCAACGCTTGGAGTATTGTATTCGATTCTGGTTACCCTGTTATAGAACGGATGTAATTAAACTGGAAAGAGTGAAAAAAAGAGTTGCAAACATGTTTCCAGTACTCAAAGGAGCTAGACTGGCCTTCATTCCTTGGAACATAGGAGAATGAGGGTGATCTCATAGAGGGCTATAAAATCACAAGTGACATAAATGGGGTGTATAGTCTTTTTCTAGGGTGGGGGAATTGAAAACTAAAGGATGTAGTTTTAACATTAGAGGTGAAAGGTTTCATGAGGACTTGAAGGGCAAGAGTTTTCACACAGTTCGTGGTGAATATATGGAACCAGCTAGCAGAGGAAGTGGTCAAGGCAGGTACACCAGCTACATTGAAGAAGTTTGTGGACAGATATATAGATGTCAAGAGTTGAGAAGGGTTTGGGCCAGGTGCTGGAATATGTGACTGGCTTGATTGTTGGTGGGCACGGACATGCACAGCTGAAGAGCCTTTTTCTGTGCTCCGCAACTCTATGACTGTGTAGGCTTAACTATATCCTGTTCCCTCTCTTAGCATTTCCTTTCCCCAATCTTCTTACCTTCTTGACACCAAGTCACAGAATCCTCCTTCAATTAGTTTACTCACAGCTTTTTCCTAGATGTTCTCCTCCCTGCTGTCAAGATTTTGATTCCTCATATCCATCCCACATTTTGCTATTCTTCCCTATTCCCTCTCCAAAGAGATACTTCTTTTCAGTAAATTTCACTCATCACCTCTTTGGAATATCTACTCCTGTTTCCTATCACAATGGAGGTTATCACTTCGCTCCCTGCTACTTTCTGTCTTTGCTTACCAAATTTTTTTTCTCTTTTTGTCCCCTCCATAGCATTCCCTGCCATTCTCCATTCTGCTCCTTGCCACACCCCAAGCTAATCAATCTGATGTGGTTCTGCCTTGCTCACTCTTGCACTGGGCTATCCCTAAGCATCCCTCACTGAGAACTCCCTCTGCAGCTTACTGTACATGTCCATCAAGTTGGGTGTTTATAGGTCAGGGGTTGGAGGAAAACTGATCCTAAAAATAATAATGAGATCGTGCCACTTCGTTCAGCAGGACACTTGAGTCTTTGGCCTTCCAGTTTCAAATCCCTGCACCATCCCCTCGTGCACATAAATGCATTTTATTCCAAATGTAGTGGGAGCAGATACACAAAATTTTGTCAGCATATATTTGCGCAAACTCGCAGTTTATTTTTAAACCGTATGCCTTTATTAATGCAAGGTGTCAACTGAAAAAAACAGCATTTTAAAATAGATTCAGCATAATACTACAATGACATTTCATTTAATTTATAGTGAGTGTTAGAGCTATAAATACATCAGCATGTTAAATTTATTCTACTGCCTTAGAATGCAGCTTATTTTTGCAAATTTCCACCTTAATATTGACCTCAGGAGATTACTCGGATTACTTTGAGGCTACAAAATTAGAAATGTCTAGCACCATTCAAAGTCTGTTAGAAAGATTGTGGCATTTGAAGGAAATTACTTATGTGAAATACAAAAAGCATATCCTTTCTGCCCTTCTAAAGTTTGTTTGTCATAGATTCATAGAGCAATATATGCTCTATGCTGGCCCTTTGGCCCAATGGGTCCACTCAGTTGAAGCCAATTTTTTGTAAAAGGACTGACAAATATAAGGAGAAGTTGTCTTCTTTAATCCTAATGGATGGAAAAAAGTTCAGGCTTAAGTTTTAATTAGAAATATAATTGTTTGGCAGATGATCAGATTCTCTGGGGCATGCAGATTGGCCTGTTTTGGTGCAGTCGTTGATTGCAGTTCAGAAATAAATTCAACATGAGGGATTATTTTTTAATTGGCTTTTGACAATAAAACTCATGTTATGAGTAAACATAGTAAAATGCATTTTGTTTGAAGATCATAGTAGGTGTTTACTAATCAGGGATATTCACTCCTTGAGTTAATTTGAAAGAAAGTTCTTGATTTGGGCAATGGTGGTAAGGCCAGCAGTTATTGCCCATACTTGTTTGTCACTGAGAGAGAAGAAATTGGATCGAAAATGAACAGCAATTTCTCAATCCATTCAGAGTCCAATGGAGACTGCTGGAGGAATAGGCATGTTTTTGTTGTGTCTAATTACCTTACTATGGAGGCTTCCAGATGCCACAGTGATAATGTCAGCTGATAACAGCTTGCACTCACCACCACTGGTCATTGCATGGAGGCTAAGGCTGTCAGTTTTGCAATGATCCCTACTGGCAACCCAATTGATTGGACTATGCAGCATGCAAATTGTGGTTGCAGTTCACACTAAAAATATCCATTTCCTTGTTGGGGTTATCTAGACTTAACTGATTCCTACCTTAGTAGGGGTGAAGTATCGGTCCTGTGAATCAGTTTAGACTGAACCTACTGAAAGCAGGTACATGATATTTTAGAATTACTTCTATGATCAATTAATGTTGCCAGTGTGTGCATTATTGGTAATTCCTCTGATCGTTAAAAAAAAATTGCTGTCAACTCTGTCATTGTGCCTAGCAGGCAAGATTCCTGAGTTGCAAGGGTTAGTGGGTGACTTGACATTAGATTTTGTATAGTTCCAGTAAAGCACCAGTTCAGCACCCGTAAAGGATTTGTGACATTGCCCTAGGCTCATTTGTCTTCCTCTTTACCCTTTCCTGCCTTTGGGTTCAGCATACTTACTTTGGATCTGAACTCCTTATTTCTGCCTTTTGCTTGAAGAAACATATCATGAACATGTTATAGAGCCATAGAAACAGGTCATTTGGCCTATCCAGTCCATGCTGAACTGTTGTTCTGCTTAGTCCTTTAGACCACCACCTGGAACATAGCCCTGCATACCCCTCCCATCCACGTACCCGTTGAAACTTCTCTTAAATGTTGCAGCCGAACCCGCTTCCTTCACCTCTTCTGGCAGCTCATTCCACACTTGCAACACCATATAAGTA
Organism: Hypanus sabinus; assembly: GCF_030144855.1. Lineage (NCBI taxonomy): Eukaryota > Metazoa > Chordata > Chondrichthyes > Myliobatiformes > Dasyatidae > Hypanus > Hypanus sabinus. The sequence goes on from NC_082724.1 coordinate 35,507,480, forward strand.
AAGAAGTTTCCTTCTCAAATTCCCCTTGTGTATTTCACCTTTCATCCTTAACCTATGACTTCTAGTTCTAGTCTCACCCAACCTCAGTGGAAAAAGCCTGCTTGCATTTATCTGATCATTTTGTAGTAGTAGGCCTCCGTTAGTCTCGATAGACCATGGATTTGCACCTTGGAGAGTTTCCAGGGCGCAAGCCTAGGCAAGGTTTTTTTTTTATGGAAGACTGGCAGTTGCCCAGGCTGCAAGTCTCCCCTCTCCACGCCACTGATATTGTCCAAGGGAAGGGCATTAGTAGCCCCTCTATGAAATCTCTCCTTATTCTCCTACACTCTGGGGAATGAAGTCCTAACCTATTCAACCTTATCCTGTAACTCAAGTTCTTATGAAGTATCTTGTGAAGTTTGCCGTTTGCCTTTGAACATGAGCAACATTATGAGAGAATTTTTACCTATGCTCTCTGGAAGATGATAGGCATTTAAACTTGGGATAGAGTCTTACCTACTGTGACTCTGTAGCCCCAATTTGATTGACTACAGCCATAAATTATGAGTAGCTGGAATATAAGCTGATTGATCGCTAGCTGATCAGTAAGCTGATTGATCCTCTAGCTGATTGATCGCTAATTGTGGGGACACATTAGATCTATCTGTCTGGGATTTCAGAAATGGTATAATGGTGGTTTTCCTTTAGCGACTGCATGAAAAGTCAAGGGAGGCTTATAATGGTAAGTTTTTAAATGACATTTATTGAGGGCCATTGTCAGGAGGGCTAGTCTGTGTTCCTTCATTGGTTCTCTCATTCCAATCTACTGATATTTTTGCTTGTGACTCAAGGTGGGTTTCCTTTTATCCTTTCAATTTTAATGGCCATTTTTGTTTAGAATGTTGATTATTGAGATTGGTTTGTTAAAATTAGCAAATCTATGATTCTAGATAGCTGATGTTTTGCTACAATATGTTCCTACTTGGAATTAATTTGAGCCCTATATACTGTATATAATTCCAGATTGGCGTCATGTTTGTCAGAATAGAGCAGTAACCAGGTTTGTACAGCTTTGGCAACAGATGTGTTACTGAAATTAGCATCTGTTCTATGTCAGTGGTACCATAACCAAGCAGTAGCACATAATTGACAAAAGTTAGTGTAGATTTCCGATATGCTGGTGACCTGCTGTTTGTTTACTTAACAACTCGACAACAATTCATTTCCATTCATTCCGTGTGTGCCTGGGAACATTTCAAATTATTGTAAAATGATCATTGCTCCAGAATACAATTTAAAGCACATTTAATTTATAAATTTCAATTTGCATCGAACGTATTGCAGCTTTTAAAGTTTATAACTTCGAGCTTTAGCTTAAGAAACTTAGTAATCAAGATTTAAATGTTCTGCTCATAATTTTGGGCTGCAGCAGAAATTTTCACAATTTCTGACGTTAAGCTTCAAATGTGATCGGGTACCACTGAGATGGTAAAATAGTTTACAACAGAGGAAAGATGATTCTGCCTATATATCGAGTCAGGAGTTCAGATCATCTTGGGCCCTCTCAGTCATTAACATATTTTTCTATTCCTATCCTCTAATGCTGCAGTATGATTTCAGAAATACCAGAGTTACTTGTCTTCACCACGTTTGGTAGTAATGTGATCGAGGCTGAGACAAACAAGGAGTGGACCCAAGCCACTTGGATCTTTGATCTTGCTCCATCATTAACTGAGATTGTGACTGATCTAACATTCCAATTAGTCAATATGGAAGTTTCACTTTATTAGATTTATTAGTTAATTGCTGTATTTAATAATGTTGCATCAGTATCAGCAAGCACATTGGAATACTTTCCGATACTATGATCACAGAAGGGTTCAGAAAGAGCTCATTTGGCCTATTGTACCTCTGGTGGCTCTTTGGGAGTTCTGTTAAGTTAGACCTATCTTTTCCCGTAAGCTAATGAATATTTCCCCTCATGTTAACATTTATTTAAGGGAATGATATGCATATTGATCTAATTTGCTTTGGCTAGACTGTTTCATATTGTTAAATAATGTTTTGAAGAGTAAAATCTCTTAAACTTTCTTAACACGACTGTCAACTATGCATATTCTAATATAGATCTGATCTGTGGCTTCCGTCATTTGTCATCAACTGGGATTTGTGTGTGTGTGTATGTGCGATTGTTGAGGGCAGAAATCAGCTTAAAGTTACCAGAATGCGCATTGTTTAACTGCAGATTTCGGCTTTCGAGTTTTAGTCAATAGTGTGAGTTGCTAGCACATTCAGTGAGCTATGTTCTCAAGTTGATAAGCATATTTCTGTCTCATCTGTTACTTTCTTCTAACAGAAGCCTGTTTTCTCCATTATTCGTTTCATCACAGCAATTCATCAGAGCAGCAAGGATCATCTAAACCCCCGTTAACCTCCTCCAATATGACATCACGAATACTGCTACGGCAGCAGCTCATGCGTGAGCAAATGCAGGAGCAGGAGCGACGGGAACAACAGCAACAGCAGCAGGCAGCACAGTTCATTCAGCAGCGAGTGCCAGTCAGCCAGACACAGGCCATCAACGTCAGTGTCCCCACCAACCTGCCCACAAATACTCAGGTGCCAATGGAAGTCCTCAAGGTATGGCTTAATTTTCATAATCTCTTATTTCTTATCAGACTGCACTGTCTAACAAATCAATATTTTTGAACAAATGTTCAGTAAATCAATGAAGAGAGAATGGTATTCTACCTAATCTAGCTGAGCCATAAGTGCAGCAGGAAAATTACATGTGACGTAAATATTTTAATATTTGTGGATATTTTAACATAATGCTCAGAAGCTTGCAGCATTTTTTTTTCTGGATAGCATTGTAAAATAAAAGATTTACTGGTTTGGAAAACAGAAATAAACTAAATTTGATTTACAAACAATGTCATGTTGATTTTAAAGTTTTTATGTTTTTGTGAGGTTTTTCCTTGAACATTTTTTCAGTTGAACAAGTTTAAGTTTTTCATAGAAACTTCTTTGCTACCTAAAACACGCAGAACTTTTAACTCTTTGCCAGTGGTCACATATAATCCGATTTCCTCCAGTGAGTTGATGTCTTCTAACAGCTTTGATTCTTCATCAGACTAGCGAGTGCAGAAGCTTTATTAGTATCTCCTGTTTAACGAGACTATTGTACCTACTTCCCTAATTACTACATGATCTTGATATGGGAGCAGTTTTGAATTTTCCTGTGATGAATCTGCATTTAGTGTTCTGACTCACATTATTGTATTCCTTTATACCATTTAATAGAGGGAAAAATAAAACTGGAACAATTAGATCAACGCACAGTGTTAGAGTAATAGCTGTGTTATTTATCTGTTCTTCCCATCAGGCCTAGGAACAACTTTGAATTTGCTGAAGCTCATATAAAGAATTGAAAAATGCAGTCTCTCTACAACACTTATATGGCATTAAGTGTTTATTGTCTTTGAAATGACATAGTTTAATTTGATTTACAGTTACTTTTTAATTATATAAAATGCCATCTTTAATCGGTAAGACTTTGCCTTGTTCTCTTTGCTGAGCACTCTACATTTAGTTATGTTATTGAAAATAAGGTGTAATTTGCACTTTTTGAAAACATCTCAGAAACTAATAGTAATAGAAGAAACTTCACGTGTTCTGAACTTTGTATCGCTGTGTTCCCCATTCTTTCCTTGGAATAACAAGTCCTTATAAATAACGCAGGTTTATATTAAATATGCAATATTTCCATCTTCTCAAACAAAGATGGCATTCTTTCTATTTGAAACAAAAAGACTGAGACATTTTGGAAATCAATTGCCAATATAGTGCTCATTGTGAGTAGTAAGCCTTTATCTTTTTATTAGAAAGGAGTTGTAATCATTTTACTCGTTTCATAAGAATGTAAGTGGAATCAAAATGAAATATTTTGGAGTGCATGTGCAAAAGGTTGCAAGAAAAAAACTTCTATTAAGACATACGCAATTGTTATATCGATCTGATTAATTCCAGGAATGGACTGTGGACTTCTTTCATTCCTCAGGTGATGTATGTCAATCCACTTAGAAAAAGATGGTTACAGGAGTGCTGAATTGTTGTTGTTCAGGTTGGAAGAAGGCACTAAAGTTACCTCTGGATCAAGGCAGCAGAAGTCAAGAGTTTCTGATTAGTTTCTAATATTCCTTTCTGGAGGCAATTTATGAAAATATTTACAAAAGACAAGAACAGATTCTCACACTTAAAGTCCAGACTTGCATGGGTATTTGTTACTTTGTCAAGATGTCAGAGGGCATCTCAAATGCCTGGAAATGTATTGCATTTAGTGGTGTGAACAACAAAAGATATGCAGGTTGATCTACTCAGAGATAGAGTCTAAGAATGTTGAGAAACGGCATTCATTTCTAAGAGGTTACTCTCCGAACAATTTCAATCAGCCATATTCTCTTGTTTTGTTCTTACATATGCCTAATATACAGTACTGATCTGACTGCCTTCAGGTGATGTCTCATTAAGGTGTATGTCCTTGCTAATTAGTTGGCTGAACAAAGGACACTTCTTTGCTTAGCCAAATCCTGCTCACTGGTCACTTTTCTTTTTGAGCAGTGGCAACTGTTGCTAATTTGGATAGGACCCTCATTAATATAAGTCAGTTGTGGTGCTATGATGTTGCTGTTAGTACCAGGTAGCAAGCAAGAGGAGATACCTTGTGATGTTAAGAGCCTTGCAAGGAGTAGTAGAATTGTTCTGGTGCCCACAGGCTTCACCTGCTGTAACTACCCTTTTCAAACACAAAATGGTTCTGATCCATTCTCTGTGTGCTGTCTTCATGCACATGAACTGCTCATGGTCTCTGTAATTTACTTTGTTATCTATAGCTGGTTAGATTGTCTGTTGGAGTGCAAATATGGCTCAGTAGTTAAAATCAACCAAGGTGGCCCAAAGAGGTGCCAAGGATGCTCTAACTGCCTCTTGCTTGAAGCATCAATCGTACATTTCCTCTCTCATTCAAAATTGGGTTTGAAACATTTTTAATAATTTGGTGTTTACAGCAATGTTGCTCCTTCTGAAATTTAAAACAAATTGTTAGTATTGTGACATTAGTGCTGAAAATTTTAAGAACTTTGCAAGTGTAAAGATTAAATCTGTATACACTATATGTTTTCAAGCTTTTCTTCAAAATGGAATGGACAAATGGACACGTGAGTGAATTCACAAATGTGTTAAAATAACCTTTGTTTCTTTTTCCTTTTTTCCCTCAAAGTCCACTTGTTAAACTCTGATTTTGAAGTATTTGTGTGTCTCGTATTGGAATATTCTAATAATGTATATTATTTATATTGTCTGTGGATCAGAAAATATGATCAGTTCTATTACTTTCATATATTGGAATGTTTTTGACTATTCTTTCACTGATACGAGTAAGTATTGATCTTCATTCTTCCACAGCATAGCATTTCTACTCCAGTCTGAAGGTTCATTCATCTATGATCTGCTTATTTACATCTTACCAGGAAGTCTTGTAGAGCTACTTTTTGTCTTCCAAAGCCCTTTGAAATTCTAAGCAACACACATAAAATGCTGGAAGAACTCTGCAGGTGATGCTGTATCTATGGAACTAAATAAACAGTCAATGTTTTGGGCAGAGACCCTTCTTCAGGACTGAAACGGAAGGGGAAAGATGCCAGAATAAATAGGTGGGGGCGAGGCAAAGGAGGCTAGCTGAAAGGTGATAGATTCTAGCTAGCCCCCTTCCCCTCTCCCCACCTTTTTATTTTGGCGTATTCCCCCTTCTTTTCCAAACCAGAAGGCCCTTGGCCTGAAACATCGTCTTGTTTATTCATTTCCGTAGATGCTGCCTGATCTGCTGCGTTCCTCCGGCATTTTATGTGTATAGCTTTGGATTTCCAGCCTTTGCAGACCTTCTTGTGTTTACCCTTTGAAATCCTGCCTTTTCTCAGGTGTTAATCTAAAGTACTAGAGAAGTAGGAGTGGTGTGGCAGTGAAATGATGTAACTCATTCCTCCAGTTTTAGTAATTTGAGAAATCTGTAATAGCTAGCTTTAACAGCAAATCTAATTGAAATTATAAAGCACTTAAAACAATGTTCAGCCTGAGGTGCCTATGAGATACTTGACAACACATAAGTCAGTATTATGCCAATTTGAATCACCCCATGTGATACTAAGAAATGTTTGAAAGCACCCATATGAAAGTAATAATGGATCCAGCAAACGTTTTGGATGCAGAGCTGAAGTCTGCAGTCCAGAATAGTTTCCATTTCCAATAAAGCTTTTCCAGAACAACTACAACATGGGTTGAAATCTAAATTCTGTGTACACATTTTACCAGTGTGCTCTACCATATTGTTTCGTACGTTATTCTGCTCTGCTGCCAGCTGAAATTAAATGAAAATACTGCACATGGTGGTTTAGTCTGAGGTCAAGTTCAGTGGTGGCAAGAAGTCTAATGGTTATAAGCTCATTTGCTTAATTGTGCCCGTTTTCCAGCTGGTGAAGGCTGGAGGGACAAGGACCATGTACTCTGGTGTAAACAGAATGGTGCTGGGGAGGCAGAGGTTAGGCTGTCAGGTAGGGAACGAGATTTGGAGCTTTCCACAGGGATTGCTCCCTACCCGACTCCCTTGTCCATTTGTCCCTCCCCACTGATCTCCCTCCTGGCACTTATCGTTGCATGCAGAACAAGTGCTACACCTACTCCTGCACCTCCTCCCTCACTACCAGTCAGGGCCCCAAACAGTCGTTCCAACTGAGGCGACACTTCACTTGTGAGTCTGTTGGGGTCATCTACTGTGTGCTGTGCTCCCGGTGTGGCCTCTTGTATATCAGTGAGACCTGAATAGATTGAGAGACCGCTTCACTGAGCACCTACGCTCCGTCCACCAGAACAAGCAGAATCTCCCAGTGGCCACCCACTTTAATTCTACTTTCCATTCCCACTCTGATATGTCCAATCATGGCCTCCCTTACTGTCGGGATAAGGCCACACTTAGGTTGGAGGAACGACACTTTATATTACGTCCGGGTAGCCTCCAACCTGATGGTATGAACATCGATTTCTGAAACTTCCCGTAATGCCTCCCCCTCCCCTTCACCATTTCCCATTCCCTTGTCCCTCTCTCATGTTATCTCCTTGCCTCCCATCGCCTCCCCCTGGTGCTCCTCCACTCCTCCCCCCTTTTTTCTTTCTTCCATGCTTTCTGTTTCTTTCAGCAATCAACCTCCTAGCTCTTTGCTTCATCCCTCCCCCTCTCAGTTTTACCCATCGCCTGGCGTTTCTCTCTCCCCGCCCTGCACCTTTGAAATCTATTCCTCAGCTTTTTTTCCTTCAGTCCTTCTGAAGGGTTTTGGCCCGAAAAAGTCAACTGTACTTTTTTCCATCGATGCTGCCTGGCCTGCTGAGTTCCTCCAGCATTTTGTGTGTGTTGCTCAGATTTCTAGCATCTGCAGATTTTCTCTCGTTTGAGATTTGGAGTGGAGTGTGGGAGGTGATCAGAATTAGAGGGTTTATTCATTCAGTTGGGATCTGGCTGTGTGCTCTTTGGGACTGTGGGGATGAGGATCAGGATGTGGGGGCCCATCTTCTGGTTGAGGTAGTGAGTTGAAAGAGGGATTGTGCCAAAGATTGCAATGAAGGTAAAGGTTAATGTTTAGGTGAGCGCTGGGGTGATTGGGATTTAAGAGCCCTTGTAGCCTAATGGGATGGTGAGATTTGGAGATGATAGGCTTAGCCACGAGGGATCCCAGGGTTGTGCAGGCGGGGCAGGGGAATTGTTGTCCAGGATACTTAAGGAAAGATTTGGATATTGTTATAAAATATAATGGTTTGTTTCTTCAGCTGTGGGATTAGCCATCTGGTGAAACACTCCCAAAATGCTGTTTTTTTTGCAAGTTCCAGATTTTTAGATCCAGTGATGATCTCCCTTGTTTTTACCTGCATCTGAAAGGGCATGTAGGACATTGGTTGCCTTCACATGTGAAAGACTGCTTGCTCACTATTAGAGGCCAAAAGCAATAGAGTTGGAATTGAACCCACATCCTTTTGCAGTTGATGATAACAAAATCAGTAGTGATGAATACTTGCGCTAAAATGTAGACTGGAAGATTAATTATCTGTTTGGTCTGATTGCTTGATAATTCCATATTGATTAATTGCAGTGTTTTAAAATGTTTCTTATTTAAATCCCCATCTAATGCCCTATCTGCAATCTCCTTCTTTGTGTTGTTTCTGAACAGTGATGGCAATCTGATTTAAATTTTAAGGGGAGTGAAAATGAAAGGAAATCATTTGATGTTCAGTGTATTCCCCATTCTCTGCAAACAAAAGAAATTCTTGCCATTTGTTTGTTCAATTTGTTTTTCATCTAACATCAAACACAGCAGGGAATGAGTCTTTACTCCTGCAAGCTTGGTGACGTCAGTTAATGAAACATCCTTGAATGTTCCTTCATAATCCAGAAGGAGAATAATTGTGGGCTTTATCCCTGACCAAAAATATGCTTCCCTGTCCTGGTCAACAGATTTCATCACAGAGAGTTTATGTTGCTATCCTACACTCAGTGGCCATTTTATTAGCTTTCTATTGACCACTGAGTATACGTTCATGGTTTTTTGCTGTTGTAGTCTATCCCTTTTAAGGTTTGATGTATTGTGCATTCAGAAATGCTCTTCTGAACTCCACTGTTGTAAAGTGCGGATATTTGAGTTACTGTCAGCTTGAATGAGTGTGGCCATTCTCCTCAGGGCTCTCTCACTAACAAAGCAGTCTCGCCCAAACAACTGCCACTCACTGGATGTTTCTCTTTGCACAATTCTCTGCAAACTGTAGAGACTGTTGAGGGTGAAAAATCCCAGGAGATGAGCAGTTTCTGAGGTACTCAAACCACCCCGTCTGACACCAACAATCATTCTACAGTCAAAGCCACTGAGATCGCAACTTTTCCCCATTCTGATGTTTGGTCAGAACAACAACTGAACTTCTTGACAATATCTGTATGCTTTCATGCATTGAGTTGCTACCACTTAATTGGCTGATTAAATATTTGCATTAACAATGTACCTAAGGTTGAGATACATTGAGTATATCCAATCACAAACAAGAGAAAATCTGCAGATGCTGGAAGTCCAAGCAACACACTTAAAATACTGGAGTAACTTGGGCCAGACAACATCTACGGAAAAAAGTATAGTCAGTGTTTTGGGCTGAGACCCTTCAGAAGTCCTGCTGAAGGGTCTTGGCCTGAAACGTTGACAGTGCTCTTTTCCATAGACGTTGCTTGGCCTGCTGAGTTCCTCCAGCATTTTGTGTGTGTTACATTGAGTATATATTGTGATGTAAAATAGCCTGCAGGACATTTTTAAGTTCTACTCCTCCCTTATCTGCAGTGACACAGAGTGTAGAAATGGGCACCCAGCAGCAAACTGTCAGAGAAGAAGACCCCCTTAGAGCCTTCATGTCTGTTAAGGTTTCACCCAAGTATCAGATACAACAAAAACAAATTCAGTGCCTTTCAGTCCTTCACACAGAGAAACAGAGGAGCTCTTCCTGAATGTACTTTTATGAGCTTGACTTGCAGTATGTTAATTGTAATTACTAATGATATACTCCTCAGAGCACAATTTATCTTAAATGAACGAGCATGGATATATGTTTTAAAGAAAACATCTTGTACTTTTGAGTCTGAATGATTTTACAAGATAACTTGCTTATAATTTGTTTCATCTGTGTGAATTTATGTCAGCCCTTTGCCATTTGTCATATTCAGAAGGCCAATTGGTAGGTGCATCAGATACATGTGCTCTATTTGTATAATTAGGCTAATCTAAATTTCAAAGTAAATTTGTTATCAAACTACTTATATGTCACCATATACTATCCTGAATTCATTTTCTTTCGGGTATACTCAAAGAATCCAATGATCGTAATGGAATCAATGAAAGACCACACCAACTGGGTGTACAAACACTGTGCAAAAGACAATAAACTGTGCAAATACAAAAAAGAAAAAATATTAATAATAATAATAAATAAGCAATAAGTATTGAGAAAATGACATAAAGTCCTTGAAAGTGAGTCCATAGGTTGTGGGAATAGTTCAAGATGGGGCAAGTGAAGTTGAGTGAAATTATTCCCTTTTGGTTCAAGAGTCTGTTGGTTGAGGGGTAATAACTGTGCCTGAACTTGGTGGTGGCCTGACACTTGTCAACTCATGTCCGTGTTGATGGCAAGGTTGCTAAATTGAGACATGTAAATCTAGCTACCTCCCTGTTTAGTCTCTCAGCAAAAGGTGGAATTCATAGGTAGCCTTAGGAGGGCTCCTCAGACAAGTAAAGGAGAGTTCCTTTTGTGAAGCCATAGTCACAGTCATCTGCCCCATCTTTTCATGAAGCAGGTAAACTGTGTTGTCTAATTCTCTGGCTATAGCCAAATAGACATTAAGGAATCAGTAACTGCACTTAATCTGCAAATTGCTATTTTATTAGGGAGATAATGAGATTTGTGCTCAGTGAGAACTGTCTTAATCAACTTCTCTCTATAAATAGACTGCGCAGGTAGCGCAAGCAGAGGGCTTCTCAAGAGTGCAAAGTGTCTTACTTTATCCACAAGGCATTGAGAAAACTACACCAATACTCTAAGGCAAGAAATATTAACACACCTAAAGTTTGTTTGGACAAATTGTGATAGTGATGATTTGGTTATCATCTGACAATCTGCTGTGCCAACTGACTTTGATCCACCATGATGAACAGAAAGGTTACTTGACAGAAATCCAATAATGAATCACCTCAGTATGGCCAGTGAGGACAGACACTTTACAGGCTAGGCAGAGTGATCGAGGTGCTCAGTAGTGAGATGTGTGGCTCAGGGATGCTCCTGGTTGTCATGGTGTTGGATGTGATGGAAGTTGCTTTGTCATGGGGTGGTTTATTTCTGGAGGAGTGTCAGCAGAGGGCAGGGTTTCAAGTCATACTTGGGGGTGGCAAGGTAGAGTAAAGCTATTACAGGACCAGTGACCTGAGTTTAATTCCTGCCAATACCTGCAAGGAGCTTGTACATTCTCCTCATGATTGCATGTGTTTCATCCGGGTGCTCTCATTTCCTCTCATGTTCCAAAGAAGTACAGGTTAGAAGGCTAGTTGGCCATGTGGGTGTAATTGGGCAGTGGGGGCTCAATGGGTCAGAAAGGCTTGCTACTGCACTGTGTCTCTAAACTGTAAACTGAATTCCACAACACTGCAGATATCTTCAATGTGGCACATGTGTGTTCAAACAGGAGGACTAGAAGTGTTGGTTAAATCTGCACTCTGTGGGTAATGCTAAGTTACCAACATTATCAAAATACAGCAATTCAGAAAGAGAGTAGAGATTAGCTTTATTTGTCACATGTGCATTGAAACATGCAGTGAAGTGTCTTGTTTGCGTCATCAGCCAACACAGTCTGAGAATTGAACTGTGCACCCCTCAAATATTGCCATGCTTCTGGCACCAACATAGCATGCCCATAGCTCACAAACCCTAACCCTAAATGACGTCTTTGGGATGTTGGAGGAAACACACGTGGTCATGAGGAGAAAGTACAAACTCCTTACACACAGAAGTGGGAATTGAACCTTACCAGTGATCGTTGGTGTTGTAAAGCATTGCGCTAACTGCTATGCTACTGTTCTGTCCTAAGCTAGTTCTCCATCACCTTCTCCAGCTACTTGGACATGTGTAGTTAAGGATGAGCTTTGCCTGTGACACCCACATACTTGAATGAATTGTTATTGCACAACAGATTGTTGTTATGCCATCAAATTCCTATTGTGAGCTAAGGTGGCAGTAGGCTGAGCAATCGTACCTTGCCAAATGGCTGGGTCTGAAAGTAAAATGGAACTGGTCACCCTGCAAAGCATCAGGTCGAGGCTCTGCACACACCCTGATACTTCACACATGTTTTCAGCTAAGTCTGCCAATACCCCAGCGATGTTATAATGTACACTGTCATCTGAAGATGCTCATCTGATTCCTGGACGTTAAAGGTAGTTGAAAATCATGAAGCTGCAAATCCTGGAAATCTGAAATAAAAAAACCCAGAAATTGCTGTAAACGCTCATCTGGTCAGCCGTCCAGTGGTGTAGTGGCATCAGGGCTGGATTTTGAGGCAAATGGTCCCAAGTTCAAATCTGGCCAGCTCCTTGTATGCTTTCCGTCATTCTGAGTTGAGTGTTGGGCTAGCAACTCAGCCTTGTAAAAAAAAAACAATCAATTGCTATAGAAATGACAAAAATGCCCCCATTGCGCCACAAGGCATGAAAAGGAGCAACAACAACTTAACTGGTCAACCACATCTGCTCAGATGATGGTTAACTGTTTCTTGTTGCCTGAATTCTTAGTGTTTCTCCCATTTTTTAAATATAGAGTTACAGAGCAATACAGCATTGAAACAGGCACTTTGGCTCAACTCTTCCATGCTGAACAAGGTGCCCATTTGCCCCAGATTCCTCTAGACCTTTCTTACCAATGTACCTGTCCAAGTGTACTTTTAAATATTGTTACTGTACCTGCCTCAACCATTTATCTGGCAGTTTGCTCCACACGTGCATCATCTTCCGTGTGGATAAGTTGCCCTTTTAAATCTTCCCCTTTCACATTAAGTCTATGTTCTCTAGTTTTCCACTCTTTTCCATTGAGCGTGTATATTCACTGTACCTACTCCCTTCATAATCTTATACAGCTCTATAGGATCACCCCTCTTTCTCTGATCAATGAATTAAATCAAATTTCAAGAAGTTCAAAGTACAAAGTACATTTATTATCAAAGCATGTATACTCTATATAACCTTGAGATTTGTCTCCTTACAGATAACCATAAAACATAGAAACTTAATAGATCCCATTTTAAAAAAAAAGAAGACAGTTAAACCGAGACCTAGGCTACCCAACCTCTCTCTCTCTCTGACTTGGGCCTGAGTCATAGCAACATTTTCATAAATCTTCTTTCCACTCTTTCCACCTTAATTACATATTTGCTGTAGGAGTACTGCACACAACACCTCACCAACATCATGTGCAACTGTATCATAATGTTCTAGCTCCTATAATGGCCTGACAAAGATGAAGGGCAGCCTGCCAAACACCTTCTTCACCACCCTGTCTACCTTGATGTATTATGAAAGAAGCAGTACGTGCAGGAATTAGCACCTGAGCCCCAATGTGTTTTGAACTCTGGATGAATGAAACTCCAAGAATGAGACCCAAGCCTGAATTTTCTGTGCATCTTGTACTGGATTAGGTTGAATTGGCAGGGGTTAATTACCTATTGCGATTCTCATATTCTGATTTTCATGCACTTTCCAATGTACCTCTCATAGCATTATGCCATCAAATTAAATATTTAAGTCATGAACCAATAATGTTAGTTCCATTTTTGACAATGTAGCAGAATTGTAATTTGAATATAACTCCAGCTTTTCATTAAATTAATATATTTTCATGCTGTCAATATAAATATTATTTTGAACATAGTAGTATTTTTTAAAGAATTGATAAAACAAGCTATTAAATATAAGTTTGTCTGTGGTCTCTGAGCGCCACAATTTAACCTGTAGTTAAGTTAACAATTTATTTCATAAACAAGTGGTGCTAATCTTTTTGGATAATTTATTCTGATTAGTGTTATTTGTCTCCGAGGCAACATCTTTGCTGATAGCATGGTGCTAGAAAGTAAGTGCTTATAATACCTACTCAAACTGCAGACTTTCTGTGTTGTTATCTGAAAAGATAAGTAAGCTAGGTTATAGTTATATATAGATATCATTGACATAAGCCGGAGAAAGCAGTCGAGGTGGGTGCAGTTGCAACATATGCAAGGTATTTGGAGAAGTACATGGAAGGGAAGAGCTTGGAGGGATAGGAGGCGAATGTGGGCAACTGGGCCTAGCAGGGAGAATGCTCTGATCAGTATGGCCCAGAAGGGCTGAAGGGCCTCTTTCTGTGCTGTATGACTGTATGATTCTGGGACATTCCTCAACTCTATGTATGACCAAAGGACTTTTTCAATCTTCTGTATAATTTCTGATGTCTCTATACTGTATGTGATTTTCATCAGCTAAAATGGAAGTCAGTGAAGGATACAGCTGAAATATAACGGTGAGGATGCTATCATGGTTTATTAAGAGCTTTACCTTCCAACTTTCAAATATATTTGGACATAAGAACTTAATGGCTCAATGTGTTTTCAGCTCTTTGCTTTTCTCACCTATTACTCTCAGCTTCCTATTCCCATTCCGACATGTCAGTCCATGGCCTCCTCGTGCCAAGAGGAGGCCACCCTCAGGGTGGAGGTACAGCACCTTACATTCCATATGGGTACCCACCAGCCTGATGGCATGAATATCAATTTCTCTTTCTGGTAAAATATAATTCCCTCTCCCTCATGTCTTCTTCTGTTTCCCACTCTGGACTCTCAGCTCTTCTCACCTGTGTATTACCTTCCTGTAGATCCCCTCCTCCTTCCCTTTCTCCTATGGTCCACTCTCCTTTTCCATCAGGTTCCTCCCTCTCCAGCTCTTTACCTCTCCTACACACCTGGTATCACATATCACCTTCTAGCTATCCTCCCTTCCTTCCCTCTACCTTTTTATTCTGGTGCTTTCTTTCCAATCCTGAAGAAGGAGCTTGGCTCAGAACTTCCATGAATGTTGCCTGACCTGCTGAGTTCCTCCAGGATTTTGTGTGTGTTGCTTCTCGCATTGTTCCCTTTTTCTGCCCTCTCTCCCACCCTCCTGCTTGCAGCCTCTTGTGGAGCTTTACCTATCACCAGCCAGCTCCTACACATCCTCTCCTTTGTTTTCTGGTTTTTGCCCCTTTTCCTTTCCAGTCTTGATGAAGGGTCTTGGCCGGAAACTCTGACTGTTCATTTGCCTCATTGTTTGTATTGATGATGCTGCATGCTGAAGTGTGGAACATTCACATCAAACCTTATACCACCATCAGCTCCCTTCTCTGACATGGAAAAAGCCTGGATGGTTTCTTCTATCAAGAAAGGTTGAACAAGTTGAGATATCACTCATCAAGATTGGAGCCACCTGGCCCTTCAAGCCTGCTCTGTCACTCAATATGATCATGACTGATTATTCCTGGCATCAATCTGCCTTCTGTGCCAGCACCTTAAAGCCCTCAATTTCTTGATCTTCCAAAAATGTATCAACCTCGTTAAATACGTCCGCAGTTTAGCCTCTGGAATGTTTCTACATGGTGATGACTACTCATGGTATTGGAGTATCTCTGAAGCTATGTGGATGATGAATAGCATGGATAGTGCAGACTGGGTACAACATCATTGAAATGTTCAGGCAAGTACCAAGCTGGCGTGATGCCCGCGCCAAGGGAACTGCATGAGTCAATTTCACATTCCAATTCATGAATTCTTTTAGTGTATGCAGTAGGTATTCTCCAGATCAAAAGCACTTGCCTCTTCCAAATAACACCTCAAGAACAACTTTATTACATTGGAATGAATCAGAATCAGGTTTATTATCATCGGCATGTGACGTGAAATTTGTTAACAGCAGCAGTTCAATGCAACACACACTCTAGCAGAGAAAAAAAAATAAAACATAATAATAAATTGACAAATAAATTAATTACATATATTGAATTAATTTAAAAAAACATGCAAAAACAGAAATACTGTATGATTTTTAAAAAAGTGAGGTGGTGTCCAAAGCTTTAATGTCCATTTAGGAATCGGATGGCAGAGGGGAAGAAGCTGTTCCTGAATCATTGAGTGTGTGCCTACGGGCTTCTGTACCCCCTGCCTGATGGTAACAGTGAGAAAACGGCATGTCCTGGGAGCTGGAGGTCCTTAATAGTGGACACTGCCTTTCTGAGACACCGCTCCCTAAAGATGTCCTGGGTACTTCGTAGGCTAATACCTAAGATGGAGCTGACTAGATTTACAACCTTCTGCATCTTCTTTCGGTCCTGTACAGTAACCCCTCCATACCAGACAGTGATGCAGCCTGTCAGAATGCTCTCCATGGTACAACTATAGAGGTTTTTGAGGTTTTAAAACATTTTAATTTTTTAAAATTTTACTTCCGGGCGCCTAGGTGCGACTCGAGTAGCAGTAGTATAAAGAATTATAGAAAGATCGTAACAACATTAAAGCTTAAAAGAAATTAAGTGTATATGTTCATATTTTGGAAAGATCAAATATTTAATCTCACTTTCAATTCTGTTTTCTCAACAGCAACAGGTAAATAGCTCACAGAACTAAACCAATTGTAAATTGGTATATTTTACATAGATTGTTAAACAGAATGCTGTTTTTACTGTTTTCATAACTCTAGTGTTGAAAATAACAATATGTTACCATTTTCCTTTTAATACATTTTTAATTTTAGGCTATAATATCCTCATTTTGCAATTCCAGACTTATTTCGTACAGCTTTTCTAACCAGATAGGAATACAATTATTTGACATCTAACTTCCTTCGGAGTTCTACTTCTAAGGCAATGTAACTTTCACATCCATGGCATGGAAAAGGTGTGACTTGTAGCCCCGAGTGCACACACCCAAGTAACTTATTCTTATGTGAACTTGATGAGTTAATAGTGTAAGGCAAAGAGTAATAATTGGATAGATAAAGGAATAAAATGATGCATTAGAACAAGTGTAAATGGAATGGCTGAATCATAATCTAGTAATGCTGTGTACAGGTGGATTGAATGTTGCTGGATGAAAGGTCAAGCCTGTTCCTCAAATTGTGTTTATATTTAATTGAATTGTGAAACTAAAAAGTTAGAATCAGAAGGGTTGTGAGTCTTTCAGGTATAAAAGTAAGAAAGGAATTGTAATCTCAAAGTTCAAATTAAATTTATTATCAAAGAACGTACTGTATATGTCACCATATACTACCCTGAAATGAATTTTCTCACAGGTATTCACAGTAGATTCAAAGAAACACAATAGAATCAATGAAAGATAGTATATAAGGATGGATAAAAAACCAATGAGCATAAGAAGACAAACTAAAATTACAAAAAAAAGCAGTAATTATAAATAAGTCATAAATAATATTGAGAACATGAGATACACAGTCTGAAAGTGAGTCCATAGGTTATGGAACAGCTCACTGTTGAAGTGAGTGAAGTTAGTCACATTGCTTCAGGACCCTGATGGTTGAAGGATAATAATATTCCTGAACTTAGTGGTTTGGGACCTATGGCTCCTGAACCTCCTTCCTCACAGCATTAGTGAGAAGAGAGCAAGACCTGGATGGTGGAATCCCTTGGTGATGTTTGCTGTTTTCTTATGGTAGGACTCCTTGTGCTCAGTGGTGGGAAGTCCTTTTCCTGTGATGGACTGGGCTGTAGTCACTCCTTTTTGTAGGCCTTTCCATTCATGGGAATTGGTGTTTCCATACCAGTCAGGATACTCTCCGCTGTGCATCTATAGAAGATTGTCAAACATTTAGAAGTCATTCCGAATCTGCACAAACCTGTAAGGAAGTAGAGGTGCTGCCATGCCTTCTTTGTAATGGCACTTACATGCTAGTCCCAGGACAGATCATCTGAAATTAAAGTTACTGATGCTCTCTACCTCTGATCCCCTGATGAAGACTGGCTCATGGACCAGTCTTTCAAGGCAATTCTTTTATTGAGATTTCAGACAGTTATAAATATTCTTTTTATTTCTGCCTGAGCAGTTTTTTTTGCAGAACAACAGTTCAGTTTGAGGCTCTGATGTGAGTCTGAAATGTTAGGTCTGTCTTTTCTCTCTATAGCTGTTGCTAATCAACTGAGTGTGTCCATCATTTATTTATATTAATGAACGTTATACCTTGATACTTCAAAATTTCCTTTTATTTTTCCTTTTCAACAGTTCTTCACCATTTATACAATGCAGAGCAGAGCTTTAAAACATTACAAAATTAGTAGTGACAGATCATGGAAATTCTTGTCATTCATTCTAGGATTTACAAATTCTTGATTGAAATTTCTTTTTAGCCATAAGACAGAATCAAAATCTGATCAGTGCTCTCTGGATAGCAGTTTTAATGGGTATGTCTGTGACAAGATTAACAGATAGCCACTAGTGTTATATAAGAGTCAAAATTAGATTAAGGGTACCAGGCTGAGCTTTTAAACCCTAAAAGTGAAAACATTTATACTGGATGATTCTGTTTTTAATGTGATTGGTGCTTGAATTAGCTAAATGACCTGTAACCTCTCAAGAATAAGTAAGGGATAATTTTAGGGATCAAGACAAAGCCTCCCAGAGATTTAGTGCACACCACACACTAATACATGAAGGAATGCCGATAATTAGCTTTGCTGCTTTCATTCTTTTGGTTGTTTTTTTTAACATTCAGTGCTTTGAAATAATGCCTACAGGTTCATTATCCACAGGTTTAAAGTCTGAAATGTTGCTGTCAAACAAAAGCATATTGTATGATGAATGGTAGTTGCCATGTCCTGTGTGTAATGTGTAGGCATGAACAAACATAGCTGTGCATTTCCTTTGTTTATTGAGGTACTGTCTAGTATTATTTACTATGAATCATTTGAAATTGTAGGAATTAAATTTGGTGAGTTGAGCTTCCAGGTTATTAGATTGAATGTTGTCCATTACCGTGTATAAATTTGACAAGCAGTTCCATCTAGTTGTATTACAGCATTAAGCTTATAAAATGGAATCTCAAGCTGTTTCATCATTTTAATTGAAGGAATTGCATTTATCGTGTGAACATTTTTTAGTAAAGCTCAAAAAGATTCATGATTAAACTAACACTTGGCAGGTGATCTCATGTTCTTGACTATGTTTGATTAAACCCTTTTTAAATGGGGAGAAAAAAACTTGAACACTTAGCTCACTTAAGTAATGGAAAACAAATCTATTCAT
Source organism: Hypanus sabinus (assembly GCF_030144855.1). Taxonomy (NCBI): domain Eukaryota; kingdom Metazoa; phylum Chordata; class Chondrichthyes; order Myliobatiformes; family Dasyatidae; genus Hypanus; species Hypanus sabinus. The sequence continues at coordinate 35,526,384 of NC_082724.1, forward strand.
TTTAATGATTGTGGTTGCATTTAAAGTATATATTTTTTGAAATAATATTGAATTCATCTTTCCAGCTCATGTAGGCATGGCACTGTATGATAATTTGATTCACAAACACACAGGGTTCGACATTATTGTGCTGGATTAGTTGGCTTCAGCAGAGCAACTTTGTCTGTGGAAAAGGTGAAGAAAATTTGTTGAGGATTTCCTTAACTGATTAGTAACAGCTGAGGTTTGCTGAAAAAATATGTATGTGTGGGAATCAAGTGAGGAATGTTTCAACTTCAGCTGTGATAATCTTATGGTCAAGTAGTCTGCTTACGTTTAAAGTTTAGGTTTGCACGTCAGCTGTGGAAAATTGGACTAAGTTCATGAAGATGGAATTCTGCCTCTTGATTGACGAGCATCAGAAGCAAAGGACAAGCTCTTAATTCTGAGCAAATTACTGTTGTGGTTGTTTAAGAAGCAGCATATTATATGAAGAGGCAAAGACAGAGAGATAATTCTGTTTAAAGATATTTAAATTATCTGGGAACAGTTAATATTTGCAAATTTAATAAGTTTTTGTGAAAAATGTTAATGCTTATTATTTTAGTACAAGTAGATTGATCTTACAATATGAACCAATGAAAGATTCATTTGTACTTCAGATTAAATAGTATTTGTTTCTGGGCCAGCTTTTATTTTGATGATTTCTGTTATCTTATGTGATTAGTTTTTGAGAAAATGGTTTTATTGGACCAGGAATTCAGTGCAACTTACACCAGTCATCTGCTGTCATCCAGCATCTCCAATGTAATGGTTTAGTTGTCTGCTGAATGTTTTCAGAGTGTTTCTCATGTACGTTATGGAAATTCAAAATGCGAATCAACAGTTTATAGTAATCAAATTTATGACAGCCAACTAGCTCCTAAAATCTAGACTAATGATAAGTATAGAAATTCTATAATAGTCTTCAAAATCAGAAATTCTGGAAGAGACAAACTGAGCTTGGCGTTCAATATGATCATCCCTCAGAAGCTGGTGGATAACTGTCCTCATTAGGTATCAACACCTCTCTCTATAACTGGATTCTGGACTTCTTAATAAAAAGGCCCCTATCAATCCATGTTGGGAGATGCACCTCTATCTCCATCACATTCAGCACTGGCACCCCCCAGGGCTGTGTTGTCAGCCCCCTACTATTCATACTGCTGATGCTCAATTGCACTGATAGATCCACTTCAAACCATTTATATCTCCTTCATGGAGACAGATAGGAGCATCAAGTGTCTGGGAGTGCATGTAATGGACACTCTCACCTCTTCCCTCTACATCATCTCTTTAGGCAAGAAATCACAACTGCATCTCCATTCCCTGAGGAAACTGAGGAAAGTGAGGCACCATCCTAACAATTTCTTTTACACAGGAGCACTATACTGAAAGTCCTGACCAGCTGCATCAGTTTAGTGTAGGAATTCCAAGGCACCCGACTGTAAGACCCTTAAAAAGATTGCGAGGGCTGCTGGGGATCATTGAGGTCTCCTTTCCACCTATCCGAAATATTTATCAGGAGTTCTCTGTATGTAGGGCTCTTAGAATTCTCCTGATCCTTCCTATCCATTCAATAATCTCTTTGACCCCCTACCTTCAAGCAAGAGGTACTGTAGCATTAGGACAAAAACGATTACCATGAGCAACAGCTTCTTCCCCCAGGCTGAACTCCGTGCCAGCACTCAGGTCTCCTCATGTATAAAGCACGAGTAGCATTATACTGTTTAGTTTTCAACTTGTGTCATAAATGCACCTTATTATTTGTTAATTTATTTGTGGTAAAGTGTTATGTGTATGAGTTATATGTACTGTGTAGTGCACCGTGGCCCAGAGGAACGTTGTTTCATTTGGTGGTATACATGTGTACAGTTGAATGACAATCAACTGAACTTGAACTTGAAATCTTTGCTCTCAGTGTAAGGTGCAGTTAAAAAACTAATATGTATCTTCATTAGTGAGTAATTTAATGCAACAAGGACTGTGAATTTTACCACATGAAGGTCTGTGATGACGATTAAAACTATTCTGAGGAATTGCACGACAGTGAGGGAAAGATGTTTTCTCAGCTGTAAATGTAAGGAGAATTTAGATAGTCTCTGAAGACAGCAACAGTGTGCTTAGATTCTGTACCATATGAATTACTAAATTTTACCCCAACAAGGAATTAATTCAATATCCTTTAGAATGTAATTAGAGTTACATATGTAAGCTAAACGTTTGTGTTTTACTACTGAGGAGAACTGCTGTGTTTGTTGACATAAACACTGAAGTAGTTTACATCGCACCCACAACATTTCCCAGGCTCCACTTTGCCAAGTTTATCTTGCATATTTGTGGAAACACAGAGCAAAAGCTGATCATCAGTGACTGAACCTTCATCTGGATCTGGCTTCACTCAGGTCACACCTTGCACTGACTAACCCTGACCAATTCCCACAGATACACTAACCTGTAGCAGCCCACTGGAACAACATGCATTATGGGCCTTGCTGCCTGATCTCAAGACTGTAGATATTGCAGCTAGTTCTACAGGAAAGGGTGTTTTCAAATGTTGCGAAATGTCTCTCATATTTTGAAACAATGAAAAACTATTGAAATTGCTTTACGTATTCAAAAAAAGTTCTAGCTTTATTTGGAAAACTTGAAATTACTTATAAACGCATTTACCACATTTTAAAACATCAACGTTAATTGAAGGTAAAAAAGAAAACACTTGTCTGCTCAGTCTATAAACCATCCTTTTCAGATTAGCGGAGAGTTGTGACATGCACCATCCGTGACTGGTATGAAGTCAAAAGGCTGAATATAAATTGCATCCACCCTCTCAGCTTGGCAAACTAAGTTATGCCCTGACCACAGCATTGAATCTAGCAGTGGAGGACCTTACTTGCCTTCTGCTATGCATGTCAGGGACCAGCACACTACTGCTTTCCATGAAACAGTTAGCTGAAGAGGAACCATTGCAGATCATTATACAGCCAAGTGTAAGATGACATAAGTGTTATTCATTGTGAGCTGAGTTATTCCTTGAATAGTGGCTTAAACTGTGAATAAATGTTATGTGTTTTAGAATGAACAGTATGCTGATTTACATCTGAACATTTCTTTTTTCAGATTAGAAAATTGTAGCAAATGATTTAGCAGTATCTAAAAATTGCCGTCAGTGGTTTGAAGTGCTATATCCTACAGTTTTATTATACTACATTTTACTTGACAATAGTATGTATGTAGAAAATGCTGGGTTACCAACCACACAGAGATATTTTTCCATTGTGGAGGCCCAATGTGAAGTTATCTGTAGTAAAGTCAACTGTACTCTGAAACTTCTCCTCTGGAGTTTGGAAAGTTCAATGTTTACAGAATTTTTGATTGTAGATAACCAGAATACAGAAGTAATAGTAAAGTGTTCTTCAAGAACAAAAAGCAAATTAATACTCCGTGTTCTGCTAATTTCAGAACCTATTACACAATAGAATTATAAACACAAGAGATTTTGCAATGTTGGAAATCCAGAGCAACCCACACAAAATGTTTGAGGAATTCAGCAGGTCAGGCAGCATCTATAGAGAGGAGTAAACAGTCAACATTTTGTGCTGAGTCCCTTCATTCTGAAGGATCTCAGTCCAACGTTTTGACTATTTATTCCTCTGTAGGTACTGCCTGCCTTGCTGAGTTCCTCCAGCATTTTGTGTGTGTTACACAATAGAATTATGTATAAAATATGATTTAACACATTATGCACATTATAAAATCTTTTGAATGATCATTTAAGTAGTTCCATATTATGACTCTTTATTTGAGTACCTCTATTTGTACTGGGTCCTGTTGAGCAATTTATAGTTGTCGTAGTCACAGAGAAAACGCAGAAGCAATTGACATTTTGTACTAGGTTTTACCAGATGGCAATTTTATTTCAATAGTTACGACTGATTAAATTGATTCCTTAATGCAATTTATTTTGCTAAACGTAACATTACACATTCTGAGACGTTTGTCATTTTCTGAAAAGTCTTTTACCTGTAGCATCGTGAACCACCTGGCTGACAAACCAGTGATATTTCAGTTCTGCAACTGGATATTTTTGGTTTTACATGCACATAAAGTGTACAGATGGATAAGTATTTCATGTTTGGTGTCAATGTAAATTGACAGGGGTTCTGAAACTTAAAGGAATTGCAAACAGCAAAAATAAACTGCAGTAGCGACAAGCGTTTGTATTCAGAAACTGGCAAGGGAGGAATGAGCAGCTTACAGCATTTGCAAAGCTTTAAATGTGGGAATTGGCAATTTAATGAATAAGATGATCCAATTGAATATTACAACAAGAAATTAATCTTATTCGTTAGACAAAACAATACTGATTTCAAAATACTGTATCAGTGTCAAGATCGTTCCAGCACAGTATTCAAGAACATTGTTCTTTTGGTTTGCTCAGATAGAAAAATACTAATGTAGATTTTCTGCTGGCTGGCTGGATTCCTTTGCAAAATATTATAGGATAAACCATGTTGGACCACAGAATGGCTAAGCATTTTGAATTTTGCATTCAGTAGATTAGAGTAGACCAGATATTCCCCAATGTTTACTCCATGGCTGTATTCTCTGTAGGCCATTTTTGGGAAGATGTAGAAGGCTAAATTTTGGCAGGGGTGCAAAATTCACAGTGGTGGATTGGCCATTTACTTAGGAGCCACTAACATTAAGGGAATGCAAAATTATGTGCGACGTTTAGAGCAGAAGCATAAAAAATGAAACAACGTAAGGCATTCAGCATATGATAAGTGACCAATTCATCATCGCTTACTTTATTTTTTTTTAATTATATTGCACTCCAAAAGATCTTTGGACTTTTCAGTTCCCTGAGAATCATTTTTATTTTACCTTCAAGCTATGCTTTGAAGTTTGCAAGTCTCGTTGTTTTCTGGTGACAGGAAGCATTTTTAAAATATCATTTGACCTTATCCAACTTGGCACGAAGGTTTCTGCCTGAGGTTTCTCAGCATCTATAAACATGAAGTGAAACCGTCCAGTGTCTGAGCTACTATAGGCTTTTCTTTTTACTGATACTGAATTGCCAGAATGTACAGTGATGTTCACATACTGTAGGTCTGTTTATTCTTTGCCCTACTGTTACAGAAACAGTACAACTGCAAGCACATATTTGGTTAGTTCTCTAGAACTTGACCCTAATGAACTGGATAAACCTCTAGTAGATTTTTCATTTCAGCTTATGCCTCAAAAAATTCATTTGTACAGTTGAAACAGCATTCTGGTTTTTAAATTTGATAATAAATTATCTATTATACAGGGTTTTTTGTACATAAAAAGAAAAACCGATGTGATATATTTTTCATTGGATTGTTCCTGCACTACAGATAAATCTTTCATTTTAACTATATTCTAACCTTGAAATTCTATTTTTCCTTAAATTTTCTGACTTTCATCAAACTGTAATTTTCCATTTGTGATTACTGCCCAAGGTATTAATCTTCTCCTCCTATATTGGAACCTAGGAAGAGTGGAGCAGTAGTTGGCCATTTAGTCTCTCCAGTGTGTCCTGTCATTCAGTGAAATCATGGCTAATCTCTGACCTGTATCAGTGTGCACTACTGTTTTGAGCCAGTACATTATCTCTTATTTTAAGGTCACAGCTTTGAAGATTGACATAGAATCAGTCATTTTTTTAAAAAAGAGATCTAAAGTTCCACCAGCCTTTGCATGGCTGATGGTTTGATAATATTTTTACTTAAAAGCCTGGTTCTATTGTTTTGAATATTCCCCTGCTCCTAGTCTCTACAACTAACACATATAATTTCTCCTAAGTTACCCCATCAATATCCTCTGGAGAACTTGTACACTGCTATCAACTAACTTGTCTCATAGCCTTTTAAATTAGAGGAGATGCAGCTCAAGAATGCCTAACCTCACCTCATTACTTAACCTGTGATATCTGTGTCCTCCCAGCCTCAAGTAATTTTATGTTGCACCTACCAAAATAGTGATGTTTCCAACACTGGCTGTGAATGATGTTTGTTACTTTAACCCTGTCAATCCTTTTAAGCATCATATCATGTGACTAACTATTGAATGATTGTAACTGTATTTTGGTGATAAATATTCCAAAGAGTGACTTTGTTTTTAGTTGGGAATGTCTTGGTATCTTGGAGAAGTGAATACAGAAGATATTGAGAGTGTACTCTTCCAAGGCCAATATATTCTTCCAAAGTTGTAGTGCTTAGGGCTGCACCAGTATTTTGCTGGTCTGGTCTAGTCATAGCTTTATGGTCATATTAATGTAGTATAACCTTATTATTTCCAGTCCTCTAAATAAAATTCATCATCGTCTTTACAAATGTCTTTAGGTTGCCACTGCTCAAAGTTTAAAACCATTTGTAAGTACATGGTTCTGTTTTTATAGTGCAATGTGGGTGACTTAACTACCTATTTTAAAATCTATTTGCCACAATTTTGCCCATTTGTCCAATCAGTTAATATATATTTGTTTGTCTGTTTTTTATTTATATGGATCAGGCAGCAAGCTTATTGTTTCTTTAGCATTTGTCTGTTTTTTATGAGGCTGATTTGCTACCTTGATGCTCAACCCAGCATGGATGGAAAGCGTGAAAGGAGCCCGCCAGATTTGAATGGGCATACACATTTACACATACACCTACATAAACACATGTGTTTGTGTGTGTGTGTGTGTGTGTGTGTGTGTGTGTGTGTGTGTGTGTCTGTGTGTGTGTGTGTGTGTGTGTGTGTGTCTCTGTGTGTGTGTATTTATTTTTAAGATTTTCACTTAAATTACTTAACATGCCTCTGTGTCTTTTCTAAGTTCTCTAAGTTTAAATATGTGTGCTACTATTCCATCATCTTAGACATTTCTGAATATCATAAATAGTTCTGGGCTTACTTTAGTATTTGCAAGAACCTATTAGTTATATTCTGCCAATTTGATTATGTGCCACTGTTTTCCTTCCACTGACAATTATTCAATGGGTTTTCCAGGCAAGAAAATAATTTCTCTTCAGTTCTATGAGCTTCAACTTTAGGTCAGTTTCTCATGAAGAACTTTTACAAAACTCTTTCTGAATGCCCCATCAATAACATCCATGGTAGGTTCCCCCATCCACAAAGTACTTGCACTGACTTCTTAAAAAATGAGTACAGGTTCATTAGTCCTGTCCATCTCTGGTCAACTGAAAAGTGTTAGTCATTCTGTCCTTAATTACAAACATGAGTAATTTCCTAACAACAAGTGTTGTTGAATTATTTCCTGGTTGGCCTCTCTAATTTTTCTTTAGTAGAGATTTGACATGTGTAGGTTTTTAAATTAAAAAATGCTACTCGGGAGAATTTAGGAAAAAATACATATTTAGGGCATTGACACAGTATTTGTTTTCTTTTAAGTTCAAGTAGAAGTCTGAGAGATTTGCAAACCTTTAGTGCCATTATTTTCATTATCTTGCATTAATTTTGTGACACTCAGCCCCCGATTTAATAATATTTTCTCTTTGACTGTCTGGAGTATTCTTCCAGTCCTCCACTGTAAACATCGATAAGGAGTAGTATTTAAGGTATCTTCTATTTTATTTTTCTGTTGTAATTTCAATGTCATCTTTTTTTAAGAGGCCCTGCTGGTCCGGATTATTATCATATTCCTAAAATACAGTTATTCCTAAAAGTAGCAGTTATTATTTTTGCTATTCCTTGAAAAATTCCTTTCATGTTCTTTTTGTACTTTCTCTTTTGCCCTTTTTGTTTTAAATTTTCTTTAACTGACTATGGAAGCTTTGTGATTGCAATCTTTTAACGGTAAACCCGACCATTTTCCTTAGGCACAAGTTAATATCTGTAAGTATGTGACTGTTAAGGCCAAAGGATAGTATAGATGGATTTAATTTTCTGTGTTCATTTGTTTTTGCTCAAACCTGGTTCCTTTTATAGCTTTGGACTACAAACTGATTTGCACTACAAGTTATTTTGTGAGTTTTACTCATGAATAGATTTTCCAGGTTTAGTGCCAACTACTTATGTATTATATGGAATTTAGCTTTGTGCATGGAATACTACATCAAATCCTGTATGCTGCGGGAAGAATTTTCCTTCATAATTTCCTGTTAACTAAAGCTGACTTGTAACTGAATTTAAAATGGGTTTCCCTTGTTATCTCTAGGAGATACTGCCAACACAAAATCTGGAAATTTAGCACCTACCAGACATGACTTAGTCTCTATCTAAAGCTACACGTTTAACCTCTGCGTTTATGTATCTTACCACTCCAGGGATGTAAACAAGGGTTTATATTCAATCCTCTTTTAGGGTCTTAAATTCTTGTCTGTAAATTATTGTCCCTAATATTTGTTATATTTTCTCCTGCAGCCCCCAAACCCCACCTTAATTATTTCCTCTGATCTTTTCAGAGCACTTGATATTCTCTGAAGATATGGCTGAATCTCTCCTTCAGTGTTGATAAATTCTCAGATAATCTGATGATGTGCAGTACTGCATGAACAGCAATTTCTTCCATTTAAGTAGCAGGAAGGAATTTTTTGCAACCTTGGCATTCACTCAGTTATATCTGGAGTGAAGTTTTGAACTGGTTGTCCTTTACATTGGAAAGACTGCCTTCTTCCACTTTCCTGACTCGTTCTTTCTTTCCCTCTGTCTAAGACCACCTGCTACTTCTGCTTTTTCCTTCTCCATGTCTCAAGCTATTCCACTGTTCTGGTAAATTACCCACTTTGTGCGGTCCTGAAGTTCACGAAAAATCACTTCATTTCTCCTAAACTACACCAAGTCACTTTGCTTCATCACCTTTCTGCATTCTCAACAATATTGTTGACTTTGTATAGATACCTCCAGATTTCATCGATCACTTTATGTCCCTTTGGTAAACAGATATAATATACACTTAGTGGCCACTTTATTAGGTACAGGGGTACCTAATAAAGTGGCCACTGAGTGTATGTTTGTGGTCTTCTGCTTCAAGGTTTAATATGTTGAGCATTCAGAGATGCTGTTCAGCATATCTCTGTGCTAATGCATGGTTATTTGAGTTACTGTTGCCTTCCTATCAGCTTGAACCAGTCTGGCCATTCTTAAGGTTTGAAGTTCAAAATATATTTATTATCGAAGTTACATATATGTCACCATATACTACCCTGAGATTCATTTTCTTGCACGTATTCACAGTAACTAGAAAAAAACAAAATGGAATCAATGAAACTCTCGCGCAACAGCAAGGGACCAACAACTAATGTGCAAATACTAAAAGAAAAGAGAGAGAAAAGATAATAATAAATAAATAAGCAATAAATATTGAGAACATGAGTTGTAGAGTCAATAAAAGCGAGTCCATAGGTTGTGAAATCAGTTCAGTGTTGGGGTGAGTGAAGTTATTCCCTCAGGTTAAAGACAATGATGGTTGAGGGTAATAACTATTCCTGAACCTGCTGGCCTGGGAACTGAGACTCCTTTACCTTCTTCCAGATGGCATCAGTGAGAAGAAGAATGGCCTGGGTGGTGGAAGTCTTTGATGATGGATGCTGCTTTCCTGCCAAAGCGCTACTTGTAAATGTGTTCAGTGGTGCTGAGGGCTCTAGCTGTGATGGACTGAGCTGTATCCACAATTTTTGGTATTTTTTTTCCCCTTCCGACCTCTCTGATTAACAAGGTGTTTTCACCCACAGAACTGCTACTTACTGGATGTTTTGTTTTTGCTTTTCACACCATTCTCTGTAAGCTCTGGAGACAGTTGCGCGTGAAAACCCTAGGAGACAACTACTTTCTGTGATATTCAAACCACCCGTCTGATACCAACAATCATTCCACAGTCAAAGTCACTTAGGTCACATTTCTTACCCATTCTGAAGTTTGGTCTGAATATTAGCTGAACCTCTTGACCATGTCTGCATGTTTTTATGCATTGAGTTGTTGCCACGTGATTGGCTGATTAGAATATCTACACTGACGAGTAGTTTCTAGTATCTGATAAAGTAGCCAGTGAGTGTACATCTGCATGGTTCACCCTAATCTACCATTACTCTATCAGTTCTGTGCATGGTTCACCCTAATCTACCATTACTCTATCAGTTCTGTGCATGGTTCACCCTAATCTACCATTACTCTATCAGTTCTCTAATAAAATTGTCACAGGTGATCTGCGTTATGTTTGCAGTAACAAAAGACATGACATGAAAACATTCTATGCATTTTATACCCTGCTACTTGTTAAGCTGATTTTTACACAGAAATACTTTGCCAACAGCTATGAATGAAATAAGGCAATTTTTAGGTTAGTAAAGATAGATATTGCAGATTATCCATTACTTAAGAGGTAAATGCCCAACATACGGTATTTCTGTATGTAAATACAGGTGTATAAAGAACACTGCTCTTGATTCTGAGAGCAGAAGTTGAAACTGATGCAGAATCTGGGTCTGATCTGCGGTGTTGAAAATGGAGTTGATTTTATCGATTTGCTTTAATGGCTATGATTGAAATCCTTGTTCTAGTTCCTTCAGTTGTTTTTTTGTAATTGGATTGTAAAGTGACAAATGATGCCACATTTGAAGAAAGCTGTGTGTATTTCATCAGAACGTAAAATGATGAAAGCACTTGGTGGCGTGTTATCTTAAACTCATAATGACCCTGATCAAGAAGGTCAAATGAGTGAGATTACCTTTTAATTTTCAGTAAGATTAACGAGCAATGCCCTGTGAGCAAATCCTAGTGCAGAATTCAGTGAGAATGTATCTCATTTATAAACTGGGAACAAATTTACAGAACAAATTGGTTTCTTGGTCTGCAATCAAAAAGCAATTTTCTGAGTTAAATTGATTTGCCAAGTTTGACTTCAGTCTGTGGACTTTAGATTTCCTATTTTTGTGAAGTTCTTTTTACACTCAGAGCAGTTTGGTTTACATTTTGTTATTTGTACTTAGTATGACAGTGATGTTTATCACTATCAGGATGTGAATGTTGCTTTTATTATTTTGGGTTAAGACCTTCCTGATGAACAGCATTAAACTAATGAAGCTTATTCCTTTAGAAAGTTTACCAAGTATATTCTAGTCATGTTCATGAGAATGACAAGGCGTTATTAACTGCTCAACGTAGCTGACCTGGGTCTCATCCAATCCTGTATGTCAGACAAGCGTTTTGACTATTGAATTACAAAGTTCTAACCTTTATCTAAAACATGAAAGTAAGTATACCAGATAAACTAAAATTTTAAATGAAAATTGAAAGTTTTTTTAATGGTTACACACAGATTTACTAAAATCAGTTTCATTAGTTCCCAAAACACAATACAAAATCTCCACCTCTGTGAAAACCCATCCATTACTGGCAATGAGTTACCTCGGTCACATCAGTATTTATGAATACAGAATGGGGGGAGAAGTCAGATTTTACAAAGCATTCAATAACCACAAATGTCAGATATTTTCCAACATCATATTAGTGAATGATTTTTTTTAAGCTCTGCTCACGCAATTGTTCCAACCCAAGGCAACAGGAATATAAAGGTCTTAGCTGTTTGAATAATTTTGCTCTGAGGCTTAACACTGTCTTCATTGGACTTCACTATATTAAGTCTCATTGTTGGTGTTCTTCTACTGCTTGATTCAAACTAAAAACAACGAATCCCTTGCATTTATCAAAGGCACATCATATGAATAAGCAAACCAGTTTTAGAAGCTATAGTTTATTTGTTCTGAATACACAATATTGTACTTTATAATGTTTGCCAGAAATATCCATGTTCTTTTGGTGATGTAAAAGAAATTAAGAACATAAGAAGTAGAAGGAAGAGATGGCCATTCAGCCCTTTGGATGTATCTGTGACTGAGCCCCATTGACTTTCGAGACAGAGAATTCCCAAGACTCACTATCTGACTCCTGTCAGGTTGTGACATCACAATCAGAGGAAATATCATCTTGAATCAACCGTGTCAAGCCCCTTCATTATTCCAAGTTCAGGAAAGTAAAGGATTAGTCTGCAAATCAAATAAATATTCTCTGGTTGTCTGCGCAGAGATACAGAAAACTTCATCCTCATGGAAACAGAGAATTGCAGCTCTGGTTGCAAGTGAAAAATTGGTATTGGAAAAAATAATGGGACTTCCCAATCTGAAAATAGGCGATTTATTTCTCTTTCTATTTTCTGTCCATTAACCAGTCCTCAAGGTATAGCATCCCTAATCTCACTTGTTCTCTTATCATTCAGTAAGGTCCTTGTGGCAACTTACTGATGTCCAAATGCCATATCCATTGATTCTCCCTTATCTGTTATGATAGTTTCAACCTTATAAAATTAAAACAATTTAACAAACTTTTTTTTATTTCCTTTGATGAATCCCTAATGACTCTGATCTGTTTTATAGCTTTCTTTTCACTTAGTCCCTTTTTTTGAAATGGTGGAGTTATAATTGCCAATCAATGGGAAACCTCCTAGAATATTTGGAAGCTTATCCATACAACCATAATGTCTATTGAAATCTCTTTAAACTCTTGAGTCTTTATTACTTCTTAGTGCTTTTAATTTCTCAGATAGCAATTTTTTAAGGGTGTGATGGAGGGATCAGGAAAAGAGTTAAATAAAATGTTTTGGAGAAAAGGCATGGAACTATGACTTTGCATTCCAATGCAATCTTTGGTTAATAAGTGGATTTAGCAAATGAAAGTAAATGACCCTACATTCTCTTCAGGCAGGTCTAGCAGTGTATGGCTAGAACAGGATTTGGGGTCCCGTACCAAACTTCCTCAACCACCTGAGGTGAAAGCAACACTGTTGTGTTTTTTTCACCACATAGCCAGTATGTTCAGACCACGTAGGATTCTCGGTGATGTGTATGCTGAGAAACTTAAAACTGTTTACCCTCTGAAACCCAGATCCATTGATGTCAACAGGGGTTGGCCTGTCTCCATTCGTCCTGTAGTCTACGACCAGCTCCTTTGCTTTTGCGACATTGAGGGAGAAGTTGTTTTCTTGACACCACTGTGTCAGCAGCTTGGAAGCAGAGAGAAAATGATGGCTATTAAGGCTTGAGAGATAACCTTATATGTGTTTGTCCCAATGTGAATAGCAGGGCTGTGTCTAGAGAAATAAGGCGAATAGTCACAAGCATGGGGCAAGACTGTGTATATGGACTAGGAAATTCAGAGATGCTGTGAAATCATTGAATTAGAGAGCAGAGAAACACAAAGTGAAAGGGAAGTGTATATCAGTAAGAAAAATATTACAAAAGCTATAAGAGAAAACAGAAGTATATTGTCTAACTGATGCAAAATTACTGGAAAAGACTCTCTTGAATCCAGATTGATTAACCTTAGTATTTTTGACATGGAGTATCATCAGTCATAGATTAATTAAGTGGGAAAATCTGTTAAGGGTTCTTCCCAACTTTCTGATTCCATGTACATCATCTAACTGTGTTTACAGGGAATTTTGGTATGTGACTCTCTGTTTCTATACCCAAGTTGTGGTAAGTGAGTTGGAAACTGAAACCCACAATGATACATCGCTAATCAAATTCTGCTAATTGAAGTGTACTTGCATTATTTGAAATTTTGTCTCTTTGTCAATCCCTTACTTGCATTCTGATGAAAGATCTTAAGCCTTGAAATATTCACTATCTATACTGATGCTGTTTGATTTGCTGAGATTTTCTTGTGTACGTTGCTTTTTCCAATTTTTATTATCTCCAAAATCTGAATTTCTTCCATCAAGTTTACCTCAATCAATTTCTATTTACATCATTATCTTGAATTGCTGATGAGACATAACCTCCTTGCCTTCAGCTCTCCTCTCTCCTCCTCGAACTTACCCCTTCTGAACACACTGCCCTCCATTCTCTCTACACCAATCCAAACTTTGCCATCAAACTGGCAGACAAAATGGATGCCGCTATAGTGTGGCGGACTGATGTCTATATTGCTGAGGACAGCCAGCAACTCTCATGTACCTCCTCATATCTACCTCTTGACACAATTTTGGACCTTCAGAAATCTGTCTCCAACACCATCACTGACTTCATTGCTCCCATCCACTGCCACCAAACTCATAGTTCCCTGCACTGATTGTTTCTATATCCTACCTAAAATCCACAAACCTGCCTGTCTGGGTTGGTCCATTGTCTCTGCCTGCTCCTGCTCCTCTGAACTCATGTCCTCATATCACAACTCCATTATATTCCCCTTTGTTCAGTTCCTTCTCACCTACATCTGCAAAACTTTTCATGCTCTCGATTTCCTCACTAACTTTCAATTCCCTAGCCCTGACCACCTCATTTTCACCATGGATGTCCAGTCTCTGTACACTTCAATTCCCCATCAAGAAGGCCTTAAAGCTCTTCGCTTCCTTCTCAATACCCTCCTCCGACTGGCAGAACTGGTCCTCACCTTTAAAAATTTTTCCTTCTGCTCCTCTCATTTTCTCCAGACTCGAGGATAGCCATGGGCACCCACATGAGCTACAACTGTGCCTGCCTTTTCATTGGATATGTAGAACAGTCTATGAGCTTGTCAATTTCATCAACTTTGCCTCCAACTTCCACCCCACTCTTAAATTCACTTGGTCTATTTCTGATACCTCCTTCCCCTTTCTTGATCTCTCTCTCTGCCTCTATCACTGAGACAACATCTTTTATAAACCTACTAATTCCCACAGTTATTTTGACTAGACCTCTTCCCATGCTGCCTCCTGTACAAATGCTATTCCCTTTTCTCCACTGCATCTGTTCCCAGGATGTGGCTTTCCTTTCTAAGACATCAGAGTTGTCCTCCTCCTTTAGAAAACAGGCAATTTCTCTGGGTAACCCAAACATATACACCGTCTGTGCTCCTTGATGCACATTTCCAGTGTACTACCACCTGTCTTCCCTATATTTCCACAGTTTCTGGAAGAATCATCGGGATCCTGAAGAAATCCCAGATTAATACCATCCACAAACCCTCAAGGAAGCTCAAGTCACAACTTATGCAGGTCAAAGATGACCTGGGACTTAGGTCGGCTGGCATTTACAGGATTCCCTGTGAATGCAGAGCAGTGTATATCAGCCAGACAGGATGCATGATGGAAACCCACATCAAGGAGCACAGGAGGTCCATCCATTTGGATTACCCGAAAAAACCAGTTGTAGCAGAACATTGCATTTGCAATGGCCACAGGTTTGACTTCGATGGCACAAAACTGCAGTGCTGTACCAATGGGTTTTGGGTTCACTTGGTGAAGGAAGCCATTGAAATAAAACTAGAGGATAAGAATTTTAATAAAGATGAAAGTCTCACTCTAAATAAGAACTGGAATTCAATTGTAAACAAGGTGGGAGAGCAGAAGCTAACCAATGAATGAGGTCTAACCAATCAGGAGGGATAGAATACAGGGGTATAAATAACATCAGCCTAGACATGCCCAGGCATCATATCTGAAGAAGCTGGCAGAGCTTGTCATTAAAACATTGGTTATTTTCGATAACTGTACCTGGCTTGAAGCCTGAGAAGAGTTTATTTGTCACATATGCCGTGAAAGCACTAGATCTTTTTACAGTATTAATGGATGTAAAATAATTTCTGTTTTTGTTTATGATGTTATAGTATTAAAGTTTATAACTTATGCCAGCACTTGATGGAAGAAGTTATTCTTCTGTAGCTGACTGAATGTGGTCATAGTGGTCTGTGATTTATGAGAGGAATGTGCACAGCATTTTGCTTATTCATGCTCCAAAGTAACAGCCTCTGGTTCTACGTGGTACGCATTGAATCAGACATTTCTGATGCAAAAACATAAACCCCATCCCGATGGATTTCTGGTGGCTGACATTTTTCTGACATCAAATGTCAGCAGTACCCTCAGGTGATATTCAGTCGTATCATTGCTATGGAATAAAAGATCGTGAACACGGCTTTAGAATCTGCTCACTATATTAAGTCTCAGTTGAATGTGACAAATTTATCACCACTTTACAAAGTAACTGAATGAAAAGGTACAAGTGAAAAGCTATGAATATGGACATTTCATGTATGTTTCAACACTGACCTATGTGTAATTAGGCCATGGATACTTTTCATCATCATGCAGGTCACTAAGTTGTGAGGAATGTACTATGTGATACTAGCAATGACAAGTAACCAGAAGAGTAGGGTTGATTCAAGGACTCTTATGTGATGCACTCAGCTGTGTATGTGCAGGGTCATCCCCACCAAGCAGCGCTCTGCTGTTCAACATGATAAAGCATAGACAGAGTCTTGCTGCCATTTTCAACTGCTTCAGTAATGATTACCTTCCAAAGTATTTGCTGATGAAAGTATGTACAATGTTTAGTATCATTTGCCACTCCTCAGCAGGTGAAGCAGTCCTTGCATGTATGCAGTAAGACCTGGAAAACACATGGTGTGGGCTCAAAAGTTGCAAGAAGCTTTTGTACAACACAAGTCCCAGATAATGATCATCTCCAACAAGAGAGAATATAGCCACCTTCTCTTGATAATCAGTGGTATCATTGCTATGGGCTGTACACAGTTAATGTTTTGTAGTCATCATTTACCAGAATCTCAGCTAGAGCAGCTTCATAAATATTATTCTAAAAGAGCATGTTGGGGTTTCAGTATCTTCTCACACTCCAAAGCAGTTTTACCATTAAGAAGTCTCAGGTCAGGAATGTGATGGCATACTCTCCATTTGTATGACTGCAACTACAACATCTCCAGAGGCTCAATACCATCCATCCCACTTGATTAGCATGCTATTCGTCACCCTAAATATTCACCTCCACAATCAGTGTGTCAGTGCTCTCCAATGCACCAAAGCCAGCAAATATCATGATCACTTGCAGACATGGTCCAAGTAATTGACTTATGAATTAACTGACCACCTATTGATCAAAGTAGTAGAAGCATGTTAAATGGAGAGACTGTTAGATTATTCAAAATGTTTTGGTTATGGATTAGAAACCTAAGAACTGAGCTGACCATCTGAAAATTACAATTGCATAGGAGGTCAGATAAAAAATAATGCAGAGATTTTTTGTTGGATTGGAAGTGCTTTGAGAGATCGGGAAGGGAAAGGTCTCAGATGATTTAATGATAAAGATGACATTCTAAATACTGCATTCATTGCTGATGCTTCAAGTGTTGATTAGTAAAATGGTGTGAATTTTGGATGAGCACAAGTTACGTAAATTTGGGAGGATAGTTGAGATATTTCGCAGATTCCAGCAATGTAGGTGATGAATGATAAATGCATAAAATACAGGTCACCAGGTCCACTCAAAAGAATGGGGCTGCCCCAAATACACAATCCATATCCAATGTAAGACACAGGGCTATACAAAAAATGCAGATCTCTGTCCCAGTGTTTTTACCAAGTCCAATAGTGGTGAATAAAATTAGTTGCCCCGACGATACGTCACACAGGTATTAAGGTTTCTATTTATAATTCTCTTCTGAATCACAGCGAAGCTAAGTAGGTTTCAGCCAAATATCATTTTAAAAACTAGCCAAGTGTTCATTGTAGCTTACAGGATCTTAAAAAATTGTTCAGAAAATTTGTCAACTTCCTGAGCTAATGACGGTAAAAGAGAATAGACAGGATCTTGAATAATGAAGATAAACAAAAAATAATGATGAAGTTAAACAGCCATCGGTTTGCACCTTCTGAAAGAACACACATATTTTATCAGTGTATTTCAGTCACCCTGCATACATAATTAGGAATGAAAACAATGGATTAGAGAGCATACCATATGGCCAGACTGATGTTTCACCCAGCAGCTAATCATCCAGTCAGAGGAATATCCAACCTGGGTATTAGCTGTGAGCTGCTTTTGAAAAGTTTGCAGTTCTATAATAAACATGGCAGTGTTGATTACACCTTGTCTTCTCTAATTTGGTCTGTTCATGACTCTCTACCTGATGTTTGAAAGCAACTAACTTGTCCTAAGCTACGGAGAAAGAACTATATTGCTAACCAGACAAAAAGTACCCTGAAAGCTGTGACTTCTTGGCCTCATCTGCATGATCTGTGTATTCTGTGGACTGTAAGATACTTCTGATCAGGTTAGAACTATTGTGGAAAGGAATCAGATCTTCAGTGTGAAAACATTTGAAGAACTATCACAAAGTTTATACACTTGTTAGGAAATAGAGGTAAAATGTTGGTTATAAATGAAATGGCTGTATGAAATATTTCAGAATGGAAAGTGAATGGCACAGCAGACTATCAAACTGCCTTTTTATTTCCAAGTCCTGCATGCATCTACATGCAGCTTAGACTAATAAGACGAAACTTGCCTCTGTCTCATATTTAAGCTTTACTCGTGTGCAAGTATGCATGTTTTGCTAGCTTCCATGCCACCTTCCTCCATCTAACACTCATTGGAATTAAGTGATAGTCTTACAACTCCCTGTACAGGTCTGGAGAGTCAGAATTCTGTTTCTTGCTTTTGACACTCTGGCAAAGGTATCTTGTACAGTAATCATCTTACAACTGCAAGATAAAAAAACTTTTAAGAAGTTTTTTATTTTGCATTTGTGAGATGCATAACTCTATGTAACACTACAACTTCTACTGAGAATAAAGAGAAAATACCCCTTAATGAATTAAGCCTTAGAAACTCGTGTGTTGGCCACCATAACAAGCTAGTTCTGGAGATTGAATGTTCCATGCATTACTGCACTTTGCCATAGGGGTCCACACCAATGTAATTCAGTGATAACTCATTCCGTGCTTCCTCCCTATGCTCGTGATCTGAGTAATGATTTTAAAACTTAATTGCTTAAAAATCTGGATTTAATGTCTGGGTGCTTATATTTAATTAACTGTACTCTTACCAACAGTTGAACTCCATATTGCTTGTGTATTCTTGGGTCATTTGCAGGGCATTTTCCTACCCATATTTAAGAGTAATTTTGTTGCTATGGCTGCGTTGAAAGTGATTTTAATTAAATGGTTAGAAACTGGAGGGACATTCTACATTTGGTTTGTGTGTAAGGACCGAAGATTTTTGTTACTTAAACAAGTTTAGCTGGAAGTGAGAAAGACAGCAGTGAAATGGGAAGCTCTTCAGTTTCTCAGTTGCTCAGTTGTCAGGATAAGTTATAAACTGTATCATGACGAAAATATCCTATTCTGTACATTATCTGGATTATAAGAAAATGTTTTTAAATGTATTTGTTTCCTAGGTTGTTCAAAGGCAAGTTGACAGCTGATATTTGTATGTGACACCATTAGTTAAAATGCACAATTGTATCAGTAGTCAACAAGATTGTTTTACTGGAAATCTCAAAGAAAACAGCTTTACTTTCTCTCAATATTAATACTCATGCCATAAATGGAATCACTAAATAAATAAATTTTATTTATTATTTCATTGTTTTGGAAAATATTCCAGAAAGTGAGTGAATTGAGGTTTTCAAGATTATGAAAAATGCTGACAAAACTGAACTTAAATTATTTTCTCTTTAATAATAGGCTCATTTTACCAAAGATGCTCATTGTTAGAGAGGTAAGGGTCAACAAGGAAATCAATGTGATAGAATTTGTTTTGGATTTAAAGGACTCGTGTAAGTGGTGAGAAAGCCCGATATGTTCTTAAAGAGAGAAGGCTTTGAGGGATGATCTGGGAAAGATACTGGGTGAGAATAAAATTGATGAAGGAATAATGAAGTCGCACAGTTTTACAAGTTGGAAAATTTCCTATTGTTATTTGTAATATATTAGAAATAATGCCAAAATATATGCTATTGAAGCTTGTGCCAAAACCAATATACCGAATGTTATTTATCTGATGCTAAAATTTACACACCCGCATTGGCCATTTGTGAGGTTATTGCTGGTGGTCTATTTGTCAGTATTCTTTTGCGGCCATTGCAAAACAGTATGCCCTGTATATATGTTAATAGTTTTACTTTCAGAAATGACCCCGTTCAGACTACTGAAAGTTACAGAGTTCTATTGTGAAGAGCAGAATTCCATGAAGATGGTGCAGAGGATCTCAAGCTGCAGTTGGATGAATCCTCTATGAAGCTGGAGGGTGATAACAACGCATAGTAAACATAAAGTGCACTGCAGATGCTGTGGTCAAATCAAGACTTACAAAAAAGCTGGATGCTGCCCGACCTGCTGAGTTCATCCAGCTTTTTTGATAACAACAAATACTGTGATAGACTCTACTTTATCTGAGATTTACCAAAATGCTTTGGACAAATTCTCAATCCACGCTCTCCCTTAAATTGTTGAAAATCAAAAGCAACTGCAGATGCTGCAAGTCAGGAAATCTGAAAATGCACATAACTTTCAGCTGATCAGGCAGCATCTGGAATGAGTTAATATTTCATGATGTATCAAAATAGAGAAAGAGAATTTGCAGTTACAGAGAGAGGTGGGGGATGGAGAAGGGGAAATTTGATAGTGGTGGGGATGGAGAAGGGGAAATTTGATAGGAGTGGGTACCTTCTTACTCTGAATTCCTGTCTTTTTTCCAGTCCTAATGAAGGGTCTCGGCGCAAAATGTCATTTACTCTTTTCCATAGATGCTGCCTGGTTTGCTGAGTCCCTCCAGCATTTTGTGTGTGTTGTTCATGAAGCCATCTAGTTGGTAGGTTCACAAACCTGCTGGGCAAGAGAGATAACACAAACAAAGCTTAATCTACTATAATCTATGAGATTATCCTCACAACAACTTGGCCTTACTTATCAAAGACATTCACTTTGCACTATCCATCCCTTACTACTCTCTCTGTAACTTTAAACAAACTTTACATTCTCTTTCCCTATTCTCTTATAACATCATGTACCATAACCTGATATAACAGTCAACATCATTATTAACTTGTTCCACAATTGCTGCCTAACCCACTTGCATTTAGAGATTTCCAAATTTCCAGCATCTGCAGTTGTTTAGAATTTTCAACAATTTAAGAGAAAATGAGTCTTATTTGTTTGAATCTGATGATTAACTCCAGATGTATAAAGAAATGACCAGCACATCAGGGAATGTTCGTGTCAAAAGAAAATGTGAGTTAATATTTACAGGGAGCTAACATACTGCAGAACTGAACAGTTTTGAGACAAGCAGAGAAAGGAAGTTATCTGAAATTACTGAATTTGATACTGAAACTGGTAGGTTGCGTCATGCGTAGCAGAAAAAGGAGCTGCATTTCTTAAGTCTATGTTGGGTCTTGTTATTAACAGGACAATGGTCTGCAGATGGACAGTTCAATGTGGAAATTGGGTGGAAAATTAAAATGAGAATTCAATTAATTGTTCCCCCAGTACAGATATCTTAACCTGTAAAATTGGTATTTATTATCAAGGATTTATCCACCTAACTTTTGGATGGTTCTAAAAATATCCTGTAATGTGCTGTAGATTAAAGCCTCAATTATGCCCATTAGTCTCTTTGATTCCACAAATTCTGCACTAAACTGTCGCTCTTCATACCTGCAATTGTCTAGCTCTGGCAAAATCCTTGTAAATCTTCATCCACACATATCACCTCATCCCCATATGTCCCACCCACCCCCTTCTCTCCGCCCCATGTCATCATATCTTTCCTGCGGTATGGTGGCCAGAATTGCACCCAGGATTCCAGCTGTGGCTGAACTATTGCTCCATGTAGTTGTAGGATCACCTCCTCACTCTTGTATTCTCTGCTTTGGGCAGTAAAAGCCAGTACCACAGCTAAAGACAGAACTTGTGGAATTTAATGATTAAGAAAGAAACAAATGGTGAAAAATTGAGAACGACAATGAGATATGGAGGCAGGGTAGATTAAAGTCAAATCAGATGTAGGGAAAAACAGGAAGGGATTTAATTGTGAGAACTATTATGAAAGGAAATTTTCACACTTTCTTAATTACCAGATATAAACTCTCAGTGTCTGGTTTTATCTAAAATTGATGCAAATCTTAAAGTAACTAGGAGATTTGAAGCAACGTTGTGTATGTTCATGGCAAAGGCCATCACCATCGATCTACTGGGAACTTTTGGAGTTTTACAGCTTGGATGGTGCTCTCAATGAGTCACCATTCAATTTGCATATCTGTAACAAGTACAATAGAAATAGTTCATTTTGTTTTCTGGGGGTTACTATCAATTAAATAATCCTGTCCTTCAATATTATACAGCAAAGTAAATAGAACTGGGTTCACTAGTGCAGTTCTTTCAATGCAACGTGACTTAGTTTTAACTGCTGCTGTCAGAAATCAGGTGACTGATTGTTCTGCAATTTTGGTCATCAGATGGTATCTTACATTTAGGCTCAAAGTATACAAAAAGACTTGGCCACTACTTCCAGGGTAACATGTCTGTCCACAGCCTTCTCTACTGCCACACTGAGGCCAGGGGTAGATCAGAGGAGAAACAGCTTGATTTCTGTCTTGGTAGTTTCCAACCTTATGCATCCACAACACTGATTTCTCTAACTTCTGGTAACCACTTCTCAGTCTTCCCTGTTTTCCCTTGTCCCTGTGGCCCTTTACCCCTTCTCTTTCCCTGCCCCACCCTCATGACCTGCCCATTACCTTCACCTTTTTCCTCTGGTTCCCAGTCATCTTCCCCTTATTCAATGGTCTATTGTCCATTTCTGTCAGATTCCACCTTCCCCAGCCCTTTGCCTTTTTCAACTATCACCTCCCATCTTCTCACATCATTCCCACTTCCTCCTTCTGTCCCTCCAGCTACCATCCCCTTTTCACCTGGACTTACCAATCACCTACCAACTTGTGATCTTCCCTTTCCTCCACCCTTTCATTTTGGTTTCTGCCCTCTTCCTTTCCACTGCTGTAAAAAGGGCCTTGGTCCGAAATGTCAACTATTAATTTCCTTCCATAGATTCTGCTTGACCTACTGAGTTTCTCCAGCATGGTGTGTCTTTTTCTCCAGATTTCCAGCATCTGTAGTCTCTCTGGTGTCTCTGTATGGCCACGACTTCCATACTGGAAGAACAGACCCATACGTCTGAGGAAAGTCTTTTGCCACATTGGTAATGGATCCTTCTGTGTCCCACTGACCGTGAACTTGTACTCTCTCACATATTTTTCAATGCATCAGGCAACTCCAAGTACATATCTGCATTGTCGTCTGCCTCACTGAAATCTTCATGTGGGAGTTTTGCTGCAGAACTTATGTATGATTTCAGACAAACTGATTTCTGCATTATACCCTTTCTATTCCTCTGGATTCAAGCCATTCACTTTTGTACCTCATATATGCAAATCCACTATTAATTTGCAGTGCAGATAGCTGACTCCGACAGCTAGCAGAGTAATACCGGTTTGTCTTCAATATTCCTCTTCCTGGTAGGCTGCAATTTTGCGGTACTTATAACGAAAAAGGCTAATGTTATGGTGCATTAAGTGGGGAGGTGCGAATGGCACATACTGATCTCTGCATTTTGTATATCAGAAGGTGAGTGTCGAGGAGGAGAACTATGTGGGAATGAGGATACTAGTGTGTTTGTCGATTTCTGCCCTACTATTTAGCACAGTCTTAGCCACCTTTGTGCCAGTGATGGCCAGCACTGTGTTTTCCATGTAATTTAGTACAAGCAAGCAAGTCTGGCTATTTGGTGATTCAAAGATTTTATCCTGTAGCAGAGAAGAAAATATGGCAGTGAGCATTCCTTATTTATTATTGAGATACAGCGCAGAATAGGACCTTTTGGCCCTTCGAGCTGTGCCAACCAGCAATCGGCCAATTTAATCCTAGCCTAATCATGGGACAATTTAAAATCACCAGTTAACCTACCAGCTGTAGGAGGAAACTGGAGCACCCAGAGAAAACCCACACAGTCACGGGGAGAACATACAAATTCCTTACAGATAGCAGTGGGAATTGAACCCAGGTTGATGGTACTGTAAAGCATTGTGCTAACCACTACACTATTGTGACACCCTTCTGCAATTGGTTTGGTTCATAAGCATTTGTGAGTGCCGTTGAAATTTTTATGGTTGAGCATGAGTTAAATTTGACAGAGGTGAATGGAAAGATTTGTGGAGAACTGAGCAGAGCCTGAGGTGCTTTGGGAATTAGATTAGCAAATGTGATTTGAAGATAAGTTTATTGACCTTGATGACT
The DNA here is from genome assembly GCF_030144855.1 of Hypanus sabinus. Lineage (NCBI taxonomy): Eukaryota > Metazoa > Chordata > Chondrichthyes > Myliobatiformes > Dasyatidae > Hypanus > Hypanus sabinus. The sequence continues at coordinate 35,550,490 of NC_082724.1, forward strand.
AATTTAGGGTTATTGACCACTGCTCCCTCTGCCTTCTGAGTGTATGTCCAAGTGGGCTGCTGCAGATGCAGGATATTTCTCTAAATTTCTCCTTCCTCTGCTGAAACCTTTGGCATAATGAACAAAAGGATTTTATTTGTGTTCTCCCTTAATGTAATTCTTCACAAGTTTGCAAGTTAAAATACTGACCAGCACCTGTCTTAGATAAAATGTACAAAAAGTCCAGACTGGCTTGAAGTTGTTCTGGCTAACTGACTGCTGCCTGTTTCTCGTAATATTACATACTGCATCAGACCTGCCAGTGGAAGGGTGTTGCTATCTCTTTAAGGCAAAAGTCATTAAATTGTGGAATAAAGTCAGCATGCTGTTTGTATTAGTTGTAATGCATGTGTTAATTACATACTATGATTCATTTTCAGGAGCTCTCAGTCTATATTTCAATTTATCTAATGAGATATATAGGTAGTGGAATTCAGTTGCAGACCAATCCACGTGCCAAACATCATGGGCCATTTTGTGCAGTCTGCTAATCTGTTAATATATTGCATTTGATTCACTATACCTCTAATTAGCCCTTGTTAGCAGAATAGAAACTTTTGGCAGGTGCCATGGCTGTCTTGGAAACATTCAATTTACTCATTGCGAAACAAATGGTGTTAGATTGTTTATACTTAAGCAATTATTCTTCACCTCTGATTGTGACACAAGCAATATCATTAAGGAAATAACAATATTAATATGAAATATTTGATGTTTAAGATCATATTAATTTATATATTTGTTAGCTGTTTATGCTTTTGATAGCACTGAGGAATATTGAAGAGGAAAAAACATCATTAATGCTTGCCCAAAGTTAAATAGTAAGGAAATATGTTTCTTTTATAATTGTAGAAATGTAGTTTACTATAAACTTCCTTGTGACAACTTGATTGCTTTTGAGTTAGTGCATCCTTCATTTGAGCTTGTTTTATTGGGGATAGTTCTGTTTCTTCCATTTTCTCTCTCTGCAGTAATGGCACTATAATGGCTCACAAATTGCCAAATCTGAAAGTCTGAGCTCCCAGAAGAATATTATATCTTCCTTATTGAAATGACTGTGTGGAGAAAGATAAGCTGTGCACCTGTAATTTCTGCACATGCTGACCATTGATATGATATACAATTTAAATCTTAAAATAAATAATGTGAGTGCTCCATCTTTGTAAAATGATGATGAATTCTTTCTGACATTGACTCCAAAATAGTTTTGCTGTGATACTCAGTCATTCTAAAAATCCATTTATCGTGCATGTGAGTTAGTTTGTTAAACTTACTGATTGTTGTAATGGTGAAGTGTCTATTAATAAAGTTAGAAATGTTTCTGGAGAAATTATTAAAATGTTTTTCTTAATCAAAAGCAGTATTTCAGAACATACCATCTGAGATAATGTTTAGTACTTTTACTTCAAAGATTCAATTTTCTACATTCTTGTAGCTTCATTTAATCATTTTCATCCCTGAGGGCCTATTGCATCCATGTGACACATTCCCAGAGATCATCTGGTGAATAGGAAAGAAAGATCACTTTCCCGTTAACACAGCCTAGTCTGTTATACACAGGAGAGCTTTTGTACAAGTTCCCTGCCTGTATCAGCTCACATCGTAATGTGTATAAGACACATATGCCACAGATGTGATTAAACAGTCGAACAAAGCCAAGGTAGCATGGCGCAATTACAGCTCGGGGCATCGGAGTTGGAGTTAAATTCCATCGTTATCTGTAAGGAGCCTGTACGTCCTCCCCGTGGAATGCTTGGGCTTTCTCCCTGGTTTCTGGTTTCCTCCCACAGTCCAAAGGAGTACCGGTTAGTAGGTTAATTGGTCATTGTAAGTGTCCCGTGATTAGGTTCAGGTTAAACTGGGGGTTGTTGGGTGGTGCGGCTCGAAGAACTGGGAGGGAATATTCTGCACTGTATCTCTAAATAAAAAAAAGTCTACTCTTCTTTGAAAAAATTACCTAGCATTGGCCTTCTCTGAGGATTAAGTCTAATTGTAACTCAGTTAATCCTTCTTTTAAGAAATGTGCCTGAGCTAGCTCTTGTGTAATCCAAGTTTAGATAGATAAAGGCAAATGAAGTTGGGTTAAGGTGATGAAGACTTGGGCCAGAACAAGTAGCACTTCGCAGTGAAACTAATGATGTCAGGTGATATTAATAGCAAAAACAAGAGGGATGTTTGTCCTGTGCCCACAAGATGACACCCTCAAATATACTCTGCATTTAGGGTTTTGAACATGGGTTTGGATGCATGTTGTCTTGATCAAGACCACTTGATATGACGTAGAGTAAAGAACTGCCCATACCTAACACATGCTATAGAAGAATATTCACACACACAAATCATCCTTCAGTCTCCCTAACAAGAAGATCTGCAGATGCTGGAAATCCAAGTAACACACACAAAATGCTGGAGGAACTCAGCAGGCCAGGCAGCATCTATGGAAAAGAGTACCAGTTGAGGTTTTCGGGCCGAGACTCTTCAGCTGGACTCGATAAAAAGTTGAGGAATCAGAGTTAGTGGGTGGAGGGAGGGGAGAGAGAAACTCAAGGTGATAGGTGAAACTGGGAGTGGGGGTGGAGTGAAGTAAAGAGTTTGGAAGCTGATTGGTGAAAGAGATACGGGGCTGGAGAGGGCAGAATCAAGTAGCAGAGAACAGAAGGCCATGGAAGAAAGGAAATGGGGGAGGAGCACCAGACAATGGCAATAGGCAGGCCAGGAGATGTGAGAGAGGGAAAAGGGGATGGAGAATAAAGAAGACCCAAAATAGATTAGGAGACCATTTCGCCGAGCACCTATGCTCCATCTGCCAGAAAAAATGGGATCTCCCAGTGGCCACCTATTTTAATTCCAATTTGCATTCCCATTCCAACATGTTCATCCCTGATTTCCTCTACTGTCGCAATGAGGCCACACTCACATGGAAGAGCAACACCTTGTATTCCATCTGGGTAGCCTCCAATATGATGGCATGAACTTCCGGCGATGCTTCCCACCCTCTCCACCCCTTTCCCCCTCTCTCACCTCATCTCCTGGCCTGCCTGTCACTTCCCCCTGCTGCTGCTCCCTCTTTCTCTTTCTTCTGTGGAACTTCTGTCCTCTCCTATTAGATTCCCCCTTCTCCAGCTCTGTATCTCTTTCACCCATCAACTCCACTCTTTACTTCACCCCTCTCCCCGCCCACCCGATTTCACCTATCACCTTGTGTTTCTCCCTCCACCCTCTCACCCTCTAACTCTGACTCACCTTTTTTTCTCCAGTCCTGCTGAAGGGTCTCAGCCTGAAATGTCAACCGTACTCCAGTCCATAGATGCTGTCTGGCCTGCTGAGTTCCTAAGTGAGATTTCCAACATAGTAGTAATTTTCGGGAAGAGACACACATACAGTCTTAGAGAGAGAATGTTTGAACTGCACCTAGACAGCACCTGATTGAAACCAGGTTACTGGACCTGTGAAGCAAATTTTCAAAACTTGTTGATTGAGCTGCAGCCAGTGGCACAGCAGACAAACAGCTGGAGGAACTCATTAAGTTGAGCAGCATCTATGGGGGGGAGTGTGCTGTTAGAAGGAATAGTTGATGTTTCAGTTCAAAACTCTGCATTCTGATTACCTGAAATGCTTACAATTCCACTGATACAGTTCGACCTGCTGAATTCCTTCACAGATCATTTGTTGCTCCACATTCCAGCATCTGCAGTCTCTTATTTATGGCCTCTACCATTAAAGGTCAACTTAACCATAGTTTTTGCTCATGACCTTCCTTGAAGTTTATATTTCATGTTTTCAGTTAGCAATGTTATGATTTTATTTTAACCATATTGTAAAGCCAAAGAAAATAAATTTTATTGTAATCACATCATGTAATAGAACAGTAGAGCACAGTACCAGCCCTTTGATGCAGTTTTATGACACAAGGTCAGATGATCAGTATTTCAGACCACATGATACTTGTCAAACTTATTCCTGCATTGTCCTTACAACAAATAATGGGCTAAATAAAAAAACACAAAATGCTGGCAGAACTCAGCAGGTCTCCTGATGAAGGGTTTCGGCCCGAAACGTCGTTATTACCTCCTCCCATAGATGCTGTCTGGCCTACTGAGTTCTGCCAGCATTTTGTGTTTTTTATTTATTTCCAGCATCTGCTGATTCAAATAATGGGCTACTTTGGTTTATTGACTCTGTACCAGCTCATGAAGCAAACCCACCTTACCCACTACCTCCCTGTTTCTCTATTCTCCAAGAACATACAAACTCCACATAAATGGTACCAGAGGACCTGAGACCTGAGACTCTGGACTCTGGACCATAAAGGTACTAGCTTTACCAGGTGTACTGTTGTGCAATTGAATCAGTAAAGTATTCATCATTGCTTGTTGACGTAAAAGAAAGTGCATCAAAGTTCAAAGTAAGTTTTATTATCTAAGTACATACGGGCATACTCAACAAATTTATGGAATAATAACTGTAACAGAATCAATAAAGTCTGATCAACTGAGACGTTTTACCAGAGTGCAGACAGCAAACTATGCAAAGAGAAGAAACAATAATATAAATAAATAAGCAATAAATATTGAGAACATGAGATGAAGAATCCTTGAAAGTGAGTCTATTGTTGTGGGAACATTTCAGCGATGAGGCATGTTAAGTTGAGTGAAGTTATAATCTTTGGTTGAGGGGTAGTAACTGTTCCTGAACCTGATGGTGTGTGTCGAGTCCCTTGCACCTTCTTCCTGATGGCAGAAGCGAGAAGAGAGCATGACCTGAGTGATGAGGGTCCCTGATGATGGATGCTGCTTTCCTGTGACAGCGCTTCATATGGATGTGCTCAGTGGTTAGGAGGACTTTTCCTGTGACGGACTGGACTGTATCCACTACTTGTATGATTTTCTGTTCAAGGATATTGGTGTTTCCATACCAGTCTGTGATGCAGCCAGTAGATTTACTCTGCACCACACATCTACAGAAGACTGTCAAAGTTTTAAATGTCATTCCAAATTTCCACCAACTCATAAGGAAGTAGAGCCACTGTCGTGCCTCCTCCACTATTGCACTTGTGTGCTGGGCCCAGGACAGGTCCTCCAAAGTAGTAACGCCTAGGAATTTAAAGAGAGTCCGTCGAGGATTGGCTCATGTACCTCTAGTTTCCTTCTCCTGAAGTCTATAATCAGTTCTTTAGACTTGCTGACTTTGAGTGAGAGGATGCCTTTATGGCTCCGCTCAGCCAGAATTTCAATCTCCCTCCTATATACTGATTCACAAACACCTTTGATTTGGCCTATGACAATGGTGTCATCAGCACATTTGAATTTGTCATAAGTGTAAAGCAAGTAGAGCAGGGGGCGAAGCATGCAGCCTTGTGATGCACCTGTGCTGACGGAGATCTGGGTGGAGATATTGTTGCCAATCCAAAACCCAGGATCCAATTGCACAAGGAGTTATTGAGGCCAAGGTCTCAGAGACTGATTAGTTTTGAGGGGATGATGGTATTAATATACAATAGACAATAGGTGCAGAAGTAGACCATTCGGCCCTTCGAGCCTGCACCACCATTTTGAAATCATGGCTGATCATCTACTATCAATACCTGGTTCCTGCCTTGTCCCCATATCCCTTGATTCCCCTATCCATAAGATACCTATCTAGCTCCTTCTTAAAAGCATCCAGAGAATTGGCCTCCACTGCCTTCTGAGGCAGTGCATTCCACACCCCCACAACTCTCTAGGAGAAGTTTTTCCTTAACTCTGTCCTAAATGACCTACCCCTTATTCTTAAACCATGCCCTTTGGTACTGGACTCTCCCAGCATCTGGAACATATTTCCTGCCTCTATCTTGTCCAATCCCTTAATAATCTTATATGTTGCAATCAGATTCCCTCTCAATCACCTTAATTCCAGCGTATACAAGCCCAGTATCTCTAACCTCTCTGCGTAAGGCAGTCCTGACATCCCAGGAATTAACCTTGTGAATCTACGCTGTACTTCCTCTACAGCCAGGATGTCCTTCCTTAACCCTGGAGACCAAAACAGTACACAATACTCCAGGTGTGGTCTCGCCAGGGCTCTGTACAAATGCAAGAGGATTTCCTTGCTCTTGTACTCAATTCCCTTTGTAATAAAGGCCAACATTCCATTAGCCTTCTTCACTGCCTGCTGCACTTGTTCATTCACCTTCAGTGACTGATGAACAAGGACTCCTAGATCTCTTTGTATTTCTCCCTTACCTAACTTTACACCGTTCAGATAATAATCTGCCTTCCTGTTCTTACTCCCAAAATGGATAACCTCACACTTATTCACATTAAACGTCATCTGCCAAGTATCTGCCCACTCACCCAGCCTATCCAGGTCCCCCTGAATCCTCCTAATATCCTCATCGCATGTCACACTGCCACCCAGCTTAGTATCATCAGCAAGCTTGCTGATGTTATTCTCAATGCGTTCATCTAAATCGTTGACGTAAATCGTAAATAGCTGTGGTCCCAATACCGAGCCCTGTGGCACCCCACTAGTCACCACCTGCCATTCCGAGAAACACCCATTCACCGCTACCCTTTGCTTTCTATCTGCCAACCAGTTTTCTATCCATGTCAATGTCTTCCCCCCCAATGCCATGAGCTTTGATTTTACCCACCAATCTCATATGTGGGACCTTATCAAATGCCTTCTGAAAATCGAGGTACACTACATCCACTGGATCTCCCTTGTCTAACTTCCTGGTTACATCCTCGAAAAACCCCAATAGATTGGTCAAGCATGATTTGCCCTTGGTAAATCCATGCTGGCTCGGCCCAATCCTATCACTGCTATCTAGATATGCCACTATTTCATCTTTAATAATGGACTCTAGCATCTTCCCCACTACTGATGTTAGGCTGACAGGTCGATAGTTCATCCATCCATACATCTGGGATATTGCTTGTGTCTTCCTTAGTGAAGACAGATCTAAAGTACTTATTAAATTCTTCTGCCATTTCTCTGTTTCCCATAACAATTTCACCCAATTCATTCTTCAAGGGCCCAACATTGTTCATAACTATCTTTTTTCTCTTCACATACCTAAAAAAACTTTTGCTATCCTCCTTTATATTCCTGGCTAGCTTGCGTTCTTACCTCATTTTTTCTCCCCGTATTGCCTTTTTAGTTAATTTCTGTTGTTCCTTAAAAATTTCCCCAATCATCTGTCCTCCCACTCACCTTAGCACTGTCATACTTCCTTTTTTTTTAATGCTATGCAATCTCTGACTTCCTTTGTCATCCACTGTGGCCCCTTCCCCCCTTTGAATCCTTCCTTCTCCAGGGGATGAACTGATTTTGCACCTTGTGCATTATTCCCAAGAATACCTGCCATTGCTGTTCCACTGTCTTTTCTGCTAGGATATCCGTCCAGTTAACTTTGGCCAGCTCCTCCCTCAAGGCTCCATAGTCTCCTTTGTTCAACTGCAACACTGACACCTCCGAGCTGCCCTTATCCTTCTTAAATTGCAGATAAAAACTTATCATATTATGATCACTACCCCCTAATGGTTCCTTTACTTCAAGATCGCTTATCAAATCCTGTTCATTACATAACACTAAATCCAGAATAGCCTTGCCCCTGGTCAGCTCTCGTATAAGCTGTTCCAAGAATGCATCCCATAGGCACTCTACAAACTCTCTATCCTGGGGTCCAGCACCAACCTGATTCTCCCAGTTCACCTGCATGTTGAAATCCCCCATAACTACTGCGACATTACCGTTGTCACATGCCAATGTTAACTCCCTATTCAACTTGCACATGCTACTGTTTGGTGGCCTATAGACTACACCCATTAGGGTCCTTTTGCCCTTACTGTTCCTCAGTTCTATCCACACAGACTCCACTTCTCCTGATCCTATGTCCCCCCTTGCAAAGGACTGAATCTCATTCCTCACCAACAGGGCCACCCCACCCCCTCTGCCCACATTTCTGTCCATACAATAGCACGTATACCCTTGTATATTCATTTCCCAGGTCTGATCCCCCTGCAGCCATGTCTCCGTTATCCCAACAACATCATAGTTACCAATTAGCACCTGAGCTTCAAGCTCATCCGCCTTATTTCTGACACTTTGTGCATTCAGATATAGAATTTTTAACCCATTTCTCCTCTCCCTGTTTGAATCTCTGCCTATTATGCTTAACCCAGCTCCCCGAACTCCCATCGGGCTCTACGCCCCTAGAATTTTGTTGTCCTTCCGAAATTTACCTATTCCTTCTGCACATTTAACTCCACGTTCTGTCAGACCATCCCTCTGTACATGTGTCCTTCTTATCACTTGTTCCGCCTCTCCTTTCTCTACTACACACTTAATATTCCGGAACCTCAGAATTCAGTATTGAATGCTGAGCTGTCACCGATAAAGGTAATATTGGTGGTCAGAAGCCCATTGAAATTAAAGTTTAAATATCATACTGTTGCATTATTCAAGAAAGAAGGGATAAAAATAAATAATAATAGAATCATGGGAAAGGCATAATGTCATCTTACATGTTGTAAGTAGTTGTATTTTGTGTAATATGACTTAAATAGCCTAAGACTGAAACAGAAGAACATTTAAGGTAAGGAAGCTGTATGACGTTTGTAGGAGTATTAAGTATAAAGGTAAGGGAGACACGTTGAAGCTGTATAAATCATAAGTCAGATATTGTGTGCAGTCTGGTCATCCCATTATAGCAAGTGTTTGGAGAGTGTGCAGAAGAGTTTTGCCAGGATGCTGCCTGGATTAAAGGACAAACTTGGGGTTTTTCTCCCAAGTATCAGCTGCTGAAGGGAGACCTGATGGTTTTAAAATTTTGGAGGACATAGATAGGGTAGTGAGTCAGAATCTTTCCCTCAGGGTAGGAATGTCAACATTTTTTGCCATTGGATTTGGAAGAGATAGGGTGAGTTTTTGATGCAAGTGATTGAATAGGTTATCAGGGGTAGTAGTGGAATCAGTCTGTTTGTTGGAGTTTTGAGCTAGACACATGAATATGAAGAGAATGGGTGATTGGAAGGGGACACTATCAGGGATGTTACAGAACAACAATGGCTTTAGTATTGGGGGGCAATTTGGAAGGCGTAGAATAGGTATGTAGCAAAGATGGAGAAGCATTCTAAAGGGAGGATGAATCAACCATGGCTGACAAGGGAAGTCAAACACAGTATAAGAGGAAAAGAAAGGGCACATAATATAGCAAATATTATTAGGAAGCTAGAGGATTCAATAGCTTTTAAAAACCAACAGAAGGCAACTGAAAGAAGATACTAGAAGTTTTTTTTCAGGTATATAAAGAGTGAAAGAGAGGCAAGAGTGGATATCAGACCACTGGAAAATAATGCCGGAGTGGTAGTAATGGGGGACAAAGAAATGGTGGATGAATATACCCCAGGCTACTGTGGGAGGCAAGGGAGCAGACTGCTGAGCCTCTGGCAATGATCTTTGCTTCAGCAATGGGGACGGGAAAAGTTCAGGAGGATTGGAGGGTTGCAGATGTTGTTCTCTGTTCAAGAAATGGAGTAGAGATAGCCCAGGAAATTATAGATCAGTGAGTCTTACTTCAGTGGTTGATAAGCTGATGGAGAAGATACTGAGAGGCAGGATTTATGAACAGTTATATGATTAGGAATAATATGATTAGGAATAGGTATCATGGCTTTGTCAAAGGCAGGTCATATCTTACAAGTCTGATTGAATTTTTTGAGGATGTGACTAAACACATTGATGAAGGTAGAGCCGTAGGTGTAGTGTATATGGATTTCTACAAGGCATTTGATAAGGTACCCCTTGCAAGGCATATTGAGAAAGTAAGGAGGCCTGGGATCCAAGGGGACCTTGCTTTGTGGATCCAGAATTGGCTTGCCCATGGGAGGCAAAGAGTGGTTGTAGATGGGTCATATTCTGCACGGAGGTCGGTGAGCAGTGGTGTCCCTCAGGGATCTGTTCTGGGGCCCCTACTCTTTGTGATTTTTATAAATGACCTGGATGAGGAAGTGGAGGGATGGGTTAGTGAATTTGCTGATGACACAAAGGTTGGAGGTGTTGTGGATAGAGTGGAGGGCTGTCAGAGGTTACAGTGGGACATTGATAGGATGCAAAACTGGGCTGAAAAGTGGCGGAGGGAGTTCACCCAGGTAAGTGTGAAGTGGTTCATTTTGGTAGGTCAAATATGATGGCAGAATATACTATTAATGGTAAGATTCTTGGCAGTGTGGAGGATCAGAGGAATCTTGGGGTCCAAGTCCATCGGACACTCAAAGCTGCTGCGCAGGTCGTTAAGAAAGCATATGGTGCATTGGCCTTCATCAACAGTGGGATTGAGTTTAAGAGCCAAGAGGTAATGTTACAGCTCTATAGGACCCTGGTCAAACCCCACTTGGAGTACTGTGCTCAGTTCTGGTCACCTCACTACAAGAAGGATGTGGAAACCATAGAAAGAGTGCAGAGGAGATTTACAAGGATGTTGCCTGGATTGGGGAGCATGGTCTATGAGAATAGGTTGAGCGAACTTGGCCTTTTCTCCTTGGAGTGATGGAGGATGAGAGGTAACCTGATGGAGATGTACAAGATGATGAGAGGCATTGATCATGTGGATAGTCAGAGGCTTTTTTCCCAGGGCTGAAATGGCTAACATGAGAGGGCACAGTTTTAAGATACTTGGAAGTAGGTACAGAGGAGATGTCAGGGGCAAGTTTTTTTATGCAGAGAGTGGTGAGTGTGTGGAATTGGCTGCCAGCGACAGTGGTGGAGGAGGATACGTTAGGGTCTTTTAAGAGACTCCTGGATAGGTACATGGAGCTTAAAAAAAATAGAAGGTTATGGGTAAACCTAGGTAATTTCTAAAATATTATTATTCTTTCTTTGCACACTGTTTGAATGCCCAGGTTGGTGTGGTCTTCCATTGATTTTATTTAGATTATTATTCTATTACACTGGACAACAAATTTCAATAAAAATTAATTTGTTGTTTCTCCAAATTCCTACATGATATAAGTATTCTGAAATCATATTTGTGCTCATCTTCAAGCAGTCTATCATAAATAGAAATTTTTACTGAATATAATGTGTTGATGCTTTGTAATAGTTCAACTAAGTTAAAAATAATTTGTTAATGATTTTCGTTTGTACTTAGTGTCTGAGGCTTCTCGCTTAAGTGTCCAACAATAATTCGCCAGCTTTGATGGATTCCAGTTGCCCTGGTATCTTTTCTCCATGACCGCACTGTCCTGGTGAAATCTTTCACCTTGCTCATTATTAACAGCACCAAGATTTGCAGGGAAGAGATCTAAATGGGAATGCAGAAAATAAATCTTTAGTAACATGTTGCATTTCATGGTTTTATATGCTCGAAGCATGCTTTCAACCAGCTGCATGTAATTTGGTACTCTGTAGATGCCAAGAAAATTTTCAACAACTTCCTTGAATTCCTTCCATGTGATTTTCTCCGGTCCCTCTAGAAATTCTTCAAATTGCCTGTCATTAATGACCTGTTTGATTTGTAGACCAACAAAAATGCTTTCCTTAATCTTGGCATCGGCTATTCTGGGAAGCACCTGTCTCAAATATCAAAATCCTTCATAGAAATGTTTGTGCCTGGTGATAGCAAATTCCATCCTTACAGTCCTGAACCCAATAATTATTACTAAAACCTGTCCTGCAATACAGCAGCCGCACTGCCTAATCATGCCCAAGCATGCTTGGACAAGATAGGGCAGCTTATATTCTAGGCAACATTTTAATAGACTTGAATTATGAATTGAAATAATAAACATGTTTATTTCTAAAAAATGGTGTGTGATAGGGAAATTTCAGGGTGATTTTCATGAACAGTAGCCCAAAATTCATAAGATACATCTAAAGGTATTCAGGAAGCAAAACCTTTGTTGTTCAGTGTTACGGATTTATTGAGTATGCCCAAAAGAAAATGAATCTCATGGTTGTATATGGTGACATGTATGGATTTTGGTAATAAATTTACTTAGAAATTTTGAACTTTGAGGCAAAACAAAGGAAATTATAAGCCAGTCAGCCTGACTTTAGTAGTTGGGAAAGTTTTGGAGTCCATAATTAAGAATGAGGTTTTGGAGTACTGTAGTCTTCTATATTCTATTGCTTCCAAAATCTAGAATTTTGTATTATTTTCTTTAAACACAAGTTATGGTGCTTTGTTTATTTTATATACCATCCAGAAAGTTCATAAGTAACTAAGGAGTGGTTTCTTTCTAGATTTAAGAAAAAATTAACACACTAACAGTCGCTCCTCACGCTCTATTATGCCTTGATGTGTGGATGATAGAGGTCAGAAAAGATAATTCTTTATAATTCCAATATACATTTCTATTTGAATTTTCTTTCCCTGTCTGAGAATGAAATCAACTGCTTTAAGCTATTAATTTATTGCTGAAACTGGGAGTGTTTACCAACCGACTGAATAATGAGATTTTAAAGGTTATATTTGGAGATAGTTCAGAAAATTCCGCATTACACTTTGCATAATTTCACATTATCGTTATTGTCAACTTGATACTGACAGATTAATTTGTACTAATTTTCTTGCTGATAGTCGATGTAAAATTACCCGATGGTGAATTTGATGGAAATATGGAGAATTTGGGAAATACAGTACACAGGGGTTTTTTTCTGAGAGCTGTTATACTGTCAGTTTGCTGAATGGATTCCTGTTACGTAGCATGAAAATACAGATTTAATCTCATTTGCATATATTGGGGAGAAGCAAAGATTAGGTTTCAGGGCTGGTCTCCTGATTTAATCTTATAGTACTTGTTAAGTTAGACAGAGCGTTATAAAATACACTTACTCCTAGAAGAAATGAAGTGGTGTTTGAGTTTGAGAGACTGTGGAGAATTTCATTGGCCATTTCTATTGGTGAGAACAACGTTCTTTGAGGGTTCTTTTTATCGATCTGCCTGTACGATGGTTTATCACTCACTAATTTCTTCTCCCCTGCTTTGTTCTGGGAATAGGTATGAATTACTCAATGCCATGATATGATACCATTGTTGACCATCAGTACTGCTTTGATCAGAGGAATAAGAATGGTGGGTGCCATTAAACATTAAGCCCAGTAGAGGGGGAATATGTAAATGGAGATATTTCCCCTATTTCCAAAGCCAATAGGGGAATTTTGCCAACTATTCATGGCCTATATACTGTATATGAGTTTCAGCTCACACAGCTATCTTTTGTTGTAATGACAGTGAAGGTCACGTTCGATTTTTCTTTGGCACATCACTTCAAGCAGCTGTGAGGTAACTTGGTAATAACAGGCAGGGTGCATGATGGACCAGCAGATGCTGGGTAATGACACATTTTAATAGAAGGTTTGGGAATTGATTCATTTTACCATCAGAGCACAGTGGTAGTGAGAACTGAGTGGCTAAGGTCCAGAATATATTTGAAGGCTCTGAAATTACTGTGCTTGTTTTTATAGGAAGCTATCTCATCTTCCTCAGTAGGAAGAGATTAAACCCCTTGGACTCAAGGTCCTGTATGACAAGGTGCATTAATCCAGCAGAACAACCTGAGATAATGTTGCAGTACAATAAAAACACTCTGTTATTGCTTATGATGATAACACCGTAGATGTACTAGGTTAAAAACTTTGAATTTTTTTTCAAACCAACACTAAGCCCAAACCATATTTTAATTCTGGGGGTCAGTGCATGAAATTTCTTAGTCAATATTTTTTATTTTAATTTCCAGAATGGAGGTTAATTAAAAACAGTAAGACAGGAGCACTTGAGCTGCAGAAGTGTCATGTTGTGAATATAAATAAGAAAGGAGAGGATAAGAATATGTTTAGTGGTGTGTAGATGCAAGCAGAGGGCAAATGAACTGAGCTAAAATGGTTTACAAACAAAAGAAAATCTGCAGATGATGGAAATCCAAGCAACATGCGCAAAATGCTGGAGGAACGCAGCAGGCCAGGCAGCATCTGTGGAAAAAAGTACAATCGATGTTTTGGGCTGAAACTTTTCTGCAGGATTGGAGAAAAAAAGCTGAGGAGTAGATTTAAATGGTGGTGGGGGGGAGGAAAACACAGGTGAAACCTGAGGGGGGAGGGATGAAGTAAAGAGCAGGGAAGATGATTAGTGAAAGACCATGGAAAAAAGAAAAGGGGGAGGAGCACCAGAGGGAGGGAATGGGCAGGCAAGGAGATAAGGTGAGAGAGGGAAAAGAGGATGTAAAAGGGTGAAGGGAGGTGGGGGGCATTACTGGAAGTTTGAGAAATTGATGTTCATGCCATCAGGCTGGAGGCTACCCAAATGGAATATGAGGTGGTGTTCCTCCAACCTAAGTGTAGCCTCATTCGATAGTGGCGGAGGCCATGGATGGACATATTGGAATGGGAATGGGAAATGGAATTGAAATGGGTGGCCACTGGGAGATTCCACCTTTTCTGGCAGATGGAGCGTAGGTGCTTGGTGAAGCGGTCTCCCAATCTACGCCAATAGATGTACCTCTAGAACAATGGCTGTTGTGTATGAAGTATAATGTTGGCAACCCTATCCCCTGCATAAAGAGGCAGAAGGAAGTTTTGCTGTAACCCCAATCCTTCATAGAGAACTGGCACCGAAAATATGGGCTGAATGGCCACCCCCTGTGCTGGAGCTGTTTGGTTTTTGATACACATATCTGGTAAGGTAGCATTTGGAGACTGGGTACATTTCTGGGTACACCAGCTGAAGATCAATTGCTCTTCAATAACTGCACAGATATCTGTGCTTTGTGCACATTCTGGCTTCTGCCCCCTTCCTTTCCAATCCTGATGAAGAGTCTTCACCCAAAATATCGATTACTCCTTCCCCTCCATAGATGCTGCCTGACTTGGTGAGTTCCTCCAGCATTTTGTATTTGTTGTTCATATACCCTCTGCGTTTGTACTGCACAGATTTACAAGCTTAACCATTGGAACTCTGGTATAAAATTGTAAACAGAAATTACATAATCTGGACATTAGTCCATGGAATGTAGGAGGTTAAAGGGTGATTTATTTGACATTGTTTAGATATTGCAAGGAAGTGATATGGCAGATGGAAAGTTTTTCTACTGGTCATTGAGTCAGATCCTTTAGCTTTGAGTCAGGACATTTGGGTAATTTTCGGGGTTTTTTATTCACACTATCCATTCAAATGACAGATGCAAGTTCAAAGTCATCCAAGTAATCCTCAGCCAAGACTGTTAAATTGGTAATTTACCTCAGTTATTTCTTGTACCCAGTGTCGTATACCTGTATTAAAGCAATGTAATTCATTCTGTTGTTATAAAGAGAACATTGAGTCATCAAAGAGCCGTGAATCAGAGAATATCATCACTGTAGTAGTATAGGCTTAATCTAGAAGTAGTTAATCTTTAGCTCATGTACAAGCATGTCAACATGGCTAAATCCTAAACACAAGAAATTCTGCAGATGCTGGAAATCTGAAGCCACATACAGAAAATGCTGGAGGAACTCAACAGGTCAGGTAGCATCTGTGTCAATGAATAAACAGTCAATGTTTCAGGCTGAGATCCTTCAGGACTGCAAAGGTAGGGGGAAGATTCCAGAATAAAAGGGTGGGAGGAGGGGTAGGAGGATAGCTAGAATGTGATAGGTAAAGCCAGGTGGGTGGAAAAGGTAGAGGGCTAGGGAGGAAGGAGTCTGATAGGTGATGAGAGTGGGCCATAGGAGAAAGGGAAGAAGAGGGGGCACCAGGGGCAAGTGATTGGCTGGTGAGAAGAGCTAAGAGGGCAGAATGGTTTAATAGAAGAAGAGGGAAGGGGGAGGGAAAAACTTTTTTTTACTGGAAGGAGAAATTGGTGTTCACTCCATCAGGTTAGAGGCTACTCAGACAGAATATGAGATGTTGCTCCTCCACCATAAAAGTGGTTTCATAGTGGCAAAAGGCCATAAACCGACATGTTGGAACAGGGATGAAAAACGGAAGAAAAGTGACTGGCCACCAGGAAATTCCATTTTTGGTGGATGGTGTGGAAGTGCTCAACAAAGCAGTCCCCCAGTTTATAATGGGTCTGTCCAATGTAAAGGCTGCATTGGGAGCACTGAATACAATGGACGACCCCAACAGATTCACAGATTAAGTGTTTCCACAACTGGAAGATTTGTTTGGGGCACTGAATGGAGGTGAGGGAGGGGATGATTAGGCAGGTGTAGTACTTCGGCCACTTTCCAGGATATGGCCCTAGAGGGGGAGTAGTGGGGAGGGACGAATGGACCAGGGAATCACGGAGAGAGTGACCCCAGTAGGGAAAATGGAGAATGGAGGGAGGTAAAGATGTGTTTGGGGATAGAGTTCCTTTGGAGATGGCGGAAGTTGCGTGGAGTGTTATGTTGGATGCAAAGGCTCATGGGGTGGTAGGTTAGGAAAAGAGGAACTCTATCTTTGTTAAGGCAGGGGGAAGGTGGCTTAAACACGGACATCCTGGAAATGGAGGAGCTGCGGATGAGGATGGCATCAATGGTAGTTAGAAGCTGTCTGGTTAATTATTTTTCAGTCTCACAAATTTTAAAATTTAATAGATTTGCTGTTAAATGGCTCTAACCAGAATAGTTTGTAGAATTGAACCTTCACACATTACCTAAGGATTCAGATTTATATTTGGTTTTTGTAGCATAAGCTTTGAGATTCAAGCATTTTGTCTATTATATAATCATTCTTAGTTTGATCAAATAAAACATTCTTTTTGTGTACTCCACAAACTTTATTACAGTTCTTACAGTTTTTCAGAGTTCTCATAACATTCCCTTTCATTGATTCCTTTATTTGCATACTAATTTACCCTATTTTTGAATGTTCTCTTTGTCATTTAACCAAATGCCTCTTCTGAATTGTGATTTGTAAAATTATCTATGATTTCCATCAGCGACACTGAGAACATTATGTACATCGAATTAAGTAAGTTGAAGGGCATCATTACCTCTTTGGTAACTGTACTTTAAAACCTTGATCCTTAGCACTTGTCTCAGTGTAGACAGAAGAGCAGTCCAGGCAGTGGAATGCTCCTCCTGTTAGATGTGAGAAGTCAGAGAACCACAGTCCTCTACCCCCTCCTCCTACCCACACTCAAGACTAGTTGGACAGATTCTGTTCTAACACCATCTACAAGAATGCAGATTATATCACCGTATTAAGCTGTATCTCAAGTAATGACGAGTTGGAGTACAGGAAGGAGATCAGTGGTATGGTATCACGATAACAAACTTTCCTTCAATGTCGACAAAACAGAGAACTGGCCTTTGACTGCAGGAAGAGAGGTAGTACGCATCCTCGAACTACTTCAATGGTGTTAAAGTTGGGAAGATTGAGAGCTTCACGTTTCCAGGATTAAACATCACCAATACCCTATCCTGGTCTAACCACATTGATGTCATGACTAGGACAGGCTATTGGTGATGATCACCAAAACTAGAGATTCTGCAGATGTTGGAAATCCAGAGCTACACACACAAGATGTAGAAGACCGCATCGTCAGGCAGCATCCACCATGGAAAAGTATTACCAGCCAACATTTTGGGTTGAGTCCTTTCCTTAGGACTGGAAAGGAAGGGGGAAGAAGCCTGAATAAGAAGTGGGAAGGTGGAGGAGTATAAGCTGGAAGGTGATAGGTGAAGCCAGATGGTTGGTGGCGCAGTGACATTAGCGCCAGACTCCGGAACGGAGTTTTGAATCCAGTTGGGCCATTCCCGAGTACGCTTTCCATCTGTGCTGGGTTGAGTGTTGAGCTCGCAACTTGACCTCATAAACAAAAATATTGTAAAATGACTGTGAGGAGTGGCGCACCACACAGTCTTTTGTTCCGCACCTTGTAAGGCCCGAAGCTGGCTCTCAGGAGTCGATGTCATCATCATCATCATCAGATGGGTGGGGAGGGGGGAGGAATGAGGTGATAGCTGGGAAAAGGTAAAGGGTTGAAGAAGAAATAATCTGATAGGAGAGGAGAGTGGACCAGGGGGAAAGGGAAGGAGGAAGGGCACCAGCAGGAGATGATAGACAGATGAAGAGCAGAGTAGGTGTAAGAGGGGAGAAATGGAAGAAGAGGTAAGGGGGATGGGTAAAAGTTATCAGAAGTTAGGGAGATTAATGTTCATGCTATCAGCTATCAGGTTGAGATTACCCAGATCATGAGACCCAACGTAAGTTGGGGGACCGCTTTGTTGAGCTCCATCTGCAACAAACAGGATTTCCTAGGGGACAGCCATTTTAATTCCAATCCCCACTCCCATTCTGCCATGTCTACTGCCGTGATGATGCGACTTTTGGTTTGGAGGAACAACACCTCATATTCCGTCTGAGTAACTTCCAACCTGATAGCATGAACATTCATTTCTCCAACCACCAGTAATTTTTCCTACTCTCCCGTCCCTCTTATTTCATTCCTTTCTCTGGCTTCTCTCTTACAGCTTCTCTTCTCCTGATCTGTCTACCACCTTCCCCTGGTGCCCCTCCTCCTTCCCTTTCTTCCATGTTCCACTCTCCTCTCCTATAAGATTCCTCCTTCTTTAGCCTATTACCTTTTCCACCTATCACCTACCAGTTTCTCATTTCATCCTTCCTTCCCCCACCCACTTGGCTTCACCTATTACATTCTAGCTTGTACTCCTTCCCCTTCCACACCTTCTGGTTCTGGCCTCTTCCCCCACTTCCTTTCCAGTCCTGATGAAGGGTCATGACCCAGAATGTCAATCGATTGTTCCTTTTCGTGGATGCTGCCTGACCTGCTCGTTCCTCCAGCATTTTATGTGTGTTGTGCTGGTGATGATCACCGATGCTTCTACTTTTTCAGGAGGCTAAAGAAATTTTGTATGGTCCCATTGAGCCATACCAATCTCTATTGATGCACCGTAGACAGGAGTCTACCAGATTGCATAACAGCTTGGGATGGCAACTGCTCTGCATGTGACTACAAGAAACTGCCAAACACCCAATGTGCAGAAAGAAAAGAAAAACAAATTGTGCTAACACTAAAAGTACACAAATGGCATCTAGAACAAAAATTAGTCCATAAACATGAAGCTCAGAGCAGCTGGAGCAGACCACAGCCTGAGCCTCTGTTCAGCGCGGAACTGCAACTCCTGACTGACAAGGTCAAACAACTGGAGCTGGAGTTGGATGTACTCAGGATTATCTAGAATTGTGGGAACATCATTGTTGAAACCTTGATGAGATGGTAGCACCCGAAGTAACTGTTTCAGATAGAAGGCAAGGCAAGGGGAGTCAGCAGACAGTGCAGGGTTCTTTTGTGGTCAGTCCCCTCACTAACGGGTATATCTTTCTGGATGCTTTTGAGGGAGATGATCTTTCAGGGGCTAGCAGCAGTAGGCAGATCTCTGGCTCAGAGGCAAGCATGCAGTCGGAAAGGGAGATAGTGATAGGAAACTCAGTAATTCAGGATTAGAAAGATAGGCCAGATGAACTTGTGGCTGAGACACTGGTACAGGAGGTAGGGATTCAGGTTCTTGGACCGTTAGGATTTCTTTTAGGATAGAGGTGATCTGTTCCAATGGGATGGATTGCACTTAAGCCAGGTAGGGACCAATACCAAAATCCTTGTAGGGAAAATTACTAGTTCTACATGGGAGGATTTAAATTGCATCGGTGGGGGTGGGAGGTAGGGGTTTAGATTTGTGACTCTGAGCGAGATGAAGCAGTAGCCTGTGAGAGCAAGTGTAGTATCAAGGTAGTTAGGGAATCAGTATAAGGAGAGAAAGGAATACTCAGTTAAACTGCGTTTATTTCAATGTTCAATGTTTAATTGGTAAGGTGGATGAATTCAGAGCATGGATTGGATTTGGGGACTGGGATGATGTAGCCATAATGGAAATATAGCTGAGAGAAGGGCAGGACCGGCAGCTTAGTGTTCTAGGATGTCTTTAGAGGATTGTACAATGAGACTATTGGGTAGAACTTCAAATCAAAGGGGGAAGGTCACTATAGTGGGGTTGTGTTATAGATCCTCCAATAGCCTTTGGGAACTTCAGAGGCAGGTTTGTAGAGAAATTGCTCATGGTTATTAGAATATGGTTGTTGGAGTGGGGAATTTTAATTCCTTAGTATTGATTTGGCCACGCAGCATGTTAAACACCTGGATAATGTGGAATTTCTGAAACATGTTCAGGGAGTGTTTCTGTCAATATATAGAGGGAGGGACCTCTTCTTGGGGAATAAGGCAGAGCAAGTAACTGAGGTGGCAGCTAGGGAGCACTTGGGCTCTAACGATCACTGTTCCATTTGTTTTTAAGATAGTGATGGAAAAGGATCGGACAGGTCCACAGGTTAGGGTTCTGATCTGGAGCAGGGCTGATTTTGAGGGAACTAGGCAGGATCTAGCAGAGATCGATTGGGAGAGCCTGTTTGAAAGAAATGGGATGAATAGCGATTGGGAGCCTTTTAAGTTTGTCAAGCATTCAGGAGCAGCGTATTCCTGTTAGGGTGAATGGTAAATCTGGCAAGCTTAGGAAACCCTGGCTGATGAGACATATTAAGGCTCTGGTCAAGAAAAAGGAGGAAGGATTTAGGAGATCAGGCATGACTGAATCACTTGATGACTAAAAAAAATATTATGAGGAGGACAAAGAGAAGGTATGAGATGGATCTGGCAGGTAAAGGAAAATCCCAAGAGGAGCTTTTGCTATATAAGGAGTAAAAAGGTGGCTAGAGAGAAAGCAGGTCAACTTTGAGATCACTTTACATAAGGTCAAGTTGTCTGTCTGGGCACAGACATATCAAAACTCAATTACGTGTTGACTATACAGCCTGAGGAGGTTATTAGTGATTTCTTTTTAAGAGGAAAAATAGGGTCTTTGTGGGAACACATGGAGATGTTCTGGATTCCTCTGTTCACTCATTGTCTTTGATGGTGTTGTGTATTGTCAAAAAACAAATTCTTACATAACTGAAATTTGAATTTGGGCCTCAGCCTGAGAAATTGAGTTAAACTACGATGGATTGGAATGGAGACATTGTGGACAAAAATTTGTTTGAATGAATTACACAATGATAGTCCTGGAGAACACAGTCTTTTGATTTGAAATATCCATAGGTCAGGTGGTCACCTGCATTAATTTCATAATGCAGATTGGGATTCTTGTTGAAAGTTACAACAGAAGATTGTTTTCGTTCATTATCTAAAGGATAAATTGTCTTTCTTCATAGACTCAACTATTTGCACAGTACCGTGAAGACAATTACCAGCGCACAAAGTCAAACAAAGAAATGAAGCTTTTAAAAGTGGAGCTGAACTTTGAATGAACTGATGATTTTAAATAGCCTTTTTTTGTTTGTCAGGCAGTTAACCTTTCATTCCTTTGGTGTAATTTGTTTACCTGAGCTTTGATTTCTACTTTTGAATGTTCTGCTAGGCATTGCTCAACTGTGGGGGTCTTGTGCTCAGAACAGGGCAGCGTACTGAGAAATGGTCAACAACTGGGAAGATCTTGGAGAATATCCAGAATTTTCCATTGCTGCTGCTTTCAGAATCTCAGCATTTATTTTTTTCTGTTGCTTGGTTCATGTAGTGGTTATTGACAAAAAAAGGTAAACTTTTAATTTCAGACTCTGCCCTGTGAAGTTTTTAAGGTAACTAATGAAGTATACCATACACAAAGAGAATAGATAGCCAGGAATGAAGAGCTTGACCTGGCCCAAGCCTCACTTCCTCTCCTGCATGATTCCTGCAGCAAAACTAACTTTCATCGCCCCTTCGGTCTAAGTTAACTCAAGGCCTCCCTGTTGTCCTGTGAACTGAGGGAAGGATACAAGCAGCTACTAATCCTCAGATCACTTGTGCAATCAAGGCTAATTAACTGTTTCTAAATATCTCTGACATTGACTGAAGTACTTTTAAGTGTTACAAGTTATCTAAAAATGCATTTAAATGATGCAAATTAATGAAAACTATTAATAACTAAAATAAAACATTCAGTATTCCTTTAGCTTTAACTTTCAGTTTGCTGACACCTTTCAAACATATTTGCAGATTGAGGGTTAGAAGCAGAATGTATCCAGTCCTTCAGCTTGGAACATTTGTGCCCTGTCCCTGGACTTGGAGCTGTCTCCATCATCAGAATTCGAAGTCAGCTGTACGCTACAGACTCAATTTGTTCTGTAGATATCTGCATAGTTCCCTGAAAGTGCACACACAAGTAGATAGGATGATGAAGAAGGCAGATAGCATACTTGCCTTCATACATCAGGACACAGAGTAAAAGTATTGGGACATTATGTGGCAACTTAAGAAAACAGGTTAGAGCTGCACATGAAAGTGCAGTCTGATCATTACATGATTCAAGAGATGTGGTTAGGCTGTCAAGAGTAAGCGGAGGTTCACTAGAAGGTTGTCTAGATTGGGAGACTTTATAAGAAATGAAGGAGGCTGTGTAGTGACCTGATAGAGGTGCATAAAATTATTAATGGCACAGGTAGTGTAGATGATCAAAATATTTTTCCATGGGTATCATAAACAAGGGGTTTAATGTGAGAGCAATGAGTTTTAAAGGGGGTTTTCTGGGAAAGATTTTTTACACAGAGAATGGTGAATATCTGGAACTTGCTCCAGAGAAGTTGGTGGAATTTGATACAAACACCCCCTGCAGAAAGCAGGAACATCAACTGTATTACATATGTCTAATTGAACAGTGACAGAGAAGAAGTGTGTTGGTGAGATGGTTGGAGGTGCAGAGAGTATTTGAAAATGAAAAGAATTTGAGGTAATGCACAACCCCTGCTTTTGTAGAGGTTCAGCATGAGAGACTAATTCACTCATGTTGCTCAAAGCTCAGTTCTTGCCAGACTGAATCGCTTTTCCAATCAATGTGTTTTTGTAGATTAAATGATTTTATGCATGACCTATTATTACTAAAAAATCAAAGTACATTTTGATTAAAGGTGTGACTTATTCAGTCAGAATACATAAACTACCGTGTAATATTCAATAATTACTGTAGTCTGAGTTTTTTGAAAATTACAGTGTCACTTGGCCATTATTTTAGGACGTATCGTAGATCGTGAGTCAGCTAAATCACATTAAAGATAGTTTCTGTGAATCATGATTTTCAGCAAAGCATAATCTTAGATGATAGATTATTTGTTCAAGTTATCAATTATATATATAACCATATAACAATCACAGCACGGAAACAGGCCATCTCGGCCCTCCTAGTCCGTGCCGAACTCTTAACCTCACCTAGTCCCACCTACCTGCACTCAGCCTAAATATATGTTATAGAAGTGATGTGGTACTGACATTACTTCAGCTTTAGTAATAAAAATGCCACACAGTTTTCTTGTGGAAAGCATTGGTCTAGCTTCAAGAGGAAGACTTCAAAAATATTTGTAATAAAATTTTCTGTAGCAATGATTTTCCCTCATCTGTTTTAGAGTCTTCGGCTGCAACTTTTTGTGTGGCTTTTAGCAAAAGCTGGACTACATTTTGGTCTTCATACCATTTATGGTTATTAAAATCTTTCTTTTATGGACTTAAAAAGAAGTTTACATTGTTGAAAATATTTTCAGATACAGTGGATTCCAGTTAATTGGGTCATCGGTTAATTGGGACAGCTGCTTATTTGGTACATCAGTTAAAAACAAAAACTAATTGAGAAAATATCCAAGATTTCCTTTCTTTTCTTGGGATACTAGGCTGCTTATCGCTTATTTGGGGCAGGAGACTGTTGCTGAACAGTTATTAGTGTCAGTTGTATGCACTTGCGTGACCATTAGACATTGCATCGTGCTTTAGCGTCAGTTGAATGTGTTTGTGTTCAAAAAGCAGCGATTTTTTTGCCACTGATAGTTGGTGAGAAATGAGCAATAAGACTATTCAGAACTGGTTTGCTCATTGTGGTTTCAAGCATTAAGGCTTGAAGATGCCAGACATGGCCCAAAGTGAAAATAAAATGATTTTACTACTTCAATGAGTTAGAAACAATGAAGAACTTGAAGGTATCAACAGTCATCCTGAATATTACAATGAAAATGAAGATTTGAAGGATGCAATTAGTGACAGCATTGTATAAAGGTGGTTCATTATCTAACTTGGTGTCTACGCTTATTTTACTCATTGACAGTCGATAAATATTAGGAACTAATACACAGTTTTGTACTGCTGTGGTAGTATGGTAGTATTCTAATTTGTTTTCTATTACATTTAATACATGATTTATTACTTACTTAGTCATTTTTATACCTTTTTAACTATTTCCATGAAACTTCGGCTAGTTTGAGCAGCTGCTTAATTGGGCCAAAATATACTGATCCCGATGCGTCCCAATTAAACAAAATCCATTGTATTTCTTTCCCATGGCTAGTTGATATATGTGATATTGTAAAATCTCAGCCCAGTTATAATATGCTTGTAGCTCACAGAAAGCGTTAACTCACAACTCTTTCGTCTGAAATAGCACTTGGGAAAACATTGCCCCCTTGTGGTTTAGATGTTTCCCAAACTACTACTGGAAGACTTCTCACATTCCCCAGAATAGTGAAGCATATGCCAGATCAACAGCTTACTAGATTGGCATTGATTTTTGAAGTCAACCAAGAACAGCTCATTGAAGATTATAATAAGTGCCAAGAAGATGACTAGTACAAGTGAACAAAAGACCCATGTCAGTGTTTCGGCACTTGTCCTTGTCACGCAAGGATATTCTCATAATTTGTTTACCAAACTGCAACTAGTGGCCTTGTTCATAAACACTGCTGTTATTGATTGATGTATTGACTTCTCCACGGTTTTACTTATGGCCTCTTTTCTATTTCATTTTTCCAAGTAGCTATGTTTTTTTGCTCAGTTGCAAGGGCAAAGATAAATAAATATTGCTGTAGAATTGTATGTAATAATAGCAATGAAGTTTTATGTCAACTGGTCAGATGGTCAGTGGTTCCAGACGCATAGATGCCTATCATTGATTATTGCAAACCAGACTTATCTGTGTGACATTTCTTTTGTTTCAGTGAATATTTCTAGGGTATATTAGTAAGGAAATGCAAGGCACTTTTTAGAAAGAGAAGAAGAAAACAAATGTTTTGTATTTCTATAATTTAATACATCTTAATTGAGTTTCGGATAAATCTGCATGTCAAATTCATCTATCGACTTGTGACAGACAGCCTCCAATGGAAGCTCGAGAATAAAAACTGAGAATAAGAGCCAAGCAAAATAAAAGAAATGAGAGTTAAGGTGCTATATGCATATCTATTTGTATATTTCCCATAACATTTGGATCCTTTCACAACTTATTCCATCATAGAGCTTTCTTTCTGTACTTGTCTTCTTTGTAGCCCTTGTTCACTTTTCTAGTTATAGTGTTAAGACTGGAACGAAGAAATGAATTAGCCTTGGAGCAATTATCAGTCAAAAAATCATGGCTGCCCTATGAAAGAACCCATTTTATGCATAAAAGCAGTGACGTCTAAGCCATGTAAAACAGCTAGTGGCAAATAATTTTTAATTTAAACAGCTTGATACCATAGCATTTTGAAAGCTGCTTCTGTGTGCTTCTGATACCATTATATGCATAACTAATTAAACATTTTTTTGTCTTAAGACCAGCAAGTTCTGACACCACTTTATCTAGGCCACTGGTAAATCATCTTGGATCATGGTTGCTCTGATTTTTGAGTGAAGTATTTAAGGTAGAATTAGAAAAGCTTTGTGGTTAATTTGCTTCTCAGCATAGCAAATGTTTTATTTTACTTGAGATGTTCGAATTTAATCATTATCAGGTAAGTCTTACTGTACATATTTTGACCTGCAATTGCTAATGTATTCAGTTCCAGATTGAAGGATATCTTTTTATCAATTGCTCAAAACTGGTTGTTCTTGAGTTGATATCTCATGAAAATACCTATTGGGCAGTGTGTGTTGTGAATATTTTATCATACCTAAAGTAATACTGTAAATATGACATCCGAAAGTTATAAATAGACTGTCAGGATCTTCTGAAAGAACTGCATTCTAAAGCTAAAATTTCCAATTAATTGCAAGTGGAAAGTGAATTGATTCAATTATAGTTTAATTTTTAAAAATTTAATATGTTGTAATTAGCTTCAGGATTTTACAGACCTTTGTAGTTTCAAGTCTTTTCATTATTGCTTTGGGTCAGCAATAGTAAATTTATTCTTTAAGTTGTCCTTGCAGTTCATTCATGGTAAATTCAATAAAAATATGGCACTTTAAATTTTTACAAATGAGTACTTTTAAGCTTCTTAGGACTCTGCCTTAATAACCCGCTGTGGTCTTTGACTTTTTTTGCTGATTTCAATGTTTTATTTTGCTTCATCTGTTTGAAAGAAATTTTCAGTTCCTCCAACAGTGACAACTCACAGCGAAGCCAGGAATTTTGTTGCGCTGTGCGACACTATGCTTTGATAATAGAAAGGAACATATGACTAATGCTTCTTCTCTTTTATTCTGTTCTGCATGTAGGTGCAAACTCACCTTGAAAATCCAACCAAATACCACATTCAGCAAGCACAAAGGCAGCAAGTGAAGCAGTACCTGTCAACTACTTTGGGCAACAAATTGACAAATCAGCCCTTAAGCATGCCCTGTTCCAACCAAACGAGTGATCATGTCATGCCACCAGGGAATGGAAGCAGTGCGCCCAACAGCCCAATGGCCATGCTAAACATAAGCTCGAATTGTGAGAAAGAGGTAATTTTTTTTCTTTGTACAGTTACTATTGGCCTGGCAGTAAATAATTATAGAAAGCATAATCAACTTAAAGTAATGGTTTATTTAGTTCAATTTTTTAAATACTTTCTGCCTTTATGAATTTTGTATTTTCTCATTATGTGATAAAATTTTCAATTAATATAATTTTGTTTCTGGACTCCATGAATGAGAACACTGATTATTTGAAATCAAATTGGAATATTGGAGACAGAAAGTGGAGACAATCTTGTATGACTAAGTATATTTCAAAGTATTACTAATGTTAAATTTCATAAATCTGCTTATAGAATCATGAACTTCATTAAGAACAAAGTTTTCTCTTGGATATTGTAACAACTAGACACTGTAGAATATTAGTCATTATTTTTCAACCAAAAGTTCATATATAATGCAGTTACATATATAAGTTCAATGTTTCATTGGTCACTCTGCTGGAAATGACACAAGTTGTCTTTAAAACTTAGTATTACGCTGTACAATTACTAGTGACATTATAGAAAAGAAAATCTATCCCAGAGAACTGAAGGCATGTAATATGATTACTCTTAATATCCTTCTTGTGATTTACTGTTTTTGACCATTTCATTCTAAGTGCTTAAGTGTGATGGTGGCTCAGCTGATGTCCGTAGCCATAATTACTTTTTAAAAGAAATATAATTGCCGGGATATTAGGAGTTACCTTGCAGAACATTCACATTGGAGGAAAATTTAAAGTTTCAATAATTTAAAACTGAGCATGCCGAGTGTCTTATGTTATTTTTCTATTGGGAATAAAATAAAACCTTAATATAGATTCAACAAAAATCTTATAACAGATTGCATATTCATTTAGTTTGCCTCCTATCTAGCCCACACAAACCCTGCTGAATGGTGTGTAGTACTTAGTCTATTTTACAACAGTGGATTGCTGATGATAATTCTAAACTAATCATCAGAATTGTAATATTTGGAGTAACATCCACAGCTGTAAATTATTGTAATTCTTATAGAATAAGCAGCATGTGTTAAGTGATGTTAGTGAGAATTGAGTGAAAATTGACAGAGGAAACAAGCAGATTGCAGAAATACAAAATCCCTTCAGCAGTGTGAGTACACAAAACAAGATACCATTGGTGCGTTCAAGATGAGGGTTTTGTCTTTGCTGCACTCTGGGTGCTCCCTATATTCCAGCTTTAAATAACTGGTTCTGATGTGCTTACCGTCTGGAAAGAGCATACCATGTAAAACCACTAATCTACTTTTAATATAGTTGAAGACACTAGATTGAATTGAATTTATTTAAATCTTACATCCATGTCACATTGTGAGGGAGTAAAAATCTTTGCATTATGACTCTGTTGCAATGTACAGGCATGTGAATTCATAAGTCCAATGGCTTGTAGAAAGAAGCTGTCCTGTAGCCTGTTGGTCCTGGCTTCAATGCTGCTGTACCATTTCTCATACAGAAGCAGCTGAAGCAGTTTAAGGTTGGGGTGACTTGTTTCCACAATGATCTTCCAAGCCTTCTTTATGCACCTGCTGCTGTAAATATCCTCAGTAGAGGGAAGTTCACATCCACAGATGCACTGGGCTGTCTGTCCCACTCTTCGCAGTGCCCAGCGATCAAGGTTGGTGCAGTTTCCATACCAGCCGGTGATACAGCCAGTCAGGATGCTCTCAGTGGTGCTCCTGTAGAAGGTCTTGAGGATGTAGGGATTCATGCTGAACTTCTTCAGTTGCCTGAGGAGGAAGAGACACTGTTATGCTTTTTTTGCTGCACAGCCAGTGTGAACAGTCCAGGTGAGAACTTATTCACCCCCTCAACTGCAGTTCCATTGATGTTGATCGAGGCAAGCCTGCATCTATTCCTCCTGTAATCCATGGTCAGCTCTTTTTTTTTGGATGTTGAGGGAGAGGTTGTTACCTTGGCACCACGGTGTCAGGGTGTTAACCTCTCCTCTGTAGGCTGTCTCATCACCATTAGAAATAAGGCCGATCAATGTCACTATCGACTTTGTCAAAATTCAAAAGTGCCTTGACAGATTAATTGTCAAGCCAAAGTACACAGTTTAAAAAAGCAAAGTGATCTCTTATTTAAGCTGCTAATTAAAACAAGAATAAATAGATGGTAAGTTGGGGTGAAGGTCTTTTATTTTGTCACTCTGTATGGTTCTACACTGAAAGAGACACCTTTAGTATCTGAGTTATAATTCTGGGGGCTGAATTATGATATACTACTGTTCGGAGTATGTATAAAATACAGTGCCTTGAAAAAGTGTACAGCCCCAAAACTATTTACACATTTTACTGTTTCATTTTCTAGATTTAGAGTATGTTGAAGTACGATATTTTGAAATAATTACAAAACCAAAACATTGTGCATCATGTCAAATCAAAAGAAAAATTCCAAAACCTGTCAACAATTTACTAAAAATTAGAAAACAACATTGTGAGGCTGAAAAGTGTTCATCACCTTTGTAATTACTATGCTAACTTTCCTGAAATGCAATATACAGTATTATCTTACCAATTCACCTAATTTGTTGATGTAGAAAATTGGAGGAGCACTTGTTTTCAGTGAATTCCTCAGAATGAATACCCCCTCTCTGTGTGAAGTCCAACAGTGTGGTGGATTTTAAACAGATCAGACAAAGACAAAAGAGCATTCAAGACAAGTCAGGAAAATGGTAACAGAGAAGCACAAATCTGGAAAGGATATAAGACTATCTCAATATACATAAGAGCTTAGTGCAGTCTATCATGAACAAGTGGAAAAAATACAAAACCACAGCCATATTGCCTAGTTCATATTGCCCCTCCAAACTTACCAGAGACGAATGGCATTTGTGAGAGAGGCTTCTGTGATGCCAACACTCACTCTAAGATGCAGCAGTTTACGGCTCCACAATCTCTAAGGCCTTGCATAAAAATGGTATTCGTGGAAGAGTGACCAGGAAGAAGGCCTTAAAAAATCAGCACGTAACCTTGCCCACTAAGACTTCACAAAGTGCCACTTAGAAGATACTGTAATGATGTGGAAGAAGGTCTTGTGGTCGATGAGAACAAAGTGGAACTTTTTGGCCTCAACACTAAGTGGTACACATGGCATAAATCTAATACTGCACATCAGCCAGGTAACACCTGTGGTGAACTACATATACCTGTCTGGACACGCCCCTCTGCTGACTGCTCCTGTGGCTCCTCCCACAGACCCCTGTATAAAGGCGGTTGGAGGCACTGCTCCCCCCTCAGTCTCCAGGATGTTGTGTGGTGGTCTCTTGCTGCTAATCGTGGTCTCTTGCAGCTAATAAAAGCCTATCGTTCGCCTCCCGTCTCCGAGAATTATTGATGGTGCATCAACACCATCCCTACTGTAAAATGTGGTGCAGGCAGAGTGAGGCCATCCGGATGCTTTTCAGCAGTAGGGACTGGAAATCTGGTCAAGATTGATGGGAAGATGAATGCTGCTAAATGCAGCGAGATCCTGTATAAAAACTGCTGACCTCTGCCAGAAAGTTTAAACTGGGGAGGAAGTCCATCTTTTAGCAGGACAATGACCCAAAGTACGCTGCCAGAGCAACCATGGAGAGGCTTCAAAAGATGCACAGTGGGACACATTTAGGTGCTGAAAATTTACAATGCCCAGCCACATAGTGCTCAGACACAACTATGTACCTATCCAGGAGTCTCTTAAAAGAGCCTATCGTAACTGCCTCCACTGCTGTCGCTGGCAGCCCATTCCATGCACTCACCTGTCTCTGCAAAAGAAAACGTACCCCTGATATCTCCTCTGTACCTAAAATTGTTTTATTGTTTAGTTAGTGGAGGTGATACCTGTGCTCTGTTGTTGTGGAATATTTTAGTATTCCAGCTTAGCTGTTAATACTGAATGAGGCTTCAATGAATAACAGTCGAAGTCAGAAGACAGTACTGCTAATTGATCCAAGGCTGATAATAGTGCTATTAACCAGTGCAATGGGATAGCACTTAAACGTAGTTTATACATTATTCCTTCCCTGGGGTGATATGGTTCACTTTCAGAAACAAATAGAATTTATTGGAAAAAAATAATTTTTAAAGAACATATTGGCTGCTATATGTGGACAATTTAAATTTGACGCAAGGTCATTTGTTAATTGTATTGGTAAGCATGTTAGTGTGTTCTTGACCAAATATTAAGATTGTATTATTGCACCTAAAAAGTATAATTTTTGGAACATCTGAGAAGGTCCTCAAATTTAAATAGACCTCTTCATGATGACATTCATATTTAGATTGTGGCCATATTTGTGGAAATGATTATGGTACGGTAAGGGAGGGTACAGCTTTTATCAGCACAGTTTCTTTTGAACTATTGTGAATTGGTTATTTATAGTTGACATCTACGTTCAAAATCCAGCGATATTTCATGGTGGTATGGCTGCTTTTGTGTGATTTACAGTAAAGAAAGCGCATTCACAGCAAAAGTTAGGAACTAAAATTGCTTTACTCGTTGCATCATGTTTGTGACAAACATGGACATGTTTTGCATCTTGGTGTTTTTTCCCTGTTGATACAATTGCCAAATTGCCAATTATTATTTAATTAATTAAAGTGACATCTCAGAAAGTAATGTATTTAATATCAACTGCACATCTATTATGAAAATAATTTTAAGCATAACTACCTCCGTCTAGGGTTTTTAACATTTTATCTCTACCTTGTGTTGTGTTGAACTTCACTCTGCAAATATCTAGATATATTTTAAACCCGCTTTAATGTGCATGTGCACACACTCTTTAGCAATATCCTTTGGAGAGAAACTAATATTATTTATTTTCTTTTACAGGTTTGGTTGCCGGAAATGAAAATGGTAATAATTATATTATACATTAATATAACACTGAAAATCTGCTATATTTATCATACTGTTAGAATAGTTAAGATCTATAAACGTTGCAAGTTTGCTTTGAAAGTTATGAAAATATCTGCAGAGCCAAAGTTTTCCCCAGGGTCCAGCAGAATCTGTGTGTTGGTGCAAGCTAGTGAAACTAGAATTCCTGTTTATCACATATTCATCGTTTTATTTCTGTTGACTTTGAATGATTTTACTCTGACACACACACGCGTTTGTTTCCCTTGTCCTTCTTTAATGGACTGGTCACAGATTTGGAGATGTGTCTAAGTAACCTAGGCAAGCAACTGCAATGCAATTTGTTGACTGTGCACTGATGAGCCACTGTGAACTGCACTGACAGAGATGAAATGAATTTTCAGGATGATGAATGGGGCAATGGTCAAAAAGGCTGCTTTGTCCTGTAGAGTGTCAAGCTGATTATTGCTGGAGCTGCACTCATGCAGCAGGTAAAAAATAACCCAGCAGGCGACAATTTACTGCTTATTAGAAGTGAGAAGGCTTTAGGTTGTTTAGAGATGAGTCACTTATCACAGTGTATCCAGCCCCTGACCTGCTTTTCAAGCCAAAGTCTTCCTTCCATGAGTGCTGCTGCTGGGTCTTGACCCAAATCATTGATTATCCCTGTACTTCCAAAGGTGCTACATGACTTGCTAAGTTCTATAGCAGTTGGTTTTTGCTTCAGATCCTAACATCAAAAGTCTTTTGTCTCCCTATTTTCTCCCATTTTGCAGTTAATTATGTAAAAACCTGTTGGACAGTAAATAAGA
Source organism: Hypanus sabinus (assembly GCF_030144855.1). Taxonomy (NCBI): domain Eukaryota; kingdom Metazoa; phylum Chordata; class Chondrichthyes; order Myliobatiformes; family Dasyatidae; genus Hypanus; species Hypanus sabinus. The sequence continues at coordinate 35,582,866 of NC_082724.1, forward strand.
AAACTGAGATTGTCCGGGGCCATATTCCACCATATTGGATAGCTATCAGCATTGTAAATGTGGGTCAGCTTAGTGAGAGATGAAACTACTCCTGGAGCATAGATTTTAATACCGTAGCCAGGATGTTATCTTTTGGCTTACCTGTACTGTATTCAGTGCTGTCAGCCATTTCTTGACCACATGGAATGCATCAAAGTTGCTGAGGAATGACTTCTGTGAAAATGGGGATGAGAGCTAGATGGGTAATCTGTGTTCCAGTAGCAATTTGTGTGTGTTGGGTAATCTGCTTGACACTTCAGCCATAATATATCTGTGAAAGCTTCAGCCTTGTCATTAATGCCTTTTAAATACTGGGCCTGGCCATCAATGAGTGTGAGGTAACACATACAAAATGCTGGAGGAACTCAGCAAGCCAGGCAGCATCTACGGAAAAAAGCACAGTCGACGTTTCATACAGAGACCCACAGCAGGAAGATAAAAGAGGATAGAGAGAAAAAGATAAGTAGATTTAAAAAGTGGGGAAAGGGGAGAGAGAAACAAGGTGATTGGTGAAACTGGGAGGGGAAGGATGAAGTAAAGAGCGGGGAAATTGATTGGTGAAAGAGATGCTTTTTTCATTAACTGCTTAGTCATTTACCAACTTTAACTTTATGATGTAAAGCAAATTAAGTGTTCTAAATTGATCCATTGGTTGGAGATCAATTTAGCTTTGTCTGTTGCAGTATTATTTTTGTTGTTTAGGTCACAGATGATCCTTTGTTATAGTTTCATCAAGTTAAAACCTCACTGAAGTCGGCCAGGTAGATCACAGAGCCCATCACATCAGGAGATCTTGCTTCCACAACTTACAGTCTGATAATATCCCAAACCCACAGTGCCCACATCTATCCTTACCAAAGATCTACAAATAAGATTCACTTTGTAGACCCATCGTCTCTGCCTGCTTTACCTGATCTAACTTTCCTCTTGTTATTTCAACTCTATTTTATCTGTCCTTATCATCTCTCCCCCCACATTCAGGACATCACCCATGCTCTCCACTAAGTCAACAACCTTGAATTCCCCATCTGCCTCATCGTTACAATGGATGTCTAGGCTTTATTCCTTCAGCCCCTCCAGGAACCACTTAGCACACTACACATCTTTTTGTGGAACGAAGACCCAATCAGTTCTCCTACACCCACACTCTCATCCATCTGGAAGAGCTTGTGCTTATAATAAGCAATTTCTCTTTCAACTCCACAGATCCAATGTGTAGCTATGGTGTCCAGCCTAGCCTGCCTTTTCATTAGTGACTTGGACCAATGTCTGCATCAAACCTTACCTAGAACCCTTCTGCTTTGATTTGCTTCCTACTGCACTCATGCAGAACACATCAACTTTATCATCTTTGCTACTAAATTAGAAACATAGAAAACCTACAGCACAATACAGGCTCTTCGGCCCACAAAGTTGTGCTGAAAATGTACTTACTTAGATATTATCTAAGGTTACTCATAGCTCTCTATTTTTCGAAGCTCCATGTACCAATCCAGGAGTCTCTTAAAAGACCCTATCATATCTGCCTCCACCACTGTTGCCAGCAGCCCATTCCACGCACTCACGACTCTCTGCATAAAAAACTTAACCCTGACATCTCCTCTGTACCTACTTCCAAGCAACTTGAGACTGTGCCCTCTCGTGTTAGCTATTTCAGCCCTGGGAAAAAGCCTCTGACTATCCATACAATCAATGCCTCTCATCATCTTAACACCTCTATCACGTCACCTTTTATCCACCGTTGCTACAAGGAAAAAAAGGCTGAATTCACTCAATCTATCCTCATAAAACATGCTCCCCAATCCAGGAAACATCCTTGTAAATCTCCTCTGCACCCTTTCTATGGTTTTCAAGTTCTTCCTTAGTGAGGCGACCAGAATTGAGCACAGTACTCTAAGTGGGGTCTGACCAGGGTCCTATATACAGTGGCATGCAAAAGTTTGGGCACCCCTGGTCAAAGTTTCTGTTACTGTGAATAGCTAAGTGATTAAAAGATGACCTGATTTCCAAAAGGTATGAAGTTAAAGATGACACATTTCTATAATATTTTAAGAAGATTACTGTTTTGTTTCCATCTTTTACAGTTTCAAAATAACGAAAAAGGAAAAGGGCCAGAAGCAAAAGTTTGGGCACCCTGCATGGTCAGTACTTAGTAACACCCCCTTTGGCAAGTATCACAGCTTGTAAACGCTTTCTGTAGCCAGCTAAAAGTCTTTAAATTCTTGTTTGAGGGATTTTCACCCGTTCTTCCTTGCAAAATGCTTCTCGTTCTGTGAGATTCTTGGGCTGTCTTGCATGCACTGCTCTTTTGAGGTCTATCCACAGATTTTCGATGATGTTCGGGTCAGGGGACTGTGAGAGCCATGGCAAAACCTTCAGCTTGTGCCTCTTGAGGTAGTCCATTGTGGATTTTGAGGTGTGTTTAGGATCATTTTCCTGTTGTAGAAGCCATCCTCTTTTCATCCTCAGCTTTTTTACAGACTGTGTGATGTTTGCTTCCAGAATTTGCTGGTATTTAATTGAATTCATTTTTCCCTCTACCAGTGAAATGTTCCCCATGCCACTGGCTGCAACACAAGTCCAAAGCATGATCAATCCACCCCCATGCTTAACAGTTGGAGAGGTGTTCTTTTCATGAAATTCTGCACCCTTTTTTCTCCAAACATACCTTTGCTCATTTTAGGCAAGATTAGTGGCCAAAAAGTTCTATTTTTAACTTCATCAGTCCACAGGACTTATTTTCAAAATGCATCAGATTTGTTTAGATGCTCCTTTGCAAACTTCTGACACTGAATTTTGTGGTGAGGATGCAGGAAAGGTTTTCTTCTGATGACTTTTCCATGAAGTCATATTTGTGCAGGTGTCGTTGCACGGTAGAACAGTGCACCACCACTCCAGAGTCTGCTAAATCTTCCTGAAGGCCTTTTGCAGTCAAACAGGGGTTTTGAATTGCCTTTCTAGCAATCCTACAAGCAGTTCTCTCAGAAAGCTTTCTTGGTCTTCCAGATCTCAACTTGACCTCCACCATTCCTGTTAACTGCCATTTCTTAATTACATTACGAACTGAGGAAATGGCTACCTGAAATCGCTTTACTATCTTATAGCCTTCTCCTGCATTGTGGGCATCATTTATTTTAATTTTCAGAGTGCTAGGCAGTTGCTTAGAGGAGCCCATGGCTGCTGATTGTTGGGACAACGTTTGAGGAGTCAGGATATTTATAAAGCTTTGAAATTTGCATCATCTGGTTTTTCCTAATGATGACTGTGAACAAGCCATAGCCCTAACAAGCTAATTAAAGTCTGAGACCTTGGTAAAAGTTATCTGAGAGCTCAAATCTTTTGGGGTGCTCCTTTCCTTTTTTTCCACTCTAAAATTGTACAAAAAACAAAAATAATACACTAATCTTGCTTAAAATGTTGAAAAGAAAGTTTCATCTTTAACTTTATGACTTTTGGAGATCAGTTCACTTACTTAACTATTGTCGGTAACAGAAATTTGACCGGGGTGCCCAAACTCTTGCATGCCACTGTAGCTGCAACATTACCTCTTGGCTCTTAAACTCAATCCCACGATTCATAAAGGCCAATGCACCGTACGCCTTCTTAACCAGAGTCAGCCTGTGTAGCAGTTTTGAGTGTTCTATAGACTCGGAGCCCAAGATCCCTCTGATCCTCCACACTGCCAAGAGCCATAGAAACATAGAAAAACTACCGCACAATACAGGCCCTATGGCCCAAAAAGCTGTGCCAAACATGTCCCTACCTTAGAACTACCTAGGCTTACCCTTAGGCCTCTATTTTTCTAAGCTCCATGCATCCATCCAGAAGTCTCTTAAAAGGCCCTACCTTTTCCACCTCCACCACTGCCAATCCATTCCACGCACTCACCACTCTCTGCATAAAAGAAACCTACCCCTGACATCTCCTCTGTACCTACTTCCAAGCACCTTAAAACTCCGCCCTCCTGTGCTAGCCGTTTCAGCCCTGGGAAAAAGCCTCTGACTATCCACACGATCAATGCCTCTCATCATCTTGTACACCTCTATCAGGTCACCTCTCATCCTCCGTTGCACCAAAGACAAAAGGCCGAGTTCACTCAGCCTATTCTCATAAGGCATGCTCCCCAATCCAGGCAACATCCTTGTAAATCTCCTTTGCATCCTTTCTATGGTTTCCACATCCTTCCTGTAGTGAGGCGACCAGAATTGAGCACAATGGGGTCTGACTAGGGTCCTATATAGCTGCAACATTACCTCTTGGCTCTTAAACTCAATCCCACATTAATACTATATCCTTACCATTAATACTATATTCTGCTATCGTATTTGACCTACCAAGATGAACCACCTCACACATATCTGGGTTGAACTGCATCTGCCACTTCTCAGCCCATGTTTGCATCCTATCGGTGTCCTGCAGTAACCTTTGACAGCCCTCCACACTATCCATGACACATCCAACCTTTGTGTCTCCAGCAGATTTACTAGACCATCCCTCCACTTCCTCATCCAGGTCATTTATAAAAATCACAAACAGAAGGGGTCCCAGAACTTGATCCATCCAGAACCACTCTTTGCCTTCGGTAAGCAAGCCAATTCTGGATCCACAAAGCAAGGTCCCCTTGGATCCCAATCATCCTTACTTTCTCAATAAGCCCTGCATGGGGTACCTTATCAAATGCCTTGCTGAAGTCCATATACATTACATCTACTGCTCTACCTTCATCAATGTATTTAGTCACATACTCAAAAAATTCAATCAGGCTCGTAAGGCACAACCTGCCTTTGACAAAGCCATGCTGACTATTCCTAATCATATTATGCCTCTCCAAATATTCATAAATCCTGCCTCTCAGGATCTTCTCCATCAACTTAACAAAGTAAGACTCACTGGTCTTATACTTTCCTGGGCTATCTCTACTCCTTTTCTTGAATAAGGGAACAACATCTGCAGCCTTCCAATCCTCTGGAACCTCTCCCGTCCCATTGATGATGCAAAGATCATCGCCAGAGGCTCAGCAATCTTCTCTTTCGCCTCTCACAGTAGCCTGAGGTACATCTTGTCCGGTCCCAGAGACATATCCAACTTGATGCTTTCCAAAAGCTCTAATGTCTATATGCTCAAACTTTTCAATCCACTGTAAGTCATCCCTGCGATTGCCAAGATCCTTTACCATAATGAATACTGAAGTAAAGTATTCATTAAGTATCTCCGCTAAGTATCTCGGTTCCATACACACTTTTCCACTGTTACACTTGATAGGTCCTATTCTCTCACGTCTTATCCTCTTGCTCTTCACATACTTATAGAATGCCTTGGGGTTTTTCTTAATCCTGCTTGCCAAGGCCTTCTCATGACCCCTTCTGTCTCTCCTAATTTCATTCTTAAGCTCCTTCCTGCTAACCATATAATCTTCTAGATCTCTATCATTACCTAGTTTTTTGAACATTTTATAAGCTTTTCTTCTTGACTAGATTTTCAAAAGCCTTTGTACACCAGGGTTCCTGTACCCTATTGTCCTTTCCGTCTCATTGGCATGTACCAAAGCAAAACGCTACGCAAATATCTCTTTGGGTTCTCATGTTTAATTGTCATTTATTCTTTGGAGCACCTCTCTGTTTTCATGGATGTTTTGTGAAGAAAAAGCATTTCAGGATGTATATTGTGTACATTTTTCGACATTAAATTGAACCTTTGAATTTTTGAACATTTGCCATATTTCTGCCGTACATTTCCCTGAGAACATCTCTTCCCAATTTATGCTTCCAAGTTTCTGCCTGATAGCTTCATACTTCCCCTTACTCCAATTAAACACTTTTTTGTTCCCTCTCCAATGCTGTGGTTAAGGAGATAAAATTGTGATCGCTATCTCCAAAATACTCTCCTACTGAGAGACCTGACACCTGACCAGGTTCATTTCCCAATACCAGACCATGTACAGCCTCTCCTCTTGTAGGCTTATTTACATATTGTGTCAGGAAACCTTCCTGAACACACCTGACAAACTCTACCCCATCTAAACCCCTTGCTATAAGAAGATGCCAATCAATATCTGGGAAATTAAAATCTCCCACTACGACAACACTGTTACTTTTATTACACCTTTCCAGAATCTGTCTTCCTATCTGCTCCTCTATGTCCTTGTTACTATTGGGTGGTCTATAGAAAACACCCAGCAGAGTTATTGACCCCTTCCTGTTTCTAACTTCCACCCATAGAGACTCCGTAGACAATCCCTACAGTCCCTCCATGACTTCCTCCTTTTCCGCAGCCATGACACTATCTCTAATCAGCAGTGTCATGCCCCCCAATTCTTTTGCCTCCCTCCCTGTCCTTTCTGAAACATCTATAGTCTACCACTCTAAGTAACCATTCCTGTCCCTGAACTATCCAAGTCTTTGCAATGGCCACAACATCATAAGTTCTTGCCCTCAGATTCATTAAGATCATTTATAATACGTGTCTTCCATCTCTGGACCTCTCTGTCTCTAGCTCAGAAGACAAACTGTTCACCGATATTTACTATTAACTTACTGATTACACAGCTATCCCATCTGCACCTCCTCTGTGCTTAATACACTGGGCTGAGTAAAAGCATCAGAGTAGCGTAGCGGTTGGTGTAGCGCTTTACAGCATCAGTGATCAGTGTTCAGTTCCCACGCAAGTTTCTTCTGGGTGCTCAGGTTTCCTCCCACATTCCAAAGGCCCTTGGGTTAGTAAGTTGCGGGCATGCTATGTTGGCGCTAGAAGCACCAAACACATCCCCAGACTGTGATGGTCATTGACGTAATGGGTACATTTCGCTGTGTGCTTCGATGCATTCTTTTCAAGAGGAGTAGAATATAAAAACAAGGATCTAATGCTTAGGCTTTATACTGCATTGGGCAGACCACACTTGCAGTATTGTGAGCAAATTTGGGCCCCTTATCTTAGAAAAGATATGCTGCTTTGGGAGAGGGAGAGGGTCCAGAAGAGGTTCATGATCATGGTTTAGGGAACAAAAGGGTTGATGTATGAAGAGTGTTTGATGGTTCTGGGCCTGTAGAAAAATGAGGGCAGAATCTCATTGAAACCTATTGAATATTGAAACGCCTAGATAGACTGAATGTGGAGAAGATGTTTCCTAAAATGGGGGAGTCTAGGACAAGAGAGCGCAGTCTTGAAATGGAGGGACGTCCATTTAGAACAGAGATGAGGAAGTATTTCTTTAGCCAGATGTGGTGAATCCGTGGAATTCATTGCCACAGACGACTGTGAAGGCCAAGTCATTGGGTATATATTAAAGCAGAGTTTGTAAGGTTCTTGATTAGTCAGGGCATTAAGGTTTTGCGGAGAAGGCAGGAGGGTGGAGTTAAGAAGGGTAATAAATCAGCAATGGTGATTTATGGTGGAGCAGACTTGATGGCCAAGTAGCCAAATTCTCAAGGTCTTATGACTTTATAAAGCTAATCTTTAATAAAGATCTTTATCTTTCATACCCTGTATCCTGAAAGCACAACACCCCTTTCTCTCAGTTTCTCCATCTCTGTTGTATCTATTCTCAGGAAGAGGTTTTCCATTCCTGAAATTCCTCATTTTTCAGGACATATGGCTTCCCCTCTACCATAGTTGATGGGGCCAAGACACATATTTACTCCCATGATTCACAAGTCTGAAACCCTGCGCCTGGCACCAATTCTTCTGCCAAACAGTTATCTGTCATATTATCCTGTTCTTACCCTCACTGGGTAAGGCAGCGGTCCAGAGATTGCCTTTTTAGCTTCCTATCTATACTTGCTCTTCAGGATCTCATCCCTTACCAATGTCATTGTTACCAATGTATATCACAACGTCTGGATGCTCACCATCCTCCTTAAGAATGTCGTGGACCTGATTCTGTTACCTGGGAGGCAACTTAACATCTGGGTGTCACTTTCACTTCCATAGAATCTCCTGTCCCCGTAACTACTGAATCCCCTATTATTACCACAAGAACCAGCTTCTGCAATCTCAAGCTCAGCAGAAAGGTTACAAGCTCTGTGATGTGCGTATCTGCTGATTCTGATGGTCCACAGGAATTCTATTGCTAACCGCAAGTCCACTTCCTTGTCTATGCCATTTAATGCAATTGTAGTATCACAGGATGGAGAGTGACATTGATGTACAAATGGGACTTGATCTTGACAAAAATTGTGTGTGATCAGTTCTAACAATGATCTTATGGGCAGAAGTATCTGCTGAGGTTGAGTTCACTCACCACTACCGGAGATGCAGTCTCGCATCTATGTCCTTCTTGACTCAGCCAGCTTTGTCAGTGCTGGTGGTATTAATCCAGTAGTGCTGATGGATATTCTGTGCCCTTATTATTTTCAGTGCTTGTTTCAAGTGTTTTTCAACATGGAAGATCAATATTTCATCAGCTGTGCGAGGACATATGTGTATCAGGAGGTTTTCCTGCTGTGTTTCATTTGATGTCACAGACTTCATAGTCTGGGGTCGATGTTGAGAACTCCTAGACTCAGTCCATCAGCTATGTATTTCTTTACCTTCTCTCTCTAGAGGATTGGTCCTACCAGTGGGATTGGATCTACTCCCGGATTGCATCCATCGCTGAAGCGTAGTCATCTCACTATTCCTGTGTTGCTTAACTGTGAAGATAGTTCTTGTGCTTTAGACACCAGTCCCTGGATGTTTATGAGGCGAACTTTGCAAGAGTGACTGAGCTGTTATTCAAACTCCTTGGTCCTTAGATGGATGATGATGGTGCATCCCAGTGTATTCTTTTTACAACTAAGTGATTTGCTTGGTCATTTCAGAGGGTAGATAAGAATGTTGAAAATTTGCAACATTACAGAGATTGGAAGTTTTATATTTTTATTGACACGGAGCGTGGAATAGGCCGTAAGCCCTTTGAGCCGAGATGCCCAGTAACACCCGACTTAACCCTAGCCTAATCATAGGACAATTTACAATGACCGATTAACCTACTAATCTGATGGCATATTCCCCCTAATAGGGCACAAGTGAAGCAAAAGGTGTTTTACAACAGTCTGGAAGCTTTTGGTCATGATTACTAAGATGAGTTTTTCTTAACTTCCTGATTATTAGCCCAGTGGGGGTTGAGCTTACCTCTCTGGTTTTAGTCCAGTACTTACCAGATCATTAATCCAATGCCCTACACTGGATAGAAGAAAGGGGATGTAGGAGGGGTGGGGTTGGGAGCTGCTCATAAGCAGATCAGGTACAGGGCCAGAACAACACAAGGGAAGTGCTGTTAGCTGCCGTTGAGGGCTTCTGCCTGCTGCTTATATCCTAACTTCCAGTGTTTTCCTTGTCTTTAAATCAATGTTCCTTCTAAATTTTTTTTAAACAACTGCGTAAACCAAACATTCCTCTGAGCAGGAAGTTTTTGCAATGGCTTGAAAAATGTGTAGCACTTTAGATGCTTTTTTTGTAGTATGCATACTGAATGAAAATTGAAAAATCACATACTTTTGATCTTATTTGTTAATTGAAGGGTGTAATGAAATACAGCACAACAGAGAAAATCTTACGTTTCATAAACTTTTTTCTCCTATCTTTATTACAAATCTATTGTCTATAAATATTCTCTAGATTAATTGAGTATCCAGATGAAAGAACATTTTAATCCTCATTAGGTCAACCAAATGTTCCACTTCTAGCCTGTTTCTGGATTTACTTTTGGTTGAGTTCCTAAGACTGAATCTATGCTTACAGTCAGCGCTAAAAGCTCGGAATTTTCCAATGATGCCAATAAGACTTGACAGTTCTTAACATTCTTCATTTATAAGTACATAGTGAATGTCTTAACTGAACCTATCTTAATTTTGTTTATTGTTACAATTTGTAGCAGTGTTGTAACTTGAAACACTGACAATGTAAATATGTTGAAGCTCTAACATGTTTCAAAAGGTGTGGTACATTCATTATTTAGAAAATTTATGAATTATATTCATTAATACAATTAATTACAGGGTATTTCACAATTATATTAACATAGATTTCAAAATTATATTAGCATAATTATATTAACATTATATAAAGTAAAATTCCAACAGCGTAGCAACAAAGGCTATGTGTTGTGGCAGCATTTGAGTTACTGCACAGCTGTGTACCCGCACTGCTTTGAGAGAACAGTGCTTTAAGTCCTTCTGTGACCTTACTCTTTCCATCTTTGAAATTTTCTACAATCGTTTGGCTGTAGAGGTTCCATTTTCTGCAGCTTCTGTCAAACACAAATGACTTGACATAATTTTCCCTACTTTAAGTCTTAAAATATACACCTGTTTCTAAATAAAATGGATCTTCCCCCTGAATCTTTTGGCATAGTAAATTTTCTGTACTTATTTGTGGAGATTTTGAGCTATAATGCCAGTTTTTATATGTAATAAAGGCCTACCTTTAGGGTTGACCTGTTTTCACATAGAAACCCTCTATCCTTTAGCTGTAATATTTCTAGTTTGGCAACAAAAAAGTAGGATCAATTTTTCAATTTTGGAATGAATTTCAGTTCATCCTAGACTAAAGGAATTACTTTCCCTGATTTCTGTAACTGATGCAATGAAAATTGGACAAGGTTTATTAAAGCAGCCAATGCACTGATGACAACAACAGTATGTATGTATTTATATAATATCTACAACTGATCAATAATAATATCTGGAGGCACTTCACAAGGCAAAATAAATTGATGTTGTGATATATATATATATGGATATTAGGACGGATTCTCTGAATTCCCTGATTGTTTTTGAAAGGAGGCAAGACCAGGGGGTGGAGCCTCATCTCCTGTCAAAACTGGAAAGCACATTTAATGGTTTTTTTTAATGTCCAGTCTTCAGAGATGTTTGAAAAATAATCAACAAAAAAATCAAAGTAAACAATATTTTCTTCTTTCAAACCAAGGTAAATAAAATGAATCCATTCTATGATGGTATGAGGTGATGTTGTTAAATATGAAGAAGACCGACAGTACTTGAGGAGTTAAAATTAGTGGCCATTAAGAGCCAAAAAGAAATTTGGGTGGTCAGCATTTCTGTAAGATCAGGATTGTGGGAGGAGAAAATGAGTGTAACTGATACTTGAATTTGGGGATGCAGATGTAAACTAGCAAAAAACTTGAATTCCGAACTAAAGCATCAGGAAACAACAAAGCCAAGGATCATCTTTGTATTCTGGACATTCTTGTGATTGTAATCAAATCTGGGAGATGATGGAAGTGCTCAGTAGATGTGGCAATAAGAATCTAAACCAGTTGTCTGCCATTTTCATTTATGTCAGCGTCAGAAGTAGGATTGAAGGACTTCGCCATAAAAACAGAAGAAGCAGACACAGAAGGAAGCCATTTATATCCCTATTCCTGCTGCACCAGTAAGACCATGACTATTTTTACCCCACAGTGGCACTTTCCTGCACTAATCACATATCCCCTGTCTTCCTTAATGTTTAAAAATCTGACCATCTCTGCATTAAATATAATCAGTGACTGATCCTCTACAGCTTTTGTGGAGACTCACTCTGCCCTTGAGACTGAGTACTGGTTCAAGATACATTTGTCATGGTAAATAGCAACTTTTCATTTATTCTGACAAGCCCCTTAATTTAAACATTTCAACAAGATCACCTCCCATTCTTTCAAATCTAAGGAGGAGCAGACTTGCTTAATCTTCCTCTTATGACAAACCCACCATGCTAGCAGTCAAATCTGGTGAACCGAAGGTGTATTTTACCTATTGTAGATATATCATTCATTGGGAAGGGAGACCAGACTTATATGGATTTATTTTCACCAGGGTTCTGTATAATGCGATTAAGATGTCCCTGCTCTTGTACTCAATCTTTTTTCACTAAAAGCTGATGTACGATTTGTATTACTGAAACTGATAGAATACGACTATTTACTTCAAGTCACCCATGACTCAGAACAAAGGCCCCTTTCATCTCCTCTCCATTTAGAAAGGACTCTAGGTTTATTTCTTTTTTCTATCAAGGTTGATTTCATCTGTCATGTTCTGCTCCTTCAGTTCATATGTCTATATCCTACTGGGTCCTCTAAATCTTTTTCACAGCCCACATGTTCACATAACTTTGTATCATCAAACTTGGAAATAATACAGTTGATTCCTTCATCTGGATTGTGTACAGCTGGGTCCCAAGCCCAATCTCTGCAACATCAAACTGGTCATAGCTTCTTAAAGTGAAAGTAAACAGTTACAAAACGCAATTAGAAATACAACCCCAAAACAAAAAAAAGAAATCAGCAAACGCTGGAAATATAAAATAAAGCAGAAAATGCTGAAAAATACTCTGTAATTTTTCAGAGTTAAGGGCAGTGCAAAGCCTCCGCTAATGGAACCACCACCTTACTGTGCCAGAGGCCCTGATCAATCTTAACCTCTGATGTTGTTTCTGTGGAATGTGCATATTCTCCCCATGATGAAGTGAGTTTCTCAGGGTGCTCCAGTTCCTTCCATATCCGAAAGATGTGCAGATTGAATCAGAATCAGTTTTAACATCACTGACATATGCCATGTGTTACATACCCCGTAACTGGGTCACTTACCAGCAAAGATAGAGAGGTCCGTTGAAGTCTGATGGTACTATTTTTAACAGTATTTATTGATAAAATACACAAAAATAATATCAATGCAAACATACAGATAATATACGTCGTCAATACTAAATCTAAAAGCGCGGGTATAATAATAATCATCAATAAGAAATAGCTCTATCGTTGTCTAGGGGTAGGGGATAATGTATTGTCCGATGGAAATATAAAAGTCACTCAAGTTCATTCAAGCTGCAGCTTCTTGGTTGGAGAGAGAGACGAAGGTTTAGAATTTGCCCGGTTTTCCGTTTTATGATGTCGATCCTTTGAAATGGCGTCGGTGGTGATCTCTTCCTTAGCTAAGCCGCCTGCCGTGGCAGGGCCTCAATCCCGGGGCAACGAGAAAGGACACACTTGGGCCCTCCACCGGCTATCGCTATTAAATGCTATCATGGAACTTCTAGCTTTTCTCCTGGTGCATGTGAAGGGCTGTTCCCCAGACCCTCTTTTATCCTGACTCACAGGGTCTCAGATGTCAATCAGGGTGGAATGATGCCATCCCCCAACCAGCCCACGTTGCCTGAGGGCTTCCATGAAGTACAGCACTCAATCCACAATTCCGTCTCCAAGAGACAATGACCTGTTCCGTGGCTTTGTATCGCTGGGGCCAGGACATTCCAAACGTCTCTCTCTCATTTCCTGGGTCTCCTGACCTGACTTAATAGCAATCTTGCGATTCTCAAAAAGGAGAAGTTACAGGCGTAACACATGAAACTTGTTGTTTTGCAGCAGCAGTACATTGTGCTGAATATGAATAAAAGCTATAATTTGGAAAAGAGGTATATGAAAGAAAATTAAATTAAATGAGTAGTGCAGAAAAAGAGGAAAATACTGAGGTAGTGTTTATGGATTCATTGTCCATTCAGAAACTATTCCTGAAACACTGAGTGTGTGTCATCAGGCTCCTGTACCTCCTCCTTGATGGTTGTAATGAGAAGAGGGCTTGTCTTGGTGGTCCATGGGTGCCACCTTTTTGAGACCTTGCCTTTTGAAGGTGTCCTGAATATTTTGGAGACTAGTGACCACGATGGAGCTGGCAGAATTTACAATTTTCTGCAGCTTTTTCTAATCCTGTTCAGTGGCCCCTCCATACCAGACGGTTATTGGCCACCGTGAGTTGACCTGAGCGTGTAGGTGAGTGGTAGAATTTGTGGGAAGTTGCTAAGAATGTGGAGGGAATAACAAATGGGATTACTGCAAGATTAGCATGTAGGTGATTGATAACAAGTAAAAGGATCTGTGTCCATCTGCTATCTCTCTCTATGACGTTAATGTTTCAGGTCAATAACTTCCCATCAAAACGAGGAAAAGTAAAAAATACAAGTGCGTTTTAAGTTCAGAGAAGGGAAGAGGGCACAGATGGTGTTGGTGCCTCTTGAGAGAAGGTGGTGAAGGCTTGTTGATTATTTGCTGTTCAGAGGAAATATAAATAGAGGGAGATAAAGGGGAGTAGAGGTGTGGAAAAATTAATAACAGAATTAGTAGATACAGAACCCAGCAACCGCTGGACATTGGAAATAAAAGAAAATGCTGGAAATATTTAGCTGATAAGGTAGTAACTGTGGTGAGAGGAGGTAATATTAGGAGTTGATGACTTATCGTTAAATCTGGGGGCTTCTGATGCCTTGTGGAAATGCTAGCCACATAAAGCTGTGTAATGATGTAGTTTTTCACAATATCTATAAAGTAAGATAAATGGATATTTTCAGAGAAAACATGGAAAATGAAGCTGATGATTTATCAGAGACCATAGTTCCAGTGCTGGGATGAATGATTTGAAAGGGAAGAAGAATTATGGGTTTAGCATTGAGATGGGATTAAAGGAGCCAGTGTTTAGTATCGACAGAAGAAAATCTACAGCTTTGTCTTGGGGAGAACAGCAATCTCACTGACTCTCCTCTCAGCTTTGAAACACTTGGACAACAGCAAATCATATACCACCACCCCTTCAGTACCAAGCACCAAACTTCCAAACCTGGGCCTCTGTACTCTGCTCTGCAACTGGATCATCGACTTCCTTATCAGGAGATCATAGTCAGAGTGAACTGGTAAAAATACCCCTCCTTGCTGATAGTCAACACAGGAAGGGTGCATAACCCACTGCTTTACTCCCTCTGCACTTACGACTGTATGGCTAGGTGCAGCTCAAACACTGTCTATATATTGACCGATGACATAACAGTTGTTGGGAGAATCTCAAATGGCAACTGTATGGTGCAGAAATTCAAAGTAGATTCACTCAACATCAGCAAGACCGAGGAATTGATTGGGGATTCAAGGAAGAGGAAATCCTCATTGCAGTATACTGGTAGAGATTGTGAGCAGCTTCAAGTTCCTGGGCATCAATATCTCAGAGGATCTCTCCTGGGCCCAACTCAGTGATGCGATTGTTAAGAGGGCACCCCAGCAGTTATACTTCATTAGGAGTTTGAGGAGATTTGGTATGTCACCAAAGGTTCTTGCAAATTCCTGTAGTGGAGAGCATTCTGACTGGTTGTATCACCTGGAATTGTAAATGCTCATGACCACAAGAGGCAGCAGAGGGTTGTAGACTCAGCCATCTCCATCACAGGCAACACTTTTCCCGCCATTGAGGATATCTCCAAAGGGTGGTGTCTCAATAGGATGACATCCATCATTAAAGATCCTCATTGTACAGAATGTTTACATTACTACCATCCAGCACAGGAGCCAGAAAGCGCTCATTCAATGTTTCAAGATAAACTTCCTCCTCTTTGCGTTCAAATTTCTGAATGGTCCATAAACATTACCTCGTTATTCATTTTTGCACTATTTAGTTCAGTGATTTCTTTTTTGTCTTGCTCTGTACTTCTGCTGCAAAGCAATCTGCAAATCAAGTGGCGGATGCTGAGGGCATATTGCCAGAAGTTATGCAAGGTAAATAGACAAGAGCTTTGTAAAATCAAGAGAAATCACAAGGATGGTGAATTAATGGATTCAGAAGCAAGGTCTGCAAAACACAGCCATTGATGGAGAAAGATGACACTCAGATATAGTGGTTTGAGAAATTAAAAGGTGTCACTGCTTGGGGAATTGAAACTTGGGTAAATCAACAGCATGATGTTTGAAATTCATTTTACCATCACACAGAGAAATTTAGCATTTTGTTGAAAATGTTAAGCAGCAATGATTACGACAGATAACTAATGTTAAATTTAGATTGACAGTCCTCTGCTCATGAAAAGAACACTGATAAAACAGATGGCTGTGATGGTGATAATTTTAACAAGTTCTAAGACAAGAAGAAGGTTCTGTGTGATCTCACCCAAGCTATAAATGACTCATCTTGAAAAATAATATTGCCACGAATAGATAAAAGGTGTTTTTCAAAATGTGAAAAAAACCTTGGGCCAAAATTTGGATAGGCACTGCCTATTGTTTAGGCACCATGACTGAGTTTCGTGTACCAAAATGGCATCTACGTGTAGCACTTGCTACAGTCCATGACTTTCTCATGTCATGATTACCCACCAAAAATATACAGATTTGGAAGATTATAACTCTAACATTAGTTTACTGTCCTTGCTGCCATTTTGGAGCAGCAGAAAGGAACATTCGCCAGCACCATTTAAACATCTCAGATTATTGCTCCTGTATGTCTGGATACATTGACAGCAGCCCAGAAATTTGTTTTCCAAGATAGGTATTAGACTTGCTAAAGTACAATTGGCAGCGGTTTCATTGAGAATAAACCTGTGCCCTCTCTGACTTGTGCCTGCATTGTGGTTGGGTTTTACAGGTTGCCAAATTGGGTAAAACACCACTTTCAAGCTATAATAGATGGTGCTGCAAATTACAAGCTCTACTTGTGCAAGACTGCTGGTGGACTGTACCATGCACTTTGACCTCAAACACATGCTCCCTGGAAGGTTTGAATAATCAAGCATTTCATAATACAGAACCATCAAAGTGCTTTCCTCTCACAGTCTTAGGGATCATCATTGGCCAGAAATTTATATGGGTATTTCAATGAGAAACAGCCACAAAAAGTTAGTAGGTCAGTGACCAAGTAGCCTGTGATGAGTGGCCTCTGATTGCCCAAAGCCTTTCTGCTTTCAGTAAGGCATAAATTAGGAACAGCTTCTTCCCCTCCACCATCAGATTTCTGAATGGGCCATGAACATTTCCTCACTATTTTAAACACAAAAGATTCCGCAGATGCTGGATTTTCTAATGTCCTGTTGAAGAATTTTGGTCCTTTCTATAGATGCTGCCTAACCTGCTGAGTATCTCACTATTTTGCTGCCTTTTTACACTTTATTTTTATATATATTTTTTAAAGTACCATAGTTATAGTTTTATATATTGCACTGTACTTCTGCCACAAGACAACAAATTGCATTGCATTTGTATGTGATAATAAACCTGATTCTGATTCTGAAAAGGAATGTGATGGAATGCATACCTGGGATAAATGTTTCTCTGACAATACCCAAAGCTTGGTACTGTCCTGAGTAAATCAACCAGTTAATTGTCATTTCCTTTAACATGCTGAACATCTACTTCATTCAGCATCAGGTATCATAGCTGACTGTATACTAGCTGTAAACGCACATCAGTTTCTCATCTGAACTAATCCAACTGCATCTTCCAAAGCCACCATCTCTACCACCACGAATGAACAGGGCAGAAAGTGTAGGAGGAACCTCCACAGCTGAAAGATCCCTCCCAAATCAACATACCGTCCTAACTGGAAAGTGTATCACATTTCCAACACGGTGACTGAATTAGTGTCATGGAACTCCCTACTCGAAGATGGTGTGGGGATGTCTGGTTCAAGGCATGCACCACCATCTCCTCAATTAGAAATGAGGCATAAAACAAACTGATGAACTCTAATTATAAACTGAATATTTAGAAAAATTGAATTGTTTCCAAGAGAATTTGTGTGCAAACTTCAGGTGAGGAACCATCATTATTATCCTTCCTTCTGCTCTGGCTATAAGCCATCAACTCTCTATCTACAAATTCTGCCTCATTGCTATATTCCATGTTGCATGTAGTTTCACTTCCTGAGCTGATGAGTGCAAGTACAGAATGAAATTAAAAATTGGTTCCCATTATCACTGTCTTCTCTCACTTCCTTGATTGCTGAGCCAGGTTGATGTTCTTTGGTATCTGAACTGGCAAAAAAGGCACAAGGCTCAAGTTATGCTATGGAGTGGAGAGAGTAGCTTGCCAATGGTGCACTGTCTTTAGTAGGGTATGTGAATTGAAGGGAAGGTAGGATGTGAAAATCACACCTTTCTTCTTCTTTTCAATTTGTTGTTGACTCTGAACTCAGCAATGTAGCATTGCACTGATTGAAATTCCCTGGGGATTAGCATCATCTAATCGTAGGATATCTGAACATGTCTGTTCCCTCTATGTAGCTGCTGTCAACTAATCTCTGGAGAGATTAAATTACATATTCACAATGTTGAAAATTGTGTTTGAGCAATCTGGTTACCTTAGCTGAACAATTGTCAGCACGCACAAGCTGCCAGATGTAGATCTGAAATTCGTACCAGTATCTTGTGTGTTTTGGAGTACATGAAGTGAACGATAAGGATCTGGTGGAGTGTGCAATGTGTTTGAAACTTAACAAGAAATGGTGTAAGCAAACGTATTTATACACTTTTGAGATTAATGAAATTCTTGCTGAACTGTGTCCATGTGCTCTTAGCTTAATTCTTGGAGCTGAACTACGTGAGTTTCTGCTGTCACTACCTTGAGTATCTCAAGGACCTTCTTGCCCTTTGTACATAGGGGGCATATTTTTTTTATTCAGCAAAGCATTCAATCTAGCATCTGAAAATACAAAGCCTGCCCTTTCCCAGCCTGTGGTGCTTTGCAGTTTTGCAGGTCAGTTTCAGTTGTTAAATGTATGCCAATTACAATCCATCTTTTATTTAAGAGGCCCCCCCCCCCCAAACTGGTACTAGCCATTCATGGCAGTGACTCCTGTTAAAGCACCTAGCTTATGTACATTGAAGTTAGCATTATTGGATGCTATGCTTGCATTATGATTTGTAGGAACTTGCTCGGTCACTTTCATGTCCTGAAAAAGGCAAGCCAGTGGTCAGCAGCTATCAAACTTAATCCACATTAGCTAAAGGCATATGAGGCCTTATGCTTCATTTTCTTATGTTTCTTTTTCTTCTGCTGGTTGTCACAGATGGACGATGTCATTGATGACATTATTAGCCTGGAGTCAAGTTACAATGATGATATCCTTGGACTGATGGACCCAGGAATTCCAATGGCTAATACGGTAATTTTTCACTTCAAATGTGTTTCTGATTTTTTTCCCTCTTATCCCTTTTCCATAGCTTTTTCCATTTAGTACCTACCACGTTTCATGCCATACTGCTCCCTTTGCTAAGACAAAATGGAATTAAGTTGTATAAGTTAAAAAGCAAATAAAATGGCAGTGCTATCAGAACAGTGTGTTTGTGATTTAAATGCATCTCAAATTAATTATTCTAAGATTTTTGTTTTGTTGGAGAGCTTACTCAATATTTCTTATATAAGTCTTATTCATTATAGCTATGTTACACCAAGACCTAAAAGAATACTGAATCCTGAATACTAAAGCTACAATCCAGCTTTTCTCAGAATAACTTTGGAACAAACCAAAATAGTGCTTGAACAAACTGCTTGAAAATAAATTAAGAATACTGATGACTGAAGTAATTTCAACATTAGTGTGCTTGAAAAGATATGCTCAATAAGTGATTGTTTAAAGTTTAGGAATTGTCAATTCCCTGTATCTGAAGATTATACTTCTTCCCCTTTTGTGATACAACAGCAGCACCTGATGGTGTTAAGGTTTGACACTCAACATGAATTAAGTCATGCAACTTCATTAGCGATAGTCATTTATTTCAAATTGTCATTTCTAGTCCTCTTACAGAATTTATTCACTTGTTCACTTTCAAATGCAATAAACATTAATAGTTTGAAATAAGTTACTTGTTCATTCATCTCAGTTTTTATGGTAATGCTCTGTCCAAAATGTTTGGGCAATATCCACAGAATATGTGCAAAAATAAAAAAAATAAACATAGTTTTGCTTTTGAATGTCATAAAAGGTTATTAGTAAAGGTAGTTAGTAATTATTTGAAAGAATAATTTGTAAATTTGAAAGCTTCATAAATTATATTTGAGCTTGGTTAAGTCCACTCAGTTTTACGTTAGTCCAGTTTATAATGAAATATTTTGAAAGTAGCATTATGCATAAAGAATTGCCTGTCTGTCAGAAATAGCTGCATATAATGTGAGCTGGTTTCACAAGGAGGTCCTCTGTGGTAGGAGCTGAAGTTCCTGCTGCTGAACTTGAGAAGCTGTGCTTCTTTGTTTTAAGGAAAAAAGTTTCTGTGTCCTTTGTCTTCCTTCAGAACTTTTCACATACCTTTGGTGTGGTCTGCTAAATCTCTTCACAGTGTACTACATTTCTGAGCTGTGTGATGCGCAGTCTTTAAAACGCTACCTTATCTCTCTCAGCCAGTCATTAATATAGGTCAAAAAAGAAAACTTTCCTTATTCCTAATTCTGAACATTATCATCCATTTCTGTAATGATGAAAAAGATATTTCAACACTACCCTCTGCTCCCTGCTCCTTGTATAATTTTAAATTTAAGCTGTAACTATTTCCTTAAAACCATGGTGTCTACATTTCTAAGTATTTTTAATATTCTTTACTAGAATGTTGAAATCAATACATGTACTGTAAATACATATCTCCAGTTATCCATTAACAGGTGGAAATGAGGTGCTTTTTACAGTCTTTGTATTAAAATAGCTCCCAGAATGTGGTTTGGAGCTACTGCATTTTTATCCAGTGAAGATGAAGGATTGGTGACAAGTTGCTCTGCTGGGTGACTGGAAGGGAAACTGAAAACATTTGGTGCTCCCAGATGCCTGCTCTCCTCCTTGTTGAGAGTTTAGAAGCTAATGTTGAAAATCTTTGCCATGGACCATCTCACACACAGAGGTCCAACTAGCCTTCGTGATGAGGGGAGTGGAACTTTGAATTAGTACATGAGGTACCAACCAACAAACCTGTTTTATCTTAAAAAGGAGTTGAGTTTCTTGAGTGTAATTGGCCAGTAATTCATCACAATTCTGCCTGGAACTTAAAATGTTCTTTTTATGCTACATCCATTGCCCTTATTAAGAAAAGTTAAATGAAGTTAATGGACATGATATTTTTACTAATAAATCCGTGCTGAACTTAACTTACAGTTTTCCAAGTGTCCCTCATGTAAAAATGAGTACAAATAATTGTGAATAACACTTGTCATTCTTTTACATTTCAGTTACCTGTACCTGGTAACATGTTAGATGTCTACAGTAATCCAGGAATGGCAGCTCCTGCTGTTACCATCAGCAACTCCTGTCCAGCAAATCTGCCAAACATTAAAAGGGAACTTACAGGTACAATGCAGCCCAATTTTTCACTAAAGACAGCATACCTAATTGATTTAATTGTCTACTGCTTGTGGCTAAAGGGATTAGTGTGTTTAGAATATATATATATACACGTAAGTGAGATTAAATCAATAACATTGATATTTCTCTCCAGATTACATTGATTAACAATGAAAATATTTTAAAATATGGAATCATCTTACTGACAAAACTGTTCCCAGATTCAGGAAAATGCACTTTAGGTAATATTTAACTGCTATTTTAATTGAACAAAGTCTGGACATTGAAGAAGAAAATTCAAAGAACACTTTACATCTTATTAAACACATAGGCAAATGGTTAAATGGGTCTTCCAATTAATAGTGCTGACATTTAGAAACCTGAGCTCATTTAATATTATATCAAATTCCCTAACTATATTCTCAAATCAGTGCCCTCAAAACATCAGATGCTTTCACTGATTGCATATAAGTAATATCCAAAGGTTATTCCTGTCTTCAAAATATTCTTTCCAATTCACAGTTTACAAAACCATGCAGCCTCTATTATCAACTGAAAATTAAAGATGTACTTTCACTCTGTCCTCAGTTACAGATTGCAGGAAATTCTCAGCAAAAGATGTTCATTCACCTATTGTATAATTCCAAATTCCCCTCATACACTAATGTTAAATGGCAGATTAATATGCAATATTCTACACTGAAGGAATGGTTTCTGAATGAGAGAACTTTTGAAAGTTATATTTAGGTTATCTGCAGCCTAATTTCTGTAAAATCGGTGGAAGGAAACTACTTGGACCTGGGAAACTGTCATCCTTATGTGCCAATATTTACAACTGTAATTATAGTAATTTTGCATTGGTTGTAAGTAGATATCTGTCAATCTGTTGGCCATTTCTTTATTTTTATTTACAGTACTGTCATTACCAATTTTAGGGATCCACTTTGCCCTTTACCATCCTCCATGGGAAGAAACTGTTAGTTTTGATGCTGTCTTCTAGCCTCTTTAGATATTCCCTTTTTGCTATTATTTTGTCACATTTTGATGTATTTTGTATCTCCACCTGTCACCACAATCTGCGCTAGTCTTTGCCTTTTTGTTTCAATTTCCATTTGTACTTTTTATGATAGAATTAGTGGGCAGTGTGATGCACCATCAATAACTCTTGGAGATGGGAGGTGAACGATAGGCTTTTATTAGCAGCAAAAGGGACCACGACATCTTGGAGACTGAGGGAGGAACAGTGCCCCCAATCGCCTTTATATAGGGGTCTGTGCGAGGAGCCACAGGAGCAGTCGGCAGAGGGGCGTGTCCAGACAGGTATACATAGTTTACCACACTGTGCGTTCCAAACTTTTTTGAATGTCACCCACCAATCTGCCCAGTTTGTTCAGTTTGATCTCTCAGTTAGTCCTGCCCAAACTGAAAACCTTGAGCACTTTCCACTTCTCTTCACAAACACTGCTTTAAATTGTGTTATATTGTGCTCTCTCAGTGATAAATATTCTCACACCATTAGACTGTTACATAAATTTTATAAGGTCATTAAAGGACAACCGCTGTACAAAATTATTCTGAATACTCTACCTTTCAGGCATGACATATTATATTACAGAAAAAATAAAACCCCTCCCAATAAAACTATTCTGCTTTTATTAATCACTTGTCTAATCTCCGTATTTATTTCTACCATCTCAAAGGTACCAATATAGAAAAATTACATCTTACATAATTTTCTGATTCTTCATTCTACCATGAAAATGCTACCACTTACCACTGGCCAACAAGTTCTCATTATATTTGTTCATGATTTAAATGATTATGTGCTTGATCACTGAAGTGATTCCTTCACCTGCACCATTTAGTCTTTAGCCATGAAACCTGATTCAAGCACAATAGCAGAGGTTGTATGAGTCTAATGGCTGCCAAATCACATCCTCCAAGTTGAACTCGCAGCTGGAGTTATTCAATTTTGTTCCTTGTTTGTACAAAGAATGCTTATTTGGTTTGCAATTCCAAACTGCCTTTTAGATTACTGATGTATTTCATGTTTCTCACTCCAAGTTTAGTAACTTTACACTTTAATTTTCCCTTTGCCTGTGGTACAGTAAGCACGATTTCTGACATTAGGCCTATTCTTTCACATGTTTTTGGAAACATTACTCATAGTGTTTATCCACCCTGCCCTGAAGTCTGCCTCCTTTTCTGTTTTGAAATCTTTTATGATTCTTTATACTGGATTCTTAGGCCTCACCTGGTTAAAATGGAGTTCACCTCAATTACACAGTTCCTTAATAGTCCACCTCTTTAATGGGACCCCTTTCCCCCTTATAACACAACTACAGACTTTTGCTGTGTTTTCACTTCCGTTATCTGGTTATGTAGTAGTCAAATAATAGTTGAGAGTCTATTTCCAAACCCCTGAGTTCACAGCATCCTCAAATAAATTCTCTAAGCTACTTGTTTCAGCCCGTTCCATCTATCTAAGTTTAATAATTCAAATATTAGCAGTTTCATCTTAAGTGCCTGTATCCTAAGCACTGGGATACTATTCTGGAGTATTTTACCTGAATTTAGACTCTCCACAAAACCCATTTACCAAGCTTTTTGCAATTGGCTCTAAACACAGTGGCACTTTATTTAATTTTGAAGATTTAAGGTATTCTTTTTTTACATTCACAGCAACTTTAACATAATAAATTATTATCATTGTTGGACTTTGTCAGCATTTGTCACTGATTAAAAATTAAAGTGCAACATTGCATAATAACTTTAATCCAGTTGTTTTTATCAAATTGTATTTCCAAACCACTGAATCTTCCAAAACAGAATTGCAAAACGTTGACAAGGTTGATTAATGCACATTGTGCCTAAAAAAGAAACATCCTTGAGCTTTGATTTGCATGAAGCAATTTGACATATTTGATGCATCTTTTGTCACCAAATCTTTCCCTGTCCTGTAAAAAGGAAGTTTTAAGACTACATAACACTTGCAACGTACAAACTAACAAATAATTACAAAAGACACTTGTGGCTCTTCCCTTTATTGGAATCAATGAGGAAGCACTCCTTTCAAACGATCCACCTAGTGCCTGATGGTCATTTACATTTAGGTTTTTTGGCTCGACTTCATGGAGCTGAAGCTTAGAGTGTAGCCTGAAGAATGTTGGTAAGACATTGGGCACAATTTTAGGACTTCCACATTTATGTGAATATTCCAAAAATTGCTCACCCTATGAAAGAAACTACTGAAATTTTTACAAGAAAATACCAGCATTTCTCCAACACACAGTATTTAGATACTCAATTCTGCATTGCCCTATTTATTAAGAAAATAAATATTATTGTGGAATATATTTTGTCAGTAAATGTACTGTATTTCTGCAGTTTGTGGGTAATGAATGTTTCTGTCCGATATTGTATTCTATTAATAACCTGTTTTATTGTTGATAAATTTAATCAAATTTAAACCTTATGGTATTGCTATACAAAACCAGTGACATTGATTTTCATAGTGTTGACTTTGCTTAAGACATTTTTGACTAATTAACATTGATTAATTTTACTTAAAGTAATCATAATTATAAGGGTTAAAATTCTAATCACCCCTAAAGGCATCACCAAATTGAGCAATATGCACAAAATGAACTTAATATCTTTCAGCAGGTATCCTTCATACCTGTTCAGAAGGACAAGTTTAATTTGCATGCTGTGGGATGGAAGTGACATAGGTAGAGGTTAGTTACTAAAGCCGTCTTAAATGCACATTTGGGTGGGACAATTTAAAATTGACCTGAATTGTGGTTAGTTGAGTCATCTGCTGAAGATAGCTGAGCACAGACTGGGAACAGATGTTCCTGAAATCACAAGAACATGATGAATATTAAATATTGCTAATTAGCAACTTTTTTCTGTTTCATTTTAGCTCAAATAAAAGATGTGGAAAAAATCTATTTTTATCCGTAGGCATCTGGATGGGAGCAGTCAGTAGGATTACTTGAATGCAATTATTACAGAACATGGATTGCAAACTACAAGTCAATAATTCCAATAATGCATAGAGCTTTCCTGCCATGGCCTGTAGTTTATTTTTCTGGCAAGCACAAAGTCGCTAGATCGCAAAATGCATGATGGTGAAGCCTTTTGTCCTATCAGTGAAATGTCATACTTTCCATAGACACATTTTATTCATGTGTTTACTTTATCAAGGCCATTAAATGATTTTGATAGTTACATATGGGAAGGAAATTTCATACCAATGTTTGCCATAAATGGGGTTTATCTGTTTTAACTTAGATGCTTTGTTAACAAATAACGTAAGCTTAATAATAGATAATGGATGAAATTAGTTATAATCTGTTAATATAGTGAAATGTCAGCTCCATGATTTATACAATTAGGTTTTGCCCATTGCCAAAGAATTTAGGATAATAAATCTCACTTAACATATTGCTGAATTGCTTACTGTTTAAGACAAGTGGTATTGCTGTTTGGTGCGCCACAAGTCAGCAATGATATATCAATGTAGAACAACTTTATTGTTTGCTCTTAATATGATTTGATTTCAAATTGAGACCCATCAAACTATTTCTTTCACAGCATTTTGTATTAACTTAATGTTTATTATGTGCATATTTTAGTGTGCTGGATTGTAAGCACAGGGTGGGATGGGAAGAATTTTATGTAGGTCTGATTTCCTCAGTACGTGCAGAGGTCAAAGATCTTAGACACCATTGAATTGTAATTAGGGCTGCATCAGAATTCTGCTTGTGAGCTGCAGCTACCTAGTGAGATCATGAAGAAATTTGCTGATCTTTAAAATAAACAGTGGAGAATGTTAGTAACTTAGAACATCCCCTTGTGCACATGACTAATCAAAGTAATCAAAAACATACAGATTATGAGGGTGCTTTGTTATTAAGAGTCTATCAGAATGTTTAAAAGTTTTGCATTCACCATATACCTTTAAGACTATTATCACTTTAGAAATGAAGCAATGGCCCAGGGAACTATTATGGTTTCTGAAACAGTAATGTTTCCTTAGCTCCTTAACTTGTAGTATTTTCCTCAATGACAAAATAATTGTACAATTCATTATTACACTAAAATAGACATTAAATTATAAGTATTCAATGTTGTGAGCATTGTCACAACACTGCAATTTATATGTAGAAAAGTGATTAAAAAGGAAGAATAAATCACATTAGGGAATTGGTAGCAATACTATCTAATTATTTTACCAAAATGTCCCACCTCACTGCTTCATTCGGTATAGATTGCTAAAATAGCCCTATATTATTCAAATAGAAACTGTTACTTGTAGTATAAATTGTTTTCTATATATAATTCACAGAATCAATGGTTGCAGGCATGGAACTCCATTTTAAAAGTCCCTCTATGAAAATGCATAATGCTCTATTACCAGGCAAGTTTTGACGCACAGAATTTATTTCAATCATTAAACACTTCAACAACAATTATTGTTTGTGTATGATCAGGAAGAATTGTTGGTAACATTGTAAACACAAGTGGTATCGTCGGTTAAGTTTTAAAAAATGTACATTTTATCATGTAGTGCAGACTTACTTTGCCGGTGTGAATCAAGCTTTATTAGAATTGAAAGAAAGGAAACGGTTGGTATTTCAAAGGCCACTGGTTCCATCCTTATCGTACTGTTTTGTCTACAGAAGCTGAAGCCAGAGCACTTGCAAAAGAACGGCAGAAGAAGGACAATCATAACTTGAGTAAGTTTTCAATCTCATTACACGTTACTGCCAAATTTCAAAGTAGTCATAAGCGTATTGCACCTAAAAAAAAATAAACTGGAGAGGCTTGTTGACTTTTTGCTCTTTCTTTGTGATAGCCCAAAAGGCACAAATCCATTGTTGTTTCATATCCCAGTGTTTTTCTATTATTGACCTCAGTGTATAGGAACACAATGTTTTTTTTGTCTTTGACACTAAGCTTTGCTTTTAACTCTTTAAGTTGAAAGGAGGAGGAGATTCAATATTAATGATCGCATAAAGGAACTGGGTACATTAATTCCAAAGTCTAATGATCCGTAAGTACAACTTCAATTAAATTTTTCACATGTTTTTCTTAATAAATCATTGACCATTTTGCCTTATATCTGTTGCCTGTTTTGAATATTATTGGTACGTTTCTGCATACCTTAATCAAGTGTTTTATTTTGACTGTGTACTTTCTGTGTTGTCTGTGATAGCGGCAATATACCCATTGAAAGCAGTGGGGTCTGTTGTTCAACAGCATGGCAGGTTCTGTAAACTGGCCTCATGCCTCATGTAGCCTCCCATTTATCTGAAATGTAAAAGTTGAAGTGGAAATGTGAATCTTGCCAGACTTTGAATAATTCAAACTGCCATTCAGCTAATTGAATTATGAGGAGGTTTTCTGGAAAACACTTGAAATTTTATTTCAAGTCCTGACGAAGGGTCTCGGCCCGAAACGTCGACATCGCTTCTCCCTATAGATGCTGCCTGGCCTGCTGTGTTCCACCAGCATTTTGTGTGTGTTGTTGTTTGAAATTTTATTTGATGCCTGACAGAGCATGATATAACACTGAGTCAGTATGTTATTGAATTCTTCTCCACAGGAACATCCATTTGTTGTGAACTTTATGAACCATCACTGCTAGATAGACAGCACAGACAAAATACTGGAAGAACTCAGTAGATCAGGCAGCATCTGTGGAAAGGAATGAACTCTCAATGTTTCGGACTAGGATCCTTCAGCAGGGTTGTTTACGTGGCAGACTTACTAAAAACTGACTTTGGCCTGCATCATAAATATGTTTAGATTATTATTAGAGAATCTATGTCTGATAGGATCAGAAAGAGCTTACTTGCTGCAGATGTAAAAAGCTTATTTGTGTTGCTAGGTCAGGTTCAAATAGTTACACACTGGGTCTGATCAAAAACCGAAGTAGCAATTCAGGGAGACTGATTTTATGTATCATTAAATACTATAGACTGACAGTGGTGAAGTTGATGATTTGGAAGCATATCTGCATTGATGAAGTAGTCAGTCAATATTTTTCTAAAAATGTTGGAAAATAAACAACATATAATAGCGTTCTTTGAGATAATTTCAGTCTTGTGCAATGAGAACAAAGAAAATACAACAAAAGCATACAACAGCGCTTCTCCCTATAGATGCTGCCTAGCCTGCTGTGTTCTACCAGCATTTTGTGTGTGTTGTTGTTTGAATTTCCAGCATCTGCAGATTTCCTCGTGTTTGCGGTATAAAAACTAATTTATTGTCAATTACTACACTTTGACATGGTAAACCGGACATTTCATTTTTCTCCTTTCCCAATTGTAATTGAACCTAAGTTCGAAATGATCATTTTTGCTATGTTTTCTTTTCCAACAGCTGTATTGTTTATAGTTAGTAAAATCTAGCACAATTTAACGATGCTAAATTTTGTTCTACACCAAATTTACCTCAGGCAAATTCTGTCAAACATCTTTTGATCATTTTAACAGAGATATGCGCTGGAACAAAGGAACTATTCTAAAGGCATCTGTGGATTATATCAGAAGGCTTCAGAAAGAACAGCACAGAGCAAAAGACTTTGAATCGCGGCAGAAGAAACTGGAACATGCCAATCGACACTTACTACTGAGAATACAGGTTAGCTGAGATAACTGTTAAAATGTTTATTCCTTCCCACATTTTCTTCCCTGGTCATAGAGCACAGTAATAGGTCCATATGCCTAACTCAACCATGCAACCATGTGTTTAACCCTTATCCCTCTAACTTTTTCCATCCATGTGTCCATCCAGTTTACTTTTAAACATTATAATTATAGTGGATCTGCCTCTACCACTTACTCTGGCAGCTCATTCCACATATCTGCAATGTCGTACGAAAAAGTTGCCCTTCAAGTCTCCTTTGAACCTTTCCATTCTCACCTTAAATCTATACCTTCTATTTATAGACACTCTTACCCTGAATATGACTATGCCCCTTAGGATCTAATATATATCCTTAAGGTCATCATGCAGCCTCCTCCTCTTCTGCATTTCTGGTTTCTCCTTATATCTCAAGCCATCTGGTCCCTGTAACATCCTTGAGAATGTCTTCTGCACCTTTCTAGTTTATTGGCATCCTTTCTATTGCTTCATAACTAGTACTTTGCACAATACTTAAAGTATGGTTTCACCGATGCCTTGTACAGTTAGAACACAGAAAACTACAGAACGGGACAGACCCTTTCACCCATGATGTTGTGCTGACCTTTTAACCTATCTAAGGTCAATCTAACCCTTCTCTCCTACATTGTCCTCCATTTTTCTATCATTCATGTGCTTACTAAGAGTTTCTCAAATGATCCTAATGTATCTGCTCCTACCACCATCCCGGCAACCACGCTATTAGTGTAAAAAACTTACCTCTGATATCCTCCCGCTATACTTTCCTTCAAACACCTTACAATTATTTCCTTTGCATATTAGCCACATCTACCCTGGGTGAACGTAACTGGCTATCCACTTGATATATGCCTATTATCTTGTACACCTCTATCAAGTCAACTCTTATTCGCTGCTCTAAAGAGAAAAACCCTAGCTCACTCAATCTATCCTCTTAAGACATGCTTTATAATGCAGGCAGCATTCTGGTACATCTCCTCTGTCTAAAGTTTCTACATCTTTCCCCTAATGAGGCAATTAGAAATGAACTCAATATTCCAAATGTGATCAAACCAGGGTTTTTTTTTATAGAGCTACAACATTACATTGCTGCTTTTTAACTCAGTCCCCTGACTAATGAAAGCCAAAACACCATATGCCTTCTTGTCAAACCTATCAACTTTTGAGGGATCTACGAATGTGGCCCCTCTGTTCCTCCACACTGCTAACAATACTGCCGGAAACCCTATATTCTGCCTTCAAATTCAACTTTCCAAACTGAACCACTTCACACTTTCCTGGATTGAAGTCTATCTGCCACTTCTGAGCCTGGCTCTGTATCCTGTCAAAAGTCCTGTTGTAACCCTTAACAACCTTACACACGGTCCACAACACCACCAACCTCTGTGTTATCTACAAATTTACTAACACACCCTTTCACTTCCTCATTCCTATCGTTAATGAAATCACAAAGTGCAGGGACCCCAGAACAAATCCCCGTGGAACACAGTCCTCCAAGCAGAATATGCTCCATCTACCACCCTCTGCCTTCTGAGGGCAAGTCAGTTCTGAATCCACATAGCAAGCTTCCCAGGATCCCATACCTCCACACTTTCTGAATTAGCCGGAGTAGGCAGTTTAAATGGTTTTGGCATGGACTAGATGGGCTGAAAGGCCTGTTTCTGTCCTGTACTTCTCTATGACTCTAAGCCTATCCAAAACCCCTTGCAAGTGCCAAATTTTCATTGGGCATTTACCTGAATATATCCATTACAATTAATGCTTTCAAATTTCTGGCTAATACCATCATAATTTTCCCTTCCCCACTTAAATACTTTCCCATACAGTCTGTTCCTATCCTTGTCCAAAGCAGTGGTAATGGTCAGAAAGTTCTGACCACAGTCTCCAAAATACTTAGCTATCAAGAGGTCTGTAATCTGACCTGGTTCATTGCCCAGTACCAGATGTAGAATGGCCTCTCCACTTGTTGGCTTGAATATATTCATCAGGAATCCTTCCTCAGCACACCTAACAAATTCCACCCAATCGAAACCTTTTGCACTAAGAAAATGCCAATCAATATTAAGGAAGATGAAGTCACCCATGACATCACTGATTTCCAAAGTCTGCGCCCCCCACTCCCCGCCCCGATCTGTTCCTCAGCGTTTCTGTTGGAGAAGAGTCTATAGAATACTCCCAACAGAGTAATTGCTCCCTTCCTGTTTTTGACTACCACCCCCACTGACTCAGCAGATAATCCCTTCATGAATTTCTCCTTTTTGCAGCTGTGATACTTATCCCTGATTAGCAATGCCATTTCCCCACCTCTTTTAACTCCCTCCCTGTTGTTTTTGTAACATTCAAACCCCAGAATATCCAACAGCCATTCTTGTCCTTGTGACAGTCAAGTCTCTGTATTAGCCACAAAGTCATAGTTCCATGTACTGATCTATGAAGTTCATCACCCTTGTTCCTGATGTTTCTTGCATTAAAATAAACACATTTCAACCCATTCCACTGACTATAATTTTTCCGTATCAACTCGCTATCCTTCCTCACAGTCTCTCTACACACTGCATTTACATACTTGTATTTACATACCACCTACCTGATCCTCTGTCCTATCATGCCGGATCCCATCCCCGTTTCACATTAGTTCAAACCCTCCCCAACAGCTCTACCAAATCTTCCCACAAGGATATTGGTCCCCCTCAAGTTCAGGTGTAACCTGTCCTTTTTGTACAGGTCATAATCATCCCCAGAAGAGACCTGAGGCCCTGCCCCCTGCACCAATTTTTTCACACATCCATCTGCCAGATCATCCTATTTGAGATTCAAGATTCACGATTCAAAAACTTTATTGTCATTCTAACTGTACATCAGCTCTGCAGGGCAGAATGAGACAGCGTTTCCCAGGAGCAGTGCAATCATAACATAACAAGCTCAATACTAAATAATAAACATAACAATAAATAGTAAAACACAACAGCCACATGTCAGTTAAAAACAAGTTGTAAGTGTCCAGTGCAAGTTAAAGGTGTCCAAAGCGGAGTCAGGTAGAGCAGCTATTTAGCAGTCTGACTGCCTGTGGGAGGAAGCTGTTTGGTAGCCTTGTGGTTTTAGTTTTGATGCTCCTGTAACGTTTACCTGATGGCATAAGAACAAACAGTTCATGGAGAGGGTGTGAGGGGTCTTTAATGATGTACTGTGTCTTCTGGAAGCATCAACTCTGAAAGAGGTCTTGGACAGAAGGTAGGGAGACCCCAATAACTTCTGGCCTCACTGGTGTATGTCACAGGCACTAATCAAGAGAATACTACCCTTGAGGTCCTGTTCTTCAGCTTCCCGCCTAGATCGCTATATTTTGTCTTCAGGACCTCATCCCCTTTCCTACCTATGACGTTGGAGCCAATATGTACCATGACTTCTGGCTGCCTGTCATTTCCTGTTAGAATGCTGGGCACCCGATCTGAAATGTCCCTAACCCTGGCACCTGGTCGGCAATGTACTATCACGGTTCCTCTTTCACATCCACAGAATCTCCTGCCTGCTCCTTCAAGTGTGGAATCCCTTATCGCTACGTCACTCCTCCTCCCCCCCCCCCCCCACCACCACCTTCACCTGGCCATTGTGGATTTCCTCTGCAAATATATTTTCCAAGCCCTTGCAATTTCTTCTTCCTCTAATGCCCTAAGGTATACTTGGTCTGACTGTGAATATATCCATTTCTTGTGCTTTTAGATACAGCTTTTTGGTTTGATTCGCGATCCTGATGCAGTGAAGCTTTATGAAAGTCAATTGAGCTGCAAGAGGAGTGTAAGAAATACAAGAGAAGAGTTAGGAGAGAAATTGTGAAGCTAAAAGAAGGCTAGTGGTTGCTCAGTAAGCAGTGAAAAGCATTTTCCAGATTTAGAATCAGATGCAAAATCAATTTTTAATTTTGCAAAATAATTTAACAAGCCTTCCAGACTGCATATCTGATAATATAAGTGCCAGTTGTGAGATAAAACCATTTCCGAATACACAAGAGGTCAAACTTGGCATGCGCAAAATTCTCAGCTGGCTGGATAACATTGCAGTGGTAAGGATGGGGGAAAGATTGAGATATAAGATGAGAATTTTAAATTTAATGCACTACTGGGCATATCACTGAGCTTGAGAGCCTTAAATGACTTTAAGAACAGAACTGTCTTCTCAATTTTGATGCCCTGTCTCGTAACCAGTCCAGAAACTTATAACTCCAAGATGTTCAAAACTTCAGTCAGGATCAGGATATGGTAATGCACCTTATGGTTTGATAACTGTTTCCACACAAATATTCAGAAAAGGTTTTAAGATGCCACTTGTGCATCAGATGGTTACGTCCAGCAGGACCACTTCAAGAGAACACTTCAGAAGGAAATCGGGAAGGCTGAAAGAATGCATGAGGTTGTTCTGGCAGACCAGGAGAAGGAGAATCCCAAGGGCTTCTACATATATATCAAAAGCAAAAGGATAGCAAGGGATCGTAATGGCCTTTGTGAAGATCAGTGTGGTCATGTATGCCTGAAGCTGAAAGAGATGGAGAAGATAGTAAATGTATTTTTTTGCATCTGCTCAGGAGATGGACACAGAGTCTATAGAACTGAAGCAAAACAGTAGTGAGGTCAGGGACCATGTACAATTTACAGACAAGGCTTGTTGTCTTGAGGCAAATTAGGGTGGATGAACCTTTAGGGTCTTTCAAGGAATCCTCTTGGACCTTGCGGTTAGCTAGTATAGAAATTGTAAGAGCCCTAGTAGAGGTATTTACAATGTCAGCCATGGGTGAGGTACAGGAGGATTTGAGGATAGCGAATGTTGTTACGTTGTCTAAGAATAAGATGCAACATTATAATCTGGTGAGCCTGATGTCAGTAGTAGGTAAATTATCAGAAGATATTCTAAGGGACTAGGTATATATTGGATGGACAGTCCAGATTGGGGGCAGTCAACATGCATTTGTGCATGGCATTTCATGTTTAGCTATTCTTTTGATTGTTTTTCAAAGAGGTAGCTTGGAAAGTTGATGAAGGAAAGGCAGTTGATTTTGTCCAAACGGACTTTAGCAAGACTTTTGACAAGGTCCTACATGGGAGGCTGATCAGGAAGGTTCAGTCACTTGGCATTCAGCATGAGGTAGTAAATTGAATTCGACATTGGCTTCGCGGGAGAAGCCAGAGAATTCGGTAGATGGTTGTCTCTCTGACTCGAGTCCTGTGACTAGTGGTGTGTCACAGTTGTTGGTGCTGAGTCCATTGTTGTTTGTCACCAACTGTAAATCACTGATCTGGATGATAACGTAATGTCGTAAACTGGATCAGCAAATCTGAGAATACACCAAGGTTAGCCTATACTGGTCAGTAAGGGCTGTCAAAGTTTGCAGCGGGATCTGGAGCGGCTGGGAAAATGGGGGACAAGCATGAAGCGTTGCACTTTGCAGACATCCCACCCTGCAAAAACTCATTTCAGGGAGGTAGCACCATCAATTTGCGGGAGACTCGCGGGAGAGGTGGGATGTCTGCAATAGAGTAGCTCCTTAGCAACTGGCCAGCTAGTTTAAATAATGTTAGCTATGCTAATGAATGAATGACGCCTGTAAAACTCACCTCTCCCTCTCCCGTTCTCCCAAATATCAATTTCTGGGATATAGTATATCATTTGCGGGTGTCAGGAGCCGCTATCAATTTGCGGGAGACTCCCAGAACTTCTGGGAGAGGTGAGATGTCTGACTTTATAGACAATAGACAATAGGTGCAGAAGTAGACCATTCGGCCCTTCGAGCCTGCACCGCCATTTTGAGATCATGGCTGATCAACTACTATCAATACCCGGTTCCTGCCTTGACCCCATATCCCTTGATTCCCCTATCCATAAGATACCTATCTAGCTCCTTCTTGAAAGCATCCAGAGAATTGGCCTCCACTACCTTCCAAGGCAGTGCATTCCAGACCCCCACAACTCTCTGGGAGAAGAAGTTTTTCCTTAGCTCTGTCCAAAATGACCTACCCCTTATTCTCAAACCATGCCCTCTGGTACTGGACTCTCCCAGCATCTGGAACATATTTCCTGCCTCTGTCTTGTCCAATCCCTTAATAATCTTATATGTGTAACCCCCTGGGTCGCCTCAGGCTCGCTCAGCTTATTCTCGTCTAGGGGGAGCAGCCTTCGGCCCCGCCAAACTGGGTAATCAGCTGGTGTGGATGCTGTGTGATGTCCCCGCCTCGCCCAAAAACAGACAGTACACCATAAGCGATTAAATGAGTACAATTTATAAAGGTTACTATAACTAAGTGATTAATAATGATACAGTATATATGAAGAGAAAAAATAAAGAAAAGGCGCCAAACTTATCAAAGTCCAAACCACTTTGTGCACAACCGTTGGAGCTCAATTACTGAAGTCTTCTGGCCACCATTCGATCCCCTCCGAACTCCTCGACTCGCAGCTCAGGACCCTCCGAGTGGTCAACCAAGCACATCTAACTTCATCCCCTCTCCTCGGAGTACCTCCTGGCCTGGGACCCCCGCTTGGGGTCCGTTCCTCGCCCAGCTTACAGCATTGCGTCCTCTCTCTCAACCCCCTTGCGCCGATCTCCCCAAAAGCCCGTCAACAAAAGTTTACAGACTCAGAAGAAAGAACATTAATCCCCATTTGGTTTACAAAGGAATACAATTCTCGTTATCAGTAAATTTTAACCCAAACAAGCTTCCAGCACTCTCTTGCAACAAAGGAGCATTCCTGCTTGTTAGCAAAACAAAGAAGCCCTTTTGATTACATACACAGTAACAAAGAAAAAAGAAGAAACCCCCTTTACATATGTTTCAATCAGATCCCCTCTCAATCTCCTTAATTCCAGCGTATACAAGCCCAGTCTCTCTAACCTCTCTGCGTAAGACAGTCCAGACATCCCAGGAATTAACCTCGTGAATCTACGCTGCACTTCCTGTACAGCCAGGATGTCCTTCCTTAACCCTGGAGACCAAAACTGTACACAATACCCCAGGTGTGGTCTCACCAGGGCTCTGTACAAATGCAAGAGGATTTCATTGCTCTTGTACTCAATTCCCTTTGTAATAAAGGCCAACATTCCATGAGCCTTCTTCACTGCCTGCTGCACTTGCTCATTCACCTTCAGTGACTGATGAACAAGGACTCCGAGATCTCTTTGTATTTCTCCCTTACCTAACTGTGCACCATTCAGATAATAATCTGCCTTCCTGTTCTTACTCCCAAAGTGGATAACCTCACACTTATTTACATTAAACGTCATCTGCCAAGTATCTGCCCACTCACCCAGCCTATCCAAGTCACCCTGAATTCTCCTAACATCCTCATCACATGTCACACTGCCACCCAGCTTAGTATCATCAGCAAACTTGCTGATGTATTCTCAATGCCTTCATCTAAATCGTTGATGTAAATCGTAAACAGCTGTGGTCCCAATACCTGTGGCACCCCACTAGTCACCACCTGCCATTCCGAGAAACACCCATTCATCGCTACCCTTTGCTTTCTATCTGCCAACCAGTTTTCTATCCATGTCAATGTCTTCCCCCCGATGCCCTGAGCTTTGATTTTATCCACCAATCTCCTATGTGGGACCTTATCAAATGCCTTCTGAAAATCGAGGTACACTACATCCACTGGATCTCCCCCGTCTAACTTCCTGGTTACATCCTCGAAAAACCCCAATAGATTGGTCAAGCATGATTTACCCTTGGTAAATCCATGCTGGCTCGGCCCAATCTTATCACTGCTATCTAGATATGCCACTATTTCATCCTTAATAATGGACTCTAGCATCTTCCCCACCACCGATGTCAGGCTGACAGGTCGATAGTTCTGTTTTCTCCCTCCCTCCTTTCTTAAAAAGTGGGATAACATTAGCCATTCTCCAATCCTCAGGAATTGATCCTGAATCTAAGGAACATTGGAAAATGATTACCAATGCATCCGCAATTTCCAGGGCCACCTCCTTTAGTCCCCTAGGATGCAGACCATCTGGACGTGGGGACTTGTTAGCCTTCAGTCCCATCAGTCTACTCATCACCCTTTCCTTCCTAATGTCAATCTGTTTCATTTCCTCTGTTAC
Source organism: Hypanus sabinus (assembly GCF_030144855.1). Taxonomy (NCBI): domain Eukaryota; kingdom Metazoa; phylum Chordata; class Chondrichthyes; order Myliobatiformes; family Dasyatidae; genus Hypanus; species Hypanus sabinus. The sequence goes on from NC_082724.1 coordinate 35,619,712, forward strand.
CATATGTCCTTGGCCCATCCATTCATCTGGGAGATTGCTTGTGTCTTCCTTAGTGAAAACAGATCTAAAGTACTCATTAAATTCTTCTGCCATTTCTCTGTTTCCCATAACAATTTCACCCAATTCATTCTTCAAGGGCCCAACATTGTTCATAACTATCTTCTTTCTCTTCACATACCTAAAAAAGCTTTTGCTATCTTCCTTTATATTCCTGGCTAGCTTGTGTTCGTACCTCATTTTTTCTCCCCGTATTGCCTTTTTAGTTAAGTTCTGTTGTTCCTTAAAAACTTCCCAATCATCTGTCCTCTCACTCACATACTTCTGTCATACTTCCTTTTTTTTTAATGCTATGCAATCTCTGACTTCCTTTGTCAACCACTGTGGCTCCTTTCCCCCCTTTGAATCCTACTTTCTCTGGGGGATGAACTGATTTTGCACCTTGTGCATTATTCCCAAAAATACCTGCCATTGCTGTTCCACTGTCTTTTCTGCTAGGATATCCATCCAGTTAACTTTGGCCAGCTCCTCCCTCATGGCTCCATAGTTTCCCCTGTTCAACTGCAACACTGACACCTCCGAGCTGTCCTTATCCTTCTCAAATTGCAGATAAATACTTATCATATTATGATCACTACCTCCTAATGGCTCCTTTACTGCAAGATCGCTTATCAAATCCGAACATTACATAACACTAAATCCAGAATAGCCTTGTCCCTGGTCGGCTCTCGTACAAGCTGTTCCAAGAATGCATCCCGTAGGCACTCTACAAACTCCCTATCCCGGGTTCCAGCACCAACCTGATTCTCCCAGTTCACCTGCATGTTGAAATCCCCCAAAACTACTGCGACATTACCTTTGTCACATGCCAATGTTAACTCCCTATTCAACTTGCACATGCTACTGTTTGGTGGCCTGTAGACAACACCCATTAGGGTCATTTTGCCCTTACTGTTCCTCAATTCTATCCACACAGACTCCACTTCTCCTGATCCTATGTCCCCCCTTGCAAAGGACTGAGTCGCATTCCTCACCAACAGAGCCACCCCACCCCCTCTGCCCACATTTCTGTCCCTACGATAGCACGTATACCCTTGTATATTCATTTCCCAGGTCTGATCTCCCTGCAGCCATGTCTCCGTTATCCCAACAACATCATAGTTACCCATTCATACCTGAGCTTCAAGCTCATCAGCCTCATTTCTGACACTTCGTGCATTCAAATATAGAAATTTTAACCCATTTCTCCTCTCTCTGTTTGAATCGCTGCCTATTGTGCTTAACCCAGCTCCCCGAACTCCCATCGGGCTATACGCCCCTAGAATTTTGTTGTCCTTCCTAAATTTACTTATTCTTTCAACACATGTGGGAGGACAAGCCAGAGTAGGACAGAAGTGGGAGAACACGTGGAACAGCAGGGCACCGAGTAGTGTGGTAGAACAGAGGGCTCTGGGAATACAGACCAATAATTCCTTGAAAGTAGTGGCACAGGTAAATAGGGTCATAAAGAAAGATTTTGACACGATGGCCTTCAGGAACTGCAGTTGGGATGTTATGCGCTTGTTGGTGAGGCCTAATGTGGAGTTCTGATGTGCAGTTCACCTACCTACAGGAAGGATATCAATAAGATTGGAAGAGCACAGAGAAAACTTAAAAGGATGTTGCTGGGACTTGAGGAGCTAGGTTATAGGGAAAGATTGAAAAGGTTAAGACTTTATTCCCTCGAGCAAAGGAGAGATTTGATAGAGGTATGCAAAATTATGAGGGGTATAGATAAATGCAAGCAAGCTTTGTCCACTGAAGTTGGGTGAGATTAGGCCTAGGTTAAGGGTGAAAGTTGAACATGAAGGGGAACATGAAGGGGATCTTTTTCACTCAGAGGGTGCTGAGAGTGTAGAATGAGCTGCCAGCTAAACTGGTGGTGGTGGTGGGTTCGATATCAACATTTAAAATAAATTAGACTAAGTACATGGATGGGAGGGTTATGGAGGGCTGTAAGTGTGAGTCTGTGGGACTAATCAGAATAATAATTCTGATTGGACTGGATTGGGCCAAAGACCCTGTTCCTAAACCCCACTATGACTTGAGCATTGCAGGCCTTGTTGTAAACGAGCATTCCTAACAAGCATTCCAGAGAATAAATACATTTCTTCGAAACATAGCCAAGCTTCCTGCAATATTTCTTCCCTGCTTTTGTTTCCTGTGATTAATTTAATAAACTTTGCATCAACACATCATTGCTCACCATGTCTATTAGGAAGTGTATTCTGGTGTCGATAATGGTAGAATGGAGAGCTAGTGATCTGATCGATCCAGAGACAGGAATTCTAAACTAACCACAGGAGATAAAAGTATTTAAATCAATTAGTTAATAAAATGATGAACAAACTGGGAACATTAATATTAAGTATGAAATTGCTAGATTATTGTTAAAAGCACTGTTTACTATTGTAACGCCAACAAAATGTTGGAGGAATTCAGCAGGTCAGGCTGCATCTATGGAAATGAATAAACGGTCAACTGTTTATAGCAGTCGACTTATTGCCACAATGCAATAGTTTTGCCACAAAGCAATGTATTACCAAATCCCAGACAATTTGAAATAATCACTACATGCTAGCTTCAGTAGAAGTGTCTAACATGTAGGAATGAATTTTGGTAACTCTAAGGTTTGGATATTTTGGGCTTTCAGTTTGAGAAACTCCAGTATGAAACTGCTGAACTTTATCTACTTAATGTTTTATTTCTGAGTGTACTTCTCTTTATCATTTGCATTTTTTCTTGTCCTCCGAGCAATGTCTTTTGATGTGACAACATCCTTTTAATTCAGGAAGCTATTATTTTTGCATGGTAAACTTCTCTCTGGAGAATCCCCCCCCCCCCCCCCACCCCACCCACCAAACTTGGAAGATACAGAATTAAAAACCTTTGGAAGTTTAGCACATTTCCATTTCCTGAATTTAAACTATAAATAAGAACCGACTGCTCTATGCTAAGTATCACTAACATACTGAATCTTTGTAATAAAACACCATACATTTTTTCTTTAGTAATGAATCCAATACACGGTATTTTAATGTCAGTGTTAAAGAAATTAACCGATTTTTCTGGGTTTAATTTTTAGGAACTTGAAATGCAAGCCCGTGCACATGGACTCCCACTTGTCAATACTCCTGGCCTCTGCTCCTCTGATCTTACTACGCGGAACATTAAACTAGAGCCAGTAATCGATGAGTGTCACAGAGATGGCTTACAGCGCCATGTAGATCTTTCCTGCAGTACCACACTGGATCCTGCAGATGGAGCTCTCAACTTCAGTGATAATGTTGGACCTGGCACCTACAATGCTCCCACAAAAATGTCTACGAAACTGGAAGATATTCTGATGGATGATACTCTCTCGCCAGGGGAAGGTACTGATCCTCTTCTATCATCTGTGTCACCTGGTGCTTCAAAGACAAGCAGCCGGCGAAGCAGCATGAGCATGGAAGATAGTGAAAATGGGTGTTAGCAAGAAAAGTCATTTTTTTAAAAAGTTCCATCTGAACTTTTCCTTAAAGATCTCTCTTTTTTACTTGCCTAAGATAAATGCTTGTGTTGTGATGGTAAACCTATTTATCAGTCGATAAAGAGTTTAAGTCAACGGAATGAATCAAAATAAATGGAAATATTGATGAGAGGTAATGTACCTGTATGTAAAGAGACAGGACCACAGACAGCCAGACAAACAGCGAAGGCACTCAGGAAGTAGAAGATGGGGTCATCCTTTAAGGAGATGATTAGTTGATTTTATTCTAATAAAATGAAATTTGTGTAGGAAAAAGAAAATCAATGTATCTTTTAATTCAGATATTTTCTCAGTTTCTTAACTTGTACTTAAATAATATATTTTAATCCATTTTTACAATCAATTTTGATTTTTGCATGACCTATACTTGATTTGTTTTCATGCTAGTCCTTTAAGATTTTTATTTTTTATTTCAAAATTTGCAAAATCTGGTATTCAGTATTTCAATATATAATATTTCTTCAGTCTGTTTTTAATGGAGGATTTGGCGCATTGGCCATAGACACTTAAGGAAGTTGAGGCAAGATTTTTAGTGAAATGTCTGAATATTTTGTATATCTAAACACAATCTTATTTAGACATGTGTTTTTAAATTAACTTTGAAATAAGAGCTTTACTTGTTTGAAAAACATGATTGTAGTCCAATATATCTAAAGTGATGCTTAAACTAGCTAACAGTGTGCTATTTATTTTATTTTATAAACAGCAAGAGTGTAATTATTAGAAAATGTGCAGTGTGGTTGAAAATCTACCTTTTTGTCTTCTACTGATACCTCCATGATAGTAGATTTACACATCGAGTCCTTCAGCACTGCAGCATGCTACAATGCAACAGCTTTCTGCTTATCAGATTATTACTTGATAATGCATATGCTATTAATGAGGTTATTCAGATAATCTTGCTGATCGTTTGGTGATATCTGTCAAAATGATGACCAGTTCAGGGCATTCTGTAACTATGTTGATCATGGTGAGGGAGTTGGTGGAATTGGAATGGGCTGGACCGTGAGGCAAGCTGGGCATTGGGAAAATGGAATTAAGCTGAGGCATGCAATTTATTCCATGAGTGGGCAATAATTTCTGATTCACGGCTGATCAACTTGATGTGGACGGCCTTACTCTTGACTGGAATAAATTGTGTGTCCGACCATAAATTCCCTTAATCTCAATCACAATTCTGGCATTATATAATTTGTAACACAATATAATGCACAGAAATGTTTGGTAATACCGATTATTTATCAGCGACAAATGCCCCTCACCACTACTGTTGGAATTAATAATGATAGAGTAATGATTAACATTGTCAGGGCAAATCAATCAACTGGTCTTCAGAATGATTGGATTAACCATGTTTTATTACAACAGTGTTGTAAGAGTAGAAATATGATGCTACATCATCTACTTTGTTGTAGATCTATGCAATTTCACTAGATGTATTTGCATTGAACTGTGCCTAGGTAATTTGTTCTACACTCATACTAGCTCAAGGTGTGATGAAGAGAAGAATTTTTCAATAGTAATTTATGAAATACTGAATGTGGCAGCAGAATATCGTGAATTCAGAATGAAGTGCCTTAAAATAGATTACGAAGTCTTTTGAATATGCACTGACTGATGGGTGTAATCCGTGAGGGTTTGGCCTGTGTATAATAAGAATGTGGATGTTGCTTGCTGCCTATATTCAGAACGTGAGCTTCCAGCTTCTTTACTGATAGGATTCAAAGATTTACTGACCTTCTGCTACCTTTCTGTGTAAGTAAACCTCAAAAGATTGCTTCTAAGTTTAGTGTGAAGGGAATTGACTACTCAGCTTAGTTCTGCCAAAATCCTGGGACAGGAAAAAAGTATGCAATACAATAATGTTATGTTAAAAGCAATAATTGTTAAACATGTTCAAAGTAGCAAATGGAAAAAAATAAGTTAAATAATGAAAGATAAGCACAACAGCCTTGCACTCATGGGGATGTGATTTGAATTAAAGAATGCACTTGATAGATTGGAGACTTATATTAATTGTTAATAAAATATCAAACCTATATTTCTTGAAAAAGTAGCTTAAAATACTGCCTCTTAATGAGCTAGTTGGTACTGTAATGTGATATTCACTTGCTGCCAGATGCAGCATACTTTGTGTATGGTCCACTGGAATGTAAATTACAGACTATGATCACTTATCTGTTTTGAACCTGATCTCACTATAAATAGAAGATACACAATTATTGGCTGTTGTTTGTCTTTTATACCACAAGGGTACCTGACAACTATTGAACATTATTGCATGTTCATTGTAGTAGCTAGCTTTATATATGGTTATTAATTATATAGTACATCTAATAGTTTTGTATCTTCTTTATATTTGGTTTAATTTTAATAGACTAATTTATGCTGCAATTATTGTGCCATAATAATCCTGTGAATTTTTAAACAATATACTATGAATTCCACACAGCTGTTACACTGGTAACAAACCATAAAAAATAGAGTTTTTGATATTCGTTTACAAAGAGCCAGGTGATAAACCACAACAGCACCAGGTATACAATGCCATTACTTAGCATTTCTGGGTATTTGTATTCAGTTGCCCCTGGGAGTTAGCATTGAGATGAAAATACTACACAAGTTGAAATTAATCTACACTTCCTCCAAAAATAGTCTAAAGTCTATACTTCTGTGTCATTAAGTACAGTGCATCTGTAAAGTATGTAAACTCCTTTTATTTCTAAAGCCGTTAGTACTTAAGGGTCAGGAAAACAATACACTTGAAAAATACTTGACATACACAGGAGTAATATATGGATCCCTTTAATAAATGATGACGCTTGGACATCACCAATGTATTCCTCTCCAGGATTATTTTCACCCCTTGTGTTGTGGTTTCCATCTGGAATTAACTGCAATAAATCTAGAAAAATTTAATTATTGTTTAAATTGTACACAATAATTGTAAAAGAAAATGAGTTGCCATTTCAAAGAAAGATATGAAAGCTTCAGCACCTCTATATTGATTCCAGGTTCAGAGACTATCCTCTGAAATTCTTCTGTTACATAAATTATAAACAACACATTTGACAACATTTAACAAACTGAATCTGTAACTTCTGATTGTTACATTTGTAAATATATTTGTAAGTACACTAAATTACACTTGATGAAATAGTACCTGTTGTTAGTTTTTAAGTTTTGAAATTTTTACTTTTGGCCAAAAAATTTTACATTCTTATTGTATAGATTGGTTATAACATAGCTACCAACATACTTAAATAAAGGGCATCAAAAGACATCATTCTCTTGTGTTTGTGTTGTTCTGCATTCAAATACTGTTGTTGTTCTTTTGGATATTTCAAAAGGTTCTCTTTTCCTTTTAAATTGCCACATAGCTGAAAATACAATTCAGACTTGGCTTATATCTGAATAATTTTCAATTGTTCCATTTAATATCAGAGTATGTGTACAATATACAACCTGAAATTCTAGATCTTTGCAGACATCCGCAAAAACAGAGGAGTGCCCCAAAGAATGAGTAAAAACATTAGAAGCTCAAAGCCCCTCTACTCGCCCTCCCACACACAAGCAGCAGCAAAGTCAGTAATGTGCCAACATAGTTGAGCCGATGTAAATATGGCACCTAAGCAGCAGAAGTTCTCATAGCTCTCCAATAATTATACTTATAGCGGTGATGAGCTTTGGAACACGATCTTAACACTCACATTAAAGAAAAATAACATTAAGCTTAAAGCATTGTTTTCTGTCTAAAAATGCTTTTTTAGTGGTGGTGAAAAGCAGGTTGTGTGCAGTTGCTGAACATTTGTCACGAGCCCTCCAGTGTAAACATCGCTGTGAGCCAAACATATGGAAGAGTCATGGCACAAAGCTCTTCACACACTGAATCACGCAAAGCCCAACACAATAGCCTGGACAAGAGATCGGGGGGTGTGTGCGTGCGCATCGGGAGTGGGGGGAGCAGTGGTAGGCAAAGAGCATGAAGATGATTGGGAGGCAGTTTGCTGCAGTGGAGTTTGTTAGTGGTTGGAGGGTGGGTTCTGCTGGTTTGAAATCAGTACCTTATTGAGATTAGGAAATGGTGGCTCAACTGGAGAGTTATATAGAATGATAGGCAATCCACTGATTCAGGGTGCAGGACAATTGGGCTATGGCTGGGAAGGATTAGACTGGGAAATGCAGGGATAGGAATTTAGCATAGTACTGTTAAAAACTATTTTTCTGGGCTGCCCAGTATCACACATTGCTAGAACAACAAGGATTACTTTTTAAATGGCGACATTCCAAATCAAGCATTATCTGAGTAATGACATTAGTACTAATGACTCTGAACTCGCATAAAGCACACACATGATTCTCACCTGGATCTGCCTGGTTGATGCTCCATCTGCTTAAAGTCACATAGTTGGGTTGTTTCCTTAAATTTCCACGAATATTCGGACACCATACTACCTGGATTTCTAGTATTTCGGAACTTCCGGTTGGGGCCAGTTTACTTATCAAGAAAAAGATCTCCTTCATAATTGCAGACAAAGTATATTCCAGTTTTCACTTCCTAATGGAAAATGCAATGCTCATTGGAAAGGTCCAATGAGGAAACACCATCTCAGTCCGAGATGCTGAAGATGCTGGAATTGGAGCAAAAGACAAACTGCTGGAGGAACTCGGCTTCCAAGGAGACAGAAGGATTAGGGGCCTGAAGCAGTGTCTCAACTGTCAGCTCTCCCTTTGTCACCTAAGAAACTGCCTGACCTGGAGTTCCTCCTGGAGTTTGAGTTTCCAATCATCAACTAATAATCTCCTGAATCTAGTGTAAAAGTACACTGAAGGTATGATGGCTGAATGTTCCCCTCTTTATGCTATTTGAGACTATGATAAGCTAAGTACCCTAAATATCATCCTTCAGCAGTATTCTTTAAAGTTCCATTTATTATCAAAATATACTACATACAACCTTGAGATTCGTCTTCTTAGAGGCAGCCACAAAACCAAAAAGCACGATAGAACACATTAAAAAAAGACAGTTGAACACCCAATATGGTGGAAAAAAACCCAAAATTGTTGAAATAATAAAATTAAACAAAAAGCATTTAGAACTGAAGTTCACAAAAGTAAGTCCACAGACACGGAGCCCGTCAGATGTAGGCCACAGCCTCAGTTCATCGCAGAAATGAGTAAATCTTGAGGAGCAGTGAGCTGAACCAGCTAAGACACCCTGACTTTTTTTAGTTTGGACTAGTGCTTAAGTCGTTCAAACCTTGGGTGGTTTCTTGCTCTCAAACCCGGGTCCTGCCGCTTTGATACGGTCTTGGGCCTGGGCCCCGCTGCCTCAATTCTCTAGTACATGTTAACTCATAAGCCTTCTCCAAAATCTTGTGTTCCTTTTGTGATACCGTGTTGGGGAACTAGCTTATATGTGCTGTAAATTGATACAATTGGATAGTCTATGCACTCAAAAACACACATCAGCGTTTCTGTAGCTGAAAAACCATTCCATTCATGAGGCACTTTCAAGAATGAAATAGATTTAAATTCCACTGTAAGAAGGTGATTTATCTGCCCACCCAAGAAACTGAAGAGTCTCTCAATCAGGAGCTAATCGGGGACTCTGGTTGTTGAGATGACTGCTTCCTTCCCTTAATGTCTCTGGCATAGCTCAGTGTCTCATCTGTGGTACATTATAATACAACATGTCTAGTTCACTGTGTCTTCTTACTTACAGCAAAAAAGCCAATATGGACAGTTTTCTTTCCTGAGGACCAAGATCACCAGAGATCACTAGATCACTAGAGAGTTGAGTCCATGAGCTGTTCGTAGAGTGATGAGAAGGTACAATGGTTCTTGACAGCTTGGTCTTGTGATGACACTTTCAGGGAGGTCAATTTCAAACAGCATGATCCAACACTCACCATTTTATCAGTAAATCAGTATACAGGTGTCGTTGCAGTCTTGGAGCTTGAGAGATCTTGATAGGCTGGATATGGTGAGGCTGTTCCCTCTTGTAACAGAATACAGAGCATTCTGTTAGAACATTACTCAATACTTTAACTCTATTTCTGTCTCACAGATAGAATGAGTAACTTTAGTGTTTCTCTTTGTATTTTAGTTCCTACTTTTCTTTTTAACAATTATACATAAGCAGGCTTTTCTGTATCAGAAGAAGACATTTCCAGTGAACAGTCAACAATCTGATGTTAACTGAGTGTTTCCTTTCTTCACAGTTTCAGCATTTTCCTTTATTTCAACTGCAGTTTGGTATTTCAGTTTTCCACCTATCTTTTCTCATTCCAGCTCCTTTTTTTAACATCTTATACAGACAGGTCGTATAAGCTTCACCACCTAAGTCTCTCTTGAACTTCACCTGATTACTATACATCATTTTCTAAAACTTAAATCATGCCCCTTTTCCAACTTGCAGTGATGAAATATCATTAACTTGAAATGTGCTTTCGGCACAGATACACCCTGACTTGCCGAGCATCTGCAGCATTTTCTGTTTACATAGGGGAGAGAATATTCCTGATGAGAGAAGAGGCAGGTGCTCTTTTCCTCCAAGTCAAATTCTCCCTTTGCCTGATGGAAGTGTGGTTGAGTACAAGGATGAAGATGAGGCACAGCAGACAGATAAAGGAATATTTCTGAGTATGTCTAGTACTGACTTGCTATGTCTCATAGTAACCAAGGAAAGTGGGTAGTGTGAAGGATAAGGGCTTGCAGGTAAGAGCATTGTGTCCAGCGTTCTGACTTTGGTCGGAATCAGATCTGAATTCCTTTCTCAAAGTGACGTGCTCTCTAGCAAAGTAGAGTGAAGTGAACTACAGTATATGGAGAATGAGTGCAAACTTCCTGTTAGATTCATACTGGCAGTTTTTTAATGTTAAATTAATTACAAAATTACCTGTAACTGATAAAGGAAAAAGAGAGATAATATTCTTCAGTTACCTCCCTTTGCCCACTATCTTAACAGATGGGTTAACCTATTTAATTTTAATGGAATAATTAAAAGACATCCAAAGCCTGAGGGAGCAAACCAGCATGAGGAACAGTGTGCTGGTGACATTTTGCACAGTGCAAACATACAGTTGCTGATGAGTTGCTTAAGATCTTGAAGAAAATTCATTCCTTTGTATTTAGGCTTTTCACAGTTCTGTGCCTAACTTTATAGCTGTTTAGTTTTTGTCTTTTAATCTTATTTTTACTTTTATTCATGTTTTTACATGGTAGCGGAACTGAATCAGCAAAGTGAGCATGAGTGTGAAACATTCCATGTCGAATACCGCCAGACAGAGAATATTTGTCAAGCAGGACAAAGGATATATTCTGTCTGGGGCTGGAATAAGCACAGCACAACATTTCTTTATGTAAACCTGAAGCAACGTTGAATGAGGATGGGAAATGGGTGATGATGTGCACGTTGGGGAAATCCAGAACTCATTTGAACTTTCCTAATGTGCCACTCAACTCTACCAATTAACTTTAGCATCAGGGTTTCAGGTCTCCGGATTGTGCAGCAGGTCTGGTATGTTCCTGCACTACATGAACATAGCTATACTTAATGGATGATTAAATATTTGGTTTGACCCAGGTTTTGAGGAGGCAATAGTTGGAGATCCAGATAAACTGAAAACTGAAACTCTAACTTCATGAAGTTAGAGTGTGAAGTACAATTTGTGAAGAAGTAGGTTTGGAGGGATTGAGAGATCTTGGAAGTTGGGGTTGTGTGACGTTACAGCATTTAGGAAAAGATGGATGGTAGTTATAGGGAAGTTGAAATCGAGGATGAGAATTTTAAAACCGAAGTACTGTGGGCTTTGAGCTTAGGGAAGGGTGGGGATGGGTTGTCATCAAGTATTGACAGGGATCATCCTGAGAACAAACCTCAAGTGTTGCCGATCAAACATTATGCTAAATTAGTGACCAGTTTCTTATGTTTGAGTGGCTATGGCCAGCTCTATTAATTAATCTATTGATTTTAAATAAATTAATCCATCTGTTACAATGGTGAGAAAAGGGAAGCAAATTAGAAAGATAACTATCTTTTACTTTATCCACCAAGGGTAATTTCAGTTATTTTTAACATGTAAAGGAAGAAGAAACAGGTCTAGAATTTAGCATGATCTTTCTTCACTAACACTTGAAACTTGTCCTCAATAACATTAACGATCTCAAATTGCTCAAGTAAAATTATTTAAAAATAAAGAAATAACTCTCTGAATTCAATCATTCTTTTTCCCTTCCTAAACTGTTGTGAGGTGAGGGATAGATATGAAATGGTATCAAGTTTATCTAACAAATGCATTTTAGGATTCTTGACTCTTGTAACTAACAGGGATGCATGGTAGTGGTTAGCATAACATTTTACAGCACCAGCAATCAGGGTTCAATTCCGGCTCCTGCCAGTAAGGAACCATAGAACACTACAGCACAATACAGGCCCTTCAGCCCTCCATGTTGTGCCGACCCTTTAAAAAAGTAGTAAACCCACACTACCCCATAACCCTGCAGGAGTTGGTATGTTTTCCCTGTGTCTGTGAGGGTTACATTTGTATGTTCCAGTTTCCTTCCTCGTTCTAAATGCATACAGACTAGAGTTGGCGAGTTGTGGGCATGTTAGGTTCACACTGGAAACATGGTGGCACTTACATGCCCAAGGACATTCCCAGACTGTTTTGATTGTAGGTGCAAGCCGCCACAATTCATTGTACGTTTTGATGGTTCGATATACGTGTGGCAAATAAAGCTAATCTTTTAATCTGTATCTCTATCTAACTGCAAGTCAAAATTAATGTATTTGGGAAGTGCATCAGATGTTGGACATGAGTTTCTTCTCAGAGGCTGAGGAGCAACCTGATAGAACTAATAGATACACAAACGTGGCACAGAGTCAGAGTGAGAACCTTTTCGCCAGGGTGGAAATGTCAAATAGTAGAGGGCATGAGTTTAACGTGAGGCAAGGGAATAGATAAGATGGTAATGTTTAAGAGGGAAGGAGACAGACAGATGTAGGGAATAGTGAGATATGGTCAATGCTCGAACAGATGAGTTAGACTGGTATCCTGGTGGTCCAAAGGGCTGCACTGTTCTGTCTTCTCCAGCACAACAGGGGAGCAGCAGCAAGAAAGGCTGCTATGGAAATGAGGAAAATGCAGGGGAAGGGTTACATATGACTTCAGCGTCTTCAGTGAATCTGGCTAAATAACTAGATTACAATTTATAACCGGCTGTGTTCATTTACTTTCTGGTAACTATAATGTCAGATTTCTACCCTGTGGGCAGTGCGTACATGCTGCTTTAAACCCCCACTGGAGTTTTATTCCTTCCACATGAGGATGGACTGGTGGGATTAATATGTTCCCTTTGAGTCCTATGTCAAAGAGGAAAAAGCACAAATGACTGCAGGATATGTTATTTTCAAATTGTTTTCACTAAGAAATACACATTATTTCTGCTGTCAATACTAGATATAAATAAAGAAGGAATTGTTGGTTTTAAGAGAAACCAAATAAAAATAGCTTCTATATCATATGTGCATTTTTTTACCCCTTTGTTAGTTATTGGGCGCCCTCTAGAGGACAATGATAATCTTCTTGTCTAGGTTAAGGCCATCCACATCATATACAATAAAAGCTTGATATGGACTTCTTATGAGTGTATTACACAAACATCGACTAATAAACTAATTGAGATGCTTATTTGAATTGCAAAACATTAAACATTTTGATTGCTTTAAGAACCATTAGCAGATTTACTTGAGCAACACACACAAAATGCTGGTAGAACTCCACGAGTCAGGCAGCATCCATGGCAAATAAACAGTCAACGTTTTAAATCGAGACCCTTTACTTGGCCTAAAATATCAACATCCACCTGCCTTGCTGAGTTTCTCCAGCATTCTGTGCACGTTGCTTAAGATTTTCAGCATCTGCAGAATCTTTTTATCAGACCATATTTCTAACTAGTAATAAAATAATGCATTCACTTTGTAAAATTTTGATTGACAGACTTAACCAGTTACTGTAATGCCAGTTGTGAACAGATTATTAGAATCTACAGTTCAGGACTAATTCATGAATTCTGTCAAATTCACAGTTTTACAATGGCAATCGATAAATGCAAATTCTTAATGGAAGTCCTTTTGTTCTGAGAAAGTGACTGTTTACATGGATAAAGTCAATATAGTTAATGAATATAGGAATAAATCTTTTAATGGCTCCAACTTGTCCTAAAAGGTGAGGGAAGAAGTATCTCTGACTGAAATAAAGAAAAATATCTACAGTGATATCATAGACAAATCAGCCAAAAATAATGAAGGATTTGTATAGGCAAGATATAAAGAAGCATTTTAAATTGATTTTTCTTAAGTTTTACAGAGTGCTAAATAATAATTGTAACATACATATAGAATTAGGAAAAAACTCAGAAACCATAAAAAACATTACATTGAAGTCATTACAATGGCCCTTCTATATTTTGACATGTTCAAGCACATAACTTGCAATCCACCTACATAAAATAATGCATTATAGAAACATAGAAGCATGGAAAACTTAGAGCTCAATACAGGCCCTTCAGCCCACAACGCTGTGCTGAACATGTCTTTACTTTAGAAATTACCTAGGGTTACCCATAGCCCTCTACTTTTTTTAAACTCCATGTACCTGTCCAGGAGTCTCTTAAGACCCTAATGTATCTGCCTCCACCACCGTCGCCGGGAGCCCCTTCCATGCACTCACCACTCTTTGTGTAAAATAACTTACCCCTGACATGTCCTCTATACCTACTTCCAAGCACCTTAAAGCTGTGCCCTCTCATGTTAGCCACTTCAGCCCTGGGAAAGAGCCTCTGACCATCCACATGATCAATGCCTCTCATCATCTAATACACCTTGTTTCTGCGTTACCCACTTTACTTTTTTGCTCTGTCTGTACTCTTTTATCCCCTCTCTTTTCTCTCCACTCACTCGCGCGTCGCCGCTGATGCACCATCAATAACTCACTCTGAGACGTAAGGCGAGATATCGGCTTTTATTGACTTAAAGAAGGAACAAGCAGTGGTTGACCACCATACTACATCCTGGAGACTGAGAGGCCGGGCTCAGGCCTCGATCGCCTTTATACAGGGGTCTGTGGGAGGAGCCACAGGAGCAGTCAGCAGGGGGCGTGTCCAGACAGGTATATGTAGTTCACCACAGCCGCAAAGCTATTTTTTTTTAACTTGTTCTCCCATTTTCTCACTTCCTCTCCCCACTCATGGCCTTGTTGTTTTCTCGTCTCGGTCTCTTTTTCATTCGCCGTTTTTCCTTCATACTCTCATTATCTGAGCAGCTGCTCACTGCTTCACTTCGGTCAAGTTTTGAAGAAATGCATTTTGGAAACCACACAGAGGGTGATCTCTAGCTCTGACCACTGCCCCTTCCGCCTCACTCACTGAGTGAACTCTGCACTTATGCTAATCCTGCGTAAAATAAAAATTAAATAAAATAACTGGACTTAGAACCCACACATTCTTATGACTCAACCATACTTTATTTTACATGAGTACAACAACCCTGTCACCACGCTGTTCTGAAGTCTGAACAGAAAAATTTTATTTTTATTCAGAATTGTCTTATCATTTATGTAAGTTTGAATTCCTCACTTGCGAGATCAGTTGCTATTCACAATAGTAAAAGTTGATAGAAACTACAAGCTGACTACTGATGACACTTGGAAGTTGGTAAAGCGTTTGTCCCTTAGTTGTTGGGTACGTTTTGCATCTCTCTTTTATTCCCATCTCATCCGCCTCCAGCCCCTCTGCTGTGTAAAGGGAAGCTACCTTTTCAAAGACCTTTCTAGAAAAGGTCTCACTTCATTTAGGTTGAATACATGCTACCACAGTCACTATCTCATCTGTAATAAGCAGGGGTGGCTCTGGCAGCCTCACTTCAAAGGTCTGGGCACACTACAATTGCCCTAGGCTATCTTTGCCAGGACATTATCTTTAATCTTTGATTTATCCTGTGGATTCCCAGGGCTGAAATGGCTATTACAAGAGGGCACAGTTTGAAGTAGGTACAGAGGAGATGTTGGGGTTACATTTTTTTTACACAGAGAGTGGAATGGGCTGCCAGCGACCGTAGTGGAGGTAGATACAATAGGGTCTTTTAAGAGACTCTATTTCTAAGGTAAGGACATGTTTGGCACAGCTTTGCGGGCCAAAGGGCCTGTATTGTGCTGTAGGTTTTCACTGTTTCTCTATTTTTTACCACAACTTCCACACTAGCTTATTAAAGGGTGACTAGCCAGGGTGATTAGCTTGACTGGAGAAAGATAAAAAGAGCCAATGACGGACCGGAAAAAAATCAAGACAAATTGGGAAAATGGGTATGTTGTGATTTAATGTGGAGAGCAGATGAGGAAATGGAGTCAAGGATGAAAATAAGACAGTGCAATTCTTACTCAATGGAAAGGTTTAGAGATCTGGATGAGCCAAAGGGGTTCAAATTTATAATTCTTTCAAAGTGCAGATAAATGAAGCAATAAAAAATACCCAGTAGCATTTTGCATTTCATTATTAAGAGCACAAAGCAATATCAAAGGTATAATGATCAATTTGAAGTAAACATTGGTTAGACCATAGTTCGCATCTACTATATAGTCTTCAGAGCTCCATTACAGAACAAATGTTAAAGCTGTTGAATATCAAGAGCAGTACAGTAATCCATCACTTCAGTCATAAGGAAAAAATTAAGATACTAGATTTTATCCCCCTGAGCATAGGAGGCCAAGAGCAGATTGAAAATAGGGTTTTGAAAATATGAAGAATTTTTATGAGAAGCGTAATATTCTTTGAGTGAAAAATAAGTGATGATAACCTATCAATTGATTTTGTCAGAAAGGGAAAAAGAGAAAGATTTTAACTTCTCTGCATTGCTATGGGAAAATGATAAATGTATTGGGAGTTGAAGGTGGGTAAGTATTTGAATGAGGAAGAGAGACGAGGACCATTGGAAGCTGAAAGTTTGAGTGATCAGTCTGTAATTATTCTGTGATTCGTCAATGGATAAATACTGGAAAAGCTCATGAAGAGCTGGAAGGGGGAATAAGTTCAACATGTAAGTCATTAACTTGCTGCTATCTTCCTTTGGCTGACGTGGACATTATAGGCCAAATGACCTCTGAAGAATCATCAATCAGTGCTGTGGAATCGATGTGTTTCACCCCAATATCCATCTCAGAGCAACTGCAGTGACATAGTGATGTTAAGCCTCAATATAATAAAATACAAATAAAAACAAGACAGAATTCAAGGCACCTTATTGGTAAGAGGAGGCATTTTGCAAAGAGGTGATAGAATTTTATGCCCATGCCCATCTCAGCAAGGACTGTTATGTAAATTGAAGGCCCAAGCACGAAAGACTGGTACAAGTCATAACCTGATCCAGGGGGAGGGATGAAGTTAAGAGCTGGGAAGTTGATTGGTGAAAGAGATACCGGACTGGGGAAGAGGGAGTCTGATAGGAGAGGCAGAAGGCCATGGAAGAAAGAAAAGTGGGGAGGAGCACCAGAGGAAGGTGACGGATAGGCAAGGATATAAGGTGAGAGAGGGAAAAGGGGATGGGGAAAGGTGAAGGGGGGAGGGAACATTACTGGAAGTTTGAGAAATCGATGGTCCTGCCATCAGGTTGGAGGCTACCCAGATGGAATATAAGGTGTTGTTCCTCCATCCTAAGTGTGGCCTCATCACGACAGTGGAGGAGGCCATGGATAGACATATCGGAATGGAAATGGGAAGTGGAATTAAAATGGGTGGCCACTAGGAGATCCCAGCTTGGCGAAGCAGTCTCCAAATCTCCACACCAGGAGCACTAGACACAGTATATGACCCCCAGAGACTCATAGGTGAAGTGTCGCCTCACCTGGAAGGACTGTTTAGGGCCCTGAATGGTAGTGAGGGAGGAGGGAGGAGGTGTAGGGGCAGGTGTAGCACTTGTTTTGCTTGCAGGGATAAGTGCCAGGAGGGAGATCAGTGGGGAGGGAGGAAAGGACAAATGAGTCACATAGTGAGCGATCTCTACTGAAAGCAGAAAGTGGGTAGGGGGAGGGAAAGTTGAGCTTGGTGGTGTGATCCCAGTGGAGAATCATGTGTTGGATGCGGAGGCTGGTGGGGTTGTAGGTGACTGCCTACCTGTTGAAATGCAGCAAGTTTTTTCTACTGAAAAGGAAAGTGATGTTCAAATTCAAGTTAAGAAAAACCAAGCACTACAACTTCACTGGAGATCTATCCACCATTTGCATGTTATATCCCCTGCAACAGAGTGAATTAAGAAAGGTACTGGATGATGCC
Source organism: Hypanus sabinus (assembly GCF_030144855.1). Classification (NCBI taxonomy): domain Eukaryota; kingdom Metazoa; phylum Chordata; class Chondrichthyes; order Myliobatiformes; family Dasyatidae; genus Hypanus; species Hypanus sabinus. The sequence continues at coordinate 35,637,605 of NC_082724.1, forward strand.
ACAGCAGTGCTCAAGGATGGCGTTGAAAAAAATCAAACATATCAAGTGTAAAATAGTGTTAAACAAAAGAACCGCACCCAAGTTTTACAACCCTGCCACCCCACCCCAAACCATACACCATCCATGATAAAGTAGCCAGTGAGCTAGATCACATAGACGCTTGAAGGAATTCTTTCCAAAGTTGAGTGGAGACCAAAGGCAATGCCAGCGATCCCAGTAGCCAAGGTGGATGGATCTGTGGTGATTTTAAGGTCACTATCAACCCCGTACTGAAAGTAGATCAATGCCCTCTGTCTGGAGTAGAGGATATCTTTGCAAATCTTTCTGGAGGGAAACACTTCAGCAAAACAATCCTAACCAAGGCCTAACTACAGATGGAGATCGAAGAAGAGGCTGAAGTGTTTCTCACAAACGGCTTTATCACTAGAATAGGCTTGCCGCACTCTGGCAGAAAGGTATGGTCCAGGTATGTGGATCACCAAGGAAATAAAAGAAGGCATCAAACTAAAAGCTCATGCATACAAAGTTGCCAAGAGTAGTGGGAAACTGGAAGATTGGGAAAACTTTAAAAAGCAACAAAGAACCATTAAGTGAGCAATAAAGAAAAGGAAGATAGATGATGAAAACAAACTAGCAGAAAATATAAAAATGGATAGTGAAAGATTTTGTAATTATATAAAGTGGGACAGGGTGGTTAAAGTGAAAGTGGGTTCCTTGGACGACGAGAAGGGGGAATTGATATTGGGTAATAAGGAAATTGTAGAGGCCTTGAATGAGTATTTTGTGCCTGTCTTCATTTTGGCGGACGTGTCTAACACGCCAAAGAGAAATGTTATGGATGCAATGGGGGTGAAGCTGTCACTAAAGAGGTAGTGCTGAGCAAACTTGTGGGCCTGAAGATAGCTAAGTACCCTGGTCCTGATGGAATGCATCCCAGGGTATTGACAGAAATGGCAGAAGTTATAGTAAAGGCTTTGGTGATAATTTATCAAAATTCTCTTGACTCTGGGCAAGTCCCAGTGGGTTGGAAGATGGCAGATGTCACGCCACTGTTCAAAAAAGGATGTAGGCAAAAGGCAGGTAACTATAGGCCAGTTAACATCTGTAGTTGGGAAAATGCTTGAAGAGGAAATAGCAAGGAATCTGGAAAGAAATGGATCCATCAGACAGACGCAGCACGGATTCAGCAAAGGCAGGTCCTGTTTGCCAAACTTACAGGAGTTCTTTGAGGATATAATGAGCGCAGTGGATAGAGGGGAACAGGTGGGCGTTACTTACTTGGATTTCCAGAAGGTGCTGCATAACATAAGGATGCATCGAGTTGGGGGTGATGTATTCGCACGGTTAGAGGATTGGTTAACTAATAGAAAGCAGAGAGTTGGGATAAATGGGCATTACTCTGGTTGGCAATCAGTGGTGAGCAGATTGTGCAGAAGATATGGAGATTCTACAGAGAGATATACTGTAGGTAGGTTAAATGAGTGGGCAAGTGTCTGGCAGATAGAGCACAATGTTGGTAACTGCGAGGTCATCTACTTTTGAAGAAAAAATGGAAGAGCACATCATTATTTAAATGGTAAAAGATTGCAGCGTGCTGCTGTGCAGAGGGACTTGGGAGTGCTTGTGCATGAATCACAAAAGGTTGGTTTGCGGGTGCAGCAGGCTATCAAGAAGACAAATAGAATGTTGGCCTTTGTTGCTGGAGGGATTAAAATTAAGAGAAGAGAGGTTATGCTAACTGTACAGAGTACTGGTGAGGTGGCACCTGGAGTACTGCGTGCGGTTCTGGTCTCCTACTTGAGGAAGGATATACTGGCTTTGGAGGTGGTGCAGAGGAGGTTCACCAGGTTGATTTCAGAGATGAGGGGGTTAGACTATGAGGAGAGATTGAGTTGCCTGGGACTGTGCTCATTGGAATTCAGAAGAATGAGAGGAGAGATTATAGAGACATATAAAATTATGAAAGAGATAGATGAGACAGAGGCAGAAAAGTTGTTTCCACTGATAGGTGAGACTAGAACCAGGGGACATAGCCTCAACATTCAGGGGAGTAGATTTAGGATGCAGATGTGGAAAAACTGCTTTTCCCAAAGAGTGGTGAATCTGTGGAGTTATCTGCCCAATGAAGCAATGGAGGCTATCTCAGTAAATATAGTTAAGACAAGGTTGGATAGATTTTTGCACAGTAGGATTATAGGGAAAAGGCAGGTAGGTGGAGATGAGTCTGTGGCCAGATCAGCCATGATCTTGTTGAATGGCAGAGCAGGTTCGACGGGCCAGATGGCCGACTCCTGCTCCTATTTCTTATGTTTTTATGTTATGTAGATACTGCAAGGCTGCCTAGCCACTCAGTGTTACCTTGATGACATCGTTGTTACTGGTGAGAATGACAAAGGACACCTCCAAAATCTCATGATGGTGTTAAAAATATGATTAGAAGATTGTGGACTCAGAACTTTATGCAACAAGTGTAAATTCTTTAAGCCAAACTTCATTTACTGTGTTCCCGCCATTGACAGACAAGGGTTATGCAAGTGCACTGAGAAAATTCAAGCAGTGGTGGATGCTCCAAAGCCAAAAAAACATGTCTTAGTGTTGGTATTTTTTAGGATTTGTTAATTACTAAAGCAGGTTCCTGCCAAACCTGGCCACTCTTCTCCATCCTTTGAACTTGTTACTACAGATCAGGAAGAAATGGCAGTGGACAAAGCAGTGTGCGGTCGCTTTGCGAAAGACAAAGGAAATGGTGATACTGTACTCACACATTACGGTCCACATCGTCCAGTGAAGCTTGCCTGGGACCTTTTTCCTCATGGTATAAGTGCAGTCATGTCACATATTATGAGTGATGGATGTGAATGCCCCACAACATATTCATCATGTTTTGAGAGAAAAATTATGCACAATTAACAGTGAGGCATTGAGTCTGGTTTCAACCAGTGCTTGTAAGGGAGAGAGTTTACCTTCACTATTGATCATCAACTATTAGTGTCCATTTTCAATCCACAGAAGGGTGTTCCATTAACAACAGCTGCATGAATGCAGAAATTAGCTCTTTTTCTTGGAGGACACAATTACAAGAAGCCAGCTAATCATGGAAATGCCGATGGATTGTCCTGTTTATCCATAGAGAAGGAAATACCAGAAAATATTTACAAAAGAGGATGTATTGCCCTTAATACAAGTTGAAAGTCTCCCTAAAATGGCAATGATGATTCAAAGGGAAATCAGAAAAGACCCCACACTGTCTCAGGTCTACATGATAACCCAAAATGACTGGAGTGTGCAGCAGAATTTCCAGGTCCCCCAGTTTTACCAGCCCCAAGATGAACTTGATGTGGGGATTGAGAGTTTTTTTCACCATCCAAGCTGAGAGCTAAAGTGTTGGAGGAGCTGCATGCTGGTCATCTAGGCATGGTCAAAATGAAAGTGTTGTCTCAAAGCTTTGTCCGGTAGCCTGGAGCAGATCAACAGATTGAGCAGCTTGCTATGCAATGTTTAGGATGCCAACTCGTCCAGAAATTGCCAAGAGTAGCGCCTCTCCATCCTTGGGAATGCCCTGCATTCCCCTAACAGAGGGTTCATGTGGATTTTGCCAGACCATTCAAGGGTACAAATTTCTTGGTAGTAGTGGACACAGCTACAAAGTGGCCAGAAGGGTTCCCAATAGTCTCTACTACAGCCTCACACACTGAAGATGTGCTGAGAAGCCTCCTCAAGGACTGGTGCTCCAGAACACTTGGTCAGTGACAATGGATCACAGTACAGATTTAGCCACTCCTGAAAATGAATGGAATAAGACATATTTCATCTGCACCTTACTACCCAGCTACAAATGGCTTGTTGGAAAGGTTTGTCCAGAGACTAAAGAACACACTGTGAGCAATGTCAGCAGAACACACTATAATGACACCAAATCAGAAACTCACCACTTTCTTCCTTGCATATCACAATGCAGCACACTCTTCAAACAACAGCTCCTGGGTCGTTCCTTGTATTGACACTTGGGTCTCCACAAATACAATCTTGGAAGGAGGATACAGGATCGAGTTGAGGGCTCCTCAAACAAGGAGGTTTGATGTTTTACTCCTGGACAAGCAATCCTGGTGAGGCACAACAGAGTTGATTAAAAGTGGGTACTTTTAAAGACTAAGGACAGAACTAGACCACTCACCTACACAGTGCGATTGTGTCTGAAATCATCTGGAGACAACAGTTGAGGAGAGCGGAGTCAATTGTTAGAGAAGAAACATGTTCATATTTGTCAGAACTATTTATTTATCTATCTATTGAGATATGGCTTGGAGTACACCTTTCCCAACTGTGCCACTCTGCAACCCCCAATTTAACCCTAGCCGAATCATGGGATAAGTTACAATGACTAGGTAGGTAGTCCTCCATCAGTCTCGATAGACCATGGATTTTGCACCTTGGAAAGTTTCCAGGGCATAAGCTTGGGCAAGGTTTTTTTATGGAAGACCAGCAGTTGCCCAAGCTGCAAGTCTCCCCTCTCCACGCCACTGATATTGTCCAAGGGAAAGACATTAGGACTCATACAGCTTCTCACCGGTGTCACAGAGCAATGTGTGGTTAAGCGCCTTGCTCAAGGACACATATACAGCCTCAGCCAAGGCTCGAACTAGCTCTAGTGACCTTCAGATCACTAGACGAGCGCCTTAACCACTTGGCCACGCGCCAACACAATTACAATGACTAATTAACCTACCAACTGGTACGGCTTTGGACTGTGGGTAGAAACTGGGGCACCTGGAAGAAACCCACAGGGGAGAACGTACAAACCCTTTACAGACAGTGGCGGGAACTGAACCTGGGTCGCTGTTACTCTAAAATGTTGTGCTAACCACTGCGCTACCATGCCAGAGTCAACTACTACTACCACCATGGAGGAGGCCTTAGAACCAGAGATTGTCTCAGTGACAAATGTCTCGCCTACCAAGCAGAGTGATTTCCTTTGTCAGGAAGAACATTATCCCATAGGGGTAATAAATTCTCCACAGCAATTAAACCTTTAGACATGAACAGGGCAATTTAAAATTTACAATGCTGTGGATGTCTACACAGAAATTATATAGTATACTGTATATATGCATATAGGTTGAGATACACTCTATATTGAGTTGGAGTTTATAACCAAGTAGGGAGGAGTGTAGTGTATTCAATATTTCAGTTACGCTGGAGTAATATTGTAAATATATTGTTTGATTAAGCCTTTTTTATCATCATAATTTACTATGAGTTATATGTAAAGAGTATCTGAATGGCAATGTCTTCACACCACCATGACATATGTGAGTGACTCACTAAAATAAAACTGAGTAGACACATTTTCCCTGTCCCTGTGTTTTACTTTTAATTAGTTTTTGGAGTTACAAAACATAACCAACCTCAATGTGAACAAGTAGGGTTTGAAAACAGAAATTAAGACACCTTGCACTCGAAGTAATGGGATATCTTCTCCCAAGCAAACTAAAACCCAGTGACGAAATGCATGTAATCAGTCATTTCTCTTCCTGGCTGCTTTCTGTTTTAAAATTCTCTTCATTTTGCACTGTTATTCCTCACAATGTTCCCTTCTCTTGTCCTCTGATCACTGCACCTACCATCATTTCTCTGCGTTATTTCTCAGTCTTGTCATCAAGTGCTACTGTTTGTAGTGAAAAAAAATCCTTTACTTATTTCAGTGAAAGATTTGTATCTCATTTCAGCTAGGTGATCTTCTTCCCAATTATCAAAATTTAACTCTTAAAACATGAATTGAGAACTATGTCACTCAGGCTCGCTCAGCTCACTTCCGTCCAGGGGGAGCAGCCTTCGGCCCCGCCAAACTGGGTAATCAGCTGGTGTGGATGCTGTGTGATGTCCCCACCTCGCCAAATAACAGACAGTACACCATATGCAATTAAATGATTACACTCTATAGATATTACTAGAACTAAGTGATTAATAATGATACAGTATATATGAAGGAAAAGAAAATAAAGAAAAGGTGCCAAAACTTATCAAGGTCCAAACCACTTCATGCACAACCATTGGAGCTCAATTAACGAAGTCTTCTGGCCACCATTCGATCTCCTCCGTCCTCCTTGACTCGTAGCTCAGGACCACCCGGCACGTCTGTCTTCGTCTCCTCTCCTTGCTGGAAACCCTGGCCTCGGACCCCCGCTTGGGGTCCGTTCCGTCACCCAGCTTACAGCATCGCGTCCTCTCTCTCTCACCCCCATGCTCCGACTCTCCAAAAGCCCACCAACAATACTCGCTTAACAGACCCACCCAAAGAATAACCTCTATCCTAATTGGTTAATAAATGAATACAATTCTCGTTATCAGTACTTTTAACCCAAACAAACTGCGAGAGAAAGCACTTATCATAACAAACAAGCATTCCTACTTTTAACAAAACAAAGAAGCCATTTTGATTAACATATGCAGTAACAAAACAAAAGAAGGAACCCCCTTACACTTAGATTTCCTGTGAGACTTGTATCATATTTTCATCTCTTTTATTTGATCTAGATGTGTGCTAATCTCAGTGCCCACTTTATAAGGTACACCTGTATACCTGCAAATATCTAATCAGCCAATCGTGTGGCACAAATTCAATGCATAAAAGCATGCGGACTTGGTCAGGAGGTTTGGTTGTTGTTCGGACCAAACATCCGAATGGGGAAGAAATATGACTTGAATGACTTTGACCATGGAATGTTTGTTGGTGCGGTTTGTTTTTCTCAGAAATTGCTGAGCTCCTGGGATTTTCACACACAACAGTCGTTAGAGTTTGCAGAGAAAGGTGCAAAATAAAAAAACAAACAACAATCCAGTGAGCAGCAGTGCTGTGTTGAGAGGGAGGTCAGAGGAGAATGGCCAGACTGGTTCAAGGAGACAGGAGGGTGACAGTAACTAAAATAAATATGTTACAACAGTAGAGCATCTCTGAATGCACAACACATCAAACCTTGAGGTGAATGGGCTCAGGTAACAGAGGACCACAAACATACAGAAATACACTTTGTGGCCATCGTACTAGGTACCTTTTGTACCCAATAAAGTGGCCACTGTGTGTATGAGATAGAGTAATGAGACTTCCATTCTAATTGTTCAATGTGGATTTAAATACCACATATAGAAGTTGCAATCATCATGTGAATCTATTGTGCTAGCAGGTCTTGTCTGAAAGTTGGTTGTTTCATATATTTAGTGACCCTGAATCCAATAATTTTTTAGCCCCTTGCAATGGTAACTGTTTGTTTGTACCAATTGCAATTAGAATAATACTCACTTATCTTACTGTAAAATTTTAACAGCAATAGGATAATGCTTTAAATATTGCATGATCTCAGCAGGAATATTAAAGGATAATGGGATTGTGGGACACTGGAAGTGAGCCCACATTAAACAAATTAGTTCTGGTACATGAAACAAAGCATTAACAATGATGTGAAACCAAAAAGAATTAAGAGGCCGTGAATAATTTTCATCTTTTTCACTAGAGTACAGAACATGCTCCTTTTCCTTTTCCCTTCCACAAAGCACTGCTGTAAAACTGATGAAAATTCATCATCTATTTTTTAATAATTATCAAGGGTATATGGAGCATTAACACATCTTTTTTCGATTTTACTCAAATCTTATCATGGATGGTTACAATTTGAGCTGTTAAAACTAAATCTGTTGGTAATTTTACTAGTATCCCTTACCTTGCAGTTTAGCCTTTATTCAACAGTTACAAATTTGCCAGTAAGTCCGAAGATCAAAGGTTTGAGATATATATTACCTAAAGACCGGAAGACATCACACTAGTTACTTCAGCACTATACAAATGAATATCTATTTAACCTAGAGTAAATTACATTTGCGACCATTGCCAGGTTGAATCCATCCAGTCACAAAATTTATTCGGGTTCTTTTGTTGCACAAATAACTCTCTGATCCACAATGTAATTTCTGTGACAGTATTGTATGTGATGATGCTGTTCAGAGGATTTCAGGGGAAAATTGGGCATGTTGTCCATGAGATGATTTGGCCAACCTTGGTCCCCATTACTGGACCGTCATAAGTTGTGCAGCTACATATTACAATCTGCAGATCAAAAATCATCTGACACATTAAACTAATCCTAGGCTAATACTATGGGAATTCCTACAGGCTTTCTTGGATTGCTTATATGGCTTTGTTGGTAATTTCAAGTGATTTAAATAGTTATGCACTGATGTCAAAACTTTGAGTATGGTGAATTTATAATAACCATAGACTTGATGAAAAGACAAGTATTTTAAAAAGAGAGCGGAACTACCTTAGCCTTGACAAAATTAATGTTTGATTCTCTTTGTTTGAAGTCTTTAATAACTATATCCGTATCTCCTCTGACATGCCCAGTTTGTTTCAGATTATCCCAACCATGGGCTTAATCTGTCAATGAAAAATTAAGATCTTATAGTTCCTGATTTATGAATTTCCTCGGTTCCAAAGATATCTGTAGTTTCTGTGTACTCTTGGCATAAACTACAGAAGATGCTATGCTGGAGAAGGCCAGATTTTGCACACTATTAACATTTTTCAAAGACGTACAGAAGAGACATATCACGCATTGCAAATTTAAAATTAGTTGCAGCATTAAGGGATCAATGACAAGTCAACACCCTTCATTAACGTTGCATTACAAAACAGAAGGATGGAGCCTCCCCCCCAACTGAGGCAACACCCATTTCAGAGCTATTGTAGAGGGAGTGGGGTCCTTCCCAACTGCAGTGTATTTCTGAGTTAACGTGCAGTGCCTCGAATGCTACATGCTTGTGATCAGTCAATGGCATCCCACATTTTGTAGCTGACTGCAGTTCCTTAAAGTAGTTTATATTTTGGAATCTGTTATTCTGCGGCAAGGAGGAATGAAGTGCATTCTATTTATCTCGAATGAAGAATGGTTACCTTATTTGTTTCAGGTATCTCCAACTCCAGCTGGGAAGTAGTACAATACCTAACGGTTTGGCCTCACCGTGGCAAAAACCATATTTGTACGGTTCTGCAGCTGAGGTTATCGATGTAGTATTGATCAGATCTCAAATATTAAGAAATCATTCCAGAAGAGCACACGCCTCACAAATTAGTTCTGGCTGACATTCAAATCAGAGAATTATTCCCTAAAAGATGTGGTGTCCTTTCTCTGCCTCCTCTTTTCCTTTTGCCAACAGTTTGTTCTGCTCTGTTTGCCCACAGGCTTTTCCTGCCGCCCTGCTTCACTGCACGAGGATACCCACCAGAACACGTGTCCTGCAGAAAACTTCGAACTGTAAGCATTGAAATTGAGACTGGCTCAATCGCGTGGCACTGTCAGCAACATTGGAAAATGACAAATATATGGAAGACTTGTTAAAAACCAAATCTGACAGTACTTGACATGGGAATGTGGCCTTGCAGCAGAACACACCTGTCGCCGACACATGGTGAATTCTACAAATCCCAGTGTGGCATCTCTGGCAGCTGATCACCAACACATGCCTGGTGGAGTCATTGTTTTCTTAGACTGCTTGTTTGAAAAGGACATTAACTTTGCACATGTATATTTATTAGCAGTGGTTGATAATCATTGTTCCATTCCCAGAATCTTTTCTTTAAGCACTCCAGAAAGTAGTTGGTAAAATGAAATCACGAGGAAATCTGCAGATGCTGGAAATTCAAACAACACACACAAAACGCTGGTGGAACGCAGCAGGCCAGGCAGCGTCTATAGGAGGAAGTACAGTTGACGTTTCGGACCGAGACCTAGTCCTGACGAAGGCTCTCGGCCTGAAATATCGACTGTACTTCTTCCTATAGATACTGCCTGTCCTGCTGCGTATCTCCAGCATTTCGTGTGTGTTGCTGGTAAAATGATAGACACTGAAGGAACTTGCTGGCTGTGAAAACTGTTTCATCAAAACTGTATTTTTTATGGATTAAACTACTCACTATTTTCACTGTTTTAACAAATCTCGAATATTTTGTGACATAGCCTCAGAAGTACTAATTAAACTTAGAATCAGATACAAGAAGGTTCCGGACCGATCCCTCCTAATCATGACATGAAGACACTGTGCCAAGGGACAGTGAACGATATCATTCAATTAAAGAACATACAATGGATCAAATACAGGCACCCAGGATACTGTATTTCCAGATTAGCAATCTAGAAAAATGAAGAGATTAGTGGAAAGAGATTACATGGTGACTACAGCAGACGAGTCAGGGGGGATGAACACAAACATATCATCATTTCATAGGCAGAGTATTGTATTACATCATCAGGCCCTGGAGAATGGGCTAGATACATTACAACTACATTGCAAGTAAATGCAATATCTGGCTGCTACAAGTTCTTTACAAGCAATGAGGAGTTGTGAGAAACTTTTAACATTACTGTATAAGACCCATCACTGTTAGTGGATTATTACCTGCAATTTTGCAGACTTGTGAAGGTAAGATGGCGGTGTGCTGGGACGTAGAGGCCTCTCTGGGTCCAAACAAAAGTGCAAAAGTCTTTTTTCACCACCGCGAGACACTGCTGGTTATCAAGAACATCAAGTACTGCAGGTCTGCCCCACTAGCGAGCAGGGGGCCAGCAGGGAAGCCCCTGGACCTGTTCCACACTGTGTTGCAGTCCGGTTCAGCCACCCAGGAAAGAAGGCACAGTCAGCGGTGGTGTGAGAAGGCAGTGCACGATTTAACGGAAGGTAAGAGTAATTGCCTTGGACGTTTTTGCTCTGTCACAGGACCTTGTTGGACAATTGTGATGTAGAATACTGGGAGTCCCATTCACGGGTACATTGGCCAGATCAATGGCGAGGGAGTTGTATGGCCTCAGCTTTGGCATGGACCAGGCCTCCTTTGTGCTTTGGAGTCACCTGTTGCAGCCACTACCAGTTGTCCTTGCAAATCAAGTGGCAGAAGCTCTGATTTACTCGGGAGTGGATAATAGAGGTAGGTTTCAGGTAAAGTAAGAAAGAGAAACAACAAAATGATAGTGAAGATAGAAAACTGGGTAATAATGACCAGAGTGTTTTGGGAAGAGACAGAGTTTACAAAGTAAGGGTATAAATGCCTATAATGGGACACTGGTACCAGACTAGGAGATTTTCCCAGATTATTAATTCTCCAATTTACCTTAATTCAGCTTTATTCTTAAAGTAACAAATTTTCCCTTGAATCACGTTTCCAGTGAGCACAGGAACTATAGCCCTGAAATGTAAGATGCCAAACTATCTGGGCTTCCATGTAACACAGTGATATATTGTGTGATATATTGTGATATAACATAAGTGATCTTCAATTGGAATCAGAGTGGGTGAAAATTGCAGGACAATACCACCAAAGGCTCAAATGGTTCTGTTTATTATCAGAGAATGTTACAGTATACAACTTGAAATACTTGGTCTTTGCAGACATCCATGAAAAACAGAACTCCTAAAGAATGAATGACAGAAAAACGTTAGAACCCCGAAGCTCCCTCTCCGGCATCCCCGCAAAAGTAGCAGCAAGCGTCAACCTCTCCCTTGCCCCACACCCATTTCAGCAAAAACTCGTTAGCGCCCACCATCCACCAAGCAATTGCAAAGAGAGGCCATGATCTGTAGTCAACAAAAACCACTGTTTACCCAACAGTTTGAGCTGCTACAGGCTCTCCCTCTCACTAACAAGGGACAGCATGATGTCACCCATTTCACAGCGAAAGGGGGTACTATCAGTTGTTGTTACGATATTACAGTCTGCCATGGTGCTTTTTATTAGCTATTGTTAAATTGGAGGGCTGCTGGGCAGTGCAACTTGAAGGGCTGGAAAGGCCTATTCCATGGTGTATCTCAATCAATGAATAAATATCTGCTAACTCTGCAAACTGTTCATGAATATAACACTTCTATTTTTAAATGTCCATTTATTTCTTTTATACTAAAGAGTGAATAAAGTAGCTAATGAGACAGCACACATTACAGCTCTACATAGTACACTGGCTACACAACTCATGCTATTATTATGCCCTCATGACTACCTTTGAAACCATACTGGGAACAAATCATAGCTCCCACCAACAGATACCATCCATCCATCCAATGCATGTGGTCATTATGGCTTACCTGGCCATTAACTGGATTATTGTCTTGCTTCCCTCTAGCAGTTGGGCAGATTCATGTTCCATGGGAGTAGGACTGTAGTAAAGCAGTATAACAGCGAGAGGACGAGGACAAGCAATGACCATCAGCAGGCTGCACAGCGGAAGAGACTGCTCACTGCGTGAGAGGAAGCAGGGATATGCTGAGGAGGCAATGCTTTGCGACCTTTTGCTGGGTTCAGTATCCCTTTTCCAGTATACTTCCCATCCTCAGATTAGCACAGAAAAGCTTGTCTGGCCTGTACTGAACGGATACTTCCTCCAGTTGTGTGCAAACTCACCTTCCTGGGAAAAGGGAAAAACTTCAGCACACGATGCACGTTGTGTTTGGGCAGTGTGGCTGCTAAGCTGAAATGGTTTGTAACAAGTGCAAGCTTCTGTTGACAGCCTAAATGAACAATTCTATTATAGCTCACCCTGATGGATTGACCAACAGCTGGATCCAACAACACACACACAGAATGCTGGTGGAACACAGCAGGCCAGGCAGCATCTACAGGGAGAAGCACTGTTGACGTTTCAGGCTGAAACCCTTTGTCAGGACTCAGTTGGATCCAACGTAGACATTCTTAAGTACAAGAGCCAAAGTAACTCAGCAATCAGTTTTCATTGCTGAAGAACAACCACACTCCAGATGCTCCCCTGCTTCTGCCGAGTCCATAGCCACCTGAACCATGTTCTAGTCGGAATTGGAATAGCAGTGTAGTCGAGGTGAATATGTGGCAAGAGCAGTGGGGCAGGAGGGAGGATTTCAGATTCCTGGGGCATTGGAACTGGCTCTGTGCGGGTGAGACCAGTACAAACCGCATGGTCTAAACCTGCCAGGACTGGGATCAATGTCTTAGGAGAATCGTTTGCTAGTGCTTTTGGGTTAAGCTAATATGGAAGGGGAATGGGAATCCAGTCAGAGACAGAGGGAAGCAATGTATAGACCAAAGCAAAAGTTAGTAAAGACAGAAGTCAGTGTAGAGTACAGAAAAGGCAAATACAAAGGACGCAAAGGTTACTAGATTCCAAAGGGAAAATGAATGCAAGAACACTTCATCTGAAATGCCTGTCGTATTTGAAGCAAGGTCAGTGAACTTGAGGCAGCACAAAGGGATATAATTCAGTGGCTATTACGAAACATGGTTGCAGGCTGGAGGTGATAGGGATATGGAATCAGGTAATATGGAAGGCTAGACAGGGAGGTGAAACAGGTGGGGTAGCACTTTTAGGGATGAGATCAGGCCGATAGCTAGAGCCAATATGAGATCTATAGAATGGAATGTTTTGTCCATTTGGGTGGAGATTAGGAATAGTAGTGAGAGTTGTCTATAGGCCAGCAAATAATATCATTACAGTGGCCCAGGCGATAAACCGAGAAGCATACGATGCATGGAAGAATGGAATAGCAGAGTTGTCATGGGGAACTTTATCTTGCATATTTATTGAGTGAATGAAGTTCAGCGAGGCAGTCTTGAGGAGGACTTCATAGAAAGCATCCATGATGGCATTTTTGAACGGCGTGTTAGTGAACTTACAAGGGAAATTACTCTGTAATGTAGTCTTGTGCAATACGACAGGTAAAATTAATTATCTTGTAGGTAGTGATCCTCTTAGAAAGAGAGATCACAGTATGACTGAATTTCTTATTCAAATGGTGCAATAGTTTGATCCGAAACCAGTTTATTATGCCTAAACCAAGGAAGATGACAATGAGATGAGGGAGGAGCTGGCTAGCATAGACTGGTAACACAGATTACATGGTGGGACAGTTAAGGAACAGTGGAAGATTTTCAAAAGTCAAGTCAAGTCAAGTCACTTTTTATTGTCATTTCGACCTTAACTGCTGGTACAGTACACAGTAAAAACGAGACAATGTTTTTCAGGACCATGATTTATCATAGTACTCTACAAACATACTTAATTACTTACTGTCCCTTACGCCACTGGCATTTAGGGCAGTAATGAAGGTCCTCCATCTCTGGTGGTGTTCAGGGCTTCCTTCACTGTGTCAGTAGCTTCCTCAGAATCCGAATCAGGTTTATTATCATCGGCATGTGATGTGAAATTTGTTATCTTAGCAGCCGCATTTCAATGCAATATATGATCTAGCAGAGAGAGAGAAAAAAATAATAAATAAAATAAAACTTCATAATAAATAAACAAGTAAATCAATTACTTATATTGAATGGATTATTAAAAATGTGCAAAGACAGAAATACTGTATATTAAAAAAAGTGAAGTAGTGTCCAAAGCTTCAAAGTCAGATTTAGGAATTGGATGGTAAAGGGAAAGAAGCTGGTCCTGAATCACTGAGTCTGTGCCTTCAGGCTTCTGTATCTCCTACCTGATGGTAACAGTGAGAAAAGGGCTTGCCCTGGGTGCTGGAGGTCTTTAATAATGGACGCTACCTTTCTGAGGCACCGCTCCCTAAAGATGTCCTGGGTACTTTGTAGGCTAGTACCCAAGATGGAGCTGACTAGGTTAACAACCTTCTGCAGCTTCTTTCGGTCCTGTGCAGTAGCCCCTCCATACCAGACTGTCGAAATGCTCTCCACGGTACAACTATAGAAGTTTTGAGTGTATTTGTTGACACTTGGTTTTCACTACTGTCAGGAATACAAGTCCCAGATAGTGACTCGGGAACAGTGTCACACTCAGACGTAGAAGGATTCTTCATTGCTGTTTCCTTAACAATTTTGTTTTACCAGTCAGGGTTGTTAGCCTTGAGCAGAACCCCTGAACCTGGAGGACCAGCGGACCACTCTTAGTGTGCCCTCTATCCTTTGACCTGTCTAACATGGGTGACCCTACCAAGAGCCAAAGCATAAAGTCCCGCCTCCAGCCGATATAGCCCTCTGGATCATTGAGGCACACAAGCCTCCATACCACGACAAGATTCTGGCCCTTTTGCAGGTCAACAAAAATATATCCCAGTTAAAAGCAAGGAGAGCGATGATGTGGAGAGCCAGACTCGCATAACTAAACAAATAGAGAAAGGCATAAAACTAAAAGCTCAAGCATACCACATTGCCAAGAGTAGTGGGGAACTGGAAGATTGGGAATACCTTAAAAACAACAAAGAACCTCTAAGCAAGCAATAAGGGAAGATACATTATGAAAAGTAAACTAGCATGAAATATAAAAACAGAGACTACAATTCATTATAATTATATAAAGCCAAAAAGGGTAGCTAAAGTTAATGTAATTCCCTTGAAAGACAAGAAGGGTGAATTAATCTTGGTAATGAGGAAATGGCTGAGGCTTCGGATGACTACTTTGTCAGCTTCAAGTACGAGGACATGTCTAACATGCCAAAGAGAGATGTTACGGATGTGATGGAGGTGAGTACCTTTATATAATCACCCTCACTAAAGAGGTAGTGATGAGGAAGCTATTGGGCCTAAAGGTAGATGAGTCCCTGGTCCTGATGGGATGCACCCCAGGGCACAAAAATAAATGCTGGAACTTATGCCAGACATGTTAGTGATAATTTACCAAAACTGTCCGAACACTGACCAGGTCTATTAAAAATAATATAGGTAAAAAGCAGGTAGAAGGGGAAACGTTTGAAACTAACATTCGTTGTCGTCGAGGCTTTCCCTTGAGGTTGAGGGTGAAGGTCTTCATTCTGTTGATCTATCACAGAGCGAAGATGCCTGTGCATGTATTTGTTTAACGTGTACTTGATGTTGCACTCCAAGAAGCACATGATACTTCACAAACCAACCGATTCCAATGGCATGGAAACCATGACGATTGGAGCTGATGGATTTGTTGCAGCCTTCATTTGCCATCACAGCCATTGAATTTGAAGTAACTTCGTCCGCCTGTTTCACTGTTGAGGTCTTGGTTGGATTGTTCTTTGTCGGGGACCTCACCCTCGACCTTACCGCCATGGGTGACCCTACCAGGAGCTTAGCTCCAGACGGCATCGCTCTCGGGATCTCAGGACCACACAAGCTTCTCCACCATGACAAGGTTAAGAATAAAGTAACGAGACTGAAATAGTTCTATCAGGCAGCCACAGCATAGATTCATGAAGTGCAGGTCCTGCTTGACAAACTCATTGGAGTTCTTTGAGTGCAATGAATGGAGGGGAACAAGTGGATGTTGTATACTTGGATTTCCAGAAGGCGTTCGATAAGGAGCCATATAGACTCAATGGGCCAGGTGGCCTACTTCTGCTGCTATTTCTTATCTTCATGTAACTAGCCAACAACACATCAATAAATATTTTTGCTGTGTTAACTTAATCCCATTGATTTGACATCATAGCTTGCTTGCTACACCCGCATGAGAGATAAGACTCAATATCATTTATCCTGGGACTGGTGGTCGCAAAAATACTGGTAGATCAGCCAGCACCATTCCTAATTACAATGCTCCTCCACTTGTGTGGACTGACCCCGTATGTTACTTGGCCACTGCTGATGTGCTCAGCTGATATACTTTGAGTACTTGCTGAAGATGGGCGTTGAAAATGATTAAACTTAGCAGGCAGCATGACGTTGGCATGTTGCCTGACTTGCAATCAATCTGCTAAGGCTAATCATGTATTGCTATCCTCCTTGCTGTTTCTGCGATGATCTATTTTACATTTTATTCCTCACCAGGACCATGAAGTTGTAGAATTATACTCTGCAGAAGAGTCCATTCCAGCCACTGAGTCAGAATCTACTGCTCTTGGATCTGCTTAGCAAAGATTTTCCTGAGTATTGATCCCAGAAGAGTTATTCCATCTGGTTTCATCATCCCTTCAGACAATGCATAAAATATAATAACATACAGTGAAAAAAAATGTTCAGCCCTACCAGTTTTGGACTAAGAACCAGGGCTTGTGGGCAGAGCCCTTATGTCGGAAAGAATGCAGTGCTAACACGTTATACACAGGACTTCATTGGAAAATTCCCAGTGATTGTGCCTGGCCTTAAATTCATTTTAAAAAATAATTTCAAGTTGGGAAATAGAGAGAAGTTCAGCTTTCTATTAGTCTATACCTTTTTCTACAACTGCGTTCACTGTAGATGAACTAAAAAGTGTTTTGAGAGCGATATTAGCAATACTGTCGGAATTACCGGCACTTCTCCGTGTAAGTGCCAGGAACTTCAAGATATCTCCACATGTAAAGGATATACTAATGGTGAAATTGGTAATAGCTGTTCACTGGCAATTCTTCAGGCTACCGTACAGTGCAAATGTCTTAGGCACATAAATATCACTAGGGTGCCTAAGACCTTTGCACAGTACTGTATTTGTCAACGTGGAGCAGAGAGCGAGTTTATAAATCTGGTGGGAGCAAAGGATGCTGGGAAGAATGAGGGTGGAGCACCTTGGTTGGGGGGGGTGGTGGGTGTGAGTCAACTGGCAGAGGAAGTGTGCCAGGGCAGGGGATTGGCACGGGTGCAGACATACTCAGGCCTGAGATACCAGGCAATGTAATTTGATTCCAAACAATTGTCTTATTGAGCATTACAGAGTGTTTCTCTGATGCTTTCCACTCCCTCCCCTCTTCCTTTCCATTTCACAACCAGGTTCCCCTCTCCCTGCCACCTTCCCACTCTCAGTCCCAAATAAAAAGACCCAAATTAGAATCAGGTTTAACATCACATCTGTCATGAAATTTGTTTTTTTGGCAGCAGTACAATGCAATACATAAAATTACCACTGTATTGTGCGAAAGTCTTAGTCACCCTAGCTATATATATATATATATATATGTGATTAAGACTTCTGCTCAATACTGTACATTTCTCTGCTGGATCCAACAACAGAATGTAAAGTTAAGACAACTCCCCAAGACTTGCACTGGGAAATCCACTCCAATGATCTCGGTCTGGTTGATATGAATTAAACAGAAACTAATAACCATCAAAGATTAGGAATTGGTATTTCTTGATTTTTCAAGTTCATTTATTTTTTAAAGATCTGTCCAAATTATCTTAAAATGAACCGTTTCGTGTTTTTTTTTTGCACCTTAGGAATATGTTTGGACTGCTTTCAAATATCAGAAACATTCGAAGTGGTTACAGTTGTTGGTTTTGAAAGCACACTAATCGGTGCTTAGCTGCCTGATGTTTGCTTGCAGTAGGTTTTTTTAGGGTGCTCTCTTCCCTCACCTTCGACATGATAGGATTCGTGAACTGATCTGACAATTGTGGCTGAAAGCAGGACTCTTTCACCCTTTGTTCATCCAAAGCAAACGCCGACTGTTGGTGTGGTGGCATCCGCACCGGACTTCGAGGCGAGTGGTCCTGGTTTGAATCTGGCACACTTTCCATCTGTGCTGGGTTGGTAAAATAAAACAGACAAAAATGCTAAAGAAGTGGCAAGGTCGCTGCCCAATGAGCCACAGGGTGCGGAAAGGTTCAACAACTCAGAGTAAGTAAAGTTATTTTCATAGGTCGGTGGTAAATGTGGGTGTGTGACCTCTCACTACAAATTATATGATGCAATTTTAGGTTGCAGTGTTAATATGCAGGAGAAGCCTTATTATGACAGCCTGTACCAAACCTTTGGATATTGCTCAGACATATTGAGAGCTTAGCAAAATTTTGAAGTGAAATTTGCATGCACAGGATATATCCACGTTAAGACAGAGAAAACATATTCTGGATGCATAGTGGTTTGTTATAAATTCTGCAGATTATCAATTGGTTTATAAAATTCAGATCATCCAATTAGGTAATTAATTATCCAAATTAGTCAATTATCCAATTAATTCTCTGCTTTGATGGTGACAAACTGTACCATGAAACAGTTTCTAATTGAACTTTCAGTGCACCACTCTATTGAAATTTTGATGCAGATATCTTTTATTGTTAACGAGCTGTGAGGATTTAATTTAAACTAGAACTCTGTTTTGATGCATCATCAAATCGAAGTACAGTGTAATTATTTCATAAGTGATTTCAGTGGACTGCATTGAACTGAAAGCTTAATGAAAATAGCTTTTACTGTTAATTAAATATGACAGTTTGATTTAAACTCACTGCTCTGATTACATCACTGTATTTTGTTGAAATACTTTGACAATATTACTTCACTTCACTAATTTCTATTTAATAATTTTATATATGGGATGTCAATGATGAAGCCAGCATTTATTGCCCATCCCTAAATGCCCTTGAAAGTGTGATGAGCCATCTTCTTGAACCATTGAAGTTTTCTTCTCTCTAGTCTGCACGGCCTCTTCTTCCGGCTGGAGTTTCACATTCCACCTTCAACACACCTTCCTCCATAATTTCCAACATGTCCAATGTTATTCACCATATAACACTTCTCTCCCTCATCTCCACTTTCATCATTGTAAAGAGACCATTCCCTGTGAAATGATCTGGTCCCAACTCCACAGACAATCTCATCCCCTTTCATGGCCCCTTTACCTGCAAATGCAAGACTTGCCACACCTCTCCTTTTATAGAACATAAACATAGACCATTACAGCACAGCCCCTTCAGCCCATGATGTTGTGCCACCTTTTAACCTACTCTAAGATCAACCTAACCCTTCCAATCCACAGAGTCATCTATTTTCTATCATCTCCTTCTACCTGCACCTCCCAAGTTATTCAGAAGTTTTCCACCATTATTGCTACTTGCGTCATTGAGCCTCACCTGATCTCCAGCTTATCACAATTTCATTTTCTTCCTGCACTCTTCCCCTTTTCTCTGCAGCTTAAAACTTGTTTTGTATCTAATTTATTTTCCTGCTTCTGATGTGAAACTGTCTGTCAAGTTCAAGTTCAACATAACTGTCATTCAACCATATTCATGCATACTACCAAACAAAATACCATTTCTCCAGACCAAAGTACAGAACACAATACATATAACTCAAATACAATAAGGTAATATCAGAACAAATTAATTAACAAACTGTCTGAAAGTGGTCATGTTTCATTCACTGTAGATGCTGCATGACCCATGGAATATTTCCAGTATATTAGTGCACATCTCACTTCTGACCTGATGATGGAATTAAAGCCATTGATGAAACACTCAGAGGTAGGCCTAGGACTGCCTTAAGTACTCCTGCAGTGCTGTCCTGGAGCTGGGGTGAGTGCTCTCTAACACACAATCATTTTCCTTCATGCAAGGTGGAAGTTCATCCACTCAAATGCTCTTCCTTCAGGCCACACCTGGTCAAATGCCGACCTGATTTAAAATTAAGCTGCTTTCACTAGAGATTTTCAGTAGTGCTTCCTGGGTATACCCAAAAATTGGGGCTGAACTACCTGTCTCCGGGTTACAAACACTCACCTTGTGGGCAGCCCATAAATACATCAAAGTTTTGGAAGACCAGTGGAAATGAGAATTGGGCAAAGAACATAAACTGCTGGGGGAACACAGCCGTACTTCCACAACTAGTCCTGGTGAAGCATTCCAGTCACCTACACAAGAGACAAGTTTTTGTTTGCACTCTGTTCAAAAATCTCGCCTCTTGGGTCACATGCATAATCTCCCCACCCCCACTCAAACTTGAAAGCATATCCTCTCATGTTTGAGATTTCCAGCTTGGAGAAAAGCTTCTGAGTCTCTACTCGCTCTCTGACTTTCATAATTTTATTAACCTTCCATCATGTCTCCCCTCAGGAAGCATCCTGGTAAACCTCTTCTACACCTTTTCCACAGTCTTCACATCCTTCTTGTAAGGGGTAGAGCAGAAATACAAACTATTGTACTACAAATACCGTCTGTGGTCTGATTAAATCGTTATGCAGCAGTAACGTGACTTCTTAGTCATATACTCAACATCCCTACCTATGAAGGCAAACAACCCATACATATTCTTTACCACCTTATCCTCTTGTGTAGACACGGACAATGGACTTGGACCCCAAGATCCCTCTGTACCTCATTCTATTAAGGGGTCTAACATTAACTGTATAATTTTTCATTTCACTTGACCTTCCAAAGTGTAACACCTTATACTTGCCTGGATTAAACAGAATCTTAATGTGTCCTAAAAGAGGGATTCTTACCAAACTGGCCAAAAGAACTTTATATCAGACAGTTATTACTTGAATGTGCATGGAATTTTCTAGGGCTTTATGGTTTAAGTTATGCAGAAAGATGGATAGAATTGAATCATTTTCATTGGGGAGAAATGAAAATAGATGTGCCCACTTCTCTGACCAGCTCTATAACTGATTTATATCACTCTGTATTCTTTGATTCACTGGCCACAACTCACTCTCCAGTAATCTTGGTATCAGTCATAAAGTTGCTATTCCACCCATCTACATTTTAATCTCTATCATTAATATCTATCACAAACAATCAAGGTCCCGGCATCAATCTTTGAGGAACATCACTGGTCACGGAGTTCCAGCCAGAGTTTATCATGTTTATCTTCCTCCTTAAACTGATTATTTATTCTGCCCTTTGCACATTCATTCTTTATTGTTTTGCTTGAAGTGTGTTCCTGCCTATCTTTAGGGTGTGTAAAAGCTTTTCATGTACCAGGATGTTTTTTTTTGGTATCAGGTTTCTCATTCTAAGATCAGAATCCATGACAATTTGCCAATATTCACTTTATCTGTGACTTGCAATATTTTACAGACATGAATCACATTGCCTCTATTATTTCTCCCCAATGAAAATACCTTCCCTTCTGTGCATCTTTCTTTATAACTTAAACTGAAAACCCTGGAAAATTCCATGCACACACAAATGGCAACTATCTTATAAGATGTATTTTTAGCTGTTTTGGCAATTCCTCTTATGGGGCACATCAAGACTGATTCAAAGTACTGAAGAAAGAGAGAAATTTCTGTATTCAGGGCATTAGGTGATCCTACTTTTAAATTTCACACATGCGCTCATAATGCATTAAGATTGTACCTTTTCTTTTAAAATAGGGCTTAGAAAATTTCTACCGGGAATGAAGGAAGGTGGACAGGCGAGGCTTGTTTTAGTTCAAGTTTAGAAGAATAAGAAGTGGATTGACTGAAAAGTACAATGGGTATTGACAGTGTGAATATGGTGTGATGCATATTCGTTGTTCTGGACCAAG
This sequence comes from Hypanus sabinus, assembly GCF_030144855.1. Classification (NCBI taxonomy): domain Eukaryota; kingdom Metazoa; phylum Chordata; class Chondrichthyes; order Myliobatiformes; family Dasyatidae; genus Hypanus; species Hypanus sabinus. The sequence goes on from NC_082724.1 coordinate 35,659,765, forward strand.
GAGTCTTTTTGCCTAGCTTACTTAGCTTACTCACACACAGCTGACCCTTCCTGGGATCAGAAAGTTGTTTTTGAGTGAGTTAAACTCCTAACCAATATTCCTTGCTCAGCTTCTTGTTATAAACACAAACCAGTTCTGAATGTAAATTGCAAGCAATAATCGTAATGTGCGAGCAGGTTTTGCAGGGTTTGCTGAGTGCGACAGAAAACACTAACTACAAATAAGCATATTAATCATTTATTTACCAACAGTGAAAAAATTGAACCAAACATTGAAGTTCGTCCAAGTTACACAAACTACAAAACTAAATATTCAACATCCAGATACAGCTAAAAGCATGCGCGGAACATACCCTCCCAGTGGTTCTGTGTAGCATGCACTGGGGACAAAGGAAAGAGAGAGAGCAAACTTCTCACACCTATTACTCTTAAATCTCTAAGGTGCCCTGAACCAGAAATTGGTGCCTTGGTGCACCAGCCAACCAATGGGAAAGGGCAGCTGTAGTTTTTCAATTGACCAATCAACGGCTGACACAGCAGAAACGGTTTTCAACTAGCAAATAAGGCACACCCCCAGACCACTATAAGCAGTCTGAAATTAAAAGGATAGCTTTGCAAACAAACAGCACTGTCTATAAAACATAGGCTTCTCGGCATCAGCACAGGGTTGGCTGCTTTGTGAGAGTGAGTGTTCGGCACTGACTAGAAGGGCCGAGATGGCCTGTTTCCGTGCTGTAATTGTTATATGGTTATATGTCTTTGAAGTGCAGTGTAAAACGATGAGTTTATGTTAATTGGGTCTGGATTAAACCTGACAACACTGGCAAAGTTAGTTAGTTCAAGGAAGCTTGCAGACCAGACAGATATCATCATTTAGAACAAAAAATTGTTGCTCAATCAATAGCTGGTTTTGTGTACTCTGAAAGTCAGCTCTCACAGTGCTAATTTTGGGTGCCTAAGGTCTCTGCCGCCAAATCTTTTAGGTCATATGTGTGAGTTTTCCAACAAAGGTATCCAAGAGAATATCACATGTGTGAAGTCACCAAGTAGGTAAAAAAAAGTATAAATGTAAGGGAACAGTCAGGCTTGTTAGGAATGTTCAAGGAATAATTAGAGGAATGACAGAAAGATGGGGTGACTACAATCCATTCTTCTGCCTTTGATTTCTGTTATGGATGACTCTTTCATCTGCAACTCACCGGTATGTCATTTTAGCCTATAGGAATAGTACCTGTGGTTTGAGTGGCGGGTTGGAGATATGTCTCTACCAAAGGAGGTGAGAAGTGCTCCTTCCCTCCGCTAGCCTGCAGGTCACCCTTGGGCACAGTGTAGCACCTGCTTAGCCCCCGATCAGGGTCACATGAAACCATGGGATCTGGTAGTGGATGATTGTTATGAGCAGTCAGTGCATATCACAAGTACTTGTTATGTGACCTCTGACATCAGGCAGACAATATCTGAAGAGGATTGAGAATGGCTGCGGTCAGCCATCTCTGAAGACAGTACCCAGAAGAAGGCAATGGCAAATCACTTTCGTAGAACAATTTGCCAAGGACATTCATGGTCACGGAAAGACCATAATCGCCCTTGTCATATGACACAGCACATAACGAATAAACCTGTGCTTTAGAAATCACTTGTAATTTGGAAATCCTCTGTGTGAGTTTTAAATGTGTTTTAAAAATTATTCCAAATTTAAACATGTATCAATAAAAATAAACAAATGGTTGTTTTAACAACTTGGCGAACTGGAAGTATCTCCTCGTTGGTGGGGTGGGGAGGGGGTTTCTGGCAGTTAAACCTACTGTGGAGGATAAACAGGGAAGTAAGCTAGCCTTTGAAGACTAGGTGGCTACAGTATAACTGCCGTTAAGTGAGGGTATCCTTAGCTATCTACATCAGATAGGATTAAGATCTTCGTTTGAGTTTAGAACTTCATGGACAGCAATCTCATACAGTCAGAGTGGGCAGAACATTTTCTACTTTGTCAGAATTTAGAACTGGGCACCACTGTTTAAGACAGCTAAGATGGAGAAAAAGTTACTTTTTTAATCTAAGGAGTTTAGAGTCTTTGACAGTCTCTTCCGTCAAACAAGTAGTGAGGTAGTGTTCGTGGGTTGAACATTGAATGTGTGCCTTCAGGCTCCTGCTGGTTGCAATGAGAAGAGGGCATGTCCTATGGGATGAGGGTCCTTAATGATGGATGTCACCTTTTTGAGGCATCTCCCCTTGAAGCTGTCCTGGAGGCTAGTAGCCATGTTGAAACTGAAGCTCAGTTTACAACTTTCTGCAGCCTGTTTTGATCCTGTGCGGTGCCACCCACCTCCTCCCCCACACTCCGTGGTGATGCAGCTAAATCAGATGCTCTCCATGATACATCTGTAGAAATTTGTGAGTGTCTTTGGTGACACTCCAGATCTCCTCAGACTCCTAATGAAATATTGTTCCTGTCGTATCTTCTTTGTAAGTTGGGCCCAGGATAGATCCTCAGTGATGTTGAAACCTAGAAACTTGAAATTGCTCACCCTTTCCATTTGTGATCCCTCTATGAGGATTGGAGTGTGTTCCCTCATCTTACCCTTTCTGAAGTCCATAATTAATTCTTTGGTGCGACGTCGAGTGGAAAGTTACTGCTGCAACACCATTCAACTATCCGACATATCTCACTCCTGTACACCTTCTCATCACCATCTGAAATTCTGCCAACAATAGTTGTGTGACCAATACATTTATAAATGGTATTTGAAGGCCAAGTGAAGAGCCAATGAGATTGCATCCACTATTGTGGTGATAGGCAAATCTCAATGGGTCCAGGTTCTTGCTGAGACAGGAGTTGATTCAAGCTATAACCAACTTCTCAAAGCATTTCACAAGCAGAGACGTGAATGCTACTGGATGACAGTTGTTAAGGCAGCTTACCCTGCTCTTCTTGGGCACTGGTATGATTGCTGCCTTTTTGAAGCAGGTGGGAATTTCTGATTGTAGCAACGAGAGATTAAAAATGCCTTTGAACACACCTGCCAGCTGGTTGGCACAGGATTTCAGAACCCAAATAGGTACTCTATCAGGACCTGTTGCCTTGCGAGGGTTCACCCTCTTGAAAGATGTTCTGATGTCAGATAGAGATCACAGAGTCACCACATGCTGCAGGGATTCTCATATTCTCCGTTTCCAAGCGTGCATAAAAGGCATTGAGCTCACCTGGGAGTGAAGCATCACTGCCACTTATGATGTTAGGTTAATTTAAATGAGACCTGAGAAGTAGCATCTTTACACAAAGGGTAGTGAGGACTTGGAATGAGCTGCCAGAGGAAGTGGTTAAGGTGAGTACAACAGCAATATTTATGAGGTATTTGGATCGTTGCATGGACAGGAGAGGTTTGGAAGGTTATGGGCTGAATATGGACAATTGGGATTAACAGAGATGATGCTGTGGTTGGCAGCAATTAGTTGGGCCATGGGGCCTGTTCCTATTCTATGTTACTTTATTAAAGACTTTTAGCTGACGAATGAATCTTCACATTGCTTTACTGCTTAAACCAGTTATGACTCTCCTATTTTCTTATGCACTGCCTTGCAACTACCTGTGTTACATTCCACTTAAGATTAATAGTATACTGAGCTAAACTGCACAAGAAGGGCTGTGAGTGGGACAAATCACATGCATGTACATTGAAATAGTTATCTTCACAGAAAGAACATTAATTCCCTTTACATTGGATTACTATCCAGTAGGAGCACCTTAACAGAAATCTGTCATTAAAAATATTAGCAATCTTCACAGCATGGATTTCAGCTTCCCAGTGTAATTTCCATCAGGCATTAACTCTAGGATATTCCCGACATTTAGTAACAGAGAATTCAACTAATAGTCCGTGGACCGTAAAGCAGGAAGAAAAAAATTGCTCTAAGTTTTAAATTCTTAAACACTTTAACTAAAGTGAACTGAAAAGAGGTTCATGCATGCAGGATAAAGATAGAATATAAATTACTACAACTTTTTAAAAGCCCAAGGAATTTTGTAGTAATTATTCTGAAGGGCTTGGTCTTCACTCATTGGAGGGCTTAGTATATCTAACCAAAACTCAGTTACTGCTCGTTCAACATCTTCAATAGTTTGAGAATGAAAACTAGTGAAGTTCTTGTCAAATCACTAAATGCTAAAAGATTCTACCTAGCAAGGCTAGAATTGAAGCCCTATGTTGAAATACATTATCAGTGACAGCAAATTCAACCACACACATCAGAAGACTCTTATCTTCCGAACAGACAGCAAATGCAAACAATTTTGCTATTCACATAACTGCAAAGTTCAGGCCCTGATCCAATGCACAACGTGCTGTAGACTGAAGCATTTTTAGTCTATTCATGGTATTGGCAGACATATGTTTCAAGTCTTGCTCAATACTTAGATTTGTCAGGGAAAGGATATGTTATGTTAACGATATCCAACAGGTTATAATCCTTATATAATTTAAAACTGCTTGCTAGGACTACTACAGGGACTGAGAAGGCTTCATGGGGGGAAAAAAGCTAGTAATTGCTATTTATTATGTATTTGTGGTAGAAAGTTATTTCATTGCTGTGAATGAAATCCAGTTAGCAGTAAAGTGCAGAGTGGTCAGATTGCAAGCTGCAGGTACAGTTCAGTTGGAGCAATTTTATGGGATTTCTAAATGTTCAGTAGAACTGTTCCCTCCACTGGAATCCTATTTAAAGTATAGACTGTTCTGTTGCAACTCCAGGCACCCCAAAAATATCCTTGTTTCCTTGCCTATGATTTGCTTGCTGATTTGCCTAGGTTGCAACTTGATGGATTAGAGTTTGGAAATGACTGTTAGCACGTTATCTGATTCATAGATTAATCATCAATCAAATCACCAACAACTATTCACAATTTCTACCTTTACCAAAATTAATGGATATATTGATATAATTTTAATTCAAGGCTGGTGAATATCTACTGTGGATAGTTCAGCGATGCTATGGTAGAGAATAAGAATGAAATAGAGGAAGAAGCAAGGTTTGAAAAGTGATTGTTATAACACTTTGATTAACTAAAATCAAAGTGTTATGAATGATAACATGAAAAAAAAAGAAAAAAAATGCAGAGCTGAATGCGAGGCAATAAGCCCAAGGGACTTGCTCTGTCATTCTTTATCCTGTTTTGGATATATTTCTCCATGCATTTTTTTAAGCCAAAGCTCATATAATTCTACAACCTAATCTATTCTCTCTGAACATACAAACTGAACTGATATTCATTACAGGGGATATTAATTTAATTCCAGTACCAGCATTATCAATTCTTACACTTCCTTACTTTTTACTAAGCATGGCAAATCTAACACCATTTAAAATGTTCAAGTTTATACAGAAGAACTGGACTGAAGCTAGATGTGCAGCATCATCCTTTGTTCCAATTCCCTTTTTCTATAATTTGGAACCGACAGGAAGTTTGAAACTAGACTAATAATATTGTGACATCCAGGCTTTTTTTTAATGGTTGCTTGTAGTTTTAAATATGTTGAAAAGCTTGTTGAATTAACTGAGATGAATTATAGCCCTTTATGGCTTGGACTACTCAGATGCTTTTTTTTGTAGATACGTGACCTTTTGTACCCTAATGTTTTTGTGCACTCTGCATAGCAATATGGATCATTAAATCTGCATGTTAATGAAAGAGCAAGCACTTTGTCCGCAGTTATTCTATTTTATACATATTTATTACAAAAAGCACTACTGAAGAAATGACAATTTCATTGAATGGTGTTTTCAGTAATAAATATATATAAATAAGAAATAACAATTATTTTTTGATCCATGAGTAAAACTGGATACTTCCAATCAAGTAGGAATGAGCTTCTAAGCATAGTATTTTCTTCATATGCTCATCAGACAGATAATTCAGAAAATTCTGATTTTTGTAAACAGCAGTGAATCAAGCTGTCAGTGAAAGAATCATTGAAATTTTTACTAGTTGTTTCTTGATGTAATCACCGTCAGTCTGAAAGATAAGTCTGAAAGTATTGAACTTTCATACTTTAACCTGCAATTTAATTTTCAAACTTTTCTTCTTACTCCATGGGGACTACCGGTAAATGAAACTTCCTGGTATCAACTGTTTGCAGAGAAAAATCAGAATTGTGTCAGTTATTTGCAAATGCCCTAAGAATCTAAAGTCCTTTATCCTAATCCTGGGAAATATAAACCACTGGCTAAGCATAACTTGTGCAATTCTAGTGAATATAAATGGATTATTTGGTCTGTTGACTGTGACATCTGTTGAGCATTGCATAGTTTGTAATACATAACATTTCCATATTGTACTTAATTACTTTGGAGTGAATAGCCACAAGTAAAGTCTAGGAAGTGGCAGAAAAGCGTGTGAGAAATTCTGTTCTATCAGAGATTCAAACGTGAATTTAATAATATGAACAATGAAGCAAATGATATATGTTAAAACAAATACATAGACCTTGAATCTATTTATGAGCCAATGTAGGCAAATTTCCTGACCACAATGCATGAAGTTTACTGCACAGCCAATCAGCGATGAGATTTCCTCCCTACATCACAACTGAGTTTCTGATATGATGACGAATCAGCTGAATGAAAAGTATATAAAGGGTAAGCATTCAGAGAACACACCACAATGAACCGTGAACTGACGATGTCTCCTTGGTTGGTGACAGAATATTTGCACGTAAATTGCCAAGAACGGAGAATTACTCAACCCAGCCAATATATCTTAATCCATGCAGCAATTCACTGTCAATATTTATATTTGTCCTCCTTTTAATGAAATGTTTTGTGTTAATATATATTCTTGGCAAAGATTTCCTAATGACTACAAAGAAACCTGCTCCCATTGAATCACTCTCTTTCTAATAAGCATAATCCGTACTAATTTATTTGCACCTAAATGTTTAATGTTTATGAAAATAATTTAAGAAGCTATTAGTAAGATTAATGCAATTTCGATAACCTTACCTGCAGTATGCAGTAAAGGACAGGTACATGAAAACTCACCAATACGTAGCTCCAGGTTGAGTCAAAAGCAGAAAGTATCTACATCTAAATCAGGGGTTCCCAACCTTCTTTGTGCTTGGACCACTGTCACTGACTGTGGACCCAAGATTTAGATTAGCAATTAGCACTCGCAACCTGAAACCTCCTGCATTAACACCATGCCAACTGCTTTGTTCCAGTATTTTAAAACTGATAGTCAATTGCTTGATCAAGGAGATTAGCAAACAGTCTGGCCTGAGTCTGTTCTCTTTTCCCTTCCTGGGCCTGAAAATGGTCTTCACTTCCCAAACATAACACTTACTAAATACAACCCTCTGAAGATGCATCAAGTACAAGCACCCATCCAGCAAGTGCTGGCTTCGAGCAGCCCTGCCTCTGCCTCCATGGAAGCACAGACCACAAATTTTATTCAATGTGAGCAGATTAGAGTATAGCTAATTAGAGTTTCCTGAGCAAGAGAACGCTATGTTTTGGGGTCTGATAGCTGGTGGGGATCAAATAGTGCATTAATCAGTGAAACACTCTCATTCAGGACCCAAAGAACAGATTAGAGCACATCCGCATGATACTGGGGTCACTGAGGATGCTGTATATAGCAAATTTCCAAACCTGACTCTCACATTATAAAAACAGGAAGTAAAGCTTGCTCAAGCTCACCATCCAAAGAAAGCCAGCAGACACGAGACTAGGGCTATTTCAGATTCAGGATCTTCTGTGCTCCGTGAACAACCAGCCAAAACCTTGGCCTCCTGGTGTAACTTGGAAAGAACACTAGACTAGAGCTGTTGTGAATGATGTAAATTAGTAGCAGAGCAAGAATGTATTATGAATTCAGAGTGTGATTATTTACTCATTACAATTAATGTACTATAAAATAACCAACATTTAATGCTCAAGCTGTGCATTTTTAATTCATGGAGATGATTGAAGAAGAGTGGATTTCATTTCATGCTGACATTTGTTCAGATCATTAATATTGATGGAATCAGTTTGGGACAGACTGATGTGTTGCTCTGTGGAAGGAGGCTGTGAAAGAATATCACATAATTCACAAATGAATGACAGCAAGTAATGACAACCAAGGTATCCTGAAAGTATAAGCAAAAGAGTTCCCTGGGAGCAGCAGGCTTTCTTGCCCTTTTAAGACCTTGGATTTGTTGATACCCTGATTTTTTTGTTCAGCAAAATGAAGAATCATCTGGAGCCAATGACTTCTTTTTGTGGAGTCTCTAGTGATGGGTTGACATACTGGCAAAGGAGTCTGGGGAAAAAGTAATTCCAGAAAAAACAAAGAATCTTAAAATGTTTTAAGATAATGCCAAATTTCATTTTTTGTGATTTCCTCCCCCCCCCCCCCCCGTCACTAAATGTGCCAACAATGTTCGCAGAGTCGGAATCTTAGAACCTTTCTGATTGCTTGTTTCTAAATTGTCTCCAGCAGAGAGAATAAATCTCTAACAATAACAGGCACACTGTTTCCTTTCAAAAATTAACATTTCTTAAAATATTGGGAGAAGGCAAGAGAATGGGGTTGAGAGGGATAATAAATCTGCCATGGTGGAATGGCAGAGCAGACTCAATAAGCAGAATGCTCAGATTCTGTTCTTATGTCTTCTGGACTAATTCCAAATGTGATCTAAAACAAATAATGTGGAAAAAACCAAGTTAAATAATCAATACTATAAATAAATATGATCCAAAATACATCCTAGAAGTGCTTTATTTTGGCAGCACTTTGATTAAAAGGTTTTCTAACTGGTCTAAGGGGACATCAGATGCTTCCTCATTTTGATCTGATGCAGTAAATACTTCCTCTATCTCCCATGGATCTTCTGATCTTTGATGGCTCTTGCTTAAGTGATGCTTTGATTTTCAAAAAATCTCATTTTTTTCAAATTCCTATGTGTCTGTGATATCCCTTATAATTCCCTTCAATCCTTTAACCATAGCTTTTTTCATTCTTCATGCTCCAATGCATATCTCTTACGTTTAATTGATCCACCATTAATGGCCATGTCTTTGACTGCTAAAGTTCGAAGCAGTGGAATTTCCTTCCTAAACCTTTCTACCTCTCCACCTCTATTTCGTCCATAACGGTACCTTTTAAAAGTCTCTGGTTACTTGCTTATAAAACTCAATGCCCAATGTTCCTGTAGCTGACTAAACCGTGTAAGCTCTTAAAATATTTAGATATGCTAAAAGATACATAGATTTTGCTGTTATTGCTGGCTCTGTTGGAGGCTATTTCTTTTCCAGTTGTACTGACAAATACTACAGTACATACAATATTCTCTTTAAAATGTAGATTCTAGTTCTCATTGCAGGCTGTATGTACCTTCTTTTATTATCCACAGGATGGTGCTCTTCACACGGCATTTTGATTTCATTTGAGATGATGCTTCACTCTTTGTAATGGAGCTACTTAGGACTGCTTGTCTGTGATCTTCAAACTGGCAGTAAAATTCTCCAGATGTCCTCTAATTATATAACAAATGGTACAGTTTACCACAATGATCTTTTTTGAACTTCAGAAATGCAAGTACAAAAACTAGTTGAGCGGCCCTTTCTTAAAATCACATTGCCATGGATTGGACTTACGTTTACTTTCAGCTCGCTAAATGATTTTGTTTTATTTTTAAGGCTAACTTGTTACTGCATTTTCGTTTCATGCAATTCATTTTCCCTGCTTGATTTTGCTCACATTAAATTCATTTCTACTATTTAGATTTATGTGGAACACATTTTAAATTGCTAATCATTTGTAACCGAATACAAAATTATACTGAAGGTGCAAATTAATATCCAAAGATGATCAGATGCAGGGAATAAAACTATAGATTCTAAAATCGCTTTTTTTTCATTACTTTTTGACAACCGTAATGATGATATTTTACAGCCTCGTTACGGCACAAGTCAAAAAAGCATAATTTACAAGCATTCTTAGGAACATGAAAGTTATATGTGGTCATATAATTGAAATCTTCAATAACCATTAAAATGTTAGCAGAAATTAATAGTGATTTTGCTTAGCATGGATGAGATAAACACAAGTATTTGCTGGCTCTCTGGGGAGATAGACTCACATTTGATAACTGAGCCTTCAATCATTGTGACAGTTTAACAATACTGAGCTTGTTTTGACTTTTCAATCATATTCTTTTTTTCATGAACTCCCAGTTATCTTTTATATATGTATAGAGATTTTACTTGGTGAGCAATGTTTGGTCATTGTGAATGCATAAACTTTCTAAAATAAAAGTAAAAGTGGGACTCAGGCATATACTGTCAGCACTCTTATTTGAAAAAAAAGCCATTTGAAGCCACTTGAGGATATCTTAATTCTAAATTTAGCTCCAGGGGAACCTCAGTCTTGGCATCCTATATAACAATACCAGCTACTGTTCAAATTTAAAACAAAGGGGAATGTGGTGTTCAGCAGTTTATAGAAATTATTCTGTATGTGGTTTTGGATATTTTTGATCTAGGATAGTAGTTTGTGTAGTTGTGGAACACTGTGTGGAAGTTAAAGTAATGTGGCATATTGTAGAAGCGAAAGTGCAAAATTTAAACAATATTTAATAGGGATATGATTAAAATTAGAGCATACTACACAGGAAGCAATCTAGAATAATACTTCACATAGCATGATTGATAATAAAAGGCCTTTTGTTGTTTTTGGTGAAATATGTATTAGTCTGGCCTTCTTAGGTAAATACTATTTTATGGTCAAATCAGCATGGGTTATGAGGTTACATTACATAGCCCAGATTTGTATTCTCTTGACTGGAAGGACTGCCGGTAAAATCCACCTTGACAAAGTCAAGGACTTTGTGTTGTGTGTTGAACAGTGCGAATAAATTATGCATGAAATTGCGCTGCTGTCTCTTGTGTGCAGAATTGCTCCTTTGATATGAAAGGTTAATTCTAAAAGGAGTCAGAAATTGCTGGAAATTGCTGGGATAAGTAGGTAGTATTCTCTGCTATGAGCCGTTATTACCAGAAATTGCATTTCCTTTCAAAACTCTCCTGGGATTCAATTCAAGCGATGCATATAAACTGTATTCAATAGAATGCTGTTTGTGAGTATGAAGAGTTTCTGTCCACAAGCTTGTGGAACATATTGGGAGTGTTGACAAAATGTTCAAATGACCATCCTGTACATCTGCTTGTCATATTGCGCAAATGTCTGGATTCAGTTTGAAACAATCAAGCAACTACTTTTCCCTCATGGGACCAACGCATCACTGAACTATCCTAATCTGACCAACTTTTTCAAACATATGTAACTTCTTAATTGTACAGGTCAATAACCACATTTCAGATTTTTACCTTTTTTTTATGTATAGTTGCATGCTGACTGCTCTGCACAGATTTATACAGAATGATATTCTTTAACTTCTCCGCTCTTGCAGCAAAGCAAAAGGATTAATTTTATAATTTGCATTTTACTTTAACCTCAGAAATGGAGAACGATTGAGGAGGCTAGGATATTAGTGTTAACAAGTTTCAATTGCATGCCTTGCCTTCAATCAACTCTCTTATCCATGTTAATGATGAAATTAAGTTTTCTCACATGTGATTATTCATTGTGTTAGACAATCAATAAAAACAAAAGGCATAATTGTCTTTAATTATCTTGTTATAAACTGAAAATGACCTCAATGTTTTAATATGGTCTTTATAATGTTGTACAGAAACTCACTAACATTTTCAAAACAACGCACACAAAATGCTGGAGGAACTCAGCAGGACAGGCTGAGAAAAGGAAAAGAGTACAGTCGATGTTTCTGGCCGAAACCTTTCAAAATTAACCCTTAAATAAATTTAAACACTATCTTGAAATTGTGGATATTTTTGCTGTAATAAACCACAGACTCTAAAGAAAATGCTTCATCACCAAAAGAAGGGCAGGCTTTATTCCTGCTGGTTTGATTATTGTTGTTACCTGCCCAGACTCTAAAAGCTGAGCACATGCTGGTAGAAAGAAAAAAATGTGATGTTTCCCTAAGCCACTCTACCGTATTTCTAGATATTGTAATGCCAGGACTGGCCCACAAGCCATAAGCCTCCCAGATGTCTATTTAACTGTTGGAAAGCCAAGGAGAAGGCCTTTGTTATTCTCACCCTCAATGGCTTTAGAAGAACATCGCTCCAGATGGTAGCAAAGAGAAGGACCACTTAGGTAGCTAGTCCACCAAGTCTGTTTCATTCAGTCATATTCAGTTTAACAACTCCCAGAAAACCCAATCGTTAGCAGCTGTAAGAACCAAGAATGAAAATGATTTATTTGTTCTCAGTGGACGCTTATCACTTACCTGTTTGGGTACGTAATTGGCATTTAAGTTACACATTAGTTTTGTGTTAGTGACTTTTGTTACATTGACTTTTTTCCTCCTGCCCTCTGCTCACACGTTCTATATTTAAGAAGATGGCATATACTATTACAGCAACTTACTCCATGACCCATGAGCTGTTTGAACTAAACTCGTCTGAGATGAAGTATTTTGGTACTAGGAGGGCTTAGTGTATTAAACACCAAGAGAGTTATACTGCGATTGAACAGGTCTGTCCACGCTGACTGTTGTCCGATGAGCTGGCCCATCTGCCCACAGCACTTCGAAAGCCTTCCTATCCATGTACTTACCCAGATGGCTTTTTGGTGACTGCTTCAGTCACCACCTCTGGCAGCTCATTATAAATGCACATCACCCTTTCCGCGAAGAAGCTCCTCTGACTGACCCTCTGAAATCTCTCACTTTTGATCTTAAACGAAGCCCTGTTCTTTTTTGAACTATCCCTCCATGGGAAAGAGACTATGTGCTTTCACCCTGTTTATGCCCCTCATGATCTTACATACCACCCCACAATTTATTCAATTCCAGGAAATAAAGTCTTAGTTTACTCAACCTGTCCTTGTAACTCTGGCCCCTCAAGTCCAGGCAACATTGTGCTCAATCTTCTCTGTAGTCTTTCTAACATCTTTCCTATAACAAGACCCAGACTATACACAATATCCAAGAACAGACTCCAACATCTTATATAACTGCAGTGTAACTTCCCAAATGCTATACTCAGTGCCCTGTTTGACAAAAGCCAGCGCGGCAAACCCTTTCTTTACTACACTATCTACCTGTGAAGGCACTTTCAGCAAGCTATGCTCTCTCTGTAATGTAATCCTACCCAGGGCTCTACTGTTCACGATACAAGTCTTACCCTGGTTTGGTCCCCCAATTTCCAATAGGTCACATTGATCTGGATTGAAAGCCATTTGCCAGTCCTCAGCCTACATATCTGAATGATCAAGATCCCCTTGTCATTTCTCATAATCTTCTCAGTTCAGTTCAATTCAGTTTATTGTCATTTAGAAACCTCAAATGCAATGCAGTTAAAAAATGAGACAACGTTCCTCCGGAATGATATTACAAAAGCACATGACAGAACAGACTACACCAGAAGATCAACATAACGTTTGGCAATCCCCAATCCAGAGTCCGGAGAGGCTGCTGCGTATTAATATCGCGCTACCATCTTAGCGCGTTCCCGGAAAGGAGCTCCAAATCCACCAGACAAAACAAGACCAAAAACTAAAGCTACAAGACCTGCACAAAACCACATAGTTATAACAGTGCAAACAATAGCATAATTGATTAAAAAAAAGACCATGGGCACAGTAAAAATAGTCCAAAGATGTTAAAAGACTATACGTTTGAAAGAAACCACCACACAGTTTCCACAAGTCCTCAGGGTCCCAATAGACTTGTCATCCCACGCAGGCGGTAGAAGGGAATACCCCGCTTTGGACTTTCACAGCACCGCCGGACTCAGCCTTGCAGACACAGCACACAGTGAAAGTGCTCCAACCACAGTGGACTCCAAGTGGACACTGTATATAACATCACCTATTTTAGTACCATTCACAAACATACCAATGCAAGAATTTTGTATAAATCACAAACAGCAACGATCCCAGTACTGACCCCTTTGCCACACCACTAGACACAGACCTCCTATATGAGCAAAAACTCTTTACTATTACCCCTACTATTTACGAATCCAATCCATTACTTCCCCTGGATCCCATGCAATTTAACCTTCCAGATTAGCCTGACATGGGGGAGCATTGTCAAAGACCTAGCTGAGTCCATGTAGTCAATACATACTACCCCACACACACCTACCCTCTTGACTACCCCTCAAACAACTCCAGGAGGTTTGCCCGACATGATTTCCCATGCACAAAGCCAATCTGACTGCTCTGAATCGAACTCTGTTCCTCCGAATCTTGTCAGGTCCTGCCCCTCAGAGTCCGCTCCAGAAACTAACCCATCTGCAATATCAGTCTCACTGGCCTGTAGTATCCTGGGTTGTTTTTGCTACCTTTCTTAAACAATGGTATCATACTAGCTGAACTCCGGTCCTCTGGAACCTTGGCCGTGGCCAATGAATTTTGGTGGAAGGTGACAAAATGAGAGCTGGAATTTACTGTGGAGTAACAATGAATCCAGAAGTACCTGACATTACATATTGTCAACTTTGTATGAGGTGTGAGTTAAATGTACTTCCTTGGTGTCCTGGTCCTCCATAAACCACACATGGAGGGTTTTTGCCACCTGGCTCACTATTCAGAGGATAATGTAAGCTTTCTGTACTTTTATTGTGATGTAGATTAATGTTTGTACCCTTTTTAGTGTTTGTTGTCTTTATTTCTGCCACATAATATCTATGATACAATAAAACTAATGTGGAATCTAGTTCTCCATGTTATTAATTGTTGTTCAACAGTTACCATTTCTTTTACCACCCCCAATACAACTTTCTCTCAATCATTTATCTATTTCTCATTATTTTTCTCCATGTGCATGATTTGACTTTCAGTACAATATTCTAACTTTCCCTAGTACATGTTCATTAACGATTCCTCATTTGGATTTTCCTCCCCATTCTCACACCCCACCCATCAGCTGAGCCTGGAGACTCTATGGAAGATAGTTGTGCAATTTGGATCTTTTAACCAGGATGTTAATTCTTTATATTCTTCTACATAAATACTCTTTGTTCTATTGAGTATTTCCAGCATTTTGTTTTTGTTTCATTTAAGCCTTGAAATACATATGTGGCATTAAAATCCAATAGTAATTATTTAAAATAGAGACTATGTATTCCCTAAAATGTAAAATACAGTCTGATACTATTTAAAAATCTATTTGAATCAATGATTCCAATTTTACTTGTTATTTTTGAACGTGCGCTTGGGGAAGGAATGATGCTACTGTATATAAAAGCTGATGAGACTGAAACCACAGGAGACAGTGTTCATCCTTACGACTGAGGTGTTCAAACCTACAATAGTTGTTTCAACTTCCCTGCAATCTTATATTTATGTAAATACTATAGAACCTTCCACCATTTCACCTGCAGAAATCTGTTGTCACCCCAGATTGCCAAGCTTTATCCACACCCTCTTTGGTTTTAGTGTAGGACATCTTCAAGGAGCGACGCCTCAAAAAGGCGGCATCCATCATTAAGGACGCCCATCATTCAGGTCATGCCTTGTTCTCATTGTTACGATCAGGAAGGAGATGCAGAAGCCGGATGGTCTACGCTCAATGATTCAGGAACAGCTTCTTCCCCTCTGCCATGTGATCTCTGAATAGACATTGAACCCATCAACACTATCTCACTACTTTTTTAATTTCTATTTTTGCACTACTTATTTAATTCAACCATTATATATACTGTAATTTGCACTTTTTTCTCTATTACTAGGTATTGCATAGTACTGCTGCTGCAAAGACATATGCTGATCTTTTTGAACCGCTTCTGATTCTGATGTCTTAGGATTTCAGAAACCCCTGATCATAATTACGTAAGTTTCAATATGGTTTACAACATAAATAAAAAGTCAAGGTCAACTTTATGCACTCTGCATTGTAGTTCCTAAAACCAATACAATGATCCACACATTGGATTAAATAATGGTATTGTAGCGGTGTGCTACATGCAGCGCTGAAATAACGACACGGAGTTGGTAAACTGCAGTTAAAGTAGATTTTATTCGAACTTCACAGCCTTGCTTTAAAGCCTCCCTGACCCCCCCCCCCCCCTCCCCAGGCGCGGAAGCTGTAGGAAGCACGTACTCACAGTCCCGCACGGGCTTTTCCTTTTGTTGGTGAAGCAGACCTGGCGCCTTTTGGGACTGGCCTTTGTGCTGGCGCGCTGGCTATTTGTGAGCCGGTTCGAGTGCGCTAGGAAGTGGGTCACCACATAACCCCCCCAGAACTGGCGATACACTCCCCAATGTGCACAGTCTGGGCCGGACCCTGTTTGGGAGGTTGGCCTCTGTGCCGCGGTGCCAGAAACTTGACCGGTTGCGCCAAGTCCACACGGGCCGGTTTGAGGCGGTCCACCGTGAAAACCTCCTCTCTCCCCCCAACGTCCAGCACAAACGTGGACCCGTTGTTCCTGATCACCATAAACGGCCCCTCGTAGGGCCATTGCAGCAGTGGCCGATGCCTGCCCCTTCATACAAACACAAACTTACAGTTCTGCAGGTCTTTGGGTACATGGGTCGGGGTCTGCCCATGCTGCGAAGTGGGTATGGGGGCCAGGTCACCAAGCCTCTCGCGTAGTCTGCCCAGGACTGCTGCGGGTTCTTCCTCTTGCCTCCTTGGGGCTGGTATGAACTCCCCGGGGATGACCAGGGGTGCGCTGTACACCAACTCGGCCGACGAGGTGTGCAGATCATCTTTGGGCGCCATGCGGATGCCAAGTAGGACCTAGGGGAGCTCGTCCACCCAGTTAGCTCCTCTCAGGGGGGCCATGAGAGCCGACTTCAGGTGACGGTGGAAATGCTCCACTAGGCCGTTCGACTGTGGGTGGTAGGCAGTGGTGTGGTGCAGCTGAGTTCCCAAAAGGCTGGCCATAGCTGACCACAGGCTGGAGGTGAACAGGGCGCCTCTGTCGGAGGTAATGTGGGCTGGTAAACCAAAGCGGGACACCCAGGTGGCGATCAGTGCCCGGGCGCAAGATTTGGAGGTGGTGTTGATGAGCGGGATCTTCTCTGGCCATCTTGTGAACCGGTCCACGATAGTCAGGAGGTGCCGCGCTCCTCGCGACACTGGCAAGGGGCCCACAATATCCACTTGAATGTGGTCGAAACGCCGGTGGGTGGGCTGGAACTGCTGCAGCAGAGCTTTGGTGTGTCGCTGCACCTTGGCCGTCTGGCAGTGCATGCACGTTCTGGCCCATTCACTGACCTGCTTGCAGGGTCCGTGCCAAACAAACCTGCTGGAGACCATCCGGACGGTTGTCCTGATGGAGGGGTGCACTAAGTTATGAATGGAGTCGAAAACGTGTCGCCGCCAAGGTGCCGGGACGACGGGACGGGGCTGGCCAGTGGCGACATCACAGAGTAAGGTCCTCTCACCTGGGCCTACAGGGAGGTCCTGGAGCTGCAAACCAGAGATTGCGGTTCTGTAACTCGGGATCTCCTCGTCTGCCTGCTGCGCCTCTGCCAGCACCTCAAAGTCTACCCCTTGGGAAAGGGCATGAATGTTAGGACAAGGGAGCACGTCCGCCACGACATTGTCCTTACCCGAGATGTGCCGGACATCTGTCTTGTATTCAGAGATGTAGGACAGGTGGCGTTGCTGGCGGGACGACCAGGGATCAGACACCTTCGTGAACGTAAAGGTAAGCGGTTTGTGGTCCGTGAACGCGGTGAAGGGCCTACCTTCTAAGAAGTACCTGAAATGCCGGACTGCCAGGTATAGCGCCAACAGTTCCCGGTCGAAAGCACTGTATTTGAGCTCAGATGGCCACAGGTGTTTGCTGAAAAACGCCAGGGGTTGCCAGCGACCCGCGATGAGCTGCTCCAGCACCCCACCGACTGCCGTGTTAGATGTGTCCACTGTGAGGGCGGTTGGGACGTCCATTCTGGGGTGCACTAACATCGCGGCGTTCGCCAAGGCTTCCTTCGTTTGAATGAAAGTGGCGGCGGACTCCTCATCCCAGGTTGTGTCCTTGCCCGGACCCGACATCAGGGTGAACAGGGGGCGCATGATTCAGGCAGCTGAAGGGAGGAAGCGGTGGTAGAAATTTACCATACCTATGAATTCCTGAAAGCCTTTGATTGTGTTGGGTTGGGGGAAATGGCGGACCGCATCTACCTTAGCGGGCAGAGGGGTTGCCCCGTCTTTAGTAATCCTGTGGCCCAGGAAGTCGATGGTGTCGAGCCTGAACTGACATTTGGCTGGGTTGATTGTCAGGCCGTATTCACTCAGTCGGGCGTAGAGTTGACGGAGGTGGGACAGATGCTCCTGACGACTGCTGCTGGCTATGAGGATGTCGTCCAAATAGATGAATGCGAAGTCCAGGTCGTGACCCACCGCGTCCATTAACTGCTGGAACGTCTGTGCGGCATTCTTCAGGCCGAACGGCATGCGGAGGAACTCGAAAAGGCAGAACGGGGTGATGATTGCCATTTTGGGGACGTCGTCCCGATGCATCGGGATTTGATGGTATCCCTGGACGAGGTCTACCTTGGAGAAGATCCGTGCGCCATGCAGATTCGCTGCAAAGTCCTGAATGTGAGGCACAGGGTAGCGGTCCGGTGTGGTGGCCACGTTCAGCCTGCGGTAGTCGCTGCATGGTCTCCAGCCCCCTGTCGCTTTGGGCACCATGTGCAGGGGGGAGGCCCATGGGCTGTCGGACTGCCGTATGATCCCCAATTCCTCCATCCTCTTGAACTCCTCCTTCGCCAATCGGAGCTTGTCCGGGGGAAGCCGCCGAGCACGGGCATGGAGGGGTGGTCCCTGGGCCGGGATGTGGTGCTGTACACCGTGTCGGGGCATGGCTGCTGTGAACTGCGGTGCCAGAACTGATGGGAAATCCGCCAGGACTCTGGTGAAGTCGTTGTCGGACAGTGTGATGGAGTTGAGGTGTGGGGCTGGCAACTGGGCTTCTCCCAGGGAAAACGTCTGAAAGGTCTCGGCGTGGACCAGTCTCTGCCTCGGCAGGTCGACCAGCAGGCTGTGAGCCCGCAAAAAATCCGCTCCCAGGAGCAGTTGGGCTACGGCGGCCAGTGTGAAGTCCCACGCGAACCGGCTGGAGCCAAACTGTAGCTGCACCGTACGGGTGCCATAGGTCCTTACTGTGCTGCTGTTCACGGCCCTCGGGGGGGACCCGGTGCCGGTGCCCTGTTGCAGGTGTCATAACTCATCAGAGGTAAGACGCTGATCTTGGCACTGGTGTTGACCAAACAACGGCGTCCTGACCGCTTGTCCCACACATACAGGAGGCTATCCCGATGGCCAACCGCCGTAGCCATCAGCGGCGGCTGGCCCTGGCGTTTCCCGGGAACTTGCTGGACGGGCTACAGCGGCGGGCTTCTACGCCCCACCGCTGATGGTAGAAGCACCATTGTTCGTTGGGCTCCTCACCCCTGCTCTGGGGTTAGTGGGCTCTGTGGCCGGGCCTGGTCTGGTTTGCTGCTGGGAGCGTGGCCTGGTGATCTGTGCAACGGACGCCCCACTCACCTTCTTGGCTTTCCACAGCACGTCTGCCCAGGGTGCCACCTTCTGGGGGGGGGGGGGGGGGGGGTCGCTGAAATCCGCGTTGGACAGCAGCAGGCGTATGTCCTCGGGCAGCTGCTCCAGGAATGCCTGCTCAAACATGAGGCAGGGTTTGTGTCCGCCGGCCAGAGACAACATCTCATTCATTAAAGCCGATGGTGGTCTGTCTCCCAAGCCATCCAGGTGCAGTAAACGGGCAGCTCGCTCGCTCTGTGTGAGTCCGAAAGTCCTTATGAGCAGGGCCTTGAATTCCATGTACTTGCCGTCCGCTGTGGGAGACTGTACGAACTCCTCAACCTGGGCCTGTCCTGGTCGAGGGAGCTCACCACATAGCAGTAATGAGTGTCCTCTGAGGTTATCTGCCAAATGTGGAATTGGGCTTCTGCTTGCTGGAACCACAGGTGAGGTCGCAGCGTCCAGTCGCTTAGCAGTTTCAACGAAGCCCGCATGAACAGATGCTGCGTCGTTCATCTCCAGTCCAAATATCGTTTGGACCGTCGAGGTCACCAATTGTAGCGGTGTGCTACACGCAGCACTGAAATAACGACACGGAGTCAGTAAACTGCAGTTAAAGAAGATTTTATTCGAACTTCGCGGCTTCACATTAAAGCCTCCCTGATCCCGCCCTCCCCGGGCACAGATGCTGTAGGAGGCACGTATTCACAGTCCCGCGCGAGCTTTTCCCTTTGTTGGTGAAGCAGACCTGACGCCCTTTTGGGACTGGCTATTTGTGAGCCGGTTCGATTGCGCTAGGAAGTGGGTCGCCACAGTGTCATCTGAATGCACTAAACTCGGGACACGGTAATCCAGCAACTCCTAGGACTCAGCCCTTTCAGATTTTGTTCTTGTATTCCATCAGTTATCACTTCATCCTCATTTGTTCTCATTTCCTAAATGTGGATGTGCCTAATACCAAACCATACTTAAC
This sequence comes from Hypanus sabinus, assembly GCF_030144855.1. Classification (NCBI taxonomy): domain Eukaryota; kingdom Metazoa; phylum Chordata; class Chondrichthyes; order Myliobatiformes; family Dasyatidae; genus Hypanus; species Hypanus sabinus. The sequence goes on from NC_082724.1 coordinate 35,680,296, forward strand.
ACACATACACGGAAAATTATTAAACTGAAATAAGTGATTTTTTTTATTATGGCACTTAAACTTCAACCAAGACACAAAGATTTAATATTAATTAAATACAGTAGTCATTCACTGGTAAGTACAGCAATTATTCATTGCTCTTCTCTACATCTTTGTTTGATAATGGAAGCAACAATCTTTTTGCTCAATAGAGCAGTGTGATACAGTGGGGGAGTGAACAATGCCGGCAGGATGGGTGATACAAAATACGCTGACAAGCATAACAGATTTAGTTGTAAGGAGTATTCTACCTTGAAGTAAACACATTCTCACTTAATAAACATAAATCTCAAAGTGAGCTCAACAAGACCTTAAACATAATCCCAAAGGCAAGGCTGCCAATTATCAGAAGAACTTCTCTTCTAACCCCAAGGTAAGAAGGGTTTATGGGACAGTCACAGATGTTGTTTTGCAAGATTTATGGGAAGAAAAGCAGACTTGGTGTTGGCAAGATCAGACACAAGGCTGTTAGAAGCAGCAGAAGAACATATACATGCAAGCAATGTCAGGTTTCTGTGTATATTTTGACAGCTGAACTTAGCATTCATATTCGGGAGAAGGAAAAATCTCACACTCACAGCAACAAAGAAATGGAAATATTTAGTAAGAGCTGCTAGATAACAGCTAGAAAATACTATAAAGAAAATATTTTCAGCACTGTTTACAATATCACTGTCTGGGAAAATGTACACAAGTCTGCAGAACAATATTCAAAGCAAGTGCACAAACAGTTCCCCCACTTTCTTGAAAAATGACTTAACAAATGAAGAAAGTGCCAAATCTGGAGATTATGGGCTAGGAGAAAAATAAAATCATTTTGCAAAGGATTCATTCCAGCAAATGATTATCCGAACCTTCAAAGTTATATCACCGCACACCAAAAGATTTCTTTGACGGTCCACAACAATTAGTTTCTGTTATATTGTACTTTAATTTCAGGAAACTATTATAAGAGTCCAGATTTTTGAGCACCAAAGAGCACATCAGTTTGTTAGTCAATTTAATTAACTTTGATGGGCTATCCCAATGAAAAACAGAACTTTACCAGATCCTAACAACGGTCCTCTAAAACAGCTGGTCAGAATATAAAACTCACCAATATAAAAGTTCCAGTTTGAGAACATTTTTTCTCTTTGAAGACAGGATTTCACAATAGACTAATTAAGTAGAATATATAGTGACAATGCTGCTTTGCTTCAAATAATTCGACTCTCAAAACTATGATAATTACCAATCTCACAACCTAAGGCCCAGATCATAAGATGTGCAGTTCACTTGTAGAAAGTCAATTATAATCTTTGAAGGGGAAGCAGGACAGGCCCTTGGGAGCCAATCGGTGACAGAATTAGGTGTACCATTCCCTGACCACTAATTTTAGCCCTGATTTTATGTTCATTTTCTGGGTCAAAGATATTTGCACGGATCAGGCAAGTGCCATTATCAGGACGTTCAACAATACTCTCATAGCACAGGAGTGAGAGCTGAAAGTTTAGCTCAAGTCTATGGAAAGGGACTTGAACCTATTCTGATACAGAGGTACGAGAACTGAGACCACAGAACCATAGCGGACACTAACCCAGCTGAAGAAAATACGCAACACGTTTTGTTTCAAAAATGCTGTTGCCTCAGAGATGTGCATGTCCCTCATAGCTTGTGTTGATAATGTGAAAACACATTGTTGTTACATTTTCATGGATCAACCCCAAATGAACTGGTGACAAACTGCTGATGCCCAGTTTGTCAGGTAGCATCTGTGAAGGGGAATAAACAGTCAGCGTTTCAGGCTGAGGCACTTCATCAGGACTGAAAAGGAAGGGTGCAGAAGGTAGGGGAGGGAAACTGTACAAGGTGATAGGCGAAACTAGGTGAGGTGGAGGGTGGGTAGGTTGGGGGGGGATGAAGGGGATAGGTGGCGCAGGTAAAGGAGGGGACAGTGAACCATGGATGGAAGGGGAGAAGGAGGGGCAACAGAGGGAGGTAATGGGCAGGGGAGGAGAAGAGAAGGGGAGAGAGGTGAACCAGAATGGGGAATGAAAAAAGAGAGGGGGGGGGGGAAATAAATTTCTCCGAATTAGTGAAATGGCTACCCAGGTGGAATATGACGTGATGCTCCTCCAATCTGAGTGCTACACCTGCCCCTACATCTCCCCCCTCACCGACATTCTGGACCCCAAACAGTGCTTGCAGGAGAGGTGAGACGTCACTTGTGGGTCTGTTGGGGCTGACGGGTGGACGGAGAGTATACTATCCAGTGCAGCCTCATTGGTGGGAAGCAACATAACTTGTGGGACAAGCTTGCTGAGTGCCTTCATGATGTAGATTTCCCAGCTGCCAGCATTTGAATTTGACCTTGCATTCTGACATATTTATCCATGCCCTCCTCTAAAGCCACATGAGGCCAAACTCAGGTTGGAGGAGCACCATCCTATATTCCAACTAGGTAGCCACCAACCTGATGGCATGAACATTGATTTCTCTAAGTTCCAGCAATTTCTCCCCTTCATCTTCTCTCTTTTTCTGATATCCCATTTTGATTCCCCTCTCACCTCTTCTCTTCTGCTCACCTACCCATCACCTCCCTCTGGTGTCCCTCCTTTCCTTTCTTCCATGGTCCACAAACTTCTTCTTCAGCCCTTTACCTCTTCCACCTATCACCTCTCAGTTTCTTCCTTTATCATCCTTCCTCCACTGACCTACCTTCCCTGCCAGTTCGTGTTCCTTCTCCCTCATCCACCTTTTTATTCTGGCTTCTGCCCCTTTCGCTCCCAGTGCTGATAAACGGTCTCAGCCTGTTTAATTCCCTCCATAGATTGTGAGTTTCTCAGTACTTTTTGTGTGTTACTCTGGATTGCCAGCGTCTCTAAAAATCTCCTGTATCTGTGATACCCAAATTATTGCCACAATTTTTGCATCAAGTTTGATCTTCATTATTTGAAACACATACGGGCTGGGAGTGTGAGGAAAGAGCAAGAAACATGATATTGATAAAAGGGATCAGTTACGATTCTAATGAATTATGGATCAGGCTCAAGTGGTAAAAATGACCTGTCTCTGAACTAAAACACTAAAGTAATTAAGCCTTATCTTGTTTAAAAAATCTAGATGATAACTAATTGCTCTTCAACAGCTCGGCAATCAATACTATCATCCTTTCAAAACTAATCATAAGCTTTAGGATCTTGGCCTCAATACCTCTTTGTGAATTGGATCCTCAATTTCCTCACTCACTGGCCCCCTGTCAGTTCAGATTGGCAACAACATGCCGTCAAAAATCTCCATCTGCACCAGTGGTCCACAAGCTGTGTGCTTAGCTCCCTGTGCTACTCATTTTATACTAATGAATGTAAGGCTAACCATGACCCCAGTACCATTTTTAAGTTTGCTGCCTACACCACTACCATTGGTTGAATCGAAGTGGTAATGAATCAGTATGTGGAAGGAAATTGAAAATCTGACTGAATGGTGCCACAAAAGCTTCTCATTCAATGTCAGCAAGACCAAGGAGATGAGTATTGACTTCAGGAGGAGGAACCTGAGGTTCAAGAGCCAGTCCTCATTGGAGAATCTGAGGTGGAGATGTTCAACAACCTTAAGTTTCTCGGTGTTATCATTTCAGAGGATCTGTCCTGGGTTCATTACAAAGAAAGCGTGGCAGCACCTCTACTTTCTTAGAAGTTTGCAAAGATTTGGCATCTTATCTAAAACTCTGAAAAACTGCTATAGATGTGTGACGGAGAGTACGTTAGCTGGTTGCATCATGGTTTGGTATGGAATTACCAATTCTCATTGAACAGAAAAGCCTACAAAAGGCCTCTAATATGTCCAGTCCATCACAGGGAAAGCCCTCCTCACTACTGAGCACATCTATGTGGAGTGCTGTCGGATAAAAGCTGCAACCATTATCAAGGACCCCAGGCCAAGGTCTCTTCTTGCTGCTGCCATCAGGAAGAAGGTATAGGAACTTCAGGACCCTCACCACCAGGAACAGCATTACTGGTCAACCATCAGGCTCTTGAACAAAAGGGTATAACTGTGGTAAACTATGTATATCTGTCTGGACATGCCCCTCCGCTGACTGCTCCTGTGGCTCCTCCCACAGACCCCTGGGTAAAGGTGATTATGTCACTGCTCCTCCCACAATCCAGGGCAGTCATCCAGCATGGACGTGCTCCATTTTACTGCTAATAAAAGCCTTTCAATATTTACTCTACTTCCGGTCTTTTGGAGTTATTGATAGTGCATCAATTTTATTAGCAGTAATTTTAAAGCATGGAGCGGGCTTTGAGACCTGACAAATTGGACATCGACCTGCGAACACCTGAGGCCAGCAACGCTTTCGAACACTGGGTAGCCTGCTTTGACTCATACCTGGAAGAGATTGAAGTGACCGAGTCCGCCGTGAAGCACAGAGTTCTCCTCTCCAGGGTCAGTTTACGGGTCTACTCGATGCTTAGAGACCAGCGGAGTTACGATGGCGTGATGAGTGCCCTCAGAAGACAATACCTGTGGCCGGTAAATACCGTCTATGCAAGAAACTGCTTAGCGCCGCGGCAGCAGTGGGCAGGAGAGTCCAGCGCTGGGTTTGCCTGGGCCCTACAGACACTCGTGTGGGCCTGTGATTGCCGGGTGCTGAAGGCTGAACAGCATGCTGAGCTCCTAGTAAGAGATGCCTTCGTCACAGGGATCAGGTCAGTGTACGGGCACCAGCGGCTGCTGGAACACGCCGATCTTACCCTATGTTCAGCGATTGAGCTGGCCGACACACTGGGGGCTGCTCTGCACAACTCTGACGCTCTCCAGGCACGCAATCTCCCGACGGCCTTGCGGACGCCGCAGACCCCGCAGCCCACCGGCGAATCGACCGCGGCTGCTGCCAGTCGTGAGTCCGCGCAGTGTTACTTCTGCCGACTCGAGAAGCACCTCTGAAAACACTGCCTGGCCTGAGAAGCTACCTGCTCCAGCTGCGGAAAGAAGGGCCACTTCACCAAGGCCTGTAAGTCCAAACTGTGAGCAGGATCGAGCAGCGCCACGTGCGAGGCATGGGGGTCGCCATCTTGCCTGCTCGATGCCGTGTGCAAGGCATGGGGGTGGCCATCTTGGTTAGTGCCTCCTCGCACCACCTATGACCCATGGGTGCTTACTGGGCACCCCACCGCGCCGGACCAAGACAGTGATTCAACTCTGGCCTCCGTGACCCTCGACCAAAGTGCTCTCCACCAGCTCGCAAGGTCAATGATGGACATCCTGGTAGAGGGGCTCAGGATAATCTGCCTGTTTGCACGGGCAGCACTGAGAGTTTTATTGACCCGGACACAGTGCAACGCTGCGGACTCGTGACACGGCCGGTAAGCCAAAGGGTCGCCATGGCTTCTGGGTTGCATACAACAGACGTCCAGGGGGGTTGTGTAGCGACACTGGTGGTGCAGGGCACAGAATATCGGGACTTTGTGTTACTGGTCATGCCTCAACTGTGTGCCCCTGTGCTATTGGGGCTCGACTTCCAGAGCCACCTGAAAAGTGTGACAATGGAGTATGACGGGCCCCTCCCACCAATCACTGTCAGAAATCCTCAGTTTTGTGGGAATTCGTCACATACCCCGCTACTGACCACACACACACACACCGACCCACACAACCCACCCAACACCATGCCAACAGCCGCACTACTGACACCACTTGAAGCCTCTCCACCATCAAGATCCCTCCCCTACCGCTATTCACCAACCTGACCCCCGACTGTAAACCTGTGGCAACTAAAAGCAGGAGGTACAGCGCGGGGGACAGGGCCTTCATTCAGTCGGAGGTCCAGTGGCTGCTCAGGGAGGGGATCATTGAGCCAAGCACAAGTCCTTGGAGAGCCCAGGTGGTCGTTGTTCGGACCGGGCAGAAAAATAGGATGGTCGTGGACTATAGCCAGACCATCAATAGGTTCACGCAGCTTGATGCGTACCCCCTACCCCACATCGTGGATATGGCCAATCAGATAGTTCAGTACAAGGTGTACTCGACCATAGACCTAAAATCTGCTTACTATCAGCTCCCCATCCGCTCGGAGGACCGCCCCTACACCGCCTTCGAGGCGAGCAGCAGGCTCTATCACTTCCTGCGCATCCCCTTCAGTGTCACAAATGATGTATCTGTCTTCCAGAGGGAAATGGACCGGATGGTGGAGCAGTGCCAACTGAAGGCCATGTTCCCATGTCTGGATAATATCACCATCTGCACGACTGATCGGTCACGACTGGCAGGATCATGACACCAACCTCCAAAAATTTTTCCAAGCGGCCAAAGCTTTTAACCTCACCTATAACAGGGACAAGTGTGTGTTCGGAACCACCCAACTTGCTATCCTTGGGTATGTCGTGGAGAACGGGGTTATTGGCCCTGACCCTGACCGTATGCGCCCCCTGTTGGAACTCCCTCTGCCCAACACCCTCTCAGCCCTCAAAAGGTGCCTGGGCTTCTTTTCCTATTACGCCCAATGGGCCCCTCGCTATGTAGACCCCTCGCCCCCTGGTCAAGTCCGCCACATTTCCCCTCTCAGCTGCATTAAAGGGGACATTGCCAAAGCAGCAATGCATGCGGTGGATGAGACCATTCCCTTCCAAGAAGAGAGTGACACCTCCGATTTTGTGCTGGCTGCTACCCTCAACCAGGCGGGCAGACCGGTAGCATTCTTCTCCCGTACCCTTCAAGGCCCTGAAGTTCGGCACTCTGCGGTGGAGAAAGAAGCCCAGGCCATAGTGGAAGCTATTAGGCACTGGAGGCACTATCTCGCCGGCAAAAAGTTCACCCTGCTGACCGACCAGCACTCGGTTGCGTTCCTGTTCAGCAACCAACAGCGGGTCAAAATCGAAAATGATAAAATTTTAAGATGGAGAATTGAACTCTCCACCTACAACTATGACATCATGTACAGGCCTAGAAAGCTCAATGAGCCCTCCGATACCCTAACCCAGGGAACATGTGCCAGCGCGCAGATCGACTGGCTATATGCCCTACATGCAGATCTTTGCCTCCCGGGGTTCACCCAGATTTTCCACTTGGTGAAAGCCCGGAACCTGCCTTACTCCCTTGAGGAGATCAGGTCGACGACCAAGGACTGCTAAGTCTGTGCGGAGTGCAAACCACACTTCTACCAACCTGAAAAGGCACAACTAATCAAGGCCACCCGCCCCTTTGAGTGACTGAGTGTCGACTTTAAGGGCCCCCTTCCCTCCACTGACCACAATGCGTACTTTCTTAACGTAATTGTTGAGTACTCACGGTTCCCCTTCGCCATCCCCTGCCCTGATACCACTGCCACGTCCGTCATAAAGGCCCTGCGCAAGCTTTTCATTCTGTTCGGATATCCCTGCTATATCCATAGTGACAGAGGGTCCTCGTTTATGAGTGACGAGCTGCACCAGTACCTGCTGGCTAGGGGTATTGCTACTGGTAGGACAACGAGCTATAATCCCCAGGGGAATGGACAGGTGGAGAAGGAGAATGCCACTGTGTGGAAGGCCACACTCTTAGCCCTTAGGTCAAAGGGACTGCTGGTCTCTCGCTGGCAGGAGGTCCTCCCCGAGGCGCTCCACTCCATCCGCTCCCTGTTATGTACGTCCACCAATGCCACCCCTCATGAGCGACTCTTTTCTTTTCCCAGGAAGTCTGCCACTGGGACCACCCTACCGGCTTGGCTGACGTCTCCAGGGCCAGTGCTGCTCCGGAAACATGCGAGGAGCAAGAAATACTCCCCGATGGTCAAGAGGGTTCACCTACTACATGCGAACCCCCAGTATGCCTACGTGGTCTTACCTGATGGGCGGGAGGACACGGTCTCCGTCTGCGACCTGGCGCCCACAGGAGCACCAGACCCCTACCCAGAACACTCCATGGTGACTACGAACCCCGTACCCACCAATATATATACCCACGAGACACCATGTACTCCAAGCCCTATCCAGATACCTCACGACACTCCCATACCGGGTGTCACGCGCACGCATGAGGGATTACTTATGCCTAACGGGCTGGCACCTCAAGTCAGGCCGAAGCCAGCACAACCACCGTCACTGGTGCAATCACCACCGGTGCTACGTAGATTGCAGTGACGGACTCGACCGCCTGATAGACTTGACCTGTAAATATACTTGTCTTAAATACTGCCAGTCGCTTCACCCAGCGGGACTCTCTTTGTAAAAAGGAGGGGCGAATGTGGTAAACCATGTATATCTGTCTGGACATGCCCCTCTGCTGACTCCTCCCACAGACCCCTGGATAAAGGTAATTGTGTCTCTGCTCCTCTCACAGTCATCCAGCATAGAGGTGCTCTGTTTTACTGCTAATAAAAGCCTTTCAGTATTTACTCTACTTCCAGTCTTTTGGAGTTATTGATAGTGCATCAATAACTTCACTCACCCCATCTCCAAACTGTTCCCATAAACTATGGACTCATTATCAAGGATTCCTCATCGATATTTAGTGTTTATTTATTATTCTTTCTTTTTGTAATGGTATTTTGCTGTCTTTTGCACATTAGTTCTTTGCCTGTCTTGTTGGGTCAGGTCTTTCATCGATTCTACTGTGTTTCTTGCATTTATTGTGAATGCCCGCAAGAAAATGGATTTCAGGGTTGTATATGGTGACATATATGTATTTTGATCATAAGTTTACTTTGAACTTTGATTTGTGTGCAACCTACAATGCTTGGTGTATCAAGTATGGCTTCATAATGAGAAAGTAAAACTGGCATATAGTCTATTGCTTTACAGAAAAGGGGGAAATATTGGAAACAGGAATAGAAAATAATGGAAGTACTCAATAAGTGAAGCACTGACTTAAAATGTTAACTCTGCTCCTCTCCCCACAGATGTGGCCTAGCCTGCTCAATGTCTGCTTATAGTTCTAATTTCCAGCTTTTACAGTTTCTCGAGAAGTAGAAGGAAACAGTGGAGTAATAATTGGCATTAGTCATTCTATTTAACTCTACTACAAATGCAATCTTCTTTGCAAAGGATTCTCGCTCATTTATGCCTTCTGACAGTGAATAATTCAGGAAATTACAATAAAATATTGTTCAAAAAGTGTACAGTCTTCAAACCTCTATATTCAAGACAGTATTTGCAACACTGACTTTATTGCTACAATAAATTTCCTGAATTAATTTTGTTCCTTTTAAAATATCTCCTTCATGAATAAATTGTAAATACAATATGGAACACAGCTAATGTTTACAATCCATTGTAAGTTTTTAAAATTTTATCACAAATAATTTAGAGCCCACATTTTTGCCTCTCTGTGATGTTTGCAAATTATTATTAAATCAGCTTTTCTTTAAAGTAACCTTGTTCTCACTGACTGACTGCGTAGACTTGAGACACAGAAGCTGAATATTTATGAGTAGCAGCAATAATGCTTTAAATAATCATTCTACAGAATAAAATGTGTTGAAGTAGCAATTTTTTGGTATTTGTTTGCAACAAATACAAATACTGATGACCTTTGATTTAATCCGGAAACTCGACGTCTCTTTGTACATCTTTATGCTGTTAATTAACAACAATTTTCTAAAGCTTTGTATTGTTTGTATTTTTTACTATAATTATTCTTCAATTACATGAAAAATGAAGAACTGTAAAATATGGAGCTGTATGGAACTTGGCACAATTTTACAAGCTCAGTAAGCTTCTGTAACTCTTGGGAAGTGTACTCCAATCTACACACTAGACAGTGATCATGATCATTGAGCAATTGCAACTTACTTCATGCCTGTAATAGTTGGATTATACATTTAAAGAATGGGAACCCTTTGTACAGTTTTAATCCTTCTAAGACAGTGAAGACAGATGTGTGCAACCTGGAAGCAATCTATCACCATCAGCCAAATCCTCTAGACATCTGGTTCACTCACCATGCTGACAATCATAGATGTCCACTGGCTTCACTAAATGGAACATGTCATAAAATTGCCTCCAAACCATATAACCAACGATGCCCTGCAAAGAACAAACTTGGTGTAAAGGAAGATCAAAACTTTGCTTCACTGCCAAAGACTTACAGAATCTCTTGGCTGGAATTAACTTAGAAATCAGAGATACACAGTCCAAAACAGGCCCTTCAGTCCAACTCATCCTTGCCGACTAGGTTATCGACTCAGGGTAGTCCCAGGTTTGTCTCAGTTTGATCCATAACCTCAAAATTTGCCCTGGGATGTGGGATGTGGGAAACGGAAATATCACTGCTAATTCTCACCAAAGATCCAAGGCTGCAGACTGCACATACACCAGGAAGTAAACCACATCGCTTTTTCCATCTACTGATTAGTTATCCATTCACTGTAAGAAGGCCTCTTGATTTAGATGTTCTCTCACATCAAGACCCTCTGTCACTAATTGACTTTTGCTGTGCTTCATCTGTCATGTTGTTCAATAACTGTTTAATACTGAGGCACTTCATAGACAGGATGTAAAATAAATGTTTTTTGCTTTAAATATCCTCTGGAATTGCAAAGCAGATGAACTCTTCAAAAGGAGGGAATTAAGAAAAGGAACTTTGCTATTTTTAAAATACTTTGGTAAACCTGTGAGAAGTCGTCCTCACATTTCTGCGTAAGATTGATGAATGATGAAGTTGTGGCATAAAGAAGAAGACCATTGCTATTTAAGCTTCAAGATATTAAATTTCCTAACTAGCACCAAATAAAACTATTTCAGGCAAGCACATTCACATTCCTTGTTGTTGAAAAACATCTGTCAGTGTAATACTTCTTTGGAGTGTTAGTAAGTTAAACTTAACTGATTAAGAGAGCTTTTAAGCCACCCAGTTTTTCTTATGTTCTTAAGCATCTACTATCTTATTCAAAGTGATTCTTGATAATCTCCCCAAAGAATTGTGAAAAATTAGCTTGTAGGTTACAGATACAATGATAAACTTTTTATTTCATTGTTAGACCACCATTTTGCTTAATGTCTCTATGTTTTTGAAAGCCCCGCAGTGTACACTCAAAGTGGAAGCCAGCAAAACCTTTGACTCAAAATCAATGACCCTTTTTTCAAGATTGCAATATTATGTGCCATGGCAGTCTCGCTGCTCATCTGGGCTGATTAAGAGGTACTATTTATTTAAAATAGGCTAATAACTTTGTTAAAGTAGCACACAAAAGAATATGATATGAGCATATGCATTAAAACTAAAGCACTACAGAATTCAACCCCAGAGAGGGGAGAAAGAAGCTTTTTAGTAGAAGCTGTACCTTAAACACCACATTTACTTGTTAATGGTTAATTAACAGAACAGCTGCCCTGCTGAGAATTATAATCCCATGCAATAATCTGGATAAATGCATTGTGTCATTAAAAGTTGCTGTTGGTGATATTGGCTGACAAATGCTTAAAGTGATCATGTAACATTCCTTTGTCTGCATTTTACTGGAGACATTAACCAATTAAAAATAAATGGCATAACGACCTATGTTAAAATAGTGGTGAAACAAATGTCATGCGAAAGCATTAAGCATCCGTGCATTAATATTGTCAACAGTAATTTCCAGACTAGTGTCTTCTTTCAGATACCGGTGAAGAGGATTCTTTTTTGTTCAGACGAGATGGTTATTATTCTGTGGAGTCAGCTCCTTTATGACCCTCAGAGGCCAATGAATCTTTAAAGATCTATTTGAAGAGTTGTCAACTTTTAATTAAAAGCCACATTATTGTAATTAGTTGTCTAGATCTCAAAAGTAATTAAAAATAATAGCTGATCTCAATTGAGCCAGATTGTATTTACTTTTTCTTTACTTTTGTCCCTATTCATTCATAACTGCTACATAATTTTCTTTATTAATTTTTATCAATGAAATAAAAGTTATTCTTGCATTCTAAACAATGTACATCTCTCCATCATCTCCCATTCCCCATTTGATTTTCTGATGGAGATTAAAAAATCCATAATACAAGTTACAAACAAGAGAAAATCTGCAGATGCTGGAAATCAAAGTAATACACACAAAATGCTGGAGAGTAAACAGTCAACGCTTTGGTCTGAAACCCTTCATCAGGACTGGGAAAAAAAAAGACAGTTTATTTCCAGTCCTGATGTAGGTTTTTGACCGGAAACATCGACTGTTTACTCTTTTCCATAGATGCTGCTTGGCCTGGTGAGTTCCTCCAACCTTTTGTGTGTGTTGCATAGTACAAGTTACTTTTGGTGAACAATTACCTTAAGAATTGTCACTCCATATTAAGTCAGTTGCCCAAAGTCATTCAGTTGAACAGCTGCTGCAGGTCTTCCACTGAGTATGTCCATGCTGACTTTTTTGCCCATCTACATTGATCTCACTTGCCCTCGTTAGGGCAGTATTCCTACATGGTTTCTCTACTTAAATGTCTGTCTAAATAACTCTTAAATGTCACAACTGTATCTAATTCCAGTATTTCCTCTTGCAGCAGGTTCCAGCTATCAAGCACTCTGTATGCTAAAAACTTATTTAACAGATGCCTCACCTTAAACCCATGTCCTTTTGTTTTAGATATTCCTACAATGGGACAAAGATAATATATCTATGCATCTGATAATCTTACATTCTTCTTTCAAGTCACCCCTCAGCCTATCCAATTGCTTCTCATAACTAAAAGCATACAATCCATGCAAAATCCTGCAAGTTCCCTCTGCAGTCGTCCCAGCCCACTCCTTCGTCTGGTCGTGTAGCAATCAGACCGCCACAATACTCCAAATGTGGTCTAGCTCATATTTTGTGAAGTTGCAACAGAATGTCCCAACTTTTATATTCTCTTCATCACTATTCTTTTGTGTCCTTCCATTTATGGTATGTCACACTCTTATGTGTTCTCCAAGCCCATCTCGTCATAGTTATCGAGTTTAAATTCCATATGCCAATGCTGCACCAAACTGTCCATCAGTAGCCTGAGACATCTTTCCACATTATCATACCACCACAAACTTTTGTGCCACCTGCAAACTCATGAATCATACCTCATACGTTTATATCAAATGCATTAATATATAATCACAAGCAGCAAAGGGCCCAGTACCGAACCCAGTGGTTTACCACAAATCACACCATTCTAATCAGTAAAACATTCTTCACCACTACCTTCTCTGCTTACCACCTGCAAGTCAATCTTTGATTCCATTAGCTGGCTTGTGTTAGAATCCATATGTCTTGAATTCCTTGTGACATAATCTTCTAGATCAGCCAGCCATGGGACATTGTCAAATGAGCTTTGAGAAGTAGGTATGTCCTCAGACTAGGAATGGATGCTGGAAATGCATTGAAATCTAATATCAAACATTTTACACACAAAAAATAGCTTGGAAAGTTAAAAAGGTTGAGAGGAGGCTTATTGGAAGTTTACATGATCATGCTAAAGTGAAACTTCCCATTACCAGATGCTTCAAAGAGCAAACAGACATTAAAAATACTTTTGGGCCTAATGAGTGTGAATTTTTTGTTCGCTTACCCAATGATCATTTATAATCTGGAATTTGTTACCACTAGGGATTGTGGTAACAATCACTAAATTGGAATTGCACAAGTACTAGAGCAGGAGGTTCCCAAATATTTTTTTACTGTCATGGACCGATAACATTAAGCAAGGTGTCCATGGGCCCCCTGGCTGGGAACCACTGCACTAGAGTGAAAATAATTTGCAGGGATATAAGGAAATGGATGTAAGGAAAGACCTTGGGAAAAATGGGACTATTGAGGCTGCTGTACTGGAAATCAGCAGAGATTTAATGATCTGAGCAGCTTCCTTCTCTGCAGTAAAAATCCCCCACTTCTTAAAATAGTTACAAATATTATTAATGAGGGTGATACTTACAATGTTAAATATTACCTTTGTGACCTATAATTTATTTCATATTATCTTAAAGGAAAGAAATAAAATCTTTCATTTGTATATATCTTTTGCCATCCCAGGACACTACAACAAGTTTTCTGATCAAAATAATTATTTTTGAAGTGTGGCCATTTTTGTAATATAAGGAATGAAGCATCAATTATGCTCAACAAGTTTCCACAAGAAGTAGATAATAATCTTCTAATATTTTTATTGATTTTGGTAGAGAGACAATGTTAGCAGGACATTGGGACAACTCCCCTGCTCTTATTTGAATGGCCTCATGGGATTTTATGTATCCATCCGAGAAGGCAGGCTTCTGTTGTCTAGAGTATTATTCAATTTACTTCAGTTAATTTATGCTATAGTTTCCACAATTACCTTGAGTCTCATCAAAGGCATGCTAAAAAATACACAACCTCTGTCTGATCTGTAGAAAATTCTCAAATACACTCAAAACATTTGCAAAATATGACATGCCTCTTCCAATTTTTTTTGTCTTAGAACTCATCTTCATTCTTATTAAATATACTTGTAAGGTTCCCACTGTAAAAGGCATAAAGGTCATTCCTCCAATGGGTGCCAAATACAATCCTATAAATTTGCAGGATCATGCTCCTGACCTTATAAAAATAACCAGAACATTAGCTATTTTCCAATCCCCTGGTGACATGTTGTATTTAATGAGCTACAAAAAAAAGTTGGCATTAGTTCCCTCTATTATTCCTCCATATGAATATTCAAACAATTTATTCAACCATAAGTTCTTGAATAATTTTCATAGATTTTGTTCATCAATTGTAACACTTAACAACTGAAACACTACAAATTCACTGTGATATTAACATTAGAAGGAAGATTGTAATGAACAAAAATTAGAAATTTTATAATTTTCCATCATCTTAGACTTTTCTCCCATGACTAATCCCTGAAACTCTTTTCCTTTGATAAGAAACAAATAATAATGATTAATGGTAGTATTGCACATTGACTAATTATGTCCATTGAAATACCAAAAGGATTAGCCCTGGAGCATATTACTTATCAATAGCAGTATGAAAATATTAAATTAAAATATTCAGATTTTTAGTTGATACCATGGTTGATGGCAAAATAATTGAAAGAAAATGACAATCAACTGTTGGGATATGGTATTTCATCACAGTGTTTTAAACAAAGTTAATGAGAAATATAAACTTAAATACAAATTCCAAGTTGACACTGCAAACCAGCACTGAGCAAATTCTGCATAGTTGGACATTCCATCTTTGAATTAATTGCTAAAAGGAGGCAGTCTTAGATGGACTCTACAGGTTCCAGAGCATTTCGGAAGGAAATAGATGTTGTCCATGGTATCTTTGCTGATAGTATTTCAAACAAAGTGAAATCACTACAAGAGAATATATGGACATTCATTTCATGTGGAATCTTACTAGGCACAAATTGCCAATTGTCTTGTGCTAAAAACATAGATGCACTTCATTGGTTACAATGCAAAAGGCACCATAGAATGCCAGATATTCCTTTTATATTGATACTTAATTTCAGTTAACATCATATAACTTATAATGAATAGCAATGACCAAATCATGATGTCATAGCAAAGCTTTGGCTTTAAATGCAACAAATTAGTTCATCGTTTGTTTCAAAGATTACTCCTTCCCAATCACCCTAGCAAATACAAAGATCCATACTTCAGACTCTTTAACGCAAGCCATTTGGGTTATTGTTTCTTACTATGAATCTGACAACCTTTCTACAGGTTGACGATACTAAGTTCCTTTAGGTTAGATTGTGCTGCTCTCTTCACCTCTGATTTTAATTTGGCTACTCTCCTTTGCTCTAACTGCTGTACAGTGGGAATTACATGGGTTTGTATATAGGGAGCCCAGACACACCTGCGGCTTCCTAAAATATTAAATCTGCATCAAATCAAGAAACAATTCCAACTCTGAAACCTTCGAGCAAAATTATTATTAATGGTAATGCTGAGATGCATCTTAGGATGTGCTGGGACACACCGTCAGTGATGTAAACCTGGGCTCAGTGGGAGTTCCAGGTCTTTCATCAACAGACACCCTTGCCCAGGCACATAGCCAGGTTTGATCAGACCTCAGCTTGTACACTAGCAGCATTGATCCATAGCCAGTTGGAGACACACTTTGCAGCCTCTCTGATGTTATTGGCGGCTCTTCTCTTTGCAGCCCCCATAACGCCAAGGAGAGAACAGGTTCTGCAGAACCAGTAGCCGGCAAAACCTGTACACCCCACCTCTGTAGGCTCACAATGTGCCCTTCACCCTATCTCTGGCACTTCTCACACTTGAATGCGTCCTCAATCCGGTCTTCCCAAGGTACTGTCAGTTCTATTATGATCATCTGCTTTGAGGTTTCTGACATGTTTCACGTCAGTGATGAAGGTGTGATGACGTCAGAGAGCTTTAACTGCTTGCCCAGACTGACATTCATTTGCCAATCAGACGCCGTAGTGATCAAGCCTGCTAGTCATCTGGGCTGGGGCTGCGGACGGTCTCCATCTTTCCCCATCTCTGTCTGGGCTGAGAGAGGTGCTTACTATTGTTAATGGCTGAGGAGATAGTTTCTGCCACTGTCTTCAGCACCTGGTCATGGCACCAGTGTCATTAGCCTTCTTCCAGGGCTTTTGGGCATCTGCTGAGGGTGTGTTATAAGGTCCCGCTGCCAGGGCAGAGAGGACATGATGGTGCCTTACTTTTGCCCCAAGTGAAAAGGTTCACTGGACCAGGCAGGATGTCATACACAGCCTGAATCACAAACTTGATGTGCTGGGTTTCTGCCTGCCAGACGTTGGACCAGGAGACCTACCACTTCGCCGCACCCTCTCACCTTGTCCAAGCTCCTTGCTGCCCCATTCCTAGCATCCTGGTGATACACACTTTCTCAACAGCTGCTTGCACCTCACCCTGAACTAGTCTGCATAAGTCCCTGTCAAAACGGGTTAAAAGGAAGCTGCCCAGCCCTGCCTGACCAAACCCCACTGTCCTTACCAGATTCCTGTGGCTCAGATGTGACCTGGCTCTCCCCATTGCATCCTGAGCCTTCCACTTTCTTCCAGTCTGGACCTGCTATTGAGACTTTGGAGTCCCTGGAATCTCTGTACAACAGCAATTCTCTTGTGCGGAAACCATAAACACCTCATTCAGGCTGCTGAAGGGAAGCTGCAGTTTATTCCTCTTCCTGTACAGAGCAATGCAAGTCCAGTCATCTTCGAAGTTCATCATTGAGCTCTCTTTTAGATCCTCAGCTATCAACATTGGTACCTAATATATCTGAATTGGCAATAGGATTCAAGGGAGGATTCCATACTGGTATTCTAGGCCTTGAATGTGTCCACTCCACTGAGCCAAACTTCTAATTCCTTGGTGCTCTTCTGGATAGCTGCTGCATTTCTTGGGCCAAAGTTAAAGACCTTCCCCAGGCTCTCAATTGGTTTCTCAGAGATGGATGGGGTAGTAATACCATCCAAGGAGAAGCAGTCTGCCTTTCTTTAACACTAAAGACCTGGATTTCTCCTGCCCATGTGATGATCCTCTCTACCCCCTGGAGTATCCATGTAGTGCTTAGGACAGATGTGGTTGTCACCATGAGGTCATCCATGAAGGCTCTTATTGGGGGCTGCCGCACGCCTGTCAGTTGCACCCCACTTCGGCTGCCTTAACTGGCATGTTCGTGATCAGGGAGAAGAGGATTGCACATCCAGTTATAATCCCCTCCTCGAGCTGCTGCCAGCCTGATCTGCTCATTTCTGAGGAGACTCTCAATCTGAAGTTCCAGTAGTGGTCCAGATCTTGGAACATGATGTCGCCTCAGTGCGATCTCCACCAGCTTATGTGGTAATGACCCATATGTGTTGGCAAGGTCTAGCCATAGTATAAGCAGGTGTCCCTTTCCTTTGCATGCTTCCTTGAACAGATGGGAAGCTCCAGTTGAGTGTTCCAGGCACCCTGGCACTCTGGGAATCCCTATTTTCTGTACAGGTGTATCAATGTAGTCATTTTTGAGGAGAAACTCAAGTGTAGGGTGAAACAAATGCTGTTGTTGTTAAGACACAATCATTAAACACAGTGGGGCTATAAAACAGTACACTTTCTGTAGTTTATTGCATAATTATTTACATTAGTGTTATTCTGATGGAAATCCTATAAAAAGTTTAATGTTCATGGTGAATAATTAAACATTTATGTACCCCATGTGGATGCTAATGTTTTTCAGAATAAATCTGATTCATTTTATTTATAGCCAAAGGAATTATACATGGCTGGGAAATAGTTTGACATGATTTTCATTGATGCTGAAAAGGTAGCTATATTGACTATTACAAATTCATCACTTACTGCAATAGGCTGAGTTCTACTGGCATTATCTGTATGAATAACATTCGCTTCAAAAGAGAAAACCTATCTCAAGAACTCTGATGAAAATAGCCAAGCACTCAGAAAATGTGATGCACTGGTTCTGCATGAGCCAAGTGTATAACAGGTAAGCTGGAATAATGAAGTAATGTTCGATCACATGCGTTTCACTGTTCAGGCATTAGTATAGAATAACTCATTTTACTTCTTTTTTTAAACAGACTTAAGATCAGAAAGCATCTAATTAAGTTTTGAATAAATGCCATTTCTAAAAAAATGAAGTATGTAATTGAACAAATAGATTAAATTTCACCATTAGGACAATGCATCTCAGAGCTTTAGTTGCAAAGTGCTGTCCTAATAGAAACAATGATGCAGCACATAGAAAACTGAAAGTAGTGCAATAAGCAAACAATTTGTAGCACTATGCTTTTGACTGTATTACAATATAAAAATAGATATATCAAGACAATTTAGCAACAGCCTACGTTTTGCAGTAACATATGAGCACACCCATATTTAATGTTCTTGTTTGAAAATTCCTCCCCATTATTTTTACAGAACTGCTAATCCACTAATTTTAATTGGGTTTGTGCCTCTTCTAATATTGCAGAGGGGGAAATGAATTTCATTCAAATACATTAAGCTTTGTGGCCTCAGGGTGAGTTCTGACTCTCGGGTGGACAGCTGATAATTTATATGGCTGGAAACTCTAAGGGAGACCCTGACTGGCTTTACGAGTGGGCCTTATTTTCTTCCCTCTGGCCTACAGTCTGCCTGGATGCACAGTCTTGGGTGTTATAGCAGTTTAAAAGACAGAGCCAGTTCTTGGTGCCTTTTCAATCTCTCCTTTCTCTCCTCCAAGAGTGGCCAAATTTAATGCTTAACTTCTTGTTAAACTGCCCTGAAAGAGATGCAAAGGTCCATGGTCTGTCAGTTTAACTTCAGCAAGGGCTGAGTTATATTTGGACTTTGGACCTAGATGTAGAGGCATTGAGATAATTCCTTGTATCTAATTCGTATTCTAAAGCTGGCAACATCCAATGCCTAGAGCTGAACTAAATAATTCTGGTTGCACTCAAAGAACACTGCAGTAAGTCACTTTGAAAGTTTATAATTGTATGCCAAATTTGAACCAAGTATATTAAAGAAACCCACTTTCCAAATGAAAAAAAAAGTATTTTCATCAGATGTTCAAGTATGAGTATGTGAAAAATTAGGAATTCCATACTGGGCAATCATTCCAGTTCATCCTTTCATGCCCAGCTCCTTAGAACAAAGAACCATTCTGAACTTTCACGGTACCTTTTCTGATATTCAAACCAGTTTGTTGGCAATAGTATTACACAGTGTTGCTATCAAAACAGCACACTCTCTGTCATTGATCCCACCCCTGCCACGACACACACCACACACACACACACACACACACACACACACACACACACACACACACACACACGCACGCACTTGATCCTACAAACAGGAAATTGGTTGATTAAATCAGTTTTTCATACTGTATATATAGGGGAAAAGCTGGCAGCCATACTAAGTACAGGATTGCACTTGGTGTAAAGCCCTGAGAAGGCAGATGGGCTTTTGCTTCCTATTTTATCAGAGAGAGAGAGCCTCTCTGGTGGTGGAGCTGTCCCTCAGCACCGAGCTGAGGTGTCAGCCAAACTCATAGAATCAAAGCTCGACAACAACTCAGATTCCCAAAATAGACACTCTAATCTGAATTCTGTCATGGGAAGAGAGAAACACTCAAGGCTGCCTTAAAGAAGTGCAAAATCCCTAGGCTCATGGGAACCATTGGCCTACAACTCTTGGAGGTAGAGAAGGATTTGGGATCATCCTGAGACAGTGTCTATGCATTCAGAACACACAGCACTGCAAAAGGCAACAAAGCAGTAGACCAGCTCACAAATACCTGTGGCTCCTGCAATACCTTCACCAAGTACCACAGGATTCACAAAACTAGGGTGGAAGCAGGTGATCCTCATGCTAAAGGTCTACTCAAGAAGAATTCTCAGAGTGTATGCTCGTTTTCACAAGATCAGTATAGTCAACCAATAATTCTGCTTTGCTTAATTTTTTTTCCCATTTAAGATGCAGGGTTTGTATTTGAAAACTTAAAGTAAACATCATTACATTCAGATCACTATTGTTTCAATAAATTTGTTCCGGCTCTTGTTGATTCAGTTAACAGCAATTCAGAAGAGTGACTTTTACATCTTCTGCCAAAGGAATATGTAGCAAGCAACCACAAATTCTGTGGCTCTGTATATTCATCTGAGATCTGGTGGGAAAGTGCTCAAAGTAACATGAAATGTAGAAGGAATCTGAGATGTTTTGCACCAACTTAAAAAAAAAACTAGCTCCAGTCACTATTATATCCTAGTCCTAGGAAAGTCCTCACTGACATGAAGGAGATTCGGTCAGAAAGGATTTGCCTGTTTTATACCACACTTGTCAAAGTAAACATATAACCCATGCATCTGATTTAGTTACTAAATTTTCTTTAAAAAAGATCTGCAGGGCTAATTGAAATGAGCTAATTCACATATACTTCTCTTACATGATGATTGTCTCCCAAAGCAATTATTACACTCTGATCATTATTACCATACCACCTGAGAGAACAGTACCCTGGCGTTGTAGCACTGTTAATCATTTCATCTTATTAACTTGCAAATTTGAACTATTCAGATCTCCATTTCTCAGTGATATTTGTAGTGTGTAGCTAATTTTAAAATTTTCTTCTGAAGCTTTGGTTTTAAGGAAAACATCAAGGCATATGTAATAAAATGAATAATTGTAAGAAGGTGCTTTAGCCTGCATACTATTAAGCCTAAATATAGGTTTATATCACCAGAATAAGTGTGGAGAAGATAAAATGGATCAGAAATGGCAGTATGCTCACTGATTTATATATCAGCAAAATATTAGAAATAGATCATCATTTGAAAAATGATGAACTCCATCTCCACAGTGCAAGGCACTGATCAGCTAAGTTACCTTAAAAACAAATGTTCAAGAGTGTTGAGTGCCTTAGAGATTCACCAATTGGGATCAAGTGAAGATGCTGTTCTCTAAAGCTCATACTTCACTACTTTGAGTATTTCACCTTCAGGACTGTGGTTATAGAGTCAAAGAGTAACACAGCCTAGAAACAGGATTTCAGCCCAATCATCCATGGTAACCAAGATACCTACCCAAGCTTTGTCCATATCCTGCTAAATGTTTCCTATTTATGTACCTACCTGTGTTATTTTGTGTGTACAGAATAAGAACTTCAGTTTCCAGTATGCAAGGCAGGTGGTTCAGCCAGAACTGGAAGTGATATGGAAGAGCTGGTTGCACGTGCTTGGGTTGAGCTGAAGCCATTACTGACGTGTCCTGTAAATAAAAATGTGCTAGTGTTTTAAAAAAACCTTGCTGCTCAGAGTTCTCAGAAAGAAACTAATATTAACGCACCAAGTGAAAGCTATATATCTGTTTTCCTGATACACTCAACAACCCTCAATCAGTCTCTGAGGTAGTTTGATGATCCCCTTTGTAGAGTAGACCAAAAGCAATCATCAAACCACCTCAGAGACTGATGGAGAGTTGGCGAATGTATGAGGGACTGTATTTGCTCATTAAAATTGGTTAATGTAAATATCTCGGTTGGAAAGCATTACTGCTTCTTGCAGGTTTATGAGGATGTAGCATCATGTTTTGTCTTTAAAGGGGGAAGATGTGTTACTATGTAAGTATGTAATAAAGAACTTCAATGTGGGCGGTTCACCCAGAATTGGAAGTGACGTGGGATGTACTGATGTTGAAGAGAGTTCAGAGAAGATTTACAAGGATGATTCCTGGAATGAAGGGGCTAACATATGAGGAGCGTTTGTTGGCTCTTCGACTGTATTCATTAGAGTATAGAAGAATGAGAGGGGATCTCATAGCAACACTTAGAATGTTGAAAGGGTTGGACAGAGTAGTTGTGGAAAGGCTGTTTCCCTTGGTGGGTGAATCCAGGACAAGAGGCCACAGTCTTAGAATTAGAGGGTACCCATTTAAAACAGTGATGAGGAGAAATTTTTTTAGCCAGAGGATCGTGGATTTATGGAATTCGTTGCCACATACAGCCGTTGAGGCCCAATCATTGAGGGTGTTTAAGGAGGAGATTGATAGGTATCTTAATAGTCAGAGTATCAAGGGATATGGGGAAAAAGCCAGAAATTGGAACTAGATGGGAGAATAGTCTAGCTCATGATGGAGTGGTGGAGTAGACTCGATGGGCCGAATGGCCTACTTCTGTTCCTCTGTCTTGTGATCTTGTGATCTTTTGGGAGAACAGATTGCATGCACTCTGGTCAAATTGTTAGCATTT
The DNA here is from genome assembly GCF_030144855.1 of Hypanus sabinus. Lineage (NCBI taxonomy): Eukaryota > Metazoa > Chordata > Chondrichthyes > Myliobatiformes > Dasyatidae > Hypanus > Hypanus sabinus. The sequence continues at coordinate 35,702,944 of NC_082724.1, forward strand.
TACCATACTGTTCATCATTAAGAAAAAACGTAACACTATCCAAATATCTTGCAAATACTATTGTAACTGGCTCTACCACTTTCTCTGGAAGCTCACTGCATATCCACCCTCTCTGTGATGAAGCTGCCCCTCCATTTCCTTTTATATCTTCCTCCTCTTACCTTTCACCAGTGCCCTCTAGCTCTCAGCAGCTCAAAATACTATTATTTAATGAACAACGGAGTTCCTGCAGTGTCACCAGTAAAGAATTACTTGGAACATAACTGTGGGGCTTACTGGAGAAGATATAGTTCAACTGGGCCCTGGGACCAGTGTTAACTAAAGGTGAAATAAAATGCCACTTTCTGCCACACATTAAAAGAAAATTAGTTGTTAAAGCTTTAGGAAAACCTCACGAATGCAAAAGTAACATGTACACGACCTGGAACTATGGCCTTAATATATTTCTTGATTACTTGCTCATCTGTGTATTTCCAGTTTTGATGATTACCTGCTGTAGAGTCTATGCTATAAGGAGAGATTGTGTATACTTACGTGGCTTTCTCAGAATCGGAGGCTGAGAAGAGATCTGATAGGAATGTGTAAGTTAAGTGAGGAGCATAAGTTTGGAAGACTGACAGAACCCTTTCCCAGGGCGGAAATGACAAGTTTTAGAGGACATACTTTTAAGATAATAGAGGAAATATTTGAAGGAGAATGTGGGGCAAGGTTTTTAAAATTTTTCCCACAGACTGTGGTAGGTGCCTGGAACAGGTTGCCAAGGAGGGGTAGTCATGGAAGCAGATGGCAGCGTTTCGGAGGCTTTTAGATGGACAGATGAAAATGCAGGGGATGAAGGGGTCTGGATTGCATCGAGGTAGACGAAGTTTAGTGCAATTTGGCATCAGATTCAGCGCAGACATCTTGGGCCAAAGATGTTGTTTCCTGGGCTCTACTGCTCTCTGCAAATCAATTACACATTTAATTTGTACAGCTCTGAATAGATCAGAGGATTCTTTCGAGTCTTGTTTCAGCACCTCTGAAGAATCAAGCAACTCCTATATAATGAGCTACCTTCATGCTTGAAGCTAATATAAGACTTTTTCAGTAAATTCCTCATAACGTCATGCTATCATTACACAACCACAATGATCGACAGCAGTTTGGTCCTTTTTTGCAGCTTGATGGTAAATTCATTGGGGCTTCTGTTTCATTTTAAATTTTCATTTACAAAGGTATTTAAATGCTTTGGATATTAGATGTCCATTGTTAATTATTTTTAAATATGGCTAATAAATGCAGTGTAACAGAGAGAGTGGATATAGTTACGGCACTGACAGCAAAAATTCTTCCCCAAACCAAACAATACTAAACTCTTTCAGTCGTTATCTTTTCTGGAGTTTGCCTCTAGGCATGGTCCTGTACTGGGAAGCTGGCTCCTTTCTCAAGAGTAAAACTCAGTCCACCACCAGGATTTCTGACCAAAACTGGCAGGACCCGTACGCAGTGTTGCTCTGAGAGCTGGTTAGACAGAGCCCCAAGTTTACCAGCTGTCAAAACTGTCATTAAAGTTGAATTTTTGAGCATGCCTTTGACATCCATCACCATGCAAAACTCACAAATTAAAATATTATCAAAAACATTAAAACAATTTAAAAATAAAAATCAGAACTCCAGGAAGCAAATAAATTAAAACCAATGGAACTAAACAGGTCCAGATAAAATGGATGTGGAGAGGATGTTGCCTATAATGGAGGAGTCTAATACCAGAGGGCACAGCCTCAGAATAGAAGGACATCCCTTTAGAACACAGGTGAGGTAATTCAACATACCACAGGCTCTCTCTTTCCTTCATAAGGGAGAAAGAGATGTCTCTGTTTCACAGTGAGAGGGGAGATATAACGAATATCTCGCTGGTTTGAGATATTAAAAATTTGTTGCATTGCTTTTTCCAAAATCTGTGCCCAAAGATCTCGGGTCTCTGGGCACACAGCCGGCAGCCCAGCTTGCTGCTTTCGATCTTCCATCTCCCACGACACACCAACTTCCTCCGGAGGCACCGACCTTGAGTCCGCCCGCTTCCAGAGCCACGGAATCCTGGGATTCTAGTTAAAAAGGTGTTCTAGTCTTCGAGGTCGCGCCCTTGGTATATTGAACAGTGGCCAGTGGCCAGTGGCCAAGAGCAGGTCCCACTCCCACAAAGAACCAAAGTCAGCATGTGACTCCAGGTCAGGGTCTTCAAAAGAAAGGGAAAGGTAGAGATATTAAAGACAGAGATAGAGCTGTTTCCAAAGATGGAAGCGAAGGAGACATCATTAGGCACCATCGTCTCCTAATCTGTAGAATCCATTGTCACAGATGGCTGTGGAGAACAAGTCATTCAGTATATTTATAGTTCTTGATTAGTAAGGGTGTCAAAGGTTGCAGAAGAAGGCTGGAGAATGGGGTTGAGAGGGTCAATAAATCAGCCATGATGAAATGGCAGAGCAAACTCTGTGGGACAAATGGTCTAATTTTGATCATGTGTCTTATGGTCTTATAAAAACAGATATTCATCTCATGCTTACTCTTCTGTCTGCACCTATTTCATTCAAATGACATGAATGGGCTCACAGGTTTAGTGGGCAGATTTTTCACTTGAAATACTTAGAAATCTTCAGGTGTGTGTGCTGGCACAGAACTCCTCGAAGAATCTGGTGCTGTTATACAGCTGCCCCATGACTGGCAAAAGGCTGAGCACCCTACACTCAGGGGTATAAATGACTGTTCTGTTGCCAGCTCCTGGACAGACTTGCCCACAAATAACTTCTCTATAGCACGGAAGCAGGGATCTCACAGCAATGGCTTAGGAATTCAGTAAAACTGTGGCTGTGCATCACTCTTGCGCCAATCCTGCCTGCACTAGGGAACGAACCCACCTCGTCTGACTGACAACACTGCTGCCAGCTTTGCATGCTTCCGTACCTGAGCTCACCACCTTTCCTATGGGAACACCCCACCTCCCTCCGCGTGCCGTTTACTTGCGGCAGAGTTCGTGCGTCATTCCGCTCGGTGCCGGGCTTGCCGCTGGCATCACAACTCAGCCCTCTGCAGCTGTCCGTTCGTTCAGGTTACAAGGACAGAGGCTGGTCACTCTCTGGCAAATCATCTCATCTCCAATTATGGTCCAGGGATCATGTCAAGGACCTATTACAGACCAAAATGCTTCACATAGCATTTAAGCGACACCTCTGCTGCCTCTAGCATTTGGGAAGAACTCGTCAGTACTTCTCAGTGGTGTGCTGGGTCTATTGTGGCAGCTATACTTAGTGTCACTTGAACAGTGCGAATGGTTGAAAGAGCAGGCAAATTGCAATAAAGTGGTTTAGCAACATTAACCAACATGGCCCTTGCTTCCCGAGCTCTTGAAGAACTACTGATATCATTCTGCTTCAGCTGAATGGCACCCAAATTCCTTCGTGCAGCCTTTGTGCTGAAGGATTATACTGAAATTAACTGGCAGCCTGCCCAGTCTATGTCCTGGTATTTGCCTGCTTCTGGAATCTGGGTGTTTAAGGTCAATTTCCTTGCAGCATAGCAAGTCAGTAATTCTGCCATCTAATGAGAAGCTGCATTTGTAGGCCTGATTCCCCGTCCTGGCTCCTGACTACAGATTAAACAGAGAACATTCACCCCGCTAACACACCCCATGTGTTGTTCCAGTCTGTGTGTCTGTTATGGTCAGATCCGGAGTGAATATACCTTCAGGGAAGCCAGCCTCCTCTCCTTCAGCAGCCAGAGTGGTTCTCAACACAACTAGCAGAAGGCTGAAGTGTACTGATGTGATACGGGAGCTGAAGAACATGGAAAGACAGTGGAGCTGCTCCTTCTCCGCTCCAGTGACCTCAGTTCAGCCATAAACCCCCATGCTGTCCGTGTGCGGTTTGAACCTGTTTAGTTACCCTTCATTCCCTCGTGTGAAGGTCCACCCAACACAGTCTGTAAGGCCGCGGCCCTCTCAAGTCTGCGTGAATTCTCTGTTTGGGGTCCGCCTGAACCACTCCCTGCACCCGATCACTCTGCGGCCTCCAGGCTTCTCCCTGCCGCCCTCTACCTCTGTGCCCCACATGGCTCACTCTCATCTGCTCAGGCTGTTCGTGCCCCACCCTACCTAGTGCATGGACTTTGCAACTCTCGGCCTTTCCCGGCCCCCTTCCAGTCATTCTGCTGCCCCCGCTCCACCCTTCAGCCGATTACTGTTGTGCCTGCGTATTCCTCTCTGGTCTGCCTAAGCCATGGGCTCACCTCTCCTTTTCAAGTCCGGTTTGAGTCTGCTCTCAGGTTGCCATTTCCACAACGGAAGACCCTTGCACCCGGCTAATCAGCCCGCACCGCAGTACTTTCCTCCTTCCACTTCCAATCACCCTGCTCCCCCTGCGTCACGCCATGGGCAATTACTGCTGCACGCCTGTGGCATCGCTGCCCCCTCACTCCGTCCATACCTGCTCCTGGTTCCACCTCCATGGTCTGCTCAGCCAGTGCCTTTTGCCTGCATTGAGTTCCTTTTTCCAGCAGGACCTGAATTGGTGGATCAACTGGCCACTGGTGTAAAGGTCAGCGGTAGAGTCTTGGGGGAGTCGATGGGAATGTGGGGAGTAAGCGAAGGTCTATTTCTGTCCTGTGTGACTCCACACAACATCACCAGCATCATTACTATTAGCAAGGCTCCATCCCCATTATGCCCAGCAAATCTTCCTGAAATGTGGCAAAAGCTCACCTGGGATCAACTTCTTGGGGCCGCACAACCTTCTTCTGCTAGAAAGGAAGGCACGTAGGTAACCCGTCGGCAATCAATGCCGAGAATGCTCCAGTCTGGACGAGTGATATACAATCTGTGTGCAAGATTCATTGCTTGGAAAAGTGAGGACTCCACTGGAAATGCAGAGATTGAGAACAGCAAACACTGAGGTATTTGAAACGAAGAGGAGTGTACTGTTGTGTCAGTGAATGGAAGGTAAAGGAGACAAGATTTACATATTTCTCCAATTACTCAGATGAGGAATAAATTTAAACTTATCGCTACAATACTAAGCAAGCTAAATCCTTTCACTGACCTTGGCAGCAAGTCTAACATTATGCTATTATAACAACTTTAATGTTGCACAGGTGAACTTGAGTTAAATATGTTAGATTGAATACATAGTATCTTGAGCAAAACTACAATAATATTCATCAAAAATCACTGTGAAATGACTGAGCTCTCATCATGTTAAATTTCCTTGAATGAAAAGATTAAATAATATTTTCAGAGCAGACAAAAAATGTTAATCAATTAGTACAATACCCCTTCATGTTATTCCTGTCATACCTTGTTACATTCACTGAGAATTTGTAAGGTGGGTGATTTACATGAAAAGAAATGCTCTCTAGATGTTTGCTGATTACAGCTTTTGGATGGCCTGATAAATGACCAGCTTCTCCTTAAGCTGAGCTGAGACTGTGAGGAATTTGACATTATGAACTGTCCTGGTAGTGAACCAGAAAACCTCTCCGTATTTTAATTGTAACTCGGTGTTTGGCTACATCAAATGCCTATTCAGGCCTGTAACAAGCAAATCCTAAATGAATGTGGTTAACAAAAATGTCATTGGATCAAAATTAAAAATCCATCAGAAGACACAGACAATAGAAGCAGAGAGATAAAGAAGTCAGCCATTTTTTTCCCAGCAGGTTTTAAATGCGCCTTTTTTGCCTTAACCCTGAATATCACAAAAATAGCCCGTTAAAAGAGAAACGAGTTGTACTCAAAGTGTCATATTTGCATTTAGCTTCTTGCAGAACTCAGTATTACCTGAATTTTATGTCAATGTCATACACTTTCCACCCCTAGGGGCATCCAGTGCTCGCTGGGTTGCAGTCCTTAGGAGGCAGTGTCCTCTCCGGGACCTTACCCAAAGCAGTTATTCTTCATGTGTGAGCCTAAAGGGTGAGCAGCAGCGGACAATTAAACTGATGAGGGTGTCATAGACTTTCACAGCTGAGCCTGATCCTCAATCTAACTTACAACATCACACACGTCGCTTGCCCTTGGTTGTAGGTGCAGTCATGGAGCATTGCAACACAACTACAAGTGACAGGAGTAAGAAAAAGACACACTTTATTCCTGTTCAGTTATAGTGTCAGGGTCCTGTTGCTCCATTCGAGAAAATGGGACAGCAGAGGATAATAATGCCCGTTTAGGGTAGGAAGGAGAATGCATATTATTAAATACTTTAGTAAAAGCAAATTGTCACGACCAAGTTAACCCTAGAAGGAGAGGCAGACACAGGAAAGAGACAAGTATTCAACAATACTTCATTAGAGAAATGATTTGTTTTCAGCAGAAAGCAAATGTAACTCCCCCCATTAACACCGGTCATGAGTTTTAATCTTATACTGTCTCTTGCCCTTTCATCTCTGGAATAAATTGGTCACTAAATTTGCAATCTGGCAAGTAATGCAACTTTCTCCTTGATCCTTGTGCAAAATTCCAACTGAAACAAAGTGCTTTTAAATAGCATCATTAATGTTTATTTGACAGCATAAAATAGCAGGCAAATCAAATGGGCAAAATTATGTTCTGAGAGACTGCAAGGCATAATGAATTGTGCAGAGTAATTTTTTTTTGTTGTCACTTAACGTCAACCCAAGAATAAATGAACGATTGAGGTGTGAACCTTTAAAAAAAGCACAGCCTCAGTAACAATTTCTGAATGACAAACGACGAGGAAAGTACTTGGATTTATGTAGCATCTTAACACATCCCAAGATGTCATAAAGCACTTTATAATAAATGGATTACTTCTTAAGCATAGCAAAACTGTCAGCCACATTGACATTATTAGGGCTCATATAATCTTTATCTGGAGTGTCAATTGAAGGAGGAATTTTGGCTTGAGCATGAAAGGAGCTCCATGCTCTTTGAAGAATCAATTGTGAATGTTGTGTCAAAGCACACAATGGAAGGTTTAACTTCACCTCATACAATGGAGTTCTTCCTAATTCCTCATATATCTATCGCATGGTGGAAGAAAAAACTCACCATTCTCGGGCCATTCAGGGCCAGAACCTTGACCAAAGGCAGTTTTAACTACCAGCAATGATTTGGTACCTTTAATGCACAGAGAGATGCCAGGGGACTTTATAGGTATAATTAAAAGTGAAGAAGCTCTGTTTTCTTCATCAAAGGGAAAATTGCTACCATTTGAACCAAAGTAATATTTATAATAATTGTAGATTGATTTTGATGTAATCAAGAATTTTTAAAAACTTTTTTCTCCAAAAAAAAGGACAATATTGCCCTAGTTTTATATGCTTTCGTGAATACATGTCAAGCAGTAGAGATGTCACTGGGGAATATCCATGACTACCCAAGCATGTTGCCTGACTGTCTCTGATTCTCTAATAAATGGGACAAAAGGCTAGACCTAGGGAGCAACCATCGAATTAAATCACTTTCTATTACAACCTAATTGCTGTTGTTTGTTCTGGGAACATCTTTTAATTACACACATACACTTTCTGCTTAAATGTCCATCTTACTGATGCATGTAATTTCGGCTGTAGCTCTGAGGATGAGAAAACTGTATGCAGTTGTGCCATGTTTATAAAATACAAAAGTCATAACATTTATCAAACAATTTATTTTCATTCTCCTGTGGTTTCCTGTTTATGATGGCAGGAAGTGCATTTGCCCCCATGTAGTCATATTTCTCAAGCTAGGAAATTGCAAATGTGCTCAATTATGGTAACTGTATTCAGTCCATAACTGGAATTACAAATCTATGTGTGAAATTGTTGTACTTTAATTGTACTTATAGTGTAATTGTATCTGTCATTAAAATGTGTTGATCATTCCTGCCATGAATATGGAAGGTTGAAATTCATAGCAATCCAAACTGGCCTTAGTAATTTTGATGCCTCTGTTGTTACATTCTGGGAGTGAGGGTAAGAGCAGTGACACGCTTTAAAAAGAACAAGCTGACAGCCAACTACACCTAAATGTCTCCAGAAACAAAGCTTTAAATGTTTGCTTGTCTTTCAGTGTGCCCTCCTGCACTCCCTTTGCTGGATCAGACTGAAATTCCAGAATGCTCACTTTTCCAAAAGCAGAATTTCATCAATAAGCAAACAGGTATACACTGTGTTGATCAGAAAAAAAAATCAAGCTGGCCATTTGAAGTTTCCTCACTCTTGCTTTAGCTTCTATTCTAATTTGTACAGAAGGATAATTTTTGCTGCTGAAAATAAAGACTCTTTAATTTACAAATTTCAATACAAGCCTGTTCCAGTTTATCCTGTTTGATAATTGCAGGTGACTTTTAAAATCTTCTCTATCACCACTCTCCACAAGGGTACTGCTTAAGTTTCCAGTTTATGTTTTAGTTAACAATCTTAATTGAATGAAGTAAATTTTAAATTGCGGTCGCAATTTAATTAGATGTAAATATGAAGTTTACCACATGGTGGTGCTCCAATCATAGTTTTAATGTTTGCGGCTACAGTAAACTTGAACGGAAGCATTCTTAGGCATGCAACAGTTGCTGTTCATTGTGATGCTTAGTGCTTTGTGTTATTGTGCTATAGATTAACATAAAATATTATTATTTGGCAAGCACTGAAACAAGTCTTAACAATAGTTAGAAGCACTGTAGCCCTGACAAATGCAAGTGTTAAAGGAGCTATTTTGCTAACAGGTGGCTCTGGGGCAAATTGTTAAATAGGGGAATGGCTTAGCTGACAGATAAAATACATTTTCTTTCTTTCTAGGGTTGTGCCATAATAGTTGTGATTGAAGTCACTGGTGATGTCTGGATTTGAATATGGAAGATGGAAGGCAAAACTTTTAGTTCACAATACAAAGATGCTCAGAGGTGGGCAGCACACGTGGTGCAGGGAACAGAACAACTTGAGCTCATGGCTGCCTCGGTTTCCTTCCAAATCCAAAACACAGGGAGTTTGGTAGATCAATTTGCCACTGTAACTTGCCCCTGGTGCAATGATGAGTGTTAGAATTTGGGAGGGAGTTGGCAGTAATGTGAGTAGGGAAGCAAAGTAGGCAAGGACAGGAATAATATATACATGGGTGCTTGATAGTCAACAAAGACTCTTTAGGAAGAGGGACTTGTTCCCATGATATACCTACCTCTCAATGAATCTACAAGACCGTGCAATTGCTCAGAATGTGAGAAGTATACTGCATCTGAAAGTGAAAGCAAGGTGAATATTTTCAATGAGACTCTGTTAAAGCTGTTATTTTAGTTAGTAACCTCACATTGAAGTTTCACCAAACTATTTCAATAACGATGTTTTATTAAAATGGCAAGATGACAGTGAGCACTTTCTTTCATTTATGTTTGAAGAAAATGACAATCTAGTGTTGAACAAGTAAGTGTGATTCATTCAAACCGAATAAACTGACTGGCCAAGCTGAGATTGATCTAGTAAACCCATGTTGCAGAAATACAGTAGCTACAAAGATTAGATTTTAAATAACGTAATTGGCAACAACATTTAAATTAATGGATAGAGGTTAAAATGTGAAGCAATTGGTCAGTTCAGTTACTGAATAGAACCGAGGTAAAGTTTTTAACAGGAAAATCATACAACATATTCAAGCATTCTGATTGATTTGGAGTGAGTGAGTGAGTGAGTGAGTGTGTGTGTGTGTGTGTGTGTGTGTGTGTGTGTGTGTGTGTGTGTGTGTGTGTGTGTGTGTGTGTGTGTGTGTGTGTGTGTGTGAGTGTGAGTGTGTGTGTGTGAGAGTGTGTGAGTGTGAGTGTGTGTGTGTGTGTGTGTGTGTGTGTGTGTGTGTGATCAACCCTAATGAAGAAGGCTCCATAGAAATCAAATACATACAATTAAGTTAACAGAAAATATTAGCATATTTCAAAATGCTGCCTCCTTCATTTCCAAATTCCCTCGTAGACTCGTAATTAATTTTAATCCTAATTGCAGGTGTGCAATTTGTGGCAGATATGGACGTGCCCAGGGATGTGATGAAGGTGGTTGAAACCATTGTGGTTAGATGAGGCACACATCATATAGCTTGCAACAATACAGGAATAAACATGAACTCAGCCAGGGCAGAAGAAGCTGTCAGCAGAGTGGGACAAGACTTTTGATGTCAATCCATGAGAAGTAATTATGGGTTGCCAGGTGTGTACAATGCATTAGCCTTTTGTGTGGGCTAAAGGTGAAGCCTTATACTTTGCTCTAGGCAGCACACCTGTGGTAAAGTACGTGTGAGTTTAATAAACTTCATTTTTTGTTATATTTAAAACTTAATTGGATTACAATTCAAGTTATTACAAGAACTGTTGAATGCAAGGAGCAATTTTCAAAACTCTGGGATTTCAGATACTAAGATTAATGGAAGCTACAATCTACTGCAGAGTGTTATTTTGTGTTGTCTTCTGGTTGCCCCGGAGTGAATTGAGGCCGAAGATTTCAGCTGTCCAACTGCCTTATGGTAAAGCTGTCTATTTCTGATATACTTCGGAATCATCTGGTTAAAATCCATTAACAAATTACATTTGGAGCAAGGCTGAGCACGCTGCCCAGCTGAAGCTTTCTTGTTCTAGCTAGATGACCTCAGTCTCAGAAAATGCAGATACTGCCCAAGTCTGACATTCCAAAATCACCTGCTCATCGTTTATGTTCTCACTGATCTGTGATTGCTCCCCGGCACCACAAATCTTTACACTCCTCCACAAACCTATCCCTGGTTTGACCTGCCAAATCTCATGCCTGATAATCACTTCTGAAATTCCCCTCTTGATTGCCTTCAGTAGCAGGAAGAAAGAAGCTGCTATCCTCAGCCGGGGTACAGTAGACTTCTGTGTGTGGGTCCGCTGCTACAAAACTTCTGAGAGCGCTCAACATGCAGTGCTGCTCTCCTTTCAGGACATTCTCGGCTATAACAAGGTTTCAATCCTGAGAATTGTTTGTAGCCCAAATTATTCCGAAGTCAGAACTGAACAAAATCCGTACGATCACAGACAGCTCTGATGGGACAGCAAGCAGGCGCATGAAGAACAGCTTCCAGCTGGCCTCACTGACTCAGTGACTAAGTGAATGAATCAGCTTGGTGCTCCCAGCTCTCTGATTGTTCCAGCTTGTAGAGAGGAGATATTGAGGGGAGAGAAGGCATGTGGAAATGCCCCATTTCCACCCAGCAGGGGATGCCTAAGGTCCCTCTGCAGCTGGGAAATCCACCCCACCAGTCTCTTAGGTGGGTGTCCGTAGAAGTCACGTGTAAATGCATCGGAAGTAGCTCAGAGAGGTTCCCTAGTCTACTATTGGGAAAGGGTGTGTTATATTTTGTGGAAGGGTTCGACAGGGGAAGTTTGAAATTTAGTAAAGTAAAATAAAGTATTGAATTGAACCCTACAATATACTATGGAGTTGTGACAGGCTGTATACACTAATGGGAGAACTAAGATCTGGTGGGGAGGGGGGTCACTGTTTAAACAGAAGTTACCTAATTCAGGCAAAACTGAAATAAAAATGTATTTCCCTCAGAGGATACCATCTTTCTAAATCTCATCCTCAAAGGGGCGGTGGATATATCGTATACAATATGCTAAGGTAATGGTAGGCAGATTGACGAGGGGTCAGAAAGATTAGCAAGTGCAGGTAGGAATATAGAGTTAAGGTAAGAGTCAAATCAATCACGATCTTATCAAATGCTGAGCAAGTTTGAAAGGCTAGATGGCCTTCTGATGCTTCTAATTCATATGTTTGTATGTAGGCCTTGCCAATGGTGGTTCGGCTATTCAACTGTATTTGTCTTTCACTGGAGTACTTGCTAAAAGCCTTCAGTTCCCTCTCCAAGTTTACAAATCTGAAATTGCAGCTGTTTGAAATCTGAAGTCGCTTCCATTTCTTTCTGCATTATAGTCACCTCCCACTTCAGCATCTGCTTTTATTAAAGTTATTTGAGGAGTACTTCGGGATATCTTACATGAAATGTTCAATGTAAGTGAAGATCATTGTAGTTTGGGATCTTACTAAAAATCAATGGTTTCTTTCAATGATGCAATGATTTTTTTGTAGCCAACAAATCACATTTTCCACTAGACCAAAATTATAAACTTCATATTCTCTATCCTTCAATTGCAACAAAAGCAGACAACTTCTACAAAGAATAATAAAAATTAAAAAAAACTGTGTGAAGTACAATAGAAAATGCTGGAAACACTCAGCAGTTCGGGCGGGATCTGTGGAAGGAGAATTCGAGTAATGGCAACTCTGGTAAAGCATCCTTAACCTGAAACATTAACCTTCCCCTTTCGCCGATGACACCTGCCTGTTGTTTCTCGCATTTTCTGTTTTCATTATCTGAACAGACTACAACAAAATAGTTTTCTCTCTTTGAGATAACAAACACATCTGTAGCAAACTCAGAGAATGAAAATGGGGAGATCACAAATGCATTGCCATGAATCTAGAGTCTGTCCTATTCTTGTTTGATTTCCCAGGCTGTTAAGAAAAAATTGGAAGGATTCTTCATCGGCTATCCTTTGGAGTCAAGGGTTTCCCATTTCTCTTCTAGTTCCCAGGGTTCTGAGATGCGTTGCACTTCGGGAGATCAATTGTAAAGGGCAGGTACATAGTTAATGGCAGGACCCTGAACTGGGATCTTGAGGCCTGGGATGAAGCCAATGCAGAATTTGGAGATTCCACCACAAGGGCAGGGGGTGCTTGATAGGGAGAGAATGTCTGGAATATGGTATACCCCTTTTACTGAGTTTTCAATGAAGCTTTGACATTTTCTGTGACTCTCCAGATGTCCCTTCACTTAGTTTGGTTATAGACCAGGAACTCCTGAGATTTGGCAAGGCGGATGTGTTGTTTCCAGAAGGCTTTAAGAACATCCGTGGAGCTTTGCACCTCCCTTAATGGTAACTTATTTCTCAATTCTGAAGTTCTGCCACTGCAGCCAGTTCTTGTGGCCAATATGGAGATTTAATAGTTCTGCTGTCCAAACTTTTGATGCACATTACGCTTATCTGCAGGAGTTGCTTGCCCCACTGATTCCCCCCTCCCTTTCCCCTCTGACGCTGAGCTGCCCAGCAGTCTCTTACCTTCTTGCATTAGCCAATAGGCCCATTCAAGCAATTGAGGTAGCACTGACAATGTGTCAAAGAGCTTGGTCTGCTGAATAGCATGAAACACAACCATGCCTTTAGGGTACAAGCATAGGAGTAGCCTCCGAAGCTCTCCCAAGCTATGTCCTCACTCAATTCTAAGGCATTTCACAGTGAACACCTGTCCCCACTTGTCTCCGGTCTCCAGCAAAACTGCTATGCGCTGAAGGGTGGCAACTCACAGAGTCCCAGAGCACCACGGCACAGAGACAAACCTTCAACACATCTAATATTTGCCAGTCTGGTTTTCTGGTTGGTTCCATCTCCCTGCACCCAGACCACAGTCCTCCATAGCTCTCTCTATCTAACTCATCCCTCCTACGTAGCCCTACATTTTCCTAACATTTGTGCCTATCTACGAGCTCCTTAAAATGTACAGTATCTGTCTCTACTGCCACCCCTGGCAGGGTGTTCCATGCACCCACCAATCTCCCTATCAATAACTTACTTCTGACATCCCCCTCCTACTTTCCTCTCATCATCTTAAAGTATGTCCTCTCGTATTAGCCATCCTGCCCTGGGAAATAAGTCTCTGACTCACCACTTGATCTATGGCTCTTAAGCTCTCATGCATCTCTACCAAGTCACCTCTCATCCGCCTTTGCTTCAGAGAAAACTCCTAGCTCACCCGTCCTATCCTCAGAAAGCAGTTATGATCTAGAAATAGGGTTCCCAACTTTTCTCATGAAACGGAGCAGTACCATTAAGCAAGGGATCTGTGGACCCCAGGTTGGGAACCCCAGATCTAGAAGGAAGGTGAAATTCTTTCGACAGACAAATGGTCCTCTATTTCTCCTTTGCTCTCAGTTCCACGAGTAACCAAGCAGGCTTGGAATATGAACAGTGCCTTTGTGAAAATGCAAATCAACAAAACAATATCTAGTAAGCATGAAAACACATTTTCATACTGGGATATCCAGTAATTAAAAACTTTATAAAATAATTAAATCAACGTTGTGATAGAACTCATGGACAGCTCTGCCTGCCCCTCCCCAATATAGACTTTCTTACCTATTGATCTAGTTCTGAGAACATCAAAGTCATGCTTCCAGCACATTCCCAGCTTTACCTCGAACCAATATTGTTTCATAGACTGACTAGCCAGAATCCTCCAAAAGCAACATGACAAGCTAATTTCATAGAAAAAGAAATATCTGGATTTCTGACATCAAAAAAAAAAATCAGTATGTTGAAGAACAAGTAAAACTTATCTTCATGCCAACAGTTCTAGGATTTGGACTCGTGACCCAGATAGGAAGGGATTCTGACAGTAAAATTAACAGGCATTAGTGTTAGAATACTTTGAGGCTCTAGATAAAGATGGTTAGGTTGGTACAGCAGCTGTCATGCATAAAGTGGACCTCAGTCTTGGATTTTACAGTGTGGAGGAGATGCATCACCAAGAAGATGTTACATGTTGATAAGTATTACTTAAGCAAAAATTGCAGCATGACAATCATAAACAAGTTCACAATCTAGTCTATCTCATGTTCCAAACCAAAGTAGCATAAAAGGAGGGATGTGAAGAAGCAAAGGAAAACATTATTTACAATTTTACCTGGAAGAAATTAATGTTCAAGAGCCAGCAACTTGATGCTTGTGTCTGTGTTTGACAGGAAGACTGAAGGGTGTGTTGTACTGCAGTAGGTGCATTTCATACACAAGAGTATAACCTACCTTAACAGGGTGGACTGTAATTTGTTATCTTGTCAATATTGGTATGTTCATGAAGCAGTAATTTGTCTTTGCAAAACTTCTGTCAGAGCCTGCAGGACATGCAATGCTGAAGCAAGGATATGGAAGCATAATTAACACTGCATCTTTGGCAAGTTTAATAGGTGGGTGATGAGAAACTGTTCTACATAATTTACCTTCTTGACTTAATATTAATTACTGCTGAGCATTCAAATTTTTCATACTCAAACAGATATTATGGAATCATAAGATACTTCCTCATCTGCTTCTGTTCATCATTACTTTTTCAGTCAGTCTATACAAAAAATGTCTATTTTTGCAAAAAACTAAATATTAAGTTTTCACTATAAAATTTATCCTTGCTGCCCCTTGGGATTGGGTGTGATGCTTTTTCCAAATTTGTCCTCCATAAAAACAAATACTGGGCAAAATCTAAAACATATGTTCTACTTATTTCTATGCCCAGCAAGTTAGGTTAAACACTGACCCCAAACTCAACGCTATGACTGCTTTTTAAACTGTTTGTGCCTTAATCAGAATAAGCTTATTTACTCATCCCGCTCTCTGCAACCAATAAAATAGATCACTTGGCAAAACTGGCTAGAAAAGAAGATGTATATAACAAAAAAAAGAAATAAAACTCACCAGCTGAGAGACTTAGACAAGCTGCTGTCCAACTGCTAAGATTGTCCTATAATTTATGGTTGTGAGTTCAGGGCCCAATGTTTACTGGCATTGCGTGTTCAGATTAATTAGCTGTCAACAAGCTCATTCGCCGAGATCTGTACGCCACCTCCGAGGAAAACTCTCCTGGATATTCTACATCCCGTTCAAACCAACTGCATGCACTTCAGGTAGAACTTTTATGCTATATAGATATATTACACTTATCTTAAACTATCTACTTCCTGACACATTTTTTTCATTATGCATTCTTAAATTCTCTTTTTAACTTCAGGTCCTGGATGAGAAAGATAATAACTTCTAGTTTTGTTTTTTCTCTGTTGGTTACTGAAGGAAAATTCATTGTGTGATAGAAACATTTTAGTTTTTCACCTCAATGCAGAGGAGGAAATTTGCATGCTATTAATAAAGATATCCTCACTGAGCCAAGCACTGATCATATTTTTCTAACATAAACCACGAGAGAAAGTGAAACTTCCCTTCATTAAAGAAGATGCATTGATGATTGTGAATGATGGTAAATCAGATTGAACTTTTCATACTCCTACTTACAAAATATTTTCTGAGTTCATAATTTAATTTGGTCCCTAATTTTATAAGTTGATTTCTATCCATTTCTGCCCACTCTGCACTCAGGTGTTTGCCAAACCAGATCTTAACAACAAAAACAAAATTCACAGAATACCGAAGAGCGTGGCCAGGAGCCCTTTGTCCCACATTGTCTGTGCTGTCTCTGAGGCCAATTTAAGTTGTACATCTCCCTATCTAAGGGCTGTATCCCTTGATTCCCTGTCTGTTTAAATGTCTGTCTACATGCATAAGATGCCTAAGGTGCCTGTATGTCAGCAAGGACCCTAGCAAATTTCTACAAGTATATAATGGAGAGTATTTGGACTGGTAGTATCACTGTCTGATATAGAGGCACAGGATCAGAGAATGATACCGAGGGTTAAAGTCTCAGCCAGCTCCATCACAGCCACAAGGCCCATTTCACCCCCCGCCCCACCCCGTCCTACACCAGTGAGGACATCTGCAAAGGCCAGTTCCTCGAAAAGGCGAAATCCATCATTAAGGACCCTCCTCTTCTCATTACAATGAGGGAGGTGTTACAGGAGCACGAGGATGTACACTCAACGTTTAAGAACAGCTTCTTCCCTCGCCCCTGCCATGAGATTTCTGAATGGTCCATGAACCCATGAACACCATTTTGCTTTCATTTTGCCCTTATTTACTTCTTTTTTAATGTATTTTTTACTATAACTTAGAGCAATGTTTTATGTATTTCACTGTTGCCATAAAATAACAAATTTGAGATGTCCTTCTTCTTCAAAGAAAGGGGCTTTCCTTCTTCCATCATCAACATTGCCCTCACCAGCATCTCCTCCATTTTACGCACATCTGCCCTCAGCCCATCCACCCGATACCCACCAGGGATTGTGTTCCTCTTGTCCTCACCTATTACCCCACCTGTCTCTGTGTCAAGCACATAATTCTCCGTAACTTCTGCCGTCTCCAATAGGATCCCAGCACCAAACACATCTTACTGTCCCCTCCCACTTTCCGCTTTCCATAGGGATTGCTCCCTACGCAACTCCCTTGTCTCCCTCTGGTAATTATTTCCCTCCTGGCACTTATCCTTGCAAGTGAACCAAGTGCCACACCTGTCCCTACACAACCTCCTCATTATCATTCAGGGCCCCAAACAGTCCTCCCAGGTGAGGCAACACTTTACCTGCAAGTCTGGTGGGGTCACCTACTGTATCTGGTGCTCCTGGTGAGGCCTCCTGTATGCCAGGGAGACCCAATATAGATCGGGAGAGAGCTTCGCCGAACACCTACACTCCATCTGTCAGAAGAAGTGAGATCTCCTGTTGGTCACCCATCGCAATTCTACTTTCCATTCCCATTACAGCATGTCAGTCCATGGTCTCCTCTACTGCCACGATAAAGCCTCACTCAGGTTGGAGGAGCAACATCTTATTTTCCTTCAGGTTAGCCTCCAACCTGATAACATGAACATCAATTTCTCAAACTTCCAGTAATGCACCATTCCCCATTCCCATTTCCCTCTCTCACCTTTATCTCCTTACCTGCCCATCACCTCTGTCTGGTGCCCCTCCCCTTCCCTTTCTTCCACGGCATTCTGTCTTCTCCTATCAGATTCCCCCTTCTCCAGCCCTTTATCTCTTTCACCAATCAACCTCCCAGCTCTTTGCTTTACCCCTCCCCCTCTCCCTGTTTCACCTATCACCTTCTATCTTTGCACTTCTTCCTCCCCACCCCCTACTTTCTTACACTGACTTCTCATCTCTTTTTTCCAGTCCTATTGAAGAGTCTTAACGTTGACTGTTTATTCTTTTTCATAGATGCAGCCTGGCCTGCCGAGTTCCTCCAGCATTTTGTGTGTGTTACTTTGATTTTCAGCATCTGCAGATTTTGTCTAGTTTGTGTAAAATATTTCACTACGTATGTCCCTGATAATAAACCTGATTCTGAAATGTTGCTATCATATCTTCTTCCAAACTAGCCACGTACTCCCTTCCTCATAAACAATGTCACAAACTGTGTCTCAGACGGCCTAATGCATACAGTATATTTGGCTGACATGTGAAATCCCTTGATCTAAATTTCTGCTTCTATGCCAGCTCAAGTAACCAGGCAGAAAAGCCAATCCAGATGAAGGGCTTTGATCTGAAACATCAGCTGTCCACTTCCCTCCAGATGCTGCCTGACCTGCTGATTTCCGCAAGCAGTTTGTATTTTTGGTCCAGGTTCCAGCATATGCAGGCTTTTATGTCTACAAAGGCCTTTTTGGTCAGTGTTTTAGACCGGAAACTAGGCAGTTGGATCCGGCTCACAATGAAGGCTTATAAAGTTCTTTCCGAATAGTCAAATCCGTTGCAATTGTAAGCAATATTAGTAGAGGAGCAAAAACAAGGAAACCATTCTATTTTCTCCATTATCCACTTTGAGCAGTGTAGCTGATGGGAAACTAAAATTTCAGCTATCATCTATAAGCAGATTGTCGAAAAAAATAAAGCTGTTAGAAGACAGCTTAATCTGAAAGAAGTTGCCCATAGCTAAACATTGGGATTAGTGTAAAAGTATAGGATGTTAGCGGTTATTGGGTTTTATTTTATTGCACATTGCCTAGTGCATTCCTCTGTCACAGGGGTTCTCAGTCTGGGGTCATGGACCCCTTGGTTAAGAGTAGGGATTCCATGGCATAACAAAGATTGGGAACCCCTGCTCTGCCACTCTCATCAAGGTTAAGAAATATTAGCACAAAGGGGACATGTAAAGAAAGAGCTTTTCTTACAATATGGGTTAATTATTTTGAAACATATAGGTACACATTAGCCTACAAAGTACTGATGGCACTATCATGAGGGCTCAGGATCACTACGTTATGAGACTGACAGAAACTTTGGGATTTTCATGCCTGTCCAGTTTAACACAGAAGTGGCGAAGCTTCTGTCGGCAGCTCGTTGTACTGCTGCAAGCTGCACTGCATGCGGCTTCTCCTGTGCAACCATGGGAAACAGTTAGAGGTGGACGGAAATCAAACTGCTCACACGAGTCCTGCTGCAAAATATCCTGAAAGTCTCACATTTAGCTGCAAGAAATCTTTTGAGTCTTTAATGGCATGCTTAGCCTTGACTAATGTTTGGCAGACTACATAGGCCTAGAAGGCTAATATTATGCAAACAGAATATAATTTACTATATGATTCAAAATATAAAGCATTTAAACATTTTTGTTTGACTTTATTTGAAATATTTCAGTTTTGTTCATCACATTCTTCATCTAGTGTTTCACATTATGCTGCATGATGAGTTGGATGGGTCATCATTAATGACATTGAAGCCTTGCTGTTGATTTCCGATTTTGTACTAGATTTTCTTTAGTTGGGGATCTTTTTGCTGTTTCAGTTATGTTTATGACAAAACTATCACATTTCCTACTGAGCCAATTGCTTTAAGAAACTGAGTTTCATCAGAACTTCTCACACTCACCCAGGTTTCTCTACAAAAAGGTGTAAACAAACAAGAAGATATTCAAGTAAATTTGCAGACCAATTGAATGAATGAATGGGGAATGGAAATCATCTTTTATGCCTAATTCTAATTTTAGGCAAGATTACACACTGCTTTCAGAATCAAATTCCATTCAGATGTTTCAAAACCATTATGCAGATACATATAATCAGTGGGCAATACTTTTGCAAGATTTGGTGCTAGCAGACAGATTCTTGTATCCCCCACCACCATTACCATGTTCCAGACAGACTTCAAATTTGGGATGTCAAACTATTTTGAACATTTCCGCACTGGTGATTGGAAGCTGGAATGTTACAACAATAGTAGTACCGTGGAGAGCATTCTAACTGGCTGCATCCCCCTCTGGTATGGGGGGGGGGGGGGCAGGCACTGCACAGAGTTACAACGTGTTACAGAGAGTTGTAAACTCAGTCAGCTCTATCATGGGGACCAGCTTCTCCATCATCCAGGACATCTTCAAGGAGCGATGTTTCAAAAAGGCAGCATCCATCATTATGGGTCCCCATACCTCAGGACATGTCCTCTCCTCATTGCTACCATCAGGGAGGAGATACAGGAGCCTGAAGGCACAGAATCAACGATCCAGGACAGCTTCTTCCCCTCTGCAATCTCATTTCTGAATGTGGATGTTCTACCCATGAACACCACCTCATTAGTTTTTGTTCTCTTTTTGCACTACTTCCTTAATTTAACTTTGATATATTTAAGTATATAAACTATACTTTACAGTTTTTAATTGGTATATATTGCAATGTACAGCTGCCACATGACAACAAATTTCCTGACATATGCCAGTGATATTAAACCTGATTTTGATTTACAGAAGGATGGGAATTTGTCTTGGAAGTGATGGACTAATGTATAGTAGTGAATTGGGAGTGTTTTATCCCTTCAGTCCCAAAATTGCTTCCATTACTGTCAATGCTTGTGATCACCAATGAAGTGAGAAAACTTCAGGAGATAAGTTGAGGTGGGTGCTGTGCTACTGGTAAACCCCAAGGATTCTTGCTCACCTGACAAATGAAGGCATAGTTTGCACCAAACAGTTTAAATGTTGATGGGAAATTCTAAATAGCTTAAGTCTTAAGTGGAAAGTATGGTGCGGAACTGTTTCTGCAATAATTTACAGAGCAGCAGTTGTATTCAAAAGCATTAACAGGGATTCCAGATGCCTTGTGATAATTGCAAATTTGTTAACAGCAAATAGTAAGTGCAAATCAAAAGGTTCAAAAGCTGGGACGAATGTCCTGATTTAGTGATATGCCTATAGATAATCTTAAATAAGTTCTTGCAGTTAGGCTTTGCACAATTATCTGTGAAATTATTATTTGATTAGTGTTCTGAACATGACCAACAGGTGTCTCTGCTTTAACAGAGATTTTGGTTGGACTTCAGCAGCATTTTTAAGTGACAGATGGACAATTGTGACATATGGGCTCGATTCCCAATTGCTGAGATAATCTGGAAACTAGTAACATGCTGGTAAACCTCCTAGAAAGGCCAGTGTAAAAATTGATCAATTACCCATATAAAACATACTCCTTCAGGACCTCATGTACCAGCCAAGACATCTGTTCCCATAATACAGGATGCAAAATCAAATGATGCCTTATTTAGCTTGAAGACATTAATTTTGGAGATAGTAAAGTGAAATGCTTTGAAGCTATAAAATTATACCTATCTCACATTGAACAATACTGCCTCAATCTCCATCTGTTAAATGTAATAGTTTTAGCACTTTTATTGCCCTTTGAGGGGCCAGTTCATTTGTGCTCATTGAAGATTGTGTTTTATTTCTCATTATTTATAGCGATTGAGAAGTGCTATTTTAGATTTTTAAGCTAAGTGATGTTGTTGACAGAAAGTTGGATTGCATATGTATGCTTCAAAAAATATGCAATCATCTTTGCATACATTAATCTTCACCATATGATGGGCATTTTCAACCAGTGAGAAGAAAATATACATCTTCCCTCTTAGTGTGAGGTTTCGAAAGAATGCTTTTTACCCACTTGACTTAAGCAACATTGAAAGGAAATAATGCACCAATTTACTCTGTCCAAAGTAGACAAGCCATTATTTTAAGAATTATTCACCCCTCTGGCATACTATTTGTAAAAACCTATTTATTTCCTTTCAACATCCCTCTCAGCATCATGTTTAACAACATAAATGATACAAATACACAATATAGCTATTAATCCCACCAGAATGATGTTAAAAAATTCATTTGGTAAAGGTAAAAATTGTTGACTACTCAATTTAAAAATAAAACAACAGTTTTATTAATTAGTGAAATTATTTTGAAGAAGATGGCTAAAGTGCTTAGTTTGATAAGCACCTGAGGAACATGTTTGTATCACTAGGCACACAGTACAAATTTTAGTTGAGAGAGATCACAAAAAGCAGTGATACATTCCTCAGTTTATTTCCATTTTAGTTAAATTAATTTGCAATTTCCCACTATCATTCCACTTATCAAATTTGAAAATCTATTGCAAATTGTCATGTGAAATTTCTTTATTGCTAAAGACTAATTTTTGCAATTTTCCTTGTGTTTATTTTTATTATTATTATTTATACTCACATCCTTGAACCAGCAATCAACCAAACATTTTATGGTGAGCAAATTAGAATATCACATAAATAGACTGAGAAATTACAACAGCTAACACAGAATATGCTTTCCTCCAGCTTTTAATTTGTGGCAATATACAGCAGAGGAAAGAAGCTACATTAATTTTCCTCACTTTAATTTATATTTAATGAGATTCATTAAATGGGAGGGAGGAAACTTTAAATTACAAACTTCTAATGAGTAGATGTTATGTTGGTCCTGATTGTCCTGTGAGTTTTTAAATAATTCAGTCTGGTATCTGTTGGTCCTCAATGCTATAATTTCTTCACTCCCTCTGCTCCTCTAACACTAATTTAACTCACCCTCAAGCTCCAAGAGTTCATTTGCAAACTAGCTCCAGTGTCCCTTGAGACCCACGATGGAGTCTAAAGAGATCTTTTCAATTTTACCTTATCATGCACAGTTCAGCCACGTAATCATGAGCTCTACAGATTTACAATGAGAATGCTGCTTCCTGTTATTGTGATATGCTCATCAAAGCAATGAGCATAAAACAACAAAAGGGAAATGGAGCATTCTTATTGGTCCTCAATACCACCTGGAGGTACTTCTTGATTTGTCATATATCCTTTGAAAACCCTCACTGACTGGAAATCCATACCCGATCAGTGGTGTTAGATATGCAATTTAATCCCAAAAAATTATTGTTATATGCCTTTGAAATGCAACACATTGATTTCCAAGACAGAATGTAATACATTGATATATACAAAGTTATTGATGGAAAGTAATTTGTTCCATGTGCAACATTTGATATATCTGCTGTGAAGCCATTTCTATTGTAAACGAGATATAAGACCATAAGAAATAGGAGCAGAATGAATGGAGCCATTTGGTCCATTGAGTCAGCTCCACCATTCCATCATGGCTGATTTATTAATCCTCTTAGCCCTAGTCTCCTGCCTTCTCCTCACAGCCTTTTAGGGTCTGACTGATCAAGAACCTATCAACCTCCACTTGAAGTGTATCTGGTGACTTAACCTCCACAGAAGTCTGTGGCAATGAATTTCACAGATTCACCATTCTCTAGCTAAAGATTTTTTTCTCATCTCTGTTCAAAAAGGATGACCTTGTATTCTGAGGCAATGCCCTCTGGCCCTAGACTCCCCCTCTAAAGGAAACATCCTCTCCATGTCCACTCTATCTAGGCCTTGAAATATTTTTTCCTATGAGATCCCCTGGTTATTCTAAACTCCTGTGAGTATACCCCAGAAGCATCAAACACTCCACAAATTTTAAACTCTTTCATTCCTGGGATCATTCTCATAAATCTCTTTGGAATCCTTTCCAACGCCAGCAGATTCTTTCTCAGAAATGGGGCCAAAAACTGCTCAAAGTCACCAAATGTGGTCAGAAGAAATTATCTTTTGGAGGGTGAGAAAATAAATCTTTTAATTTCAAATCAATGTTATACCTGTAAAAAGATTCTCTAGCCAATATACAAAGGCCACATTATACAGAGTTGTTCTACTAGGACTGGTATAAATTTAGTAAAATCTGTAGGATAGATGGAAATAAAGGAAGAAAGAACTTGTATTTCTACAGTACCTTCCAAATGCGTATGATACTCTGTACTTCCTATCTAATTCATTAAATTTGTATCTAGATTTTTGCTTTATGAGCAAAAGCAGCAGCCTTATCATACATTTTTGGGTCCACAAACAGCACATGAGATAACTGATTAGATAATTTGCTTTGGTTGTGCAGAATATGTGTAATACTTTGCAACCCCTCTGAGTAGAGGTATGGGATCCACCTCCATCAACGTGTCATTAGCCGAGATATCAGCTTCAAATATAAAGTTTATATAAACTCTGGAGGCAACGGTGTTTAAAATCAAATCATAACCTGACCATAGGAGCCAAATCATGCATCGCTATGTGCATGGTGGGCTAATGGACTTAAATGTTAACAAGTAGGTGTACTTTATTGAGTGACACACCTCCACTGAAGGTTTAATTTACTAAATCTTAAAATGTTGTCAACTCCACTATCAATTCCATTTTAAAGAACTGACAATTATTTTAAGTATTCACCTTATGAGGTGTAATGGAATGACAGACTTACATCTACATTGGGGCTTATACAAATGAAAAGTATCCTCCTTGGAGTTGTATTACCAACTCACTGTTTTTTTTGTTTGAAATCTAGTCATATTTGTAAAGCAGAATATGCAAATAAACAGTCAACAATACAATGACTCAAAATCAACTTCAGTTAAAAATATAGAAAGGCATTTTAATTCACTTTTTTCCATTTCTGTTCTTTTACCTTCTCTATTGTGTGTCTTTCCTATCTTAAGTTGCTTTGTAATCCTTAACCCATTTATACTCAATCGAATTCGGATTATTTTATTTATTCCCTAAATCTTGGAATGAGCTGATTACAGAAATTGTACGTAGAATGCAATGAAGGCTTGTATTTAAAATAAAAATAAGGACAATTTCAATGCTGTAGTTAAATGCATATATCTATTATTACAAAATTAAAGAAAAAACATTTATATATTGCAATACAGCATTAAAGTACATTAAAACAGTAGGTATACTGAACCTATAGCAATGATGGTTTCAAATTGATACCTGTATTGCTTTTAAAGATGGTTTAAGAGCCATTTTAATTTTATTAAATAAAATATGTGGAAAATTAACTTGTAATACTTAGAGAAAATAATGTACTAAAAAAGAATTAACACATTGGAAATATATATTTATTAAAGAATATTCCAATCTTTGCAGAACTCAGAAATGACTCTATGAGAAGCAATTAGCCCACATTCAATATTTTGGACCGACAAGACATTGAATATTATTACCACACAAAGATGATCTCATATTAAATCTCTAATTGTTCAGCCATTACAATATTTTTCATAAATTAAATGATCAGTGGAATATTACTTCTGTTTAACTGCAATGATGACATTCCAGCTGTTAATCTTCTTGTGCATCATCACGTCAAATGCTTCAGAATTCACGCTATGCAAATTAGCAATGTAGAAACTTCCAACATTAATACATGAAATTCCTACATACATTACTATAATTTGAGAGAATTCTTAGGTTTATTACAATAAGCAGGTCAGTACTTCCACCCAAATAATGTGCACAATATTTTCAGATGAGGCGTTACTTACCAATATTCACGCCTTGGAACTTCAAGGCCAGATTTGCTGTTATATGTGATGCTGCAATGGTCATGTAAGAAACCACAATGGATAATTTAACCAGCACCACAGTAGCTTGTAAAGCTTCTGTGTAACACATGTATTTTGTCCATTGTATGAACTCATTCCAAGGAATAGGAGAAATCTTTTTAAAATTTATATAAACACTGCAATGATTCCAGGAGATCAGTGTCTGATTTGAAATTGATCAGCAGAAATACTAAAAAAATTTTTAAAAAAGGATGCAATGAAACTCCTTAACAAGTATGGATAAAGTACATCTAAAGCTGTAATTTAACCATTAGCTTTTGTAGATGATGGGATATTAATGCAGAACAGGTACGAAATATTTAAGCTGCATTCTAATATTCCGTGAAATTTGGGGGTCACATAGTATTAACAGAAAATACTTTATATTATGTATTTTTGTTATTTTTTTTGCAAAATTGGTACATTTATAGAGCATTGAAATAAGCAAGCACCTAACAATGAGTACAAGGCACATCACTAAAATGATGTAACGAATAAATGCATTTGAATGTATAGTGACATGGGCTACATTTTGCATGGTATGTCTCGTTATGACAGGTTTAAATGATTTTTTCAGCCATTTCCATTGGCATCTTTCATGGTGAGTGGGATTAATATCATTTAGATTTTTAGTTTAGTGGCAGAATTAATGCAAATATGGGCTGATGGAAATTATTGCAAATTTTTCATTTTTATAAGCAGCCTATATAAATCTTGATCCAAGTGTGATCCTGATCTAAGCATAACATTTCTTTGAAAACCAGTTATGCATTTATCAGCATTCAATAGTGTATTGTATCAGATACAAAAAGCTTAAGTGTTTAAACCTGAGAGCTAAGCATGCATAATCTTTTCTGATTTAAATAAAATGAATATCTTGCAGGTTACCTCATGTTAAATTTAACTTGGAGACTTTAAGCATTTTGTTGTAGGATGTAGCTTGTAACATTGATGCACTGCTAAATTATGCAAACCATATTAAAAGCTTCTTGCTGTTTGCAGAGACATATTTAAAATAATCTGCACACCGTACATAAAAACAAAATTAAATTTTCATCATCTGATCTACATTCACCTCGTCAGGAAAATATTCAAAAGAACAGGTTGCTGTACAAGCAACCATCGTTGTGAAGAATATGAGGATTATTGTTTTATTTTAGCAGGAGCATGCAGTGTGCTCACAGATCCCTGCTGATGTGAAAGCATAAATTTAAGTTTATTCTGGAAAATAAATGGGGGGCTAAATTAAATCCATGAACAAAGCTACATTCAGACGCTTTGTTCATTTGTATTTATCAGTGGCTTGTTTGCCTATTTTCATTAGCAAAAGCAATTCTTCTGCTAACTGGGTGCCTCAATGGGCTAGTGATTTCTTTGAAGTGACAGTCTGTAAATATGCATAAAACTGGATGCAATTAGCTACTCTGTGGTTCATTGCAGTCTGATTTCCATTGGCAAGTTTACATACAGTGTTGATAAGCCACATTATCTAGGAAATTGGCTGCTGAAAACACCACCTCTGATTGCCAGCAAAGGTTCAAGATAACACAGTGCTGAAGGGAAATATAATTGAGGTTGAATATGTTAACCAAGGTGTCACATGCTTCTTGAAATGCTAATTTATCAGAAAGTTGGAATTTTTATTAATGCTTAGAATGTATTTATGCCACCTTAATGAACAGGATTTGGCAGCTTGAGACTCCGTCATTGTCATGCCTGTGAATTTTAAGGTAATTCCTCATTAGACACAGTTGTGTGAATATGTTTGTTCAGGGATTGAAATAAAAGATGCAATTTGCAAATTACAAATTGCATAAGATGCAGAATTATTCTTGCTGTCAAGCAAAACAATGACATATCAATAATGGGACACGTTTGAAAATGCTGTTAGATAATAACAACATATAGGTGTTTTCACTTCATAGGAGAGCACCTGGGATTATACAAGCAGTTCGCTGCCTTGCCATACCAAGCAATCAGACACTGTTCGTTCAAGTCTCACTCCAGAGGCTTGCTTGGGGAAAAATGCAAAGCTCCTCACTATTGAGGTAATTCCACAATGGCAGAGCTGCTTTCTTTCAGATGAGATCTGTGTATAACGTCATGAAGGGCAGAGATATGATGAATGCACTCAGCCTTTTTCTCAGGGTTAGGAGTCAAATCTAAAGGGCCAAGGTTTAAGGTGAGATTAGAGATATTTTAGAGGAATGCGTGGGTAATCAGAGAGTGATCAGTATATGGAATGAGCAGTCAGAGGAAGTGGTTGAAATGCATACATCTAAAGGATACTTGGACTGGTACATACTGTAGATAGGAAAGCTTTAGACAGATATTGGCCAACCACAAGCAAATGGGACCTAGCTTAGATGGGAATCTTGATTGGGATGGGCCAGGTGGGCTTGCTTCTGTGCTGTTGTACTTTGACTCGGAAAGCTTTTCTGCATGGTAGAGGCATCGATAACTAGAGGACTTAGATTAAGGTAAGTAAGAGATTTAAAGGAGGAAATTCTTCACCTAGAATGTGGCTGAAATTCAGAGTGTATTTGGGAGAACGGTGGAGACAGGGACCCTCAAAACATTTAATGAGTATCTAGATGAGGACTCAAATCATTAAGGCTAGGGACCAAATGGGATTAATGTAGATAAGTACTTGATGATCAGAATAGACAGGTGGACTCCAGGGCCCACTTAGCTCTAAGACTCTATAATTTATTATGTGTATTTTGGCTGACTCTTGGCATGGATTGCAATGATGGCTTAATAGGTTTGAAGAGCTTTGGGATCATCAAAGGCCATGAACGTAACTAAACAAATGTTTTTCTTTTGTCTAGTGTTCAACCTGTATTTATTTTTCCACAGTAGGTTACAATGAGGCACATAGGAACTTGACTTACTAACAAAACTGCTTTCTAAAATATGTTCAAATGTCCTCATCCTCTGATGACCTAATGCTTCTCAGCTGAATTCTGCTTGATTTGCAGGTTGTTGTGTCTTCAGAACGCATTGAAGCAGGACAAATATATGATAAGGGAGTACAATTACAAGAAAGTGCATATTTACAAGAACGTCCACTGTCCCTACAGGCCCCAAGGTGGCCTGATTCATTCCAGTGCTCAAGTAAGCAACGGGAGTGGCCTAATTGATTACTGCCCAGTGGCACTAACTTGAATAATCTTGAAGTGCTTTGAGCATAATGGTTTATTTAAAATCCCACCTTCCAGCTATATTGTGCCCTTTCTAGTTTGCCTACACCAATCCACTGATGATACCATAGCCTCGGCCCTCCACTTCAGGATGTTGCTCAATAACTTTGACTCAGCGTTTATCCCTCAGAGGCTGGTGGGTAAACTGCCTTTGGGACTCAACAACCTTCTCTGTAAATGGATCTTGATGGAAAGACCCCAGTCAGTCAGAGTTGGCAGCAACATCTGAAGCTCCATCACGCTGAGCACTGGTGCCCCCCAACCCCCCAGAGCTGTGTGCTCAGCCCACTGCTGTTCATGCTTCTGCCTCATTACTACACCGTGTCTTCAAGTTCACTGATGATACAAATTTGGTTGGCCTCATCAGCAACAATGAGGAGTCAGTAAACAGAGAGGAGGTAGAGAGGCCTATAATGGTAGTATAAGAACAACAGCCTGAGCCTCAAGGTGGGCAAGACAAATAGATGATAATGGCCTTGACGAAAGAACAAGTCGACCACTCTCTATTGCACATCAATGGCTCTGCCATGGAGAGAGGGAAGAGCATGGAGTCCCTTGGTGTGCACATATCGGATGATCTAACCTGGACCCACAAGACTTCCTCATTAGTCAAGAAAGCACAGACCCAACTACATTTTCTGAGGAGACTGAGGCATGCAAGGCTCCCTGCCCACACTCTAACAAGTTTCTACAAGTGCATCATCAAGAGTGTCCTGACTGGTTGCATGATCGTGTGGTACATAACCTGCAAGGCATCGGACCAGGAGACCCTATAGAGGGCAGTAAAATCCACTGAGAAGATCACACCTCCCCCCCCCCCCCCCCCATTTCTGTGATATTCACCAGCAGCGTTGCAGACAAAGGACCCAAAGTATCATTAAGGATCCCTACTGCCCATCCCACACTTTGACCCACTACTATCAGAAAGGAGGCACAGGACCATCAAGATTATGACTGGCTCTCTGGTAGCAGTTTCTTCTCCCAGGCCGAGAGTCTAATGAATACCCTGCCATCACTAGGGGAGTGAGTTGTTTACTGTTTACCAGTGCTATGCATTTCACATGCATTTTGAATTGAACTTTATTAACTTAATTATGGTAAGATTTTGTTACTGTATGTGATATATGTTTTGTGGGTGCACTATTGTCCAAAGGAATATTGTTTCATTTGGTTGTATATATGTGCAGTGTGGGTGGTGGGGTGGAGATACGTCTCTACCAAAGGAGGTGTAAGGAGCTCCTTCCCTCTGCTAGCCCTCAAGGCACCCTTGGGTGAGTTCTAGCACATACATAGTCCCCTGATCAGGATCACATGAAGCCATGGGAGCAGGTGGTGGATGGGTCAAATGAGCAGCTGGTGCATATCACAAGTCCTGGTTTTGTGACCACTGATGCCAGGCTCTGAAGAGTATTGATGATGGCTGGGGTCACCTGTCTTGTAAAGAAATTGGCTAGAAGAAGGCAATGGCAATCCGCTTCTGTAGAAAAATTTGCCAGGAACAATCACAGCCATAAGAAAATGATCACCTACGTCATACAACGTGGCACCAAATAATGATGATGATGATACGTATAGTCCAATGACAATAAACTTGAACTTTGCAAGAGATTTAGTTTGTAGGTTGAATGGCTATGGAATTGTTTGCAACAATATTTCATTCTAGGGTAGCAGACAGGCACAAAACTGTTGTACAAAAGGATCACATTTCAAATCCATGCACTAAGATACTAAGAACAAATCTCCACGTACACAATCAATGGTGACAAGTATCCACCACACTGAAGTGAAAAGAACCTGGTTCAAGTTGATGATGGGGAGGACTTCCACTGGAAATGAGTAATGTCTCTCAAGGAGAGAAGGCCAAGTTCACTCAACCTACTCTCATAAGGCACACTCCCCAATCCAGCCAACAACCTTGTAAATCTCCTCTGCATTCTCTCTATAGTATCCACATCTTTCCTGTAGTGAGGTGACCAGAAATGAACTCTGTACTCCAAGTGGGGTTTGATCAAGGCCTTATATATCTGCAACATTACCTCATGGCTTCCCATGGTACTTGCATTTGTCAGGCAATTTAACAACAAAAAACCTCAGAATTCGGCAATGTAAACACATTTAGTGAAATGATCTACAAGTAGGCATAGGAACATCAATTCAATACTGGAATGTTAGCTGTGCTAGTTTTATTGCAGGATGACCAAAATAAAGGACATTTTGTTCTGAATGGGTCTCTCTAATTGGTTCCACTTAACCTAGGCCATTTTGCAGACCAAGAACAGTAAAGCTACAAGGTTGTGGATAAGGATTTTGCCAATGCATATTTATAAGCAGGTCATTGCACTGAGCAATGCTTATGAATTTTGCAATTCTAGTTGTAGACATGTAGTGTATGTCAATCCAATAAAACAATGCAGTGTTGTCTCTATTTCGCACCATTTAAATTCCTGTGACACAAAAGACTACTGACTCTGAAATCCAAAGTGAAAAAATACCAACTGCTGGAGGAACTCACTGGGTCTCACATAGGTAGGGGAAAAGGAGTTTGCCGACCTTTCAAATCAAAATTCTGCATCTGGACTAAGAGTGGAGAACAAAGATAGCCTATATAAAATGGAGACTGGGAAGGCTGCAACGGATGGTGATTCAATGGAGAGATGAATGAACCAAGGAGGATTGAGGGGTGATTTGGGGCAGGGGTAAAGGTGGAGTTAAGAGACAGGTGGGTGATAGGTGGAAGCAGGCAGGGAAAAGGAAGAGGCAGACAGAACTAGGGGGTGGGGGGGAGGGAAGGGTGAAGGTGGAAGCAAGAGGGTGGAATGTAATTGAGAAAACAGCAGCTGGAATTTGCTAAGTAGGGAATTGACAATGGAAACCATTGAGGGGAGATGAAGGGCAGATTGAACTAGATGGAGGAGGTGATAGGGTGAATGAACTGTGAGAGCAGTGATTGGATGGAACAAGGAAGAGGGGAAGGGGAGAAAGGGGGGAGAGGGGGAGGGACGGAGAGAGTGAGGAAGAGGGAGAGAGGGAGAGGAAGAGAGATGGGGAGGGGGAAGAAGGAGGGAGAAAGGGAGGAAGGGAGAGAGAGAAGAGAGGCAGAGGGAGTGAGAGGGGGAGGGTGGAAGAGAGAGCGAGAGAGAGTGAGGGAGAGGGAGATGCAAAGGGAGAGAGGAAATGGAGAGAGAGGGAAGGAAAGGAGAGAGAGGGAAGGAGAGGGAAAGAAAGGGGAGAGGAGGAGAGGGGAGGGAGGAAAAGAGAGAGAGGAGAAGGAAGGAGGGGGAAGAGAGGAAGGGAGGGGGAGAGAGGCAAGGAGAGGATGGGAGGGGTGAGGGGGAAACAGGGAGAGAGGGGGGAACAGGGGGAGAAAGGGAGAGAGAGGAATAGAAAAAGGGAGGGGAAGTGGGAGTAAATAGTGTTACCTACAACTGGAAAATTCAGAGGTCTTAACACCACCCAAGTGGAGTAGGAGGTATTATTCTTCCAGTTTGTGTTGACCCTGATAGTGGAGAGGGTTGAGGATGGAAAAGTCAATGCAGGAATGGGAAGGTATGCTAAAATGGCATGCAACTTGGAGCAGCCGAACCTTCTGCCCATCATCCCTCACACATCTTGCTCTTCCAATCACCACCACCCCACTCCTCTTTGTGCTGACTATCATCCTTCTCCGCTCTCAGTTTTCATGTGGGGTCACAACCTGAATCCTCCCACCCTCACCCCACAGAGGCTGTTTGACCTGGTGAGTCCCTTTCGCAATTTGCTTTTCTTTTGCATTTAGGGTCTTGATTTGTTATCTGTTACATAAATCGTGCAGAGTACAGTTTGACCAGGGAGAGTGATTCCATCTGTTTCTTTCAGATAAATGCTGTTTTGAAGATATTTCCACGGATAGGACAATGTGCCTTGCACCTTCTTTCCTCAGTCTGCATCTTGCATTTGTATGTGTGTTCACTTTAAATAGCATCACAGGGAAATCCTCAAGAATGGAAACTTCAGCTGAATTTCATTATCCTTCTAGCACTGTGATGTGCTATAATGCGTGAACTGTCACTCTGACTAAGATCATCCTGATTTATCAACGTGCTCAGATGACATCATTCACTGAGTCTGCAAACTGCAACTTCTGTGTACCTCCATTCCGTAACCAGCTGCCGATTCAACATCCTAACAAGCATTCTGAATTTCACCGTTTAACTTGTCCCTCTGGTGGCGATCACATCTTGCTCGGTGCTAGCTTCCCTTTCTCTGAGTCAGGAGTGGGGTCAAACTTTATTTTGGAAACAAGAATATAATGAAGACTGACACTTTAGTGCAACACTAAGAGAGTGCCGAACCATTAGAGACAATGGTCTTTCACATCAAATATTAAACTCTACTTTCTATCTTCTCAAATAGCCATAATATATCCGATACATTTATCTAAAGAAGAGTTGGGGTGTTTACTATGCCCAGGCCAGCATTTATCCCTCAGCCAACAATATTAAAATAGATAATTCAGTTTTAGTTCCATTGCTGTTCAAGGAAGATTGATGTGCGCAAAGTGAATTGCACATTTTCCCTGCATCTCTGGACTACTCCTCAAAAATATTTAATTGTTTCAAAGCAATTTGCTTGTTCCGAGGTCTAAAAGGTTCTATATTATTGAAGTTCTCTCTCTCTTTACTTTCTCATCTATCTCAGTCTTACTGGTTTTCATAATAAGTTGTCTATTCGTAGAAAAAAAGTACATTTCGTGTATCTAACTGGCAGAAGTACAGATCTAGACTTTGCAGCCATGGTGCTTTAGAATTTAATAACATGACATAAGCACATTTGGTGCATCTTGCTTTCAAGCTAGAATAAATTTTACATCTTGGCTTTGAGGAATCTGTGTCCTATTACTGTGAACAGAGTCTATGAGCATTTCCAGCATGCTCTAGCATCTGGGCAAAACACCTTACAATCAGTGACACGGATAGTCTTCCTTTCCAGAACTGAACTGACGTGTAACACTTATTTGTTCAATTTATGAGCAGATCATGTTTGGATTCATTTTATGATCACATGTACATGGAAGCATACAGTGAAATGTGCTGTTTGCTTTAACAACCAACACGACCGAAGAATGTGTTGAAGCCAGCCCGCAAGTGTAGCTACGCTTTCCAGCCCTAACATAACATGCCCATAATGTTCAGCAGATGTCTGAGTAACAAATCTCTTCTGGTTCACTATAAAATGGTCCTTAAAGCTAGCATGTGATGCTTGCTAGCATAACCCAAAATCTAAAATCACGCTTACCCTTTCAATGGACATCTGATTAGGTGTCTTGAGAGTTGTTCTAGACTTCACCCTCTACAGGGCCCCATGTGAACAGCTGCTAGAATTGTATAGCACTATAATCAATCAGAATGAGGAATATATTCTGGGTTATAACTAGAAAGTACAAGTCAGAATCTTTATTTCATTACTAAATCATATACAGAAAGCAAAATGTGGGTCTCCCCACAAATTTGTTTGCAGGCTTCAGTTCCTGTGAACTGTTTGTTTCCTGGAAAACAGAAGATGCCTGCAGTCCTGTAGCCAATAGCAATCCATCCCAATGGTCTCCTAAAATTTAGGACCTAAATGCTTGTTTATGTTCAGGGAACATGCAAGTCCAGCATTCATAAGCTGGGGAGCACATGTAAGGAGAGGGAGGCAGATTCAGATTTCAGAGTCGTTTATATGTATAGCACATTGAAATGCATTGTGTGTGTTAACAACCAGCACAACCTAAGGACGTGCTGGGGGCAGCCCACAAGTGTCACCACACATACGGGCATCAACATAACGTCCACAACGTTCAGCAGATCAACACAGGCAACAACAACAACACTACAACAGTAAAACAAACCCCTTTCCTCCCGCCCACCTACCCACACACTCATACACACATGCAGGCCTCCATCCCCAGGACAGGCCCAGTCTCCAACCTTCCAGTCCCTGACCCAGACAGAAGACCTCCAACTTCTGAACATGCTGAAACAGGGGCTTCAACCATTAGGCATCAACTTCCGGATTTGCCGACTTCGGTCTTCGACCTTCGATATTGAGCCCAGGACTCACCGTTTATGGTAATCTGAACTGCAGGCCTCAAAGTCCGAATGTGCTCAATTGAGGGGGGACGGGGTTTGGCGGTGGTCACCAACCCTTGCCCACTGGACTCACTGGCCTCAGCGTTTGATCATGAAGATTGCTGGTCTTCATCTTCAGTACCTGCCAAACTGGCATCCAGCCATGGGAATGACTGGCCTTCTACCAGGGAGCACTCTGACTTAATATTTACAGTATTTTAACAGGCTCGTTGAGCTTAGTTTCTAATGATCTTAAAATTATCCTGATATATAATTCTGCATTCTGAGAAAAACATTAAATTCTCTAAATCATTGTTTATATCATCACATAAAATGTTTCTTAGTTAAAAATACTCTTTTTTTTCCCCCAACAAAGTTAGAAATAAACTTCCTTAAAAATTCTTTGCGGTCAAATATTCACTGCAAACAGAATTCTTTAATAATTGACATTTTTCTGTGATACTCGTAATAAGTGCAATGTTTATTTACAATTTACTGCTGTTATTAGAGTTTATTAGATAACTAATTTAAAATAATGCGCACGTTACAAATGTTGGTGAAGGCAATTTGATTCCTTAAACATCTGTCGCAAATGCTTCATGTACTTTACTGTGTTCCTTTCGTCACTAGCTTCAGACCCTTAATCTAAACCTGGTTAATACTGTGTGGTGGTGGCATCCGTTGGTCTCGAGAGACCGTGGATCTGCGCCTGGAGTTTCCAGGGCGTAGTCCTGGGCATAATACTGTATATAGTATTTAAAATAATGGAGCAGGAAATGTCAACATCTTGAGGTTCAATTCCATTGATCAGAAAATATCACTTTTTACAAACAAGAGAGAATCTGCAGATGCTGGAAATCCGAGCAACACACACAAAATGCAGGAGGAACTCAGCAGGCCAGGCAGCCTCTGTGGAAAAGAGTACAGTTGACGTTTCTGTTTCTTTTTTCCATGGATGCTGCCTGGCCTGTTGAGTTCCTCCAGCATTTGATTGTGTTGCTCGCTCTTTACAAGCCTGGTTTAGCCTTAAACTTTCAGGACATTGCAGCAATTAAAATTGTTTTTTTTTCTGTTTGTTTTCGCATGCTATTGACAACGATCCAAAACTGTACAAAACAGATTTTTTTGGAGAATAGCGGTACATACAAAGTTTACTATGCCATTGTATGGCCAAATATATACTCTTTGCAGTGCTGTTCATCTTTTAGTTTTTCCCTTGTTGTTCTTGTATAAAGAAATACAGCAATATTATTTACTTTGTACATTTTGGTTCAAAAAACATTTAGCCAGATAATCATAAACCTATGAATCAATATCACTGTGACAGTCAGGTAACTGTTCTCCCTGAGAGTAAAGATAACAGTATTACAAGTACCCATGCGTTGATAGATCCTTCTGGTGTTCTGAATGCTCATACAACTGAGACAAGACTAAACTATGAGAGTGTATCACAGGCCAGTGTTCAAACCGGTAGGAAAGAATATACTAGCAAATATTACCATATTATGACAGGGCCAAAAATACCCTGGTTTAATAAGGACTTCTTTAAGTTTTGATTGCTAGCATTTAAGGATGTTGTATTGTTGCAAGTGAATGGCATTCTTATAGGCATGAGTATAGTTTTTTGCATGCATTGTACTTTTAATGGTCAGAGTTACAGTGAAGAACATAGAAATGGTCGGATTTCCAGAATGAATAAACATTTCGAGGCTGTCACATACAAGGATGGATATTGTTCCACAAAATTCTCTGAGAATGTGAAGAAGATACCAGCGATGAACTGGTAACGGATTATTCCTA
This sequence comes from Hypanus sabinus, assembly GCF_030144855.1. Taxonomy (NCBI): domain Eukaryota; kingdom Metazoa; phylum Chordata; class Chondrichthyes; order Myliobatiformes; family Dasyatidae; genus Hypanus; species Hypanus sabinus. The sequence goes on from NC_082724.1 coordinate 35,739,458, forward strand.
GGATAAAACCAATCTAGCACAGGACAAAGAACAAACCAGAGGCCAACTGAGATGTAAACCAAAGACCAAATAAAATGTAATGACATCCATGTTTTCACAGCAGGAAAAAGAACTGACTGTCAGAAGATGTAGAGCAGGCTTGACACAAACGCAAAGCAGCAGAGATGATTTAGAAGTGAGTAATAACATTGATAATAAACTGCAAAATAATGGGCCATGAAGGGCCTTAAAACAAGAGAGAACAGATACTTACCACAAGGCAACAAAGTAACTGAAGGCTAGGAGAACTGGCTGAGGCTGGCCGGTTTGATGTGTGAACAAGGACTTTGGAAGAGAGCTGGGTTTAAATAGGCTGCAGGTGATGAGATGGAAATGACTGGCAGGCAACTCCTACTAGCTGGGTAGAGGATAGAAGGTGCCTCCTTGTACTCATTTTTTTTTTGAGATGGGAAGTCTTTTTTCTGAGTTGTTTAGAGATATTAGTCTTGTGTTTTGATGTACTTTATTTGGTCATCTCCAAATAAGATGCTTCACAATCAATAAAGTGAAAGATTGAGATGGGAGTGTAACATCCAACAGTCCAGTGGAATGAAGATGAATGAAGTGGGTCAGATGAGGACTGGACTATCAATGTGGCATTATGTCATTGTCAGCTGGTGGTTTAGTGGCATCAGCATTGGACTTTGCGGCAAACGATCCTGGGTTCAAATCTGGCCAGCACCTTCTATGCTTTCCATCTGTGCTGGGTTGAGAATTGAGCTAGCAACTCAGCCTTGTAACAAACAGACCAAAAGCGAAAAAAACTGCAAAGTTGCCGCCCAGTGGACCACAGGGCACAGAGAAGAATAACAGCAACAATTACACAATTGGAGAACAGAAATAGGAGTGAGATATCCTGAGTTCAAAAGTCAAAAAACATCAGAGTGAGCCTAGCCTGTTCATCACATATGATATATTTCATCAAGCCATCAGTCTCATAATGTTGCTAAATAATATTGGATTATTAGAATAACCAATGAAATGCAAAGTTATTGAGGTTTAATTGCACGACGCTGCTGTTTAAGTGTAAAGTACGAATAAAGACAGCAGAGAAACAAGCTGAATGTGATTATTGAAATTAGCTGTATAAACTGCTGCTTAAAGAATAATAAATAAAGCATTAATAAAGCATAAAAAGCATAATCAAGATCGATTTTTATTACATTTAAATTGCTTTTTGTCCGTCAGAACAATTAGTACCCTATTAAGTTAAAGCATTCATTGTTACAACATCTTTAGTTAGAAAAACAGATTTTATCTCCTGTTTGTACAGGTTGAGTACTAAAATTCCAAAATCCAGAAACCTCCAAAATCCTAAATTTTTAAAGTGCTGACATGACATCCACAAGGAGCTGGAGCGATCCCAGGCGATGCACAGGTCTTTGTGCATCACACTCAATTCTGAGAAGTGACTTCACATATGTAATGAGAAAAAGAAAAACAGTGTAGAAAGCAAAAAATTGAAGACATTGATTTTGTATTAAAAGAGTAGATTCGCCAGCGTCAGTGAACATATGCCGCTTAATGGTATGCTGTTCATGAAACAAGCAAATATCTATCATGATAAACTGAAAATTGAAGGTAATTGAGAAAATTCAGCAGGCTGGTTGCAGAAATTTAAGAAAGTGCAAGGAATTAAATTCTTAAAGATTTGAAAAATTTTAATGATAAGGTATCTGCTGATCACAAAGCAGCAGAGAAATTCATTGATAAGTTTCCGAAGATTGTTGCAAAATCTACTGCAAGAACAGGTCTTCAATGCTGATTGTTTCTACACTTCACATAAAGCCAAAAAAACCCTTAAAATACAGTGTACTGTAATGTTTTAATCAAAACACAGCTTCATAGGTGGAGACTGAAAGCCTGCTGTTGTTTGTCATTGTTCAACGGTTGATTCAGGTATTCTCCCGATGCTAAAATTCTCCCCCTGCACTCATTATATTTTCATTATATTAAAAGTGTGTAAGATGAACAAGTGGAAGACAAAGACTGCTTACCAATAACACATAAATACAGTCGGAAATAATGGCGATCCCAAACTATCTCATATATTCCAAAATCCGAAAAAATCCAAAATCCGAAAGACTTCCAGCCCTTGGCAATTCAGATAAGGGGTACCCAACCCGTAAATGAAAATTAAGTACCAGTTTAGGTGTTTGTTTGAAATCTAAAGTACAATAAAGTCTGAAAACTATGTACATGTGACAAGATTAAATGAAGACGATGGGCTAAAATCTGGTACAGTCGATCTTCACTAATCCGACTACCTGTAAACTGGTTCCTTCGATAATCTGGCACTGATTTCAAATTTTCCATGCAACTGTAGTTTCAAATTTCCCAGGCCACTTTACCAATCCGCTGCACATTGTTTTGGTTGCGCTAGATCTGTTCACGTGTTGGCACATTCTTGTAAGCACAGACAGGCGATTCTTGCTTGTTTTCCTGAATTTATTAATATCATTTGTGTGAGGCACAGCTGCCCGGTGGTGGGGGAGCTGGCATGCGCTAGGTTGGTCCGCCTTCTTGCCTGCCTGCCGGCAGTCGCGCACTGCCCTCCAGCATTGCCCGGCCGGTGCTCCATTCTCTTCTACCTACGACCTCAGATCAGACGTGGCGACCAGCTGAATTTAAGCATATTACTAAGCGGAGGAAAAGAAACTAACGAGGATTCCCTCAGTAACTGCGAGTGAAGAGGAAAGAGCCCAGCACTGAATCCCCGGCCACCTGGCAGTCACGTGAAATGTGGCGTATAGAAGACCTCCTTTCTCCGGCTTCTGCTTCTGCTCACCCAGATGTGCTGCCACCAACATCAACAGTTTTTGAAGAAACCGTTGTGCCAGTTTCAGCACCAGTTCCTGATGCTTCATTCATTGTTCAAGATGAAGATGTTGATGATCCTGACAACCCCACACTTGCAAACATGTAACTTTGCCTAAAGGTATATTAAATGTCTCACTTTAGAAGCAGAAGGGCTCAACTGTTCTGTATAAGTTAATTCCTGTACATTTACCTGTACTCTTTATTTTATCTGTGCCTGCATGGTATATTACTTTATTAAAATTTCACTTGCTACTCATTTAATATTTCTGGTTCATTATTATCTAATTTGTACTGATGACATACTATTTTAAAGGTACGATGAGGCGGTTAGCTATTGCTTAATGTGATCCTTCTGTAATTCGGCACTCCTCAGGTCCCAATGGTACCAGATTAGTGAAGGTTGACCTGTACCACACACAAAAAGAAGTTCATCAAGGGCATGGCTCAGTATACCTGTGACTACTTCATGCAGAGAAGTGCAGAATGAATTTGGTCCAAAGAAGGCACAAAGTTTGTAAGTGGTGCAATGTGTAGACTTTTAATGTGGTGTAGTACATTAACCGCACACAATCATGATGGATAGAATGTAATGTGCTGCAATGGCTGGAGTGATATTTCTCTATTGGAATTACAGCTAGAAGAATCTTATGAATGACATGGTGTTAGGAATCTTAGGGCAGATAAAGGAGCGTGTACGCAGAGCAGGATGGTCGCATAGCAGTTAGAGTACTGCTTCACAGCGCCAGTAATCAGCATTGGGGGTTCAATTATTGCCACTGTATGTAAGGAATTTTGCGTTCTCCCCATGACCACATGAGTTTCTTCTTGGTCCTCTAGTTCCCTCATGCATACCAAGTACATTAACATTATGGTTAGTAATTTGTGGGATGCTATGTTAGAAGCAAAAGCATGGCTACAGTTGTGGGCTGCCCCCAGTACATACTCAGACTGTGTTGATCGTTGATGCAAGCAATGCATTTCACTGCACGTTTCAATGCAAAGTGACCAACAAAGCTATTCTTTCAAATTTTATGAAGGAAATCTGTAGATGCTGGAAATCCAAAGTGAATCGAGAAAATCCTAGAAAGGCACAGCAAGTGAGGTAGCATATGCGGAAAGAGAACAGATTTAATATTTGAGGTCAAAGGTTCATCATCAGAAGGGGGAAAGTACCCTGCTTCGCCAGAACCTGACTAAATATAGTAACAACATGAATGGGATAGAATCTGAATGTTCAAGAATATGCCTTTAAAGGTATTAGTTCTCATCTGCACAGTGCTATGTCCTTGTTGCAATGGAGTTGGATAAGTTGTTGACTTTTTATTGTTCCTGACAAGGTGCAGGAGTCATTTGTGGCAGAGAAGGAATAAAAATATAAAATAAATAATTGAGGCACATATTACAGGGGCTGCTTCCTTCCCAACCTGCTTTCTTGGTTGAGACTTATACTATGTTTCAGTTGAATATCTACAGAATGTTCCAACATAGAAATTCCAACATAGCAGTGGCCACTTCATTAAGTACAACTGTACACCTGCTCCTTAATGTAAATGTCTAATCAGCCATTAATTTGACCATGGATTGATTGTGGATGACTGACAGGGTGGCTTGAATATGTCATAAACTGCTGATCTCCTGGGATTTTCATGATTATGTCTTTCTAGAACTTACAGAGCATAGTGCGAAAAGCAAAGAAAAAATAGCACCCAGTGAGCAACAGTTCTGTGGGCAAAAATGCCTTGTCAATGAGAGAGGTCTGAGGAGAATGGTCAGACTGGTTCAGGGTGACAGGAAAGTGACAGTAACTCAAATATCCATGAGTTACAACTGTGGTATGCAGAAGAGCACCCTTGAATGCACAATATACCAAACCTAGAATTGGATGGATTACAGCATGAGAAGACCATGAAATGCATTCAGTAGCAACTTTATTAGGTACTGTGGGTATCTAGCAAGGTTGCCACTGAGTGTATCCTGCATACCAGTTGATCTAATTACTGACTCCCTAACAGTAGTTGTGCATGGGTGCATCATGTTCCTGGGAGCATGCAGATCTACTTGAGCTGAAAGTCGTGATCGCGTGCAAGTTCACAACTCATTGGATCAGATAGTGCTTATAAACACATCTGCATGACTGAATTTCTAGAGACTGTTATCTTTACCTTAATAAAATCAGGAAGGCTGTACTTGGACAGAGTTTGGTGTTTTGCTGTGGATTTTAGATTAACTTCCAGTAAATAAGGTGCTTGTAAGCTCTTCCCTACTGTTGCGTGGAGTGAAACTGACATCAGAGGGTCAACAGTAAAATCAGATTGATTACATTTCTCCTGACTTTGGAAGATGTATGAAAATAATGATGCTTCAAACTTCCAAATGAAGTTTGGCTGCTTTGTGTCAGCACAGATGCGTATTTGATTGTTCTGAGGATGAGAGTGGAACAGCCTCAGTGCAATGGCTTTTCCACTTTAAAAATTCTCCAGCACAGGTTTCAGGACAAGCATCACCACCACCAACCCTATACTACTGGAATGTAATGCAGTCCCTTCAGTCTGGCAGATGGATGCAGGAGAGTGACATGCTACTTTAGTCTTTTCCAGGTGTTCCTTTCATACAAAGGGATCCTTTGCCTGCCACTCATTTCAACAGAGCTTGGATGTTGACCAGCTGGCAGTTAAATGTTCTTTCCAAGTGATTCATTCAAAACCTCATTACAGATTGCTGCGGGCTGGAGAGTGAAGTAACCTGTCAAGGCCATTAGCAACCACAAAGCAAAAGATAATGATAGATTCTTTTAAATGTTATCACTAAATTTTGTGCTCTCAATGTCAATGGGGACATTCAGAGAATATTTCACTCAGTTCATACTCCATCACTATCTACGAGGAAGGTAACTATCATGACCTAGTCGGAAGTTTACATGATACGAGTTTGAACTTCATTATTTTAAAATTCTTTTCCAAGGCCTGATGAAATGAAGTTAATCTAAGATTCACCACAAAAGACCAAGCTTTCCCAGCAGCCAGCACTCTCTTCATCCGCCAAGAGAAACACCTCCATTGAGCCAGCAGAGAGCATGTGCTACCACAAACAGGCACCTTTTTAAAGACACCCCACCCATTGGCAGGGTCCCCTCCCTAAAACTGGAAGGAACAAAAACAGGAATGCCACGGTCATGGAGTGTGCAAGTACAAACAAAAGCGTCTATTTCGTTAGCACTGCCCAAAAGGGATAATGAGAATTATGGGCTACTGGGTTGAGGGGGAGGGCAGAGGGAGATGAAATTATTTGGGGCAGACCTGCTCTGTCACATCTGGGAATCAAAGGAGATGTCGATATGGGCAGCTTCAATGGTGGAGGAAGGGAAAACCCTTTCTTTGAAGGAGGAGGACATCTCTTTTGTCCTGAAAAGGAAATCCTCATCCTGGGAACAAATGCAGCAGAGACAAAGGAACTGAGTAAAGGTATTGGCATTTTTAAAGCAAACAGGGTGGGAAGAGGTATAATTAAGTTAGCTATGGGAATCAGTAGGTTTATGAAAAATTTTGATAGACAGTTTGTCACCAGAGATGGAGACAGAGAAATTGAGAAAGGAGAGAGAGGTTTCAGCCATTGACCAAGTGAATTTAAGGGTAGAGTGGAAGCTGGAGGCAAAGTTGATAAAATTGACAGGTTCAGCATGGGTGCATGAAGCAACACCAATGCAGTCATCAACATAGGGCAGAAAGATTTGGGAAGGCTTGCAACATGGTCTGTTCCATATTGCCAGCATAAAGACAAGTAGAGCTAGGGCCCACGTTAAGTGCCCTAGTACAACCAGTCTCATGTCATCCTTCAGCAGAAGGAGCAGAATTAAATCTTCACAATTTTATGCTGTAGATTCTTAAAGGTGTCCTGTGATGTAGGCACAGGGATTTAGGAAAAACAAAATTCCGGTTTGGCTATATTCCCAATCAGCATGTTAATGTGTTCATTCAGTCACTCTAGAAAGGGTGGTAACTGGTTGTGCCTGAGCCCAACTTGTATCCGCAAAATTCCACTACAACTCATTAAGATCAAATCAACAGAATAACATCTCTGACAATACACTTGTCAAATCATTACAAAGCATGGTAACAGCTGATGATAAACAGACCATAAGAACACAAGATATAGGAGCAGAATTAGTCCATTTGGCCCATCAAGTCTGCTCACCATTTCATCATGGCTGATCCCATTTTTTTCTTCTCAGCCCCACTCCCCAGCCTTCTCCCCTTAACTTTTGTTGCCATGTCCAATCAAGAACCTATCAAGCTCCATCTTAAATATACCCAACGACCCGGCCTTCATAGCTGACTGTGGTAATAAATTCTACAAGTTCACCACCCTCTGCTCAAGAAATATCTCCACATCCCTGTTTTAAATGGAAGCCCCTCTATCCTGAGGCTGTGCCCACTTGTTCTTGACTCACCTACCATGGGAAACATCCTTTCCACATCTACCATGTCTAGGCCTTTCACCATTTGAAAGGTTTCAATGAGATCCTCCCTCATTCTTCAAAATTCCAGTGAGTACATACCCAGAGCTATCACACGTTCCTCATATGATAACCATTTCATTCCTGGAATCATCCTTGTGAACCTTCTTTGAACCCTCTCCAATGCCAGCATATCTTTTCTTTGGTGACGAGCCCAAAACTGTTAACAATATTCAAGGTGAGCCCTCACCAGTGTTTTATAAAGCATCAGCATCGAATCCCTGCTCTTATACTCTAGACCTGTTGAAATGAATGCTAACATTGCATTTGCCTTCCTCACTACCGATTCAACCCGCAAGTTAACCTTTAGGGTGTTCTGTGAAAAGACTCCCAAGTCCCTTTGCATCTCAGATATTTGGATTTTCTCCCCATTTAGAAAATAGTCTGCACCTTTATTTCTTCTACCAAAGTGCATGACCATACATTTTACATTATATTTCATTTACCACTTTCTTGCCCATTCTTCTAATCTGTCTAAGTCCTTCTGCAGTTTACCTATTTCCTCAACACTACCTGCTCCTCCACCAATCTTCGTATCATCTGCAAACTTGGCAACAAAGCCATCTATTCCATCATCTAAATCATTGATATATGACATAAAAAGCAGTAGTCCCAACACTGGCAGCCAACCAGAAAAGGATTCCTTTATTCCCACTCGCTGCCTCCTACCAATCAGCCAATGCTCTAACCATGCCGGTAACTTTCCTGTAATACCATGGGCTCTTAACTTGGTAAGCAGCCTCATGTGTGGCACCTTGTCAAAGGCTTTCTGAACGTCTAAATATACAACATTCACTGCATTCCCTTTATCTATCCTACTTGTAATCCCCTCAAAGAATTCCAACAGTTTCGTCAGACAAGATTTTCCCTTAAGGAAACCATGCTGACTTTGTCCTATCTTGTATTGCGTCATCAAATATTCCATAACCACATCCTTAACAATTCTAACATCTTCCCAACCACTGAGATCAGACTAACCGGTCTATAATGTTCTTCCTGCTGCCTTCCTCCTTCCTTAAAGAATGGAGTGACATTTGCACAGTGATATTTGAATATTGAATATGAACATAGCTTTAATGTTCAGTGGGAAGGCATCATCTCACTTAACACATTTAAAGGTTACTCTACACAACTGGAACCATAATATACGTATATAAGTACTTATATAGAATATTTCGGGTAGATGGAGCTTGTCAGCATGGGAAGGCGGTCCATCTAAGAGAGGGAAAACTCTGATTTCAAACCTCCGCTGCCCTGCGGCCATACCCACTCATGGGAAAAGCTTCGGGAGTAAACCCCGAGGACAAATCCGGAGCTGGAGTCCCTGAGGCAGTCCAACGTTGCCTTCAACCTCGTTCTGGCAACTCCTGCGACGACACTGGTGCCAAGCTGTATCAGCCCTTGCCCTTCCCTTGGACAACATTGGTGTCGTGGAGAGGGGAAACTTGCTACATGGGCAACTGCCAGTCTCCAATACAACCTTGCCCAAGCCTGCACCCTGGAAACCATTCCAGGCGCAGATCCATGGTCTCAAGAGACTAACAAATGCCACCATACGGAATATAGTTACAAAGCAACCACCTGCATTGACAAATATACTGTAACCGAATACCATTGGGACTTGGCTTAAGCAGGCAACAAACCTAGAACATAGAACATAGAACAGTACAGGCCCTCTGTCCCATGATGTTGCACCTACTCTAGGATCAATCTACCCCTTCCTTCCTGCATAGCCCTCCATTTTCTATCATTAATGAGCCGATCTGAGACTTCCTTAAATGTCCATAATGTATCTACCACCACCACTACTGGCAGGGCATTCCATACCCCCACCACTCTGTGTAAAATAAACTTAACTCTGAAACTCCGCCTTCCTATAATTTCCTCAGCTCTCCTTAAAATTATTCCCCCTTGTGTTAGTTATTCCTATCCTGGATGGTGACAATCCGCTCAATCTATGCCTCTTAAAAAGCGATGGAATGGACTTTTTAACATCATAAACCAGTGGCTTGTTGTTATGTCTGCTGCTCTTAGTGGAAATGGCGGACACCTCCCTCTCCCTTATTAGGGAGAGATAGAACCTGCAGCTTGTTGAATGCTGGATGAAATGCGATAGTCTTTCGGGTAACTGCAAGATCTGTGTCTTTGCTATTGCCTAGCTCACACTTGTGTTCAGTAGCAGGTGCACTTTTTTTGCTGGGGGGAGTGGGGTATCATTGCTTTGTGGCCGCCTACGCATAGGAGGGGGTACTTTGGGGTTCTTACGTTTAACTGTCATTCATTCTTTGGGGCACTTCTCTGTGCCTCAAATGCAAAGTAAAAGCATTTCAGGATGTATATTGTATACATTTCTCTGACATTAAATTCGACCTTTGCACCTTTATCATCTTGTACACTTCTGTCAGGTTACTCCTCTTCCTCCTTCGTTCAAAAAAAGCCCTAGCTCACTCAACCTATCCTCAGGTGAGATGCTTCTTTACTCCACTATCATTTCCAAATGAGTTTTCCTTTAAAAATGCTAATTCAAAGGAAGCTAACATTGGTAGAGAAAATAATAACTGTTATCTACTTCTAGTTTAGCAGCCACAAATCAACATGACTGAAAATGGCTGTAAAAGATCCAGATTTCTAAATCTCTGTGGCAAGTTCAAAATTATCAGTGGCATGTGTGAAATACCTGTGGATTTAAACTTGTTTGGAATCTTTAAATTATGACTTTTAAACAAAGTGAAAAGTCCTATTGCCATGAAACCTCAGTTATCAAGACATAAAATTGGTTGATTATAAATACTATTGACTGTTAAGATAAGATTTTTTTTTCTGCTCCTGTATATAGACCTGCCTAGATAACACCTGTGCCACAATATATGTGCAAATGCTGCCAACACTTTTCAATTTGTATTGAAATGGGATTGTTCAAATCACAATTAGATGGTATCCTGGGATGCTGAGGTATGCACTGTGCCTTTTTGAATTAAGTTGAAGTGCTGTTAGTTCTACAAGTCATCTGTATTGATGTTTTTTGTATCTCGTGACATTGACAAGTTAAAGTGCTTTGTATGAACAACACATCAGTCTTCACACCTGTGGTACTATATAATATGTTAGTTTTACCAATTTTCCTCCTTTTGTAAAATAAATCACATTAAAAATTATTGATCTGCATCTTAATATATGAATATTTAAAAGTTATGTGCACAAAATATATTTAAATTCAATTATAAACATGTTGCAGGTGTATGATTGAGATAGTATTGTTATAGATGGTGTCACTGCATTGAGGGATGCTGCACAATTCATTCTACAAGTGGAAAATAAATCATAACATGAATGGAAAATATATGAATAGGTTATGAAGATCCTTCTACAAGTGGAATAAATTGTATGTTACATCGTTTTCCATTCTATAGTTTGATTATGTCCTGATAGGTCCTAGATATAAATGATTAAAATTACGAATGTATCAAATCTCAAAGCAACCATTCAACACAGTACAATTTAATATTCTTGTGCCATTTTGAAAACTCCTTCCCCCAACTGCACAATGGCTTTGAGACAACAGAATGCCTGTTTAAGTACAATTTACCCTAAAGCACTAAATTCAATTTGAATCACGCCAAGCTGAATCTTAATACACAAACTTGTAAATAATATGTAATTCTAATCAAACCTTGAATTGTGAATACATTTAAGTGTATTCATTTCCCACCAAAGTTTTTTTATAATTCTGTAGATGGCGGTTCAAAGATTCAATTCTTTATTCCAGTAAAAGCCGCATAAACTCAAGATACTGAAGCAACCATGTTATTTTATCTCTACCTGCTTTTGTTTAGGGAAAACTTGTGGAGAGAAAGCTCGTTTCATTCAAATTTCTCAGTATCTCTACAGTGTAAATTTACATATTTTAATGGGGTTCCTTTCCTGATTTTGACTTACGAGCACCTGCATACTACAAATATAGGGTAATATACATTAACTCACAGCAAAAAAAAAATAATGTATTAAATCTGAGATAATTGTATGAATCAAAACAAGAAACTCCAAAAGTTCATGTATCTCTGGGCAACTACTCAACATGGCTTCAGATGTGTTATGGTGATGTTATGTTTTGTAACTCCAAAACATAAAACAAACTGATTGAAAATGAAGGGGAGGTGGAGAGAATGTGTATGCTTCATTTCTTTACTTCATTGTGCTGTGCACTTATGATATGGTGGTGTAATTACGTATGCCATTCACATACTTTTACATGTAACCCATAATGAATTGTGTAAACAACAAAGAATGCTTACTCAAGCAATGTTTACAATATTACTCAATATTACTGAAATAATAAATACACCACAATCCTCCCTGCTTAGCTATAAACTCTATATAATACAACTACTAAATAGATGTCCACAGCATAGCAAAATATAAATGGTCCCATTTTAATTGCTGCAGAGGTTTTCTTACTCTTGTGAGATTATGACTTTCCTAACAAGGTTGCTCACTCTGCATGACAGGTGAGACTTGTGGCTTCCTCCATGGAGGTTGTAGGTGCTGACTCTGGGACTGCAGGAAGTGGTTCCGACAGCTCTGCATACCTTTCTTCTGGACATGTTGGCATCCCAAGCAGTGCATAGCAAGCTGCTCTATTCCAGGCCGCAGGGCAAAGCTTCGAGCCAACATTTTCATTTTCGTCACTTATAGATGACCAAACTCCTCCAACACCAGCTCTCAGCTTGGATGGTACAGCAACTCCCAATCCCCAAATAAGGTAACACCCGTCAAGGGCAAGTTCATCCCTGCACTGAAAAAAAATGGAGGAACTGGAGCTTCTGCTGTATATTCCAGCCATTTTGGGTGGCCATGTGGACCTGAGACAGTTTTCCTTCGGATCATCTCTTCTGTAATAATGAGACTTCCATTTGCATCAGGGAGAATATACCAAGAGGAGAGTGCTCTTTAATAAATTTTTCAGGTATTTCCTTTGCCAAGGGTAAACAGGACAATCCATTAGCATTTCCATGATTAGTCATCCTCTTGAATTCAATCTTGTAATTGTGTCCTCCTAGAAGCAGAGACCATCATGTTGCTGCTGTAAGTGGAACACCTCACCTGTGGATTGAAGATGGATCTGAATGGCTGATGATCTGTAATGAGGGTAAACTCTCTCCCATACAAGTACTGGTTGAGACATTTACAACCCAATCTTAGACTCAAGGCCTCTCTGTCAACCTGTGTGTAATTTGTCTCTGCAACAGTAAGAGAACGGGATGCGATGATCACTTTCATCACTCATAACATGATGACTGCGCCTACACCGTAAGGCAAGACAACAGGGGCAAGCTTCACTGGGTGATGTGGATCATAATGTGTGAATACAGTGCTTGACATCTGCCACTGCTTGAATTTTCTCAGCATACTTGTGGTGTGCCCATTATAAGTGATGCATGGTTTAAAGAATACATACTTACTGTGTCATGCTCTGAGCCCATAATCTTCTGATCATTGATTTGGGATTTTGGAGATGTTCCTTGTCATCCACACCAGTAATGGGGATGTCATCCAGGTCACACTGTGTGCCTTCACAGCCTTGCAGTACCTGGTCCATAGCTTTCTGCCAGAGTGAAGGTGCAGATGTCACTTCAAAAATAAGCCAACAAAGGCCTTTGTGAATGTTTATGGTGAGAAACACTTTGGAGTCTTCTTTCTTCTCCATCTGTAGGTAGGCCTCAGCTAAATCAACTTTGCTGAAATGTTCCCCTCCTGAAAGGTTTGCTAAGATATCCTCTTTCTGGGTCAGAGGGTATTGATCTACCTTCAATACTGGGTTGATCATTATGTTAAAATCACCACAGATCTTTAGAGACCCATTCTTCTTGGCTATTGGGACCACTGATGTTGCCCATGGGCTTCACTCAACCTTGGAAAGAATTCCTTCAGTCTCCATGCGATCTAACCCACTGACTACGTTATCATGGATGATACAAGAACCGGATGGCCTCAGTAAAACTTGGGTGTGTTGTTTTTGTTTAACTTATTTTACCCTTGATATGTTTGAGTTTTGCAATACCATCCTTGAACATTACTGGGACATCATCCAGTACCTTTCTTAATTTGCTTTCAGTTGACTCTATTGTAGGGGGTCCGGCATGCAAATTGTGGATGGATCTCCAATCAAGTTGTCATCATCTCAGCCAATCCTGTCCTCACAATGCTGGCCCTCCTGTTTTTATCACATTTAAGCCCAACGTGGTTTGCTAGTTGTATTTCACTGTTGGAAATGTCATTCCCATAGGACTTATCTTTTCACGTGGGTACAAGTCCTCGTTTGCATTGGCAGCCTTCAGCTCAATATCTTTGAAAATGCTGTTCAAGCATATTTTGTGGAATGACTGAAACAGGATAGCCAGTGTCTAATTCAATTTTAATTAATTTGCTAGTCACTTCTGGTGTTGTTTGTCTCTGGGTAGTTTTGACATTATAACTCTCAAGGCTACTCAGTCCTGTATCACTCTCACTATTATTAGATTTTTCATCTGCATACAGATTAGTGTACTTTTTGAAACTGAAACTTGACTTTGTCTTTTTATCTTCCCTGTTCAGTCCATTTATTTCTGTCTGTCTGACATGGTCCATGTTTGTATCCTACTCTGTTGCAAGTTTTGCCTTTAAATCTGCTGTCTGACACCCTTGCCACAACAGTAATACAATTTGTTCAGCCAGGCAGGTTTCTGTGTAGACATTGCAATTTTGTTCACACTGACTTTCATTCCAGAGTGCAAATCAATTGGATATCTGTCTGTGGTTTCAAATGATACAGCGATTTCAACTGCTCTTTGAAATATGAGTTAGGAAGAGGGAGAGAGCCGGTGGCATGTCAAATTACTGGGTGAATGATTAGTTTTTGTTGTAGTGCAGACCATGGTCTTTATTGAGGGCCTCACTATTGCATGCTTGTTGGGTGGAGGTTGTTGATGGTTTTTTTGTGGAACTGGGTGGAGGTGGGGGACGGTCGTTGCCTTGCCACTGCTTGTGCGTGGGAGGGGGAGTCAGGGGCTTTGGGTAACTCTTCTGTATTCATGGATGTCTGAAGAAAAATAATTTCAGGATGTATATTGTGTGCATTTCTGACATTAAATGGAACTATTGACTATTGAGTAGTGCTTCAGCTACATTATTTTTGAATGCTTTCTTGTAAGATTCCACAAATAAACAATCTCAGTGCCTCATTAAGACCATTACCTAAACTGACAATGCTTAGACAACAATTCAGCCATGTATGCTGAAATAGACTCCCCTTCCTTTTGATTCTGCAATCAACAATGGTTTTGGTTCTAAATGTGCATAACATTCACAATATTAGCAAAGTTCATTTCTGCTGGTTTGGTTGGAGCAGTCAAACTTCTCAGGAAACTACAAGCCGTTCCACCAATTGCACTCAAAACTGCCACTCACTTCTGATTGCCAATATCATTGCTTCAAAATACTGCACAATTTGCTCAGTATACAAAATCCAGTTATCTCTTGTGCGATTGAACACATCTGTCTTTCTGATGTAGCCTTTGTTTGCTTTAAAAAATTATGATTGTCACCTTGTACTCACTGCTTATGTAATGTGTGACTTCCATCCATTTTCTGTCCTTTTTTTAAAAAAACTTAGCCATCACTTCCCTTCCTAAGAACACACAGTGCTTTTTTAAACATCTCACTGTACTCGTTCTTTAAAACTTGAATGATTCACTAATTTCAACAGGTAGGTAGTCAGCTTGTGTTCTTTTAAAACTTCTTCATCCCCACTGTTATGTGTTGTAACTCCAAAACATAAAACTAATTGAAAGAAAAACACGGGGAGACCAGAACAACTTTTACGCTTTATTTCTTTACTTTAGTGATGCACAGACTTAAGACAGTGGCGTAATGATATATGGCATTGAGATTCTTTTACATATGACTCAACAAATTATGTAAACAATGTTTAATCAAATCTATTTGCATTAATGAAATATTACTGGAATATTAAATACACAGATACATCCCACTGAAAAGTACAGCTTCATTTACATAAACAAAATTAGTTCACATTCAAATAGTTTCTTTACCCACACAAAACTTTACAATGCAAGTGACAGAAAATGGGTAGAATGGTGGTGGAAAGACTAGGATGAGAACAGGATTTAAAATAGGTTACATAGCAAGCAACAGTTTTTTAACTGCATAAGCAAGTAAGCTTCCAGGCAACCTTATCTATGAAGTGAGCTGCAAACATTCTTTCTATTCCTCATTGAGGAATTAAATTTTTAAAAAGATTTATGAAGAATTAAAGACTTTGAAGGCATTTTGCTGCTTGGTGGTTAAAATAGGTGTTAGTGGAAACATCTGAATAATATTTAAAGCAGGTACCCATTGTGACAACAACTTGGAATAGGTGATCATGGTTTAATTTGAATTGTTACAGATTTTTGGTACAGAAAATAAAAAAAAATCATCTGTGAATTTCATCAAGCAATAAACACCATTTTTTCTGTAAGCAAAATTCACATTCTTTTGGAAATAAACTTTGTTATGGTTTCATGGTTGGTCTACTATATAGATAACTATGCACTTTTCTTAATTATGCATATTGTGAATTATCTTCTAATTTAAGTGGCTATACTATAAATACAGTATAAGCATGTACACCATTTAATAAATAACTTAATGAAATATATAATTGATGTTTGAGGTTTATTGCTGAGGTCAAGAAGAAAAATAGGCTTCATTCTTCATTTTATTAGATGATCTATTTATATGTAAATATCCAAGATCAATTTAAAAATGCCCTACCTATCACCACCAGCAATCTGCCATACAGGGGCACAATTAATACTCATCATTTCTCTGAGCTCTCTTACATAAGGGTCTCTGTGAAAGGAAGAAAGTATATAAACAACAGAAAATCTAATGCCACAAGGGTAAATTTTATTCTTCAGTGCGTCTAAGATATTTAGTGAAGCAAATCACTCTCTGGCCCTCTAACTCTCCTCCCTTGTGACAGAAGCCATTCAACAAAACAGAATGAAATTCAAATGGATCTATAACAGCTGGCTGATAAATTGCAGTAGATTGACACATGTCTGAAAAAGAAAAAAAAACTTAGACTGATGAAGGCCTCATCTTAAATGATTTGTGTAGGAATTCACGTAGGGTTTGCAGATTACAGATTTCATAACTTAAAATAAGCATTCTTCCATAATTCAGTTATTTTCTTTTTCTTCACCTTCATCTCAGATACCAATATCTACTATAAATATATAGACTCCTACCTAGTCAATACCTCTTCCCACTCTGTCTCCTGCAAAGAACACCATTGCTTTTTCAAGCATTTCTCTTTCTGCCCCATCTATTCACAAAATGAGGTTTTCATCTTACTTCTTCAGGACTGGTAAGTGTTATGTTTGTCCTTTAACAAAGACAAACCTTTGTGGGTAAAAATGCTAGATCTATTTTATTTACAGGTTTACAGAATACTGTAGTCATGGTGGATTCAGCTTGACCACAGTTTACTCCCGGATTTCCAGTCTGCCAAGAGCATGTATCCTGTTCCCCAACATCACTTCCAGTTGTAGGTGATCCACCTGCATAGCACACTGGGAACTGAAGCTATTTATTATGTACACGCATAATAACACATCTTCTCCATTTAGAGACAACAAGTCCAATAGTATGTCTTCATAAACCTGCAAGACGTAACAATGCTTTCAAACACAGATACTTACTTTAACTATAATATGTAAAGACAGTCCCTTGGACTGCCGAGCACATCATTGGAGCCTCCCTGCCCTCTATTGTGGACCTGTACTCTTCCAGGTTGAAGAAGAGGGCGGGGAACATCATAAAGGACTCCTTCCATCCTGCGCACGGACTGTTTGAACTGCTTCCGTCTGGTAGGTGCTTCAGATCCCTCCAGACTAAGACTAATAGGCACTGGAGAAGTTTTTTCCCTACTGCGGTCACTTTGTTGAACAGTTAACTGTCGGTTAACTGTCGGCTAACTATTACTTCGATTGCACTACTTGTATGTGTAATCTATATTTTCATTTATATTTATCATCTGTCATGAGCAGAGAGACAACATCTGCCGGAAGTAAATTCCTTGTATGTGCAGAGGTACTTGGCGATTAAAGTCTGATTCTGATTCTGATTCAATCAATCACTCTCAATCCATCTCTGGTGGTTTAATGATCCATTTCAGTCTCCTATTTGTTTCCACAGATGCCTTGCTTTCATTTGCAGCGTTAATACCGGTGTCCGTTTGAGAATTCTGATCTATCTATTCATTCCTTTCTCATCCTTCTGCCAAGATCCTATCTGTTTGTCTCTGTTCTTGTTCTTGCTGCATGACCATGATTTGCTCCACACACCCCATAATGGAGCCCTGCTGCATCCACGTGATCAGTAAGTTTTTGTACGAGTTCCAGCTAATTCTGTCTCAATTCAGAGTTCATTCTTTTGGCTGCATATCATAAATATCGACTCTTCCTGTTGGCTTGTGTTGAACTGGTGCTGTTGTTCTGACCTTGGGTCTCCCATCTTCCTTTTTACGTTTTCTCTTCAACTTCAGAGGATCATGGAGATATTTTTGATTCCCAGTTCTAAACTGGAAGTCAATGAGAGACAGATTTTGATGTGGAACCAAGACCTATGACTTCTTCATCATGATCTCTCTGTTCAGCACTGGCATCCTGACCACCCTGCTGGTGAAGCTGGTACCGATGTCTATGGAAGGTGGAATTCTTGCACTTCTCTTGCATAACCTCCCTGAAGCTCTTCTGAATGCTGTTACAAGTTTCTCAAGTTACATCAGGTAAGCATCTGAGCTCCTCAAAGACATCTGCATACTCTTCATTGAGTGTTGCCTGGTCACCTTTGGTTGCTGAAGCCACTATGAAAACTCTTTCCACCAGGTAGAGCGTTTTGTTTGCATTCAGACCTACTGCTGGCTGTACTCACTTTTCATCAATCAGTAGCTGTGACTCTAGATGCTGCCTCTTGTGCATCCAGGTCACTATACAGCCTGGAACATTCTCTCCAGCATAGCTAGTCACTTTTAACTTCACTGGGTAGGAGTCAAAAGACCAGATGTCTCTGCATTCAGTCAGATAACATTGTGCCATAGGTGGTCAACCATAGGATCAGGACAAACAGTGAACACCTCAATGTTAGATCACAGCTACAAAATTTGGGCAGCCGGCCTACAGGAAAAGAATACTGTACATGCTCATCTTCCATGGTGGAGTCTCCAACAACTAAATACTTGGTCTCAAGGAAAATTGCAAGTAAGCTTTGCTTAGGCCAGCTATCACGGTCAAAGTTCATGACATTTCTCAGTTGTATATGTATGCTTTAATATAGCAGCGGCAATGTCATTCCTGTATGCACATGGCCTCCTTGTGTAAGCACAAGAACCGTAGCACATAATGCACATTGTTTGTGCGCTGTGTGCAAACATGTGACAATTTTACAATCTATTGCAAAGTGCACTGAAAAAAGATTATGCATCGTAGGACTGAATTCCTCAGCTGTTGCTTAAAAACTCGGCTGTTACTCTGGCACAAAAAGCATTGTCACAATTGTGTTTTTGTTTATGCTTCAGTGTAGCATTTCAACCCCAGTATCAGATCTATAAAATAACAGCATATTAACCAGTTATGTAACGTATAAATTGTGAAGTACAGACGATTACATCTCAAACTGGACCCCAAGTTCTAGGCTGACTTTTGAATGAGATTGAATTTCTACTTTTACTAGTAAGTTCCACTCTATATACTGTACATTTAGGCACTTGTTATTGTAGAGCAAATATACAGAATAATGTAAGTGTCCTTTGATGAGGAGCTGTGACACCTAAACAGAGGTGAAACTTTTCGGGCATCACTGATTCACTTCAAAATCTTGTTAAAAGTTGCTGTCATTTTAGGGACACCAAGGGCCAGGTTAGAGGCATTCAGGTTTGGTGACCAAGAAAGTTACAGGAGGTCCAGGTAAGATCTCTGGAAAGGCTATCTTTTGGGCAAAATGGCAATTCCAGACTAAACTTGAATCAATGAATGATGCTGGACATTTGTGGTAGGGCTTGAATGCCATTACCTCTTAAGTGAAATCAGGTGACATAGGTGTCAACAGAGCTTTGCTTCCAGATGAGATCAATGCCTTCTATGCTCACTTTCACTGGCAAAACGTGGAGGAACCAGCACAACCTCCCCTGCTCTACTCACTTTACACTTATGACTGTGTGGCTAAGGAGCCCAATGCCATACATGTTTACGGACGACACCACTGCTGTAGGCTGAATCAAAGGTGGCAGACAGGCAAGAAATTGAAAATCTGGTTGAATGGTGCCTCAACAACAAACTCTTAATACCGACATGACTTTGGAGCTAATTATTGACTTCAGGAGGAGGAAACCAGAGGTCCATGAGCCATTGCTGATTGGAGGATCAGAGGTGGAGAGGGGCAGCAACTTTAAATTCCTTGGTGTTATCATTTCAGAGGACGTGTCCTGGGCCTAGCATGTATGTGAAATTATGAAGAAAGCATGGCAAAGGCTCAGCTTCCTTTGGAGTTTGCGAAGACTTGGCATGACATCTAAAACTTTGAAAGGCTTCTATAGATGTGTGATGGAGAGTATATTGACTAGTTAAATTACAGCATGGTATGGAAACACCAATGCCCTTGAATGGAAAATCGTACAAAAATTAGTGGAAATGGCCCAGTCCATCACAGGTAATGCCCTCCCCACCATTGAGCAGATCTATAAGGAGCATTCTTGTAGGAAAGTGGCATCAAGGACACCATTCACCCAGGCCTTGCTCTCTTTTCCATGTTGCCATCACAAAGATGGTAAAAGAGCATCAGGACTCACACCACCAGATTCAGGAACAGTCATTACCCCTCAACCATCATGCCCTTGAAATAAAGGGTAAAATTTCACTCAACTTCACTTGCTCCATTATTGAAATATTCCTACAACCTATTGCCTCTTCATCTCCTGTTCTCAATATCTATTGCTTATTATTATTATTATTTATCCTTTTTGTTTTACAGAGTTCGTTTCTTTTGCACACTTGTACACCCATTTGTTGCAGTCTTTCATTGATTCCATTATGGCAATTGGATTTATTGAGTATGTGCACAAGAAAATGAAACTCAGGGTTGTATATAATGACATATATGTACTTTGATAATAAATTCACTTTGACCATTGAACCTTGGCCACCATGAACACCACCTTACCAAAGGGAAATGTAAAAGTATCTATTTTCATCTGCTCTACACTCTCAGTTCATAGTCTCAACAGCTCTGGGTCCAGGATTCCTAAAATTAACAGTGCTTGGGAAGTACTTTTAAGTCACATCCAAAAGGTTGTGATCTGGATGTGGAACTACTGAATAAATTGTTTAAAATTCAAAGTTTAAAATTTTACTAGGCTTTATTGTAGATTTTGCAGTAAAATAATATAATGACTTTGAGGGGATGTCTGCAATGTCCAAAGGTGCTATAATCAGCTTTTATATTTCAGATTAGTTTAATATGTGTTATTACTTGCTCTCTAGCCAATTATTCAGCCCACCTGCTCAGAGCTTACAAGCTTATTTATTTATAATAAAACATTGGTTTGCAGATCTGAAAGTAAACCAGACAATGCAAAAGTGCACCTGGTATTGCAGCAGTACCCAAGAGAAGTACAGGCATGTTGCTCTGAACTACTTGGCACCTGTCTTTTACCCCGCTGAAATTACTGGTCAGGTTGGGCCTACCCTGGGTTTCTTCCTGTTCATCCTTCACCTTTGCATACACAGATTTACTTTTTGGATGCAAACACAACAGTTTTGATTTGATAAATGTTGGACTAAGTATGGAGCAGTATCCCGAGTATTATGTCTCCCAGGTACCTGACATGATTTGAGACAAGCAAAGGAATCAATTTAATGCAATTCCAGTCATAGCCTGGAGATGTCTTACACTGCAGTCGGAAGAAGGAAACTCCAAGCTCCCTTCCCAGTAGAGAGTTAATAGTATTTAGGGTGAGTTCTTTTCTGGTGGCTGGTATGTTGCTGGCAGAAACAAACAAAATTGTTTTTATTAAATATCTTATTTAATTAAGTATATAATGATTCAGGTTCAACTCTTGGACCATTTCATTGACCTCAGTGCTATCCTCTACATTCCAAATGCTATCCAAATCTACATTTTTATTATTTGAATAATCATAATAATAACATATTTATAGAGCACTTTCCATACAGCGTAGTTCAAAGTGCTTCATAATGGGATAAAGTGCAAATATGAAAATAAAAGCGAAAAAGATAAACAATAAAAAGATATTAGTAAAAAGCAAGGTTAACTAAACAGATCAAACACACGGAAATCTGCAGATGCTGGAAATTCAAACAACACTCACAAAATACTGGTGGAACACAGCAGGCCAGGCAGCATCTATAGGGAGAAGCGCTGTCGACGTTTCGGGCCGAGACCCTTCGTCAGGACTAACCGAAAGGAAAGATAGTAAGAGATTTGAAAGTTGTGGGGGGAGGGGGAAATGTGAAATGATAGGAGAAGACCGGTGGGGGTGGGATGAAGCTAAGAGTTGGAAAGGTGATTGGCGAAAGTGATACAGAGCTGGAGAAGGGAAAGGATCATGGGACGGGAGACCTCGGGAGAAAGAATGGTGGGGGGGGGGGGAAGCACCAGAGGGAGATGGAGAACAGGCAAACAACTAAATATGTCAGGGATGGGGTAAGAAGGGGAGGAGGGGCATTCACCTACGCTCGGTCCGCCAGAAAAAGCAGGATCTCCCAGTGGCCACACGTTTTAATTCCATGTCCCATTCCCATTCTGATATGTCTATCCGTGGCCTCCTCTATTGTCAAAATGAGTCCAAACTCAGGTTGGAGGAACAACACCTTATATACCGGCTGGGTAGCCTCCAACCTGATGACATGAACATTGACTTCTCTAACTTCCATTAATGCCCCTCCTCCCCTTCTTACCCCATCCCCGACATATTCAGTTGTTTGCCTGTTCTCCATCTCCCTCTGGTGCTCCCCCCCCCTTGTTTCTCCTGAGGCCTCCCGTCCCGTTTCCCTTCTCCAGCTCTGTATCACTTTCACCAATCACCTTTCCAGCTCTTAGCTTCATCCCACCCCCTCCGGTCTTCTATCATTTCGCAATTCCCCCTCCCTCCACTACTTTCAAATCTCTTACTATCTTTCCTTTTGGTTCGTCCTGACGAAGGGTCTCGGCCCGAAATGTCGACAGCTCTTCTCCCTATAGATGCTGCCTGGCCTGCTGTGTTCCACCAGCATTTTGTGTGTGTTGTTGTTTAAATAAACAGATTTTGAGCTGGTGTTTAAAAGTGTCAATTAAGTCTGCATCTCTTAGTTTTAGATATTGAATTAAAATGCATTAAACTTATTTTTAGCTCCTCATAGGATAGCAAAGTAGAATAATATAAGGTATTTGCTAAATGCAAGAGTAGAATATTCAGATACTAATTATTATGTGATGTTGCATTTACTTTGTGGTCTGCAGTTCCATTAAAAATTGCAAATTATTTTTGAATGCCATTTTCTTCAGAAGACTAAGCTGAATAATTGTATAGTAATCTCTCGGCTTTTTGCACTGATGTCAGATAGAGTGTACTGGAAGAAAGATGGGGTAAGAATAATCTCACAGGCCCATTCTAAGCTATTTAATTGGTTCAGTGTTACTGCGACACAGGACAGAGTATATTGTGTCTCCTACCTCACACTTGCAAGAATTGGAAGTCAGGAGAGATCAGGGAACAAGGGAGAAAATAAAGGGGATTGATGCCATGACCAAAAGTAGATATAAATCTGGACATTCTACAGGAGATTTGACAAATTTGATTACATATACAGTATTTAAACATAACTTATAAGTCAATCGAACTAACTTGAATAACATTTTGAACAGAATTCTTTGTTGGCTGCCCTGACAGCAATGCATTGGAAATACTACAGCAAATGCTGTACCTGGGATAATTTGCAGAATAACCATGCTCTGTTAATTGATCTGATACAACCCTAATTATCTACTGTCCCATACCTTTCTTTAGCAATGCACTATAGTTCCACTGTCCAACGTAGTTTCTCTTGATCACAATGTCAACTCAAAGATATCATTTTGCACAAAATCTAATCGATCACAACACGCCAGCTTGCACTCAACTTGTAGTGTACCAGAGTGACTTTGACTGGTCTAATATCAAGCAGTGATTGCAGCATGGCTGGTGGAAGACTACGGGAACTCAGAGCTGGAGACCTCAGGAGCTTTGGTGGATGTCTAGCAGATCCAGTCAGTAGTGCCTCATCGCTGAGAGTGGCAGCCATTAGGTCTGGTTGGTTGAATGAGAATGGCCAGAGGACTGACTGAGTGACTCTGAGGGATCTCAAATGCTACCCCACAAAGACATGCCCTGCAAAACCAAAGCCACCAACCTGCAATGGTACTTTTAGTATTCTACTAGAAGTTTGCACTGAATAATACCTACAACATGCGTCTCCACAGCCTTCTGAACTTGCATAATGTAGCTAGCAAGTCTTTGTACAAGTATCCAGAGTTCTAAACCAGTTATCCAGAGACATAGGTTTGGATCCCTTCATAGCAGCTGAGGAATTTAAATTTATAGATCAGTAACTAAATAATAATTCAGTGTCAATAATGGTAAATATGTTGTAGACACCTAATAGGTTCGCTAATGCCCTTCAGGGAATCATCAACACTTCCACTGGCAGCTCATTCCACAGCTGCACCACCCTCTAGATGAGGCGTTCTCTCTCAGATTCTACTCAAATATTTCACCTGTCATTCACACTAGGAGCACTAGATTCAAAAACCTTCACTGTACTTCCCCCAAACTATCCGGCCGAACAACACCTCCATCACACACACACACAATCAGTCTACGTACATGATAGCTACTTACACATTGTACTTAGCGGGTTGCTTTTATAATTATATTTATTGTTTCCTATTGCCCTTTTATGCTGCATTGCATCTGGAGTACCAATCATTTTATTCTCCTGTACACCACTCCTGTACTGAAAACTGAAAATATATAATCTTGAATCTTAAAACATGTGGTCTCTAATTCTGTTCTCACCCAACCTGAGGGGCAAAAGTCTGCATGCATTCACCAAATCTCTGTCCCCTCATTCACCCATGCTCCAGGGTGTAAAGTCCGAACCTATTTGACCTTCCCCTATAACTCAGATCCTTAAGACCCAGAAACATCCTTGTAAATTCTGTTTGCACACTTACAAGCTTATTGATATCTTTTCTGTAGACAGGTGGCCAGACCCACACACCATTCTCCAAATTCAGCTTCACCAACGTCTTATATAACTTCAACATAATATCCCAACACCTGTACCCTATGCCATGACTTATGAAGACCAATGTGCCAAAACCTCTCTTTGTGACCCCCATCTACCCGTGATTCCCTTTTCAAGTTATTCTGGATCTGTATTCCCAGGTCCTGATGCACCATCAATAACTCACTCTGAGACGTAAGGCGAGATATTGGCTTTTATTGACTGGAAGAAGGAACCAGAAGTGAGTGACCATCATACTACGTCCTGGAGACTGAGGCCGAGCGTCAGGCCTCAGATCGCCTTTATACAGGGGCCTGTGGGAGGAGCCACAGGAGCAGTCAGCAGGGGGCATGTCCAGACAGGCACACGTAGTTCACCACAGGTCCCTTGTTTTACCAATCACCTCAGAGCCTTACCGATCACTGTGTAACACTTATACTAGCATGCCCTTCTAAAGTGTAACACCTCACAGTCGCCTGCATTAACTTCCATCTGCCATTTTCCCAGCTGAACTGATCTACATGCAGCTTCCAAACTACTAATGTGGTTAATTATTAACTGACTTAGGGACGAACAGATAATAGCAGTACTTGAAGGAATGAAAATAAAAGACTTTTGAATATCTACTCTGGAAGATCCATTCTAAGCTCTTAAAAACATGTATACTGTACATATCCATTATAGCTTTGTGCCCCAGTTTATTTTTAGGATTGACATGTACCTCGAGGACATGCAAATGAATGATCTAATCCACAGCAGGTTATGTGCAGTAGCCTTAAATAAATCCATAGCCCATCTAGTTAAATATACTAAACAGGGCCTAGAAGATGTCACCTCATAACACAATACCACTCTTCTTTCAACACTGAACTAGCTTTCTCACTGTGAAAGGTTGCAAGACTGGGATAGAAAGCTAAAATATTAAATTACTGCAACTGGAGCAAGACGTTTCTGGGACAGCACTGAAGTCTATATTACTCAAATAATTGCGTTATATCTGACCTTGAAATGTTGATAAAGAGCCTGAAATAGAAGAAAGAAAATGTTACATTGCCGGCAATATCTCCCATCGAGTTGAAAAACAACTCACAAATTTCATACAAGTAGTCTAAAAGTTGTGTTGCTATCAACTGGATAAAAAAAAATTAAAATCACTCATTTGTCTAAAACTATACCTTTCTGCTTGGGTAGGGTTTATAAGATATATGAGCAGAAGTAGGCTATTTGGCCCATTGAGTCTGCTTTGCTTATTTACAGCTTATGGAGAGATTTTTAAAAATATATTTGCAGTTGAGTTTTAGTGATTAGCATGGAAACCATATCGTATTTACCAGTACCTATTTGTATAATCATTCAGTTGTCCCACAGTATTTTGAAATTATCCAATGTATTATGTATACTTTAGAAGTTCCTGCCCTATTTTAAAAGTTTCTTAATAGCTGCACCAAGTATATGATCAACAGCTCTATAACATGGTGGGCATGAGATTAGCCACCAACTGTTCATTCTACCTTTCTTACTGTTGATGGCATTAATCGGTAATGAGGAACAAGGTAAATTATTTTATGAGCTCTTTGCTTCATTGCAACAGGCTGAAGTAGGTATAAACGAGGCTTCAGGCCTACTCGGGGCTGCTCTGGTGTTCAGATCCGAGGACTTAGTTTCGGTTCTGAAATGCTGTTATTCGCTTCAATTGTTTGCATGATTTTTTTTTTCTTTCTCTTGCTCTTCGAGTGCAAGTCTTCTATTTTTATTCTTTTTTTCTTCAATTGGGCTATTTTGGGTTTCTTTGTGGCTACCTGTGAGGAGGCAAATCTCAAGGTGGTATAATTTATACATTATTTGATAATAAATGTACTTGAATTTTGAAATGTATACCAATCCCTACTTCTCTCCACTTCACTGCAAAAGGGAGCAGTGATCGCACAATCTCAATCACTGTAAACTGATTTAATGAAATTACCCTCACTATAGCTACGTCAGTCACAATATTAAGATCTGATACAAGCCACTGACTCCCTTCTGAACCATTTACAGTAGGATATCAATTAATATATTGAGTAGGTCTGTAGCTAATTAAATCTTCCCTGTCCTCTCTTGCTGCTATTATTTATTTCTATTCACTTGTGACTAGTGCTTCTTCTCAAACCCCCAACATTTACATGTTCCAGGTCATTAATGTTCAGCTCAAAGGTAAATGACCCTGGGACGAATGCTACACTTGGTATTGTGTGAAATGCACCCCTCGCCCCTCATCTTGGGAACAAGCCCAAAGCAGAGCACAGATAGGTTGTTTATATTGGATCCCCCCCAGTGGTTTCCACAACTGGTAACACCATAAAACTTGCATGTCATGCTTCAGCTTTGGAGATAAAATATTGGAATGAACTGTATATCATTCTCTAGAGGAACATACTGGAAAGGAAACAAACCACACTCAAAATACAAACTGTTACGGTACACTTGATCCATCACCCTTGCAGCTCCACTCATGATATGGAACCAAAGACAAATTGAAAATAAAATTAATAAAGCAAATTAAAATTCAAGGTCCTAACCAGTCCCCACTCTGTTCTCAAACTGTTTTCTCCCCTCCCATTTACAGTATGTGTGCATATGACAAAATTCCTATACCCATCAAGGAAATTCTCATGATGCAACAAAACATGTTTCTGATTTATTACTGACAGGTTTGAGAGACTGTAGGAACCCATTTGTAGTACTTGTATCTGAAGTTTTACAGATGGCTACAATAAGTTGCAGATCAAGACCACCATCCTTTTGTTCACATCCAATGAGTCATTACTAAGAACACAGATCTTTGGCCTCAGCTTGCACATAATGGTGTTTCCGCCAGCTGTAGTACTTTAAATGGCAAACCACAACATTAACAGCTTCCACACCGCGTATGTTTGTTGAGCAACTGTCTTCCAGGCTTTCAAATGAAAGCAAATCAGATCTTCCATGCCACTGGAACTGGTATGATCTTTTTATGGGCGAGCACGGACTTGATTTTTACCAGGATAGAAATTCGGGGTTGCACTTTAAATTCATCGGCCATTTCCAATTTAACAGCAGTAAAATTGGATTTGCATGGAGATAAGAAGGTTGAGACTTAAAAATCTAAATGAGCAAAAAAAATGCAACATAATTATAGAAGTCTGGGGAGGATCCACTGGGAACATTGAACAAATTAATTAGTGAAACGTTGCTGGTTTTTAACTCCGATCAGACATCATCTGTTTAATTTACAGTGTATGTATTGGTGAATGAAATGGTTCATCTATTTTACAGATTCAAATTTCTGAATTACAAGACCATTTTCACTGACCACTGATTATTATTTTTAAATGTTGTATTTGATTTTATTAATATAGTTAATGAGCAAAGTAGTTTACAACAATCCATAATAGTTTAATTAACTTCAGATATTCCCTCTTCTATTTTAATCCCAGCATCACAAAGCACAGAGCCTATCCAAAACATTGCCAGACAATTTGTTCCCAAGCTT
The DNA here is from genome assembly GCF_030144855.1 of Hypanus sabinus. Taxonomy (NCBI): domain Eukaryota; kingdom Metazoa; phylum Chordata; class Chondrichthyes; order Myliobatiformes; family Dasyatidae; genus Hypanus; species Hypanus sabinus. The sequence goes on from NC_082724.1 coordinate 35,767,704, forward strand.
CTTGCTCTCTGTGTAATTGAACGCTGTGAGCTGTATTAAAAAGTAGGCTTTGCTCTTGTATTTTACCTCTCAACCACTAACTGCTCCCAAGCCTCCGCTTCCACTTGCTGCATACATCAAGATCAACAGTGCTGTAATTCTGGAATCACAATCACTAATTCTTAGCCTATCAGTCATGGATTAGCACATTGGTGCATTGCATTGGTATGTGACACTGTCAACCACAAGTCAATGGCATCCAAGTTATATTTTATTTTTCAAGATAAGGATTTATGGAAGGTGATTTCCAGTAAACTAGGAGAATTTTTTTTTAAAGAAGATTCACGCTCAATCATTTTTGTTTTTTTTAAAAATGTGGATTTATTTGTTCTCTACTTGCTGTCATGACCTTTGTAGATCCTCCACTTTTTAAAAACAATTTTCAGAAGTGATCCATTAGGAAGAATAGTGTTTCCCTGTCAATGATACCATTTTTCTTTCAATAGATATCACTGGCTTACTGGTGCGCTTAAAAGACAGAAAACCAATACAACACAGATAAAAATCAAATTATTATTCCCTCTGTGTCAAATCACACCAAGATTGCAGACAATTATCAGAAATTGTACAGGGTTCTTATTGGTATATTGAGTACTTGAAGTATTTACTAATAAATAAGTTTTAAAAACAAAATCATAATAAAACTTTGCACAGAATATATTAAAAAAATGGGAATTAGACAATGCAATGTAGTTTATCAATCCTACAATTACCACTAAAACATTGAAATATTGCACACATTTTATCAAACATAAAGGCTGTGTTTTATAAACCCTAAATTAGTCAAGGCTAGTATGATATTAAATAATCAGAATTCAATTTACATATTTCACGGATTGGGAAATTGTTTTTGCCTTGCTATAATTTGTATGTCACCAAACATGTAAATTAAAAGTTCTGTATAATATTTTCTGAATGCTACTTAACCATTCTTGTTATTTTAACTTTTCAGCATATGATAGTCTAAGTTAAAGGCACTGAGATAAATAGTAATGCAACACAGGACATCAAACATCTGTACTACCAACTCTTTGATATTTGTCTGTAGGGTTTTTGACATTTGTTTGCCAGTCACAGGTCTATTTTCTTTTATGAAGGGAGCTCAGACTTGACACATCAAAGTACTCATCTGTACAGTATGCCACTGAGCCATACTTCAAACATTCAAAGGAATGAAGCTTCAAACCAGAACTTGTATAAGACCACATTGGCTGTAATGAATAGACCTTTCTAATGTGGAAAAATCAGCACCAGCTGGATTTTTGAGATTCTCTCCTTGCAATTGAACACTGTACCAACATGACAGGCTTCAGTGAGGAGTCAGATGAAATAAGGATACACTGAGGCTGAGAACAGTTTGCTTTGTATCAGTGATGTTGTTGTGCCTTGGCTGTCAATGCGTTCTGAGTGGACATTATACACAGCACTTCATCACTGGGGAAATGCAAGTGGTGCTCAAAATACATACAGCAGGAATGCGCTAATTCATTAAGTCTCTGACAATTATATAAATGACTTGATGGGCCTTTAAATAGCTTAGCAGCATCTGAATAATGCCATAAATATTAAATATTCATAAAATATCTACAGTACTATATGATATGCTTGTTCAGCTATGTTAACCCTAGCCATTTAAAAAGCCATTCCAGTCTACTTGACAGTACTAGCAATAGATGAAGGAACATAAAAATATTATAGAAATACAGTATATGAACAAGAATGGGCTATTTAGTCCAATGAGTCTGCTTTATGACTAAACTCCAAACACCAATTTTTACCCACGTTCCTTAGTTAAGAAAACTTGACCAATCTCAGACTTATGGTTAATAATCAAAAATTAAGCACCAATTCTCATTTGTAAAGGAGTTCCAAACTTCCATTAACCTTCACTTGTACAAGTGTTTCCTATCACATTTGATGGACCTGGCTCTAATTTTACATTCAAAACTCTTTACTGCAGAGTATGTTGAGGCTGTACTGATTTACCAGATTGTTTTAAACTTTAAAAACTGTAGCTGTTTACAATAGCATACTTAACACTCCTGTGGATTTATACAAGAAAGCCAATGCATAATCTCTAAGAATCCCTTTTTAAACTATTAGTTTTGAGAATGGAAGCAGAAAATTTGATATAAATTCATTTAGGAACTCCCTGCCCTCACATCAAAGACCTCTGGACAAAATTCACTTAATGGAAACGGTACAGTACAACACCTAGATTTGCATACTGTGAGATGTTTAAAGAGATCTATATCTGAAGACCAGTGGCTATAATAGAAACCAGCAAGGCTCAGAAATTATTTCTGCAACAGTAGCTGTTACTGCAAATGAGTACAATCTACTCATTGTGGCACAGGATCCCTTGAAAATCATCTTGCAATCTTTACTTTATAATGGCAACTTGCAGGTGAAATAACTTTGATCACATTAGTCAATATCTAGGCAGATGATTCAATGCAAAAATGGCATTAAAGATTCTGCAAAACACTCTCCACAGTTACCTCGTGATAATGCATCTGGTTAATGACTATGAATTAATACCAGACAGCTACTAGCTATCTTGATTTATTTTGCTGGCAGCATTATGTCAAGGAAAACTGGATGCTTGATGGAAAACAAACTCCCCATTGGATACCTGGGCTTATGCCACTTGGAGATTAAAGGGCAAGATCAGAAGAAGAATCCAATGAGATGCAGACAACTACTCAGGATTTGACAGACAAGATTTTCCGGAAAAATGCGGCAAAATATGCAATGCACAAGCTGCTTGGAGCAACATTTGTTGTACAGGTGGGTTGAAATATGAATGATTATAATAGCGTGTGAACAAAGAAAAACAGAATGAATAACAGAAAAAAGTTTTAGCCAGTGGAAAGAGCAAACATTGGTTAATACGTTTGCTACAACCAGACATTCATTCCACAAGAATTTTATGGTAGACTCCAATGTGCCACCCGTTGCTGAATGTCTGTGTCAGATTCTGCCCTGGTATGGAGACAGGGGTGCTGGATCAGTAGATGGCCACCAAAGTTCAGAAAGAGTGTAATTAAGTTCGAGAATGCGCAGAAATTATTCACAAGAATGTTACCGAGGATGAAAGATTTGAGTAATAAGGAACGAGTTGACAGGATAGTACTGTTTTCTCTGGAGTGAGGGAGGCAGAGTGGTGACCTTCCAGAAGTTTACAAAATCATGACCGCAGACATGAGGTGGGTGGTCAGTTTTTATTCCTCCTAGGATAAGGGAGTCCAAAATTAAAAGACATAGGCTGAAGGTGAGTGGAAAGCTTTAACAGGACCTGACGCAAGCCTAATCACAAAGGTGGTGGTGGATATATGGAGTGAACTGCTATAGGAAGTTAGTAGAGGGAAGCACATTTGGACAGGTACATGGATAGGAGAGGTTTAGAAGAATATGGGCCAAATGCAGTGAGAGGAGACCAGCCCAGGTCAGCACCTTGGTCTACATTTGTGTTGAACTGAAGAATTATTTCTGTATTCCATAACTCTGACTATACATTACAGGCACCACCTGTATTGATATAGTGGTTACCCAAATATCTGTGTTAGGCATCACACTTAAACAGAGTCATCGGGAGATGCGGATGTTGCTTCATAGCAAGAAAGCTAGTACTACTATTACTTTTTGGTGTGGATCTCATGCTGCACACTTTAGCATGGCCAGAAAATGTGTGGGAGCTGAAAGTTGTGACTTCTACAGCTAATTCCACGGTGGATTGATACAACAGACTGGAATCTGAAATACAGGCAATTCCCCAAGTTATGTCCAGGCTCTATTCCCGAGGAATGTCCAAAACCCATACCGTCTGGAAGTCAGAAATGAACAAGAAGTGCATGAGACAGAATTAAACAGGTGTGATGGGAGATTGAGCAGCCACCAGCTGGCCTCACTGGCTCATTGAGTCTGCTCAGCACATCCAACTCTGCCCAGCTCCAATCTCCATCCAGCCACCGATTGCTGCAACTCAGTGGGTAGGTGAGAGTGGAGGAAGAAAAGGCACAAGGCAGTGTGTGGTGAACTACATACACCTGTCTGGACACGCCCCCTGCTGACTGCTCCTGTGGCTCCTCCCACAGACCCCTGTATAAAGGCGATCGAGGCCTGAGCCCGGCCTCTCAGTCTCCAGGATGTAGTATGGTGGTCACTCACTGCTTGTTCCTTTTTCCCCGTCAATAAAAGCCGATATCTTGCCTTTATGTCTCAGAGTGAGTTATTGATGGTGTATCAGGCAGATGAAGCCTGCAGCCAAAGAAATCCATGTCACTAGTCTCCCAAAAGCTTTATAGTATATATGGGGTGCCTGCAAATTGGGCATCCATAACTTCGGGCTGACCTGTACCTAGAAATCATATCTGAGCATTTGCAATGGCAGTGTTGCTAAATTTTACTGGTGCTACAAGTGAGAGGAGTTTAGCTTAAGGAGCTGCTGAATGCCCATAGTCTATGCCTTTATTCTGGCTCAGCCAACCTTTCCTGCAGCTGTGCATCTTAAACCTCCAGCAATAATGCATTTTCTGAATACTGATTACCTGAATGACTTTGTTGTGATGGTCAGATGTCAAGATGCTCAATTAGTATCATCCACACAGGTGTACCTCAAGGTTGCGTGCCCACTGGTGTACTCTCTCTACACACATAACTGTGTGTAGCTCAGCTTAAATGCCATCTGCAAGTTCACAGGTGATATCATTGTCACGGGTGAAATATCAGTTGGTGCATGAAGGCATGCCACTAGCTCTACTTCGTTATGAATTTGAGGAAATTTGGTATGTCAATGCAGACTATTACAAATTTCTACAGATATGCTGTGAAGAGCATTCTGGGCAGTTGCATCACACCCCAGTACAGTGTCTCCAATTCGCAGGATCTCAAGCACAGAGGGTTGTAGACTCAACTCCTTCATGGGCACAATCCTCTTCATCATGGACAACACCTTCAAGAGGTGCTGTCTCAAGAAGGTGAGGACCAACATTAAGGATCTGCATCTGGGACATGCTCTCTTCTTATTACTACCATCAGAGAAGAGGTACAGGAGCCTGAGGGCCCACTCCATGAGTTAAGATCCATGAACACTGTCTTATTATTCCTTTTATTGGCACTATTTTCTAATTTATAATAATTTTGGTCTTTGCACAGCACTGTTGCCATAAAACAAATTTCATGCCAGTGATAATAAACCTGATTCAGAAGCCTAGATTATTCCTCCAGAGGACTCGCTTTCAAATCTCAACACAGCTACAGAGGAACATAAAGACGTCGTTACATAAAATCTAGAATCAAGAAACTGAGTAGAAATAAAAATACAAACGAAAAAATTGGCAAATGCTGGAAACACGAGCAACATGCACAAAATGCTGGAGGAACTCAGCAGGCCAGGCAGCATCTGTGGAAAGGAATAAACAGTCAAGATTTCAGGCTGAGACCCTTCATCAGGACTGAACATGAATGAGTCCTGATGAAGCATTTCAGCCGCAAAATGTCAACTGTTTACTCTTTTCCAAAGATGCTGCCTGGCCTGCTGGGTTCCTCCATCATTTTGTGTGTGTTGCTTGGTAATAATAATTGTAAAAACCATCTGATTTACTAATGTCCTTCAGGAAGTGAAATCCATTGTCCTAACTGGGTCTGACCTCTGACTCATTCCTCACATGTTAATGTGGCAGACTCTTAGCTGGTTTCTCAAGTAGTTCAACAAGCCACTAAACTAGAGGAAATAATGTCAGTAAACACTGGTCTTGTCGGTACCATTCGAATGCAAAGAGCAGCAAGATAAACCAAGCTGAGCAGCAGCTACATTTGTCAAACTGACTTGTGATGTGTGAATCACTGAGTGCAGCAGCCAAAGAAAACCATGTTAGCTACCCCGAATGTAGCCTCTCCAGCTCGACTCTTTACCCCTCAGGTATTGTGCTTCATTCTACAAACAATACATTCACTAACTACCCCTTCCATTGTGCAATTACTGTCTTAGGAGCATGAAAATGGCTCAGCCAGAGCAGTCATCATCAGCACTGGAAAGAACAGTGGACATGTTTTACAGCTGTACAGTGTGGCTAAGCATCACAGAGTATTGTTTTGCTGCAATTCAGCAAGTGGCTCTGTGTAAGGAAGTAATTCAGTGACTAGTGTCATAAAGGAAATATACTAAGAAGCACTTTAGCTCTTCTTTTCAAAGTCTCTTTTTAACCTCCAGGTCCAGAATTTTAAGGTCCTCTCTGCAGTTAAAAAAATTGACTCCAAGACATTGTAAATCAATTTACAAAGTACTTTTAAGTGTGGTGGTATACAATATTCAATAGGCTATTTGTGCACAGCTAACTTTCCCACTTGGCAATGAGTTTCAGACTAGGTATTCTCTGTTTGCAAAACGAAGGGACAAACTTTTGTCAGGACACATGTGGCAAGTCTTCTACTCGTTGAAATAATGCCACATATCCCATATTTAAACTTGAGAGGAGAGGCCTTGGTTTACTGTCTAACACAAATGAAGGCATCTTCAACTGTGTAGCACTCTGCCTTGATTCTAGAGTTTAAAAGTCTAAAGGTGCATTTCACAGACTGAGGCAGAAGTGTTTCCATCTGAGACATTGCTGAGAAAGGTGGGTATTTAGTCTGTATTTCAGACAGCATACATCCAGCAACCAAGATTCAATCCCATGCATGGATACCTTGCAGAATTTGAACATTCTCCCTGTGACTGTGGAACTTTTCTCAGGGTGTCCAGGTTTCCTCCCAGATCTCAAAGATTTGTCCGCTGTAAATTAGCTGTAATGGCAAGAAAATCTGAGGGAGGACTGATGGATGTGTAAGAATAAACTACAGGAGGGTATAAGGGGGATTGAATGATGGGAAAGGCTCCAAGACCTAGCATGAACCAAATGGGCTGAATGGCTTTTATGTTGCTTTTCCTACTGAATGTGGATACTACAGTTAGATATGTTAGAATAAGAAGCACACAACAGCCCAGTAACTAATCTCTGAGACCTAACATGTACCACGTTAGCAAGGAGCTCACTGGCACCTTTCACATTTAATGGACCTCAGTGAAATAAACTGACAGGACTAGAATATTGTAGCTAAGCACAAGCATGCCTGTACCTAAGCAAAGCACATGAACGTTTTCCAGAGCTCTGCTAAACTGCCGGTGACCTAACATTTAACTGAGACATTGTATCTTTAAGTAATATGCAAGAGCTCTTATCCCAATTAAGACATTATTCATCATTTGTCTAAAACCATCCCAAACAGCCCTGATACCACCTCCATCCACTTAGAACAACTGCGTGTCCTGATCATGGTTGGAAACTTGTACGACAAGCACAGACTAACTGAGGGTCTCAATGAGGTCTATAGTTAATAATACATGAGTGGAGTCCATCAGTAACGTGCAAAATTGGTTGTGAATTTTGACCAACATGCACAATATATTGGCATGAATTTCTTAAGTATCTTTCATTTTCACTGCAAGAAAAATCTATACAAATACTTTGATTGTTTCATGGATAAAGAACATGAACAGCGACACAATTATCAACTTTATTTAAGGATGTTAATGAAGTGTTCAGAGGTTTACTACAATTTTATCTGAAAGGGATGGGCTGGCCAGACGAGGCGTGTACCCATCAGAACTTCGAAGAGTGAGATGCAACTCGACTGAAACATACGAGATCAAGAGGAATTGAGGTAGGCAGTATGTGGAGAGGGCAGTTTCTCTCTGGGATAATCCAGAAACTGTTTCAAAACAAAGTGCCCAATTAAGAGAGAGATGGAGTGAAATTCTCTCTCTCAGAGTTTGGGTCTTTGGCATTCTCTTCCAAGGAGTAAATGGAAGCAACACCTTTTGATGTTTTTAATCTGGCCTAGGTAGGGGCTTGATAAATGAGGGGATGAAAAGTTAATGTGGAAATACAAAAGGGGTAACAATTGGATTTTATTAAATGAAAGAGAAGTTCGAGAACCTAGAACATTACAGCACAGGAACAGGCCCTGTGCCAGATATGATGTCAAATTAAAGCAATTCCCTTCTGCCCATACATGATCCTTATCCCTGCTTCTTGCATATTCAAGTGTCTAACTACCAGCCACTTGAACACCACCTTTATCTGCCACTGCCTTTGTAAAAAAAAACCTTGCCCCATCCATCACCTTTGAGCTTCTTCCCCCGTCAATGAGTCATCATTAGTATTAAATGCGCCATGTGAAGCAATAATAAAATAGAAGCCATTGAGGCATTTTAAAGGAAGTTTTTCCTTATTAGAACTAATTCAAATGTGATTCTTGGTGGACCCTGTGGTAGGTTAGGTAAAAGTTTAGGCTTCCTCATTATTTTCTGTGATGTTTTCATTGCAATTGTTTAGCTATTATGTCCAGAAATTGTTTAGACCATTCAACTACAAGCAATAACACATAACTGAAAAGAAACACTCAATGTATTGAGATTCTTTAAGTAGCAGGAAGTTACTTTATGAAGGGTGCTGGTGATGCTTACAAAATTTGTCTCATTAGATAACTAATATTGATTGACTGTTTGAATCTTGGATAGACCAACATAGCTGTGCGATCGACAAGACACCTAAGTTGTACTGGGTCGTGGAAACCCTGCTTTTCTAACTTAAGTAAAAAGTGATTGCAAGGAATAATTGTAAATTGAAAGTGGGTTTACTCAATCTCTTTGGATCTGTTTCTAATGAACAGATACAGTTTTATCTACACTTCCAGCCACTGAAATCAGCTTCTAGATTACAGCTGAACATTAGCTCGTTGACCTCAACTTGTGCCCAAAACCTCACAATAGTCAGAAAGTACTGTTACAATTCCAGTATCAAATAGCTTGCTTCATCAATATCTCAGTGCTGCTAGGTTGTGTATACAAAAGAATGCCTCTTTTGATCAGGATCACAGATGAAGAGCAGGTAGTTCCAAGAAGAATCATTATCAAATAACACTCTCCTTTTCATGTCCTGACTCCAAGATGACAGCTCCGTATCAATGGCACTTCATGCACTGCAGTCTGCAGAGAAAATGTGCCATTACAAACAGCCCTTATCCCTGAATTATATTGAATGAACAATAATGCTTATTTAATGCCTGTCCTTTCATGTTATATAACAGCTGCTGTACAATGCAAGACTACAACTTCAGTTCTTTACATTCATCTTAAGGATTTCAAACTTCACAAGTGTCTATATTCCTAAGAAAGCATCATTCTTTCAGTACTTCAGTGAAGCCATTCAGTTTCAGAATCAGTATCATTGTGAGACAAATGAGGACACAAGGAGAAATAGTACTGGAGAATGTAGAAAATAGCAGCTTGCATCAGAACTCAACACGTTAAGGAAATTGGTTGCTCAGAAATTCTTTTCAATTGCATTAGGAAAAAAAATCAAAACAATCATAAAACTGCATTGCATACTGAGGATAAACAGAGCAAGTGGTAGCTAGCTGCTTATTTTTAATACTGACATCTGTAATAGAATCCATATGCGGAGGGCAGCTATACCGCTAATAGGCTTATGTTGTATTAAATCAAGATGAGCCTAGCAAGCAACAGTAACAAAATATTCCTTAGTCATCTGTTCGTTATACAGTTCTGTAAGCAATCCTAGAGCAATCTAATTAAGTTATAAATAATGGTAAGAAATATAATAGGGATCAGGTCCCAAATAAACTCCAGGTTGGTTATATTACTTAAAAGTTCAAATCTGTTTAAAAATGATTGTTTTCTTTATACTTCTAGGAACGTCAGCACTGATATTTTACTAAGGTGAGAGCGCATGCAATAAGTAGCCCAAGGTGTCCATTCACTCTGGAAGCATAATCTAAACATAGCTGATTCCCTACAAGGTTCATTCGGTTAAATTCTTTCTCAAAATGAGAAAGCAAATGCAGTAGTTGGTGTTTCTACAAGTGAAATTTTTTTATTGGAGTCAATCAGTTAAGATGACTTTGATAGCTGTGTTTTCCTTAAATGGATAGAATGAAGTCAATAAAAATATTAATATTTACAGTACTTCTACTTCTATGTCTTATGTCCTGGAGCTGAGGTACATGCATCTAGATCTTACAGGTAAATTATTTTTTTTGCCCTTATATTGTATGTAGAGAATATACTCCAACCCCAGTAGTTCTGTGATGCAGTTGCCTCTGAACAGCTCAAATTCCATCTCTAACTTCCCTTGATGGTACCTTGAGCATGTGGGACCATCTCAGGGGATTTTAAGAGTTAAATTATTATGTAGGCATTGCAGAGACTCTGGGACATATGTTGCCCAGGCAAGATAATGATATAATGATAAACCTCCAATGACAGATGTCAGAGAAGCTGATGGTTTTTCACAATCCAATAGTTTTATGGACACAATTACTGGTAACAGTTTTTACAAATCAACATTTGGTGAACTGTTTTTAAGTGGCTGAGTCATCTCCAGATTAGTAATTCAGGTTGCTGGATTATTAGTCCAGTAACATTACAACTATGCTACCATGCACCTACGGCTGAAGTAAAGTGGTGATAGTGTTGAAGCAAAGCCTAATGTTTAACTTGATAATGGAAGCCCACAGTGAGATAGTCTCAGGCCTTCTGCCGGGAGGACTGAGCACATTTAATACAGATATAACTACTCCAATTCTCAAGTGGAGCTGCACAGTTATATTTTGATCTGGTCCAAACATTAAGGGTGTAACATGTGCTCCAAATGGAAGGTGTTAGAAAAAAATACATTTCAGAACCTTGTGTAATCCCATAGCACTTTATAGCTAGTTGTTTTAAAATATAACCACTGTTGTAATGTGGGAAACAGAGCAGCAACTTAAGCATGGCAAGGTCCCAGATACAAGCAAATGGTAACAATTAATCTGCATGTATATGTAAATAATATACAGAACTCCTATTAGCTATGGTGGGTGAAGCTGAAAAATATCAATTGTAAACGATTTGGGGAGTGACCTTTCTCCCTCAACGATTATAAATCACATGTCAGATCTGATTGATTATAACTAGTTACCCTTCCTGATGAGTCAGTTAATCTCTCTTTCATTCCCAAACGTGATCCTATCAAAGTATCAGAGTAAATTACTCAGCATCAGTGATCAAATATTGTGAATACTCTCAGTCCTGTACAGCTGCCTTGATCTTTCTTGTCCCCCAACCCCATCATTTATATTTCTAATTAGTGCCCTATGGGAAGTATGTTGCTAACAAGCAAATGTAAACTCTACAATATCTGCTCGATCACCAGAAGAATATTGCTCCAACTTTTTGGTTCTTTTCAATAAATATCAATATTATTTTCTTTAATTTATCCATTCTTGGGATGTGGATAGCATTGGCAATGGTAGCTTCTATTGTCACTTCCTAACTGACCCATGAATTGAGGAGACAATGAAGATCCAATCACTGGATAGACCTGCAATCACATGTAAGCTCAAGCAGACCAGGTAAAATCAGTGTATTTCCTTGTGAAGGACATTAATGGATTTGGTAGCTTATTTTACACAAGTCTCTACAACAATAACAATTAACTTTAATTCCAGGTTTAATAATTCACGTGAATATAAACTTCTTCAGAGTGTGGTGGGATTTGAACACTCTCCTAAGGATCAATCGGGTTCAACACTGTAGCTGCTAACTTTACTACACTAACGTATTTGCAGGAAACATGATGTCTAGAGAGATCATATGTAATGACTTTCTTTTTCTAAGCCACAAACTTAAAAGCTAACAATAATTCGAACCCCTACCCTGCTGAAAAAATGGTACTTGTGTAGTCAATTCTCAAACTAGCTATCGCTTTATATAGTTGATATATAGCCACGAGGTTTAGCTGTCACTGCACTGATCTGAGGCTGGGGCCTGCAACTAACGGGCTTCAGGACTGGCTGCAGCGATGAATTCACTTCACAGCTGTGGACTCACTTTCTGGAACTTTAGTTCTGAGTGTTATTTGTTTATTGTTTGCTGGATTCCTTTTTCTTCACAAATTGGGTTTTTGATGGTCTTTTACTTTGTATAATGGGTTCTATTGGGTTTCTTTGTTTTTGCAACTGCCTGTAAGATGATGAATTTCAAGGTTGCCCGTAGTATGGATACTTTGATAATAAATGCACTTTGAACTTTACTTTCCCAATAGCCTAGGTGAAAAATAGTTTTATTTGAAACTAAAATATAAGTATCTATCTAAAACAAATTAAGCCAATGCATCAAAAGTCTTTCTGAAAGCTTCTGTAGAAAAGGCTATCAATTGCTCCTCTGAATAAAGCAGATTGGGTGTCAAAGGTAAAAGCATTTGCCTTCGACAAGTTCTTCAGTTCTGCTTTATAAATAGATGAAGGGAGCTGGCGTGTTCAGTGCAATAGATTTCACTCTAAAGAAGAACATCATATGCGTTCAAGCAGATTTAAAAAAAACACAAGCAAGATGCAACATAGAGCCCGTGAAGTCAAAAGTTTTGATAAATGTTTCAACAGTATTAGGACTGTGGTGGGATAGTTACAGGGAACATTGGATGGGGTATGGGAGCTGATACTGGGCTTAGATTGAATATTAGTACCAGAATATAGCGGGCATTAATGAATGCACTATACGGGAATGTAATTAATGACCGGGTAGTGCAGATTGTGACCATAGCGGGATAACAGACATCTTTTATATGATGTGCACCAATGATCAGTCTTTCAGGAACACCCAATGCAACCAAGGACAGAAGAGGGAAATCCACTGAATGGGAAATAAGACACCACAAATAGTAAATACTACACTTTAGTTCTATTACTATCATGCTGATACGTGCATTAACCTTCACAATGATTTTAAATCAATTTCATTTTAAAATAAGTTGTTGACATTATGATGATTTTACTTGCGAAAGTCTTTCATCCTCAGGACAGTATTTGCCAATATCTCAAGAAATTAGATGTTGTTTTAGTGATCCTAAAGGAGTACAAAATTCAACATATATTTTGCCAGAGCACTATAAAGTGTGGTACCCCTTCGGCATGATGTATTTTACTATCTGGTGTAGTTTGACTTTGATGTTTGCTACTTTGACACTTATTTGCTTTCTGATTTTGCCCTTGGGTGTTCTGTTCATATACTTTATTTTCTGCACTACATCAGAATCAGTTTTATTATGTGTCATGATAATAGAGAAAAAAGTAAATCAATTACAGTAAATATATATATTGAATAGATCAAGAATAGTGCAAGAACAGAAATACATGTTTGAAAAAGTGAGGTTGTGTTGATGGGTTCAATGTCCATTTAGCAATTGGATGGCAGAGGGGAAGAATCTGTTCGTGAATCACTGAGTATGTGCCTTCAGGCTTCTGTACCTCCTACCTGATGGTAACATTGAGAAGAGGTCACGTCCTGGGAGGTGGGGATCCTTAATAATTGACGTTGCCTTTCTGAGGCAACATTCCATGAAGATGTCTTGGGTATCACAGAGGCGAGTACCCAAGAAGGAGCTAATTTTACAACCCTGCATCTTCTTCCAGTCCTGTGTAGTAGATTCCCCCCCACCCCCAAATACTAGACATGTATTCGCAGCATGTTAGCGTGCCCCACATGGTACATCGATAGAAATTTTCAAGTGTTTTATTTGCCAAACCAAATCTCTTTGGACTCCTAGTGAAATATAGCCAGTGTCTTGCCTTCTTTATAGCTTCATCGATATGTTGGGAGCAAGATCTTGACACCCAGGAACTTGAAATTGCTCACTCTCTCCACTTCTGATCTCTCTGTGAGGACTGATTCATGTTTCCGTCTTACCCTTCCTGAAGTCCACAATTGGCTCTTTTGTCTTACTGGCATTGAGTGCAAGATTGCTGCCGCGACACCACTCAACTAGCTGGTGTATAATCGCTCCTGTACAGTTACATCAAACCTCATGAGCCATTGCTCTGTTTGCAGATGTTTTCTGAGGTACTATTTCTGTTTACACTGTAAAACAGCTTGACAATGGCAAGCCAAATCAAGACAGGACTCTCACAATAGGGATTGTTGTCAAACAGGGGGTGCTTGGAGTTCAGAAATATGGTTCCCTGGAAGTCGAATCGCAGGTAGACAGGGTAGTAAAGGAGACTTTGGACAACTGGCATTCAGTCAGGGCACTTCAGCAATTATGTAGCAGTTGCACAAGATGCTGGTGAGGCTGCACTTGGAGTATTATGTTTAGTTTTGGTTACACTGCTATAGGAAATATTACTAAACTGGAAAGAGTGTAGAAAAGATTTACAATGATTTTGCCAGGTTTCAAGGGGCTAGATTACAGGAAGATGATGGACCATGTATAACCATAACAGCCAGCAATGGAAACACGCCATTTTGACCCTTCTAGTCCTTGCCGAATGCTTACTCTCACCTAATCCCGCTGACCCGCACTCAGCCCATAACCCTCCATTCCTTTCCTGTCAATATACCTATCCAATTTTGCTTTAAATGACAATACCGAACCTACCTCTACCACTTCTGTAGGAGTTTTTTTTCCATGACATGTAGGAGACTGAAGAGTGATCTTACAGAAGCATACAATGTCATGAAGAGCATAGAATGGATCAATGCATTGTTTTTTTTTTAAACCGCAGGGTTGGGGAAATCAAGAACTGAAGGCAATGGATTTGAGGTGAACGGAATCAGTTACCAGACGATCTGGTTGAGGCAAGGAAAACAAGAACCTTTGAAGGACTATTGCACAGGTACATGGATAAGAAACAGTTCACAGACTGTGAGCCAAATGAAGGCAAATGTGACCGACTTGAATGGGCATCATGGTTGGCCTAGAACAGATGGGCTGAAGAACCCATTTCTTTACAAATGATCCTAATGGAAACCTCCACATTACAGAATAAATTCTATTTATGTAATATCTTTCTCCATTACTTTACATACATCATGCAGCAATTCAACCCTTCCATTCTTGTTTACAGACAGGAACAATATTACAATTGTAAATATGAAAGTGACAATCAGCTTTGTGACCACTTGAAGTACACGTAATACGAAGAAACTGCTTAAGATATCTGCTTTCAACACGGTTCCTTTACCTTGTACCCAATATTTGAAAAAAAAGTTATAACTAAGCAATAATTTAATTGCTTTACAGTTTTTAATGCACAGATTTGTATGTGCATAAATGAAGCAGAAAAGTCATCAGATTGATTTATGGTTTTCGGTGGACAATTACTGTTTGATTGATTACAGGTTAATCTCACAGTTTAATTGAGGCTCCTTTTTTTTAAAAAAAAACCTGTGCTTCAACTTCCCTTGTTAATATGTAAGAAAAATCCCTGTGATTTGAACCAATAAACCATTTGATTTCTTTTATCTCAAGAGTGAACTGGAAGGCAGTGATTTACAAACATATTATTTTCAATAAGGTCTTCTAATTCCAACCTCTGTCAACTAGCCACCTTAATTACATTTGAAGTTAATGTTGGATTTATTCAAATAGTAATAAAAAAGTGCTTTGTTTGAATAACTTTATTATATCTGCTATATTTCAAAACATTAATATTAAATACAATACTGAAAAATATTTCTTGATGGTTAATTTAGTAGATTTATTTAATTCATTAAAACAGATGTTGGAAAGGAAAATCTGCTAAATTAAAGATTAATATAAAAAATAAAATGCTAGATAAGCATTTGTAAGCAAGAAGGGAAAATTGTTATTCCCAGATAGTACAAAGCAGCAACTTCCCTTCAAACATCAAGATTAAACATCCTTGCATCTGGTGTACAAGTGAGGCTTCTGATACACGGTATGAGGAGAGATGTACGTACCTGCTAATTGTTCTTGAGAGGAAGGTGTGAATCTGATGAGACCAAGTGAATCCTTGCTGGTTGCAGTTGTATCCCAAGATAACAGCAGATCAATACAGATGCTTTAAGTAGATTCAAAAGCTAACAAGTACGTCAGGAGAAAATGCTTTTGAAGTTATGTGCTATAGTTTCTTAAAAGCACAAGATTGTGTGGTTTTTTTCTACGTGGTGTTTTCATAGAAATGTATGAAATTATTTTTAGGTGCTTGCATGGTGCCCCACTCACACTTTTTTTTGGATTAACTCTTAATTTTATGTCTCAGTGTATTTCTGAATGGGGAAGTAGTTTGCCCATTCACCATATGCTTTACACATATGTAAGCTTTACAACAAAAGCAACAAAGACAGCATGCTAGAAATTTATTTTATACAGATTGCTCTTGTGGGTGGTTTGTCAAAAACAAACAGTTGAGAACGTGTACCTTGCCAAATGTATAAATTGCTCACATGTTTTTACTTTAAGGAAGGCCCCATGTAGCTGGCAAAACTGGAAGGAGAGCTATGCATTTTTTTTTTGGCATTGTCCACCATGGGTGAGGATATATAATCTTATTTGAGATGAATTTACTTTTAAGTGGCTGAGATTTTTTTAAAAAACATTATGATGCAAAATCATTTATGGAATTTTAAATGCTTCTTTTAAATAGAAATGGTTGAAATGCATTCAAGTGTTGTTAAATGTTTTAATAAGGCATCAATTGGCTTTTAAAGCCCATCAAAACAAATTCCTCTCAAATCGCGAAAAAAAAGTCTAATTAGAAATAGATGTATTCTGTATATATAGCCTTAAATGTGGAAAAATGGTGTAAACCCACAGAGTGGGCCAAGTGCCATTCTATAAATGAACAATTGTCACATTTAATTTAAATGAAAATATTTCTGTCACTGCAAATTAGTGTCTAACAAAGAACAGTACCTATAGTAGCAGCATTTCCCTTTCTTTTGGCTTGACTCCCTACCACTTTCTTTAAAGTGTCCCCATTTAATAGCAGCACAACTGCACTCATTTTAAATCAATAAAAGATGCCAGTGCTCAAACATTACCCTGGGGTCCTACTCTCATTGTCTCTGCATGTTTTAGAAGCTTATTTTTCAATACTATGCAATGTAAAACTGTGGACTTCACCTTCGTGTTTATTTAGACTCATAGGCAGTGAGCCAATAGCCCGAGGCTGCTGGCAATTGCTGCTGTTTATATTCAAACCAAACTGAAGGAAGAGCAAGTCTGCATTCTTGCAGAGTTTGACAAAAGTGATATTTTCAGTTTGTGTTGCTGGAGGTTTTCACTTGCATACAATTTTACTTTCCTCAATTCATACCATATTACACTTTATCAGCTTTAAAGACAGAAAATCTGCACATTCTTCTTTCTGAAAACACCAATGGCCCCAAGCCTAAATAGTCTGCCTGGTCTAGGTTTTCCATTCCAGTCAAAAAGGGCATTGCATTTCTACATTTTCACAATTTAAAATATTCAACAGTTGCTAACAGACATCTACCAGAACCCAGGATAATAAATTCAATTAATGTTCTGAATAATATCAGCAAAACCATCAGCTGCAACAAAATCAAATCCATCACTTACTTGCCCATTTGTTGTGAAAGTAGATGATATGTTTACTTGTGCAGGGATTATGGAAAAGATGTTGTCTTTTACACAGCCAAGCAGTGAGTTCCTCTCATTGTAGAAGATTCTGCTGTTATTTCATGACTTTAGTTCATTTAAATCCAGCAAAAAAAAAGCTAAAGATCCCAAACCATTTCACTGGGGGGAGGGGGTACTCACTGGCTTCAGCTTTTATTTTACCTTAAGCTCACAGTTCACATGTTAAATAATGTTTTCCCACCCCAAGCAGGTGTTTCTGATTCCCAATGACAAGAAGCCAGAGTTCTAGATGCAACAGCTGGAAATTATATAGAAGTAAAATTAACTGCCCTATTCTAATGCTTTTACTTGCTGGAGTCAAATTAAAATTAACCTCAATGTCTTTAAAATATATTAATTAAAACTCACTTGCTTTAACATAATGTTATTTAACTTAGCCATCTGTTCCAGATAGTCCAAGTAGAGTGATAATTGATTCCTGGACTAGGATGGATACATCACTCCAATTGTCCCTTGCTGACCACCACAAAATGTTCATACAAGTAAAAGCAAACTTAATTGATATAAACACAGGAGATGATACAGATGCTGGAAATCCAGAGCAACATATACAAAATGCTGGAGGATCTCAGCAAGTCAGGAAAGAATAAACAATCAGTATTTCTGTCTGAGGCACTTCCTCGGGACTGGAAGGGGAAGGGGACGAAGCCAGAATAAGAATCTGGGGGATGGAGGGGAAGGTGGACAAGTTAGAAGGTGATTGGTGAAGACAGGTGGTTGGGGGAGGGGGAATGAAGCAAGAAGCTAGAAGGTGATAGGTGAAGCCAGGTGGGTGGGGGAGGGGGAATGAAGTAAGAAGCTAGAAGGTGATAGGTGGAAAGGGCAAATGGATGGAGAAGATGATAGGAGAGTGGACCATGGGAGAAAGAGAAGGAGGGTGGGCACCAAGGGAAGTTGATAGGCAAGTGAGAAATGATAAGAGGTCAGAGTAGGTGATGGAAGAGGAGGAAAGGGGCAGGGAAAAATTAAAACTAATGTGGAATGTGCATGTGAATAGAATTCTAGAGAAGTGTAAAAAAGGCCCATAATGTGCTCAGGTGCTTAGCTGGGAGTGATGCTTACGGGTCAACCTCACCAGTAGTCTTAAACCCCCTACATAAAGTTCAAATTCAAGCATTGTGATTATGTTGTGGTGCTATTAAATCATCCCTAATTTTAGCTTTACTATTAAAAATGGGTGAAATATCTTTGCATCTATGCAGGTTACAGTTAGCAAAGATTTATTGGGTTAACATGAGGATATTTTTTGAGGATGTGACTAAACACATTGATGAAGGAAGAGCAGTAGCTGCAGTGTATATGGATTTCAGCAAGGTATTTGACAAGGTACCCCATGCAAGGCTTATTGAGAAAGTAAGGAGGCATGGGATCCAAGGGGACATTGCTTTGTGCATCCAGAACTGGCTTTTCCACAGAAGGCAAAGAGTGGTTGTAGACGGGTCATATTCTGCATGGAGGTCGGTGACCAGTGGTGTGCCTCAAGGATCTGTTCTGGGACCCTAATTCTTCATGATTTTTATAAATGACCTGGATGAGGAAGTGGAGGGATGGGTTAGTAAGTTTGCTGATGACACAAAGGTTGGAGGTGTTGTGGATAGTGTGGAGGACTGTCAGAGGTTACAGCGGGACATTGATAGGATGCAAAACTGGGCTGAGAAGTGGCAGATAGGAGTTCAACCCAGATAAGTGTGAAGTGGTTCATTTTGGTAGGTCAAATATGATGGCAGAATATAGTATTAATGGTAAGACTCTTGGCAGTGTGGAGGATCAGCGAGATCTTGGGGTTCGAGTCCACAGGACACTCAAAGCAGCTGCACAGGTTGACGATGTGGTTAAGAAAGCATACAGTGTATTGGCCTTCGTTAATTGTGGAATTGAATTTTGGAGCTGAGAGATAACGTTGCAGCTATATAGGACCCTGGTCAGACCCCACTTGGAGTACTGTGTTCATTTCTGCTCACCTCACCACAGGAAGGATGTGGAAGCCATAGAAAGGGTGCAGTGGAGATTTACAAAGATGTTGCCTGGATTGGGGAGCATGCCTTATGAAAACAGATTGAGTGAACTCGGCCTTTTCTCCTTGGAGTGACGGAGGATGAGAGGTGACCTGATAGAGGTGTATAAGATGATGAGAGGCATTGATCGTGTGGATAGTCAGAAGCTTTTTCCGAGGGATGAAATGGTTTCCACAAGAGGACACAGGTTTAAGGTGCTGGGGAGTAGGTACAGAGGAGAGGTCAGGGTTAAGTTTTTTACTCAGAGAGTGGTGACTGCATGGAATGGGCTGCTGGCAATGGTAGTGGAGGCGGATATGATAGGGTCTTTTAAGAGACTTTTGGATAGGTACAAGGTGCTTAGAAAAATAAAGGACTTTGGGTAAGCCTAGTAATTTCTAAGGTAGGGACATTTTTGGCACAACTTTGTGGGCCAAAGGGCCTGTATTGTGCTGTAGGTTTTTCTGCATTTCTATATGACATTAGTTTGGTCATTCAATACTGGCAAATTAGTGGAGTGTTAGGAGCTCTTCATTTATAAGGTCTTCAGTTTTGGGTGGGTGGGAAATGAATGGGTACAACATCCTGGGTTATTTAATGTGGAATATTATCCCGGTGTGTCCGTTTCTGTCACTCATCCACGTTTCTTCCCTTTGCCTATGGTTGATTAAAGCCTTCAAGAAAAGATCAAGATGAGGAGTGATTGTTTATCATTGGGACAAGAAGTTCAGCAAGGAATACATTATGGTTTCTTACATATCTACACAGATGCTCAATAGATCCAGTGACGGACCGTCCACGTGCTTCTATTAATGTTCCAAAATTTCATGTGACTACTAAAAAATAATTGTCAGATAAAATCAGTATTCACATCTGAGATACTTGCTATCATTTTAGTCTTGGAATGGGTTGAAGAATTGTGTGCTAATTAAACACTTCTATGCTCTGATTCATTTTTAGTTTTGACATCTATTAAAACAGGTATATCAAATTGTAGGCCAGGCATTCTTCTTAAGATGAGACAACATCTGCTGAGGCTGCAGGGTTTTGGCCTTTGTATATAGTACTTCTAGGTCCCTGCCCATGATTCGGTTGTAGAAAACGAGGTGGCAGACATTCTAGCTAAGCAATCATTCAAAATTAAGAATGTAAATGTAGTAGTGCCTTTAAATAAAGGAAAGATGAAAGCCATTATTAAGAAGACTGTTCAATCACTGTGGCTACAAAGTAGGGATAAGGAAAAGAAAGAAAGGTACTTATACAGTATAAAATTCAGAGGATGATGGGAACTCAATTGAGTGTTAAAGGAGGTAAGAAGTTATACTTACACATTTATGTATTGGACATACTAGTTTGAATAATTACTTGTTGAGAATTAACATGCATGATTCAGGAGTTTGTTGGAGTGTATTTGTCAAGAAACATACCGTGTTTGAATGCAGTTCCAATGAAGTGCAAAGGAAACAGGAAAAATCTACTTGCTACAATTGAGATCTTTGGGACAGATACAGGTTAACATGGAAACTTTGTTAGGATATCGCTGCTATCATAATGTATAGAAGTGCATATTTGATTTTCTGAAAAGTTTAGACTTTTTGATATTATTTGAGGTTTTTTTTGTGAGGGGATTTAATGAGTACAATTTCCTGCCTCTTTGCTTCACACTCCAACTCAGTAGCTGGTGGTAATGCATCCTATGTTGGTCTGTTAACTACCATAAAACTTTACAAAAAGAAGAAGAAGGAAAAAAATATTCTGGAAGTTAGAGAAATCAATGTTCATGCTGTCAGATTTGGGGGGTGCCCATATGGAATGTGAAGTGTTGCTTCTCCATCCTGAGGGGGGCCTCATCATGGCAGAAGGGGAGGTCATGGACTGACATGTGGAAACAAGATAGGAGAGGAATTAAAATGGTTGCCACCAGAGTGGAAGTGCTCGACAATGCAGTGTGTCAATTTACGTCGGGTTCACTGAAGTACAGGAGGCTGCATTGGGAACACTGGATGCAGTAGACACCTCCACTGAAGTGCTTGCCTCACCTGGAAGGACAACTTGGGGCCTTGAATGGAGGTGAATGGGCAGGAGTAGCACTTCTGTCAGCAGGATAGGTGGCAGGAGGGAAATTAATGGGGAAGGACAAATGGTTTATGGAAATCACAGAGGGAGCAATCCTGTGGAAAGCAGAGAGTGGGGTGGTGGCTGGTAAAGATATGTTTGGTGGTAGGGTCTCGTTGAGGTTGCAGAGAATGATATGTTGCATGCGGAGGCTGATGGGGTAGTGGCTGAGGACAAGAGGAACCTGTAAATGAGAAGATGGGTGAGCATGAATGTCCAGGAAATGGAGATGTGAGTGATCTCTGATGTCCTGGGAAGGAAAGCCTCATCCTGAGAACAGTGGAGACAAAGGAACTGAGAAAAGGGAGTAGTGTTTTTACAGGAGGCAGGGTGGGAAGAGCTATAGTCAAGATTGCTGTGGGAATCAGCAGGCTTATAAATTATATCGGTAGACAGTTTGTCTCCAGAGATGGAGACAGAAAGATTGAGAAAAGGGAAAAAGATGTCGGAAATGGAATGAGTGAATTTAAGGGCAGGGTGGAATTTGGAGGCAAAGTTGATGAAATTGACAAGCTCAGCATGGGTGCATGAAGCAGCACCAATACATTGTCAATATAGTGCAGAAAGAATTGGGGAGCATTAGCAGTGAATGCTCGGAGCATGAACTGTTCCACATAGCCAGCAAAAGGGCAGGCAGAGCTGAGGCCCATATGGGTTATTGAGTTTGTGGGAAGTGGGAAAAACCAAAGGAGAAATTGTTTCACTAGACAGAGGAGGGTGGTGGTGGAGGGGAACTAGTCAGATCTTTTTGTCAAAGAAGAAGTAGAGAGCTTTACGGCCTTCCTGATGGGAGAAAGAAATACATAGGGAATGGACATCCATATTGAAAATGTGGTGGTCATGGCCAGGTTGTTGAGGAGATGTAGTGTATGTACTGTAGGTGGGAAAGGGCTGAACCAAGAAGGATAGAATGGAGTTGAGGTATGCTGACACAGTGGGTTTACCCATGCAGTCAGATTTGTGGTTTATGTGATGCCTCCCTTAGTGGAATAGACTGTCACTCAAATGCAAGGAATAGACGGTTGGTGAAATATAGGAAACTCCTGCAAGACTCACTAAAAGACAAGGGGAAAACAAGGTGGTTATGATTACAATTTTGTCACGAGAAATTTTGATTCTTTTTTAATTTACATTTGCTACCTCACTGAACTATTACCAAATGATGAGTTAAGAGGTTTGTCATGACACAAGCAGTTCTTATTAATATCAGTTTGAAAACTAAAGAGACAATGAGGTATTTTACAGAAATCTAATTTAACAAGTAATCCTAAAGATAAGCCTGTATTCTAAAATGGTGATGATTTTTAACATATTATCATATATACTCGCAAATTTCAGAGCAATTCAGTAGCTGAACAAATGGGTCCAGTAAATTATTATGTAATGCATCATTTCAATAGGCTTTTGTTTTATGAAAAAGATTCTTGTATTCTTCTTCTACCATTATTGTGACCTTGATAAGAGTGACCTTCATCTACTGATTTATTAACATCATTATTACATTTGCTGCATTGAGTGTTTCTGACTTTTTCCAACAAGAAATTGTCTTTATACTTTAGGTAACACATGGTAATTGGTAAATAAAACTGCTCATTGAAATAATGGCTTGCATGTCCTTAGGACACCACAGGGTGACTCACAGCTAATTAATTAATTTCAGAGTGTAGTCACTTATATAATGCAGATAAATGCATCAGCCAATTTGTGCACAGCAAGGTCCCAATAGCAGTAATGAAATAATTAGCACAGTTAATCCATAATGGCGGTACCTGTGAGTGATAATCTTTGCTAGAAGCTAACAGCACTTTACTGCTCTTCAGCAAATAGTGTCATGGGATCTTATAGCAACTTGAGAAAGTAGACAGAGTCTTGTCTTTTAGAAATATTAAACAAAACCTCCAACACTTCTCAGTTCTATGCTGGAGATGAGATTTTGTTGTGGTCATAGGCTCGCAACTATCTGATTTAAGCCACAGTGAGGGAGTTTCTTTTCTTTGTCATATTTTCCATTTACATTTCACTCGGGCTCTGTTAAGTGCTTACAATCAGTATAACCAGTTGACCCAAATAATAGCAGTATTCTCTTCCTTTTTAAAGTTAAATATATTGGACTGATTATTAACTATTTTCTCTGGCACAGAAGGCTGAGGACATTATTTGTGAAATATTACTTTCTCTTTCTGATTTGGCTGTTATCAAAAAGGAGGAGCTTTTAGGATTTGCTCTCAGTTCCTACAAATAGCTTAGGTTTCTTTGATGCTAGTTAAGCTCCACTAGATGGCCTCATGAATGCACAGAAACTGCCGTAACACATAATTTCAAATAGTTTATCTTCAAATAAATACTGTATTATTTCCAGCAGGGTTCCTCTGGATCCTAGAGATGCTGTAGTGTGAAAAGCAAATTACTTCAGCTCCTAGAGGAAAGCCCAATGTTCTAATCTTTATATCAGAATGTGGTAAACATTTTGGAAGGCTGCATGTTTTACTTGACCTGTGGTCTTTGGACCAACCTGGTCTTTTCAAGGGGGACAGTATGCAGAATACACTCATCAGTTTTAGAAAATTCACAACTCCCTACAGGTTTGGAGAGACGTGAAAGCTTCAAATTAGTTCTGATTGGGTAATTTGGAAAGTGAGAAACATTATGGTATTCAGGATAAGGGGGCAGTAAAGACTTCAGCAGTGAATCAAATAAATAGTCCAAGTTTTATGCAATCCCAGGTTCGGCTATGTCCATTACTTTCCTTGTTGGAGTTCCCAATGGAGAAAAGACAACTTACTTTAGTGACAACTGCCAGCTTAGGCTATCTTGGGAGCTACCCAACTCTTGAAAACTGGCTGGAAACTGCTGCATATCTGAAGAGTATAGGCAGTATCTAATTTCAAATATCTGATTTTTAAATAAATACGGCAATACCTTCAACAGGATTCCTCTAAATCCTGAAGATGTTGTAGCAAAGAAGGCAAATTACTGCACCTCCTGGAGGAATACTCAAAGTTCCAATCTTTGTATCGGATGATCATAAGGCTGTTGACGTGTCTCTCCTGAACCTTCACTGTAAGTGAGGAGATCTGGCCACATACTCAGCTGAAATCCAGCTTTACAGACAATTTCACATAAATTAAGCACACATCACATCGTCCAAGTTTTACATCTGGCTGCACTTTCTATCAGTCAATGTGTAACATCCATCATTATCTTAAACGGAGAACATCTCCAGATTCACCATCTTCTGTCCCTATTTCTTCTGTCACAACATACAGAATTAACAAGGCAATTAGTACATTTGATTTCTACTACAAATTGCAAATAAATTGATAATGGCATTAATAATACCTGCACCTTAAAAGGCATCAGTTGCTGCCAGTAATTTTACTAGCTTGTAAATTTTGCCTCATTACCCCTACCCTCTGTTGTGTCACTGAACATGCAAGTCCCTAAACACAAATACTTGGACATGTTATCTGTAGTTTAGAAACATAGAAAATAGGTGCAGGAGTGGGCCATTTGGCCCTTCGAGCCTGCACCGCCATTCAGTATGATCATGGCTGATCATCCAACTCAGAACCCTGTACCTGCTTTCTCTCCATACTCCCCTGATCCCTTTAGCCACAAGGGCCATATCTAACTTCCTTTTAAATACAGCCAATGAACTGGCCTCAACTGTTTCCTGTGGCAGAGAATTCCACAGAATCACCACTCTCCGTGTTTTTCCTCATCTCGGTCCTAAAAGGCTTCCCCTTTATCCTTAAACTGTGACCCCTCATTCTGGACTTCCCCAACATCGGAAACAATCTTCCTGCATCCAGCCTGTCCAATCCCTTTAGAATTTTATACGTTTCAATAAGATCCCCCCTCAATCTTCTAAATTCCAGTGAGTATAAGCCCAGTCGATCCAGTCTTTCTTCATATGAAAGTCCTGCCATCCCAGAAATCAATCTGGTGAACCTTCTCTGTACTCCCTCTATGGCAAGAATGTCTTTCCTCAGATTAGGGGACCAAAACTGCACACAATTCTCTAGGTGCGGTCTCACCAAGGCCTTGTACAACTGCAGCAGAACCTCCCTGCTCCTGTACTCAAATCCTTTTGCTATGAATGCCAACATACCATTTGCCTTTTTCACCACCTGCTGTACCTGCATGCCCACCTTCAATGACTGGTGTACAATGATACCCAGGTCTCATTGCATCTCCCCTTTTCCTAATCGGCCACCGTTCAGATAATAATCTGTTTTCCTGTTCTTGCAACCAAAGTGGATAACCTCACATTTATCCACATTAAATTGCATCTGCCATGAATTTGCCCACTCACCTAACCTATCCAAGTCACCTTAGCATTCTCTTCACAGCTAACACAGCCGCCCAGCTTCGTGTCATCTGCAAACTTGGAGATGCTGCATTTAATTCCCTCGTCTAAATCATTAATATATATTGTAAACAACTGGGGTCCCAGCACTGAGCCTTGCGGTACCCCACTAGTCCCTGCCTGCCATTCTGAAAAGGTCCCATTTACTCCCACTCTTTGCTTCCTGTCTGCCAACCAATTCTCTATCCACATCAATACCATACCGCCAATACCATGTGCTTTAAGTTTGCACACTAATGTCCTGTGTGGGACCTTGTCAAAAGCCTTTTGAAAATCTAAATATACCACATCCACTGGCTCTCCCCATTCACTCTACTAGTTACATCTTCAAAAAATTCTATAAGATTCGTCAGACATGATTTTCCTTTCACAAATCCATGCTGACTTTGTCCGATGATTTCACCTCTTTCCAAATGTGCTGTTATCACATCTTTGATAACCAACTCTAGCATTTTCCACACCACCGATGTCAAACTGACCGGTCTATAATTCCCAGTTTCTCTCTTCTTTCTTTTTTAAAAAGTGGGGTTACATTAGCCACCCTCCAATCCTCAGGAACTAATCCAGAATCTAAGGAGTTTTGAAAAATTATCCCTAATGCATCCACTATTTCTTGGGCTACTTCCTTACGCACTCCGGGATGAAGACCATCTGGCCCTGGGGATTTATCTGCCTTTAATCCCTTCGATTTACCTAACACCACTTCCCTACTAACGTGTATTTCCCTCAGTTCCTCCATCTCACTAGACCCTTGGTCCCTTACTATTTCCGGAAGATTATTTATGTCCTCCTTAATGAAGACAGAACCAAAGTAGTTATTCAATTGGTCTGCCATGTCTTTGATCCCTATGATCAATTCACCTGTTTCTAACTGTAAAGGACCTACATTTGTCTTGACCAATCTTTTTCTTTTTATGTATCTATAAAAGTTTTTACAGTCAGTTTTTATGTTCCCTGCCAGCTTTCTCTCATAATCTTTTTTCCTTTTCCTAATTAAGCCATTTGTCCTCCTCTGCTGGTATCTGAATTTCTCCCAGTCCTCAGATGTGCCGCTTTTTTTGGCTAATTTATATGTTTCTTCTTTGGACTTGATACTATCCCTAATTTCTCTTGTCAGCTACGGGTGCACTACCTTCCCTGGTTTATTCTTTTGCCAAACTGGGATGAGCAATTATTGTAGTTCATCCATGGGATCTTTAAATGCTTGCCATTGCATATCCACCGTCAATCCTTTAAGTATCATTTGCCAGTCTATCTTAGCTAATTCACGTCTCATACCTTCAAAGTTACCCTTCTTTAAGTTCATAACCTTTGTTTCTGAATTAACTATGTCACTCTCCATCTTAATGAAGAATGCCACCATATTATGGTCACTCTTACCCAATGGGCCTCGCATGACAAGATTGCTAACTAACCCTTCCTCATTGCTCAATACCAAATCTAGAATGGCCTGCTCTCTAGTTGGTTCCTCGACATGTTGGTTCAGAAAACCCGCATACATTCCAAGAAATCCTCTTCCT
Organism: Hypanus sabinus; assembly: GCF_030144855.1. Lineage (NCBI taxonomy): Eukaryota > Metazoa > Chordata > Chondrichthyes > Myliobatiformes > Dasyatidae > Hypanus > Hypanus sabinus. Next base: position 35,795,248 of record NC_082724.1, read on the forward strand.
CAGCACCCTTACCAACTTGGTTTGCCCAATCTATATGTAGATCGAAGTCACCCATTATAACTACTGTTTCTTTATTGCACGCATTTCTAATTTCCTGTTTAATGCCATCCCCAACCTCGCTACTACTGTTAGGTGGCCTGCACACAACTCCCACCAGCATTTTCTGCCCCTTAGTGTTATGCAGCTCTACCCATATTGATTCCACATCCTCCAGGCTGATGTCCTTCCTTTCTATTGCGTTAATCTCCTCTCTAACCAGCAATGCTACCCCACCTCCTTTTCTTTCCTGTCTATCCCTCCTGAATATTGAATATCCCTGGATGTTGAGCTCCCATCCTTGGTCACCCTGGAGCCATGTCTCTGTGATCCCAACTACATCATATTCATTAATAACTATCTGCACATTCAATTCATCCATCTTGTTACGAATGTTCCTCGCATTGACACAGAAAGCCTTCAGGCTTGTTTTTACAGCACTCTTAGCCCTTATACAATTATGTTGAAAAGTGGCTCTTTTTGCTTTTTGCCCTGGATTTGCCTGCCTGCCACTTTTACTTTTCACCTCACTACTTTTTGGAAGCTGTACGCTTCCAACCCACTGATAAACATATTTAGGGAGCATTTCTAATTGATTATGACTAAAGTCTGTAAAATTCAAGCCTTACTTATTTCGCAGGGAAGCATTGCCTTAAAGTTTGCTCACTTCTAGGGCTATTGGAAAATGTCTCCACCCCTTGCTGATATTTTCTTCATCTTATTCCCTAGTTTTCACAATGCAAATTATGAAGTATTTACTGATAGTTCATGTAATGTTGACTCAACTGAGAAATCCTCCTCTCTTTATGTGGTGCTAAACTAATTCTAGTTTTTTTTTTAGCCAACAAAGCTGAAAATCTGAGATTGTGATACAAATATTCACAGTCTTAATGTTATTCAGTTGTTCGAACACCGAAACATTTCTAATAATCGTTGCTGCATTTAAAATAGAATCCAGTTTTCAACAAAAATAACAAGAGCTGGTCCTTCATGTAGTTTGTTCTATGCTGGATGATTAAAAAAAGTACTGGCCTTTTACTATAAAGGGAGCTGGCAATAGAGGAGCTCTGAATACAAGTTGACAATTCACTAATCAATCATAAAATGATACCTTGCAATATCCAACCAGAAAAGAGTATCAAGGAGAGGTTCTTTTTTATCCCCTATCTAGGGGAAAGGTTAATTAAATTGGAGAATTCATCGCTTCTCAGGGAACCTGTCTGCTTGCTTGTTATTACAGTTTGGTTTAGTTCTATATAAGTGGATGTTAAAGATTGCTTTGGTTGAGAAGTACAGCTGGGTTTTTGCTCTGACTTAAGGCCCAGAACAGAGCAGCCTTGGAACTATTGCTTGGTTGTGTCCCTCCGAGAAAATAAATTTTTTACAAAATATCTACGAATTTGGTTTTCAAGGGTAGAAAGGGCTATCAGGATTTATTTCTCCTTTGCAAATCATTTTGGAGGGCAGACTTCATCCTAGATTAGCGAAATTGATGAGAGATGTGTAGCTGGTGAAAGACGGTAAGCCTGTATCACAGAATAAACCGACTGGGATACAGGCTGCATTTTAAAATACATTTGCAAAAAAAATACATGCCATTATCTTGCCAATCATCTCCTCATCTTCTCTCATCAAAATGCTGGCTCCTTCCTGGTTGAAACTGCTCTACCACAAATGGTCTGGTATATCATCTGAGCATTCATTATTTAGAACATTATTTCACCATTATGCTTACAGTCTGGAATGTTCAGTAGTGTAGGAGATGCATATTGCGTTCAGTACATATGAACCAAATGATCAGTTAAAACCTACACGGTGAGGTGATGTTTGAGTGTACGAGACCCCCCATCTTTTGTACTAGAGATTATTAAGAGACACAGAGCCAAGAGGGTTAAAAGAAGTCAGCAATAACCTTATTGAATGGCATTGAGATTCAGAAGAGTGAGTGGCTTTTCCCTATTTAACTCTACAGTATTTCTTGTTTCAGAGGTTGATTTCCTGCAGCCAAAATATCACCTGACTTAGGAAAGATGTGAAAAGTTGGAAAATAACGTGATTTTTTTCGGGGAGGGGTGGTGGAGACCACGTTGTTAAAAAGAATATTTTGCTTTAACTTTAGCAAATGTTTGGTTTGCCTGTCGTGGTTCACCAGTGGAAATAAATACAGAATGATTAAAGATGGAGATATGATTTTCCTTCTTAAGACATTCCTACAAATTGATACCACAACTCATATGTGAAGAATGTACGAAACAAGCTTTTGTAATTGTAGATATCTGCCTTAAAAATTAAGGTAATTTGCATTTTAAAACAAGATTTACAATCTATCCCAAGCTGATAAGGTGGCCTCCTGGATATGGTATGATGTGGTAGATGTGATCATATGAATCTCTTCCAGCTAATTTGTGATAATATGTGTGATTTGTTAAGTATCAGAAGGCATAATGTTTGACAAAATGTCTATAATACTAGTGCAATGAAAATAGATAAGTATTACAATATGTGTTCTGATTCATACTGGAGTTCACTCTTATTTAAATGCAGTAGAGATTTATTGTGCTAGTTTTTTATATTAGATACATTTTTAAACCAATGAAGTAATGATATCAGACATTTTGCATTTTTGATTCAGATCAAAGCATCAACAAAGGTCCTGGATAAATCTCCATTCAGAATTAGCTGAGAATAGTGTTAACAGCTAACAAATTAATGAAGTTTGCATACACAACAAAAGCAGTTTTTATTTAAAATCACTTTCTATTGATTTCCTTAACACAAGTTAGCTAATTCTTGCTCAAGTACACTCTACCATAATGATATCTGAAAATGTTACATTAAAACATGACTGCATATACACTCAGCAAAGATCTGGAAAACTATTTTAACAGTTTCTTTGGGAAAAATGCTGTTGAAATGAATACATATGCATTCATTTATTGAAAACACATGCCTTCATTTCTCAGCCCTTTTGACGGTTACATATGGATACGTATGTATTCATTTATGTATTGTCTGATGCCTGCTTAATTATAATTCATTTCCAAGTGTACCATTTTAGTTAATGTGGATAGAGCAGTAAACGTTAAATATCAGATTCAAAGTCAGCCTTCTGATTGGCAGAAATGCTTTGGACTAGTGAGTGAGCAACAGTCTTTTCTGTAAAATGCATTTTAGTCACCAGGACTAGAAAATAAATATGACTTATCCTATAGCCATAGAGCGATGTTCTGCAGCATCCGATCTTACTGAAATTAAGCCTCTGGTAGAGTGTTGACCATTGACAGCACTATGCCTGGAAATGGAGGAAGAGGTTAAGTGTTTTCTTAGAGAGATCAGCAGTGTGGTTGTTTTGCTATGCATTTTACTGGTGCACAAAATTGGCCATTGGGGGATCCTCTATCTCCAATACGTGGCCCCTGATGCATGGGATTTGCTTGTTTTTTGGAGAATGAGCTTCCAACACTTTACACATGGGAAAGAAGCCTTCCCAAGGCACAAAGCAGAGGAAAAATTAGACTTTTGGGATACTGTCATGGTGCATTTTTCTTCTGTTTCTGCAGTTTTCAAGGTTAATATCCAGTTTACTTAAAGAAGTATGCCAGCACTCAAGTTACACACAGTTGGTCCAATTGTATCTTCTCCAGGAGACAATCTGGCTGGCTTTTATGTTAATAACGGCCAAATTGCAAAACCATTTGGATTGGTATCATCTGAAACACTTTGTGAATACAGCTTAGTTTTATCTGCAAAAGATCCATTAAAGCAAAACAAAAACTTTTCCAATAAGTTGAAGAATTGATTTTGTCTGGCACCAGCAGGATAGGGATTTGTCCCTAGAACTGTAGACATTGGTACTAATTTTAATCCAGGGTGACAGATATACATACGTACAACATCTTGAAACTCATTGCTCAAAATAGAGGGGTAGTACTCAGGCCTGGATTGGATCACAGCAGTTTAGTGGAGTTAGAAGTTAGTGTAATCTTCTTAACTCCACAGAACTTCCACCATTAACAATGATTTCCAGGTAGAATTTTTTTTCCCCTTTAGTCACAAACAATAAATGTGCCAAAATGGAGCACACTAGCCTCGTACATTTCAGAAATACAATTTTGTTCAAGCTATTGAAGCTGAATTTCAGAAGCAGGGTACCTCACATGAGTGCTTCGATATCTAGTGCTCTGCACATATGATAGTGAACACATACACCATCATATTCCCCTTTTCAGTTGTGTCCCTTACTAACCACAGGTCTCACTTTCATGATCTGGCGTAAATGTCATTAGGGCTGTGAAACTGTCTCTAACTCCTGAGCCTTACACTGACCACAGCTGGTACATCCAGCAGTCAGGAACAAAAAATGACTAGGAATTTTGTTCTATTTAAATAAAAGTGGTTGTAACTTTAATATATGAAAATGCTTCCTAATATTTTTTTATTTCTTTAGATGTCATTGTCACCACCTATGACATATCAGAATTCAGAACACAAGCACAAATATGAGATTCTGTGCATTTATTAACATTGATTGAATATGCTTATCGATTGAACCCAAACAAGCTTGTCAGGCTGAGGAAGTACCAAAGTTGCAGAGTCAAGAAAATATACATGCTAACACTCACCTGGTTTTTTTTTTTGACATTCCCAGTTGCAAATGTTTAACTAAACACAAATCCAGACTGTTCTCAGATGGAAATGGTGTGATAATTGTTATACTACATCTTTTGCTTTCTGTGGGGATAGAAGAGTTGCTAATAAATTGTACATTTTAGAACCCATTTCAGGGAGTAGAATGTGTACACATGATTTGTCCCAAGTTAAACGTCACGCTACAAAGAAAATGTCTGGCATACAGCCTAACTCTCCCCTTAAATATTTTATGTACCTGTCTTCTAATATACATATCTTTTCACAAATAACTTACCCAATCTGATGGAATCCAATCTGTTAATCTTTTAAAAATATTTGTAGTATCCCCTCTAAGCCATTGTTACTCTTAAGTAAATAGCCAAAACTCAGTACTATAACTAGAAGTCGTTAAGCTGGGTATCACTCTGCTCACCCTACACTGTGCTGACACCAGGGTATCAATATTCTACTCCATGTGCACGGATTACAAATTGATCCATTTTACAAAGTAATATGCTGAATACTTAAATAAGGGACTAAATCTAAAAAAAAGCCTTTATTATACTTTAAGCCTCATTTGCAGTCACATCTCACTGTACATCTTTATGTTTTGGAGATGGTCCAGAGCAAGTTTATGAGAATGATCTCGGGGATGAACGTGTTAATGTACGAGGAGTGCTTGATGGCTCTCAGCCCATATGCTCTGGAGTTTGGAAGAATGAAGGGGGAATTAATAGAACATGGATCAGTACAGCACACTACAGGCCCTTTGGGCCACAACGTTGTGCCAACCTTTTAACCTATTCTAAGATCAATTTAACCTTTCTCTCCTCTATTTTTCTATCATCCATGTACCTTCATAAGAGTTTCTTAAATGTTCCTACTGTAACCTACCAAATACTGTAAGGCCTGGATAAAGTGGACAGAAAGACAATGTTTCCTGTAGAGGAGGTGTCCAGGGTCTCGCCTGAAATGTTGAATGTTTATTCTTTTCCACTGATGCTGCCTGACCTGCTCAGTTCCTTCAGCATTTTGTATGTGTTAAAAAAAAAGCCTTTCTCTTATCGAATGGTAGAACAGACAGAAGTGGCTAAGCAACCTTCTCAAACTGCTATTCTTCTACTCATAAATTTCTTCTGATTATCTGAAACCACAAATAGGACTTCAGTCTAACAGCTTTACTGAAAGATAGAGTAAATTTTCTGAACTCTTAACCATGAGAAGGACTAGGATCTATCTTAATATTGTGCAATATCCTTATCTTTTGTAAGAACATTTTGGAATTGTAATAAGGAAAAAAGAAACCAAAATCCTTTTGGTTATTATTTTAGTGTAAGTAATCAGTAGCTTGGTTTAATATTAAAGAATATGAGTCCCTAGTAGAGCAAATCAGACATCAAATGAGTGATGTTCCACAGTATAAGTATCTTTATTTATACAGCTGATGCTAACATTAAAGGATGCATAATAATAACACCACCAAACTCCTTATGAAGATCTTGAATACTTGCATCAACATATGTCAGAAAAGTATGATTATGCATATCAGTTGTACCTTTCAAAACCTCTACATATCTTGTGCAACATTAATATGAAATGGCATCTAAATTCTCCAATATTCCCTTGTGTACCTTTAAGTGGAGTACATTTTTTAAATGTTTTTAAATTTAATGTTCAAATATCAATACTTTTCTTTAACTTCCTTAGTGACTGCATTAGATACCTGAAATATCCTAACAATTTGCACAGCCAGAAATCATTCACATGATATTGAGGCATATAGTAATATTGTGTGGAGAGCATGGTCTATTATTTAGTCACATTCAACTGATAAGGGGTTAGAATTTCTATATCCCTTTTCTTTTTTTTAACACACGTGAATGTATTTTTTTCTCATTCTCTATAAACATGCTATTAAATATTCAATGTTTTGAACTCTGGCCAAGGAAAGAAAGGCAATGATTTGTCCCTTCATGATTATGATGGAAAGCAAAGACCACAGCACTCACAACAAATGTCTATGCAATTGGATTTTACACAACTGCGGTAAGGCAGGCAAAAGCTTCCAGTGACTTCAATACTGAAGCTGTACATGTTCAATCCACCACACGATGTGGCAATGGAGATGGAATTCAGTATTCAGTCTTTGTACTCATGCAAAATGAAGAGGAGGAGAAAATTATCTAAGATTTCAATGATATTATGTGAAATAGACAGACAATCTAAAACACTTAACCTCATAACTAGAATTGTACCACAGGATAATTTTTTTGTACTTTCTGAAAGTAATGCCCATATCTCCAGTGCTTAACTACAGGTGTAAACTTGCAATAGTGACCTGGCTATGGTGCTGATAGTAAAGAAGATTATCAGAGATTACGGGGGTGGGGGGGGGGGATGTTGATCTGTTAGGGAAGTGGATCAAGGACTTGCAAATGGATTTCAATGCAGATAAGTCTAAGGTGATGCATTTTGGAAAGTCACACCAGCGAAGGACTTACGCTTTGAATGGTAGAGCACCAATGGAACAGAGGACTTAGGAATACAGCGCATAGCTTGTTGAAAGCATCACAGGTAGATGGGATGGTGAAAACGACATTAAGCATGTTGGCCTTCATCAGTCAGGGCACTTAATTATGTGGTTGTAGAAGTCATTGGTAAGGCCACGCTTGGAGTACCATGCACAGTTTTGATTACCTAGTCACAGGTTAAACTGGAAAGAGTACAGAAAAGATTTTTGAGAATGTTGCCAAGACCAGACAGCTTGAGTTAGAAGGTGAAGTTGGCCAGGCTAGATTTTTATTCCTTGGAATGCAGGAGCATCTGGAGAGACCTCATAAAATTTTAAATAAATGAAAAGCAGGTGGATGGTGATAGTCTCTTTCCCAGGGTAGGGGATCCCCAAGCCAGGGGCATAGATTTAGGGTGACAGAGGAAAGATTTAGGAGAGACCTGATGGGTAATTTATTCACGCAGAGGATGGTGAGTTTATGGAACGAGCTGCCAAGAGGAAGTAGCTAAGGCAGATACAATAGTATCGTTTAAGTCATACTTGCATAGGTACATGGAGGGGCAGGGGTTACAAAGATACCCACTGACTGCAGGCAATTGGGACGAATTGGATAGTCACCATGGTCAGTAGTACTCATTGGGTTCAAGGGCCTGTATCTGTGCTATATTGCTCTTTGACTGTATGGCAGTACTCGCTCAAAGGAAGTGAAGGGGGCAGTGTGTCATTATATATCCAGACAATGATTACGAATTTTACATTCCTTTCACGTCCATAAAAGTTCAACGATAGCATACTTCAGAAATTTCTAAAGCCAATTCCAAGCAATCACTGGTCTCCTGACAGGAGTCAAACATACCACAGTCAAAATCACACTTGCAGTTGCAATCATCGCTGTTACTTCTGATGTCAGAGTTATATTTACGACAGCGACAGCCACACATCCGAGTCCACAGATGAACACATGTGTGAGGTAGCATGAGCAGAAAATCGTAAAACTGGCAGAAGAGACAGGCGAGAATGAGGGACGCACACTCATCTGATGAGATGATAAAGAGATAGAGACAGTCAGTGGCTATGAAATGAAAATGGTGTAAACATTAGCTAGAAGGTTTGCTGGAACACGTGACAGAAACAATGCAGGTAGCAATGCAAAGAAGCAACGAAGTGTAAATAAAACAAATCAAACAGCATGTAATATTAAAAGTCTAAATACCTTTATTTTCTCCTGAAAAATACATATTCTCTTACCAATTTCATAGGGAATGGATAGAATTTGAATGAAGATTTCAGTTACAAATATACAAAATACAAGCTTAATGGCCATCTAGAAAAGCTGTAGCAGTAAGGGGAAGATAAGTTAGCAGCAAATCACATTCTGATTTATCAACCACTCATCCTGCATTGGGAGCTGAAAAAAGTGATCACCAAAAGTGATTCACTATTAATCACTACCTATTGACTCTTATTAGAAGGACATGATTGTGTTTGGAATCTGCCATGTCTGAGTGACTTACTGTTGATCATTGTCAGGGCCACAGATGTTGGGATGATTCAGCTAATGATGTTATTGATACCTTTGGTTTCTAAGTTTGTCATGGCCAGGGGTGGTAGTGTGGATATGCTCTCACTACCTGCAAAGTGCTCCAAGTAGCGTGCGTCTCTAACAGCCTCTGACGACCAAGTCCAACTTCTGGCCTTCACACGTGGCTTAGCTACTAAGCAAGGCGGAACTGTTTCTACTGACAAGACAAGTGGTAAAGACGGACCACTGGTGTCTCAAAACCAGTTGCTTCTGGTGGGTGGGGCTCGTCAGCCTTGGACAGCAGTCTACTTAGGAGACAGAAAACTCCGATTTTCAACCTCTGCTGCCTTGCAGCCATATCCACCCATGGGAAGGGCTTCGGGTGTAAACCCCAAGGATGAAATCCACAGCCGGGATCCCTCAGGCAGTTTGATGTTGTTTACAACTTCACTCTGGCAACCTCTGCGATGACATTGGTGCCAAGCTGTATCAGCGCTTGCCCTTCCCTTGGACTACATCAGTGACGTGGAGAGAGGGGGGACCCGCTGCATGGGCAACAGCCGGTTCTTCAAATCTTCCCACCCAGGCTTGCACCCTGGAGAGGACACAGCCCACCAGAGGCGCAACCCCATGATCCCCTGGGATTAACGGCTGCCTACCAACTACCAACTGATACCCTTGGGAACACAATCCTGTATATGTCATCCATGTCTTTAGCAGAGGAAGATTGATATTCCAAAGTCTAAAAAATATAGCTGTGCTTACTGCAAACATTCCAATTTTGGACAGGAGTATACAGTTGCACACTCTGACACATCAAGAGTACAGTAAATTTAAGAGGACTTGTTAGGATCATGATCTGCTTCATGATTTTGAAAGGTACAGCTTAACTGAATTTGGTTCAAAGTGAGACCTACTGAAAGCTGCAATCTACTTTGAAAAAGGTAATTGCTTTTAGGATAAGAATACCCTCCTTACGGTCAGAGAAGCAACTGCAAATGGAAATTTGTCTTTTTTTAAAATCCTAGCTGAGGGAGTTCATCCAGAATAGAAAAACAATCCTCTGCCTTCAGACTAGGTCAGGCCAAACACTACTGACACACCTCCTGGAGGTCACCATCAGCTGATTCAAGATACGCAAATGATCTTGGATTAAAGTCTTGGCTAAGGTCACTGCCCTGGGTGAAGGCCATGCTCCAAAGTCCTTACATTAGTGAAGAAGCTCAAAGGATTGCAAGGTGCAATGATAAGCTAAGCAGTTCTGAACAGAAAATTGTGAAATATCAAAGGCAAGTTCTTCATTTTTCTTCATTTAACCTTTCAGCCTTACTCTGAAGATCATCTACTAATAAGCCTACCTTCACTATTTTTGCTATGAATCTGAGAGCTTGGTGTTTGGCAGCCAAATTTACTTATCTTACTGTCCATGGAATATGATGATGGAGCTGAATCTGTCCACGTAATGTCACTTGGCTCTTCTTTGGATGGCGAAAGTGAACAGAGCGAACACAGAGCTGTACTCTTCTTGTATTCTACTCCAGTGTTAATAACTTCACACACTCCAGCATCCAAGGGTTGAATGTCTGAAGAGGAGAGGGTATCACCTGGAATGGAGAAGAGAAAAACACCATAAATCAAATAACCCGCAGAATTTTTCAGGGACTCGAACGCATGACTCAAATACCAAAGAATATTTATTGTTACACCATTGCCTTTGAAGCAAAGGACAATACATTTGATGGTGTTGTGCAAGTTTCCTTTTTAGTTGCTCAGGTCCCAACTGGTGTATAAAATCAATAGTAAATCATGATCTTACATTGTGTAGTGCTTCACATACATGAAAGGATATGACACACGGTCCTGTGAATGACGGACTCAAAGCATTCAAAGCTCAAAGGATTTGATTATAATCCGAGTGCAACATGTATTTGATGCCAGTTCTGACAAATAAGGTCCAAGGATAAGCCTAATAAATACATACTAGACTGTGGTGTGTAAATTCCAGATACAGTAGGGAGAAAATTAGTAGTCACTTGAATTAATAAAGTTAATGAGACAAGAGTTTCCTTTAAGAGAACTGTTTGATGGCTTTGAAAAAGACATTTGGTAAAATGCAACATAACAGACTTGTCAACAAGACAGCAGCGCATAGAATAAAAGGAGCTGCAACAACCAAGATGGAATAAATAGGGAAGTGACAGAAAATAGTGTAGTTATAGAAAAAGACTATCTTTCAGGCTGAAGGCCTGAAACATTTGAGTTCCCTTATGCTGGCAGCAAACCTATTGCCTTCCTTAATACAATACCTATAAAAAGTATTCATTCACCTTCCGGAAAGTTTCATGTTTTATTGTTTCACAACATTGTATCACAGTGGATTTAATTTGGCTTTTTTGACACTGATCAACTGAAAAAGACTCTTTCATGCCAAAGTGAAAATGGATCTCTACATAGAGATCTAAATTAATTACAACTATAAAATACAAAATTACTGTTTGCATAAATATTCACCCCCCCCTTAATAATTAACATCATCACTAGCGCAATCAATGGGTTTTAGAATTCACGTAATTAGTTAAATGGAGATCAGATTTTGGAGACCTGTGTGCTGTCAAGGTGCTTCACCTGATTGTAGTAAAAATACACCTTTATCTGGAAGGGACAACTGCTAGTGAGTCAGTATCCCGGCAAAAACTAAACCATGAAGACAAAAGACTCCAAGCAACTCCACGAAAAGGTTATTGAGAAGCACGTCAAGAGACGGATACAAGAAAATTTCCAAGTTACTGAATATCCCTTGGATTACAGTTAAATCAATCAACAAGGAAGGGAAAGAATATGGCACAGCTGTAAATTTGCCTAGAGCAGTCCATCCTTAAAAACTGATTGACCGTGCAAGAATGGAACTAGTCAGGGAGGCCAACAAGAGACCTATAATAACTCTGGAGGAGCTACAAGCTTCAGAGGCTGAGATGGAAGAGACTGCAACTGTTGCCCGGGTGCTTCACTAGTCGCAGCTTTATGGGAGGGTGGCAAAGAGAAACCACTGTTGAAAAAACTTACATGCTAGATCAGGACGATGGAGACACAATGGCGGAATGGACAGATAGGTGACAGAAAAACATGTTTTTTTTTTCACCTGGGGCCTGCAAGAGAAAGGGCCAGTGAGGCAACAGAGCACATTGTCTGAAGATCACTGGATTCTCCAGTTGAAAGAACCTGAAAAGACCTGTCATGTATAAACTAAGTCCCCCCACACCTATGCAGTTTACTGGCAACTTAACAGATAAATGGAAATGCTTCAAACAGTGATTCAATATATATTTAGTGGCAAGGAGAGCCGATGGGGTGGAGGAAAAATTAAAAGTGTCTATCTTACTGCACATAATCAGTGAAGATGCTTTGGACATCTACAACAGCATTCAAATTGATGAGACATTCTTGACATTGGACACTCTGATAATAAACTTCGAGGAGTATTTTGTCCGATGTATAAACATCACATTTGAGAAATACAAGTTCTCCTGTGAACAGAAACAAGGTGTAAACTTAGACCAATACTTAGCTAAGCTTCACACACTGAGTAAGTCCTCTGAGTTTGGAGATTTGAGAGATTCACGAGTAAGAGACAAAGTAGTTTTGTGGAATCCCAGATAATGGGCCCAGAGAAAGCATTCTCTGAGAAAAAGAATTAATGCCAGAAGTGGCTGTGAATATGTGTAAGGCAGTAGAGACCACACGAGCACAAGCTGTATGAAACAAGCAGGACAGAAACAACTGTGCACGCTGTGAAAACAGAACACAAGGCATTTCCCAAAGTACCAGCATAGCAAATAGGTAGGATCAAACAGTAAATGCAGTGAATGTGGAGGTAGGCACATCCTAAGGAATTGCCCTGCTTATGGAAAGTCCTGTAATCATTGTGGGAAGGAGAATCAGTTCACAAAGTACTGCAAAGCTGGGGCCTGCAAGAGAAAGGTGCACACAGTTGTTGAGGAAATGAAGGAAGTCTTTGTAGATTCTCTGCAGATTGCTGGTGCTGGTAAATCAGAATGGATTGTTCCATTGACTGTGAATGAGGCAGTAATTCCATTCAAACTTGACACTGGAGCCCAGGTAAATTTATTATCAGTGGGTGACTCAAGACACTCAAAGAGTAAGATTTATCCAGCGAAGATAAAAGTGACAGGCTATACTGGAGAGAATGTTCCAGTAAAAGGGGGCCTTTAAGCACAAGGGACAGCACCTAAAGGCACAGCTACTAATTGTTGATAAGTAAATGCAACCAGTATTAGACCTGACTGCATGCGAAAGGCTCAACCTGGTGGAAGGAGTTTTCAAGGTGGCTTCACAGACCAAAGGTGACTGGGCAACACTCAGTAAAGAGTACACAGATGTCTTTGAGGGACAAGGATGTTTACCAAGTGTAACTGGAGAAACTCGTAGCATCCATGAAGGCTCCAGAGAGGTTATGCAAGAGAAGCACAAGAACCCCACCTTCCATAGGCATTGGTACCAGCTACAGCAGCATGACCGTCATGATGCCAGGGCTGAACAGAGAGATCATGATGAAGAAGTTGCCAGTCTTGCTTCCACATCCTGCAGCTTTGGTTCAAAATCTGGCTCTCATCGACTTCCAGTTGAAGATTGGAAATCAAAAATATCTCTTTGATCCTCTCTGAAGTTTAAGAAGAAAAATAAAAAGGAAGATGGGAAGACCACATATACCCAAAGGTCATAACATCAGCAACAGTTCAACACAAACCAACAGGAGGAGTTGCTATCTATGATACACAGTCAACAGAAGGAGCTCTGTGAATTGAAACAGAATTAGGTGGAACTCATGCAAAGACTCAGTGATCACATAGCCATAGTTCAAGGCTCTATTATGAGGCACATTGAGTGAATTATGGTCACACAGAGAAAAAACACAAGAACAGAGATGAATAGACAGGATCTTGTCAGAAGGATGTGAAAGAAATTAACATGCAGATCAGAGTTCTCAAAAGGACACTGGTATTAATGTAGCAAGTGAAAACAAGATGTCTGTGGAGATAAACTGGAGTCCACAGGGGATCATTAAGACACCACAGAGCTGGACTGATGGTGACTGAGTGAATAAGGGACTGTATTTGCTTATTACAATTGAAGTTAATATAAATATTTTTATTATAAAGCGTTATTGCATCTTGCAGGTTTATGAGGACATACTGTTGTGCTTGCTGTCTCTAAAGGGGGAAGGTGTATTATTATGTGTGTACATAATTAACAGTTACAGTTCCGAGTGTGCAATGTGGGTGGTTCACCTGGAATTGGAAGGGACTTTGGTGAATGGGTCTCACACAAATATACCCTCTTGGTGGGCTGAAAGCCCTGAGTAAAATGTGGTCAAGCTGAAACCATCTTGTAAACCTGTAAATAAAAAACAGTTCTAGCATTTAAGCCCACACAAGTTTGCCTTTGCTAAAGAACAAACATAACACCAGGCTCCCATGTTTTTCTGTTTGATTAGCTTCTGGAGAAACAAAACATAACACTATTGAATTAGGATTATTTTTTATTTACTTCTTTTCTGTTTTTCCCAGTGGTCATCCCTGATTCACCCATATCTGACCAAAGATTTGTCACATTAATCCTGTTCTCACCCTCTGATAACATTGATCAATTATTAGGAGCCTGTAACTTGATAAGAAACTATTATTTCTGAAAGTCTCTGGTGACTTAGTTCTACCATAAATGATCATTGATTCACATTGGGGTAATAGAGATATTGATGTCTAAATGAAACACGGCTGCCAAGGCTTAAGTCATGAGAGGAGGTTGCATGTTACTGTGTTCAAACTTAAGAGGTTGAGGGGTGATCTAATTTCTTTTCAAAACGATGATTGTGGTCATCTGTCAATATGGTGTACTCATCAGGCTGTCTACTGAGTAAAGCCTTCTCAATGCACAAAATGTCACAAATGTGAAATATAAAATGGATTATGATTGAAGAACTAGACTGTCAGACACCATAGAATTCAATACAGGGAGCACAAAACACCAAGCTCTTTCCAGCAGAAACAAACTAGACAGATGTGTGGGACACAGGGAACACTGTAGTCGGAGAACATGTGCAGAATCGCGATACTGAAACCAAGGCTCCATTTGTTTATGCATGTAAAATCATGCCATTTCTCAAAAAACAATTAAGATGGGCCTAACTTCTATATCGTGTGAAGCATGTTGAATGAAGCAGAATAATGTTGTTTAACCTCAATGCCATTTATGCAATCTTATTTTCATCTTAATGCAGAAAGGTCAGGCCAAAACCTATTTTTTAAAATGACAATCATATTCACTCAAGTGTGTGTTGAACTTATATGTGTGATTTCATATGCATGAAGAATTAGTTATATAGAGACTGGCAGTCCATCTGTAATAGCTCATTAGTAAATGCATGAAGTGAATGATTTACTTAATAAATTACAGGACTCTGATGAATGTGAGACAATAAGTACTATTAACTTTGAAAACTTCATAATTTTATGTCCAGCCACAATTCTAAACATTCAATTTATAAAGTCATCCAATGTCATAATAAAATGCACATGTTGCCTTTAATGTCAATACCCCACCTCATCGATGATATTATTTAAAGCTTGCAGAGAAATGCTAAAAGCAGGCATTCACTGTATGCTCCACAAAATAAACAATATATTATTTGAACTTGGTAACATTGCTTATTTAGAACAGGAAGCAAAGTCCCAATTTATTTTATTTTTATCTTTCAAACTGTGATCAAACAGGTACGATCCGTCACCAGCACAAAAAAACCCATAGAAAAAGCAATGGGGGAAAAATAATCATTAGCTCTAGTCACAGGAATAAATTACCCGTAAACTATTCTGCAGGCAATAATTACATCAAATCATAAATGTTTGCTTAAAAATGTGAACAGATAAAATATCGCAAATGGTCTTGGTTTCTACCATTAAAAACTAGAGTAGATAGAAGCTCCATTGCAAATGCCAGTGCATTACCAAATACAAGGGAATTATTTTGAAACTTCAGTGAATACTTCAACATGTGAAGATTTGCTTCTCAGTGAACCAGCATATGTTTCATATACTAAATAACTACTGATTATATTCTCTAATCTCTAGTCACAGACAGGTCTCAGAAGCCACTCAGCTTTTTCAGTTCAATAAAAAGCTTAACATTCCCTCCTATAACAGAGATAAATATTCTCTTGCCTTGAGTTAAAGTTTGCAGTAATTCTAATAAAATTCCAAAAAAAAAACTGTAGACTTTTTCATTCTTAAATGACAATATGGTGCATCACCTTTCTTTCACAGGGGAAAGGTGAAAGACAAAGATTATCCTCATGAATGGCAACACATCCTAATGGAAATATTGGCATTTACCGGGAACATCTTTGCTGGAATCCCATGTGTGCATAAATCTCCAATTTATTGACAAATTCAGAACACCATATTTTCCCGTTTCCTTTGCCATTACACTTCCTGTGGACTCCATTGGTGAAGTTCAGTCACAAATTTCAAATTTGTGTCTGAGTCAATGGAGATAGTGGGATGGCAATGTTCATTTTTTAATAATTTCAATTCAGTTTCACGCTTATTTGTGATTTGGGGACTTTTCAGTTAATTTTATTTACTTTGTGAAAATAATTAATGTTTTAAAAAGTGATTTTATTTTTAATGGTATTTATGTTTCTAGATAGCACAGAGATTTAAACATGTTCTGATTTTTACTGCCAGGAAATCTATGTTTTGAGCATTGCTGCAAGTTGAGATCTATAAGAGAGTTTTAAAAATACAAGAATATAAAAAAATAGGAGCATCTGAACTGCTGACTCCATTCAATAAGATCATGACTGATCTGTCTGTGGACTCACTTCCATCCTCCTCGCCATCCTAAGTCTATTCTTGTGAAACTTTAGGCTATGTTCCTCACGTCTAGCCTCGATTATATGGGTGCCTAAAATGAATGTAGTAACCTGCCTCAATGACTATCATTCAGTATTACTTACATTCACAATGATGAAGTGTTTTGAGAGGCTGGTGATGAGACATATTAAGTCTTGCAGCTTCAAATTCCTGGGTGTTATTATTTGGAGGACCTGTCCTGGGCTCAGCACATAAGAGCAATTACAAAGAAAGCAAAACAGCTCCTCTACTTCCTTAGAATTGTGCAAAGATTTGACATGTTATCTCAAACTTTGACAAACTTCCGTAGATGTGTTGTTGAGAGCATATTGACTGGCTGCATCACTGTCTGGTAAGGAGACACCAATGCACTCGAATGGAAAATCCTACTAAGAGTTATGGATACGACCCAGTCCATCACGGTAAAGCCCTCCCCACCAGAGTACAACTACACAGAGTGTTGTCAGAGGAAAACAGTATTCATCATCAGGGACCCAACCCCACCCCAACATCATGCTCTCTTCTCACTACTGCCATCAGGAAGGAGGTACAGGAGCCTCAAGACTCACACCACCAGGTTCAGGAACAGTTATTAACCCGTAACTGTCAGGCTTTTGAACCAGTGGGATTAAATTCACTCAGTTTCACCTACACTATCACTGAAATGTTCCCACAACCAGTGGACTCACTTTCAAAGACTCTTCATCTCATGTTCTTGATTATTATTTCTTTGCTTTTGTATTTGTACAACTTGTTGTCTTTTGCACACTGGTTGTACACTCAGTGCAGTCTTTCATTGCTTCTGTTATGGTTATTGGATTTATTGTGTAAGCCCACAAGACAATGAATCCCAGGGTTGTATATGGTGATAAGGCAGCATCCTTTATTAAGGACCTCCAGCACACAGGACATACCCTTTTCTCACTGTTACCATTAGGTAGGAGGTACAGAAGCTTGAAGGCACACACTCAGCAATCTGATTCCTAAATGGATATTGAACCCGTGAGCCCTACTTCACTTTTTAAATATATATTATTTCTATTTTTTGAATGATTTTAATCTATTCAATATATGTATACTGTAAATTGATCTACTTAAAATATTATTATTATTTTCTTCTTCTACATTATGTATTGCATTGAACTGCTGCTGCTAAGTTAACAAATTTCACATCACATGCCGGTAATAGTAAACCTGATTCTGATATATGTACTTTGGTAATAAATTAACTTTGAACTTTGATAACTTGTTGCCCCTTATGGGGCAGGGCTTCTTTAGTGTGAATTATTGGAGGTTCTGCTCACTCCAAGATTCCAGGATCTTCTGAATCAGTAAAATATGTAGCAGCATATCTTGAAGTGTGTGCAAGGAGTAGAGAGTGACTGCGAATAAAACCTGATCCAATAATTTTTTACATGCTTAATACTATTAAAAGCTCTATTCTTATCCAGACTTCAACTCTATATTTTTGAATAAACTTTGTTTTCCTGCTGCCATTATAAAAAGAAATAAATGTGCAAAATGCCAAGTTTTCAAGATCTTTTACCACTGAAAATCTAATCAGCATTCGCTAAAAGTGTAAAAGAAAATAAGAAAAGTATTGACCTAGAATACCTGATGAGTTAGCTAACAGAGAAACTGACAGTTTGTCAGGATTAATAAGTCTCAGATTCAATAAGCCCGCCCTTGATATTACAGACATGTCGAGGAGCTTGAGAGTCTTGAACAGATTCAGCTATTTGCCCCATGTGTGGAATTAATGGAAATATTCTGTGGCCTGAATGACATCAGCAGAGGGACACAGAACAAAGAAATGTGGGGATGTTTGTGAAGAGGAAGGCAATGCTGTTTGCTGCTGGTAGGCTGGGGACATGAAACTTTGATGAGTCTATTAGTACCTTGATCATGGACAAGGTCTCATGTGAGGACAGAGTGAAAACTCAGAAGATACATCTTAATCTGAACTTCAGGAGCATCACACATTTCCAAATGTAATCAGGGAACAGAAGAGATAGCTTGTAAATATCTTGTTAGATCAAATGTACTGGCAAAGAAGTGCAATTTCAGAAACTTCTTCAAATGAGCACTATAGAGTAGAGGTGTGCAAAGGGAATTTAGGCAAAGATAATTAATACAGAAGGCTTGAAGCTCAAGAGTGTAGAATAACTGCCAGTGTGGGGATTGCGTCTAAAAACATGAAGGACTTTGCTCATTTCACAAACCCAAGATGAAAGCAGAGAGCATATCCACTGAAAAGGTGGCAGTAAAAAGATGGCCTCCATCCACACGCCAGATTATGCTGAGCTACACAGGTTCTGTGGCAGATCAGTTTCTTCATGCAAGTGAAAAAGGCAGATAGTTTACATGGATATTTGAGGAGCCAGCAACCTCAGAATGCCCATTTGGAACAATTGCCATGGAACAAGACATAACACATGGGCACAGGTCCAGATGAAGGGTCTTGACCCAAAATATCAACTGTCCATTTCCTTCTATAGATAATAGCTGGCCCACTGAGATCTTGATATTTGTAAAATTGTCACACAGAGTGAATTAAACACAAATTGAGTTGAAATCCTTTAAGAGGGAACACATATTAATATGTGGGCACTGAAGTTATATGTAGGATGCTATAGCAGGAAGACTCTTACTAATGCCAGCCCTGCAGAGTGTAACCAGAGCGCAAATTAGTCACACCAGGCACTCCAGGAAGGGAGAGTCAATGCAAAGACTTTGTGACATCAAAGGGGAGAGCATGAATGAAAAAGTGTAGTGTCTGTAGCCGAGTCAGAATGGGAATGAGGATACAGCATGAAAGCAGAGGCACAAGCTGGGGAACCTTCAGCCATAATTAAAGTAGGGTGTATTATAAGTGAGTTCAAGACATTCTGTAAACTAGTGAATACAAGTTATAACTGCAACACCTGTGATAGTAGGTACAGTCATTATATAAAAGCCACTATATTAAGTTTTACATGAACAGTTGAGTTTCTATAGGTCACCAATGATGATGGTAGGCAAGAATATGTGTGGTACAAAGTAGTCACAGTTTAGGAAGAAAATTATGCTGAAGCAATAATTGCAGAACCAGATGCAAGACCAATTGTTAAAGAGGCCTATTTAGAGGTGATTCACTGGCATTATCAAAGCCAACTGAAGCCATTTGCAGCTGGCAGTAAGGAGTTTAATGAACAAAGAAATTATCTTACATTTATACACACAAGAGATTTTGCAAATGCTGGAAATCCAGAGTAACACATACAAAAATGCTGGAGGAACTTAGCAGGTCTGGCAACATCTATGGAAATGAATAAGTAGTCAACGTTTCGGGCTGAGATCTTTAATCAGGACTGGAAAAGAAGGGGGAAGATGACAGAATAAAAAGGTGGAGGGAGGGGATGGTGGAGAAGCTAGGATTTGGTAAGTAAAGCCAGTTGGTTGGTGGTGGGGAGTGAGGAAGGGGGGAGCGAGATGAAGAACAAAGCTGGGAGGTGATAAGTAGAAAAAGCAAAGGGTGGAGAAGAAGGAATCTTATAGGCATAGAGAGTGGACCATGGGAGAAAGGGAAGGAGGTGGGACACCAGGGGTGTTGATAGGCAGTTGAGGAGAAGGGAAGAGGTAAGAGGGGACTCAGAGTGGCAAACAGAAGAAGAGGGAAAGGGAAGGGAAAAAAGGAATTTTACCGAAGGAGAAATCAATGACCATGCCATCAGGTTGGAGGCTACCTAGACGGAATATGAGGTGTTACTCCTCCATCCTGAGGGTGGCTTCATTGTGACAGCAGAGGAGACCATAGACTGACATGTCAGAACTGGAATGGGATAAAAATTAAAGTGGTTGGCCACCGGGAAACTTGCTTACTGCAGATGAAGCTGATGTGCTCGACAAAGCTGTCCCTCAATGTAGATGAGGCTGCATCGAGAGCACCAGGTGCAGTAGACACCCACAACAGACTCACAGTTGAATTGTTGCCACTCATGGAAGGACTGTCTGTGGCCCTGAAAGGAGGTGGGGGAAGAACTGGATGGGCAGGTATAGCATTCTGTCACTTGCAGGGGTACATGCTAGGGGGGAGATTAAATGGATAAAGGAAGGAGCAATCCTTGCAGAAAGCAGACAGTGGGGGAGGGAGTCTGTATAGGCAGGTAGGCAAAGATGAGTTTGGTAGTGGGATCCCAGTGAAGATGGCAGAATTTGTGGAGAATGATGTTTTGGATGCAGCGGCTCATGTGGTGGTAGGTGAAGACAATATGAACTCTATCCTTGTTAAGGCAGTGGGAAGCTGGGGTGAATACAGAGGTCTGGGAAATGGAGGATACGCGGGTGAGGACAGCATCAATGATGGAGGAAGGGAAAACCCACTCTTTGAAGAAGGAGGACATCTCTGACTTTCTGGAAAGGAAAACCCCATCCTAGGAATGGATGCAGTGGAGACAAAAGAACTAGTGAAAGGGAATAGTACTTTTTACAGGAAAAAGGGCAGGAAGAATTATAGTCAAAATAGCTGTGGGATTCAATAGGCTTATAGATTTATAGAATATATCTGTAGACAGCTTGTCTCCAGAGAGAGACAGAAAGATTGGGGGTGGGGGTGGGGTGGGAGTAGTGTCAGAAATGGACCAAGTGAATTTAAGGGTAGGGTGGAAGTTGATGAAATTGACAATCTCAGCATGATTGCATGAAGAGGCACCAATGCAGTTGTCAATGTAGTGCAGAAAGAATTGGAAAACATTACCAGGGAATGCTTGGAACATGGACTGAGGCTCATACAGGTGCCTGTGACTAATTACTAAGTTTGGAGAATGTGGGAGGAACCAAAGGAGAAATTGTTGAGGGGGAAGACCAGTATCACCATATGGAGCAGGGTGATGGTGGTGGAAGGAAATTGATTTGGTCTATTGATAAGAAGGACGTTGAGAGCTTTAAGGCCTTCTTTATGGGAGATATATGTATATAGGGACTGCATGTTCTGGATGAAAATGAGGCAGTTAGGACCAGGGAATTGAAAGTTGATGAGGAGATTGAGAGCATGTGAAGTATCGTAGATGTAGGTGGGAAGGGACTGAAGAAAGGGGGATAGAATGGAGTCAAGGTATGAGGACACGAATTCAGTGGGGTAGAAGCAGACAAAGACTATGGGCCTACCTGGACAGTTAGGGTTGTGGATCTTGTATAGGAAGTAGAAACAAGCAGTGTGTAGAAAGGAAGCTCTAAGGTTGGTAGCAGTAGATGGGAGATATCCAAATTTGATGGGGTTGGTGCTGATGTGGGAGACGGTGACCTGATGATCCGGAGAAGGGTCCTTTTCAAAGGATAGGTAAGAGTAGGTGTCTGAGAGTTGGCACCTGTCATCAGCAAGGGGGAGTTCAGTCAACCCCTCTGTCTGCAGACTAATGGTGAGGTTGGGATTGATGCGGAGAGTGTGGAGGTTGGTGCATTCAGAGGGAGATAGATTTGAGGAGGAGAGAGGAGTGTTGAAGTTGAGCTGGATCCAGAGCCGGCGGAGAACAAGAGCATGGCGCACAGGAAGAGGAGAAGGGTCGGAATGGTTGCACGGGAACTGGTCTCAGAGATGAAGCTGACAGAAGTGCTCAGCACCATGGTAGGCATGAACCTCACTGAGGTGTGGGTGGAGGGGAAGAAAGCAAACTCTCTGGCTGAGAACAGAACATTCCACCTCATGCAATAATTGGTTGATTACCACAGTATATTGACGTAAGTTTCTAACTTGATTGTATTATCATAAACATAAAAACAGAAATTGAAAATAATACGGCAACTGTGAAGAGAAACAGAGAATGTTTCCGGCCATTAACCTTTAAGCAGAACTATGGACAGTAAATGGCTGATGACTTGAATGGCTTTTTATAAAAAAAGGGATGCAGTGTAGACAATTTGAGTGCAAATAAAATTTCAGGAATTGAGTATATTACTTTTCTGGCACAGTTCTAGTGGACACAGCAGTAGGTTGAGAGTTATGGTGTTCAATAATCAGGCAGGTGGTGACAAGGGGAAAGGTGATAGTCTACTGATCAGAGCTTTCTTTCATATTATGTGCTATGTTGCTGACTAGTATTAGTCAAGGGCTTTATATACAGTGGATTTAAGGAGCACATGTACATGCAGGACTTAGACCAACTAATTTCAAATTATAAACAACCCTTGTAGAGCCTACTTTAAGAATGATTTAGGTTACGTAAAGTTGCCAAATGTTGAATAATTCAGTCAACTGACTGTGAGTATACTTACTGGGCAATTCAAGATTCAAAGCATAATTTGTAACACAATAATGAAGTAGATATCACTGATGTTTCAGTTCAGACAATTCAGAGTAAAAAAGAACAGGTACATGTGGCCACACAACATGTAGGGTTTGATTGTGAACCACATTTGGCACCTCTGCACAAGGAAACCACATGTGTTACACAGATGCATAGCTCACAACTACTTGAGTTCTCATGATGATTGTATATTTTCATCAGTAATGTTGTACAAAACGTTTGCAAGTTAGAATTGAACTTCTGAGTATGAACTGTGTCTGCAGACCTCTGCACAGGATCTTCAAGGTTCCCAGGAGCAGCAACTGCTGGTTAGATCAGGCCGCCTACAACTTCATGTTGCCAGTTTGTGACAAAACTCTGAAAACACACAGAAAAGAGTGTATATACTACCAATGATAGTATATACCAAAAATGTTTGCAGTAACCAAAACTAAAGTCCTATATGAGAGAGCTTGGCATAGATGAGTGCTAAGCTTAGAAGAGATCAACATGTTGCAAAACGCAACCTTTAACTACTCAGCTGAAGCAGTGTCCATTTGGCTTGTCTTGCCTCGCCAGGTTCCTGAAATAGTGATCTCTTCTTCCTGCACCTTTTCCCAGGTTCTGATAACGTATATAAGAAAAAGCTTGGCTGCCACATTTTGTCATGCATATTGCAGTGTTGTGCCCATAAGCAAAACAATGTTCCTGCCAGACACTTTATGCAGATCAGAATTTAATTTTGTTTTTCAGCAAATGGGAAGGTGGAGGGAAGGAAATGCAATAAAAGACTATGATGTAATGTTATAAAGTAAGGTTAAAAAAAACTGATAAATAAGGATATAAATCTGAAAACCTTGGAAATTTTCCATAACCCCTGTTTCTTTTAGCTAGCTTTGAATAAGTAAAAAAATAGTACATTGTTCAATAAAGTAAAAACAGCTCTAATCAGATCCATTCCTGTACTTAAATTGTTCCTTTTCCACAGTGCTAAGTTGGATCAATCTGAAAGACTTTGTACTTATTTTAACCAAATATTCCATCACTAGCATCTCCTCTGGTCCTGGACTACCAACGTGACAGACTGGAAAATGAAATCTGCAGATTACCTAAGGAGGCCCAGGTGTTGTCCAAGTGCTGATTCCACAATCTGGCACACATAGTGGAAACAGCACACAGACACAGAACATCCCCTGCAACGGCCAAAAACAAGCTATGATTATACTTGGGAAACACTCCTCAATGACAGCACCAGATTCCACTTCAGCTGCTGCATGAACCACTCATTATATACAATATGCAAACTTATTCTTTCCTAATTTCCTGTTTTTCAGAGAAATGGGAACCTCTATTTCATTTTAATTGAGGATTAGAATATAAATATAAAGCCATACAGAATTGAAGGAAAGAAATTTTAAGGCATCATTTAAAATTCAATCATGGGTGCAATAAAATTTAATGAGATTGATTTATATTTATATACATAAATTTGAAAATAGTTTACTCCTAAGCTTCACAAGTTTGTAGAATTAGCGAGGTAGACAGTGTCTAGACAGATTCCTGCATGATTGTTTCTATGTTTGCCGAAGCTGTTATGTATTTTAATGTGCCATGTTTTACAAATCTTGTTCTTTTCCCTGTACAGATACATTAAAAATTATTTCACATTTAAACAGATATAAACTACACATTACAGATTGCCTCCTACAAATTATCCAGGAAGGGCTTGTTATATGTTTGTTGGGAAGCTGGCATGTTTACTCAAGATTTTTAAAAATCAACATAATTGGTTCAGCATGGTTACAAGGAAAATGGGAAAACAGAATAAAACAAGAGTGTAGATCTAACAGAATAGATCTTATTGAAAATACTTGTCTTCAACAATTTTAACATTCTTATTATAAAGCAGAGCACACAGAGAGGAGCAATTGTGAAACAGAAGGGCAATATTAGTTTGACCACATTTTTCACATTTTTTAACCAATTTGCACTGTTTCTATTTGCAGCTCCAATCAACCTTGACTGCCACACTAATTAGGAGTGTAGTCCCCCATGTCAGTGACTTATCACAGCAATCATAAAACACAGAGGCTTCTTCACAAACACTTCTGGAAGATAATTGCTTGGTGTTCTAAAGTCAAGCCAATTATCCTTTGTATCAATTATGATAAAATGCATAAATTTTCTTTAACAATATGTGGAATTTTAGCATCAAATGGCAGCTAGCTTTAGTCTGTGACATAAGTCAGCTAAGTCAGAATTACTGTGGAGTACTTATTCATTGCTATTAGAAACTGAAATAAATTCATGGGGTAAGCCAAAATATCCTCTAAAAATATGCATATTAAAATGCTCAATTACAGCACCAACAATTAATTTTTCAAAAGGGCCAGTCATTGCTGGAAATGATGTAGTGATAACGGGGATTCTTACTTTTAAGATATAATATTCATTACACTGCACCATTGGATATGACAAAGGAACACCAGTAGGTTAGAATATCTGCATGCTACGTCAGTTGCTCATGTACTGTATTGTTAGCTGCTGTCATAACTTTCTACTGCAGCCACAAGCAAAGGAAACAATCATCAGCATCATTATCTGCCTTATTGTATGACGTGAGTGAACTTGGTCTTCCATCTGTCTTTAATCTGAGAAGTTCCAATATGCTCTTCAAAATCTTTTGCTTGTCCATCCCTTGGTGTAACTTATGAATGTCATGTGCTGTCCACCGCAGCTTTTTCTTCCATCAGTTTTTCCTGTCACTGCAAGATGTTTGAGCTTCTCTTTCCTCAGTATATGTTCCAGAAATTCCAACTGCTAATTCATGATTAATGATATCAGCTCTCTTCTTATTCCAGCTTTTTGCAACACTTCTTCATTTGTTACTCTGTCCTTTCATAATATTTTCATCATTCCTCTCAAAAACTACATTTCTACAGCTTAAAGTCTTTCCTCATTCTGTGTTGATAGTGTCCACATTGTCCAACATTCGCTTCCATACATTTGTGTTGAATGAACGTAGCACTGCAACACTATGAGTTTCATACCCATTGAAATTACACTATTCTTTAGTATTCACCAATCCCAATCCTTCTAATTTCAGCATCAGCCCTACCATCATGTTATCATGCTAAGTAATTGAACTTCCATGTTTGTTTGTTTCATTGCCCACTTTCAGTTCTTTCTTCTTTGTGACAACCATACATTCAGTCTTCTTGCAGTTGATGGTTAATCCTCTCTTTGCACTTTATTTAATGACTTTATCTAGCATTTCTTGAAGCTTCTCTTTATAAGTAGCTATCAGCACTGTGTTATCTGCATGGGTGGTTTAAATTGCATCCATATATTATGATGCCATGGAATACTTCTAAATTCTCGTAGAAAGCTCTCGCTATAAAGGTTGAATTGGTTGGGCAAGAGAACACAACCCTGTCTGGCTCCACTCTTAACCTGGACAAAATAACTTGTCTCATTTTCAACCCTCATTACTACTCCTTGTTCCCAAAACAAATTTTTGATAGTTCTGATATCTTTCCTATCAATGTCCAGGTGCTGAAGGATTTTTATAAGCTTTTCATGTCTCACCTTATCAGAAGTTTTGGTATAACTGATGAAACAGGGGTGTAGGTCTTTCTGTACCTCTGCCATGCTCACAGATCATTCTAAGGATGAGGATTGCATTTCATGTTACACCAGCTTCAATGAAGGCACACTGCTCTTGCATGGTCTCTGGTTTCATGCTTTTTCTTCCTCTCATCTTGATGATTCATAGCAAGACCTTCACAACATGAATCAAACTAATTGTGCTGCGTAACTTGCATTCAGTTGATCTAGGTTTTCTCGACAGTGCAATAAATATCCACTTGCTCATTTCCTCAGCTCTTTCCCTGCTATCATCTATTTCATTTCAGCAACTCTATCAACATTTTGATCCCAAAATCTTCCAGCACTTGAATCATTTCTATAGCAATGCCTTCCGGTCTTAATGCCTTATGGCAACAAAAGACTTGAAATAAGAGGGTGAGGCTTTGGAGGGAGTTCACAATGTTAGAGCCACTTCTGCAAACTGTGCTAGATGTCTAGATTGGTAGAATGCAAGTGGCCCATAATTTCCTTGAGGAGGTCTCAGGATAGTGGAAAGGGAAGAGATGAAAGGACAAGTCTGGTATTCATATCACTTTAGATGTCTATAATTTTGCGTGAAAATTTTGATGACTTAGTTTTCAATTTAGTTTTCAGTTCTGATGCACACCACCACATCTGTCTTCCTTGTCAAGGAACAAGTGCCTAGTGTTCTTTTTTGGATTCTAGTGTCACAAGTCTCCATTATGAAACACAAACTACATTGACAATTGAGATAGCATTCACAAATATATGTGTAAACATGAGGAAATCTGCAGATGCTGGAAATTCAAACAACACACACAAAATGCTGGTGGAATGCAGCAGGCCAAGCAACATCTATAGGAAGAAGTGCTGTTGATGTTTCGGGCCGAGACCCTTTGTCAGGACTAACTGAAAGGAAAGATACTAAGAGATTTGAAAGTTGTGGGGGGAGTGGGAAATGTGAAATGATAGGAGAAGACTGGAGGGGGTGGGATGAAGCTAAGAGCTGGAAAGGTGATTGGCGAAAGTGATACAGAGCTGGAGAAGGGAAAGGATCATGGGACGGGAGGCCTCGGGAGAAAGGAAGGGGGATGGGGGGAGCACCAGAGGGAGATGGAGAACAGGATCAGTAGAGAGAGAGAGAAAAAAACAAACAACTAAATATGTCAGGGATGGGGTAAGAAAGGGAGGAGGAGCATTAACGGAAGTTAGAGAAGTCAATGCTCATGCCATCAGGTTGGAGGCTACCCAGCCGGTATATAAGGTGTTGTTCCTCCAACCTGAGTTGGCTTCATCTTGACAGTAGAGGAGGCCATGGATAAACACATCAGAATGGGAATGGGGATGTGGAATTAAAATGTGTGGCCACTGGGAGATCCTAACTTCTCTGGCGGACAGAGCGTAGGTGTTCAGCGAAACGGTCTCCCAGTCTGCGTCGGGTCTCACCAATATATAAAAGGCCACACCGAGAGCACCGGAAGCGGTATACCACACCAGCTGACTCACAGGTGAAGTGTCGCCTCACCTGGAAGGACTGTCTGGGGCCCTGAATGTTGGTGAGGGAGGAAGTGTAAGGGCAGGTGTAGCATTTGTTCCGCTTACAAGGATAAGTGCCAGGAGGGAGAACGGTGGGAAGGGATGGTGGGGGACAAGTGGACAAGGGAGTCGCTTAGGGAGCAATCCCTGCGGAAAGCAGAACAGGGGGAGGGAAAGATATGCTTGGTAGTGGGATCCCGTTGGAAGTGGCGGAAGTTACGGAGAATTATACGTTGGATCTGGAGGCTGGTGGGTTGGTAGGTGAGGACAAGGGGAACCCTATCCCGAGTGGGGTAGTGCGCAGATGGGGTGATGGCAGATGTGCGGGAAATGGGAGAGATGTGTTTGAGAGCAATTGATGGTGGACGAAGGGAAGCTCCTTTGTTTAAAAAAGGAAGATATCTCCTTTGTCCTGGAATGAAAAGCCTCATCCTGAGAGCAGATGCAGTGCAGACAGAGGAATTGTGAGAAGGGGATAGCATTTTTGCAAGAGACAGGGTGGGAAGAGGAATAGTCTAGGTAGCTGTGAGAGTCTGTAGGCTTATAGTAGATATCAGTAGATAAGCCGTCTCCAGAGATGGAGACAGAGAGATCAAGAAAGGAGAGGGAGGTTTCCGAAATGGACCAGGTAAATGTGAGGGCAGGGTGAAAGTTGGAGGCAAAGTTAATGAAGTCAACGAGCTCAGCATGTGTGCAGGAGGCAGCGCCAATGCAGTCATTGATGTAGCGAAGGAAAAGAGGGGGACGGATACCCGTATAGACTTGGAACATGGACTGTTCCACAAAGCCAACAAAAAGACAGGCATAATTGGGACGAATGCGGGTGCCCATGGCTACACCCTTGGTTTGGAGGAAGTGG
Source organism: Hypanus sabinus (assembly GCF_030144855.1). Classification (NCBI taxonomy): domain Eukaryota; kingdom Metazoa; phylum Chordata; class Chondrichthyes; order Myliobatiformes; family Dasyatidae; genus Hypanus; species Hypanus sabinus. The sequence goes on from NC_082724.1 coordinate 35,824,139, forward strand.
GAGGAGCCAAAGGAGAAATTATTGAGAGTAAGAACTAATTCCGCTAGATGGAATTAATTCTAATTCCCCCTTCCCCCACTACTTTCAAATTTCTTAGTATCCATCCCTTCAGTTAGTCCTGACGAAGGGTCTTGGCCCGAAATATCGACAGTGCTTCTCTCTATAGATGCTGCCTGGCCTGCTGTGTTCCACCAGCATTTTGTGTGTGTGTTGTACAAATGTATGTGTACTTATTTTAGTAAACTTTTTCAAAACAGGAATCATCTATGATTTTGTCAACAAGTTTAGGTTTCTACAGTCTAATGTCTATTTTCACTGTAATTTTTTCACTAAATACATTGGATTCTGGTTAACTGGGACACATTGGGACCAATACATTTTGGCCCAAATAAGCAGCTGACCCAATTAGCCAAAGTTTCTTGGAAAAAACTAAATAAGGTATAAGAAGGACAAATTGAGTAACAAATTGTGTAATTAAATGAAATACAGACAAATTTGGTCACTACCAATGGCACTACAATACTCTTATAAACTTATAAGAGTAACTTAAAATACTCTGATAAGCTTATGTATTATCTCCGAATAGCTATCAACAGAAGAATTCATCCAGTGTATGCGATAAACATATCATGCTGACACTTCGTGCAGGTAACGTTCTGCTGCCAATGATCGTATCCTCCAAATCTTCATTTTCATTGTAACATTCAAGATGATTGTTATTAACTTAAAATTCCTCATAGTTCTTATCTTGTTGAAGTCACAAAATCATTTCATGTTCACTACCTGCCATTTCTGGCATTTCCAAGCCTGAATGTTTGAAACCTCAGTGAGCAAAACAGTTTGGATTTGTCTTACTGCTTATTTCTCGCCAATTATCAGTGACAAAAATCATTGGTTTTTTTGAACATAAACACACATAACTTTCTCTACTTAAAACCTATTCGCGCTATGGATGGTGTAGTTTCTAAAGTCCACAAAAGTATGTGTGACTGACACTAGTTAGAACCTGTTCAGTAGATCTCCTGTGCTAATTAAGACACGTAATGTCCCAAATAAATGAAGGGAATTCCAGCAATTTTCTTTATTGACTTTTGTTCTGAAAGTTGTTCTAAATAAGCAGCTGCCCTGATTCACCAATGTCCAAATTGACAGGAATCCACTGTACGTAGTTCGTTCTCTAATGTAATGCAAGTTGTTTTGTGTTTGAAAGCTACAGCTGAAGATTTTTATGTTCTGTTTATCATTTGATATCCCCATCAATGAAAAATGTAGCTTATGTGTATGTCTATAGAGGGAAAATAACAAATATCAACAGATCTTCCTTACTGTGGCATTAGAGACACACATCAATTGGAAAATTCAGAAAGAAAGGCCATTCCATGGGCTTCTAGAGTACTTATGTCATTATTCTCTCTGGATTCTTTAAGACACCAGATTTGATACAAAATAGTTAAAAGAAATCCAAACACCATTGCTTGTAAGTTTCTACACACATGAGCTGGTAGGTTAATTGGCCACTGTAGATTGCTCATAGTAGGTGAGTAGTGGGATCTAGGAGGAGCTGTTAAGAATGTACAGTATTGGAGAAATTAAAATGGGATTAGGCTAAGGGTATCAATTATGCTTGATGGTGCTCAACCACAGGACCCGTTCCTGTGCTATACAAATCTATCTATGGTATATTTGGCACATATGGGACCAATATATGTTTGCAAGAATCTGTTTTGTAATCCTTAGCATTTTGATTGAGCACTTTTTTCTATGTATATGAAGCTATCTACTTTCTCCTGGGCATAAACTATGAAAGATATGGTGGAAGCAGCATTCTAAACCACATTGTGTGTAATGTCTTTTGTGGTCAAATGCACACAAGTAGTAAAATCCTCAAAAGGAAAAAAAACCCTGACTTCAGCTCGAATGTGAGCTGTCAGGAAGGGTTATCTTTAAGTGGAGGATGCATAATGTGACTGAGTATCAGGTGCTTCTAACAGCTAACTGATCACTGTGCCATTGAGCAAAGCATTTAGGATGAGGCCGCTGGTGGTGGAGATTTCTGCCTATTTGGAAGATCCTTTTACCAATTTGTACTCATGGTAATTTGGACTCATATAGTCCCTTCAAACAAGGCAGGGACTAGTACTCAAAAATAGGTTTCTCTCTTGGATTATGACCTACTAGTGTTGTCAAGACCTAGAATAGAATATGCATCCCAAAGATGATAAAGTATCTTTAAGGCAGGATGAGGCAACCGTTGTTGACAAGGGAAGTCAAAGACAACCTGAAAGGAAAAGAGAGGACATATAATAGAGCAAAAATTAATGGGAAGGTAGAGGATTGGGAAGCCTTTAAAAACCCTCAGAAGGCATTTTAAAAAACCATAAGATAAAATATGAACATAAACCAACCAAATTTAAGAGCATCAAATTTCTTGGTGTTCACCTGGTGGAGAATCTTACCTGGTCCCTCAATGCCAGCTCCTTAGCAAGGAAAGCCCAGCAGCATCCCTACTTTCTGCGAAGGCTGAGAAAAGTCCATCTCCCACCCTCCATCCTCATTACATTCTACAGGGGTTGTATTGAGAGCATCCTGAGCAGCTGCATCACTGCCTGGTTTGGAAATTACACCACCTCGGATCGCAAGACCCTGCAGCGGATAGTGAGGTCAGCTGAGATCATCATCGGGGTCTCTCTTCCTGCCATTACAGACATTTACACTGCACGCTGCATCCGCTAAGCAAACAGCATTATGAAGGACCCCACGCACCCCTCATACAATCTCTTCTCCCTCCTGCCATCTGGGAAAAGGCACTGAAGCATTCAGGCTCTCATGACCAGACTATATAACAGTTTTTTCCCCCAAGCCATCAGACTCCTCAATACTCAGAGCCTGAACTGACACCAATTTACTGCCCTCTACTGTGCCTTTTGTATTGTTTATTATTTATTATAATGTCTGCATTGTTTTGTGCACTTTATGCAGTCCTGGGTAGGTCTGTGGTCTAGTGTACTTTATTTTCTGTGTTGCTTTTACGTAGTTCAGGGTAGTTTTTGTACTGTTTCATGTAACACCATGGTCCTGAAAAACATTGTCTCGTTTTTACTGTATACTGTACCAGCAGTTATGGTTGAAATGACAATAAGAAGTGACTTGATTTGACTTGACAATACTGTAATACAAAAGACTTTTTTTTCCAGATAAAGAAAAATGAGAATGGATACAAGACTGTTATAAGAAACTGTTATAACTGTTATGGTTACAAGAAAATAATGCTGGACATGTGGTAACAAGGAACAAAGTAATGGTGGACGAACTTAATAAGTACATTGTGTCAACCTTCACTGTGGAAGACACTAATGATATGCCAGAAATTCGAGACTGTTGGGGTGCAAAAGTGAGTGTAGCTGCCATTACTAAGGGGAAGGTACTTGGGAAGCAGAAAGGCCTGAAGGTACAGTAGGCAAGTCACCTGGAACCGATGGGCTATACATTTGGATTCTGAAGGAGGCAGTTGAAGAGATTGTGGAGACATTAGTAATGATTTTTCAAGAATCACTAGATTCTGGAATGGTTCTGGGGGATTGTAAAGTTACAAAGGTTACTCCACTCTTTAGGGAGGGAGGGAGACAGAAGAAAGGAAGTTATATGTCAGTTAGCCTGCTTTCAGAGGTTGAGAAGCTGTTGGAGTCCTTTATTTAAAATAAATTTTCAGGGGGGCTTGGAGGCTCATAATACAGTAGGCCAAAGTCAACATGGTTTGCTTGAGGGGAAGTCTTTCCTAATGATATGTTGGAATTCTTTGAGGAACTAACAGGCAGGATAGATGAAGGGGAGTCAGTGGATGTCGTTTACTTGGATTTTCAGAAGGCCTTTGTCAAGGTGCTGCACATGAGGCTGCTTAACAAGAACTCATGGAATTAAGGAAAGATGGACAGAAGATCGGCTGCCTGGCAGGAGGCAAAGAGTTGGAACAAAGAGGGCCTTATCTGGTTGGCTTCTGGAGACTAGTGGTAGCTTGCAGGAGTCAGTTATTCACATTTTATGTCAATAATTTGCATGATGGAATTGATGGCTTTTTGGCCAAGTTTGTGGACAATACAAAGACAGGTGGAGGGGCAGGTAGTGTTGTGGAAACAAGAAGACTGCAGAAGAACTTGGGTAGAGTTGGAAAATGGGCATAGAGGTGGCAATGCAATTTAATGCCGGGAAGAGTATGGTCATGCACTTTGGTAGAAGAAATAAAAGCGTAATTTACTAAATGGGGAGAAAATTTTAAAAATATGAGATATAAAGGGACTTGGGAGTCCTCGTACAGGATTCCATGAGGGTTAACTTTCAGGTTGTGTCGGTGGTAAGGAAGGCAAATATAACATTAGCATTCATTTTGAGATGACTGGCATAAAGATGTAATGTTATGGCTTTATAAGGCATTGGTAAGTCTTTACTTAGAGTACTGTGGGCAGTTTTGAGCCCCTTGTCTAAGAAAAGATGTGCTGTCCTTGGACAGGGTCCAGAGGCAGTTTATGAGAATGATTCCAGGAATGAAAGGATTAATATATGAGAAGTATTTGATGGGCCTGGATCTGTACTACTGATGTTTGAGGAATGATTGGAGATCTCATTGAAATGTATTGAATATTCAATGGCCAAGATAGAGTGGATGTGGGGAAGATGTTTTCTTTAGTGCGTGAGGCTAGGGCCAGAGGGCAAAGTCTCAGAATGGAAAGACATCCCTTTGAAACAGAGATGAAGAGGAATTTCTTTAGGCAAAGTGTTGTTAATCTGTAGAATTCATTGCCACAGGCAGCTGAGAGGCCAAGTCATTGGGTATGTTTAAAGCAGAGGTTGATATGTTCTTGATTAGTAAGGGCATCAAATGTTACAGGGAGAAGGCAGGAGAGGGAAAATAAATCAGCAATGGTCAAATGTTTTGATGGGTCAAGTAGCCTAACTCCACTCCTATGTCTAATGGTCTTATGTTTCCTGCTAAATTACACAATGCAATTGCACTCTATGTCTTGGTAATTTTCATATCCCCATACAATCAGGTGTCAATGATGCCCACCAATGCCATCTTGTTATCAATCAAAACTATATTATAAGGGTCTGGTATGGGAAGACCTTAAAATATATGAATGTGATCAGTTTTTCAGTTGCAAGTTGAGCCTTGAATATGCATCTACTTAAATATGTAGTTGAATGAGATGACAAGAAAAAGCCATAAGGTCTTGATTTGACTCAGGTAAGCAGTGAAAGTCAAAAAGGCTATCAGATAACATTTTACAACATATAATCGCTGACCTCTTACCTAGTATATGGCATTACTTGGAAATCTTGTGTCAACTTCTTCTAAGTATACTTAACTAGAAATTCATCTTCAATTGCTTGCATGAAGCACTTTACAGCAGTCTCCGCAAGTTGAACTCTGCTCTGTAATGCAGTTCTATTGAGTTCAATGGTACGATTTCGAGAGGCCAAGTTCAGGCCCTGTGCTATATGACACATTTACCACTATTGATCAGGGAGGAATTTCTAGGCAACTACCGCTATCCTCTATCTAAATCTTGCAAGGTGATTTGAAACATTTGACAGTGGACTCCAGTTTCTTCCTGCCTATCTGAACAGTGAATCAGTTGGTGATTATACTTGCACCTTCCTCCCCTAAGCAACTACTGCCTCTAATTTTAACTGAAATCTTAAGGTTACTTTTATTTACTTTGGTCTGCCACTTCCACAATCTGACAAAATCTGATAAATAGTTTGAAAAATGCTTCTTTTACTTCTTCTTTCAAATATGTTTCTACTACTGAGCTGTGTGTGATTGGAACCTGAGAATTACATTTTGATGGTGTGTTTTTGGAGACGGGGCACAAGCCCAAAGATCAACCATTGCTGAGGGCTGAGGGTGCGAGCCCATGATCAACTCCATTGCTTCTCTCCAACTGAGACATTGAGCTAGGTTAAAGTTGAAAGTTGACAAAGATGAGAATGGACAGCAAGCTGGTGTTCGATGCTGTTTGCCTACTTTTGACCGGTCTTTCTCTCCCTCTTGCTAGCTGCTGTTGGAGGAAAGTGCAGAAGCCTTGGTTCCATGCTGCAAGGATTGATTGGCGAAGCTGTGGACCCATTTTAGGGGACTTTGAGTTTCATGGTGCATATATTCCTGGATTCTGGTTACTCTTGTATTTTGATGGTTTTGAGCAGTTTGATCGATATGGACTGGGGCGCTTCAGCACAGAATGGCTCGGCATGCAGCCTCCAGTGGGTTAGCAGTGCAATGCCAAACTGAACTAAACTGAATACTACCAAAATCCTGGTTCGACATTTGTTATTCTATTTGTCCTTTTACATTTTTCAACTAGGTATGTATCACCTCTTCAATTCTTCCTCCTGTCAGTACATGCTCTGTGCCTGGTCATGGAATAAATTTCCATCTTGTGAATTTATGCCATATCAGGCAATTAAATGGCAAATTCAGAGGAGCCTCTCCAATGTTACTTCACATGTTTATTGCTCCACTTATTTGACACCTGCCTCTGTGTTTTCTGAGGATATTATTTCATTTTCCACTCTCCTATCAATGCATCCTAGCCAGTGACAGAATAATTATTGTAGAATGAGATTTGAACAGTTGGCTATCTCAATCTACTCTGCCTCTACCATAATGTACTCCTGGAAAGCATGTTCCACTGTTTGCAAGCAACACACACAAACTGCTGAAGCGTCTCGGCCCAAAATATTGACTGTATTCTTTTCCATAGACGCTGGCTGGCCTGCTGAGTTCCTCCAGCATTTTGTGCGCACAACTTTGATTTCCAGTATCTGCAGATTTTCTCCTGTCTCTAACTTTTGTAAATTCTGTTGAAATGTGTATGAAGAATACAACAGAGTTTGTACCAACTCTATGTTACATGACAGGTAAGTACATAAAAAGTTTTGACCAAACTGCATTAATAGATCTGCGCTATCACATAAATCTCATGAAAAATAATACTACTGAATACTATTCTGAGGTTGCTGTGTAGCATGGAGATGGAATTCTGTTCTAAACTGAAATATAATACAGCTATTGGTTTACAAACCAACATTTAAATAAACACACCAATAACAGAATAAATGCATTGCTGCTGTACAGAGTGATAATCTATCACAGTCTCGACGTTTAGTGTTCTCAGGAGCCACTTTAATAGGTCACACTGCCATGAACCAGATAATTTTCATCAAGTTCTATTGCCTTATAGCCAGGAAAAAAAATGTTTCAATGGTTCTTTTATTACCACTCAGGGTAAAATAAAAAGGGCATATGAGCATGACTCTTCCTACTGTTTGATCATAGGAGGCTTTCCTTGTTGTATGGTGAGATATTTTTCTTGCATCTCTAATCTTTCTCTGAGAGAGTAGAATCTGATCCAAAGGAAAGCCATTAAGAAAAATTACATAAACATGTTACAAATATATAGAGGGGGATTATGAAGAAAATGAAAATACTTAAACATAAACCAAGGTGAAAAAGACTAGATATTTAAAACAAAAGATACAAAGAGAACAGATTAAAGGAACAGAAATAAACATTAAAAGTGAATACATTAAAAATTACTGCATTCCAATGGAACAGAATAGCCTAATTAATATAACTAATTACAAACTATATTGGTATTTGATAAACATAGAAATCTGTTACTATCCTAAGAGACCTTTAAAGTAAAGTACTAGAAAACGCATATAAAGTTTCCAATTGCCCAACATACAGCATACATTCCTTCCCCTTTGACTTTACCTAGCAGAAAATACAAGAACATTGCAATAGTCAAAATGAGGGCTTCTAGTGGAACAACAATACAGGAGATTAATAAACCAAAAGCCTGCAGGATACATGGTCAGAGCATTGCTAAGATTCCTCTTACATGTCCATTTATGAATGATCAGCACAGATAGCTATAAACTTTGCAAATATTGAAGTATGCAATTGACTCAAGTAAACACTCCTCCAAAGATTTTGATGCATGAAGGAAATTTGTCTGGATGAACAACCTGTGCGGCTGAAATCTGTATGGCTCAACTTTAATTTGTGCTTGGATTTCATTGTTCTTGAATGAGGCTCAAGAAGACTTAAATGTCCTTAACCATTCCTTAAGGGACTCTCAAATGTGCCCTAGCAAAGGTTCAATATGGTACACATTAAGACTTACAAGTGCAAACCACAATCCGGGTAAGACATCTCTAACATTTTTCCAATTACTGTACCTTTAAATTTCCAACATTGCAATCCAACATGATAAAGTAATAATAGCTTTATTGAAGGAAAAGTAATTGGTTCAGAATAGGTGCAAAATAAGACTGAGATAATAGGAATAATGGAACAGAATGCCAGGAGGGACTTGGGATATGTATATCACCAGCAACTTAGTTTTTGAAACAAGTTTTTAAACACTTGAGTTTTCCTATAATGTATTTTGCATTACATAATTTTAACCCATGCTTTCCTTTTAAAAGATCAATTTATTCAGTTACTGAAATTGGATCCTGATGCTAACAGATTCACAGACTGAGCATTTCAGTGGTTCCTCTTGTTTAAAATACTTTTGATGGAGCAAAATTAAAGACAGCTTTCTAAAGGAGTTCCTAAGCTATAATGTTATTGCTATTGACATAATATTTCCAAATTGCATTGTTAGAACTCAACTAATAACAAAACCTTTAACATCTTAAGCCCAACAGCTTTTTTTGCGAAAGGGAGAGCAACTTACCACTACACAATCCTCCATGTATGATCCATAAAAAAACTGGGATTAATACTTATTCTTTATTCCACATACTCTCTCTTCAACAGCTCTTATTTTCCAGTCATAAAAGCTACATACTCCTGAATATGCTTCCAATAAAACTAGCTTCCTACCTTACTGGACACCTCAAAATTGATTCTCTTCTAATATGTATTATTATCTTCCTCAACTTTCTTCTCTGAACAGGAAAATTTCAACTTTCCCAAAATGCTGAAGGAACTCTGGAAGCAGTATCAATGATAAAAAAGTACAGTCAGTGTTTCAGGCCAAAACCCTTTGACAGGATTTTCAGCATCTGCAGATTTTCTCTTGTTTAAAATTTCAACTTTCCCAATTTTGGTAAATAATAAAATGAGTATCCAAGATTCTACAACTTAAGGGTCAAACCTAGCAATAAAAAAGGAATTGAAAGTTTAAACACTTCCTATATGGCTGGATTGAATGAAGTCAACTAAAATGATTTTTACATGCCTTTTGCATTTTTTTGTTGATAAAGGAAGCAAAATTAAGAGGGTGCACAAAATTAGTTTCTGAAAGACCTGCTGTTCCAGTTTAACTTAGTTTCAAAGTAAAAGTTATTAACAGAGTACATACATGTCACATGTCACAACATACAACCCTGAGATTTTTTTTCTGTGGGCATACTTAACAAATCTATAGAACAGCAACTGTAAACTGTAAATATCAGGAACTGTTAACCGGAAACAAACTGTGCAAATGCGGATATAAATAAATAATGAGCATGAAGTAACAATATAACAGAGTCCTTAAATGAGTGTAGCTATCCCCTTTTGTTCAAGAGCCTGATGGTTGAGAGGTAGTATCTACACCCTATTCTCGTTATATGCATCTTCATACTGTGCGGATTCGCAGTTATGCGGGAACCTATTTCTACCAATGTCTCCTTAAATGCATCCAAAACTCAGTTATGTGAGGAGCACTGCTTTCCTGCCAATACAAGTCATGTGCATATGCCTCACAGTCTCACTGTTGGGATGAGAAGTGCCACTTTCCCACCAATACAAGTCATGTGCGCACGCCTCACAGTCTCACTCCCGCCAGTCTTGCATTGGTTTTGGCAAGGTGCGGATGTGCAATCTTGCGCTCTTAAACTTTTGTTGGTTTTACCTACGGTGCAGTGATTTTGTGCTTGAAATATTTAACTGTGCCTCCTAAACGTCTGATGTCATGTCCTGGGCCATCAGCCAAGCGGCAGAGAACTGCTTTAACACTTGAAAAAAAGTTGGAAATTATAAACAGTGCGGCGTCAGGTGAAGGTAACACAGCTCTGGGACGCAACTGCCAGGAACAGAATCTTGCCTTTAAAGTTCCTTTGTTGCTTGACAATGCGCCAGCCCATCCTGAACATTTGGACAGCATTCATCCTAACATAACTGTGCGTTTCCTGCCGCCTAACACTGATTCAACGACTCGACCAAGGTGTGATCCTTGAAATTTTTTTTACGGCGAACTATCTCTCAGATGCTGCAGGCAGCAGACGATTTTGAAAATCCCGGGAGGTTACCAACAGTGAGGGAATGGTGGAAGTTGGAACAGTTGGCACAAATGGCGATGGACATGGACCCAAGTTTAGAACAGAGTCAGCATTTCAGTCATTCCCTGCCATCAACACTTCTTTCCTACAAGCAAGTTTATGCTGGAAAAAAAAAATGCTGCCAAGCAAACAACCCTCACCACTTTCTTCAAACCGGTGCTGGCAGTTCTAAAAGTTCTGTGAGTCTTCCTTCACCCCTTGCTGTGCTTGATATGATCCTGACAACCACAACCATCCATGCACCTTATCCACGTAAAGCTGCCTGACACCACAAGCACCACTCATCTCCCAGAGCGAACACACCTGCCACTGTTGGTGAGTACTGTACACCCTAGTATATTAACTTGCTATGATTTATTACATTGAATATTACCTTAAATTGATGAAATATAATATGAATGTTGCCTTGTGGTACTGCTTTTGTGTCATACTGGTATGAAAATGTCAATAAATTACAGATAAAGCATATTCAGGAAGCCCTCTGGAACGCATCCCCATTTTCTCCATTTAAATAATTATTCACATTATGCGATTTTACGTTATGCACCCGAACAAGGATATGGTGTATTCTTGACCCTGGTTGTGCGAGTTCTGAGGCACTTGTAATTTCTACCTGATGGCAGCAACGAGAAAAGAGCATGGTCTGAGTGATGTGGATATACGATGTTGGATGCTGCTTTTCTACGGCAACGTTTCATGTAGATGTGCTCAATGGTTGGGAGAGATTTCCCCATGATGTACTGGGCCAAATCCACTACCTTTTGTAGAATTTTCCACTCAAAGGCATTGATGAGAATCAGAGTCAAGTTTATTATCACCGGCATGTGTTGTGAAATTTACTATCTTAGCAGCAGCAGTTCAATACAATACATAATGTAGAAGAAAAATAAATAAATAAATTGTAATATATGTATATAGATGTAAAGAGGGTTTCTTCTTTTTTGTTAACTAGCAGGAATGCTAATTTACTGATAACGAGAATGGTATTCCTTTGTAAACCAAATGGGGCTTAATGTTCTTTCTTCTGAGTCTGTAAGCTTTTGTTGACGGGCTTTTGGGCAGATCGGCGCAAGGGGGTCGAGAGAGAGGACGTAATGCTCTAAGCTAGGCGAGGATCGGACCCCAAAGGGGGGTCCGAGGCCGGGAGATTCTCCGAGGGGGGGGGGAATGAAGCTAGATGTGCTTGGTTGACCACTCGGAGGGTCCTGAGCTGTTTGGAGAGTCCGAGGAGTTCGGAGGGTCCTGAGCTGCGAGTCGAGGAGTTCGGAGGGGATCGAATGGTGGCCAGAAGACTTCAGAAATTGAGCTCCAACGGCTGTGCATGAAGTGGTTTGGACTTTGATAAGTTTGGCGCCTTTTCTTTAATTTTCTCTTCATATATACTGTGTCGTTATTAATCACTTAGTTATAGTAACCTTTATAAATTGTACTCATTTAATCGCATATGGTGTACTGTCTGTTTTTGGGTGAGGCGGGGACATCACACAGCATCCACACCAGCTGATTACCCAGTTTGGCGGGGCCGAAGGCTGCTCCCCCTAGACGAGAACGAGCTGAGCGAGCCTGAGGCGACCCAGGGGGTTACATAGAATAGTTTAAAAAATGTTCAAAAACAGAAATAATATATATTAAAAAAGTGAGGTAATGTTCATGGGTTCAATGTCCATTTAGGAATTGGATGGCAGAGGGGAAGAAGCTGTTCCTGAATCGCTGAGTGTGTGCCTTCATGATTTTGTACCTCCTACCTGATGGTAACAGTGAGAAAAGAGCATGCCCTGGGTGTCGGGGGTCTTTAATAATAGACGCTGCCTTTCTGAGACACGTCTCCTTGAAGATGTCTGGTTACTTTGTAAGCTGGTACCCAAGATGGAGCTGACTAAATTTATGACTCTCTGCTGCTTCTTTTGGTCCTGTGCAGTAGCTCCCCCCCCCGCCATACTAGCCAGTGATATAGCCTGTCAGAATGCTCTCCACGGTACATCTTTCTTTCTTTCTTTTCTTTTTCAATCTTTTTATTGATTTTCATATATACACAAAAAAAAATAACATAGTAATAAGTAAATTATGAATACAATAGACTTGAAATCACATTGATAATAAGATAATAATATCCTACTAAACATCAACAGAAGAAAATACCTTAATCAATCAAGTCCACATGATTATATGAAAAAAAAACAAAAATAACCATTAAAAAAGAAAAAAAAATATTAAAAATATGTGAAAAAAAATATATATTAAAAAAAATAAAACACTAAACTAAACTAACATGGGCAATAATAACAGTTTACAAGTATATGATAGTGTCAAAGAACTCCGGAACTCCATACCTGAACATGAAAGTACATCTATAGAAGTTTCTGAGTGTTTTTGATGACATACCAAATCTCTTCAAACTCCTAATAAAGTATAGTCGCTGTCCTGCCTTCTTTATAGCTGCATTGATATTTTTGGATCAGGTTAGGTTCTCAGAGATCTTGACACCCAGGAACTTGAAACTACACTCTCCAATATTCATTCCTCTATGAGGATTGGTATGTGTTCCTTTGTCTTACCCTTCCTGAAGTCCAATCAATTTTGTCATCTGACATTGAGCGCAAGGTTGTTGCTGCGACACCACTCAACTAGATGGTATATCTCAGTACTGTATGCCCCCTCGTCACCGAGATTCTATCAACAGTGGGTGTATCATCAGTAAATTTACAGATGGTATTTGAGCTATGCCTAGCCACACAGTCATGTGTATATAGAGAGTAGAACACTGGGACAGCACATAGCCCTGAGGTGCACTAGTGTTGATTGTCAGCGAGGAGGAGATATTATCACCAATCCGCACAGATTGTGGTCTTCCAGTTAGGAAGTTGAGGATCAAATTGCAGAGTGAGGTACAGAGGCCCAGGTTCTCTAACTTATCAATCAAGATTGTGGGAAAGATGCTGTTAAATGTTGAGCTATAGTCGATGAACAGAAACCTAAGATAGGTGTTTGTATTTTTAATGCTCTGGGAAAGGTTTCACTGCTAATGTAATGGTTTCTCTGTAGCAGCAGTGTGTTTGGGTTATGACTAGAGATAATGGGGGCTTTAGAATGTGCGGCATCCAATGAGGGGAGTGTTCTTCTTTCTTGTGTGCCCGAGAATGAGATATTCATGGGCTTCTGGTCGGCAGAAGATGGAGAAAGAAGATGCCAGAATGGAGAGGTTGTAGACTGCAGGACAGAGTGGACTTAGGATGGGGTCAGGAGTTGACGGCGCCTAGGGGAAATTGAGGGAGAATGAACGGATGGGAAAAGAGTGAGTCCCAACGTGCACATGAGACTGTTTCATTAAAATGGGCACTTTTTCTTTTTGTTTTCTTTATTAACCCTATAGTTAAATTACAAATTATAAAGCTCAATCATCTAATTGCTTATTGTGTACTGTTTATTATTTTGTGGTACTGATTTGTAACAGGGGAAAACATCACACAGCATCCACACAAACGAGATTTCACAAGTTTGCCGGGGCCAGAGACTCTTCCCCTAGACTAACACTGCCGGCCAAACATATTGTCCAGGTGGTCGCATACCAGGCCATATTGCAGTCAGTCAGCAAACTTTCCACCACACATCTATAGAAGTTTGGCAAGGTTTTCGATGACATGCCGCACCTTCGCAGATGCCTGAGGAAGTAGAGGTGCTCTTGTGCTTTCTTTGCAATAATATTTATATGATGAGTCCAGGACAGGTTCTCTGAGGTAGTGACACCCAGGAATTCAAAGTTACTCACCCTCTCCACTTCTCATCCTCCAATGATTACTGGCTCATGGACCTCTGGTTTCCCTCTCCTACAGTCTACAATCATTTCCTTGGTCTTATTGACTAGAGTGATAGGCTGTTGTAATTACATCAGTCAGCCAGCTTTTCAATCTCTGTTTGCTGATTCATCACCCCCTCTGATACAGCCCACAACAGTGGTGTCAGCAAACTAGTATATGGTGTTGGGGCTGTACTCAGCCACACAGTCATAGGCATGAAGCGAGTAAAACAGTGGGCTAAGTACACAACCCTGCAGTGCTCCTAAGCTGATGGAGATTGTGGAGGAGATGCTTTTGCCAATCCCAGCCGACTGGGGTCACAGTGAGGAAATCTAGGATCCAATTGCACAAGAGGGTATCGAGGCCCAGGTCTTGGAGTTTAGTTCTGAGGGGATGACGGCGTTCAATGCTGAGCTGTAGTCAATAACGAGCACCTTTGCTGTCCAGATGCTCCAGGTTGTGTGAAAAGCCCACAAGATAGTATCTGCTGTAAACCTGTTGCTTAGGTAGGTGAATTGGAGTGGATCCAAAGTCACTATTGAGACAGGAGTTGATGTGTTTCAGCACCAGCCTCTCGAAACACTGCATCACTGTGGATGTAAGTGTCACTGGGCGATAGTCATTTAGACAGGTTACCACGCTCTCCCTGGGCACTGGTACAATTGAAGTCCGCTTGATGCAGATAGGTACCACACACTGCCAGAGCGAGAGGTTGAAGATATGCCACAGCCAGTTGGTCAGCACATGTCTTCTGTACTCAGCCAGGTACTCTATCCAGACAGATGCTTTCTTTGGATTCACCCTCTTGGAGGCAGCCTGCATGCCAGCTTCAGATACTGAGACCAAAGTATCATTGGGAGATATGGAGGTGCACGATGGTTTCTCTGCTGGTCTAAGTGAGCATAGAAGGCATTGAGCTCATCTGGAAGTGAAGCCCTGCTGTCCCCTAAAATGCAAGGTTTAGTTTTGTAAGAGGTTATAGTATCAAACCCTGGCACAGCTGCTGAGCATCCCTCATTGATTCCAAAATCTCCACTTTGCCTGAGAAATGACTTGCCAGAGATCCTACCAGCAGCTCTCGAAATATTTTTGATCTCCAGTCTTGAATGCCTTTGACCTGGCTCTCAGAATGTTCTGTATTTCATTGTGCATCCAAGGCTTCTGATTTGGGAAAACCCTGAACAATTTTGTGGGGCACACTCATCAACAGCTGTTTTAATAAAGTCTGTAATGATTCTGGTGTAGTCACTCAGGCCATCAGGTGGGTTCTTGAACACGGCCCAGTCTACTGACTCAGGGCAAACCTGCAGTCGTTCCTCAGCCTCCTGTGACTACTTCTTGGTTGTCTTGATATCTGGAGCCTTGCTCTTTAGGCTTTGCCTGTAAGCAGGTAGTAGGAGTGCAGCCAAAATGCAGTCTCGGGAAGGAACCTTGGGCATTCCTCATCACAGTGTAGCAGTGGTCTAGTGTGTTGGGATCTCTGGTGCAACAGCTTATATGCTGGTGATAATTGGGCAGGGTTTTCTTCCAACAGGCCTGGTTAGAGTTGGTGAGTATAATTTGAAATGTGTCAGGATGGGCCGTTTGTTGTCTACAGACAACATTGGGTGGTTCCACAAGTGCTTGCTCATAATTGGCTGCTGGTGGTATGTAAACTGCAGTCAGGATCACGGGTGAGATCTCCCGAGGCAAATAGAATGGTCTACATTTAATCATTAGTTCTTTGTTCCAAGTCAGGGGAGCACGAAGTTGACATAACCAACGAGAATTAACTAAAAAGCATATGCTGCCACTTTGTTCCTTACCAGAATTAAAGGTTCGATCCATTCTGAAAATGGTAAATCTGGTCGGATACCTGCATCCGGTGTGTTTGCTATTAACCAATTCTCAACGCAACAAACAATTGAAATCTGCCTCATCTGCCTCCGGTACAGCAGCCTTGCCCTGAGGTCGTCAATCTTATTTTCAAGTTACTGTACGTTGGCTAACAAGGTGGTAGGCAGAGAAGGCCTCATCCCTGGTTTGAATCCCAGCTCTGTTGCTGCATTTTTGGCCATGGCCTTGGCATTGACCCTTAAAGGCGCCGCTCTTAACTGCTCCACATTTAACCGTTGAAGCGGAGATCTGAAGATATTTCATGTACTTCCATAGTCCACTGTTAAGAGGAAATTTACATGCTGCAGATTGCAGTGAAAGTAGCTCAAAAGGGGTATATACAAGAGGAAAACTGGTACAGATTCCTGTAGCCCACAGAGAGTCACTGATGTACACCGGCACCATGTTTAAAAAAGATTTGTGTTAACAATAAAACCAACCTCACCAACTATGAAAGGTTGACGATAACTCAAATGGATAACTATTCTTCACAGTAACGATAGTTTGCATGTTCTTCTGGAAAAGATATATAAGAATTTCAAAGAATATCAGAACCTATCAAATTCATCATCTATTTAATGGCCCAACCTTGTATATTATTTGCATGCTACAAACCATATCCTGGGAGAGACAAAACAATGGGAAAAGCTAATTACAGTCAATTGAAGGAAAACCTTAGGCAATTCCTCTTTGACCCATTAAGTTAATCAAGCAAACTTAAGGAGATTGTTTAAGCCCAAGACTCCTTCTAATCATTAGTATCTACTGAAACTTTTAATTAGGAGGTTTCATAAAATTATGCTTTCTATTAAAGACTTCACCTAGCCTTTTATTTCCTCAATATACACGAAGTTTATATTATACCTATCATCTGAAGCAGACAAGGTATAAAGAAGGATCTAGCACCAGGCTTAACACTTCAGCAATACTAGACATTCCAAAAATTATTCAAGTCTAGTTCCAATGGAAGGTTAGTAAAAACTTTAACCTTCATGCTGAAATATATTTAGGTTTCCTTTTTTTGTAATCAGAATGTTACATTATCAAATTTCTACACACGGCACCACAGTGTAGTGTAAATTCAGCAGTCATCTGCATGTTACCGTAATCAGTAATGTTTGGTTTAAGTATTACTGTAGTAGGCATTTTCCATCCAGTAAATCAGCTGCAGTCAATGATGCTCTTGCAAATTGAATCAAATTTGTAAAAAAAAATTCAAAAACTGTAATTGCCTGTGCTAATTTAAAACCTCAAAGCAGTTTGCAGACTGTGTGCGTGTTGAGCAAGTTTATTTTGCCAATGAAATTAAACTCTAGTCCTCCTGAATTGAGGGAGACAATGAGATGGTAATTGATTAGATTAAACCAATGGATGCCTGCAGCTGTTTTTCAGGCAACTGGCAGCACCAAGTTGATATATACGATTATTTTTCTGCTTTGTTGCATGGTAGTATTAAAGTTGCATTTTCTAAAAATGGAGGCAGCCCCAGCAAGGTAAGTGAATTACCTGAACTTTAAGATTTGTTAGTTACACCTGTTACCAACTGAAATGACTTTGAAGTATATTGACACTCTAAATAATCCAACATCGTTTAAATTTATTTACCATATCTGCTTTGTTAATTTTCTAATTTCTTGACATTTCCTCTGTATTCATTCTCATTAAGCAATGGAAAATATGCAAATAATTGATGATTATTTAAATTAATTGTGCTCTACTGCTGATAACTCATCTGAATGAGACTATGTTGAAGCCCCTTTTCCCTATTACACTCTAAAACTGGAAAATTATCTAAGTTGACTAGCAGCAGTGAGAAGCAATAGATGGTACTTAGATTTTAGACTATAAACCCCTGGCTCTCACAATTCAACAACTCACCTGCTGAGATCTTGACCCGTGCATCTGACACCTCTATGTGGCTTTTTTATGTAATAAATGACGCAAATGCGTTGTGAATTCAGAATGCGTTTAGGATGAATCACTGCTCTAAAAATAGAGCATCATTTCTGATCCCCTTGTTTCTTTTTGCTTTATTTTAGTTTCACTTTGTCTCCATTGGCTACAGTAAGCAGTTCTAGATTCCAGTAACAGTACATGTCATTTGGAAATGGCACTGCTTTTACAGGTTACTGGATTAACGTAGAATTGTTATTTTTTCTTGTAGTTTAACTTTATGCATATATTTTTTATATAATCACTTACATTTGAGCAATTGTTCAGTCAATATTCAGTAACTGTAAGACCATAACACATAGGAGCAGAATTAGGCCATTTGGTCCATCAAGTCTGCTGCACTATTCCATTGCGGCTGATCTATTTTCCCTCTCAGCCCCAATCTCCTGCCTTCTCCCCGTATCCACTGATGTCCTGACCAATCAAAAATTTATCAACCTCTGCCTTAAATAGATGTAAAGACTTTGCCTCCACAGCCGCCCGTGGCAACAAATTCCACAGATTCACCACTTTCTGGCTAAAAAACAATTCCGCCTCACCTCTGTTCTAAAAGGAAGCCCCCCTATTCTGAGTCTGTCTCCCCTAGTACGAGATTTTTGTACCATAGGAAACATCTTCTCCACATCCACTCTATCAAGGCCTTTCAACTACATAACGAGAACAGGTGCCTGTTCAATGAATCTCATAGAATCATCACCATCTGGCTAAAGAAATTTTCCTCATCTCTGGTCTAAATGGATATCCCCATTTTCAGATGCTATGTCCTTTGTTCCTAGACTCCTCCTTTATAGGAAATACCGCCTCCACATCCATTCGTTTTAGGCCTTTCAACATTTGACAGGTTTCCATGAGATCCACTCTCATTCTTCTAAACTCCAGTCAGTATGGGCCCAGAGGCATCAAGCATTCCTCACACTTTATGTTAGCCATTTCATTCCTGGGATCATGCTTGTGAAATTCCTCTGGACCTTCACCAATGCCTGTACACATTTTCTTAGATATGGACCCAAATCTGTTCACAATACTTCATGTGCCGTCTTATCGATGCATTGCATCCTTGCTGTTGTATTCTAGACCTCTTGAAATGTGTGTCATCATTGAATTTGCCTTCCTTGCCACCAACTCAATCTGCAAGTTAACCGTTAGGAGATCGTGCATGAGGATTTCAAACTCACTTTGCACCTCTGATTTTTGAATTTTCTCCCCATTTAGGAAATAGTCTGTCTATATTCCTTCTAACAAAGTGCATGGCCATACACTTCCCTGCATTATATTCCATCTGTTATTCCTTTGCCCATTCTCCCAAACTGTCTAAGACCTTCTGCAGACTGCTTCCTTCCTCAAAACTACCTGCCCCTCCACCTATCTTTGTATTGTTGGCAAACTTGTCAACATTGACATTTAATGTGAAAAGAAGAGGTCCCAAAGCCGACCTCTAGACACCAGCAGCCAACTAGAAGAGCTCCCTTCATTACCACTCTTTACATCCTGCCAGTCAGCCAAGCTTCTATCTTTGCTGGAATCTTTCCTGTAATACCATGAGCTCTTAGCTTGTTAAGCAGCTTCCTGTGTGCAGGCTTGGAAAAAGCCTTCTGAAAATCCCAATAAATAACATCCACTGTCTTTCTCTAACTTGACAGTTAATTCTTCAAAGAATTCCAACAGAATTGTCAGGCAAGAATTCTCCTTGAAACCATGCTGACATTGGCCTATTTTGTCTTGTGCCTCCAATGACCTCAAACTCTTTCTTAGTAATAGACTCCAATATCTTTCCACCCACAAAGTCAGGTTAATTAGCCTATAATTTCCTTTCTTCTGCCTTCCTTCCTCCTTAAAGAGTAGAGTGACATTTGAAATTTTCTACTCTTCTGGAACCATTTGAGAATCTAGTGATTCTCAAAAGATCATTACTAATCCCTCAAAAATCTCTTCAGCTACCTCTTTCAGAACTTTGTGCTATAGTCATATGCTCTACCTGCAGACTTTTCAGCTTTCCAAGCACCCTCTCCTTAGTAACAACGACACTCACTTCTGTCCCAATAACTCACATTTCTACAGTGAAGACTGAACAATATACTGCCATTTCTTTGTCCTCCATTACTGCCTCTCCAATGTCATTTCCCAGCTGTCCAATATCTGCTTTTGTCTCTCTTTTACTCTTGATATCTGAAAAAACATTTTGTCCTTCTTTTATTTTATTGGCTAGTTTACCTTCATACTTCATCTTTTCTTTCCTTGTAGCTTTTTAGTTGCCTTCTGTTGATTTGTAAAAGCTTCCCAATTCTCTACCTTTCCTCTAAGATTTGTTATATAATATGCCATGCCTTTTGTTTTTTGCTGTCTTTGACTTCCCTTGTCAGCCACAGTTACCTCATCTTCTCTTTAGAATACTTCTTAATCTTTGGTATGCATCTTCCCTACACCTTCCAAATTTCTTCTAGATTCTCCAGCCATTGCTGCTCTGCCATCAGCCCTGCTAGTGACCCCTTCCAAGCACCTTTCACTAGCTCCTCTCATGACTCTGTAATTTCCTTTACTCCACTGTAATAATGACACATCTGATTTTCACTTCTCCTTCTTAAACTACAGGGTGAATTTGATCATATTATGATTACTGCCTCCTAAGGGTTCCTTTATCTTAACTTCCCTAATCAAATCTTGGTCATTACATAACACCCAATCCAGAATTGCTGTTCCCCTAGTGAACTCAACCATAAGCTGCTCTAAAAAGCCATCTCATAGGCATTCTACAAATTTCCTTTCTTGGGATCCAACGTGAACCTGATTTTCCTAATCTACTTGCATATTGAAATCCCCCATGACCATCATAGTATTGCCCTCATTAAAATGCCTTTTCTAGTTCCCATCAAAATTTGTATCCCACATCCTGGCTACTGTTTGAGGGCCTGTATATAAATTCCATCAAGGTTTTTTTACACTCGCAGTTTCTTAAATATCTCCACAAGGATTCTACATCTTCTACTCCTATGTTAACCTCCTTCTAAGGATGTCATTTTTTTTTACCAACAGAGCTACCCCCCCCCCCTCACCTAACTGCCTGTCCTTTCAATACAAGGTAGTGAATTGGATGTTAAGCTCCAATCTATGGCCTTCTTTCAGCAATGACGCAGTAATACCCACAATTCATACCTGCCAATCTCTAACTGCACTACAAGATCATATACCTTATTCCATATCTTGCGTGCATTCAAATATCACACCTTTATACATTCCTTAATATGTTCTCTCAGGAGCTGCAATTCAGTGCACCTGATGAGGATGTGTTTATCTGTGAGACTGGTGATCTGTTGGACTTCCCATGTCCCACACAGAGCACACTGTTCCTCACACATATTCTTGTTACAATATCCCACAGATAATCCACTCGCTGTGTAAATAACTTACCTCTGAACCCCCTCCTCCTCGTACTTCCCTTCAGTCGCCTTAAAATTATGCCTCCTAGTATTAGCCATTTCTGCATGGAATGAAGTCTCTGGCTATCTATTTGATCTATGCCTCTTATCATCTTGTACATCTCTCTTAAGTCATCTCTCATCCTGTTGCACTCAAGAGAGACAAGCCCTAGCTTTCTCAACCTATAGGAAATGATCTCTAATATAGGCAGCAACCTGGCAAACCTCCTCTACAGCCTCTTTAAAGTTTCCATGTCCTGCTATAATGAGGCAACTAGAACTGAAAACAATATCCCACACACTGCCCCTCGAGCCATTCTCACTCGTCTACTATGCCCTAACAGGTGAGGAATGAACAAATAAGGTAAGAGAGAGAGAGAGAGAGAGAGAGAGAGAGAGTAACCAGCAATCCAATATACCTGACCCAAGACTGATTTCATTTAAGCCAGATGAGCTAAAACCCTCCATAACAGCTCTAGCAAACCTCCCAACAGAAATATTGGTCTCCTTTAGATTCGTTTTTGTACAGTTCATGCGTTCTTTTCTCAGGAGAAATCTCAATGATCTAGAAATCTGAAACCCTGCCCCTGCAACAATTCTTCAACCATGCATTCATTTGCCAAATCTTCCTAATCTTACTCTCACTAGAATAGAATAGAACTTTATTGTCATTGCTCAAGACAATGAGATTCTGGTGCTACTCCAGTCCATGTAAAACAAATATTTTCAATGCATGCAATACAGTTTAATTTACATGACTTTGATAGTTCATAACACTGAAAGGCTATTGGCAAAATGGGGTGTAGTGTTACTCAGTTGCACAACAGCTCTTGGAAAGAAGCTGATTTTCATTCTCACTGTCTTGGCTAAGATGTTTCTGTATCTCCTAGCAGATGGCAGAAGATTGACGGTACAAGTTTCCATAGGCATCAATAGTCTCCAGGCCTGGTAGCCGAGTCCCAATGATGTGCTGAGCCATCCTAACCACCCGTTGGAGTGCTTTGTGGTCTGCCTTGCTGCAGCTAGAGTACCACACTGTCATTCTGTATGTGAGCATACTCTCTATTGCACATCACTAAAAGTTGGCCAGCAATTTTTGCGGCAGAGTAGCTCTCTTGAGCACCTCAGATGGCATAGTTTTTGTTGTGTCAGCTCTGCTGACAGACCAAGAGAGCTCCTCAGTGATGTTCATCCTCAAAAACTTTAAACTGGAGTCTCTTTCCACTACTTCAACATTTATGAATAGTGGGGTTTATTCAGGACTCTTGCCTTCCTGAAGCCGATTATTATTATTTTTGTCTTCTTGATGTTGAGTGGTAGGTTGTGGTTCCTGCATCAAATGGGCCATTTCAGCACCTTTCTATATGCAGAGTCATTATTATTTGTGATTAGGCCAATCCCAGTTGCGTCACCTTCAAATCTGATGATTAAGTTTCTAGCACGAACAGGAGTGCAGTCATAGGGGAAGACAGATTAAAGAAGTGGGCTCAGTACACACCCCTGTGGGGCACCAGTGTTCAGGGTTGGGGAGGGTTTGATGTGCACTTACCTAGTTTCACAATCTGGGTACGATTAATGAGGATGTTGAGGATCAAATTCCAGGTTGATAAGCTGAGACCTGGATAGTGCAGCTTGATGGTCAGTTTGTTCGGTAGTTTGGTGTCGAAGGCTGAGCTGTAATCGATGAAAAGCATTCTAGCACATGGCACAGGCAGCAATTCAGAGATGACTACATTGGAGATCAGCTTTTCAGCTTTCTCACTAGCTCTGTATTTTCTCTTTCTGTATTTTACCTCCTCCCTTTTCCTACCTATGTTGTTGGTACCAAGATGTACCATGATTTCTGGCTGTTCACCATCCTCCTTTCGAATGCTATGGACCTGATCCAAGACCCTGGTACCTGGGATGCAACATACCATCTGAGCATCTTGTTCACATACACAGAATGTGCTGTCTCCTCTGATTATGGAACCCCCTATCACTAATGCAATCCTCATTCTCCCTTTCCCCTCTGTCACTGAGACAGACTCAGGGCCAGATTCAGACCCCCACTGTGGCTTCTCCTTGTAGTTGTCCACCCCTAATGGTATCCAAAGTGGTAGACTTATTATTGAGGGGAACAGCCACTGGGATGCTCTATCCTGGCTGCCTATTCCCTTTCCCTCTCCTGACAGTCACTCAGGTACCTGCAACTTAGGAGTGACTACCTCCCTGTAACTCCTATCTATCACCTCCTCATTCTCCAGTGCGAGCCAGAGGTCATCCAGCTGCAGCTCTAGTTGCTTGACACGGAACTGTAAGACAATAATACCTAGCAGCAGAATTAAGCCATTTGGCCTATCAAGACTGTTCTGTCATTCCATCATGATTGATTTATTATGTCACTGAACCCCATTCTCCTGCCTTCTCCATGTAACATTTGACTGTCTGATTTATCAAGAACCTATCAACCTCTGCCTTAAATATATCCAATGACTTGGCCAGCACAGTCACCTGTGGTGAAGAATTCCACTGATAAAAGAAAAATTTTGTCAGCTCTTGAAAATATACGTCACTCATTTCTGAGGCTGTGCTCTCTAGTGCTAGACTCCCCCACTATTGGAAGCACCCTCTCCACCTGCACTCTATCCACACCTTTCAGTATTCAATAGGGTTCAATGAAATCCCCCGTTCAGTCTTCTAAACTCCAGTGAGCCCAGAGCCAGAGCCATCAAATGCTCCTCATATGTCAATCCTTTCATTCCTGGGAGCATTATTGTGAACCTCCTCTTGACTCTCCCCAAATTCAGTGGCATGCAAAAGTTTGGGTACCCCTGGTCAAAACTTCTGTTGCTGTGAATAGCTGAGTGAGTAAAAGATGACCTGATTTCCAAAAGGCATGAAGTTAAAGATAACACATTTTTTAATATTTTAAGCAAGATTACTTATTTATTTCCATCTTTTACAGTTTTAAAATAACAAAAAAGGAAAAGGGCCTGAAGCAAAAATTTGGGCACTCTGCATGGTCAGTATTTAGTAAAACCACTTTTAGCAAGTATCACAGCTTGTAAATGCTTTCTGTAGCCAGCTAAGACCCTTTCAATTCTTGTTTGGGGGATTTTTGCCCAATCTTCCTTACAAAAGGCTTCTAGTTCTGTGAGATTCTTGGGCCGTCTTGCACGCACTGCTCTTTTGAGGTCTATCCACAGATTTTCAATGATGTTTAGGTCAGGGGACTGTGAGGGCCATGGCAAAACCTTCAGCTTGTGCCTCTTGAGGTAGTCCATTGTGGATTTTGAGGTGTGTTTAGGATCATTATCCTGTTGTAGAAGCCATCCTCTTTTTATCTTCAGCTTTTTTACAGACAGTGTGATGTTTGCTTCCAGAATTTGCTGGTACTTAATTGAATTCATTCTTCCCTCTACCAGTGAAATGCTCACCGTGCCAGTGGCTGCAACACAAGCCCAAAGCATGATCAATCCACCCCCGTGCTTAACAGTTGGAGAGGAGTTCTTTTCATGAAATTCTGCACCCTATTTTCTCCAAAATACCTTTGCTCATTGCAGCCAGAAAGTTCTATTTTAACTTTATCAGTCCACTTGACTTGTTTCCAAAATGCATCAGGCTTGTTTAGACGTTCCTTTGCAAACTTCTGATGCTGAATTTTGTGGTGAGGACACAGGAAAGGTTTTCTTCTGATGACTCTTCCATGAAGGTCATATTTGTGCATGTGTCACTGCACAGTAGAACAGTGCACTACCACTCCAGAGTCTGCTAATCTTCAAATAGGGGTTTTCATTGCCTTTCTAGCACTCCTACGAGCAGTTCTCTTGGAAAGTTTCTTCGTCTTCCAGACCTCAACTTGACTTCCACTGTTCTTGTTAACTGTCATTTCTTAACTACATTACGAACTGAGGAAACGACTACCTGAAAATGCTTTGCTACCTTCTCCTGCTTTGTGGGATCATTTATTTTAATTTCCAGAGTGCTAGGCAGCTGCTTAGAGGAGCCCATGACTGCTGATTGTTGGGAAAAGGTTTAAGTTTGAGGAGGTATTTATAAAGCTTTGAAATTTGCATCACCTGGCCTTTCCTAACAATGACTGTGAACAAGCCGTAGCCCTAACAAGCTAATTAAGGCCTGAAACCTTGCTAAAAGTTATCTGAGAGCTCAAATCTCTTGGGGTACTCAATCTTCTTTAAAATGTTGAAAAGAATGTTTCATCTTTAACTTTATGACTTTTGGAGATCAGTTCGTCTTCTACTCACTTAACTATTCACATTAACAGAAATTTTGACCAGGGCTGCCCAAATTTTTGCATGCCACTGTACCAACACGTCTTTCCTTAGATAACAGAGCCAAAATTTTTCACAATAGTTCCAAGTGCAGCCTGACCAATTCCTTACAGTCTCAGCATTACATCTTTGTAGTATCGCAGAATCAGAACTTTTCTACAAGATTCCTTGTAGTCTGTGTCATGCCACTGAATCTAAATATTTCATAAGTTATTTCTTATCACCTAAATGTGTTTTATCTGTCTAGCTTCTATAAGACAACCACAACTTGTTTGTTCTTTGTTCTTGGTTTTTCTTTATTCTTTATATATTCTTCGTCTTATAATACCTAATGAAACAAAGTGGATGTTACCAAGTTTCATGTCTCATTCTTAACTTCTGAAGAACGTCTGGATCATAACACCTCCAGATCCAACATTTAATAGGAGGTAAGACGTTCCTCCTCACTGTTTTAATCATTGGAGAATCACTTAGCTCTTACTTCGATATACATTTAAAGCAAGTCTAAGGTAATATTCTACTCAGCTCTGTTTTGGTGAAATTAGATGTACACAGGGATTGGTTGATTGTACAATTCAACTGAGTACCATTTATGTAAAGTTGGATTGTGCATAGTCTGTCAATTAAACCAACTGTGTGCTATTGATTAGGGTTAGGGTGCGTGGTGTCAGTAATGTGAATTTTGAATTTTGATTGCTATCTAGTGATATGAGCAAGTGCAAATAAATTGAGTGCACTGGGTAGGAAATTTCAGGGAGATTTGATGCCATGGCTCAATTAGAGAAGCTTACTACAGAAGAAGAAGGACCCGAACTTACATTTGTTACATGTGAACAGATGACTAAGGGTTTGGATTCTCATTTAAACAAAGTATTCCAACTTGATAAGATTAATGAAGAAATCAGAATGAAATATACCGTACCTTAAAAAGGCAAGGGATTTGATCCAGATGTTAGCAGACAGTTTAAAAAAAGTTTAAAAAAAGAGAGAAACTGTTCAACCAGAAGACTGGTATGAAGAAAAATATAATGTGTTAGCTGAACAAGGGGTTAAAGAAAATCTGTGACAAATTACGAAATCAGTATGACAGAGACAATGCAAAGAATAAAGAGCAAATCTGTGCATTAACAGAGTGAGAGAGAGATCAACAGAATAAGGGTAACTGGATCAAATGCACTGTACAGTGCTCATGTACAAACTGGAGTAGTATCAAAAATTACAGCAGGGACCTTAAAGGAAAGCGAATGGAACCTAGAGACTGATGGTGGATTACAGGGTTGCTAATCAATGTATTGACAAGCTGACTTCTTTAGGTGGCCAAACCATGAACTATTTCCAATGCACTGAAGCCATCTATAAGTGGCTTACAGTTATTGATATAGTCAATGTATTCTGGGCTATACCATTGGCACCTGAATATCAACTATGGTAAGCTTTTACAGTCAATGGACAACATTACCAGTGACACTGCCACAAGGGCTACACAATAGGCTCACAGTCTACAACATGGCTCTGAAACAATAACTGAAGGACTTACCAATATTGGATTCCACTATCCTTCAGAATGTGGATGATGCCTTGATGACACCTGACACTGTAGACAAGCATGAATGTGATGTGCTTTACTTACTTATTTATTTGTCCTCCAGGTTTGGACAAGGCACAATTGCAACAGGAAGAAGTAGTTGGGACTAAGAATTTCCCAAGTGGGGGACCACCGAGGATTGTGCAAAGACTATCAAATCAGCAAAATTACCTGCAACAGTCCAGCAACTCCAATTATTCACAATGTAGGATTCACAACTCGAGCAGAGCATGTTTCCAGCTGTAGGGTCCTACAACTCCAGCAAAGCCTGTAATAGTTACATTGTTACCAATGGTCACTGAGGAGTATGATGGCCATAAGAACACGAGGGTAATAATATGCCATGAAGATGTAAGCCACTATAAAGAGAAGCTTCTATTGAACCTGGATCTGATTTTGTGTCCAATGGCTCCTCAGAGGTTGAGGGGGAGTTACAATAACTGGAGGTTATCAGGAATCAGGAAGTATTGTGTTTTGTAATATCAAAACATAAAACTATTAGAAAAGAAAGAGAGTCCAAAATGTATGTCGAAGTTTCATTTTTACCTTAAGTGAGATGCATGCATATAACATGGTGGCGTGGTGACGTATGCCATTCACCTACTTTTACATATAACTCACAATGCATTATGTAAACAAATAATGAATAATTTACAATATATTTACAATATTACTGAAATATTAAATACACAACATTCCTCCTTGCTTAGCTATAAACTCCAACTCAATAAATTGTGCATCTTAACTGAGATATTTAATATAGTGCTCCCTAGTCATCAATATACACTTATACGTACATGTACATTTTATGGGTGTGTTTATATTTAGTATACAGGATATACTAAATAATACAACTACTACATACATATCCACAGCATATGAAATTTTAAATAGTCCCATTCAGGGCAAATGATTTAATCGCTGTGGAGGATTTGTTACTCTTGTGGGTTAATGCCTTTCTTGATGGGAGACATCATTCTGCTTGGCAGTTGAGACTTGTGGCTATGAAACAATCTCAGGTTCTGGGATCTCTTCTGTGGAGGTCGCAGGACTTCACTCTGTAACTGCAGAAAGTGGTTCTGACAACCCTGGTCACCTTTCTTCTGAAAACGTGACTGCATCCTGAACAGTGCATGCCAAGCTTCACTGGGCAAGGTGGATGCTGATGGTAATGTTACCATTTCCTTTACCTTTTGTAAAGCCACTGCATGCAGCTTTGTCCATTGCCATTTCTTCCTGACATGTAGTAATCAGTTCAGTGGTGAAGCACAGTAGCCATGTTTGGCAGGAACCTGTTAGAGTAATTGACAAATCCTATTAAGGACCACCACTGTGACATGTTCCTTGTCCTTGGACTTCCAACACTGCTTGAATTTTCTCAGCACACTTGTGCAATCCTTGTGCATTGATGCTGTGATCACAGTAAGTGTTGCTTGGTTTAAAGAATTCACATTTGTTGTGCCGTGCCATAATCTTCTAACCTTTTGAACACTCTCTTGAGATTTTTGAGATGCTCCTTGTCATGCTTACCGGTAACAATGATGTCATCCAGTTAACACGGAGTACCAGGGCAGTCTTCCAGCACAAGTTCCATAACTTCTGCAAGAGTGCAAGTGCAGATGCTACTCCAAAAATAAGCCTATTATAGCAAAAAAGTCCTTGGTGAATGTTTGTGATGAGAAACACATTGGACTCTCCTTCTGTCTCCATCTGGAGGTAGACTTCAGCTAAGTCCACTTTGCTTAAGTGATTCCCTCCAGATAGGTTTGCAAAGATATCCTCTATCCTCTGGAGGTAGTATTGATCTTCTTTCAGTACTGGGTTGATGGTGACCTTAAAATCACCAGAAATCCTGAAAATCCCAGTAGTCTTGCTACTCCGATCACCTGCACTGCCCATGGGTTCTGCTCAACCTTGGAAACAATTCCTTGAGCCACTATGCAATCTAGCTCATTGCCAACCTCTGCTTTAAATATACATAAAGATTTGGCCTCCACAGCTGCCTGTGGCAAAGAATGCCACAGATTCACCACTCTCTGGCTAAAGGAATTCCTCCTCATTTCCATTCTAAAAGGATACCTCTCTATTCAGAGGTTGTGTCCTCTGGTCTTAAATTCTCCAACCACTCTATCAAGGCCTTTCACCATTCAATAGATTTCAATGAGGTCACCTCAGATTCTTCTGAAATCTAGTGAATACAGACCCATTAGACACTGTTCATATGATAAACTATTCAATCTTGAAACGTCCTTTGAACCCTCTCCAGTTTCAACACATCCTTTCTAAGATAAGGAGCCCAAACCTTCTCAGAATACTACAAGTGAGGCCTCACCAGTGGTTTATAAAGTCCCAGCATTAAATCCTTGATTTTATATTCTAGTCTTCTCAAAAAGGAATGCTAACATTGCATTTGCATTTCTCATCACCAACTCACCCTGCAAGTTAACCTTTAGGGAATCAACACAAGCACTCCAAAGTCCCTTTGCACCCTAGATTTTTGAATTTTCTCTCTGGTTATAAAATAGCCTATGCTTTTAGTCCTTCTCCCAAAGTGCATGATCATACACTTCCCAACAATTATTTGTCCATTCTCTCTGCCTCCCCAATACTACCTGCTTCTCTACCTAGCTACATATCATCCACAAACTTAGCCACAAAACCATCAATTCTGTCATCCAAATCATTGACCTACAACATATAACCCTCAGGTTCGGCCAGCATGTGCTCGTCCAGGGGAAGACAGCCTCTGGCCCAGCCAAACAGAGGAATCTCGTTTGTGTGGATGCTGCGTGACGTGTTGCCCGGTTACAAATCTGAACTGCAAATTATCAGACAGTACACCGTATTCAATTCAATGACTGAACTTTATAAATCTTAATCTGAGTACAGTCGGCCCTCGGTATCCATAGTGGATTGTCTCCAGGATCCCCTGCAGATACCAAAATCCATGGATGCTCAGGTCCCTTGTATAAAATGGCGTAGTATTTGCATATAACCCACGCACATCCTCCCGTACACTTTAAATCATCTCTAGATTACTTATTATAGCTAATACAATGTAAATGCTATGTAAATAGTTGTTATACTGTAATGTTTAGGGAATATTGATGCTTTGGAGGAGGGTCAATAATACTAAAGTCAGGATCTGTGGAGGTTGAGGGCTGAGGATCTTCAAGCGTTGAAGGTCAAGGCTTCACAATTGCAGATGCTTTAGTTAGAAACATTGTTATAGGAAGCTGTTTCTTCTTTTTCTTTGCATCATCAAACAAATCTGACAGTGGTTGTAGGCCTGTTGTTATCCTTCAGGTGACACGGAGGCTTCGTTCCATCAAAGGATTGTACTCGTGGATCATATCCGTTAACACTTGCACCTGTTGAATAACTGCTGCAAATTTTTCAAGAGTCCAAATTGATGAGTCTGCCTCCTCTAAATCTTCTGCATCATCATCATCTTCTGTAGAGGATTTCAGCAGATCTTCAAGATCCTCATTGGTAAGGGTTTCTCTATGCTTTTCTATGTTTGATCTGCAGTTGGTTGAATCTGGAGATGCGGAACCCGCGGATACGGAGGGCCGACTCTATAGGGTTAGTAAAGAAGCAGAAAGAAAAAGGGCCATTTTAAGCAAAAAGTCAAATGAGCACATGGGAGCTCACTGATAAGGCCATTCATCCACCATCTACCTCCTCCGACCATCGCTGACCTTCAGACCCTTGTTCCCCATCCACTCTGTCTTAGCTCTCTCCACATGCTTCTTCCCACTTCATCTCTTGCTGACAAAAGACCACAAAATCCCTGCTCCCAGACCCACAAGAAAGAACAACATCCTGCTCATTGGCTAACATATATTCCAAAGGCCCTGTTATCTCTAATTATAACCCGAACATTACTGCTACAGAGAAACCATTACCTTAGCAGTGGAACATTACAGAGCGGCCATTACATTAGCATCGTGTAATGCGAGTTACAGCATGTTACAAACATAAAAAGAAACAGTCCTAACACCAACCCCTGCGGAACACCACTAGCAGACAATCAGAAAAGGCTCCCTTTATTCCCACTCCTTGCCTACTGCTAATCAGCCAATGCTCTGTCCATGCTAGTATATTTCCAGTTATAGCACGGGCTCTTATCTTGTTTAGCAGCTTTATGAAGCAGCCTCATGCATGTCATCTTGTTAGAGGCCCTTGAAAAATAAGTATACATTATCCACTGACTCTCCTTTGTGTATCCTGCTTGGTATTTCTTCAAAGAATTCCAACAGAATTGTTATGCAAGATTTTCCCTTAAGGAAACCATGCTGACTTTGGCCCATTTTATCATGTGCCTCCAAGAGATTTCTCTTGTCAGCCATAGTTGTGTCATTCTGCCTTTAGAATACTACTTTTTAAAAATTTATCTATACTGCGCTTTCTGCATTGCTTCCAGAGAGTCTAACCATTGCTGCTCTGCCATCATCCCTTCCAATCAACATTGGTCAGCTCCTATCTCATGCCTCTGTAATTTCCTTTACTCCACTGTAATACTGATACATATAACTTTAGCTTCTCCCTCTCAATTTGCAGGGTGAATTCTGTTATATTATGATCACTGCCTCCTAGGAATCCTTTACCTGAGCTCCCTAATCAAATATGATTCATTACACAACACCCAATGGAAAATAACTGATCCTCTAGTGCACTCAATCACAAGCTGCTCTGAAAAGCCACCACTTAGGCATTTCACAAATTCTCTTTCTTTGGATCCAAAATCAGCATCAATCTGATTTCCCCAATCTAACTGCATATTGATATCCCCCATGCCTATCTAACATTGCCCTTTTGATATACATTTTCTATCTCCCATTGTAAATTTCTCTGCAAGCTGTGAAATAAATATTTTATTATTTATTTCATATCACTGGAATGTTCCTTTCTCTACCAAGCTTGTATAAGATCATCTTGATATTTTCTTCATTCTTTGTTCTTATAACACGTAATAAAAAAGCAATTACCAAGAAATTACTAAGTTTTCTGCCTCATTCTCAACTTCCAAAGAACTTCAGGCTCACAACATCTCCAGATTCAACACAGGATTTTTGCTAAATAAAAACCTATGTGATAAACATTTAAGAATGTATTAATTCATCTCGTCCTGCATCTCTTTCAAATTCATATGAATCAAGATTTTTTAACCTCATTTCCCGTGCACAAGTGTAAAGGAGAATGAAACAGTTGTTACTCCAGATCTGATGCAATGCAAAAAACCAGAAAAGATAAAACACACAATAATAAAAAAATGTAAATACACAAGATATTTTGCTCTCAGCTAATATTTTTGCACTTTTAATCTACTATTTTCATTGGATTTTTCTATCACAAGCTTCCTTTTAAATTTCTTCAGTTTTTAAGTATCTTCAGCTTGGCTTATCTGCTTATAACCTTCACCGTAGGATACCAAGGTATATTACTGAAAATAAAATTGCTTATGTTTGAAATCAAATCTGCCATCTGCCAAAACATCTCCTATTTACATTTGGAACAAAATGAAGATGATAAAGTTGGTTATGAGGTAAATGTTCATAACGGCCAGGATTGTGACTTCCTGTATTTAGCCACAGCTTCAAACCATTTAAAGATTGAGATCCCTTAATCAAGTGTAGAGTATGCAATATGCATTTAACTATGTATTTTCATTAAGTTTATCTTTTGGAAAAAGTTACACTTAATATTACTAGATCACTTATAATTGGACTCTACTGTAGTATGTTTTTTGCAGTGTAATTCAAAAAGAACCAAAAATAGTATTTCCTTGATACCTTTTCCATATTTATACTGTATAAATACATGATATCATATATAAAAACTTCAACAACATCCTACAAGTTAATTTTATATTGCATGTGGAACTTAAAGCCAGCATATACAGGCTGACAAAGAGCTTATTCACATATAGGCAGCTAAAGTGTCATTGAGAATCCCAGCTAAAATGATAAATGCAAAGAAGGTCTTAAATGGTCAATGCCAGATTATTGAGAATGGGAGCAAGCAATTGGCATGAAAGGGGAAAGTATCTGACATAAATAAACAGCCAAGTATGAAATATTGAGTGAAGGAAAGAGACAGAATGAACATTTGGTATAAAATTTAAAAAGATTTAATTCCACAGCAATTCTTTGATTTCAACTATCAATTAACAATCTATCAAAGATTTTTTTAAGAACAGCGTGGATTTCAATGTTTTTCATACTATTTCTAATATAAATGCATTAAAGAAAAAAAGGTATTCTATTGAGTCAATATCAATTTGTAAATGGGAAGCTGAATATTTCAGCATTAATTAAATGTTAGCACACACTCAGAGGACCTCCTGTACCTAATAAATTGATCACTGACTGATGTTCATGGTCTTGGGCGTTTCACCCACGGAAAGGCTTTTTTTGTTTGTTTTTTTGCACCATTCTCTGTGAACCCTGGAGACCGTTGTGTGTGAAAATCCCAGGAGGTCAGCAGTTTCTGAAATACTCAACCCGACAACCTTCCTACTGTCAAGGTCATTTAGATCAAATTTCTTCCCCATTCTGATATTTGCTATGAACAACCGAATTTCTTGACCATGACTGCATGCATTGAGTTGCTGCTACATGATTGTTTGATTAGATAATTTGCATTAACGAGCAAGTGTACAGAGATACCTAATAAAATGGCCTCTGAGTATATCTAGTAATAGAGAAAAAATTACCCCTGTTCAGGACTGGCTTGCACATAGAAGACAAAGGGACTCATTCTAGCTGGAGGTCTGTGATTTGTGATGTTCCACAGATTTCTGCACTGGGACCTCTGCTGTTTGTGATGTCTATACTGTAAATGATCTCGATGAAAATGTAAGTGAGTGGGTTAGATTATATGACAATTATTGATGTTTTGGATCGTGTAGAAAACAGGCAAAGAACACAGCAGGAAATAGATCAAGTGCAGGTTGGGGCAGAGAAATAGCACATGGAATTTAACTGGGCCAAATATGAAGTGTTGAACCTTAGTGGCTCAAATGCAAAAAGACAATATACTGCTACAGGCAAGACCCATAACAGTACTGATGAACAGAGAGATTTTGGGGTCTGAGTTCATAGCTCCTTGAAGTGGCTACACAGGCTGATAGGGTAGTTAAGAAGGCTTAGGGTATGCTTGCCTTTATTAGTCAAGGCACTAAGTTCAAAAGACAGGAAGTTATGTTGCAGCTTTAAAAAATTGCCAGTTAGGCCGCATCTGGATTATTCCACATAGTTCTGGTCATCCCATTACAGTAGTGGTCGCCAACCAGTCGATCGCGATTGACCAGTTGATCTTTGAGACTTTCCCAGTAGATCCCGGAAAAAAAAGAAATACACAAATATTGCTGTAATGTGAGCATTATAAAAATAAGTAATACTAATTAGGATAACGGTAATATAGCAATACTCCCGCTATGGAAAGCTGTTTGTAAAGAGAGGTTGTTTCTGGGGTTTTACTTTTGTTCTTTCCGCCCAGTGCGCACGTGTGTCTTGCCCGTCTGCCATGCACCGCAGTTCAGTGAAAACCTCTGTATGTTAAATATTGGTTTTGTCGTCCCAGATAAAGTTGTTCCTTTGGTCATGAAGTTGTCGAGTGGCCCTTTTTCAAAGAATTTACTACAAATACATTATGCCTGATAAATCTTCTGATGCAAAAGCAAATTTTACCCCTACTGCGCATATGTGAGTTGTTTCTAACCCACACTTAGTTGCTTTCCCTGGTTACTGTGTTTCTCTTTTTCCACTGCCCAGCCTCGTGCGTCACATGTGCACTGTCATCATGTGACTGTTGTATTTTTTTCAGCGTAGCTTGTGCTGCATCAAAGTGACCAATTAGATTAGATAAGAGTACAGACTGTCGCAAACATCAATATACGGCACTCGCTGTTGATATCCTGCAAGGCAGCTAGCTAGCATGGCGGAGGCTTCGTGAAAGAAGGCGAAAATGTACAAATTCCATCCAGAATGGGAAGAGGAATTTCTATTTACCTTAGAGAAAGACAAGTGTGTATGTATGTTGCGCCACCAAACACAAGCACTGACTAAAAGAGGGAATCTGGAGCGGCAACACAACACCAACCACCAGAAATTTAAAGACAACTACCCCCCAAAGAGCGCAATCCGTGCCAGGAAAGTTGAGGAGCTGAAATTGGTTTGAGGGCCCCGCAATCATTTTTCACAAAACATGCTGCTCAAAATAAGGCTGTTATTGAAAAATCATTTCCTGTAAGTCACTTTTTGGCTAAACACAAGAAGCCTTTTACAGATGGCGATTTATTCAGGGAAGCAATGGCTGTTTTTAATGCCTGTAAAAATAAAAATGACATCAAAACCGCAATACATAATACACCGCTTGGCCCTGTAACCGTGACGAGGAGGGTGGAGTCACTGTCAGAGGATGTGGATCAACAAGTGTTAAAGGACTTGACACTCTGTGAATTTTTTTCACTACAGTTCAATGAATCGTGGATGTAATGCAAACAGCTCAGCTTGTATTTGTCAGAATGACTTTCCAGGAATTTACAACAAAGGAGGACTTCCTCACTCTTTTGCACATAGAGAGAACGAGAGGTGAGGATATTTACAATGAGATTGAAAAATAGGTCTATGAACATGACATCTCCATTCATAAGCGGGTGGCAATTACTACTGACGGGGCCCCAGCAATGCGCAGTGTGCA
The DNA here is from genome assembly GCF_030144855.1 of Hypanus sabinus. Lineage (NCBI taxonomy): Eukaryota > Metazoa > Chordata > Chondrichthyes > Myliobatiformes > Dasyatidae > Hypanus > Hypanus sabinus. The sequence goes on from NC_082724.1 coordinate 35,860,074, forward strand.
TGTTGGTTTTATAGCACTGTGCCATAATGACCCTGATTTTCCTGACTTCCTGGATTATCACTGTGCGATTCATCAGCAGGCCTTGGCTGGGAAGGTCGTGGATTTTTTTCATGTAACGACACTGGTGGTCAAATTGATAAACTTGATTCGAGAAAAAGCGCTCAGCACTGCTTATTTAGGCATTATTGGATGAGCTCAATGCTGCTTACAGAGACATAATTCTTCATGCTGATGTTCGGTGGTTGAGTTGCGGCAAAGTGCCGCAACGATTTGTTGACTTGCTGCCTGAAATAATGACTTTTCTGTCGACAAGAAACGAGGAGCACGAGGAACTGTCAGATGATGCTGGCTACTGGATTTAGGGTTTCTGACAGACCTAACGGCTAAATTAAATGCACTTAACAATGAGCTCATGGGAAAAGACTGACACCTGCCCCACATGATAAGCGCAGTAAATGCGTTAAAGGCCAAGCTCAGTGCTTGGATTACAAATTTAAAGATTGGGAGGCTGACACACTTTACCAACTTGGAGAAAATGTTACAGGCCATCAAGGAAAAAAAATGTTTTTTGCCCTGATCAGTACTGTGCTTACCTAGACAAACTGGCAATAGAGTTCGGTCAGCGTTTTGGGGAGTGAAACGTCATGAAAGATATTGCTGCATTTATTTCAAACCCATTTCTGCTGATCGATATAGAACAGGTAGCAGCCAAATTCCAGCAAGTATTTGGTGTGCCAAGTGATACTGAGATGGAAATAATCGATTTGCAAAATGACGTCAAGCTTAAAGCAAGAAGAAGGGACGTGACTTTTAGGGGCTTGTCAGCAGGGAGAAGATTCCTTATCTCATCGCATGTGCACTAAAAGTCAGTGTCTACTTTGGGTCAACTTATCTGTGTGAAATTGCACTTTTACAGATGAAAATTAATAAATTTAAGTACAGGAGCAGTCTTACTGACAGACACCTCACAGACTGTCTCAGACTGGCTGTCTGTAGTTAAGAGCCAAATTTCAGGGAACTAGCAGAAAGTATTCAGCCCCAGTCATCACACTGAGTTCCACAATCAATTTTTATTCATTTATTTTTCGTGTTGAAATAAAATTAAATAATGAAACTTAGAATTAAAGGTATGAAGTATTTAATATTCTTAAAGAAAGACAGCTACGGCCTGTTTTCTTGGTTGAATTAATTTGAAAGTTTGACAAAAATATTTTATGTAATTCAAATACAATTAGCCCAAATAAAAGGCCTCAAGTTGGAAGTAAGATCTGAGCTGTTTGTTCTCCAAACGATTTAGTAGGTAGATCCTGCCTTTCACTCAGGCCGAAGTAGGGGATCTTGGGCTTAAAAAGGTTGGTGACAGCTACATTACAGGAAGGATATCAAGGCTATGGAGAGGGTACAGAAGAGGTTTACCAGGATGTTACCTAGAATAGAGAGCATGTGCTAACATGAAGTTTGACAAACTTGGCTTGTTTTCTATGGTGTGGTGGAGATTGAAGGGAGATCTGAAAGAGGTATATAAGATTACGAGACACATACACACAGTAGACAGACAGTATCTTTTTCCCACGATTGAACTATCTGATATCAGAGGACGTACATTTAAGGTCAGGTAGGTTAATTCCAAGGAGATGCGAGGAGCAAGTTTTTTTTTTAAAGAGTGGTGAATGTTTGGAATATGCTGCCTGGGGTGGTGGTAGGGGCAGATACATTATGGACTTTTAAGAAGTGTTTAGAGAGCCGCATGCATGTGAAGGAAATGGAAGTACATATGGACTTTGTGTAAGCAGAAGGGATTAGTGTAGTTGGTCAATTGGTTACTAATCTAATTGGCTCAGCACAACATTGTGAGCCGAAGGGTTTGCTGTGTGTTCCATTGAGCTCCAAGGGGAAACCATACAATGAGGAAAAAATAATACGCCAAGACCAAATAACAAAAAAAAAAAATGGCTAATTCTAATTAAACCACAGAACAAGATATCCTATATCAGGGTCAACAGCTCTCAGGTCAACAGTTGGCTCATTAAGTTTCATAAAGAAATGTCGCTGCCTTATGTGGAACTTTGTTGGCTGAGTCCTGAAATGTTTAAGAGTAAATGAGCGATTTATCATGTTTAAATGCTAGTAATTAATTGATTTAGTCAATGCTACCAAACAGGTTGAGTTAATGGCTATTAGTTTGTGTCACTCAGACTAGTCAATTGAATAGATAGGTTTTCTTGCAACTAATAAAAGTTTGAAATTTGAAGTAGCCCAGCAGCAGAAAGAATGCATCAGTATCCACAAAAAAAGATTTGGATGATTTACCCATACCCACTGCTGTAGCTGCTGAAATCTTTTCCTACATGTACAAACAAATATCTCGAAAGTTCCACCTTCTGCAAGTCAGAAGATAGGCCTATGTAGATGTAAACTGGGGTGCCAGGCATTTGTAGGATTTCAAATAACATTTAGAAATATATTTGGGCAGAATACTGTAGTGAAAGTTGATCGCATTTATTATAGTGAGGCAAGTGCTCTTCCAATAATAAAGCATGCAGCGATCAGTGGGTTCTTAATGAAATGTATTGCAGAACAGAGAGATTTTTGTCAGACATGCAGAGCTCAGAAGTGAGTTTATTCACATGCTGCTCTTATGAATTTTGTACAAAAACTGTAAAGCAGAGAATGGTTAATCACATGACAATTCTTAAAGTAACAATCATTGTTCGCTACCAAATTTGTCTATATCATATCCATCCCCATAAGAATACTGTAGACAAAGTCAGCCCAGCTTGGCACATTCATATGTTTTATTTCCTCATTGAGGTTAGCTGTCTCTTCACCACTGACCTTGCAAAACTCGGACTAAAATTTTTTAAAAAACAAAGTACAGATTTCAGATATCTAATCCAAAATTTATAGAATTGCTATCAATGTTGATGTTTCCCATGTTGAAATCTGAAAAAAATGTTGCCTTGAACCTCCTATAATGCATTAGCATTGTTTACTATTGAATGTAAACCCATTCTAAGACATAAAAAAGATCCTACATCAAAGCAATTATGTTAGAGAAACCTCCTCCACCTCAAGTGTAACAGGCATCTGAAACTAATCTCTTTGTCAACGAACAATACTGACCAACAGGAATAGAATTTCACATGTACATTCTCCTAATACAATTAGGTATCAATGTTCTCATAGCCTATTCACTTAAAAGCCCCAGACTGCTAAATGTAACAATCTTTAAGGTATACAGTTATCTGTCACTCTAAGTTTCACTAAGAGGCTTTAGTCAAAAGCTGATGTGGTTCCGAAGATTACCATTTTCCTGCCAATTACGTAAGGTTATCCGTGTATCAGTTTCTTCTTGACTCTCTTTTAGTACATAAAAGCTTTCTGGATGATGGCAGACTGACATGTGTTTCATTGTTTCTTTCCTGTATTTTCATAGAATACTATATCGAAACTAAATCTGAGATGTGATTGACTAATTGTTTTCTCATTATCAGTGATACAAAGGCAAAATTGATCAGCTTTAACCAAGTGTAATTTTGGTCTGACTAAATAATTCCTCAGCAAGTACCCTTCAAAACGTGGTGACAAATGTGCAGCTTTTCACCCTTTAGTTGCAAAATCGGAAGAACGCTGCTTTTTATATAAGTGAAATGGGCACCATACAAAGTTTAAAAAGTATCCTAATATAATAGGCAATATTTATTTGAAGCTATGGTATGCATTATGATCTACTAAGGGCGTTCACAGACATATCAACATTATACATTCAGAAAACAAATCAGGATCTAACTCTCAAATTGCTGCTAGTTCTAAAGTGCCAGTACGATGGGAATTTAAGGAAGATCTATTCCAGTTACATTATTGTTTTAATATTGTGCAGCTGGCAACATAAACGCATCCATAAGCAAAACTTATATTGACATTGTGAAAATGAGATCAGATCAGGTTTAGTTATGTCAGTGCCTGGATTTCTTTGTGAAGGGTGTTTTGCACAGCTGATATCAAACCAGGTTTTTGTTGTTGCAGTTAGTGAAACAAAGAAGTCAACTAGAGAAAAGCAATTGGAGAAAGGCACATTATTTACGAATACTTAAATTTTTCAATCCAACAAAATAGTGTTCCAAGATCTATTGTAAATTAGGGAATCACACAAATTCTAAAAATAACTACAGCATATCTTCTTGATGCCAACTGATTAGAAGCATGGAATATTATATGACTACATAGACATTTCTCCTTTGCTTTCCATTCGATTTGGTGAACAATCAATTCTTCTCATTGTTTCATGAAATTTTCATTCCTCTCTTTTAGCTCTGCTGGCCCCAAAATCCTAGAACAGTCAGAGGGGTGTGTAAGACAGTGTGGCAGTGAGGTGTTTACAGACAACGTTTCCCCCACTGCAACCCCATATTCCATATCTTCAAAACTATGGGTCCATGCTGTTTGCTGGATGAATGGGAGCAACAAAGCAACGTTCCATGATAAATAGTCAGGGATAGGTAGTGAGCATGATCAGAGGTGAGGTACATGGAGGCACCTTAGAGGCATGTAGGAAGGTTAGAAGAATGTCAAGACCTCAAGGTATGGTGAAGGGGTCTGGGCACACGCAGACCTCTGCGTAAAGGCCATTGTACTACCAAAGTATGAAAGGAAAACGAATGGCTTAATGACTTAAGGGTTTTAGCTTGGACTTGACTGGAAGGAATGGGTTCTTCTGAAAGCCTCTAAGAACGGTTGCTCATAGGACAATGTGGTTCAAGGTTTCGCTAGTGCTCCACAAGATGCATTGGGGATTAAGTGGTTTATCAAATTTCCAGAATACCACCCTATCATGTTCCTCTCCAGAGGAAAACAGTTCAGATGGATAATGTTGAAAATAAAGTTACATAATTAAATTTCTAGGCAATGTGTCTCACAACACGTTTTAGCGAAGGGGTACAGGTATTCGTCTTCCTGGTGGTTCAAAATATTAAAATGTTACGCAGCTTAAAGATGGGTTGGTAATTCTGCTTAATGTAGTATCAGAATGTCGTGTAAATGTAATCCAGTACTGAAAACAAAGATTTTGTTCCCTGGTATATGTCGTGTAATGAATATATATGGGGAGCATTACACTGACACCAGTTCATAGAAACTCTGCTGCACATATGTCTGTAATAAGAGAATGTTTCACTTTTATTTGTGTAAGGATGCATCCAGTAGATTTGGTGTAAAGAAATGGTAGTCTGTCTGAATTCCTGTTATAATTTCTATTTGAAGACATTTTTTCTCATTTACATCTAAAAGATTATTATAATAATAGTAAATACAGAGCTCTCACCAGCTATTTCTACACCACTGAAATGAGAAATACATTTCATATTTGGGAGTAATTCTCATTTATCACATCTGTGAGGATGTAAAGCTTATGGATGTGGTCCCTCACCGACATCCCCACAACCTACAAGTAAAAAGTTAGAACCTACCTGTAAACAATGCTGAAAATGAGCAAGTTCCTCAATTTAGGCTGATGGTTTGGAAAAGACAATATTGGTGCTGTTGGCTCAATGAGAAACATATTTTCATTCACAATACCAACTTATGCTAGTTCATTCTTATAAATTAATGAGTGTTGTTGAATTCAACTTAAACAAAGGGAACTTTCTCAGTGATAAACACAATTCATTGCTACAATTTTGTGAGATACTCTGAAAATATGATCTCTTACCAGTGGATAAGTAGAACCTTTAAAATACTCTAATCATACTTTAAAGTGAGTTTTTAAAAAATCATTATACATATCAGTCACTGTAAGATTTAAAAAGTCAGAGAGCCAGTCAGGACATTTGGGGGTGCTTGAGATTGTTGAGTATTTAGGCACTTGGCAAGATCCAATAAAAAGTAAAGACGAGGAAATCTGCAGATGCTGGAAATTCAAGTAACACACACAAAATGCTGGTGGAATGCAGCAGGCCAGGCAGCATCTATAGGGAGAAGTACAGTCGACATTTCGGGCCGAGACCCTTTGTCAGGATTAACTGAAAGATAGTAAGAGATTTGAAAGTAGGAGGGGGAGGGGGAAATGCAAAATGATAGGAGAAGACAGGAGGGGGAAAGATGAAGCTGAGAGCTGGAAAGATGATTGGCAAAAGGCATACACAGCTGGAGAAGGGAAAGGATCATGGGACGGGAGGCCTCAGGAGAAAGAAAGGGAGAGGGGAGCACCAGAGGGAGATGGAGAACAGGCAAGGAGTGATTGTGAGAGGGGCAGAGAGAGAAAAAAAAGGAAAGAGAAAAAAAAGGGGAAATAAATAAATAGGGGTAAGAAGGGGAGGAGGGGCATTAATGGAAGTTGGAGAAATCAATGTTCATGCTAACAGGTTGGAGGCTACCCAGATGGAATATCAGGTGTTGTTCCTCCAACCTGAGTGTGGCTCAGGTTGGAGGAAAAATAGTTAAGTTTAAGCAGAACAACAATTGATGGAGTGGGGAAACTAGAAGCTGTGAGTCAGGAGGTTTCAGTGAGAGGAGGCAGAGGCTAAAGTAAGTTTTTGGGAAGTTTCTTTCCTTTCTATTGCACAATTAGAGCAGTGGGTATGCCAGGCAGGACAGTGGAATTCCGCTCTTTCTGAATATGGGAAGACAGCAAGACTCCGGTAACCCTGATGACGATACCTGCAAGAAGTCTGGTTCTATGACTCAGAAGAGAAGGGGGCAGAAGGCACATGTGGTAGTGATAGAGGATTAATTGTTTAGGGGAGTAGTCAGAGGATGAAAACAGGATCCCCGATGGTATGCACCCTCTCAGGTGCCAAGGTCAGGGACATCTCTGATCGAGTCTTAATATTTTTAAGAGGGAAGGTGAGCAGCTAGAGGTGGTAGTCCACATCATTACCATAGGCAAGAAGTGTGATGAGGTCCTGCAAACTGAGTTCAGAAAGTTCTATGTGAAGCTAACGGTTGTGATCTCAGGATTGCAACCCCAGCCACATGCTAGTCAGGCTGGAAATAGGTAGGTAATACAGTTTAAGACGTGGCAAAAGAGATGGTGCAGTGGGGAGTGTTTCAGATTTTTGGATGATTTGGGGTCTCTTGCATGGGAATCGGGACCTGTACAAATGGTATACTTTGCATTTGAACCAGAGGGGGAAGCAATATCCTTGCGGGAAGGTTTGCTCGTGCTGATCTGGTGGCTTTAAACCAGAGTTGCAGAGTAGTAGGAACCAGAGCGCCAGGGCAGATAGTGGAGTGGTTGTGTGGGAAGAAGATGTTAAGCCTACATATAAAGACAGGAACAGAAAGATTGAGAATGATGGGACTAATGTTCTGAGTGCATTCACTTCAATGAAAGGAATAGAGCATGGATCGGCACATGGAGTTGTCATTGTAGCCGTTACGGAGAGGCAGGAGAAGAAGGACTGGCAGTGCTCTGGAAATGTGTTTTATTTCTCATATTTTATTCAATAACCTTCCAACTGATTAATTTCAATGTTCACAATGTGAAAATGCTGCGTAATCACATTGTGCCTTATTTCACTTGCTGAGGACTGAGTGAAATGTTTACAGCATGCACCATGTTTGTAGTGCTGTTGAAGCTCCGATAACTTGTTTTTGTCTTGTTATGCATTACCTTCAAGCCCTATTGTGATGAGCTTTGAAATGGATTTCAATACATCTAGTAATTTGTCAGGTAATACCTTAAGTGTTAACATTAAGCAATGGACTATTATAAAATTGTAAGCTTTAAATTTGACTGAAAACCATAAAGTAACTAGATTACTGTTCTGTATAAGTGCAGCTTGAGTTATGATGGCATTATGGTTGTGTCATCAGGGCCTCTGTCAGTCAGGGTTGACCAAGGATATTGCATCCCTGGGCAGTATGATATGGATAGCAAGTTGTTAGCTCATGTAGCAAGCCCCTGCCCCCGTCCACGTCTGATGAACTCAAAGGAACGGCAGAGACCATTTCAGTTTGATATCAGCAGCGTCACAGAAGTTGCCAATCAACATTGAACTCAATGTAGGGCTGCCTTAGGGACTCCAGCTCTGGACATTTCTCCCTCGGGGTTTAACCTGTAGCCTTCCCCATGAGTTAGTGTAGCTGCAAGACAGAGGAGTTTTAAGGTTAGAGCTTTCCCTCTCCTAGATGAGCTGCCAACCATGGCTAACAGGCCCATTTGCCCAAAGCAACTGGTCTTAAGGTGCCAGTAACCTGCCTTTACTCCTTGTCTTGTCAGTAGAAACAGTTCCGCCGGGCTTTGGAGCTAAGTCACACGTGAAGGCCAGGAGCTGGACTTGCTGTCAGAGGCTATTTGAGGTGCACACCACTGGGAGCATTTAATAGGTAGTGGGAGTTAGTCCCCATTAACCCGTCGGCTATAACAACCTTAAATTGGACTAGTAATCTGAGCATGTGTTTAAATCCCAACAGAACATCTGTAGAATTTAAGATAATTTATTTAAGCAAATCTGTAACTAAAATTCTGCTGTCAATAACGGGTAAAATCCTTTTAGCTCACTTAATCTCTCAATCTACAGTTTGTATTGGTCTATCTAATTTGTGGTTTCAGGCTCATAGCAATGTGGCTATTTCGAAAGTGACCCTGTAGTGGCCAGATAAACCACAGTTCATCAAATTGCCTAGTTTACAAGTGCCTGTATCTTCATTACCAACTCCTCAAGGACAATAAAGACATTGCCATCAATAGCTACCTCTGATCAATGAAAACAAAGCATTTAGTTGATCGAAGAGTTGGGAAGATTTGTTGCAGAGTTCTAAAACTCTAGTTGGGCTGCATCTGGAGTATTGCATTCAATCCTGGTCACCCATCATAGGAAAGATGTGGAGGCTTGGAGAAGGTTTACCAGCATGCTGCCTGGATTAGAGGGCATGTGTTAAAGGAGAGATTGGACAAATTTAGCTCGTTTTCCCTGGAGCAGCAAAGGCTGAGGGAAGATCTGATACAAGATTCTAAGAAGCGTAAATAGAGTAGATAGCTGGTACATCTTCCCCAGGGTCAAAATGTCTAATACTGGAGGAGAGAGAGGGACAAGTTCAAAGGAGATGCGGGTCAAGTTCTTTTGGAAAACACAAAGTGGTGGGTGCCAGAATTTGGCCATGGGGGTGGCAGCAGAGGCAAACATGATAAAGACATATAAGAGGCTCTTACAGAGGCACATAAATGTGCTCAGAATGGAGGGATATTGATTTCACATAGGCAGATGGGATTAGTTTAGACGGGCATTTAATTAGTTTTGGCACAATATCATAGCTGAAAGGCTTGTTCCTGTGCTATTCTGTTCTACAGTTCTGTGCAAAAATCTTTGGCGCACACACACACATTTTATATACATATGTAGAGCTAGGGCGCCTAAGAATTTTGCACAGTACTATGTATTACATCTTTCCAGTTACCAAATAACACTTAATTCTACTGAGCTAATAAAAAGCTAAGTACTCTGAATTCTGTTTCCCAACCACCTTCCCCTTTTAACCAAGTAGAGTTCTGTGCTAAACTCCTATGCACCCTAGCTATCTACATCTGCTTAAGACTTTTACACAGATCTGCACTCATTTATGACAATTAGCTTTCAGAAGTTTCTAAGGTTATGAGATTTCTAGTAATGTACCTCATTTAATCTAATGTCCTGTACTTAGAATGCATTTCAGAATTTAAGAAGAAATATTTTAAGAATAATCCTCTAAACATGATGGCATGTTTAAGTGGTGGCAAGAAATTTTGTCATTAATTATCATGGAAATCTGAAGACATGCTGCATGCAGTTCTGAACCATTAAAATCTGGCATACTTGTCAAAATGTTACCAAATGGTGCAGTTTTCTGAATCAGAGCATGACGGTTGAAAATTTTACCTTCAGGTCAATTTCAGATCTAATGCCTCTCTCAGATCAAACTGCTGATAATAAAGATTTCCAAAATGCGATCTGCAATACGTGTACAGTACGCATTCGTCATGATGCAAGTTAACAGAAAGGTAGAATAAAACACGCAAACAGAGGGCAGGATGCAAAGAGCTAAAATGACTAAGTCAATCAATAGTTAAACAAAGGCATAAAGATTCTATATGGGGACAAATAAAAGACTGAGGAGTCAGCAAAAATGAGAAGTGATGGGTAAACTTGATGACAAGGCAAATTTGACACAAAGATGGCAAGAATTGATTTTTTAAAAGTAGTAGAATAAATTGTTATGTACTTGACAGATATAGAAGAACTAGGTTTGAAAGATGCCCTGACTGATGGGGGAAGAAAATCTTTTCTCTTTGATGATTATAATGATCCTATGCAAAATGTATTTTTAGTGGGTGTGAGTCCTCAACACAAAATTGATCACGCACCGGCAATCATTTTCTGACAGTCTTTGAGGACAATTGATGAAGGGAAAAGAAGTGTCATGCTGATGTTGTTTGAGAATCCTTTGAATACATTGCACTAGGTTTAGGCACATTGTCGAGGCATGACATTGTTGAGCTTTACCTGACATTGGAATTAGTCCAGACTCATCTTTATTTCTTCAAAGTCAATTCACAAATGACAAGATAGGGCTGTTCATATCTAAAATTTGTTGGGCTTTTTGGTAGATTTGGCTGCTCGTTTGTCACTGCAGACAAGGTATTAGTTAACACGAGCGTGCAATCCATTTTAAGCAAACAATTGTTCTACTGCTTCCTCAAAGGCACTTTTTGTCAATCTAAACCTGGAAGCTTGAAGGATGGATTATTATCTGAAAGACACTTCCAGTCGAGTCAAGCAAAATGTGTTATTGATGCTACACCAAACCATATCTTGTTCATCATGCAATCCAAGCAGGGGAACCTGCCCGTGAAGAAGCTAATTTAAAAAGATTATTGGAGAGAGTTTGAGAGCACAGAACAAACAACCCTGGTTCCTAAATAAATGTTTTCATTTAAAACCTACTGCTAGTTGAGTGCCATTTGTCTCACTTTTCTCAGTTCCTTCTCGTTTTTAAATAGAAATTGTTTTCCTCACTAATACTCCATTTAAACTGCAAGATATTTAAGTTTTAATTTAGCATTAATGTTGAAGACACTTAACACTCTGACCCACAAATTCCCTGTGTGGTAATTTACATGGAGCATTTGGAAGACAGAGTTAGATACCACCCCAAAGAATTTATGTCTCAGATGAAACAGTCTCAGATGATGTCACAGAAACTCTGAACAATTATTATGTTTAAGGCACATCAACACACAGTACTACTGTGTGCATTTTGCTACATCTCAGCGAAGAAGGCCATTAAGTATTTTCTTCAGTGCGTAGAGGATATGCAGTAAGATGCAGCTTCATGCACACACCAAAGCACAATTGTGATTAGAAGTTGATTAAAATACAAATACACAAGAGCACAATTTTTTTAGCCTTTATAAGAAATCCATTTATAGGTGAATGATGGATTAACATTTGAAAAGGTAAAAACAAGGCCATTAATCTATTTAATTGTATACTATGTGGATGGAGTACAAAATTATACAGAAATTACTATTATTATATGCCTCGAGGAGCAAGTATTCACAGAAATTAATGGTGGAACATCGAGCTCTTACAGTCTAATTTTAAGTAGAGTATAATATGATGTTTACTCGAATTGATTAGTTGTCTGACATAATGCCAACATTTGTTAAATGCATTAATATTGACAGAAAGATATTGCAGGATAAAATCAATATGTGCAAACCACTACCCAAAAAGGATATATCTAGAAAAAAACTTATTAAAATAAAAAAGTATACTTGCTGCACAAAGGTCTAATACAAATCTGGATTTTATTTCAAGGCTTTATTGTTGGGGTGATATCTGGTCAGGAACCCCTGGTAGCTGAAAAGCTTTGCAAAGCATTATTTTGAAAAAAGACCAGATTCTTGATTAAACAGATTTTAATTGTATTCCACATTGTAAAGACTATCCAAATATAATGCAATTTCATAGCATTAAAGATTACCTGTCAGTTCGTACCGTGTAATATTGATGCATACAGTGATAGCATGGTATTCTGAATTTCATAGGATACTCTTAAACTTGAATAGTTAGCATTTGAGTTGTGTGAGGAGGTGAGATTGTAAACTTCATATTAGTCAATTGTGGGTTATTGGAGGTGGATGTGAAAGCTGGGCAACCAAATTCTTGAAAACAAGCAAAAGGCTATCTGTTTTCATTTTAAAGGCATTTAATTCCATGCTGCCATCTATATTTTCCCCTTCAATTTTCTCATACTATCCCACTATCCAACATAGCTCGAAATGTTAAATAAAAACATTCAGTGGGTCAAGCAGCAAAGAAAAACGGTCAATATTTCAGATCCTAGATCCCTCATTATTTAAACATTCTTAGCCTTGACTCCATCAACATTCACAGGACACAGGAAGGCATTCAGCCATTGTGATGCACCGCCCCGACTCTCTGAAAAATTTATGGAATCTGCTTCCATCACTTTCTGAGATAGATCATCCAAATCGAGACAAAAATTAATTTCATTAACTTATTGGATAGTTTTCCTGTTACTGTTCACCTGACACTTTAGATATTCAAGGCTCATCACAGAGCAAAGAAGATTTACTATTTATCCACTTACAATTAAATATATCTATTTAACAGTAAGTCAAGTCATTTTTATTATCATTTCCACCATGACTGCTATGGATAGTACATAGTAGAAATGAGACAATGTTTTTTCAGGGCCATGGTGTTACATGACACAGTATAAAAACAGAACAGAAATAAAAAAAAAACAACTACACTAGACTACAGACCTACCCAGGACTGCATAAAGTGCACAAAACAGTGCAGGCATTACAATAAATAATAAACAGGACAATAGGGCAGTAAGGTGTCAGTGCGGGCTCTGGGTATTGAGGAGTCTGATAGCTTGGGGGAAGAAACTGTTACATAGTCTGGTCGTGAGAGCCCGAATGCTTTGGTGCCTTTTCCCAGATGGCAGGAGGGAGAAGAGTTTGTATGAGGGGTGCTTGGGGTCCTTCATAATGCTGTTTGCTTTGTGGATGCAGCATGTAGTGTAAATGTCCATGATGGCAGGAAGAGAAACCCGGATGATCTTCTCAGCTGACCTCACTATCCGCTGCAGGGTCTTGCGATCCGAGATGGTGCAATTTCCAAACCAGGCAGTGGTGCAGCTGCTCAGGATGCTCTCAATACAACCCCTATAGAATGTGATGAGGATGGGGGGTGGGAGATGGACTTTCCTCAGCCTTCGCAGTAAGTAGAGATGCTGCTGGTCTTTCTTTGCTATGGAGCTTGTGTTGAGGGACCAGGTGAGATTCTCTGCCAGGTGAACGCCAAGAAATTTGGTGCTCTTAACGATCTCTACGGAGGAGCCATTGATGTTCAGCGGGGAGTGAATAAACCCATTAAAACCCAATAATACATGAAATCCATTTTTATGTCAGCCATATCTTTGGCTTTTCTGTTTCAAAAGGAACTCCCAGTTTTTCCACCTTCTCTTTCCAACTGAAATCCCTCCTCTCTGGTAAAATTGTGAAATCTCTCTAACTTGCAATCTTTCACGAAGTGCAGTGCACAGAATTTTCACAGTACTCCAGTCCAGCTCTGTCCACAAGAAATACTGTTCTCATGTTAGGTCATTGCCTTTATATCCTATATCCACATTTATAGCTCAATCAAATACACAGGAACATGGATATGCAATTGTGAGGTAAAGTTTATAGTGAACAGTCAGGGTGTTGCGGATCAGCGGCTGTGTCTGATGGGGGCTTATCTAAGAGTGTACATGGGGAAGAGCGTTGAGGGATAGGAACTCTCCGACTCTCAGTGTAAGAAAATGACTGCTGTACTTGAAGGGATCATGTTAATAACGTGGTATTCCCAAGTTCATGTATTTCAGACCACAAGATATTGGAGCAAAATTAGGTCATTTGGCCCATCGAGTCTGCTCCATCATTTCATCATGCCTGATCCAATTTTCCTCTCAGCCCCGAACTCCTAGCCTTCTCCCATTATCCCTTCATGACCTGACCAATCAACTTCTGCCTTAAATATACATAAAGATTTAGACTCCACAGTTGCCTATGGCAAAGAATACCACAGATTCACCACTCTCTGGCTAAAGAAATTCCTCCACTCCGTTCTAAAAGGGTGCCTCTCTCTTTCAAGGTTGTGTCCTCTTATCTTATAGTCCCCCCCCCCCATGGGAAATATCCTCTCCACATTCACACTATCAAGGCCTTTCACCATTCAATAGGTATCAATGAGGTCACCCCTCATTCTTCTGAATTTTAGTGAATACAGGCCCAGACCCATTAGATGCTCTTCATATGGCAAGTTATTCAGTCTTGGAAAGTCCTTTGAACCCTTTCCAGTTTCAGCAAATCCTTTCTGAGATAAGGGGCCCAAAACCTGCTCAGACTGCTCCGTGAGGCCTCATCCATGCTTTATAAAGTCTCAACACTACATCCTTGTTTTTATATTCTCGTCCCCTTGAAATGAATGCTAACATCGCATTTGCCTTCCTCACCACAGAAAATGAACCTTTAGGAATCCTGCACAAGGACTCCCAAGTCCCTTTATGCCTCAGTTTTTTTGTATTTTCTCATAGCTTATGTGGTCACAAAACATTCCCTGATCTACATTCACTCTTGGAAGCCAGTTTTGTTAAGTTTTGTAACTTCAAAACATTAAATTAATTCAAAGGAAGACAAGAGAGTCCAAAATATGAGTCTAACTTTGTGTTCACATATCATGTGGTAGCATGATGATGGATGCAATTCACATATTTATACAAATAACCTGTAGTGAATTATTTAAATAAACAAGAATGCTTAATCAACATATATACTCTCTCTTGCTCTTTCTCTCTCTCTCTCTCTATATATATATATATATATACACACACACACACAAATACACACACGCATAAAATACAAACACAAACACATACAAGATTTACTCAAATATTACTGAAATATTAAAACAGACAACAGTCCTCCCTGCTTTGCTATAAACTCCCAACTCAATAGAGAATTCACCTCAACTACGTAATGTATATACACAGTATATTATATAATACAAACTACTATATACAGACATCCACATTATAGTAAAATTTTAAATTGTCTTATTCAGGCCTAAAGATCTAATCACTGTGGAAGATTTCTACTCTTGTGGGAAACCTTTTTCCTGACAAATGGGATTACTCCACCTGGCAGGTGAGACTTGTCGCCGTGAAACAATCTTATGTTCTGGGGCCTCCTTAGTGGTGATTGTATGAGTTGATTCTGAGACTGCAGGAAGTGGTTTTGACAGCAGTAGCCACCCTTCTTCTCTAATAATTGACTCTTCTCCCCTCACCTCAGTGATGTATTGCCTCCAGAAGATATTGGACACAATCTCCATTGTGTAGAAGTTGGGTCCAGTTCTGTCCTTAATCTTTCCTAGTATCCGGCGTTGTTCACCTCTGCAGACTCTTGCCAGAACTGTTTGTCCAGGAGTGAAGAATCAGACTGCCCTGTTTGAGGAGCCCTCAGTTTGTAAAAGCTGTTTGTCCTGCATCCTCCTTCTGAGATTGGGCTTGAGTAGATCCAAGCATGAATACAAAGGATGACCCAGGAACAGCACAGCAGGTAAGTAGTTGATTGCAGAGTATGTTGCTTTATGATATGCAAGGAGGAAATTGGTGAGGTTCTGATTCAGTGTCAATGTAGTGTGTACAGTGACATTGTTTGCGGTACGTTCTTAAGACTCTTGACATACCTTCCCATCAAGCCACTGTAGCTGGGTAATATGGTGCAGATGTAATATGCCTTATTCCATTCATTTTCAGGGATGACGGAAACTTTTCCACCACTTTTCCACCACTAACCGTGGTCACTGACTAAGTGTTCTGGAACACTAGTCCTTGCAAAGAGGCTTCTCAACACATCAATAGTGTGAAAAACTGTAGAGGAGGCTATTGGGAACACCTTTGGTCACTTCATAGCTACATCAACTACTACCAAGAAATTTGTACCTATGAATGGTCCGGCAAAATCCACATGAATCTTCTGTTAGGGAAATGTGGGTCATTCCCAGGAATGGAGAGGCGCTGCTCTTGGCAATTTCTAGAAGTGTTTGCATCCCGCACAGGGGATGGCAAGCTGCTCGATCTGCTGATCTATCCCAGACTACCAGACAAAGCTTTCATTTTAACCACGCCTATATGACTAGCATGTAGTTCCTCCAACACTTTAGTTCTCAGTTTGGATGGTACAAAAACTCTTAAATCACCACATAAGGCAACACACACCAAGGGCAAGTTCATCTTGGCACTGGTAAAAATTGGGGAAACTGCAATTTCTGCTGCACGTTCCAGCCTTTTTAGGTGTCCAGGTAGTGCTCAGACAGTGTGGGGTCTTTTCTAGTTTCCCTTTAGATCATCTCTGTCTTAATAGGGAGAATTTTGATTTGTGTTAGGGAGAATACGACAAGAGAAGTGTCTTTTTTTGTACATTTTACCAGTATTTCTTTTCTCAATGATTAGTCATCATCTTGAATTCAATTTTAAAATTATGTCCTCCAAGAAATAGAATTCATCTCTGCATTCTTGCTGCTGCTGTTAGTAGAAACATAGAAAATAGGTGCAGGAGTAGGCCATTCGGCCCTTCGAGCCTGCACCGCCATTCAGTATGATCATGGCTGATCATTCAACTCATAACCCTGTACCTGCCTTCTCTCCAAACCCCCTGATCCCTTTAGCCACAAGGGCCATATCTAAGAACACTCTTCTGTGGATTGAAAATGGACACAGATGGTTGAAGATCAATAGTAAGGATAAACTCTCTCCCTTACATGGTTAAAACATGTTGCGCCCCAAACCAGACTCAAGGACTGTCTGTCAACCTATGAATAATTTTCTTCTCTACAGTGCTATAAGAACGTAATGCAAGGGCCTTGGGCATTTACTTCCATCACTTATAGCATGTAATGTGACTGCACCTATACCATAGGATGGGGTGCCACAGACAGGCTTCTTTCATCTCCATCTGCAAGTAGGCCTCAGCTCAGTCCACTCAGCTGAAGTGTCTTCCTCCAGGAAGGTTTTGAAAGAAGTCTTCTATCCTGGACAGAGAGAATTTGACCTACTTTTAGTACTAGGTTGATGATAACTTTAAAATCACCACAGATCTTGACAGGCTAATTCTATTTGGCTACTGGAACCACTTGTGTTGTCTAGTGTTCCACTAAACCTTGGAAAGAATTCCTTCAACCTGCATGCAAGCTACTTTACTGGCTACTTTATCATGGAAGGTGTGGTGAACTACATATACCTGTACACGCCCCCCCCCTCCCCCACTGACTGCTCCTGTGGCTCCTCCCACTGACCGTGGCTCCTCCCACAGACCCCGGTATAAAGACGATTGGAGCCTGAGCCCTGCCCTCAGTCTCCAGGATGTAGTGTGGTGGTCAATTGCTGCTTGTTCTTTCTTCCAGCCAATAAAAGCCTATATCTCGCCTCACATCTCGGAGAGTTATTGATGGTGCATCAGAAGGTGTAAGAAACTGGACAGGCTTTGCAAAACTTGAGTGTGGCATTTTCACTTAACATTATTTTACCCTTGATATGTTGGAGTTTTCCAATGTCATTCTTGAACACTGCTGGGGCATCATCCAATACCATTCTTAGTGCTGTTTTGGATGGCTTAATTGTAGAGGATGTAGCATGCAACTGGTGTTTGGATCAGCCAATTACATCCTTGCAATTCTGGTCCTCTTGTTTTACCATATAGAAGCTGAATGTGGCATGTTGGTTGTTGTATTTCACTGTCATGAATGTCATTTCCACAGGAGTTATCTTGTCTCCAGTATAAGTTCTCAGTTGGATATCTACAGTCTTCAGTTTAGTATCTTTGAAATGTTGTTCAAACTCATTTTGTGGAATGAGTGAAGCAGCAGAACCAGTGTCCATTTCCATTTTAACTGATCTGCTGTTCACTCCTGGCATATGGCATATTGCTTGGCTATTCACAAAATTCTGGAGGAAGTCAGCAGGCCAGGCAGCATCTATGGAAAAGAGTATAGTCGACATTTAAGGCTGAGACCCTTCAGTAGGACTATTGCTTGATATTGTTAGCTTTCACATGGTAAATCTCAAGGCTAGCCAGTCCGGTGTCAGTCTCATCATTATCAGAATTTTCATCAACAGCATGTGGATTAGTGCTCATTTTGAAACTCCAATTTGATCTTTTTCTCTTCTCTGTGCTTTCCATTTATTTTTGTTTGTATGACATACTCTTTGAATGAGACCTACTTTGTTGCATTTTTTGTAATTTTCACTTTTAAATCTGCATTGATCTGGTATATGCGAGTCCCTGCCACAATGGTAACACAATGGGGCCAACGTGGTTTATTGCTGAAATTTTGTTCATGCTCACTTTCATTCATGACTACAACTCAACTGGGTCTTTCTCTGCAGTTTTATTGAAATAGTGATGGCAACTGCTCTTTTAAACCTAATGCATTCAGCAATCAACAATCCTTTGGTTCTTAATGTTCCTACATTTATTTGACAATATCAGCAAAGCACATTTCTGGTGCTTTGGCTAGAGCAGTAAAATTTTGAAGCAAACTGTATACCTTTAAACCCAATGCACTCAGCAAGATTGGCACTCGTTTCATATAGACTGTTTTGTTTGCTTTAAAATACTGTTCAATTAGCTCAGTGTACACAAGCCAGTGATCTCTTATGGAATCAAATGCAGCAATCTTGCTGATGTAGCCAGACTTTTCTGCACTTTATTTTATAATTATTATCACATGATAATCATTCTTTAAAAACCGTGAATTCTTCCATTTTCTGACTTTTTTTTACTCAATCTTGTCTTCCCTTCTTAACAATATATACTGCACTGCTTTCTCATAACTCAATCGTCTATACACATGCTGGGCTGCGTTTTTTGCTCGGTGCTTTTCTCTTAGTTCAAAAGTCTCGTTGCACTTTAACAGGTCGATTAAACAGGTCACATTTAACAGGTCCAAAATGTGAGTCTATCTTTGTGGTTACTTAAGCGAGGTATGCATATATATGGTAGTGTGACGACATATGCAATTCACATATTTATACATATAACTCATAATTAATTATTTAAATGGCATGAATACTTAACCAACACACATAATTTATATATACACACACATACATACATAAGATTTCTTAAATATTATTAAAATATTAAATACACAAGTTTCACTGCCTGCACCACCACCTAGAGATGCCTGAACGTAGTTCTGGATGGCTTTAGAACCTGGCAATAAGGACCTTTCTCCTGCTGAATTCCTCCAATCAGGAATCAAGGTCTTTTTCAATAAACAGGGCCATGCTCCCTCTCTGCATTATACATTAAAAGACCACATGTAATAGTGATAGTTGTGAAGGTTCTTCATGACCACAGTTACACAAATACCAGGCAGCTCTGTGACAAATAATCTTGATGTTTTAGATAGACCAAGGTATTTCTTTGAAAAGGAATAATGGGTGAGGGGGTATGGAGATGCAGGTATGTGCTAGACTCTGGAATGAAGCTGATGGTCCAAATGGACTAAAACATGCAAGAAAGAAAATGTAGAACTGCTTTTGTGTTTTCCTCCGGGAGAAACTGAATTTCTGATTCTTCTTTGGGAAAAATTGAATTCCTGGGCCATACTTTGTGCCATAGCTTATCACCCTGGTGTTTTTAAGAAGCAGTGTATTTAAACAATAAAGTTTCTTTTTTTTTTAAAGTTGGACCACATATAGTATCCCAAAATTGCAGCATTTGACATTATACTGCATGGAATCTCATTGGCCTTGCCTTTCCTGATTTAATCAACCTATCATTTCACAGTGAAGTCTATAATTCAGATTCACAGTCATATTTAATATCACTGGCATACAGGTATGCCGAGATTTTTATTTTTGTTTTGCAGCAGCAGTGCATTGGAATTCCTGATAAAAGAAAAATATAAATTACAATAAGTAGTGCAAAAACAAAGGGGAAAAAAGTGAGGTGGTCTTCATGGATTCATTTTCCATTCAGGATACTGATGGCAAAGGGAATGAAGCTGTTCCTAAAATGTGAGTGTGTATCAGGCTCCTGTATCACCTCCTCAATGGCAGCAATGAGAATAGGGCATGTCCTGGGTGATGGGGGTCCTTAATGAAGTAAGCTGCTATTTTGAGACAATGCCCTTTGAAGGTGTCCTCGATGCCGTTTAAAGCTCGTGTCGATGATGGAGCTAGCTGAGTCTACAACTTTCTGCAGTTTTGTCCAGTGGCCCCTCCATATCAGACAATGCAGGAGGTGGAATTTAGAGTGCTCGATCTCCTCCAACTGGAGGGATGGTGAATGAGGTGGGCTTAAAGATGCTGAGGATGTTCTACGGGTCTGTGGTGGCCAGTGTTATCATGTTTGCTGTTGTGTACTGGGGCAGCAGGCTGATGGTAGCAGACACCAACAGAATCAACAAACTCATTCGTAAGGCCAGTGATGTTGTGGGGGTGGAACCGGACTCTCTGATGGTGGTGTCTGAAAAGAGGATGCTGTCCAAGTTGCATGCCATCTTGGACAATAACTCCCATCCACTCCATAATGTACTGGTTAGGCACAGGAGTGCATTTAGCCAGAGACTCATTCCACTGAGATGTAACACTGAGCATCATAGGAAGTCATTCCTGCCTGTGGCCATCAAACTTTACAACTCCTCCCTCAGAGTGTCAGGCACCTGATCCAATAGGCTGGTCCTGGTCTTATTTCCACTTGGCATGATTAACTTATTATTTAATTATTTATAGTTTTATATTGCTATATTTCTTCACTATTCTTGGTTGGTGTGGCTGTAACGAAACCCAATTTCCCTCAGGATCAATAAAGTATGTCTGTCTGTTATGGCTTTATGGGGGGATAGTGAAGAAAGTGTATTTTGAATGTGAACCTCTGACTTGACGGGTGCTGTAGAAGTTGGGATTTCAGGTCTGCAGAGTTGCTAAGGAGGTGCAACCAGTTAGAATGCTCTCTATGGTACATCTGTAGAAACGTGAAAGCCTTTGATGACATACCAAGTTTCCTCAAACTCCTATTGAAATATAGCCGCGGTCCTGCCTTCTTTGTAATTGCATCAATGTGTTGGGCTTCAATATGATAGATCTTCAGGAATGTTGACATTGAGGAAATTGAAACCGCTGAGTCCTCAGTGAGGACAGGTGTGTGTCCCTCAGCCTCCCCTTCTTGTAGTTCACATTTAATAATTACTTCATCTTACTGACGCTGACAGTAAGGTTGTTGTTGCAACACCACACAACTATCTTGATACTGTATGCTTCCTTGTCACCATTTGAAATTCTGCCAACGATAATTGTGTTGTCAGCAAATTCATAAATGGCATTCGATCTGTGCCTAGCCACACAGTTGTAAGTGTAGAGATAGTAGAGCAGTGGGCTAAGCACACATCCTTGAGGTGCACCAGTGTTGATCATCAGCGAGGAGGAGATGTTATTTCCGATCCGCACAGACTGTGGTCTCCCACTGAGGAAGTCAAGGTTGAAGTCCAGTTGCAGAGGAAGGTACCGAGGCCCAGGTTTTGGAGCTTGTTGATTAGTACTGAGGGTCTGATTGTGCTGAACACCGAGCTGTATCCATAAACAGCCATCTGATATAGGTGTTGCTATTGGCTAGGTGATCCAAGGCCGAGTGGAGAGACAGTGAGATTGCACTCGCTGTATGCCTATTGTGGTAACAGACAAACTGCAGTAACTCCAGGTCCTTAATTAGGCAGGAGTTGATTGTCACCAATCTCTCAAAGTACTTCATCATAGTGGATGTGAGTGCCACTGAGCAACAGACACTGAGGCAGCACACCCTGCTCCTCTTGGGAACAGGTATGCTTGTCACCATATAGGAACCTTTAACTATAGCAGCCAGAGATTGGAGATGTCCTTGAACACACTTGCCAGTCGGTTGGCACAGGTTTTCAGACCTCTACCAGGTACGCTATCAGGGCCTGACACCTTGCGAAGCTACACCATCTTGAAAGATATTCTGATGTTGGTCTTTGAGTCAGAGATCACAGGGTCACCAGGTGCTGCAGGGTATCACAAAGGTGTTATTTTGTTTTCACTTTCAAAGTGTGCACAAAATGATTTAAGCTCACTTGGGAATGAAGCATCAGAGCCATTCATGATGTTAGGTTTCACTTTGTAGAACGTAATGGCCTGAAAATCCTGACAGAGTTGATATGTATCTGATTCCATCTTTAACTTCAATTAGAATTGTTTTTTTTTGCTCTTAAAATAGGCTTCTATTGTTGTATCTGGATTTCTTGTATAGTTCTGGATCACCGGTCTTGAATGCCACAGAACTATCCATTGGCAGACAACAAATCTCCTGGTTCATCCATGGCTTTTGGTTTGGGAATGTCAGGTGTGTTCTCATCCACACAGGTCTTGATGAAGTCGGTGACAACTCAGACACATTCATTCAGATTCAAAGATGAATGCCTGAATATTGTCCAGTCCATCAACTCAAAGCAGTCCTGTAAGTGCTCCTTTACACCCCTTGACCATACCTTCTTGGTCCTCACCACTTGTGCTACAGTCTTTAGTTTCTGCCTAAACACTGGGAGTCGAAGTACAGCCAGTTGATCAGACTTTCTAAGGTGTGGGCATGGGATGGCAAGTAAGCGTTCTCAAGTGCATTGGCTCCTCTGGTTCCACAGGTGATATGTTGCTGGTAGTTGTTCAGAGACTTCTCCAAGCAGACCCAGTTTCGTGCTTGCTAATTAGGGGACTGAGCTCCTCCAGACCATGCCTGATGTTGGCCTGATGTTGAATATACACTGCTACCAGGATGATGGTGGAAAACTCCCTTGGCAGATAAAATGGAAGACTCTTGAACACTACATGTTCCAGGTCAGGTGAGCAGGACTGAGATAGAACCCTCATATCTGTGTACCACAATGAGTTAAAAATTATGCATATTCCTCTTCTTCTACCTTTGAAAGATTCAACTAACCCATCGTTGTGAAGAAATGAAAAGCCATTGGGTTGCAGTGCTCCATTCAAAATCATGGGGGATAGCCATGTTTCCATGAAGCAAAATACACAGCAGTCCCCAATGTCGCTCTGGTACAGCAATCTTGCTCTGAGGTCTTCAATTTTATTTTCCAGAGATGTAAATTCACCAGAAGGATAGTCAGGAGTGGGGTCTAAGGCCTTGGCATTTCAATTGTACCTGTCAACCAGCATAGCACCCCTGCTTCCATTTTCTTAAAGAGAAATTGTACTCACGATCCAAATCTGCCATCAGAGTTTGTCAACTTTGAGTTTCTAAAGTGTCTTAAAACAATGCTGTTTACTGAAGTACCCATGGTTGCAACTGTGGATTTCAGCTGTAGTAGTCTGAAATGGGAATATTTGATAACTCACATCAGAGCTGCACGCAAAGAGTCACCACTTACCATTTTTACCTAGGCACCGTCTTTACCTAGTTACCTAGCTATAATTGTTCTCATCACCAATAAATATTGTTAATTTCTGTATTATCTGCAGTCTTTCAAATGTTGCTCTGCACTTCTAGTTTGGTGAGTTTATAAGAAAATTATATCAAATGTAGTGGATCCTCAGTTGGCCCAAGGGAAACAATGAAAGTATTCATTCATCTTGATTCCTTTGCCTCGTCAGTAAACCAAATCCATATTCACACTTGAATTTGAATTTCACATTTGACATTTCGCAAGGACTTATACATTCTAAACAAGGTTTACGTCTGGAATTTTGTCAGACATTCCAAAACTCGACATGTGCATTTATTGCATAAGTGTAATTTTTATTCTCTTTTACCTCTGGAGAAAATACAGTTCATAAGTGGTTTTCCTTAACAGATCTTAAATCTATGATCTTTGACGTCATGATTGCATCAATATCAAGAAGGCCGGGAACTGGGGTTGAGGAGGAGATTTTTTAAAAAAAGGATCAGCCATGATTGAATGATGGAGCAGACTTGATGGGTCAGATGGCCTAACTCTGCTCCAAAAGTCTTATGGTTTTATGGACTTCCTCATCAGTAAACCACAATCAGTAAAGATTGAAAATAACATCTCCTCTTCACTGATATTCATCAAAGGCACACTTTGGTGATCCATGCCTAGCCCACTGCCCTACTACGTATAAACCCATGACTGTGTGGGTAGACGCATCCCAAACACCATCTCTAAATTTGCCAATGACACAACTGTTGTTGGCAGAATTTCAAATGGTGATGTAGAGGCACACAGGAGTGAGAGAGATTGGCCAGGTTGTGTGGTGTTTCAACAACCTTACTCTCGATGTCAGTAGGAACAAGGAACTGATCATGGACTTCAGGAAGGGGAAGTCAGAAGAAAATACTCCAGTCCTGACTGAGAGGTCAGCTGTTAGATGAGCGAGCAGCTTTAGGTTCCTGGGTGTCAATATTTTGAGAGGATCTAGCCTAGGCCCAACATATTGATGCAATTATGAAGAATGCACACCAGCAGGTTGGGTAGATTTGCTGTGTTACTTAAGGCTGGCAAATTTCTACAGATGCTAACATAGAGGGCTTTCTGACTGGTTGCATCACCATCTGATATGGAGTTTATGGAGTTTAATGCTGAGAAGTGTGAGGTTCTACATTTTGGCAGGAATAATCCAAATAGAACATACAGGGTAAATGGTAGGGCATTGAGGAATGCAGTGGAACAGAGAGATCTAGGAATAACAGTGCATAGTTCCCTGAAGGTGGAGTCTCATGTAGATAGGGTGGTGAAGAAGGCTTTTGGAACGCCGGCCTTTATAAATCAGAGCATTGAGTACAGAAGTTGGGATGTAATGTTAAAATTGTACAAGGCATTGGTAAGGCCAAATTTGGAATATTGTGTACAGTTCTGGTCACCGAATTATAGGAAAGATATCAATAAATTAGAGAGAGTGCAGAGATGATTTACTAGGATGTTACCTGGGTTTCAGCACTGAAGTTACAGAGAAAGGTTGAACAAGTTAGGTCTCTATTCATTGGAGCGTAGAAGGTTGAGGGAGGATTTGATCGAGGTATTTAAAATTTTGAGAGGTATAGATAGAGATGATGTGAATAGGCTGTTTCCATTGAGAGCAGGGGAGATTCAAACGAGAGGACATGATTTGAGAGTTAGGGGGCAGAAGTTTAAGGGAAACACGAGGGGGTATTTCTTTACTCAGAGAGTGATAGCTGTGTGGAATGAGCTTCCTGTAGAAGTAGTAGAGGCCAGTTCAGTTGTGTCATTGGATAGGTATATGGACAGGAAAGGAGTGGAGGGTTATGGGCTGAGTGCGGGTAGGTGGGACTAGGTGAGATTAAGAGTTCGGCATGGACTAGGAGGGCGGAGATGGCCTGTTTCCGTGCTGTGATTGTTATATGGTTATATGCAGGCTCCAATGCACAGAATAGAAAAAAAACTGCAGACTGTTGTAGACTCAGCTAGCTCCATCATGGGCATTAACCTCTCCACTATCACAGACATCTTCAAAGGGCGGTGCCTCCAGAAAGAGGCATCCATCATTAGGAATTCTCACTATCCAGGACATGCCCTCTTCTCATTACTGTCATCAGGGAGGAGGTACAGATTTCTGAGTGGTCCATGAACCCGTGGAATCTACCATACCTCACTACTTTTCCTCTCCTCTGCACTATTTATTACTATATACTGTATTTTGTAATGAAACATAGTAATATTTTATGTATTTCTGCCACAAAACAAATTTCATGTCATTCATTAGGGATAATAAACCAGAATTTGAATCTGGATCCATGTCAGTTTTTCTAGACAAGCCCATGCTTTTTCAAATAGAAGCACTGACTTTAATTATGGCTCTGAAAATGTTCTCACTAGCAAAGAGTTACCAACTTGTGGTCTCCTAACTTGAATTGTGGTAAAACATGTACAACTCTCCAATCACCTTAATGAGATTCTTCTATTCAATAGGAAATGCAAGATTGAGACTAATAGATCTGCTATTTCCATCAAAATTGGTTGCATTTAATCTGAATCAAGTGAATTACCAATCTTTGTAAATGTTAATATTTGCAGCACATCTTCTCCATCTATTATCATTCTTCCCTTTATTCACTTTTTCCTTATAGCACCTACTTCATTTTTCAAATTATCCTGCATTCAGTGAGAAATTCACCTCCTTTTCAGTTCCTTAGTACAATGCTTTTCCTAGTCAATATTGGGATAATTGAAGCATTATGGTAGTATTACATGGTCATTACCGTCTATAAAAATTCACCAACAAATCTGCTTTTGCATCATTTTCTATGTTATCTGGAGTTCTGCATTAAAACATCTCACAGCACTTCTCCCTGAAGACCTGACAAACAAAACAAATTCAGTCATATAACCTTATTAAATATACATTTTATTTGTAATTTCATTCGTTCTTAATCAATGTATTCTTTTTTCATACCTGGCCAGTTGTTAAGTAGGAATGCTTAAAGAATAAATAAATAAATCCTGGACTGGTTTGAACTACTTATTTATTACTGAAATCATGATAATTGTTGTAGCTCTAGCAACAGCAAGTACAATTATTATCTGCTTCTTTCACTTCTGATGTCTTCCTCTTCCTGCTACTTGCAATTATTATTCCTTTAAAGTCACTATGTCCTCTATTCACAATGCTGCTTCTTTCTGCCTTCCTTCTTATGGCCCAATAGGTTTAACCACTCCCCATTAACTACCCCATAACAGTAGTGGCTAATCATTCTGCTCAGGCACAACCCATCCATCTTACACTGGTCCCCTCTCCCAGAGCTCAAAACAAGTCCCCTGAGTCAGAAAACCCCTCTCCCAATCCAAATATCCTACTATACATTGATTTGGCTTCTAAATTACATGACAAAGAGGGCAACCCTCAGATTATTCCACCTGACAGCCTTTCTGTTAAAATCTTGCAACTCATGAAGGGCTGACTAGAAGAGTTTAAACACCTATGACATCAGTTCAAATATGAACCATAGCGTCCGGCTAATTCCTCCCCCCCGCCCCCTCCCCCCATGGTCTATACTGCAAATACATGCTGATATCATTTACCTTGGCTTCAGGGTGGCAATATACATTTTGGAAACACCCTGTCCAAGTCTTTGGCTCTTTAATGCTCTCTGATTACTGCATTTTCACTTGTGTTTGCTCCCAGGGCAGTAAAATTTCTAGATGTCCTCCTAAATTCTAGATTGTACAGCTTTAAGGAGAGAAAGGTTAAAGAAGATGTGTGAGGCAAGTTTTTTGTAGCTGCCTGGAATGCACTGCCAGGGGTGTTTGCAAGGGCAGAAGTTGAACATGCAGTAAATGGAGCGATATGGATCCCATGCAGGCCGATGAGATTAGTTTCATGTGGCATCTTATCCACAGGAACATTATGGGCTGAAGGATCTGGCCCTGTGTGGTACTGTTCTTTTTCTATGTTCTATCTATGAGAATGAGGAGCATGCACGTGAATACTGAATGATAGAAATTATTGGCTGATAAGTGATTAAGTGCTCTGTGAGGTTTGTGGTGCATATTATGGGGGGGGGGAACATTTGAATATGTATCACTGATATTTCCTACATCTGGATTCCCTGAATAGCTTGAAGACTTGCACTCCCTCCTTCTCAAGCTTCCCAATTGGTCTGGAGGACTGCCTCAGGAAAATGGAAATTATAGTTACTATTTCACTAAGGCCTCTAGGATAGTATGAGAAAACCAGGGAATCTATTCTTTTCTGACTTGTACATAGAAACATAGAAAACCTATAGCCCAATACAGGCCCGTCAGCCCATAATGCAGTGCCAAACATGTACTTACTTTAGAAATTACTTAGGTTTACCCATAGCCTTCTGTTTTTCTAAGCTCCACGTACCTATCCAGGAGTCTCTTAAAAGACCCTATTGTATCTGCCTCCACCACTGTCACTGGCAGCCCATTCCACTCACTGCGTAAAAAAAAATTGCTCCTGACATCTCCTCTGTATCTACTTCTAAGCATCTTAAAACTGTGCTCCCTTGTGTGAGCCATTCCAGCCCTGGAAAAAGCCTCTAACACATGATCAATTGTACACTGAGTCACTTGGTAAGGTATAATCACCTCTATAATCATTCCCCCTTCCTGCTTTTTGATCAAGCCACAATGCATTTCTGCTTTAAAGGGAGCAGCCTGGCTTCTATCAGTTATAAGCTAAATATAACCTGTGTTAATCACTCATGAAAATGGATCTAACGCTGTATGATAATGTCCTCAATATTGCTGTTGGCTGTGGTGGAATACTAAAATCATTACAATAACAGGAAGCATGAATATTGCATGCTGTTAGGTTGACTGAATGCATGGTAACAATGCGTCACAATCCTTACATCAGCTTCTATGAATTATACAGCCATACATTCCCTTAAGCTTCAGAAGCTACACGGGGTTATAGATTCAGCTAGCTCCATCACGAGCATAATCCCCTCCATGACTGAGGACATCTTCAAGAGACTGTGCCTCAAGGCAACAACCTCCAACACCAAGGACGCAAACCTTTCGGACATGATGCCTTCTTCTTATACTACCATCAGAAAGGAGGTAGAGTGGCCTGAAGACCCGCATTAGAAGATGTAGGAACAGTTTTCCCTCCAACATCAGATTTCTGAATAGTTCATGAACCCACATACACTGAGTCTTGATGAAGGGTCTCAATTGAAACATCAACCTTTTACTACTCTCCATAACTGCTGTCTGACTTTCTCCAGCATTTTGTGTGTGTAACCCATAAGTATACCTTATTGTTCCTTGTTTTACATTACCTATTTTTGTAGTTTATAATTTATTTCTTTGCACTGTACTCCTGCCTCAAAACAAGTTTCATGTCATGTCAGTGATAATAAATCCGATTATGATTCTCATTCAGAAGCAAGAGCTGAATTAAAATCATCTATGCTTTAAAATGCCAATCCAAGCCTACACATTTGTTAATTAGCACAAGCTGCAATTATTCAGTCATGTACTTAGCTCTGAACAACTCAAAAATGAACACAATAAACAATTCTACAGCTCATTCTGCAACACAAAGTGAATACTTTGTTACTGGGGGTCTGAGTTTTTGAAGTAGATGTTAATCCAAAATCTATTCTGCATATTCAAGGCCCAGTGAGTACAGGGTCCATAGGTGAATTTAACATGGAGTGAATTAGGCAGCAGACTCTTAGATAGCCTTAAGTTTATCAATGTAGAAGTTAGGTTGCACATTCTAAATTCATTGATTGTCAAATCTATAAATCAAGTTACTAGATTAGCTATTCTCTGTTCTTTACACGTATATATTAGAATAGTACCAATACTACTACAGTACTATAAAACTATGCATTATTTCCTAATAGTTACCAATGGAAGAATTCATCCAGTTTTCGCTGCTGTGTTCTTTTGATTGACAATAAATGAAAGAAATCAATGCAGACACCTAGTGTAGAAAATGGACTGCCTTC
Organism: Hypanus sabinus; assembly: GCF_030144855.1. NCBI lineage: Eukaryota > Metazoa > Chordata > Chondrichthyes > Myliobatiformes > Dasyatidae > Hypanus > Hypanus sabinus. Next base: position 35,889,565 of record NC_082724.1, read on the forward strand.
ATTTGATATGTTCCATGATTCCATCCTTCAAATCTTCATTTTCATTGAAACATACAAGATGACTGTTGATATCTTCAAATACTTCGTAGTTCCTAACTTCTAATACTTGAGACCGTAATGAGCAAAACAGTTCCAGTTGCCTTACTATTTATTTCTCGCCACAATCAGTAACAAAAAAAAAATTACTGCTTTTTGAACACATTTACATGCAACTGACGCTATATAAAAAACTTTCACCCTAAGCACTTGTACTGTCTAACGGCCACACAATGCACGTGACTGACACTAGTTAGAAATGGTTCAGCAAAAATCTCCTGCCCCAGTCGAGCAGCATAATGTCTATAGTAAACAGAGAATCCTGGCAATTTTCTCATTTATTTTTTGTTCATTAAGAGTTGTCCCAAATAAGCAACTGGCCTGATTAACCGAAGGTCCAATTAACTGGAACCCACTGTATTATTGTATTTAATTGGAGAGAAACTACTATAGTCTAAACTGCTTGTATTAAAACCATTATCCATATCCACAATAATTGTCAAACCAAATGCTGACTATACTAAAAATAAACTTTATTTTTCATGATTTGTCAGTACATGCCTATAACCCATTCATATAAAACTGGCATACTCACCATTTACTTTATTAAGTGGTCACAATTTTATGAATACTAAATATATAAGACATTCATTGAATCTTTTCATGAAAAAAATATGGCACCTATAAGTATACGATAGCAGCTGTATTTTCTCAGGGATGAAAACATCTCTGGACCATGCAAGTCAGCAATTAATAAGGGCTGTTTTTTTTCTTAGCTTTTTTTTTTGCTCATTAAACAGTTGAAAAATATTGGTACATGACAATAACCATCAAAAAATTACTTCCTGTTAGAAGCAAATGTATTAAATAATTCCAACTGTAGAACTTAGTTGACTTTTGCTGACACTTCCATTAATCAGATATAAAAGAGGATTCACCAGTATGTATATTTTATTCTTGATTACTTCTCCAGAACAACATGAAATTTTGATTAGGGGATTAGTGACAGAATGAACCAAAAATGCTAGCTTCTTGCAATAATATATGAAAACTGGCATGGTTGCCATCACTGGCTCTTTACCAATATTACTGCAGAGTGCAGACTAAGTACTTTTTGTCTGTTCTTGTTCTAATGCTACTTAATCCATTTATGCAGAAGATGCTGGCTAGAATTCTGTGAAATGGACACATTTCTTTGTAGATGCTTTCAGCAAGACAATAGGCCGCTTGGAATATTGCACACTTTTAGATGTCAATAAGCAAGAAACCAAACTAATTCATTTCTGACCAATAAACTAACTAGAAAACTTGAATATCTTGAAAACATGAAAGAACAAGATTTCCTGGAGATACTCAGCAGATCCGGCAACAACCATGACAAGAAAGCAGAGTTTAATGCTTCAGAACAGTGACCTTTCATCGGAACTGGAAAAGTGAGGAGTCACTTGTGGCTGGAATGGATGGAAAGATCAGTGGGAAAATCTGCAATGGGATGGAGACTAAGAAATGGTTGACTCAAATATTCAAAGGTCAAAGGTTCAAAGGCTCATTTTATTGTCAAAGTATGCATGTATGATACAACTCTGATATTTGTCTACTCCAAATAGTCATTAAGTACAGAGTGTCAATGAAAGAAAAGACATCAACTCTCCCCCCAACTGGCACCAAAAAGAAAAGAAACTAAATTCATAGACACTCGCCAGATGCAAAAAGTAACCCCAACAATCCCAACCCCCACACTCACAGAAAAGTGACAGCAGCACCAAACTCCTCCCACATACAAACAGATTAACAGATCACCCACAGCTTTTCATGTGATCTAAGAGGTCGATGAATGCAGAACACAGCAATTGCTTCAAAATTAAAGGTGAACGCTAGAGACACTTGGTAGATCAGATACCCATCTGTGATGGCAGAAAAACTGAATTAATGTTGTAGGTAGGTAATTTTACCTCAGAATTAAGTCCTGATATCTATGACATGCTTAGATGAAAGATAAGGTGCTGTTCCTTGAACTTACATTGGTCTTCTCTGGAACTGTTTCAGAAACCAAAGACAGAGCAGTCAAAGTGGCTAGAGAATTAAAGTGACCAGAATTTGGAAATGCAGGGTTGCCATTGCAGCTTGAATAGCAGTGTTCCACAAAATGGTCAACCAATTTGCATTTCATTTATCCAACCAAGAGCAGAATCGATTATAAATTATTTGAGAGTGACAGCAGGTTGAAAATGGGAACAAAAATGAGAAAAATCTTTGAGTTCTACATGAGCTCAAGAAGCGGGTTCAATACAAAAGTTCAAAGTAAATTTATTATCAATGTACATATATGTCACCATGTACAACCCTGAGATTCATTTTCTTGCAAGCAACCACAATAAATCCAATAACCATAATAGAATCAATGAAAGACCGCACAAACAGGGGAGACAACAAACTGTGCAAATAAAAAATAGAAAATAATAATAATAAATAACTGAGCTAAAATATTGAGAAAACAACAACACACACAAAATGCTGGTAGAACACAGCAGGCCAGGCAGCATCTATAAGGAGAAGTGCTGTCGCCGTTTTGGGCCAAGACCCTTCGTCAGGACTAACCGAAAGGAAAGATAGTAAGAGATTTGAAAGTAGTGGGGGGAGGGGGAAATGCGAAATGATAGAAGACCGGAGGGGGTGGGATGAAGCTAAGAGCTGGAAAGGTGATTGGTGAAAGTGATACAGAGCTGGAGAAGGGAAAGGATCGTGGGACGGGAGGCCTCAGGAGAAAGAAAGTGGGAGGGGGGAGCACCAGAGGGAGATGGAGAACAGGCAAACAACTAAATATGTCGGGGATGGGGTAAGAAGGGGAGGAGGGGCATTAACGGAAGTTAGAGAAGTAAATGCTCATGCCATCAGGAGAATATGTGATGAAGAGTTCTTGAAAATGAGTCCATGGGAAGTGAGAACAGGTCAGTGATTGGGCAAGTGAAGTTGAGTGAAGAGATTCCCTCTGGTTCAAGAGCCTGATGTTTGAAGAGTAATAATTGTTCCTGAACCTGGTGGTATGAAGCTTAAGGCTTCTTCCTAATGGGAGCAGTGAAAAGAGCATGACCTGGCTGGTGAAGGTCCCTGACAATGGATACTGCTTTCCTGCCACAATGCTCCATGTACATGTGCTCAGTGGTGGGGAGGCCTTTAACTGTGTTGGACTGGGTCACATCCACTACTTCTTGTAGGAGTTTTAATTCAAGGACATTGATGTTTCCAAACCAGTCAATATACACTCCACCACAAGAAGTTTGTCAAAGCTTTAGAAGTCATGCTGAATCTTTGCATACTTCTAAGGAAGTAGAGGCACTGCCACACTTCCTTCATAACTGTACTTACATGCTGGGCCCAGATATAGGTCCTCTGAAATGATAATACAAAGGAATTTTAAATTTTTGTCTCTCTCAAACTCTGATCCCCTGAGGAGGACGGGCTCATGGACCTCTAGTTTCATTCTCCTGGAGTCAGTAATCAGCTCCTTTGTCTTGCTGACATTCAGTAAAAGGTTGTTGTTATGGCAACACTTTCAGCCAGATTTTCAATCTCCCTCCTGTATGATGATTTGTCACCTCATTTGATTTGGCCTGTAACACTGGTGTCATCAGCAAACTTGAATGTGGAGCCGTGCTTAGCCACAGAGTCGTAAGTGCAAAGCGAGTAGAGCAGGGGGATAAGCACACAGGTTTTTGGTGTGAGGAGATGTTGCCAATCCAATCTGTCTGAGGTCTGCAAGTGAGGAAATCTAGGATCCAATTGCACAAGGAGATATGGAGGTCAAGGTCTTAAAGCTTATTAATTAGCTTTGAGGGGATGATAGAATTAAATGCCAACTTGTAGTTGATAAAAAGCATCATGTTGTATGTATCTTTGTCATCCAGATGTTCCGGAGTCGAGTGAAAAGACAACAAAATGGCATCTGCTGTGGACCTATTGTGCTGGTAGGCAAATTGGAGTGAATCCAAGTCACTTCTCAGGCAGAAGTTGATAGGTTTCATCACCAGTATCTCAAAACACTTCATTGCTGTGAATTTAAGTGCCACTGGAGGGTTACCATGTTCTTCTTAGACACCAGGATAATTGAAGCTTACTTGAAGCAGGAATACAGTCGCTAATATAATGGAAAGAGGAGGGAGGCTAGAGTATATATGGCAGAAGAACTGGTCCATGCATCCCAAAAAGAGAAAGGCACAACTTGGACCAGACCATGCCTCTACAATTACACCTTTTATTTTCACCAGTGAGTAGAGTTAACATAGATGTTGCTCAGTTTGAGAATTCTGTCATCTAACCTACGGGCAGAGTCAGTGATGTTGTGCCAGACCTTGTAGATGTAAGTTAACAGCACTCTGCCATCATCTCTTAGTCCCACTGGATAATGTTACACACCACACACATCAAGTCATTTTTTCCCTGACTATCACTGCTTTTTCCCCTAAAACTGTACATCCTTCCATCTTTGCTATTTCCTGACCCTGCTCAACTTGCTTCTACCTCCTCTCCAAGACCCACAAGTGGAACGTTCCTGTTAATCACATAGTTTCAGCCTTGCCTTGGTCTATGGAACTTCTTTCTTCTTGTCTTACCTATTCTACTCTCTTTGCCTCATCCCTTACCACTCACAACTATAACACTTTCTGATGTCCTCCACCACTTAGGCCATGCCTATTTTTTTTGGTCAAAATCAATTCATTTTATCTGTAAGTTCAGTCCTTCCATATCTCCATCCTGCAATAGAAAGGCTTTTTTTTAAACAAAAGCAAACCCATTCACTCTCTGCAACCGCCTTCATTTTACCCAAACTTGTTTTTACTTTAACAAAGATTCAGCACCTTTTTGTAGACGATGCCAACAATATTAATGTTTTCAGTTTCATATGTTCTCCACCCTTTCATTAGACTTACACTTTGTTTTCCCTTCCTCCTTCACACAATTTAAAACACAAACATTTTCTTTCTTTTCTGATTCTGATGAAAAACCACCAACTTGAAACTTTAATTTTCTTTTTCCCCACTACAGATGTTGCCTGAGCTACTGATGGTTTTCTGTTCTTATTTTACATTTCCAGCCAGTGTCATATGTGAGTAAACCTTTCATTTGTTACCTACACTGCATTCCAGCTAACAAATTAAAGCAAATGTTTAAGGAAGCTACGCTGAAAGATATATCATGCATTCAAGGATTCTAGTGAATTTAGAATAAACTGATACTTTGCCTCCACTATCTTATGCTATGCTTGCCACAAATTGCATAATTCACGAAACCTACTGTTTTTGCTTTCCCTCCCAGAAATTCAAATCATGTCCACCAATAACTCTCAAAATTCACTTCTATGGTTTGGAACATTGTGCAGAACAAGGAACAGTAATTTCCTGATAATTTCAATTTCTTCACCTTTCACACTAAGTGTCTACTGTTTAGCTGGTTTTCATGAATATGTACAGTGTTTGGTTGGCATCAGAATTCCAGACAATCCCAGAGCAGACATCTTGTAGATTTAGTATGACACAGTTTAGGCAACTTGGGAAATCTTAGGATTTGCTCATTATTGATTTTGCCTTCTGCACAGAAATAACTTGTATCATTTGACTCTGTGGGAAACTGAACAAAGCTGTAAAAGAATCCAACCACATATCTGCAGTAATTGAGATTTTACTCTTCAGTCTGCTATGCAGTGTTTGATAACAATGAACAACTGTTGTGGAACCTCAGTGGCACAAGTCATAGGCACATTGGAAATATCTCTCATGCATACTTTAATTAATCTACTGAGACATTTCTATTCCAAGCCTTGGTCTTGATTGATTTAATTTCTCTAGAGAATGATTACACTGAGTTGATAACTTATTGTTTAAAGACCTATTGCTCTACCCTTCCAGAACACAACTGGCAAATTAAGGAGATGCATACAGTTGGTATAGAACATATAGCTTACACTTGAGTTGATGGCAAATCAAATCAAATGTGTCTCAATTTAACATTACAATGCCACAAAGCATTTAATTCCAGGCATTAAGCTGCTGTTTTCTGAAGCTATATAATACTTGAACATTTCATTACTTTTGCTGCCAATTTTCAACCTGCATTCACCTTCACATAGTCTATCTCTGACTCTTCCATCCTCTTCTTGATCTCCTTAGATTACAGATCAGCTGCCAGCATCCATATCAAACCCAAAGTTGCTTCCACCATAATTTGTCCCATCCTGTCTCTTGTAAGGACTCCATATCATTGTCCTAATTCTTCTGTCTCTGTTGTATTTCATCCAATGATAAATGTTTCCTCACAGTTATCCCTATGGTATCTTCTTTCTTTCTGAACCATAACTTTCTCTCTGCCATAGTTGACAAATGCCTGGGCCTATATATATATATAAATATCTCTCTCTCTCTCTCTCTCTCTCTCTCTCTCTCTCTCTCCAAATGTCTGAAATAAATTTATTATCAAGGTACATATGTATCACCATATACAAACCTGAGATTCATTTTCTTGTGGGTAGACTCAATAAATTTATAGAATAATAACAATAACAAAAACAATGACAGACTACCCAACTTGGGCATTCAACCAGAGTGCATAAGACAACAATCTATGCAAATACAGAAATGAAGAAATAACCATAATAAATAAATAAACAATAAGTAATAAGTATAAGTATTAACATGAGATAAAGAGTCCTCGTAAGTGAGTACAATACATAGCTGAGGGGCAAGTGAAGTTGACTGAAGTTTTACACTTTGGTTCAAGCACCTGATCATAGAGAGTTAGTAACTGTTCTTGAACCTGGTGGTGTGAATCCTGAGGCTTCTGTCCCATCTTCCTGATGGCAGCAATGAGAAGAAAGCATGCCCTGCATGGTGGGGGTCCCCGATGATGTCTGCTGCTTTCCTATGACAATGTTTCATTTAGATGTGCTCAGTGGTGGGAGGGCTTTACCCTGATGAACTGGGCCACATCCACTACTTTTTGGAGGATTTTTCATTCAAGGGCTTTGGTGTTCCAATACTAGGCTGTCAATGTACTGTACCCACCACAGATCTACAGAGGTTGATCAAACTTTTAGATGTTATGCTGAATCTCCACAAACTCCTTAGCATGTAGAGGCACCGCCATGCTTTCTTCATAATTACACTTACATGCAGGGCACAGGACAGGTCCCATAAAATAATAACATCAAGAAATTTAAAGTTGCTGACCCTCTCCACCTCTGATCCTCTGATGAGTACAGGCTTGTAGACTTCTGGTTTCCCTCTCCTGAAGTCAACAATCAGTGTGTTGGTCTTGCTGATAGTGAGTAAGAGGTTAATATTATGGCACGACTCAGCCAGATTTTCAATCTCATCCTATGTGCTGATTCATCACCATCTTTGATTTGACCTGTGATAGTGGCGTCATCAGCAAACTTGAATATGGCATTGGAGCTGTGCTTAGCCACGCAGTTATAAGTGTAAAGCGAGTTGAGCAGAGGGCTAAGCACACAGCCTTGTGGTGCACATTTCTCATCCCTCTTTGATATTGGCTCAGTTTTCACTTTACAGTAGCATTGCCCAATATGCTGGCTATGTCCCACAATCCTGCATTTTTTAAAAAAACATTATCACTCTTTAGCTCCCTCTTCACATTTTTTATTTACTCTCTTAACCCACTGACCCCACAACACCTACCATTTATCACCTTGGCAACACTGGTCTCCTCCTATCAAAGATATTCTCCGTGTCTCAGCTATCTCTCCCCCCATTCTCTGAGCAGCTTAAAACTAACTTATTTTCTCTCATCTCCATTTTTATGAAGTGTCTTTGACCTGAAACATTAATTTTGTTTCTCTTTTCACCAATGCTGCCTGCCCTACTTTGTGATTCCAGTATTTTCTTTATTTGCATCAAATTTCTATAATCTGCAATTTTTTGATTTTCATTATTTTTACCAGATCAACTCCATGTGGTATTGCATAAATATATTTAATACACTGCATATTAACAGCAAAAAATTTTTTTGCGAAACTGATCAATATTACTGTTTATACCTCTTTCTTCTCTATGTAATCTTACTATTTGCACATTCATAAACAGGATTGGGTAGTTATGTTAATTTGCTCAGTGGAAACCAGTTCAAGACTGTCAGAACAAAATTAGGGAAATCTGTAAAAGTAAAGCTAAAATTACATTGTAAAATGAGAATTTCCATAGCTTTTAAGATACCATTCATTTGGCTCAAAGAAGATTATTTGTTTAAAATGAAAAAGTTGAACATCAGTCTACAACTTTTTCTCACTTTTAGTTTTAGCCTTCTTAATGATGACCTTTATTTAGAGAAGTACACTGAAATGAACTGTGCACAATGCAGAATTCAATGATCATTTTGGAAACATTGTATTGTAATGTCCTGTTTAAATAACTGGCTTGGTAACCATACCTTGACCTTGGCAATATCTTCACATCCATGTCCCAAATCTCTTACAGTTCTAATCTCCACCCCCTATTTTAGTACAACAGCTTCTTTAAACTCTTTCTAGTCCATCCTTACTTTTTGAGTAAGGAATAAGTTTACAGTTTCTTCTGCTCTAGAATAGAAACTGTGTGTTTGTTTTGTTTGACACCCATAATATGGATGAAGGAAAAATAGAAGGCTGTGCAGAAGAGAAGAGAGAAGTGTTAGACTGATTTTGGCAAAAACTAAAAGGTTGGCACAACATCTTGGGCTGAAGGGCTTTAACTGTGTTGAAATGTTCTATATATTACTATTCTCCTTTCTCCAAAATGCCCTGGATTCCCAGATAACTTTAATATTTAAGTGTGAATTGTTGCTAATATGTTATACTGCTCACCAAATCAGTTCAACCTACTTTAGTTCTGTCATGGTCTCAGTGAAAATCCTCAATTTTGGTTGATTATCCAGCTACAAATATGTAGACTAATGATGTTCAAATACACAAACCTTTTAATCTTCTTTTCCTCAGAATTTTGTGAGATCCTAGGAACATTTGATAGATGTGTGTTAGTTGTCAAATTCTATCTCAATCATAAAATAAAATTCCTTTTTATTCATGACGGTCCTTAGACTATAAATAGGTTTATATATACACGATAAATTAGTCTATAGACCATTGTGAAGTTGATAGTGCAGTAGGAGTCACACAACACAAGAATCCTTTCAGTTTGAGATACTTAATACTCTTATCTGAAATTCTGATTTTCCCCCAAATTTTCTCCCTTCCAGTTTTCATTTTTCTTCCAAGCAAATTTAACCCATCTTCAACAGCACGAACAAGCTCTTACCCAAATGCAGTGATATTGGTCTTGTTCCAGTTGCGATCCACCCTCCTTGCCATGGTCCCACCTCGGCAGAAAAGATCTCTCGGAGATGCAAAGCCTTTCTTCTTGTACCATGTCTCCGGCAGGCATTGACCCATTCTTTCCTCTAATTCTCCAATCACAGCTTTAGGGTCTGCTTTTAACCTCTTTCTATGCTCCAGGACTCTTCCCACAGGACCGCTTCCTTTCTACCACAATCATCTGTACTGATAAGGATCACAACTTCTGCTCACTTACCTTTCTCCCTGAGGAATCTCTGAAGCCATTAAGTAACATTCTTGACCAATTATTGTGTATATTTTTATTTGAAGGGCCTATGCATTTCTAGACAATGAAGGACTACAACTAGTTCCTCCCCATTCTTCCCATCTCCTCCCTCCATGCTTTGTAGAGTCATTTGTAGATCATAATGCTGTTTTCTGTTTATATTTACAATTAGATCACATTCAACATGTTGGATTAAGATAAGATCCACTATAAAACAACTACTTATATCACCCTTAAGTACATCGTTTAAACATATTTTTGTATTTCCTTCACTTTTGTTAAATATAGCAAGCCTGTCTATATGATTATATCAAATCTGAGATACTTAATTGATCAAGCAAACAAGTTGACAGGATATAATGAAAATTAAATGGAAAACCAGCACAGATACTGAACTTTAGATATCTGAAAACACAACAACATTTGCTTTTTGGAAGTTATTAGCATATGTATGTGTTGTCCTGGTTTCTGCAGAATTTCCTTTTATCATCTCACATGAATTATACAAACATAAGTGTTCTAAGAAAAATAATAACTACAGTAAAGCTTTAAATTGTTTGATTAATACAAGTCTTTTTAAAATACATATTTTGTGTTAAGATATTAATTAAAAAAAAACATTTCAACTCACCTAATATTGACAAGCTACTTATTTATCTAACAAGTTCAAAATGCATTTTATTTACCTTCATTTTAAGACTTAAATACACACAGAAGTAATGCAAAATAATATTATTTGTTTGTTCTCTCATGCAAAATTAAATTGTATTTCCAAAGGTACCTTAAAATAGTTCAGAAACTCACCATTACTGAGTATTGAGCAGTTTTCTTTCTGACTGTCAGGGCTTTCTGGGAGGACTAATCCTTCCCCATCCATCTCAAATTCAGACATCTGCAGAGGAGGATACTCAAAAATCAGCTATAAACTTCATTGGGTGCTATAATACCAAAATTTTAATTCTTTATTGAGCAAAACTAAAAGTTCAGCAGCAGAAATATTTCCTGGGGATCATAACTTTTGCTTCCATTCCTTCTCTTTATGTCAATGTGTCCACATCACCTCTGCCAAAAAATATTAAGTTGCATAATAAGTTACGGAGTTGTTCATAATCGCGCCTCTGTACAAATTTGAATTTGATTATATAATTTTCAGTATAAATCACTGAAATACTGAGAGGCTCAATCACTGTCAAACCGTTAGTTACATATTCCAGTTCCCAAGAGATTCAGAATATCACTGGCGGCTGTCACCCATTGCTTAACTACAAAGAGACAAACATCGTGTAACTATTCCGTGCGGGTGACTGACTTCAACCCTCACTAATTAAGATAAGAAACAATCATTCCAAACAGTCCACAAACTAATAGGGCAGTCATTGTAGAATATCACTCCAAATTATGAAGGTAATAAACGAGTGCAGGACGCAATTCAGCGGAGGTATACCCAGCTTTCCGCCGTACCTGCCCGGTCCGAGCCAGGAGACCCTCTCCGCTGGCGGCTCCGTTCCGCCCCGCCGGCATCTCCCGGCTGTCGCTCAGCGCCCAGCGCGCCTGCGCGTGAGCTGGGGTGGACGAGGAGAGGGAGGAAGAAACGGGAGGCGACGGGAGAGAGGAGAGAAGAAAATGGAGTGGAAGGGGTGGAAAAGGAGGGAATGAGAGGGGGGCGATGGAAGGGTCGGGAGACCGATGATTCAGGAGGAGAATGAGGAAGAAGGTGGAGAGGGATAAGATAGGAGGCGATGAAAAGAGAGGGAGGGAGAAACTAGGGGTTTAGGATGGAGGGCAGGAGTAGGAGAGGAGAAGTGATCGGGAGAGTAGGGTAGGAGGGAAGGAATGGGTTAAAGTGGAGTTCAGATGGAAGGTATGAGAGAAGGGAGGGAGCTGGTGAGCAGGGAGTGAGAAGGGAGCTGGAGATAGGAAAGAGAGAAGAAAAAGAAAATGGAAGTGGGTTGGAGGTGAGGAGAATAGGCTGAGAAATTTGAAAGCGAGTATGAAGAAACATTTGAGGAGGAACCTACAGAAAGAAATGTAGAGGAAGGAAGGAATAGATTTAGTGAGAGGGGTGAGGGTTACAAGGGAAATGGATGAGAGGAGGGAAGAATGAAAATTGGGAGAGTGTGTAGAGAAATAAGGATCAGAATGGAGCAAAGGAAGGGTGAAGAAATGGAAGTGCAGAAAATTGAGAGGCATCAGGAGGGATGAGGGCAGGGAAGAAAAGAAGGCAGTTTAAAGGGGGGGGGGATAAAGTACTGAGAGAAGAGAGAATTATGGGGAGAAAATAAAGAATGCATGTTGGCAAAGTAAACTGAAGTGGTCTCTTCTGGAATACTAAGACCCAACTTAGTAAGTTTGAAGGATAGTATTGTACTGTTGTCCTAGCCATTATTTAACTTTCACTCATCATTGGAGAAACACTTGAATCTGAGGTGAACCAATATCTTTGCGGGCAGGTTTGCTAGAGTGTTGGGGAGGTTTGAATTAATTTTGCAGAGGAATGGGAACTGGAATGATAGGGATGAGGATGGGGCAGTTGGTATATAAGTCGATGCAGCAGATAGTGAGACTGTAAGGAAGGGCAAAATTGCAGTCAGTGTGATGAAGTATAATTATGGGTACAATTGAAAAGGGAGATGAATACAGGACTGAAGGTGTTATTTCTGAATGCACACAGTATATGAAATAAGACAGGTGATCTGGTAGTGCATTTAGAGAGTTGTAGCTGAAGGAAGATCATAGAGGCAGCATAACATCCAAAGTGATAGCTGAAGAAATTATGGAGGCATTAGAAATGCTCTATCAAGAATCACTAGATACTGGAATGGTAATAGATGCCTGGAAAATTGCAATTTAAGAGAGGAGGGAGACAAGAAAGGAAATTATAGGCCAGTTAGTCTGACTTCAGTGGTTGGAAAGATGTTGGCGCCCATTATTAAGAATGAGGTTTTGGGGTACTTGGGGGCACATGTTAAAGTAGGCCAAAGTCAGCATGGGTTCCTTAATGGGAAAACTTGCCTGGCAAATCTGTAGCAATTCTTTGAGGAAATAACAGGCAGGGTAGACAGAAGAGAGTCAGTGGGCTTTGCTGACTTGGATTTTCAGAAGGCCTTTGCAAACTGCCACACATGATGCTGCTTAAGAAGATAAGAGCCCATAGTAGCATTGATAGAAGATCAGCTGATTGGCAGAAGGCAAAGAGTGGAAACAAAGAGGGCTTTTTCTGGTTGGCTTCTGGTGACAAGGTGATGTTCTGCAGGGGTCAGTGTTGGGATAGCTTTTTCACATTAGATGTCAATGATTTCAATGACGGAATTTATGGCTTTGTGGTTCATGTGAAGATAGGTGGAGTTGAAGCAGGGAGTTTGCAAAGGGGCTTAGATTGGAAAAATAGGCAAAGAAGTAACTGATGGAATACAATGTAGGGAGGTGTATGGTTATGCACTTTAGTAGAAGGAATAAAGGCGTAGACCATTTTCTAAATGGGGAGAAAATTTAAAAAGTTGGCATTCAATTTTCGAGAGGACTAGAAGGTAAAAAAGATGTGATGCTAAGGCTTTATATGGCATTGGTCAGAACACTTGGAGTATTATGATAAGTTTTGGGCTCTTTATCTAAGGAAAGATATGCTGACATTAGAGAGGATCCAGAGGAGGTTCATGAGAATGATTCTGGAAATGAAACGGTTAACGTGTGAGGAGTGTTTGGTGGTTCTGAGCCTGTACCTGCTGGAGTTTGGAAGAATTAGGGAGGGTCTCCTTGAAATCTACTGAATATTGAAAGGCTTAGGCAGAGTGGATGTGGAGAAGATGGTGCCTAATGGGTGAGCCTAGGACCAGAGGACACAACCTCAGAATAGAGAGGGGTCTATTCGGAACAGTGGTAGTTAATCTGTGGAATTCTTTGTCTCAGATGATTGGGGAGGACAAGTCATTGCGTATATTTAAAGAGGAGGTTAATTGATTTTTGATTAGTCAGGATATCAAAGCTTACAGGGAAAAGGCAGGAGAATGGTTTTGAGATGGATAATAAATCAACCATGATGGAATGGTGAAGCGGACTCAATAGGTCAAGTGGCCTAATTCTGCTCCTATGTCTTATGGAAACAACGATCTGCCCATTATCACACTTTGTCAATGGTTGCTTATAATACACAAATTTGTCTGTCACATATTTCAGTAACAAAATATATTGCATTCAAAAAAAGTTAACGTTGGTTATTGTGTGGTGTTCAGTTGACAGATTCTAAATCTAATCCACTTTCTGATCATTTCTAATGGCAACAAGATAGTGAAGATCTGTTTTCCTGGTCCACTGTACTCACTGTGTTAAATGAACCTTGAGAATACTTATCCTAGCCTTTTTCAATGTGGCAAATAAGTATGTGACCTGGTAGTCAAAGATACAATGCCAGATATGGATGTGGTATGAGGGAATGTCACTATAAGCCGCTTTCCTCGTCTTCTTTATCCTCTTCCCCCACTTGTCTACCCCATCCTGTCTCCTACACCATATCCTTTCAGACTTCTTTCTTTCTTCCTCTCGCTCTGCCTGGACCAATGATGTGGCTCCCAAATTGTGGGGAGTTCAGAAGACTCACATATATGACTCCCTTCAGCTTGTTGTGCAGGGCACTCGCTGAGCTTTCCAGAAAGGAAATCACTTGATGAGGAGCTGATGGCATTCTCCATTAAGCTCTGCAGAGAAGTGTAGCTTCATTTATGACACAGAGACTGAAACATGGCAGTGCAGGAGACTGAGAATTAATGTACAATATGAACTTCATTAATGCATATCATTGACAGTGAGGCTTTTTTTTTAATTGGTGGCCACACACCATCTGAACATTCACGGAGTGATTGGGTTTGCAGCTCATGAACAGCTTAATCTTTAAATGTATAGGATAGACCATTCCCTGAACTTCAGAAATCTCACAATCTGAGCAAACCCACATACTTGAGATGTCAACTTCTCCATAATCAAAATGAATACTCCCTTCAAGTAGTGAGTCTTCAGGACACCTTGTGGGCTGTAAATTAGGAAGTATGACATATAATAGCTGGTGCACTCTGAAAGATCTGGACGCTAAATGGTTAAAGGGTGATGAATACTGCTGCCTCCACCATCAGAGCATCACAGACATTGATATATAAATGGAGTTCTATTTGAAAAAAGATTCCAAACTCTACCACCTGATGTAATACTCCTCAGATAGATAGAGGAGTATGTTCCAGAGACAGATAAACATCTTGTGTAAGGTCCTGCACCTGTAACATTATTCAGTTTCCCTGCCCACAGTTTCCGCCTGATATGATGAATATTTCCACTGTTGTCTTTTATTTCAAATTGTCAACAACAGCAGTTCTTCACATGTCACAGTTACAGTATGTTCTATGAGGCTGTGGTGGCCAGTGCTATCATGTTTGCTGTTGTGTGCTGGGGCAGCAGGCTGAGGGTAGCAGACACCAATAGAATCAACAAACTCATTCGTAAGGCCAGTGATGTTGTGGTGGTGGAACTGGACTCTCTGACGGTGGTGTCTGAAAAGAGGATGCTGTCCAAGTTGCATGCCATCTTGGACAATGACTCCCATCCACTCCATAATGTACTGGTTAGGCACAGGAGTACATTCAGCCAGAGACTCATTCCACTGAGATGGAGCACTGAGCATCATAGGAAGTCATTCCTGCCTGTGGCCATCAAACTTTACAACTCCTCCCTTGAAGTGTCAGACACCCTGAGCCAATAGGCTGGTCCTGGTCTTATTTCCACTTGGCATGATTAACTTATTATTATTTAATTATTTGTGGTTTTATATTGCTATATTTCTACACTATTCTTGGTTGGTGCAGTTGTAACGAAACCCAATTTCCCTTGGGATTAATAAAGTATGTCTATCTGTCTGTCTGTATCATTATTGTTACTTTCTCTCATTTGCTCTCATGCATATTCATTTATTTACACTCCTCCTTGTAAATTAGCTGTGTTTAATTAAACAGTGCATAAAGCTATTCTTTTCCCTTTGTCCAGTTCTGGTGTAGAGTCATTAGCCTGAAAAATTAATTTTGTTTCTCTCTCCATAGATGTTATCTGACCTGCAGAGCATGACCAGACTTTTTTGCTTTCATTCCAGTTTCCTGCCAATTGAAATGCATTACTTTTGATATTGTGAGACAGAATCTCATGGACAAAGCTCCTTCCTCTCTTTCCTTGGTTTCCTCTGTGAAAGAGTTCTCACTCTTCACCAGGACTGGCAGGAGAGAGGTCCAGTGGAACCAAAACTAGGGCTTTCATGTTACAACTAATGGAAAATGAGTGTTACATTTGTGTTCAGCAATAGCTGTAAGACTTTGAGCAACAGTCCTTCAGGTATCTTTAACATCAAGATCAGTTTCAATAGACTCCTCAGTACGCCTGCTAGTAGAACAGGAGAGAAGAGAGATGATCCCTGCTTTGGACTTGCTTTCTTATCATAGCCTACACTGTGTTAATATAATCTGATTGAATCATTTTTAAAGCAGAGGTTCATTTGGCAATTGCAGGTTGATTGACATCACCTCTGCACCCTCGATGTGCTTTCTGCATTTGCACATTGCACACAGGGAACAGTTAAATTGAAATTACATTAAGTATTGTTCACAATTATCTTCAATCAATGGAAATCTACTACTCAAGTTCATAGCACATAAAACAAGTATTATGAAATTAAATTTCTAATTTGCATTATTTTTATTTTCTAATATAGTTAACGGCAATGCTGATGAAAAAAAAAGCACTGTTCTCTTGGCACCTCAGGGGGGTTGTGAACTAGGATTAAAGAAAGTAACTGGATTGTGGCCTAGCAGTACAATAATGCATATCCATTTCAACAGGTGTATCTGCTTGGTTTTCATCCACATGGAGAACTGACAGAAATGACATGATTATTTATCATGAATTGCTTTGGCCCTTCCATGCCTCTTGGATCAAACACATTCAGGTATAATGTAATCTTACTGGAATCATTCTATTGCTATATTTCCTTTTTGATTTTTTTTTGTAATTTTTTTTATCAAAGTTCATCATCAAACAAACATTTCCATAAGATGTATTTCAGACATTGTACATGTATATCATATAATCATATCTATTGCTATATTTCCAAGTCTTTCTGCAGAGAATTAGTTAAATATCAGCATTATTTGGCTACATTTTATTCAGATCATCTGGAGCTTACTGTGATATCATCACAAGTAAGACAACTGTAAATTATTTATTAAAAGAGAAAATGTCAATAATGCCAATGACAACCAATGCAGGATAGTTGAGAGTACAGAACTGTTTATTTGCACAATAGATGAATGAGTTCCAAAATCATTCATCAGCAATACTTCAATATGGACTTTGACCTATTTATATTACTCAGATTAGTTTCGGAACCAGAGGAACATCTTAATTTTGATGTGCACATATAAATATAATATTTTATGCCTTTAAGTTTTTCCAACATTTTATCATTATTACTAGAAACTCTCAATGACATGTAGAGAGAGAGAAGATTAGAAAACAGGATGGAATTTTTGGTCTATAATTCATTTATAAAGGGTATTCTGGAAGAATTGGGATGCGCCAGCTGATTTCCAAGCTCGTTGCATTACTAGAATATGTAAATGGCTCAGATTCAACTGCTTGTCTGAATATGCTGGCATGTGTGATATCCAGAGCATGACTTATATAGTAACCATAATTGCTGCCACTGAACTGTTAAAATTCTGTTATTCTGGAGTTTTGTGTGCTGAATTGAGACTTCATGTCAACTGGTTTACAAAACAAAAACTTCTTGCACAGCCTATTAAACATAAAAATGTTTCATGCTCTTTAGTTATTAGTGTTACATTTAGATGAGCTTTTACTGTCTTCAAAACATAAAATGTTGCAGCCAAAAAAGAGGATTGCGCTGTTTTTTGGAAGGGATTTTCAGTTTATCCAGGTATCATGCTCTTTTCCCTGTAACTTTTTTCCTTAAATTATTTATCTAATTCTCTTTGAAATGTTACTGTAGGATTTGATTTTGCTAGTTTTTCAAGGATGATAGCCATTTTCTTAAGTGTTTCCACATGTCACCACTGGATCTATAGACAGTCACTTCTAAACTGTGCCTTCCAGTTACTGACCCTACTGCCACAATGAACAGTTATTCTTAAAATATTCTATTTAATGATTTTCAACAATTCAAACAAATATTTTAAGCTTTCTCCTGCCCGTGGACAACAACCTGGGTTTCTCTAGACTTCCCACATGACCAATGCACATCAGCTCTGATACTTACCTCTCCCTACCCTACTCAGAGGATGCCAACTACTTTAAGACCATCCCGGTGATAAAGAAAAACAAGAAACCATGTCTTAATGACTCTAGCCCAGTGGCTTTGGCATCTCTGCTCAAGAAGTGCTTTAAGAGGTTGGTCATGACACTCATTACCTCTAACCTCCCAGATAACCTTGACCTACTGGAATTCACTCACCGTTGAAATGGGTCTACAGCAGACTTGATCTCCTAATGCACATACACAAGCAACACTTTGCTAGATAAAAAGCTATTCTGGGATCAAAAACATACAGAATATCAGTAAAAGAGCATAGAGCAGTACAGTACAGCATAGTATAGGTCCTTTGGCCCATGATGTTATGCCAAACTTCTAACCTAATAGAGGATCAATCTAACCCTTCCCTCCCACAAAGCCCCCATTTTTATTTCGTCCATATACTGTACTTAAGAGTCTCTTAAATGTCCCTAATATATCTTCCTTTTCCACCACCCCTAGCAGCATATGTTAATGAACTTACCACTCTCCACTTTTGTAATTTACCCTATACATTCCTCCAATCACCTTAAAATTATGCCTTCGCATAAATGTCTCTGGTTAACCATTCTATTTATGCTTCTTATCATTTTATACACCACTGTCAGGTAACCTCTCATCCTTCTTCCCTCCAAAGAGAAGAACTTCAGCTCACTCAATCTTTCCTCATAGAACATGCTCTCTAATCCAGGGAGCATACTGCTAAATCGCCTTTTCACTCGCTTAAGCTTCCACATCTTTCCTATGATGAGGTGACTAGAACTGAACACAATACTCCAAGTGTGGTCTAACCAGAGTTTTATAGAGCTTCAGCATTATCTTGCAGCTCTTGAACTCAATTCCCTGACTAATAAAGGCCAACTGACCATATGTCTTGATAGCCACTCTATCAACTTATGCTGCAACTTTGAGGCATCTATGGATGTGAACCCCAAGATCCCTCTGTTCCTCCATACTGTCATTAACCCTATATTCTACCTTCAAGTCAACCCTTCCAAAGGGATCACTTAACACTTTTTTAGATTGAACTCCATCTGCCACTTCTCAATCCAGCTCTGCATCCTGTCAATTGCCTATTCCAACACACAACAACTTTCTACAGTATCCACAACACCACCAATCCTCTTGTCATCTACAAACTTACTAACCTACCTATTCCACTTTCTCATCCAAGTCACTTATAAAAATCACCAGACTGAGGTCCCAGAACAGATCTGTGTGGAACATCAGTGGTCACCAACCTCCAGGCAGCACACACTCCATCTGCTGGCACTCTCTACCTTCTATAGGATAGCCAATTCCAAATCCATGAGGTTTTCCTGGACCTAATGTCTCCTGACTTTCTGAAGGAGCCTACCATGCGGAACCTTGTCGAATGCCTTGCTAAAGTACATATACATCACATCACATCACATCCATGCTTTGCCTTCTTCAGTTCTTCAATTTGTTTTGTCACTTCCTCAAAGAAGTCAATCAGGCTCATGAGGCATGACCTACCCTTCACAATCTATCACTATGCTTTACTATCCCTAATCAGACTATGCTTCTCCAAATGCTTGTATATCTTGTCTCTAAGAATACTCTCCAAAGGTTTGCCGTATAAGACTTGCTGGTCTATAATTCCCAGGATTATTCTAATTACTTTTGACATCACAGAAAGCAAATGAATGGATCTAGTAAAGAAGTGTAAATGTTACACTATAATTTCAAATGCTAAAAATCAAAAATTGCAGAGCGACAAATTTGGAACAAGGATTCAAAACTCAGTTAATATTGGCAGCATCTCATTGAATGATCTACCTCAGCAAAGTAACATTGCTGTTTTGTTGGATTGTGCACTCAGAGAAAAAGATGTTGTTCAATCAATGAGCAACTTAATCAAGTTTATTAAACATTCTGAATCTCAAATTTGATCTTGCAAGAAATGCCAAACAATTTCAACATTATTGATATGATTGCTGTCTACATAACCACAGGCACCAAGGAGTGTAGTGGTTACTACAGCAGTATTCCAGCTCGAGGCATTCCAGAGTTCAGAATTCAATTCCAGCACCATTTGTAAGGGTTTTGTATGATCTCCCTGTGAGCCAATTGTTTTTCCTGTGGGTGCTCCGGTTTCCTCCCACAGTCCTAACACATGCCTTTTAATATGTCAATTGGTCATAGTAAATTGCTCTGGATTAAGCTAGTGTTAAAAAACCAGGTTACTGGGTGGTGGGTTGGGTTGGAAGAGCCTGTTTTTGAAGCTCCAAATAGGAAACACATTTGCAGAATAGCCACAGATAAAAAATGAACACACTTTTGTAATCTTATGTTTCTTTATAATCCAATACAATCCTAATACAATCAAAAATATTAAAAGACACTCATACATTGGAAAGGCTAATTTCCAGGAGGAGCTTAAAACGCATGGGTGAAATTAACATCTATAATGCTACATTTATGATTGAAACCCTCTAGCAGTTGTATGTCAATACAAAATGGTAGCATATTTTAACTGTCAGGAAAAAAGGGGGCACACTCCCATCATGTAAGTATAAACCTACAGTAATTGACCAACTGAAATGGTACAATTTCCTTACAGATGTGAAGTTTTCCTAGTATTGAAGCCAGTGGGAACAGAGGAAATTTATGTTTCTATACCAACGACAATGCAGGGAAGAAGAACAACCTCAAGATAAATGTGGCTAAATTATTGATGCATCAACATGAGCATTGATACAGCAGCAAACATTTTGATAATGGCTGACATATAGAAAAAAAATTGATATCAAGCAAATGAGTTCATCTAAGTACCACTAAGAAAGATACAAATAACTTGGAAACATTCAGGTAAATTACTGATGACTTTACACCAGATGGAATGTCCAATGCAAATTAAACTTGCCAATCTTTGTAAAATTTTTCAAAAACACAGAAAATGCTAGAAATACTCATCAGATCAAACAGAAATAGAAACAGAGTCAACACTTTAGGTCAAAAGCCCTTCATTAGAGCTGGGAGGGGAGACAATGAAGCCCATTTAAGTCAGAGGAAAGATAGAGACTGACCATGGGAATAAGCTACAAACAAAATTTGTTTTAGATTTCTACCACTTGTAGCTTTTTAAAATATTTACCAATTTTGTAGCTTGCTCTCAATGAGTGTAATTTCTGTGGTGTTCTTTGCATTACTGCAAACATGCCTAGACAAAGGGAGAGCCATAACCATCCATTAAACTGTTAAGCACTTCTTACAAGTATCCTACACATATAGATATATACTACACTGTATCTCCAACAAAAATGAAATAAACCCATACAATCAAATAAGCTATTATACAGTTGATTACAATTATGAATTCACTTGATCCCTTGATCCTTTTATTCACTAACATTATCACTTAATATCTCTGAAGTGATCATTCCAGCCAGAGACAATTCCAATATATCACTGCCCTAGGTAGGCCTTGTACACATCTAATTTGAATCCTATTCTATAATTATTATTTTCCCTAATAGGTCCACGTGTTTCTAGGTTTGAGTAAATCTTCTCCAATAATTTCCTTCCATTGCTTTCCAGCCTATAATTCTGGGTTTGTCCCTATTGCCCTTTTTAAATAAAGGAAAAACAGTAGGTATTTTCTAGTCCTCTGGAAATCTAAAGAGGATACATGTGTCTCCATGAAGACCCCAGTAATCTCTTTGCTTATCTTGTTCAATATTTTGGGATAGATCCCATCATGCACTAGGGAATTATCCACCCTAATTTTCTTCAAAAGATCCAACACCCCTTTCTTTCCTGATCTCGCTCTCTTCTATGTCGTTCTTGTTAATGAGTACCAATATGAAATACTCTTGACCACTTCTAGCCTCAGGTATAAATTCCCTTCCATGTCCTTGAGTGGTTCTACCTTCTCTCTACATCCCCTTTGTTTTTTAATGTATGCATTAAATGCCTTGGGATTCTCTTTAATCCTACGTACTTTTAGATCTCATTATTCCACAGAAGCGCAGTAACAAATATCACTGTGATGATTGTACGCTCTAGTATCAATTGTTTGGTGACAATAAAGTAAGTAAAGTAAAGTAAAAATTCTTTCCTACTTCCTTAATATTCATTAAGGACCCTTTCTGATTTCAGCTTTCTAAATCTTACATAAGTTTTCTTTTCCTTTAAGATTAAATTTATAACATATCCTATTGTCCAGTGTTCTCAGACCCTGCCTTTCACCAAAGAAGCAGGCCTCATGACTCAACATGTCCTTGCTGACCATTACATATACTGTAATCCATACTAATCCCATTTGCCTACAACTGGTTTATAGCCTCCCCACTTATTTTCCCATCCTAGCATTATTCACTAAGAGGCATATGGTTAAGGTACTTTAGCTATATGAAACAAAACCAGAAAATACTGGAACATTTCAGTAAGTTCCCAGATGTTACCCTGATGTATTCAGAGTTGTATAGCAGTTATTCAAGAAAGATCACAGGTTTCACACAAAAGTTCCAATACAATGCTACAACTGGCAAAATCACATGCACCTGATGCCAGAGTAAAGTGAATTTGGACTGGAAATGTCAAGGTTAATTTTCTGAAGAGTAGAATTTCACTCAAGGCATGTATTTAAATACAAAAACAAATGAACCCAGTTTCCAGGTAAGAGCAGGAGAGTTAGACTTTTGCACTGAAGAAAGTCAATACTTTCCCTGCCTGTGCAATAGAGGAAGCTGAGAAGACATATTTTCAAGTGAGTGTATGTCTGCTTGAAAAGTAGATAGTGATGAATGCTATTATGGTGCATGTAGTCATGCACAGTATAGACAGAATGAGTGCAATAAACAAAGTACTCTACATGTATTTTAGCAGTCCTCTGTTTCTCTTTGTAATTAGTGAGACTGATGTTTCCCCACCCCTCTACAATGTGTCATAATTTAATTACTGGCACTACACAAATCTGATTTTGCAATTAAATAAATAGGAACAGGTCAGAATTTTTCATTCAGTAGTGAGTGAACAATTATTGCAGCCTTAAAAGTAATATCAGATATTATGATATCTTTAAATTTCTCTCTAATCTCCATGCTGCTGTGAAGCCCACCTACGCAAAAAACCAGCAGGGGGTGGGGGGGGGGTCAATGATTTGATGACTCACTACAGGACGGATGCGGAGGCTTTGCAGATGGTGGAGAAGAGGGTCACCAGGATGTTGCCTGGAATGAAGAGTGTTACCTTTATTGGGAAATTGGACAAAATTGGATTATTTTCTCCAGAGTATTAGAAGCTGAAGGGTAACTCAATTGAAGTATATAAAATTATGAAGGAGTCAGTGTCTTTCTCCAAGGGCAGAAATGTCAAACTCTAGGTTTAAGGTGAGAAGAGAAAAGTTGAAAAGGTTTTTGGGAAGCAGGTGTTTGACAGAGAAAGTTTGTAGGTGCCTGTAACAGTGTGCTAGGAGATGGAATAAAATCAGCAATGGTGAAGAGGTATTTAGACAGACACTTGACTAGGTAGGGAATAGTGGGATGTAGACCATGTACTGGCAGATGGGATTAGTTAGAATGGTCACTGCAGACATTGTTGGCTGAAAGGCCTATTCTGTAAATCTATCAATCCAATGAGGCAATACTTCTGGTGACAGATAAAATTGCCCTTCCCTGTCTGCAGCTTCTATCTCAGAGGTTCCCCTGCTAATATTTGCTTGTAATTGGCCATATCATCCTTCCTGAACCAAAGTGACCTCATGGCATTTAGAATTAAGCTCTTTCAGCCATTAACAGCAGTAACTGCAGTTTCCCATATACTGCATTCTTCCTAGCCTGAAATGGCTTTAGCTTGGACCACATCTTTCTTGTAGCTGCGTGTTATGTATCAGATCATTAATATACCTTTGAATTATATTCCAGATGGTAAAACAAAAATTATATTGTTATTGTGATGTTGCACTGATAATAGGTTTTCACTTCAAGCGTGAAAACAGTTATATTGGAATTAAGTATTTACAATCAGGAAATCTCTCTCATTTGCTGAAAGCTTAAGCTAATCATGACATCAAAACATGAAATGTCATTTATAACAAAATAGTCTTTGTTGCAGCAGGGTTTTGATTGTAGTAGCTCTTATATGAATAGTTGAAGTGCTCCTCTAATTGTTTTAAACTCAAAAGCCTTTGACTATTTACAATTTTTAAAGATTCTGTCAATTACACCAGAATTCTGGTCATTACATCCTTGTGAATTGCACCATATTGAGG
Source organism: Hypanus sabinus (assembly GCF_030144855.1). Classification (NCBI taxonomy): domain Eukaryota; kingdom Metazoa; phylum Chordata; class Chondrichthyes; order Myliobatiformes; family Dasyatidae; genus Hypanus; species Hypanus sabinus. The sequence continues at coordinate 35,913,773 of NC_082724.1, forward strand.
ATGAGAAAGATCCGCAGGATGTGGAAAGTAAAAATAAATTATATTTTCTCTCTCTTTCTGAATGTACACAACCACAAGTGGGTTAAATGAAATTACTCCTTCAAAGTCAAGAAGTGAATTTGAGAAGCTATTTGGTTAAGGGTACTGTGAAGTTGTTTGATTTTCTGACCCATAACAATTTAATTTTGAATATTAAGCTTCTTGTTGCAGAACTAATATTTTTGTTGCATTGTTTACCAATGAAATTATAAATCATATATAATCAGAGTACGTTTATAGCTTATTATGCATAATTATTTACAGTACATTTTGTAAAAAAAAATTATGAAATTGGAACTGCAATAATCTCTGTTCCACAGTAGGAAATTATTCTATATAAATAAAAAATATATACTTAAAAACAAAGGCCAAGTTGCCAGTCTGTTTGTGTCCAAAAGTTAAATAACTTTTTACAGCTTTTGATAGCAAAGTACCAGTATGACTAACTGGCATGCTATTGACAGATAACAATAGACAAGGTTGAATTTCTCCTTATTGTTTAGACTTATTTTTCTAGCAACTGTTTAATTTTATTCTAAATGCATAACACTTCTGTATCTTGTCCCGTGAGTGTAACTGATAGTTAAGCTGCTGTAACTTCCACAATTGGAATGGGCAGATTGCATTTAACCAAGTACTCTTCTAGATGAAAGGTAGCAAATGATTTGATGGACAATTCTAGTGCAGTTAACTATGTTAATTGCACAAAATGACCATAGTGGTGTCTGCACATGTTTTATAAATTGCTCATTATAGTAGATTGCTGCTTTATGAAATGAGGTTCATTACTTTGGACTTGCCAAAACAAGATTAAAATGAGCCAAAATTACTTCTGAAATTCCCTCTTTAAAAAGGTATTGCCATCTGGTTGACATTTTCCGAGATAGGTTGCTGTCCTGGGACATACAGGAACAAGCTATGTTGTAAACTATTACAATCACTATATGACCATTGGTAAAGATTAAACTGTTATGCAATTTTTTGATTAATTTTATGCACTGATTTGTTTTCTCTTTAAATCTTTATTTTAGCACAAGGTATTGAAAATGTGCTAACCCTGGAAGAGATTGCAGTCTTAATATATAACCAGCACCTGAAATGTAACAAAATCTCTTTTGGAAGACCTATTAAATTAAAATACCTTTTGATTACATTAAAATTCTAATTGATTGATAATTACCACTTCAATTTAAGTCAATTTCTGGCAAGCTTAAAAGTCTCAAATACTTACATATTCTTAACTTTCCATAGAATTTTTCACTAGGGTACGCATAAGTAATTTAAAATGCAAATAATAATTAAAAAATGATAGGCAGAAAGCATGTGGTGATTGCTTTGAAATACAGTGCTGCTTTGTATTTATGACTATAGTTTAATGTACCATTTGATTTCAATTTCACCATCTATGATGAGGACATTAAGTAAAGCAACTATTAATATTACAAATTAACTTACTTTTAATTAAAAATGTTTTGGTTGTAATGTATCTGAATTGATTTGAATAGCTCTTTTATTTATATATATAATGTTTTTACAATATTCAAGCACATTATTCATAATAATAATTTTCAGAATATATTTAAGAAAGTCAGAATGACCCGTTCCTGCTTATGTTTCTTGGTTCCTGTCCCAGCCTAGAACAGGATGATCTTGGGATAAATTTGATGGCAGAGTACTTCTGAAATTGTATAGAATCCGTGGCTGTACATAATAAGAGGTAAAAGTAAAATAGTGCAGAAACTTTTTGCAGTTACAGTGCATCTCTCCATCATCTGAAAATAAACAGGATATTACTGGTGGCCATAAAGAAACTAAAACCTGCAAAATAACCATCTGGACTGAGACAAGGAAGTAGGCAAACCAAATACCTTTGTTCTTGTCATGTGGTAGAAGGAAGAGAGATGCCATTTAGTGAGCTACCTAATGAACTGGTTTATGCTCAGGCATGGATTGATCAGAGCAGTTATAGGTGGACATAATGAGGTCCTACTCAATGATCTGCTAAACCAGAGATCAATTCCAAATAAGTTGTTGTTTATTCAGTTAGGTAACAGAGACAAATTTATGAAAAGTACAGCCTGAGGCCTGAAGCAGCCAGGGGCTAACCTTGCCAGATTGGTTTGAACTGGTCTATCTCAGGGAGAACAAAGAAATTGACATGAGGTGCAAGTCTGGCAGACCGGTTGTAGCTTTGAGCCAGATCGAATGAGAAGGTGACACAGGCCAGCCGGGCAAGCAAGTGTCAACATAATCAAAAATATAACAATTCAATCTGATATGGAAGAGGACAAGAATGAAGGGTTTCAGGTGTAAAGGAGCAAAAGCTCTGGAGACCAATCATCAAACAGATTACGCCAGGTTTAAGACAGAAAATATAGTGTGGTTGTGCCTAGATATTTAGCTTTGTCTGGCTTTTTTCTTGGCTTTTATGTTTATTTTTAACTGAAGCACAAAGGTCAATTAATACAAATTCTCTTTATACCTAACCAATTATTGATGCTGAGGGCTCCTGCTGAGACTCAAGGTAAATCTCTTCATTGACTCAGTGAGAGACTCAAGCTGAACTGTTGAATTTCAAGGAGAAATGGGGGCTGGTTAGTCGCTACTAGTCCAGGATGAAGAATTCAGGGAGGATTGCAAATCCAGGGGACTTTGATTGTTTTGACTGGTAGGGACTCTTATAGAAATACAAAATGGGACATGGCAGCAATATGGAGAGAATTCTGGTAATACCAACAGCAAAAAGAAGACCACTGGCTTTGGAAGTATGCTCGGAGGAAATTGTCATCGAGGACTGGATAGAATGTCAGCAGCAAGCTCCAAGTATAGTGGGATAGTTTAGAAGAGGAAATCAAAAGGCTCCATCAGGAGGCATTTCTCCTTAAGGAGATGCTTTCTCACTCACAAGGGCAGAGGAATGTGAATTTGATGCTTGTGAACCAGTTTCAGATGTAGTGTGAAAAACTGGTTAAATTAAAGAGTAATAAATGAGAATCAGCCCAAGTATTAACTGGAGGGATTGAAAAAGCATTGTAGTGATTTTAAAACAGCTGTAAATGTGATACAAAATCAGTACATGAAAATAAATGTAATGTTGGAGATCTCACAAAGTGTCTAATGCAGACAGAAAATCTGGAGGACCAGCTGGCTGCTCAGGGAGGAATAATATGTGCTCCTATTGACATGGCCTCCACAGATGGCTGGTATATGCAAGGCAGTAGTAGTTAATAGATTCTTGATTATTCAGGGCATGAACGAATATGGCGATGAGGCAAGTGATTGGGAGCTGAGAGGGAAATGGATCAGCCATGACGAAATGGCGGAACAGACTCAATGAGTCAAATGGCTTACTTCAGCTTCTGTATCTTATGGTCTAGATCTGAAATAGGGGATGTATGTGGCACTGGAGGAATAGGTTGAAATACTTTGCAGATGATGTGTCCATGATGTTAATGGGGAGTTTCCTCCTAGGATCTCCTAGTGGGCTGGTGTTACTCTCAGCACCACTGCACCGTAGTTAATAATGGGGGTAGTGCTGGAAATCAAAACCAGAGTATAACATACACAAACCCGTTAGTTGTAGAGCTGCTGAGAAATATTGCTAAATATGTTCAGACATATGTGCCAACAGTGACCCTAAGGAGGAGATGCAGGAATTTTATCACGCCAGAACAATACACAGTCTGCTTATGTCAAGGAAACAGAATTGATTATAATCTGTTTGCATATGAAGGTACACTCAGCTTTTCCTCATGACATGGTAGAGGAACAAATTAGGAGTTACAGAAGGCAACGTTGATTGTTGTGGGCATTAACAAAGTGGTCTTGGGAGATGGCAAAGCAAACTTTACCAGAGGAGATAACACCCCACTGCATTATATGGAATAGCATTAAATCAACACTGTATAGACCAGAACACTCAAATAGATGGATTAAAATGCATTCTCACAGCACTGATGAATCTAGAAAGCTGTTGGAACTGTTTCTTCCCACTGACCATACATATATTGAACCACGGGTACTCGGGAAAATGGTTAGAGCACTACAGAAGAAAGTACAGGAGTTAGATTGTAACTGAGGGAAGGCTTCAGAAGCAGATAGAAGATTTCCCTTCCAAGAAAAAATATAGGGCATCATATGGTGAAATACAGGCCAGTGTAGAAGACAATAGCGATATTGCAGAAAGGAAGTGGCACAGCACAGGAGCATACCTTCACCCTATCGAGAATATTGTCATGGGGAGCCAGCACCTCAGTACAGTGCCCAACCTCCTGCTTCACCCATGGCAACGTGACTCATTATGTCAAACAGTTCATATCATCTGAATCCCAGTATAGATCAGAGATTAGAATTAAGAAAAACTCAAAAAATGTTGGAGTGTTGGTTGATGAAGGAATGTCATGCTTTAAATTTGTTGAATGCTTGTTTGTGCATGATGAATAACTGCCAGAGTTCCTATGTTTCAAATCTTTAGAAGATTATGTTTGCTCAAAAATTTTATATGATTGTAATTTAATATGTTTTTGGTAACTGTTTAACCCTAAAGATCAAATAATTTTCTAAAATGGTTCAAAGTGTGAATGGTTTGTAAATTTAAAATGTTGCATGAGGCGTGGCTATTTGTGAGTTCACTTGAGAGAGAATGGGTTTGTGAGTGAGTGGAAAGCTCGCAACTGTTTATTAAATTTGTATTGGGAGAAAGCTTAAATTAATCCTATGCTTGGTGGAATTGGAATCAGAATCAGGTTTAATATAACCAGCGTATGTCATGAAATCTGTTAAATTTGCGGCAGCAGTGCATTGCAATGCATAATAATAGAAAAAAAATCGTGAATTACACTGTGTATATCTAAAATAGTTAAATTAAATAAGTAGTGCAAAAGTTGAAATAAAAAAATAGTGAGGTAGGGTTCATGTACCCAATATCCTTTCAGAAATCAGATGACTGTGGCCCGGAAAGAGAATATCTGTCACATCAGTATCAGGGTTGACGGATACATTTTAAGTTGACCAACTGGAAGCAGCAGGATAGAGGAGTGTTTTGTTAACTAGAATTGTGTCGGGAGTCAATGAAGTGCATATTACAGATGGAGTAGTCTGATATGAAGGGAAATCTGTGGTTCCAGAGGAAGGTCAAAAGGAAATGATGCAATGACATGATGGCCTATGACAACACCAGAGAGCCAAAAGTATCCTGAAAAAGAAAACAGAAGGTGCAACATGGAAAACCATGGTTTAACACAAGATGAAGAGAATAAATGTGTGTCATAACAATGGAATTAATTGTGACTGGGATTGTGGTTCGACTTGCTCCAGAACCGTTAAAGCTAATTTATGTGCCAGCAACAGTGTTGATGTGGAGGGCACTCTATGTTCAAAACCAACTTTTCTCAATCAGCCTAGGTGACTCAAGGTAACAAAGGGGAAATAGAAGACCTGAATTTATACTATGCAGAGATGGATGGTTTAACATGTGTGGACTAAACCTTCGGTGTCCCAGAGAGTACAGGGGTGATGTTCTTAAGTAATGAAATTTTAGGGGTGACATTATCAATTATATCAGAGGAGAACATTTTTAGTCAGTTTTCAGATGGATTTATTGAGAAGCTATCAGATTACTACAGGAAGATTATGGTTCTGTGGAACCACACTCGGGTAAATACTGAGTGGGGCGATGACTCACACAAAATATATATCAATTGCACTGGTTACACAGTGTTTTTTGAAGGTTGCTTAGATCATAAGAACACAAGAAGCAGGAGCAGGAGTAGGCCATCTGGCCTGTCAAGTCTGCTCTGCCATTCAATAAAATCATGGCTGATCTGGCCATGGACTCATCTCCACCTACCTGCCTTATCCCTACTTAATTCCACCACTATGCAAGAATCTATCCAACCTTGTCTTAAATGGAGATGAGGAAGAATTTCTTTAGCCAGAGAGTGGTGAATCTATGGAATTCATTGCCACAGGCAGCTGTGGAGGCCTAGTGTGAATGTATATTTAAAGCAAAGGTTGATTAGTCAGGGCATTAAGGGATATGGGGAGAAGGCAGGAGATTGGGGCTGAGAGGAAAATTGGATCAGCCATGATGAAATGGCAGAGTAGACTCGATGGGCCAAATAGTCTAATTCTGCCCCTATGTCTTATGTTCATACCATCAGGTTGGAAGCTACCTAGTCAGAATGATGTGTTTCTCCTCCACTCTGAGAATTGTAGAAGAGAAGGCTAGTTATTTACTTCTTGTAATTTTTATGTTTTGTAATGTGGTGGTTATCCATAGTGTCCAAAGATGACAAGAAACCTACGTGGGAGAGTTTACAAAGTGGAAAAGCCATTGCACCTGGACAGTTCCATTCTCTCAACCCCAGTACAAACTGGGGTCTTCCTTGATTGCAGTGGATGACTACTACCTCATTTTGCCCTTCGTTCTCCATGGAACGTTACAGAACTACCTTCCTGGCAGTTGGTGGCCATTGTAGATCTCATCCGCCCAGTCCGCCAGCGCTGACTTTGCATGCTAGGATAGGATGTCCACATCTCTCTGTGGTATGAGGCCACCGGCTACCCTCAACTGGTTTAGCCCACCTGTCGAAGCAGTGTACTGTGGGTGTGGCAGCTGTCAAATGCAAACAGCTACTTGGGAGAGCAGAGTGACCGGTGGGTCCCAAAAGTGAGTGAGCTGTCCTTGAATGGACAGAACAAGTCCCTTCACTAGAGGTGCTACCCCTACCCTGGACACCCCATAAATCATAAGGTATTTAGAGTAGATACAAAGAAACAACGGAATCAATGAAAAGCTACGCACAAAATAAACAACATGCCAAAGTCAACAAATTGTTCAAATACAAAAAGGAAAAACAAAATAATAATAATAAATAAATGCAGTGGCATGCAGAAGTTTGGGCACCCCGGTCAAACTTTCTGTTACTGTGAATAGCTAAGCGAATTAAAGATGACCTGATTTCCAAAAGGCATAAAGTTAAAGATGACACATTTCTTTAATATTTTAAGCAAGATTATTTTTTTTCTTTCTTTCTTTTATAGTTTCAAAATAACAAAAAATGGAAGATGGCTAGAAGCAAAAGTTGTGGCACCGTGCATGGTCTGTACTTAGTAATACCCCCTTTGGCAAGTATCACAGATTGTAAACGCTTTCTGTAGCCAGCTAGGAGTCATTCAATTCTTGTTTGGGGGATTTTCACCCATTCTTCCTTGCAACAGGCTTCTAATTCTGTGAGATTGGGCTGTTTTACATGCACTGCTCTTTTGAGGTCTATCCACAGATTTTCGATGATGTTTAGGTCGGGTGACTGTAAGGGCCATGGCAAAACCATCAGCTTGCACCTCGAGGTAGTCCATTGTGGATTTTGAGCTGTGCTTAGGATCATTAGCCTGTTATAGTAGCCATCCTCTTTTCATCATCAGCTTTTTTACTGACGGTGTGATGTTTGCTTTCAGAATTTGCTGGTATTTAATTGAATTTATTCTCTCTACCAGTGCAATGTTCCCTGTGTCTCTGGCTGCAACTCAAGCCCAAAGCATTGATCGATCAAACCCTGTGCTTAACAGTTGGAAAGGTGTTCTTTTCATGAAATTCTGCACCCCTTTTTCTCCAAACATATTTTTGCTCATTGCCGCCAAGAAGTTCTATTTTTACTTCATCAGTCCACAGGACTTGTTTCCAAAATGCATCAGGCTTGTTTAGATGTTCCTACACATCTAAAACACAGGGAAAGTTTTCTTCTGATGACCCTTCCCTGAAGGTCATATTTGCGTGGGTGTCGTTGCACGGTAGAACAGTGCACCACCACTCCAGAGTCTGCTAAATCTTTCTGAAAGTCTTTTGCTGTCAAACAGGGGTTTTGATTTGCCTTTCTAGCGATCCTACGAGCAGTTCTCTCGGAAAGTTTTCCTGGCCTTCCAGACCTCAACTTGACTTCCACTGTTCCTGTTAACTGTTATTTCTTAATTACATTACAAACTGAGGAAACGGCTACCTGAAAACACTTTGCTACCTTCTTATAGGTACCTCCTGCTTTGTGGGCATCATTTATTTTAATTTTCAGTGCTAGGCTGCTGCTTAGAGGAGCTGATGGCTGCTGTTTTTTGGGACAAGGTTTGAGGAGTCAGGGTATTTATAAAGCTTTGAAATTTGCATCACCTGGCCTTTCCTAATGATGACTGTGAACAAGCCATAGCCTTAACAAGCTAATTAAGGTCTGAGACCTTGGTAAAAGTTATCTGAGAGCTCAAATCTCTTGGGGTGCCCAAACTCTTGCATAGTGCTTCTTTCCTTTTACTCACTCTAAAATTGTACAAACCAAAAATTATACACTAATCTTGCTTAAAATGTCGATAAGAATGTTTCATCTTTAACTTTATGATTTTTGGGGATCAGTTCATCTTCTACTCACTTAACTATTCACATTAACATGCCCAAACTTTTGCATGCCACTGTAAATAAATGAATAAATAGTAAATATTGAGACCATGAGTTGTAGGGTCCTTGAAAGTGAGTCCATAGGTTGTGGAATTCAATTCAGAGTTGGGGTGAGTGAAGTTATCCACTCTGGTTCAGGAGCCTGATGGTTGAGGGGTAATAACTGTTCTTGATCTTGGTGGTGTGGGACCTAAGGCTTCTGTACCTCTTTCCTGACTGCTTTGACGATGTTGACTGGAATGTCTTCTATGATGAGAACGTCTTCGAGTTCACAGATGGAGTCATGTGCTTCATCCGGAAGTGCATCGACAATGTTGTCCCCAAAAGTCGGTCAGGGTCTTCCCGAACCAGAAACCCTGGATCAATGGTTCTGTGCCAGCAGCACTTACTGCATGACATAGACCTGTCATTGCCGGCAATCAGCAGGAGCACAAGAAAAGTAGCTACAATCTGCACAAAGCTATCAAAGCTCTGAAACAACAATACAGGGACAAAATTGAGTCAAGATTCACAACGAATAGCACATGTGACTTGTGGTGAGGGTTGCATACCATCGCAGACTTCAAAGCCAAACATAGTGGTGCCGCCAACATCATGGCCTCTCTCCCAGATGAGCTCAATTGCTTTCACGCTCAGTTCAATGTTGCTAACTCTGAACCTTCGAGGAAAGCCAGCAACCTGGTCATCTCCAAGGCTGACTTAAGCAGATGTTTTCAACAAATGGATAGTCGCAAGTCTGCGGGACCGGACAGCATCCCAGGGTGTACAGCACAACTGGCAGGTGTGTTTAGTGACATTTTTAATCTCTCCCTCTCCCAGTGTAGAGTGCCCTCCAGCTTCAAATTATCCACCATTGTCCCTGTACCAAAAAAGACCAAGGTAACATTCCTGAATGACTGGCGTTCTGTCACACTCACCTCAATAATAAGCAAATGTTTTGAGAAGCTGGTCAAGGATTACATCTGCAAAATGCTACCACCCAAACTGGACCCCTACAATTCACCTACCTGCACAACCAATTGACAGATGATGCAATAGCCACTGTTCTACACACTGTCCTTACACATCTGGAGAAGAAGGATGCATGTGTGAGAATGCTGTTCTTGGACTACAGTTCAGCATTCAACACCATAATTCCATCCAGGCTCGACAAGAAGCACAGAGACCTTGCTCTTGACCCTGACTTGTGCAACTGGATCCTGGACTTCCTGTCAGATAACTGGCAGGTGGTAAGAGTGGGCTCCCTTAACTCCACCCCTCTGACTCTATAGGAGCCCCTCAGGGCTGTGTACTAAGTCCCCTCTTTTACTCCCTGTATACCTATGACTGTGTCGCCACCCACAGCTCCAATCTAATTAAATTTGTTGACGACACTACATTGATTGGCCTAATCTCAAACAATAACGAGGTGGTCTACAGAGAAAAAGTTGTCATCCTGACACAGTGGTGTCAAGAAAACAACCTCTCCCTCAGTGTTGCAAAAACAAAGGAGCTAGTTGTGGACTAGAGGATCAATGGATCTGGGATAAAAAGCTGTCAGTCAGCAACCACATCACCGAGGACCTCACGTGGTCTGTACACACCAGCTGTGTGCTGGAAAAGGCACAACGGCACCTCTTTCACCTCAGACAGTTGAGGAAGTTTGATGTGGGCTCCTAAATCATAAGAACTTTCTACAGGGGCACAATTGAGAGCATCACTCCCTGGTATGGGAACTGTACCTCCCTTAATCACAGGACTCTGCAGAGAGTGGTGTGGACAGCCCAGCACATCTGTAGATGTGAACTTACCATGATTCAGACCATTTTCAAAGATAGGTGTGAGAAAAGGGCCTGAAGGAACACTGGGGACCCGAGTCACCCCAACCACAATCTATTCCAGTTGCTACCATCTGGAAAACAGTACGGCAGCATGAAAGCCAGGACCAACAGGCTCTGGGACAGCTTCTTCCACCAGGCCATCAGACTGATTAACTCACACTGATTTGAGTGTATTTCTATGTTAGATTGACTGTTCTATTTATTATAAATTATTATAAATTACTATGACTGCAGATTACACATTTAGACGGAGACGTAGTGTAAACATTTTTACTCCTCATGTATGTGATGGATGTAAGAAGTAAAGTCAATTCATTCAATTCAATTCAATGAGAAGAGAGCATGGCCTGGATGATGGGGTCCTTGATGACGGATGCTGCTTTCCTGTGACAGCACTCCTTGTCGATGTGCCTTATGATGGGGAGTGCTTTACCTGTGATGGACTGGGCTATATCCACTACTTTCTGTAGGATTTTCTATTCAAGGGCATTGGTGTTTTCATACTAGGCATGATGCAACCAGTCAGTATACTCTCTACCGTGCATCTACACAAGATTGCCAAAGCTTTGGATGACGTGCTGAACCTTCAAAGACTTCCAAGAAAGTAGAGGTGCTACTCTCCCACATATTTAATGGCAGATTATGTGGGACCCAGTACAGATCCTCTGAATTGATAGTACTGAGGAATTTAAAGCTACTGACTTCTCCACCTTTGATCCCGTGATGAAGACTAGCTCATAGGCCTCCAGTCTCCTCCTCTTGTAATCAATAATCAGCTCTTAGATTTTGCTGAGGTTGAGTGCCACCATTGTTATTGTGGCTCCATTCAGCGAGATTTTCAATCTCCCTCCTAAATGCAAATTCATCTGCTTAATGTAGCCCTTGTACACTACCTCAATTATTTTAATATATAGTATTTTTGTTTTTGCATGATTTTAATCTATTCAATATATGTATACTGTATAATAAATAACTAAATAAATAAATCTATTATTTTTTTCTTCTATATTATGTATTGCATTGAACTGCTGCTACTAAGTTAACAAATTTCACGTCACGTGCCAGTGGTAATTAACCTGATTCTGTGTGCATTCACTTAGAAGGCAGAAAAATGAAATTATGCTAAAATCAGAAGGTGATACCCTAATAAACCATAAGGGAAGATTGTTGGCATAAAGAGTACTGTATAAATAAAGCAGGTGATTTTTTTTTCTATCATACAAGTGCAACACTCCCACGGGGTGTCTATGGCGGTCCCATAGGCAGTCAACAAAATGATAGGAAAGAAGAACAAGGGGGAGAGCTTTTGTCCATAAAATGATTAAAATTTGTAAAACATTTAACTGGAATTAGTTATGAACATTGGAAGTAGGCAAGCCAAATGTCCATTCTTGCCATGTGGTGGAAGGGATGGATGTAGCCAGTTTTTTTGAGTCTGTACTTGTGTCCACCATTTTGTGAAATGCTTCCTGCTCAGAGATGATTTGATGAGAGCAATGAAAAGTGTACACAATGAGGCCCCAGATGAGGATCACTAAACCAGTGATAATTTCCAAATACATTGTTTATCTGATTAGTTAGAAGTGGCAGGCCTGTGGAAAGAACAGCCTGGGCCCAGTATGTGTCTGATCTGACTAAATTAGTATAAACTGGTCTGTCTCGGAGAACAAAGCAGGTGGTGCAAGTCTGGTGGGAGATCAATAAAGTAATACTGCTTGTAGCCCTGGGCCAAATTCTATGAGAAGCTCTCATAGGCCAGTCAGATGAAAAGAGCCAATAAAATCAAAACACAGTAATCTGATCTGATGAGATAGAGTCTAAGAATGGAGGGTTTTGGTCATTAACCCTGGAGACCAACCATTGTGGAAGTGGATGACTCTACATCTGAAGCATGAAGATTACATCAGGATCAAGAAGAATGCCTGGCTAGCATAAACTCTTACCCTAAGTATTACCTTTTCTATTCATAGACTGCTCAGACAGTGTTGGAGAAACCCATTCGGTGTGTGCAGAGAAGTCATCCTAGAATGTATAAACATATAAAGTTAAATAATAATTTGTGTGTTATGTAACATCAGAAATGATAATCACTTGAATTAATATGAACTACACAATGAGAAGTCAGGTAGTAATAATTCACCACGTATTTTCTTTCCACCACACTTGCAAATAAATATATGAACATGTAAGAATGATAGAAAAGAAAATAAATGATTCTCTAGACCTATTATAAACTGTTGCACTGTCTTAAACATTAAAGTGGAGCCTCACAATGATTTCATGACAGTCTGGTGAGTTAAAAATGCCTCTCAGCGACCCTCAGCTATTAAGAAGTGGCATCAAAAATGAAGACAAAGAGGAGCCCAAATATAGATCAGAATCTATTGATATAAAATGGAGAAGTCTCCTGGTTAATTTTCCATTTTAAGAACAACATCAGAATAAGATGTTTACAAGGATGCAGTGATTGTTTTCTGAACTATCTCCATTGATTAGCGTGGTAACGTCGCCAGGGCTCAGGCCTCCTGCAACCATTACTACTCCTACATACCCCTGCTTGGTGGTTGTTGAAGTTCTTGTCAAGTAAAGGAAATAAATTGAAAGAACTGTGAATAAGCTAGAAAATGCAATAACACATCTTAAGAAGATGATAATGGCAGTGAGGATCATTCTGTGATCTTTTATAGGTACTGATACTTAATTATCACAGAAGGGATGTGATATTCAATGGATTAACTGAAAAGCTAGATGTAAAAAAAAGCTAAATGTTATTTCCAGTTGCGAGCAATTTTAAATATTATCTCCCAGCTCCCCAAAAGCTCCCTGATATATTACCTGTTTTACTTTCTATGAAGCAACCGAGGATGCTGGAGTCATCTTCCCTTCTACCTATGATTGGAATTTGGATACAGAAGCAGTTAAAAAACAATTTTTTTTCCCCTTGAGAGAGACTCTCTGGTTACCAGGCCTAAATATGCAAAAAGTGTAATTGCTTCTCACACTTCCTCAAAATCACTGAACTGAGAAGTTGGAAGTGGAGACAGATTCAGAGATGGAGCTAGATATAGAAGTAGAAATACATGGGCATGATAGACGTAACGATATTTTGCCTTACAGGGGTGTGACAGAAATGGTTCATCACACCGCATTTTTCTTTATTCATTTGATCATATGAGAGATCAATAGATACTGAGATAAGTTATCATTCTATTGAGTGATAAAAGAGGCATGAAGCCTACTCCTACTTTATTTCTTTGGTTCATTTGACACAATTTTAGCATTCTTGCCCTTGCTTAGAAATTTCCCAATCCTTATAGAGTGTGATAAACTGTAATAAGTTAAAATGATTTTCAATGTGCAAATTTTACAGCTATTATTTTCAATCTAGTTGCACTTTGTAGGGACTTAAAGTTAATGCAACTTTTAATCATTATAAATCTAAAAATACTCTGTTTTAGTGACCATTAATAACATTTGATAAAATATTCCCAAACTGAACCAAAATGTACAATAAAGTATTCAAACCCTATTCATCCAAAAATGTAATTACTTTGCCTTTAATTACCTTATGTTTGCAGGCCTGGTCTTTGCACTTTCTAATCCATTCTACCTGAAATTTCTCCTCCAAACTTCTCCATAAAATCTAGATCTTTATTTAAGTTTATTTGTCATCTTCCTTGATATGTATTCCTACATGAATACAGTAAGCAAAAAACTTCCTTTGATAATATTCATGTTAATGAAATTGGGATTTGTAAAGGGGCTATATAAATGAAACAGGTAATGTAAATTATTAATGTTTATAGTGCTATTGAACAATTGGTGGTTAAACAAAATATAATTTTACCAAGTTTAATTTATGGGCTGTTGGAAGGAATTATAAGCAATATAGATATACAACACAGAGGTCAGAATTAACACAAGGAGACACATTATTTTCAATGTCAAGTCAGTACTGAGAAGCAATTAAAAGGCAAATAGAAAGATCGGATGCATAACTAGAACAGAGTAATGTAAATCTACAGAATTCCCACTAAAGCTTTGAAATGATCATTTCACAATCATTTTTAATACAATAATAAGAGCTGGACACTTAGTCATTTTGAGATCAGCCGGTCTAAAAATGAGCTGGATATTATGCACTAACTGGAACTATTGACTGTTATTAATATATGACTGAATATTAATAAATAGTATATGAACACAATTATCATTTAAATACTAAGGGTGTTTTTTTTTTTTGATCAGTACATACCTCCAGTTTCAACAAGGTCAATTTCAGGGTAACTTGGATTCCAGAGGCCATTATACAGGATAAAATAAATACCCATAGAGAAAAACATAGGTTAATTAAGGGGATCCAGCATGGATTTCAAAAATGCAAGTTATGCCTAGCAAATTTAATGGAATTCTTTGAGGAAATAATGTAATATATTGATAAAGAGAATGAAATAGATATATGTAAAGATCTGCAAAATTCATTTGAATAGGCATTACATTTCAGGGTTATTTAAAAAAGCAGGGCATACAACGTTATTAGGGCTGAGACAGCATCAGTAGAAGTTTGTCTTGGTAAAAAAAATAGGTCAGTTGTAATCAGACTTTTCTTACTGGACAATATTGTCTCTCAAGGTTGATGTCAGAACAACTATTCCTGGTAAACTTAACCGCAAAATAGTTTTACTTATTGGTGCACTTCTGAGTATGTTTTAGCTTTCTGCCACACTTTAGGATCAGTTTGTAAGTTTATTTATTTATGTATAAAATGGAAAACTGCTCAATGTGTAAACCAGCATCCTGGAAATGCAAGCTAAATAACCATGGACTAAGAAAGGTTCAATCCTTCATGTCATGCTTATCAATAAAAAGAGTGAGAAAATTATGGCATGAAAGAACCGTTGAAAATCCATACATCTGAGTTGTCCAGTAGTTTTGCTTGATAGATTGATCACTAAACTTCAATGGCCATTCTTGGACGCATTCCGCACAATGGCAGCCTCAAGAATGCAGCAAAGGTTTCATGTGTCCTCATTGATGATTGCATTCCATGCTGAATGTCCAGGTTGTTGCAGTGGATGCATTATCAACACTGCCTTATTAAAATGCCGGTACAAATGTAGAAAATATGTTATTCACTCTATCAGCCGCAAAAGATACAATTTCTGTAGAGGTAATGGAAATAGTAAGATAAATGCAGAAGGGCCTACTGAAAAGCTATGAATTTATTTTGCTTTTGATAATAGTGAAAAAGAAGACAGCTGAGACACTGTAATATTCTCTTTTTCACCCCATATATCTTAATATCTTTGTGTCTAGATATCTATCTCCTTCATAAGTATACTCCACTGTGTCATGTGGCAGAAAATCCCACAGGTTTACCACACTGAGGTAAACTTGTGGAAAGTGAAACAGAATTAACATTTTGGATCAAGACATTTCATCAGATTCCTGGGATATCAGAATCTGTTTTAATACCTCTTTTGAGCTGTAAGAAGGAACACAGTCTTGGGATAAGGCACAGGACAATGAGGAGAGATTTGAGGTGGTGGGGGTGGAGATAAATCTTTATCAAATAAGGTGCAAGACACTCCTTCCCTCAGATAGCCCTGTGGTGAACTACATATACCTGTCTGGACACGCCCCCCCACTGACTGCTCCTGTGGCTCCTCCCACTGACCCCCCCCCCCGTATATGAACCCTGCCTCTCAGTCTCCAGGATGTAGCATGGTGGTCAATTGCTGCTTGTTCTTTCTTCCAGTCAATAAAAGCCGATATCTTGCCTCACGTCTCAGAGAGTTATTGATGGTGCATCAAGCCCGCAGGTCACACTTGGGCAAGGTGACCCCGATCAGGGCCATATGAAGCAGGGTGCAGGTAGTTAATGGTTCTATGAGCAGCTGGTGCACTGGTGCCAGGCAGTGAAGAACATTGATAACAGCTGGGGTCATCCATCTCGTAAAGACGCTGCCCAAAAGAAGGCAATGGCAAACCATGTCCTCGGAAAAATTTACCAGGAATAATCACAGTCAAAACCAGGATCACCCATGTCATATGACATGCCACTTAATGATGATGATGAAGATGATACAAAATTATGAGTGGTATAGATAGGGTTAATGCAAGTCAGCTTTTTCCAACGAGGTTGGGTGAGACAAGAGCTAGAGGCCATATGTTAAAAGTGAAAAGTGAAATAGTTAAGTGGGAACATGAGGGAGGAATTCTTCACTCAGACTGTGGTGAAGGCGTGAAAAGAGCTGCTTGAGGAAGTGGTGGACATGGGTTTGAATTGAACATTTAACAGAACTTTGGGAAAGTACGTGAACAAGAGGGTAGCCTCCAACCTGATGGCATGAACAACGATTTCTTTAACTTCAGGTAATGCCCCGCCAACCCTCCCCCCCCCCCCCCCATCCTCCTTCTCCATTTCTCATTCCCTTTTCCCTCTCTCATCTCATCTCATCTCATCAATCAACTTCCCAGCTCTTTACTTCACCCCTTGCCCTCCAGGTTTCACCTGTCACCTGGTGGTTCTCCCTTCCCTCCCCCACCTCTTAAATCTGCTCCTCATCTTTTTTTCTCCAGTCCTGCAGAAGGGTTTCGGCCCGAAATGTCTACCGTACCTTTTTCTATAGATGCTGCCTGGCCAGCAGAGTTCCACCAGCATTTTGTGTGTGTTGAACAAGAGGGTTATAGAGGGCAATGTTCCATGTGCAAATCAATGGAACCCCGCAGAATAACAGTTTGTCTTTGACGAGATGGGCCTTTGCTGTGCTGTGTTGCTCAATGACTCTGAAGGAGTTTCTCATCACCTCAGTCTTAAACGTCTTACCGTCAGACTGAGACTGTGTTTCCCTCGTCCCTAGAAAGTGATATTGAATAGTTCCTAATGGTTCAGGCATCTTTGATTAAGTGTCTTGATCCAAAATGTTAATTCTGTTTCACTTCCCACAGTTGCTGTCTGACCTGCTGAGTGCCTCTGGCATTTTCTAGTTTTATTTCTGACCATTATTACCGACTGAATTTAATTTCATTAATAATAATCATGAGGTAACATTTTATATATTTTATTAGAGGATTATGGAGTTGGTTGAAAAAATTAATTGCTGTTAGGTATGGGAACGTACATAAAGAAATTATACAAACTTCATATGAACAAAAGATGCTGGGATTTAATTTGGTAATGAGAGAAAATTGTGAGCATAAAAATGTAAGATGAGTAAATTATTGCACTCTGAGGAAAGCCCCATAAAAACATAATGTGAATAAGTGCAAGAACAGAGAACCTCATTTATTCAGTAATTTATTTTGGCAGCAGAAGAAGATCCATTAGCAGATAGATGTGCGTTGACTGTCTTGGGAGTGGCTATAACTGGGTTTATTTGAGCTAAGTAAGGTATTAAGTGAATATTGAGGTAACTTGCCAGATATTAAGTTCCCCTAAGATGAAGCAAATTGTCAGGAATCTATAGATTTAAGATGAAAATAAACAGAAAGAACGCTGTATGCTAATGTACCAGACAAAGAAGCAAATGAACTGAGTAAGTAATCAAACAGAGTATTGAGTCTAAAGTGCACTACAAGTCAATGCTCACACGTGAGGTGGATAATGACATTTCTGTTGCAAATGAGGCAACTGAAATTTTGTCCTGCACACCTTAAGTTAGGTCTGGAGTTTGGACTTCAGCGTTTGTTATGGAGAGGAAGGCAAACAGAAGTCCAGCTGGCATTTGAATGCTGGATGGAAATGAAGGGAAAACATCAGACCTAACAAATTGGCATTCAGGGGATCAGAGGCATTATCAATTGGAAAGAGAGATCAGGAGATTGACAGTGCATCAGGGCTGCAGTTCAAAGATGATCTGGAGATTGGAGGATGTTAATGGATGGGCTGCAGAGCAGGGGTGGGATTTTGGGGTGCATCAGTGCAGTGCAGGGGTGGAGTTGCAGTTGTCCATTGTGTCTGACGATGACAGGAAACCTGTGCGCGACAGTTTTTAAAGTGGAAACGCCATCGTACCGGGCCAGTTCCAGTCTTGGACCTCAGAATTCTAGGTCTAATGGTATGAACAAGTGCCACAAACTGCAGTCATCCTTTAATGTAGTGGATGACCCTGATATCTTCTGTGCCTTGTTATGCCCTTCTCTCTCCACAGAGCATTGGAGTACCGCCTTCCTAGCCATTGGATCTCACTGTAGACCTCATCCACCCATTCCACCAGAGCTGACTTCACCTGCTAAGACAGGCATGTCCCAGTCTCACTGGGGTATGAGGCTGCTGGCTACCCTCACCTGGTTTAGCCCGCCTGTCGAAGCAGTATTCCGGGATGTGGCCACTGTCACATGCAAACATCTACTTGGAGCCCCAGGTGAGAGCGAGTGTCTGGTGGGGAACAAATGTGAGTTAATGTTTGAGTGATTTTTGGGTTTAGGTCATTTTCATTTAGCAAATGGCTTTGGCTACCAGTCTTCTGTTCCTTGAAAACGTATTGTGAATTTAAAGCTGTGATTCCCAGTCTAGACGATGCTGGTGCCTGTGGGATGGATGCGAATCAGAAGGTGTGAAGTTTGTATGTAGTTACAAAAGAAAGCATTGTCTATACTTTGTGAATATGGAATTGTCCTTTTTGCTTCGCATGTGAATATTGAGCCCCACGTTGAGCCAGCAGACCTTTCTGCTGAAAGTGTCTTCACATGATGCCTGCTGAACCTTGTTTTGTCAAATAAAGAATTTGCTTTGTATCTACCAGTAATTTTCTCTGGCAAATTCATTCAATCAACAACAGAGAGCCCTCCCAGAATGGATATGATAAGCCCCTTCATCAGAGGTGCTACCCCTCCCTGGACTCCCCTTACACTCCAGCGACTGGAGGAGGGGGTAGGATAAAAATGCCACAAACTTTGAAGACCTTCCAATTTTCTGGTGCGGGAGTAAGAAGATCTTATTGTCCTGGGAAAGCTCAGAAAATGGCGTCTCCATGCCAACACTGTCCAAAGGAGTCTAACCATAACTATGCCCTTAGTTCTAAATTCCTCCATGGGGGAAACTTCCCTTCAGTATCTCCCTTGTCAAACGCCTTCAGAATTTGATTTTCTCCAATAAATTTGAATAGATCATGTTGTAAGGCTCTTGATTGAAATTATTTAGCTTTACTTTGCTTTACCTTTCTTGGTTTGCATATTGGTTGTTTGGTCGTCCCATTCCTTTCCTTTCCTGTATCCTCTCCTCTATCTTCCCTCTTCATTATCATTCCTGTTTTTTTCAGCTTCAGGAAGAAGCAAAGTGGTGTCATCTAAAGTGAAGCAATGGATCTGGGAAACTTCCATGAGTTACCTTTCAGAACTCTATCAGATGTATCCAGCCACTTAACCTTAGACACTAGAATATCAATAACCCAATTGATCGCAGTTCCAGTTATCCTTGGTTCCTTAAGGTTGGGGTAGTGAGGACAAGTTCACGCTACCTATTAAAAGGCCCCAATGGCATACGTCTCAAATAGCCTCTGACACCAAAGTCCAGCTCCTGGCCTGCAAGTGTGGTTTAGCTATTTAGCCCAGTGGAACCACTTCGACTGATAGGAGAAGAGGACAGGTCACTTAGGGCTGATAGATCTTGTCAGTTGCAGTAGGTAGTTCTTCTAGGAGAAAGAAAATTCTGATCTCAAGCTTCCATTCCTTGCAGCTATACTAATTCATGGGGAAGCATCGGGTGTAAACCCCAAGGAAAAATCCGGAGCTGGAATCAGAATCAGTTTTAATATCACCAGCATATGTCGTATTTATTAACTTAGCAACAGCGGTACAATGTATTACATGATAATACAGGGAAAATAAATAAATAAATAAGTACATCTATTACGGTAAGTATATATATGGATATCAAATAGTTAAATTACAGATAGTGCAAAAATAGAAATAATAAAACTGAGGTAGTGTTGATGGGTTCAATGTCCATTTAGGAATTGGATGGCAGAGGGGAAGAAGCTGTTGCTGAATTGCTGAGTGTGTGCTTTCAGGCTTCTGTACCTCCTTCCTGAAGGTAACAGTGAGAAGAGTCATGTCCTGGGTGATGGAACAACACACACAAGATGCTGGTGGAACACAGCAGGCCAGGCAGCATCTGTAGGGAAAAGCGCTGTCAATGTTTCGGGCCGAGACCCTTCGTCAGGACTAACTGTAAAGAAAGATAGTAAGAGATTTGAAAGTAGTGGGGGGAGGGGGAAATGCGAAATGATAGGAGAAGACCGGAGGGGGTGGGATAAAGCTAAGAGCTGGAAACCTGATTGGCGAAAGTGATACAGAGCTGGAGAAGGGAAAAGATCATGGGATGGGAGGTCTCAGGAGAAATAAAGTGGGGGGAAACACCATAGGGAGATGGAGAACAGGCAAACAACTAAATATGTCAAGGGTGGGGTAAGAAGGGGAGGAGGGGCATTAACAGAAGTTAGAGAAGTCAATGTTCATGCCATCAGGTTGGAGGCTACCCAGCTGGTATATAAGGTGTTGTTCCTCCAACCTGAGTTTGGATTCATTTTGACAATAGAGGAGGCCGCGGATAGACATATCAGAATGGGAATGGGATGTGGAATTGAAATGTGTGGCCACTGGGAGATCCTGCTTTTTCTGGCGGACCAAGCGTAGGTGTTCAGCGAAACGGTCTCCCAGTCTGCGTCGGGTCTCACCAATATATAAAAGGCCACACCGGGAGCACCGGACGCAGTATACCACACCAGCCAACTCACAGGTGAAGTGTCACCTCACCTGGAAGGACTGTCTGGGGCCCTGAATGGTGGTGAGGGAGGAAGTGTAAGGGCAGGTGTAGCACTTGTTCCGTTTACAAGGATAAGTGCCAGTGGGAAGGGATGGGGGGGGGGGGCGAGTGGACAAGGGAGTTGTGTAGGGAGCGATCACTGCGAAAAGCAGAAAGGGGGGGGAGGGAAAAATGTGCTTGGTAGTGGGATCCCATTGGAGGTGGCGGAAGTTACGGAGAATTATATGTTGGACCTGGAGGCTGGTGGAGTGGTAGGTAAGGACAAGGGGAACCCTATCCCAAGTGCGGTGGCGGGCGGATGGGGTGAGGGCAGATGTGTGGGAAATGGGAGAGATGTGTTTGAGAGCAGAGTTGATGGTGGACGAAGGGAAGCTCCTTTATTTAAAAAATGAAGACATCTCCTTCATCCTGGAATGAAAAGCCTCATCCTGAGAGCAGATGCGGCGGAGTCGGAGGAATTGTGAGAAGGGGATAGCATTTTTGCAAGAGACAGGGTGGGAAGAGGAATAGTCCAGGTAGCTGTGAGAGTCTATAGGCTTATAGTAGATATCAGTAGATAAGCCGTCTCCAGAGATGGAGACAGAAAGATAAGAAAGGGGAGGGAGGTGTCGGAAATGGACCAGGTAAATTTGAGGGCAGGGTGAAAGTTGGAGGCAAAGTTAATGACGTCAATGAGCTCAGCATGTGTGCAGGAGGCAGCGCCAATGCAGTCGTCGATGTAGCGAAGGAAAAGAGGGGGATGGATACACGTTTAGACTTGGAACATGGACTGTTCCACAAAGCCAACAAAAAGGCAGGCATAACTTGACCCATACGGGTGCCCATGGGTACACCCTTGGTTTGGAGGAAGTGGGAGGAGCCAAAGGAGAAATTACCTCATGTCCTGGGTGATGGGGTCCTTAATGATGGACATCATCTTTCTGAGACACTGCTCCTTGAAGATATTGTGGATACTACGTAAGCGAGCACCCAAGATGGAGCTGACTAATTTTACAACTTTCTGTAGCTTCCTTTGATCCTATACAGTCGCCGCACCACCCACCCCTCCATACCAGACAGTGATGCAGCCAGTCAGAATGCTCTCCATGGTGCATTTGTAGAAATTTTCGAGTCTCTAAGGCAGTTCGACATTAAGTTCAAAGCTGGCCCGCAACTTCTGTGAGTGTTTCGGTCTCTGCAGTTCCTTTAGATTCACCAGTTGTGTGGAGGGGGGAGCCTGCTCCACGGGCACAGCTTAATCTCCACATTGTACTACCCTGGCTTGCGTACTGACTGGCTTATCATGTAGACAGCTGGGACCCAACGTTTATGGTCAACCCCTACCAACGGAGGGCCTCAAGTATTCCTAAGGGTCTCAAACATGAGAAGATCTGCAGATGCTGGAAATCCAAAGTAACACACACAAAATGCTGGAGGAACTCTATGGAAAAGAGTAAACATTGACGTTTCAGGCAGAGACCCTTCATCCTAAGGGTCTTGTTAGATCTGCTGTCCTTCTTTCACCTCTGGATGTTTGATCTAAATCAAAGTAATAAATGCAGGAGGTAACAATCAGCAACCCTAATATTTGTTTTATTGGCTCACTGAGATCATTTCAGAGGATTGACATATCAGGGACAATGTCCCAAGTTGAGGTAACCAGTAATTTCAATTTACATTTACTTTTGGTCCTTCATTTCTGATATTAACTATTTTCTATGCCTGTCTAATATCTTGGTGCTATACTGGAGAATTTTTTTCTAGCAACCTTCTGAAACGAGAAAAAATCAACTGGTATTGAAGTGTCATCTTTGATTTTTATTTTCAACTCATGGGAGTGAGTCTTGAACTAATAAACATTGACTTTAGAGAATAAATGCTATATTCTGAAACCATTCCTAATATTAAGTCTTATTTTACCTGGATCCCAAGTTTGGTCCTGCAGTTGGCTCTTGAATCATTCCCAGCATATTTCTATGGAGTAGGTCCTCAGAATTTCTGATAGTCATCTCTTCCCACTGCATTTCCCTCCTAAATGTGATCCATAAACACAAGGCTTAGGTAGACATTTTCCCTAATCTACCTAAATGCTAATAGGAATTTAAAAGTTTCTTCTTTTCTTCACTTACCATCAGTGAAAATCTGTATTGATGCCTTCCTACAAAAATAATATATTCCCTGCAAGGTGAATGAAACCTTCAAGATGATCATAACTTGTTGTAGTTTGGAGGCTTGCATCCCTCATTAACCCAGAGACCTATGTTGGCTGGAGTCAAGGCTTTATGCTTTGGCTCTTGGTGAGATCATCTATGCCCAGCAGGTCAAAGGGTAAAGGCCAGACTAAGAGTGGTCTACTGGTCCTCCAGGTTCAGGAGTTCAGCTCAGGGCCAACAACGCTGAATGGTAAAACAAAACTGTTACGGAAACAGCCATGAAAAATCCTTCTACATCTGAGTGTGATGGCATTCCTGAGTCTCTTCTGAGGACTTGCATGGATGATGGTAATGAAAACCGGGAAGAAGCTACTGGCATGATGAAGGAAGCCCTGAACACTGTCAGAGATAAAGGATCATCATTTCTGTCCTAAATATTGGCAGTGTAATGGACATTAAGTAAGCTGAACAAAAATAATTCAGAATGATGTTCAATATTCCTAAAATGTCTTAAATCAGTTGTAATCTAACTAACATTACTAGTTTATTTTCAAACCAATGTACCTAACTTAGCATTTGTTTATTACCTATGTGCTCCTTTTGATTTTTAATTTGTAATTTATATCATGTAATTTAAAATCCTTGAGAATATTTTAAGAAAGAATGACATTTACTAAATCCAAACAGCCCAGGCACAAGGAATAAAGTACATGGATCTCCCTATTCAGTGATATATTGCTTTTGATTGACTAATTGCTTATTCTGTACTCAATTATTGATTAAAAGCCTCCAAGCTGTTTATAAGTTTGCATGTAAGGAGATTATAAAAGATGTATGGAGATGCTACATTGGCTGAATTATTTTATCATGCAATCAGTTACTCAGCTGCTTTTGCAATGGCTTATATTTTTATGGTAGTTTTTGGATGTTTCCTCTTTGTAGATCATCTGATTCGCAGACCATCTTCTAGCAGAGAAAACGTGCACAACTAGTACTTATTCTGGTTTGCTTAATCTGAAAGTATGTGAGTTCCCTGCCTGCAATGGTAAACAAGATTGACACTGTTAATATACTGGACAGAAAAATGTCTTGCGAATATGTTCAATGTTTGTAATATTGTCAAAATTAATTTCTAGCCATTTAAAAACAATTAAATATTTAAAAATTGTGGGCTGCCCCCAGCACATCCTCGGACTGTGTTGGTTGTTGACGCATACAACACATCGATGTTTTTGATGTATATGTGACAAATAAAACTAATCTTAAATCTTTAAAAATATAGGTAAATACACAATCCAATATTTCTAA
Source organism: Hypanus sabinus (assembly GCF_030144855.1). Taxonomy (NCBI): domain Eukaryota; kingdom Metazoa; phylum Chordata; class Chondrichthyes; order Myliobatiformes; family Dasyatidae; genus Hypanus; species Hypanus sabinus. Next base: position 35,938,280 of record NC_082724.1, read on the forward strand.
TTTACATTTAAGATGAAATTAGACTGCAGAGTGACAAAATCCATTTAAAACTGCCCTATTGCCATACATAGAATCCATATTGCTTAAACACATTAGGTAAGGAATGAAGTGACAGACAGAATTACAATATTTAGACCTTTCAGTTCCCTTTACTCCCCTTCCACATACGCATAATTGTTAGTACTTTACTAAATGCGTACTCTGGAGACCTGTTGTTTTAAAATTCGCCATTTACAGTGCTCAATAGTGAAGTTACATTTCTCTGCTTTGGAAAACTCTACCGAGATCCTCTTAGGTTAGTGTCACCTTTTGTTCTCCCATCTATTATTTAAAAAGGCATTTTAAAACTGTAAAAGGATGCCTAACAAAATACAGAGGCATTATATGTTGCTGCAGTGGCTGATAGAACAATTGGACTCAGGGGTATATTCATCGTGGTAACAACAGGCGAAGAGGGGCTGTTATAAAAGCTCAGAGTTCAAAATGCAATAATTCTGTCAGCGCTTTTATTTCTGACTCAGTATGAAATAACAGTTTTTTTCTGTAGTTTAGTGCCATAGATAGAATTTTAAACTTAATCTTTCACTTTAATTCTCTTATACTGTCTTTTAATAAAATTCTTGCTGTATTATGCAATTGTACTTTGCAAATAAATAATATATGGTAAGTTATTCATCGCAATGTGATATTATTAAGTATTTTTAGTTAAAAGGAAATCAAGCAAGTTCCAAGAATAACTGTTCTCATCTCTTGACTCTGACTTACTATAGGCTTCATATTCTGTATCACGTTTGCCTGCAAATTCAACTGACTTGAGTCCCACATTCACCCATTTGATAGGTAAATCTTATTACCTGCGACAGGGTATTTCTATTGTGTTGCAATATGTGAGCTTTACTGTGCTGCAAACTGTGACCTTTTGAAAATAATTAGGATTCGACCCTCTCATAGAATCAGTTCAGAAGGAGACAATTCAGCCCATCGAATTCATGCCAGCCCTTTGGAGTGTAATCCAGTCAGTTCCAGTCGGCCAATCAGTCCAAGTTTATTTCCCTCAAGTGTCTATTCAATTTCTTTTACAAGCAATTATCAGCTTGTTACAGCCTCAGGAAGCAGATACCACATCATTACCAGAAACTGCGTAAAAAGTTTTTCTTCACATCATCTTGCCCAAAAACCTTAAATCTGGGCCCTTGTATCATCAGCTTTTTTTCACTATTTTGATACATTTGCTTTGGATTTGAACACCTCCACCATACTACCCTCACCTTGTTTCTTCCATGGAGGGTAATCAAAGCTTCAACCCAACCTTGGAGTTAAATTTTCTCAACCCTAAAACCAGTCTTATGAATGGCAGCTTTATTTCAATCACTAATGAAAGCATAGTGACCAAAATTGGATGCAATATTCAGGTTGTGGTATTCTAAGAGTTTTATAAACATTGAGTATAATTTCCCATTTTTGTATTCTGTACTTCTGTCTCTGACAATGGAATCACATATGCTTTAACAACTGGTCTCTTGTTACATCATAGTTAAATACCCATGAATCTGTTCAGGTCTCTCTTTTTCTGCACGCCCTTTCCATAGGGTGCTAAAGTATTAGACAGTGGTCAGTGTCACGTCGTACTTGCATCCACCAAGACCTTGAAAACGATATGACAGTGCAATTTCTGCAAACCTAGAAATCAAAAGAATAGTAAAGTGTGATTCCGGTGGTCTGAAGGCATTTAAAGACCCAGATAGGTATTTTTTACTGTCTAATGTAGTCCATCCAAGTTACTGCTCAATGTCACTGCTCTGATTCCCCTTATCACTATCATAGAAAAATTATATGGACAGTTTCAGCATTAATCTTTATTTATATGCTATATGCTACACTTATAGCTTCTGATTTATGCTTCCACCATGCTGATGTTTTAAGAACAAAGGAGCAAAGACCAGAATTTATGGCAGTGAATATAATACAAGTAAAATGGCTTTACAATAAAAGCAACTTCTATTTTATTAAATATTCATCCATAATAAATAAGATAAGTATAATACCAATAGCATAAATCATTAGAAATAAAAATGTATGTTTGTGAAATTGCAAACAAAGCTATAATTATTTGTGATGAATTGCTAGTCTTTCATTCACTCAAACTGTAACTTCAAGTGAATGGAAAAGAAAAAATAAACTCAAATATAAAATGTAGTAAAATGGTAAAAACACAAATCTCACATACATCTGAACTTTACGGAGTTTTCTTGCAAGATGGCACCAACGACCAATGGCGACATCTTGCAGATAGCTTACAAAACCACTAGATCTTCTTTTAAATATACTTCTTCTGAACTGCGATTGACTGCTGCCTGTGATTTCCCTTACAAGAAGTTATTGTTGAGCTTCTGGGTGATTTGGTGTGGATGAGAGCAGAGAGTGCAGCTACAGCCATCATTGGGGGTGTAGACTGCATCGATGGCAGAACCCAAACCTGTGGCCAGCTCCATTACGCCGTGCTGATGAGCAAGGTTAAAATCATCAGGATACATCACTAGAGGAGGTGTAAGGGAGGAACTTTCCTGATGAGACGAGAGAGAGAACATGCAGGATGCTGAAGAGTTCAGAACTCAGAGTTTCATTGCACGTGACTTACCACAGCATCTTCTCTGGATTTGCTTTGCGGAAAACCAGTTTGGAGGGACATGTGATGGAGTGAGAGACAGTAAGTTATCTTACTCTGCAATGTGGCATGAAGCATAAGAAATCAGTGTTAGAGCTTGCCAGGGGTAGGGATAATGCAACTGCTCTCCACATTGGATTTAGCTGAGGATGGAAGGATACATATCCATGCTGTATGACTCTATGAGATGCTTTCATGACAATGTTGAGGTGATAATACATCAAGAGGGGTGGTGTGCTGTTAGGACTACCCAACCAAAATCAGGAGAACAGTGCATCATTATCTCTCCTCTTGCAGTGCTGAACACTTCTCTATAAGGCTTCTATCACAATCCTGTCACACAGCATCTACTAGTTCATTTGACAGTGGGCAAAGATGCAGAAATATGCCACCCGTGCACAAATGCACGTGAATGCCTCTGGAGGACATGAACACGGATTTCCCACTAACATACCTTTCCAGCTGACTCCATTGATTCTGAGGAGAAGAGTGGAAACAGCTGTACCAAAATGTCTGTGATTCGAGGCCATTGATCGGGGTCAGATCCAGGTCTGGAGGTCGTGCAGCCAGCATCACTTGCACTATTTTTATGCAGACATTGAAGTAACACATATGCAGCATTGGGACTCCGAAACCCCACCTCACAAGGTCAGTCATCCCTCTCAGGCAACACACTCGGTCATGTCCCACAGTTAACAACCTAGACTGCTCCTTCAGTTGGCTAAGAGCACTGTTCTGAATCTGATCCAACGAAGGCAAGAGTTTCTCATGACTCATCAGAAGAATCTGAAGAGAAAGGAATGCCTTTTAGCATCCAGTCTGTACCCAAAGAGAATGCATCACCATTTAGCACTGGCCATCAAAACTTACCAATGAGGTAATTAAACATTAAAGTCTATGGGTGTTTAACTTAACAAGCAAGTGCAGTCGTTAATAGACTACATAATTACATTTTATTTTAATTTTTTATATACAAATAATATTTAATTTTGTTTTCTTTTAAGGCTTTTAAGATACTTAATTGTGCAGAGAGAAGCTATTGTGTTTTTGCAGCTCTAAAGCAGCTTATAATGTGTGTAAGTAATGTGTAAGCATAATGTATTTGATTAAGCATGTTTCATTGTGTGCATTTGCATGGCTTGAGAACTAGATAAACTTACTAAAGCTTTTCCTGTTCGACTGTGTTGTGTGATATGTATGCTAAGCTTGTAGAGGCCAAGCTATATCAACTGCAGAAGAAGACCGACCTATGGAGATTGGGAAAGGAGCAACATGAGCTTTGTTACGACTGAAAGTGCTTATTGCACCATGATGCCACTTATACACTAACTCATGCTTGTGAATCAAAATCAGAATCAGAATCAGGTTTAATATCCCCGGCATATGTCGTGAAACTTGCCGTCATGCAGCAGCAGTACATTGCAATACATAATAACAAAAAACTGAAATACAGTAAATAGTTCAATTAACTAATTAGTGCAAAAGAAAGTATTGAGGTAGTGTTCATGGTTCAATGTCCATTCAGAAATCGAATATTCGTGAGGGAGAAGCTATTCCAGAATCATCGAGTGTGTGTCTTCAGGCTCCTGTACCTCCTTCCTGATGGTAGAATGAGAAGAGGACATAACCTGGATAATGCTGGTCCTTAATGATGGATGCTGCCTTTTTAAGGCATCTCTCCTTGAAGATGTCCTGGATGCTAGTGCCCATGATGGAGCTGACTGCGTTCACAACTTTCTGCAGCTCCTAAGGTGCTGTGCAGTGCCCCCTCCCAATACCAGATGGTGATGCAGCCAGTTAGAATGCTCTCCACAATACATCTGTAGAAATTTGCAAGAGTCTTTGGAGACATAACAAATCTCCTCAAACTCCTAATGAAGTATAGCTGCTGTCCTGCCTTCTTTGTGCTAGGCCCAAGATAGGACCTCAGAGATGTTGACTCCTAGGAAGGTGAAATTACTCACTCTTCTCACTTCTGATCCCTCTTTGAGGACTGGTGAGTGTTCCTCGTCTTACTCTTCCTGAAGTCCACGATCATTTCTTTTGTCTTACTGATGTTGAGTGCGAGGTTGTTACTGTGACACCACTGACATATAGCTGACATATTTTGATCCTTCTCATCACCATCTGAAATTTTGCCAACAATAGCTGTGTCATCAGCAATGGTATTTGAGTTGTACCTAGCCACACAGTCAGGGTGTAGAGGGATTAGAGCAGTGGGATAACTATACATTCTTGAGGTGCAGCAGTGTTGATTGTCCGCAAGGTGGAGATGTTGTTTCCGATCGGCATAGAACGTGCTCTTCCAGTGAGGAAGTACAGTTGCAGAGGGAAGTACAGAGGCCCAGGATTTGCAGCTTTTTGATCAGAACTGTACAAAAGATTATGTTAAACACTGAGCTGTAGTCAATAAACAGCAGCCTGACATAAGCATTAGTATTATCCTGGTGATCCAAGGCTGTGTGAAGAGCCAATGAGATCAAATCTGATGTAGGCCTATTGTGGCGAAAGGCAAATTGCAGAGGGTCCAGGTTCTTGCTTAGGCCGGAGTTGATTCTAGCCATAACCAACCTCTCAAAGCACTTCATCACTGTAGTGGTGAGTGTTACTGGATGATAGTCCATAACAGGACAATGACAGAGACACAAAGAATGCGATTCACTCAATAGATTATCAACATGACTTTTTCTGTAATGGCAATAGAGATAGCATAATTGATGCAGGGTTGATGCAGAAATATTAAAACAAATAGATGAGTAGAGTTTGTATGGCTGAACAGATATGGACTGATGTCTGGATGAGAATATAAAGTGTTTCCACCACAGAAGTTACACGCTCTCGAGAAATCAGGGCAGCACCAGATGATTAGACACAAATAAATACAATATAGAATAATGGAGGAACTTCACTTGGAGCATTTGACTATTGCTAACATGAAAGAAGAAACCCATCACTTTGTTTATTGGCTATGCTAGTCAACAAGTGCGCAGTTACCGAGAGGTCAACGCTAAATAAAGTTGACCTCTCACCTGGAAGTGGCTCATGGGCCTATTTCAGATTGTCCATCTAACTCACTGAAGGAAGAGCGGGGAATCTTCTTGCTGTTGGTGGACAACTGTTTGAAATGGATGAAAGCAAATCAATGAAAACTATGCACAAGCTTAGTTCCATAGCTATCTTGCAGACATGGTTAGAAAATTGGTGGATTACATGAAAATTGGTGGTGTGGTAGACAGTTATCTAAGATTACAACAGGATTGAGATGATAAGGGGAATTGGGCTAACGAATGGCAGATGCTATTGAACTCAGACAAATGTAAGGTGTTGCATTCTGGTCAGTTAAACCAGGGCAGGAAGCACGGAGTAAATGGTAGAGTCCTAAAAAATGGTCTACCTGGCTTCCTGAAAGTGGAAATATGGTGGACAGGGTGGTGAAGAAGGTGTTTGGCACATTTGCCTTCATTGGTCTCTGAGAACACTTTTGGAGTATTGGTTGCAGTTCTGGTCTCCCAGTTATGGGTACAATGTTCTTAACCTGGAAAAGTTGCAGAAAATATTCATGAGGATGTTACCAAGACTGGAAGGCTTGTGTTAGAAGGAGAGGTTGGATAGGCTGGGGCTTCGTAACCTGGAGTGTAGCATGTCGAACGATGACCTTTTAGAGGTGTATAAGATCATGAGGGGAGTAGATAAGGTGGATTCAAACAGACCATTTCCTAGAGTAGGGGAATCAAAAACAAAGATTTAAGGTGAGAAAGAACAATTAAAAAGGTCTGTGGGTCCACTTTTTCCTCACAGAGGGCATAAGGATTGAACAGGCAGAGGAAGTGGTATAATCACAATGCTTAAAAGATATTTGGACAGGTGTGTGGATGGGAATGGTTCAGACAGATATGGACCACGTGTAGGCAAATGGGACAAACGTTGATGGATGTCTTGGTCATCATGAAAGATTTGGGCTGAAAAACCTGTTTCTTTGCTGTATGTACAACTTTATAATGCTAAGACATTATATCAGATAATAGATTGGAATTTTGATTATTTCAATTTCTACAGTCTATGAAAAAATACATTAAACATTAGAGGAAATAAAATCTCAACATGCTTAAGGCAAAAAAAAAACTGGACACATGCTGAGGTCCAGCAACAGCTGCAGGAGAGAAGCCGGGTTGGCTTTTGGGGTCAAGGACATTTCCTTTAATCTAGAAAACTGAACGTTTTAAATTGCAAAATTGCAGCTTCACCTGCTGAGTTCTTCCAGCATCTTTGTTCTATTGTTTAGGATCAAGCATTGCTTCACATCTATTTATCATGCAGCCTCAAAAGAAGAAGCAGAGAGATCAGTGTGCACAGTGAGGGAAACACTAAAGAATCAAGTCGTGCAAGGCAGATCAAGTCTTGCTATAACATTAACTCACAGATTTTCTTCTAGAATACAGAATGACTCCACACTTAGTGACGGGATGCATCCCTAAAGAAATGTAGATACACAGAAACAGTGAGGACACATCTGAGTTCAACAGAAGGAAAGCTGAAAAGAAAGCTGTTAAAATAAATGGAACCTTGTCATACACGAGGAAATCTGCAGATGCTGGAAATTCAAGCAAAACACACAAAATGTTGGAGGAACACAGCAGGCCAGGCAGCATCCACAAGGAGAAGCACTGTCAACGTTTCGGGCCGAGACCCTTCGTCAGGACTAACCGAAAGGAAAGATAGTAAGAGATTTGAAAGTAGTGGGGGGGGGGGGGGGAGGGGGAAAAGCGAAATGATAGGAGTAGACCGGAGGGGGTGGGATGAAGCTAAGAGTTGGAAAGGTGATTGGCGAAAGTGATACAGAGCTGGAGAAGGGAAAGGATCATGGGACGGGAGGCCTCGGGAGAAAGAAAGGGGGGGGGAGCACCAGAGGGAGATGGAGAACAGACACAGTGATGGGCAGAGAGAGAGAAAAGAAACAAACAACTAAATATGTCAGGGATGGGGTAAGAAGGGGAGGAGGGACATTAACGGAAGTTAGAGAAGTCAGTGTTCATGCCATCAGGTTGGAGGCTACCCAGCCGGTATATAAGGTGTTGTTCCTCCAACCTGAGTGTGGATTCATCGTGACAGTAGAGGAGGCCATGGATAGACATATCAGAATGAGAATGGGATGTGGAATTAAAATGTGTGGCCACTGAGAGATCTTGATTTCTCTGGCGGACCGAACGCAGGTGATCAGCAAAACAGTCTGTGTCGGGTCTCACCAATATATAAAAGACCACACCGGGAGCACCAGACGCAGTATACCACACCAGCCAATTACATGTACCTGTCTGGACATGCCCCCCCCCCCCCCGCTCCTGTGGCTCCTCCCACGGACCCCGGTATAAAGGCGATTGGAGACACAGCCCCTGCCTCAGTCTCCAGGATGGTGTGTGGTGGTCACTTGCTGCTTGTTTTCTCTTCCAGCCAATAGAAGCCTATATCTCGCCTCACATTTCCGAGAGTTATTGATGGTGCATCAATACCACACCAGCCGACTCACAGGTGAAGTGTCGCCTCACCTGGAAGGACTGTCTGGAGCCCTGAATGGTGGTGAGGGAGGAAGTGTAAGGGCAGGTGTAGCGTTTGTTCCGCTTACAAGGATAAGTGCCAGGAGGGAGATCGGTGGGAAGGGATGGGAGGGATGAGTGGACAAGGGAGTCGCGTAGGGAGCGATCCCTGGCATACTGCTTTAAAAGAAAGAGTTCATGCTCTAATATTATGAGTCCGTACTCTATTACCAATAGAAAGGGCAGAGGTGAGGAATGGGATATCAGAGAGATTAGACAAGATTAAGTCCACTGCAGTTTAACAGTAATGTAATGTGGATGCATCTGACTCCTTGCTCTATTTCTGGGCTCCCCATTGTGTCCTGTAATATTCCCTAAACTGAAGGGCTGTGCATACTGTATAGCTGACCCTTCAGCTTTACGGCAGGAATGGTGGGTGCAAACAAAGTGGTCCCATTTATTTGTGCTGATTGCCGGCCTCCAGCAGAATAATAAGTGAATGTAAATGATTTGTTTCTTTGATAATTTATTTTAATTAATATTAATGATTTTAGTTAATTAATATAAAAGTAATGAGGTTGTAAGTGAGTGTATTATTGTTAAATGCTTTATTAATAACATTTATTTTTAATTATTTAAATGTTTTCATTTCAACAGTTTCTAAATCTCTCTGATCATCTGAGGCATTTAGAAGCAATAGAAAAGGCTACTGGTAGAAGAAACTGACTGGTAGCCACCGGAACGAACGGTCCATGAGAGTGTCTTTAGTATTCCAGTTCTTGTGGACTTTGCACCCCTTTGAGACAATTGGCTTCATGGAAGGAGCACAACACCCATGACGGGGCACATTGTTAGACCTACAGGCACCAGAACATTCTTGTAAAGATAGGCAATGAATCAGTACAGCCTCTGAATTAAGATATATTCTTCTTGCATCCTTGGGTATGTTGGTCGTTCGTGACACATTTCACTGTATGTTTCGATGTACATTGTGATAAATGAATTTAAATCTGAATCTGAATCTGTAGAGTTCTTGCCTTCTACTTTGTGTGCTCTTCAAAGACTTTTCACGTCAGCCTGTGCTCAAATAAACCCTGTGATAGACTAAAAATACGTGAAACGTGCTTCATCAAATGTAACGTCTGCTCATCGCAGCCAGGAGCACTTGTTGCATTTGGCAATCAGAATGCCTTGACAGCTTACTGCTGTTCATAAGTTTTTATAGGTTTTTGAGTATATCTGATAGGGAGATTAAAAATAATTAATCTTTTTCTTTAAGATAAATAAAATCATTAAAAATAATGATTGAAATGATGCGGTAAATCAAAAAAGAGGAAAATTTTAAAAAGTTGAAAGCACATTAAAACACTGATAAATTAGAACTGGTGTCTTCTCAGAAGCTCCATTAATTACAGCAGGCCAATCATTGAATTACAACCAGCCCAATAGAAGTTTTGAATTACTGGTCTCTATGCTACAGTTTTCACACTCCTCTCTGCTAGACAGAGCAAACAGAAGGTCAATTCTCTTTCCTACTACTCATTTGTATTGGTTTGATACAATTTTATTGTTATAGAATCACAACTTTGAATTCCATTCCACATCATAAAGCACAATTTCAATAATTAAAATGGGGTTCTACTTATAATGTGAGTTCAAATAAATAGGATTGAAGTTTCAATGGAATCATCTGTTTGCTATGGGGTTAAATTACATATAAAATTTAAAATTTCCCATCCTGCTATTTTGCTCAAAAATTAATCACAAATAGATACAAGATATCACAAGTGAAAAAAAATTGGTTCAGACACATTTTGTTTGCTAAGCCAAAACACAGCTTTGATAGTTTAAAAAAAATCAATATTGCTAATAATTACTAAAACAAAGGCCATAGATGCCAAATTCATGACATTTTTGCTCAATATTTATCACTTTATTTGTGACTATTCAAAAAGTACAAGTGGCCAGAGAAGATATAGTATAGTTAGCAATCTCTTGGACTTTGGTAAGGCTTAAACCAGAATGGTTTAAGCTCCTTTTCTGGCTGAACAGTGAGTCCAACAATAGAATAGAGCATCAAACATGTTAGAACCTTATCTCTATCAAGTGTTGCAGTTCTGCCTTTAACTTAACGTGTCAGAAGTCTAATGCATGATGAAGCATGAATGACTAATAGCTTGATTCATTCAATGTGGAGGAGGCCAGCCTGTCTAACAATGGGGACAAATTATTGGTTACATTTCTGATGTACAATATTAATCATTGTTAAAAATGAATGGATTAATTGAGGTTATTGAATGTGACTTTGTTAAGTAAAGTTTATATGTGATTAATTTCCCTTGATTTTAGTTTAATTTTTTAGGAGGATACGAGGAGTGGTAATGAGGGAATGTGATTGGTGCAGTCTACGTAGATATTAGGAGAGTTTTCAACAAGACTCCACAATGCAAGTTATTCAACAAAGCTGAAAGACATGGAATCTTAGGGAATATGTCAAGAAGGGCATTTTAAGTTCATGGACTTTTTTAATTTTCTCGCAAAAGTGTTTCTCTTCAGAGTTATGTAATCATTCTAGAGTCTCTCCACTTTCAGAGATTCGACCTGAAACCTCACCAATTCCTCCCACCTCCAAAAGTGTTACATGACCCAATGAGTTCCTCCACCAGATTGTTTGTTGCTCTTTTAATAATGCTATCTTCAGTGTTATTTTTTTCATAATGTCTTCTTTTTGTCTCAGCTGAAGATTTCTTGTGATAGTTAAGACAAAGTTAACAATGACTCTGTGGCAACAGCGTCCAACATATAACCATAAGGGAAATGACCTGAATTGATTGAGATAGATTCAGGTTGCTCAGCTGAATAAGAATTGGGCTCTGTTAAGAAAATGAAAAGATATTAATTTAAAAGCATTGAATTGTTCAGCCTAAATAAATAATTTAATGCAACCAGCTGGACATTATCAACATCATGAAATTAAATCTTCTGAAATAGTCTAGCATCCAGAAGCAGCAGATTTAATAGTTTTATTTAATATACCAGGAAATGATCATGACTGGTTGAAAATTATGGGTGTTGTCTGCATTTAGATGCAGATACATAGTGTATGTTCATGTTAGTCAATGTTTTCCACATTATCCATTTACCATGTATGTACCTAAATAGCTGATACTCCACAACAGCCATTACTGTGGTAGTTCATATCAATGTTAAGGTATTGCAACATGTGACACATATGGTTAAATTTCATAATCTGAGGATATGATCCTGAGGAATAGCAATTAACTGCAGCAGATATGGTGCTGGAGTACCATGATAAGGTATGCCAAAGAGGCAGAAGATCAAACAAGAATGGAGTAATTACCTTACTGGAAGTACAGGCAGCAAAAAAATTGTTAAGTAAGTGCTGGGCTGGAATAGAGAGTAAGGAGAATGTTGGAAGGCTCTTGTCCTTCTTTAGGAGATCTGGCAACCATTTCCTGTGAATCATCCAACTCTCCAGCTGATACACAAATAATTAACCAACTAATTAATATTCATAACTGGGTTGAAACTGAGGGGCCATTTAAGTGATAGGCAGAGTGTGGAGTTTATTCCAAACACAGTACAAGATAATGGAGTAGGAAACATTTTAGGCTGCTGTGTCTTATAGCTGTCTGCTTGCTGTCCACAGGTGTTCCAGTGGTGTTAAAGAAGTTCCAGTCTGGAGGGCAAATGTTGTACTTTTTGGCACTGAACCAGGGCAGCAATGTAAATAGGCAATATACTTCTACAAAACCAATTTTTCCATAGTGCAAACCACCGCCATTTTGGTGTTGCATTGTAAACACTCATGAGGAAAAATGAATCAAACCATGAAAAATGTTGCTGATTATCTGATTAGTAACTCATGGTGTAGGTAATGATAGTATAAATTAATGCAGGAAAATGCTTCCTCCTCCAGAAATTTGCACCTACATTTTAATGTTATCACACTAATTTGTGCCACCTTCATTGGAAAGGGAATGAAATGTAGAAGGATATCTCCATGGGGACCCCAAGGCTATTTTAAAGAATTATCAATAAGAAAAATCATCAACAAAATCCAGCTACAGCTATGATTAATAGTAAATGTGTATTGAAATACTAAGGTGGCATTCTGCATACTAAAAGAAGTCTTACAGCACAACTACCATATGTCAAGTTCATTGTTTGCTTCCAGCCTTTTCCAAACAGTGAATTAAGATGAAAATACAAAATATAAATTTTCAATGAACCAGCCATTTAAGAATGAAAGTGAATCACCGGATGCTGTTCAACTTGTCTTTCGAATAACGTCACAACTATATTAATTAATTAGGACATAAACAGCTTCTAAGTAAATTGCTTCCCCTTGAAGTGACTTTGCCACATTTGGAAATTTCTGTATTGATTGATACTGATTCCTCCATAAAAAAAAATTGCTTAAGTTTGGTAATCAAGGTATTTCTTGAATAGAATAGCCAAAAGTCCCATGAGATAAATCCCTCTTCAACTTGATTATTTACAGAGAATGAACCAAGTCTGAATGTTAATTCAATTGGCTATTAGGCTGTTTCTGATTTGGATTCGGTGCATATTTCAGAAAGTGAAGAATTATGTCAAAGCAAGTTTGCAAGAGAAAAACGTGCCTCTTGTATTTAAGTTTACTACCAAATTATAATTCATTGTCAAAATCTAAGGAGATCATTAAGACACTGAAAAGTTCAAAGTAAATTTATTACCAAAGTATGTTTATGTCACCACATACTACCCGAGATTCATTTTCTTGTGGACATTCCCGGTTGAAAACAATAAGTAGAATAGAATCAGTGCAAAGCTACATACAGTCAAAAACTGACTAAGAACCAACATGCAGAAGAAGACAAACTGTGCAGATGCAAAAAATAATTATAATACATTTTAAATAAGTAATACAGAGAAGGTGAGTTGTGGAGACATTGAAAGTGAGTGCATAAGCTGTGATATCAGTTCAGTTTTGAGGTGGTTCAGTAGTCTAACGGCTGAAGGATAATGACTGTTCCTGAACCTGTTGGTGTGGGACCGAAGCCTTTTGTACCTCCTCGACGATAGCAGCAGCGAGAATACAGCATGGCCCAGATGGTGGGGGTTCTTTATAATGGATGCTCACCTAGATTTAGAGTAATTATTCATTATCTTTGCATATTAATATATTACATCTCATACACTATTACTTTTAAAAGATAGTATCAGCAAGTAATAGATTGTTAAGTATGGAACACATTGCTTTTACTGTGTTTAGTTTGTAACCACAATCAATAACAAAGTTAAGCAGTGCGCCTGCTTCTCAGTCAATGGAACAGTTTCATATTCAAAGGACATTTAGTTGCAACAACTGCTTAGAGACTCAACATATAAATAATAAGAATACTGTCTTGTAAACAAATCGCTGCCTTGTTTAGATATATAGTGTATACTGGCTCTGCGTCAATACTGCCAAAACGTTACTTCAGAAATATTTTTTAAAAAGTTATCTAGTGCTTTAGATTTATATCAAAGAACAAAAATGATTGTCACAGGAATCAATTAGTTTTAAAAAGACCTCATTGATTGAACATGACAATATCTTGTAAAATATGTACATATGAGCTCAGAAATAAATAGTTAAATAAGCAGAATTAAATCACTCCATAAGTTGCTACCCTTGGGCATTTCCTTGTAGACATTTGGTTCCAAAGAAAATAACTACTACCTAATTTAAAAAATCAAAAACTTTGGGGAAATATCTATAAATATACAACTAGCAGCTGCCAACCCAAGCACTGAACTTTCACCTACTTTACATATTAATGAATACTCTAAAGCACACCAGTATAAATTCCTTGCATTACTTTTGTGTTTTAAGCAGAGAAATTAAGGAATAGGAAGTATTTTCCTTCAGACATATTTAATATAATGTTAAAACATTCTGAAATTGCATATAAAAGCATTTTATAAAAAAACTAAGGAGCAAAGATATAAAATAAATAAAATGACACATTTTAAATTTTAGGTTAATGAAGCTTGATGACTATTCAAAATTGATGCACACAAAACTCCACTATTTTTGCAACTTTATATAGTAATTTTGATGAAGGCTCTGAGTGTGAAGTTGTTAAGTTTACTGATAACACAGACAGTATATAGAAAAATATCTTGCAAAGAGGGCATAAGGACACCACAAAGATATAGAGAGAATAAGGGAGTGGGCAAAGCTCTGGAAAATGGAGCATAATGTGAAATTGACAATTTTGGTTTGAAAAATGAAAAGAAATATATAAATGGTGAGAAGATGTTGGGTTTTGAGATACAAAGAGATTTGTATGTCTGAGTGCATGATTTGCAAAGGTTAATAAGAACTAACAACAAATAATTAAGAAAGCTATAATATTGCTGCAGGTAATGAATACAAAAGTTGGGAGGTAATGATTCAGTTTTATTTGGTACTGATGAGACTGCATTCAGAGTAGCATGTAGACAACTGGCCTCCTCATTTAATAAAGGACATTAATGCACTGGAAACAATTCAGAAATGGTTCACTAGAATGCTATCAGGAATGATCTGTTGTCTTAATAGGAAAGAATGGACATGCTGGGCTAGAATCTAGAAGAGAAAGAGGAGATATAACGGATTTGACAGGACAGAATGTTTTTGTCTTGTGGGAAAAATATAAGACAAGGGGTCAAAGTTTAAAAATAAGGAGTTGCCCATTTAAGCTTCAGACAGGAAGATTGTGCCTGTAATGTAGGTTGCCAAACATATTGGAAAGTCACGATTTCATGAAAGGCCCCGTTAAAAAACAAGCTGTTTTTATTTCTTTTGGTTGATACTTGTGGCTTAAATCCACAAAGGCCTACTTACTTGTTAAGCCAACTGGGACAGCTAAATTAACTTTATTGAAACAAAATATAAATCATCTAATGTTTTAAAAACTGTGATCAAAGGTCTGGATTTGTTTCTTTAAAAACCTTATATTTTTAATGGCAAAATAACTGGATGCAGCTGGAGGGAATGTAAGAAGGCAAGCCTTGTCATAAGTTTGACTTAACCCACATGGGGATTTAATTTTCTTCTCTTGCTATTTTTAGTACATTGATTAATGTATTTGCATTACATTGCAATATGGGCTACTTAGTAGTTGCTACCTAATGATGTTAACTGCTAACTCTAGCATTGCCTCAGAGCCGGCACGAAGCTGACTTTAAAACTTTAACCAGTACTCTAAAATACTTCAAAGAGAAAATTAAACCTCGAGTTAGATAGCAAGATTGATACTTTGATGAAGCTGAAATGTCTTGAATCAAGTTAACAATTTACTCATACACAGGTGTTCTAAATAATAAGGCTGTAACTTCTAGATCGGGTAAAAGCAACTCATAGGAAATGCACACCATAACAGGGATATACAGCAGCATGCAGAAGTTTGGGCACCCTTGGTCAAAAATTCTGTTACTGTGAATAGTTAAGTGAGTAGAAGGTGAACCGATCTCCAAAAGTCATAAAGTTAAAGATGAAACATTCTTTACAACACTTTAAGCAAGATTAGTGTATTATTTTTGTTTTGTACAATTTTACAGTAAAAAAGGGAAGGAGCACCATGCAAATGTTTGGGCACCCCAAGAGATTTGCGTTGTCAGATAACTTTTACCAAATTCTCAGACCTTAATTAGCTTGGTAGGGCAATGGCTTTTTCACAGTCATCATTAGGAAAGGCCAGATGATGCAAATTTCAAAGCTTTATAAATACCCTGACTCCTCAAACCTTTTCCCAACAATCAGCAGCCATGGGCTCCTCTAAGCAGCTGCCTAGCTCTCTAAAAAATAAAATAAATGATGTCCACAAAGCAGGAGAAGGCTATAAGAAGATAGCAAAGCATTTTCAGGTAGCTGTTTCCTCAGTTCATAATGTAATTAAGAAATAGCAGTTAGCAAGAACAGTGGAGGTCAAGTTGAGGTCTGGAAGACCAAGAAAACTTTCCGAGAGAACTGCTCGTAGGATTGCTGGAAAGGCAAATCAAAACCCCCATTTCACTGCAAAAGACCTTCAGGAAGATTTAGCAGACTCTAGAGTGGTGGTGCACTGTTCTACTGTGCAGTGACACTGGCACAAATATGACCTTCATGGAAGAGTCATCAGAAGAAAACCTTTCCTGCATCCTCATCACAAAATTCAGCATCAGAAGTCTGCAAAGGAACATATAAACAAGCCTGATGGATTTTGGAAACAAATTCCTGTGGACTGATGAAGTTAAAATAGAATTTTTTGATCACAATGAACAAAGGTATGTTTGGAGAAAGAAAGGAGCAGAATTTCATGAAAAGAACACCTTTTCAACTGTTAAGCACGAGGGTAGATCAATTATGCTTTGGGCTTATGTTTCAGCCAGTGGCACAGGGAACATTTCACTGGTAGAGGGAAGAATGAATTCAATTAAATACCAGCAAATTCTGGAAGCAAACATCACACTGTCTGTAAAAAAGCTGACGATGAAAAGAGGATGGCTTCTGAGACAGGATAATGATCCTAAACATACCTCAAAATCCACAATGGACTACCCCAAGAGGTGCAAGCTGAAGGTTTAGCCATGGCCCTCAGCCCCTGTGGTGAACTACATATACCTGCCTGGACACGCACCGCCCGCCCCCCTCCCCCCCGCTGACTGCTCCTGTGGCTCCTCCCACGGACCGCGGTATAAAGGCGATTGGAGACACCGATCCGGCCTCAGTCTCCAGGATGCAGTGTGGTGGTCAATTGCTGCTTGTTCTTTCTTCCAGCCAATAAGAGCCTATATCTCGC
The DNA here is from genome assembly GCF_030144855.1 of Hypanus sabinus. Lineage (NCBI taxonomy): Eukaryota > Metazoa > Chordata > Chondrichthyes > Myliobatiformes > Dasyatidae > Hypanus > Hypanus sabinus. The sequence goes on from NC_082724.1 coordinate 35,955,289, forward strand.
CTCACGTCTCCGAGAGTTATTGATGGTGCATCAATTTTATTGGCTGGAAGTTTTAAAACATGGAAAGCATTTTACGTCCAGAAAAATTAGACCTTGATCCTCAAGACTCAGAAGCAGCTCTTGCCTTTGAACTCTGGCTTGCATGCTTCCAATCATACTTGGAACAGATTCCAGTGACTGAGCCTGCCACCATGTACAAAATATTACTATCTAGAGTAAGTCCGAAAGTATTCTCCCTTGAAGACATCAAGACGATGACCAGGGACTGCCAAATCTGCGCTGTGCAAACCACACTTCTACCGTCCTGAAAAGGCACAACTTATTAAGGCCACCGGCCCCTTTGTGCGACTGAGTGTTGACTTTAAGGGCCCCCTTCCCTCCACCGACCGCGTTGTCTACTTTCTCAATATTATCAATGAGTACTCACTGTTCCCCTTTGCCATCCCCTGCCCCGACACCACTGCCACATCCGTCATAAAAGCCCTGCGCCAGCTCTTCACTCTGTTCGGATATCCCTGCTATATCCACAGTGATAGAGGGTCCTCCTTTATGAGTGACGAGCTGCGCCAGTACCTGCTGGCTAGGGTCATTGCTACTAGTAGGACCACGAGCTATAATCCCCAGGGAAATGTACAGGTGGAGAGGGAGAATGCCACAGTGCGGAAGGCCACACTTTTAGCCCTTAAGTCAAAAGGGTTGCCAGTCTCTCGATGGCAGGAGGTCCTCCCCGAGGCACTCCACTCTATCCGCTCCCTGTTATGTACGTCCACCAATGCCACCCCTCACGAGCGCCCATTTTCTTTTCCCAGGAAGTCTGCCACTGGGACCACCCTACCAGGTTGGCTGACATCCCCAGGGCCAGTGCTTCTCTGGAAACATATGAGGATCAATAAATGCTCCCCGCTGGTCGAGAGGGTTCACCTTCTACATGCGAACCCCCAGTATGCCTACGTGGTCTTACCTGATGGGCGGGAGGACACAGTCTCCATCCGTGACCTGGCGCCCGCAGGAGCAGCAGACCACTACCCCGAACACTCCACGGTAACTATGAACCCGGTACCCGAGGTGACACCGCGCACACCGAGCTCGACACAGACTCCTCATGACACTCATATACCGGGCATCTCGCACACACATATACCAGGCGCCTCGCACACACATGAGGGATCACTGACGCCTAGTGGGCTGACACCTCCAGTTAGGCCAGAACCAGCACAACCACCGTCTCCGGTGCAATCACCACCATCACCTGTGCAATCACACTACGTAGATCGCAGCGACAGATTTGACCACCTGATAGACTTAACCTGTAAATATACTTGTAAGAAACTTTGCCCCGTGGGGACTCTCTTTTAAAACAAAGTGGGGGTGGGTGAATGTGGTGGAAATACATATACCGGTCTGGACATGCCCCCCCTGCTGACTGCTCCTGTGGATCCTCCCACGGACCCCGGTATAAAGGCGATTGGAGACACAGCCCCGGCCTCAGTCTCCAGGATGTAGTGTGGTGGTCAATTGTTGCTTGTTCTTTCTTCCAGCCAATAAGAGCCTATATCTCGCTTCACATCTCCAAGAGTTATTGATGGTGCATCAGCCCCCAGCCTAAACATCATTGAATATCTGTGGATAGACCTCAAGAGAACAGTGCATGCAAGATGTCCCAAGAATCTCACAGAACTAGAAGCCTTTTGCAAGGAAGAATGGACGAAAATCTGCCAAACAAGAATTGAAATACTCTTAGCTAGCTACAGAAAGTATTAACAAGCTGTGATACTTGCCAAAGGGGGTGTTACTAAGTACTGACCACGCAGGGTGCCCAAACTTTTGCTTCGGGCCCTTTTTTGTTATTTTGAAAATGTAAAAGATGGAAATAAAAAAAGTAATCTTGCTTAAAATATTAAAGAAATGTGTCATCTTTAACTTTATGCCTTTTGGAAATCAGGTCATCTTTTACTAGCTTAGCTATTCACAGTAACAGAAATTTTGACCAGGGGTGCCCAAACTTTTGCATGTCACTGTATCATAGTTCTTAGTGCACTAAATCATTGAGTTAAAATCAGAGTTTCAACTTGTACTTTTACCTAACATTTACAATAATGATTTTAATCCTTAAGTATTCCAAACTTGAATACTTAAGCATTCAAAATTTCTGTTACTGTTAATATTGGATTCTGTTAAGTTAATTGACTGGATTGAAATAATTATTTTCTGTGCAGAGCCTGAGCAATGATTATTCCCCAGCAAGAAACAATGGGAAAAGTGAGCGCTGATCTACAAACGTAGTTTGCCATTTGCTCCCTGTCTATTCTGTACTTGCTGCAAATGTCCAATCATCCTTGCTACCATTCAACAAAACAGAACGATCCACTAAGTGGAAAGAATATGCTTAGTCCGCTTTTACATAAATTATAAATTATAAACACTGAGATTGTGTAAAAGTTAAAGGAAAAACCCTTTAGAATTATGATCAGTGAATTGACTCAAATGAGCGAGGCTACACCATATATGCTAACCATCCTCCACGTAAAGTTCGTAAAGTTAAGGGACTGGATGTGATTCTTCTCCTCAGAATATTGGAGCTTTGTCCTTGGGCTCAGTGTCCTTGGACATCTCTGTTATAATGCTACATTGTAGAAATCAAGAACAAGATGACCCACAAATTCTCCAACTAGTCAGTCAAAATAAAAACAACTGCAGGTAGTCACACAGACTAACAAAAGATGACAGGTAAACTTCTTCAGGTTTTATTTCTGGGATTACTGTTGGTTAACATTTATAATGATAGACTCAGAAAATGAATGTACAAATTCAAAATTCAAATATGGCACCAAATTGGGAAATATGGTTAAAACTGAAAATCAAAACAACTGCAGATGGCAGAAATCTGAAATAAATTCATTTATTAGAAATACTCAACAAGGTAGGCTATATCTGCAAAAAGAAAGAGCAAAAATAAAGTAGTTTTATTTGAGATTGTGGGAGTTTATAAGGGAAGGATAATCAGAATTTGACTGATTGTGTAAATGATAAAATAATTTGAATATCTATAAGTTGGTAGACATGCATTTTACCATGCATGTATGTGTATCCTTCCAGTTTATAGGTAATGCATAGAAACAATGGAGAAGATGAAAAGGAGGTGAGCAAGGATGTTACAAGAAGTGGGAGACTTATGTAAGAAAATACAGAACAGACTGGATTTCCTTTCTCTGGAAAGTTAATGTTGGGGTCGGTCCTGAAGAAGGAATTGAAACTATATTTTAGTTTTGATTTAGAGAATTGTTTCAGAAGACCAAGGAACTGATTGTTGGCTTCAGGAAGAGGAAACCAGAGGTCCGTGAGCCTGTCCTCATCAGGGGATCACAGGTAGAGGGGGATCAGCAACATTAACTTCCTCAGTTATCATCTCAGAGGATCTATCCTGGGACTAGCATGTAAGAGCAATTACGAAGGAAGCATGGCAGCACCTCAACTTCCTTATCAGTTTGCAAAGATTTGACATGAGATCTAAGACTTTGACAAACTTCTATAGATGTGTAGAGGAGAGTATATTTACTGGTTGCATCACAGCCTGGTATGGAAACAACAATGCCTTTGAATGGAAAGGTAGAGGATATCTCCCAGTCCACTACTGGGCCAAGACCTCCCCACCATTGAGTACATCTACATGGATTGTTGTCGCAGGAAAGGAGCATCCATTATCAGGGACTCCTGCCACCCAGGCCACGCTGTTTTCTTGCTTCTGCCATCAGGAAGAAAGTACAGGAGCCTCTGGACTCACACCACCATGTTCAGAAACTGTGACTCCCCTCAACCATCAGGCTCTTAAAACAAAGGAGATAACTTCACTCAACTTCATTTGCCCCATCACAGAACTGTACCCATAACCCATGGACTCACTTTTAAAGATCCTTATCTCATGTTCTTAATATTTACAGCTTTTTTATTTAATATTATCATTATTTCTTCTTTTTCCATTTGAATTTGCACAGTTTGTTTTCTTTTGCAAGCTCATTGCCCACCGTGTTGGGTGTGGTCTTACACTGATTCATTCTACTATGGTTAACGGATTTACTTTGTATGCCTGCAAGAAAATAAATCTCAAGGTTGTATATGGTGACATTTACAGCATGTACTCTGATAATAACTTTACTTTGAACTTTAATTTTTATGTTGGAGAACTGAACTGGAGGATGCAAATTTAAGGAAATTACTGAATAGTCCAACAGGAAATGCACAAGATATTTCATTATGCAAAATGTGGTTAGTGTAGAACTCACTACTGTAGTTCATATAAATTTCTAAGGTAGGTAGGTTAGGTAAACATATAGGGATAAATATTAATGTTAGTTGCAGGAGCAGTGGCATTTGGTATAGACCAGTATACTGGCTTGCACCCAGTTGATCACTGCAGCACAGAAGCAGGCCCTTTGGCCCATCTAGTCCATGTGGAAACATTAATTTGCCTAGTCCCATGGATCTACATCCAGACCATAGCCCTCCACACCCCTCCTATTACGGCATCTATCCAAGTTTATCTTAAATGTTGAAATTGAACCCGCATTCACCACTTGCCTTAGCAGATTTTTCAACACGCTTACCACCTTCTGAGTGAAGAAGATCCCTGTCATGTTGCTCTTAAACATTTCACCTTTCGCCCTTAACCCATGAGCTCTAGATGTAGTCTCATCCAAACTCAGCACAAATAGCCTGCTTTCATTTACCCTATCTATACCTCTCATAATTTTGTATACCTTTATCGAATCTCCCCTCAATCCTCTACATTCTAGGGAATAAAATCCTAACCTATTAAGCCTTTTCCTATAAAAGATGTCCTCAAGTCCCAGCAACATCCTTGTAAATTTTCTCTGCACTCTTTCAATCCTTATTGACTTCTAGGTAGGAGGCCTAAGCTGCATACGATACTCCAAATTCTGCCTCACCAATGTCTTATACAATTTCAACATAACATCCCAACTCCTGTACTCAATACATTGATTTATGAAAGACAGTGTGCCAAAAGCTTTCTTTATGACTCTATATACGTTATGCCACAATCAAGGAATGATGGAACTGTATTCCCAGTTCTCTCTGTTCTACCACATTCCTCAGTGCCCGACTGAGTAAGATCTACCCTGGTTGGACCTCTCAAAGTGCAACATCTCATGCCTGTCTGCATTAAATTCCATCTGCCCTTTTTCAGCCTCTTATTCTAGATAGTCCAGATGCCACTGCAAAGCTTTGATAGCGTTTCTTGTTGTCCACAACACCCCAGTCTTGGTGCCCTCCCCATATTTTCTGATCCAGGTTACCACATTGTCACTCAGATCATTGATAAAAATGACAAGCAACAATGGTCCCAGCACCGATCTTTGTGGCACACCATGAGTCAAAGTCCTGCAGTCAGAGAGGCAATCATCTACTACCACTCTCTGTCTCCTCTTGCAAAGCCGATGTCTAATCCAATTTCCCAACTCATCTTGAAATGCCAAGCAACTGAAACTTCTTGACCAACCTCCATCCAGGACCTCCTCAAAGGCCTTGCTGAAGTCCATTAGGCAAAATTCACTGTCTTACCTTCATCAATTTTCCTGGTAACTTCCTTTAAAAAGTCTATAAGACTGATTACACACTTTCCCAATCCACACTTCCCAGATCCTTTCTGATACCATCAAGATCAACCTATCTCCAATTTAGAATTTCAACCCTAGGACCAGAACTGTCCTTTTCCATAATTACCTTGAAACTAATGTCATTATGATTCTAAAGTGGTCCCCTGTACAAACTTCTGTCACCTGTCCTGCCTCATGATCAAATAGGAAATCTAGTAGGGAATTCTAAAATATGTATTGATTAAGGTCACTTCCCTGAACACATTTGACACATTTGACTGTTTCTTGCAACAGTCTGTGATCTCTTTGCTCTTCTAAATCCCATGGACTGTTGGGAGGTGTATAAAATAATCACATTAACATAGTCATAACTTTCTTATTCCTCAGTTCTACCCATCAAGTCTCACTGGACAAATAATCCAGTCTGTCTTGTCTGAGCACTGCTGTGACATTTTCCCTGTCTAGTAAAGGCACCCCTCCCTCTCTATCATGTCTAATACCACAGGACCCTGGAATGTTGAGCTGCCAGTTCTGCCCATCCTGCAATCGAGTCTCACTAATGGCTATGATGTCATAATTCAATATGCTGAACTATGCCCTAACCTCATCCAGCTTTCCTACAATACTCCTTGCACTGAAATGCAATATATGCAGCTCAGAACATTAGTCCCACCGTGCTCAACCTTTTGATTCCTGACTTTATATGTAGGCTTAACAACTCCTTTCTCCCCAACCACTCTTCTATCTGTAATGGTGCTCTAGTTCCAATCCTACTGAAACTCTAGTTTAAACCCCATCCCCTGCTCCTGTGCAGGATAAATATCAGGACCAGGGCTTGTATCTGATGAGGTCCTGGCAGAACCAATTAACTACATAAGGAAACTGGTCCAATAATTATCAGGACAGAAATAACCACATTTCACCTGCCTTGATGAACATGGGAGCATCCTCAGTATAAACTCAGAGTTAGAACTCAGACAACAATGTAAATCTAGAAATTTGGTAGGGCCTTTGGTGATTTAACTAATCTCCTCAAAATCCTGTTGCTGTACAATGTCTTGTGTATGTGACTCAAAATGGCTTCTTTGGTTTGTTAAGAGTAGGAATGCTTCTTTGTCTGATAAGTGTTTCTCTCGCAGTTGTTTAGCTTGAGACTTGCTAATATGGGGATTGTATTAATTTGTTAACCAATGGGGAATGTTATTTTGTCTTGTGAGGCTGGGAACTTGGGGGGGGGGGGTTTCACGGGTTTTCGAGAGAGTCGGGAAGAAGACGCCGAGGAAGGTGGACGTGCGCTGCACTGCTTGGTTGACCACCGGGGGTGGTCCCGGGTGCAAAGACGTGGAGGTCAGAGGCAAGCGACGAGGGGTCGAGTGGTACGATGGTTGAGCTCCAATGATGTGCACTAAACTGACTGAACTTTGATAAGTTAGCACCTTTTGCTTTTTCTTTTCTTTCATATATATTGTATTGCCTAGTACTCTTTTAGTTTTAGTAAACTCTTTAAAGTGTATTCCGTAACGGTATCTGATGTGAGTTTGATACTGTGTGCGGGCGTGAGGCATAAACTCGATTCTCACAGCACCTGCATGTACGGGAGGTGGGATTGGTATGTGGCTGGATCTCCTTTTCCCCTAGACATATACCAGCCTGTTGGTTAATTGTTACACTGGCATGTCTTCTTCATGATTGCATCAATATATTGAGCCCAGGATAGATCCTCTGAGATGTTAAGGTGAAGGAATTTGAGGCTGCTCACCCTTTCCACTCCTGACCCTTCAATGAGGACAATTCAAACGTGTCTCTGACTTTTGTGTAATTATACCTTGCAGCTGGCACAAGACATATGTTTGGAAGGAATTATGCAGGGGTTACTTGGTGAAGAAAAATCAAGAAGACTATATTATCTTATCAATGGTTAACCAGCAGCTTGTTGATCAGTACCAATCAAAATAAAACTATTAACAGACCCTCATTTGGAAATAGTCCTCCATCATTAACTTTAGACTTTACTTACAATCCGCACAACCCAGCATATTGTGACAAACACTCATCTGTCTGTATTTTGCCGCCATTTTTATACACCTTTCCTGCCACTAATATTGAATATCTTATTATGAGCTGTTTGATGAATCAATACTGTTACATTATGTATTGTAATACAGTGCTAGAATGTAGAATAATTGCACTTTGACTACTGCTTACTCTTCTATACTTAATCTGCCATTTCAATGAGGTCTTTCACCAATACCCCTGCTGGGCTTGCAGAGGTATGTTGATATATAGCTGCAAGTACATTTTAATCCCTTATGGCTTGGGGGTTTGAAATGTTTGACTGGAGGCTGATACATCACAGCTGGTGACTGGACAGTCAGGTCCAGGGCTCCTATGCACCATACAAAAGTGCAATGGCTAATTTACTGAGCTATATCCGGAGGCTTGGAACATTGATCAAGATATATGAGTTCAAATCTTACCACTACTACGTCGACTCAGGCCTAGGGGGGCCGGCGTCGGGCAAAATCTGTTACCATGGTAACAGATGAAAATAATTTCAATTAAATAAAGCCGAATATAAAAAGCTACCCAGGCAGAAATAATCTAATAGATTTAAAATACTGTTTGGTTTACTAATGTTCTTCAGAGTCTAATATTTAGGGGGAAAATGGGCATCGTTACCCAGTTTGGTCTGTGTGTTGCTCCACTCCCATTAATGCTGTTGACCCCTGCCTTCTGAGTTTGGGGAAAACCAGGGATTGGCAATAAATTCAGGCATTACCAATAACTGCAACAACATCCCAGAATAAATGAAAGAAAATCCGTTTGCACTGGCACTGACCGAGTGTGTGGAAAATGTTAATGTTTTGAACATTCTGACTGGTTGCATCACTGTGCAAAATGGAGGCTGAAATGCACAGGATCAAAAGAGGCAACAGAGGGTTATAGACTCACCCAGTTCCATCACAGGTACCAGCCTCCCCAGCATTGAGGACATCTTCAAAAAGGCAGCACCATCATTAAGGACCATCATCATGCCCTCTTCTCATTATTACCATCAGTGAGGAGGTATAGAGACACAGGAGTGTGAAGAAGCACACTCAAAAACACACTCAGTATTTTAGGAACAGCTTCCCCTCTACAATCAGACTTCTGAACAGTCCACAAACCCAATAACACTACTTGTTATTCTTCATTTGTTTTTCTGCTCATTTAAAAATTGTAACTTACTGTAATTTGTTGCTCTGTGGCAGTAGTACTGTACTACTGTCACTGAACAAAAAATTTCACAACATATATCAGTGATAATAAACCTGATAAGGCTGAGGGAAATTATGTCTACATTATATTCCGCAATATTATGAACACAAAATGTCATAGAGCTGCAACAGATTTAAGCTATTGTTCCAAACCGATATATAAAGGTTCTGTCTACAGTAGCCAACCTTCAATGGACTGCAGACTGAGAATAACATTGACTGGACTACATGGTTTAACTACATAATGCCTCATAGGCCTGATTTTATTCTCACAAATCAATGAATCTGTTGTAAAAAAAAAGATCACTCCCTACTTGTACATAGTTCTTTCCTTTTGCTTGTTTTTTCTTTCCACTCTTTTCTATAAGTGTATACTTCAGATAAATACTTTGTGGAGATTTGTGATACATATGATTATATGATGTATATGTACAATGTCTGAAATACATCTTATGGAAATGTTTGTTTGATGAAATTCAATAAAAAAATAAATTACAAAAAAAAGAAAAACAAAGAACAAGTGTTTATTGAGGAGGATTCCCCCTCCCAATGTCTCTTCTGTATTTTCCAACAGAGGAGGAGAGTCCACAGTAGAGAGAAGGGTTGCCACCTGACATTCCCAACAGTATCAGTAGATCCCAACAGAAAATAAATGAAAAATAAAGAAGGAAGGCAACCTACAAAATGTATTCTGGGCATTGGGTCCTGATTCAAAGGAACAAAGCTTCAAGCTGCTGGTGATTGACTTTGCTCAAGCTATAACTACTAGTAAACTTCCCAAAGCTGCACAAATGAGCTGGCCTGAAAATTAGAGCTGGGTTCATTTGCAAAAACAAATGTAGCAATACAAGAGCCACTCTGTATAAGTGATCACTTGTATTTATATAACACCTTTAACAGAGCAAGGTGCTGCTTAGGAGTAGTGTTAACCAGAAATAGTAGGGAAAGTGTGTAGAAGTTTGGTCAGTGAGATATATTTTTTAAAGATGAAAAAACTGGAGCTGGAGAGATTTAAGAAAATCTGAAGCTTGAGCCTCAAGAAATAAAGCATTGTAACCAAGGATAAACATCAGGAAAACAAGAATGATAGGGCAGAGCTTTTGGAAGTTTGTCAAGCTAGAGAGGATTATATGGATACAAAGCTGAGAGGTGAAGAAGAGTTTCAAAACTAAGAAAGCAATTTTAAAAGCAAGAAGTTGTTATTCAGCGACCAATTTAGTTCAGCAAGCCTAAAGATGATGAATGACATCACCTGGGTAAGTTAGGATATAGGCAGCAGCATATCCTCATGTTAATAAATGCACAGTAAGATAGTCCAGAGGTAAGAGAGACATGGGCCAAGGCTTTATCAATAAATTAGCTCAGACCTGTGGAGATAGACAATATTGTATAGATCAAAATGGTGGTGGGGGGTATAGGGTCAGAATCTTGTGGCTAATAGGATTTGAAGTTGCAGGTAGTCTGACTTAACCTTAGCCATAACGAGGGCTAAAAGCAGTGTGTATGGCTGAATCAAAAGCACTGGGTTTGACCTTCACAAATTGTGACTGAAGTAGATCAAACATAATAGGGATACATTTGTGAGGAAACAGTGCAGCCAAGGACTTTGCTAAGAAAGAGGAGATTTAAAGTGGACTTTGCAAGGATTGGTGAAAGATGTTTCTTGGGGCTGGGTGGTGATGTAGTGGCATCAGCACTGGACTCCGAGGCAGATTGTCCTTAGTTTGATTCTGGCCAGGTCCCAACCTGGGCAGCACAGCATGTACGTGGAAGAAAGGGCCGACAACCTACTTCCGTATCTTGCCACAAAAACCATATGGACAACTACACTATCCACAGGGTTGCCATGAGTTGATGAGAACTCGATGGCACTCAACAACAACAACATACAATGTAACACTGATTTGGAGATGAATTGGACGATATTTCAATGTACTGTTGCAGACCCACAGATCTGGCCAAAATGGCTGGAGTATTTCATGCCATGTTGATTTTACTAATTGAATCTAAGAATTCGCCAGTACCTGGCAATCTGTAAAGTCTGCTCACCGAATTGCAATCAGATTAACCCAGGTGTCCATTTAAAATACGTGACCACAGGACATTCTGATCACTGGTCTAATGGGATAGGCTTAGAGCAAAAGACCAGAAATATGCCCCATACTCTATCTAAGCCATTAGCGCTGAAGCAGGTTACTAGTTGGAGCTACTCAATATCATCTAATTTCTGGAAGAATAAAAAGCTCATTATTCTCCCCACATACAAATGATTCCATAAAGGTATGGTGCATTTGAATTCAATTATCTAATGTGATTTTCCACTTACAAGGAATCAATTATGTCCATAAAAGCAGCAGTATTCTTGATCGGTTTGATTATGGTCCACATTATGGTTCCACTGCTTGTTGACCATTAACTAAGAACTCAATAAACCACATTCGCCATGCCAAATTAACACAGCATCGACAAGAAATAGAATCATAACTATATTTCATAAAAGGAACATGACATGTATATTACATTTAATTTATGCCTGGTGCATATGATATTATTTTCCTCTGTAAAGTGCTGCATATTTTCTGTAATGGTTAGGGATAAAATGCTGTTCTGGGAAATGAACTATTCCATGGTCCGTTAATGAGTGCACATGTTGCACAAATGAGAATTACCAATTACTTCTCCGAACCCCACCCCCATCCAAGTCGGCAGCAGTTTAAGCCAAACAGATAGATACAAGCAAACAATTACTGTCTGTGGTCCTAGTGCCCTGCTATCAAAGTTCATAATGTGTTGTGTGTTTGTGTGAGAGGCACACTAGAGATCATCGTCACCGTGGAATAAGTCCAAGAACAATGCAGGGTCAGCACCAACTGCTATATCAAACTATAGTCTTGGACTCCATCAATTAGAGAAACAATGGAACAACTTCCCAGGATAACTTGCCACCACCCTACATTTGATCCATGGCGATTTGCTCAACATGATTCCTCCCGATGGTGCTTCAAAATAAAACAGGAGTCAATTGGCATGATGGCATCGTTGCAACATTTTGCACAGTCTTTCTCACAGCAATATTGCACCTCACCTCAAAGACATTTTCAAGAATAGAGCTAATTTTCAGAACCAATGGGAAACTGTCCATTGAGAATCAAGGTCACCTGAACTTTATTGATTGAAATCTAGCATGTGAATGATGTAGTGTGCTTGTGCAGGATATGATCGATTCGCTCACCAAAACATCTGAGACGATGGGTCTTACAAAAGACCAACCTTTTCTTCTCTAACACCTTAAGTGTTTGTCAGTCTTTGTCTGTTTATGTATAATTTTTCATAAAATTGTATTTTTGTTGTATTTTTTCCTGTAAATCCCTGTGTGAAAGTGAATCTCAAGGTAGCAATGGTAACGTATATGTACTTAGATAATAAATTTACTTTGAACTTTGTTCTCTGAAAATGCATCACACTTTGGCTTTCAAAACATTCTTCAAAATGTTGTAAGAATGTAGTCTTCATACTACCAGAAAAATTGCTTATATATCAGCAATGTGTAGAATTAAAATCAGATATATTATCACCGATTTAGATGGTGTGAAATTTCTACTTACTAACACACTTTCTTTATTTCTATGACATAGTTTAAAAGAGCAAGAGAGTAGAATGATTCCAGAATAAATCAGAATATTCTATGAGATGGAACCAAATGATGTAAGTACAGGACAGGACAAACTTTAATATGCTGCAAGTCAACTTTACCAACAACTTTTAATGGCAAAGGGGATAACCCTTACCAGAAAACAATGGACAGTGCCTCTATCTAAAAAATAACATTCTATATTTTGCTCTTTGCACATTTTACCTTAGTTTATAATCACATCTGCTCGAAGGTATTAAGTATTCCATGAAGCACAGCTTAAAGCTGCTGTTAATTCAACACATCTCTATTTTACCCATAAAGATTCCAGGACAGCACATGTGGCCACAACACATGGCACAAATAAATAGCACAGCTCAACACACTTAACGGAATTCTGCGGTGTGCCCTGAGGCATCCAAGTCTCATGTATGCAACAAAACAGAATCTCATGGTGATGTCTGTTGAATGAATCTTAGTACAATGTAAGCAATCCCCAGGAAATATTTCCATTATCTGTGGCAGAAAAGTGTAGGTCAAATCACTAAGGAGTTAAAACAGGTCAGAACACCCCATGTAGTTTCCTGGGTGCCTGGAAGGTAAAATACAGTTTGAATCAATCATATGTTATGCACCTGCATTACATGAACACAGATTATAATTATATATACAAGTATGGAGGGAATTGATACATACCTAAGGGAAAACATTAGCTCAGTGATAAATCCCTGGCTATCACTGTACAGCAGCATCATGACATGCAAACTTATGTTACTGAATCTCCTCACAAGGCATGAATGTTTAATTCTTTAATGTAATTATGTGGTGGGGAGAAAAATGAAATATTTACATTGTTTGGCCATCTGTCACTGCTTGCAGCTCATGGGCATTGACTTCTTTCTAAGTTATGTTTAATAAATTAGTAAAGACATTTGCACCAAGTTCTTACATTCACAGTCTATCCAAGTTATTGACCTTGTTCAGATATCAGGCTTCAAGTTTTTTTTAACCTTTGGCTCGGATTGCTTCCTTATTTGCAGTATGATAACAAGGGGTATTTTTGACCAATAAAACTGAATTGAAGAGATGCATCAATTTTTGGTCTCTTTCAAACGCAACTAAATTCAAGTAGTTACTTGTGACAACACTTGTACATATAAAATCATTGACTTTATTTAATTCACTACTGTACTCTTGATACCCTTTTCTTCCAAAAACACTTCCAGTAATATGATAAATATTTAAGGTATATGTATTATGATGGCAAAATATACACATAATATATTCATAAATGAAAAACATGCATATAAATGTAAAAACCTGCTTGAAACAGCAATGTATGCACTTGAGATTCAGAATATTCATCGTTGTGCAACATTGCATACATTTTTAATGAGTCTGCTGACCCCCATACTCCTATTTTACGTTCATTGATGACATGAAATTGAGAAAAGGAATGTTCCAGGTGTGCACTGGGCACATGTACTGCAGAAATAACAAAAAGATGTTGGCTGATCCAAACCATTATGCATGTGATCCTTTCAAACCCTTAGGGCTGTATAATTCACATTCGTAGGAGCTAGAGCTAGCATGGGCTCCTAGATTGATTCTGCAACCTCCCCACCCCTGATTTTCTTTCTGTGCAAAACGGTTAAAATTTATACAGTGACCATTGGAAGTTTAGAAAAGTTGTTCTCCAGGTAGAGGCGACAGTTTGCCCATTCACTAAAAATGGAATCTACTCCATGTTTCATCCAAGTACCTTCTTACTGACCACTGTGTGGTAAATTTGAATGGAAAACCAGTTTTCAAACATTCTTCAGTCCTCTTAGATATATTTGATGGTTCAGAACATTGCAGAGTGCAGGATTCAGAGCCATAATCATCGAATGCCTCTCTAGATTTCTGATAGAGTGTCATTTTAGTTCTGATTCTTGGTGTAACATAAGCCTGAGAAACGTAAGTTGTCTTGCTTGTCTGATTCAACCAAAGACATGTTAGACACTTATGCTAGCAACACAAAAACTACATGTATTCTCCAGAATTTATTGAGTTTTCCACAATGAGGGATATTGCTCCAGAAACTGTGACTCTGAGCAAGTATGTTGCAAATGGTCTTCAGTGGTCAAAAAGAGACAGAGAGTCTTTGATAAAATAAAACTACCATGGTCGATGAGAACATTTTTGTTGCACTACCCATCTCCTACTGCTTGCAAAGTAGGCTAGCTACATACCTTGTGAACATTTAAATGGGCCTGGATGGCACCTGCACGCAGTGCTCCTTTGATCAACAATGTGACGAGAGTCTGTGACGAGAGTGAGTTGGGCCCAAATGCTGGGATATCTGAAGCAAAGTTCAAGACATGGTATTACACAGGATTTCAGCTCAAAGCAATCACGGGACAACATCACGAGTGGGCTTATGATTGAACACTGAACCACAGTTCCGGTGTTCTCAAATACTCAATTCTTGGTGCTTGAAACATGATTACCCATTAATAGGACTGTGCCCAACCCTCAAAGGGTCTGCATTAGCTAATCATACTCCAGGGAGTTTGAGCTTCTAAATCCTAGAAGCTGGCATGGTTTGGTGGGGTGTGTTTATGACAGACGTCTTCTGAATTGATCATATATATTTCACTTCTTTTATGTCTTTTACGATTGTTTTGAATCTTGAATATGATTCTGTAGCTGCTGGAGCCAGTGCTTTGCAGAATGGAAATCATTTGGGAGTTTCAGCGCTTTGCAGTCTCTGAGAAGATTCCAGGAGGAAGAGGCAGCATGTGGGAACCTCGTGGCAAGATGGCTGCAGG
Organism: Hypanus sabinus; assembly: GCF_030144855.1. NCBI lineage: Eukaryota > Metazoa > Chordata > Chondrichthyes > Myliobatiformes > Dasyatidae > Hypanus > Hypanus sabinus. The sequence continues at coordinate 35,970,602 of NC_082724.1, forward strand.
GCACAAGCCGATATTCAACTCCATATCACCGATTAAAGTAAGTCAAGTCAAGTCGCTATTATTGTCATTTCAACCTTAACTGCCGGTATAGTACACAGTAAAAACAAAACAATGTTCCTCCAGGACCATGGTGCTACATGAAACAGCACAAAACTACATTAGACTTCAGATGTAAACGGGACTAGATAAAGTGAACAAGACAGTGCAAGACAATACAATAATTAATAAACAAAACAATAGGCACAGTAAAGAGCAAATTACAATATAATAATAAAGCTTCCATTGTTCACCAATTAAAGCAATGAAGGAGATCAAAACATCAAGGTGAATGTGGAAGGTAAGCACCAGCCACCTGCCTTTTGATCGCTGGTGAGATTGCTCTGCTACTGGACAGGGGAGACTGCCTCTTGATCGCTGTACTACCAGAGAGGGAAGACTGTCTTTTGATTGTTGATGGGATCACCTGCTGCTGGAGAGGGACAGGCCTGCCACTGTGCCTGGAGAATGTTACCCAGGTGTTCTGGGTTTGGATATGGACTTGGACGATAGACTTCTTTCACAGTCTTAGAGTTTTTATATATATTCTGTGTTTCTTGCCTGATCTTTTTCATTTTTTTGTGTGCAGCAGAGGAGAGTTTGCGGGTCAATGTGCCTGTTCCACATTTGTTTGTTTTTTTGTGCTGGGAGGAGGAATTTGGCAGTTGATGATCGTGCTGCCTTTCTTTTCTTTCTTGGTTTCACGGCTATCTGGAGAAGAAGAATTTCAGAGTTGAATACTTTGATAATAAATGAACCTTTGACCCTTCTGAACCTTTGTAACTCCAGTATTTTTGACTAGTAAAATTAAGGCCAGTTTTCTAGCAATGTTTAACAGGAGACCAATAGCCCATATTGCACTAGAGCCTAAATAACTGACTCAGAACTTGTAGAATCCAAATATATATAGCCTGATAAGAGATTCTTTGCACTTGTCATAGACTGACACAGCATAGAAACAGAACTTTCAACCTCCTATATCCTTGCTGACCATGAAGTACTTATCTATGCTAATCTCAGTTAATGACTCTTAGCCTATAGCGTGCAATTCCTGGTGATTCAAGTGCTGGAGAGGTAGGAGGATACTCAAAGGAACTGATTCAGTCAGACAGGTAAGAGAAGCAGTTTGAGAAAGGGATTCCTAAGGCCATTCTCCACTGTAAACATCACTCTAGATACCTAATTGGTGGTATGAACTAAAGTACTTGCCCTTCCATCTAACAAGTCTTTCTACCTAACCCAAACCCAACAGGACACCTTGGTTCACTTTTTGGTCAGTTTGGGTGGTGTCATCTCAGCTCGGGTTTGGTTTGGGTTGACGTTGATTTTAACCTTTCTACCCATGCTGTAATCTAATGTGCATCCATCTAAAATAGATCTGGTTTACCAGAGAGCTTGCAAAATCAATTGCTAGACAAATCTGATCTTGATTTTCTTTTAATATTTTCTGATTATTTCCAGGTTATGTCGCTAGCAAGAGAAAAATTTTCATGTTATCTACATTATTCCTCTTTTCCATTCGTGTTATGGTACATAAACAGGACACGTATTTGGATTACAACGTATCTCAGGCCTTTCATCGAAGCTAAAGATCAATTCTTATTTACTACCATTTTTTTAATGTATCACAAGTCATTTAAAAATGACTTTAATTCCTATTTTTGCACTTCTAATATTAGTCTTTCAAACTTCATAGGAATGTGCAAGCTGTAAACAGTACAAAGCATTCAAAAAAGTACTAAACACACTCTCATTCTTTAATTTTCAGGAAATTTTAGAATCTGGGTCAATATCAGGTTTTCATCACAGGCACATGCCATGTTTTATGACAATAGTACATGCAAAACTAACAAACCTTGAAGTCATATAAATGAATAAATAGTGCAAAAGATGACTATCATTCAAATTCAGATTTGGATTCACTTATTTATCATACGTAACTCAGAACATGTCAAAATGGTTGTTGTGATGTGCCTAGTGTGGTGGTGCAGTGGGTAGCGCTTGTGGCTCCCATTTTCAGCTTCCACCGCTGGCTAGCAGTCTCGCGAAAAGAAGAGCTGAATCTGTAAGTCTCTACCTGCCAGTACATAGCTTCTCCAACAGCAGGCCTGATGTAGTGCCTCCCCACTGGCGACACACAGCTGAACTGCCTTCAGACTCAGGCTGAACTACAGAGAATGGGGAGGGGGGTCTGGCCACTGCACACTGGCATGTGGACATGCCCTGGTGCTTGTGAACTAGACCTCCGGGTATGGGTAAGTAGCCCCACTGCCTTGTGGGCAGTCTCAGGAGTTGGATTCTACAGGAGTACACCAAGACAGTAATTCTGGAGTGGAGCCTCTAAGGCGGCTGGAGGTCATTGAACATCCTTCTGGCAGCTCCTGCAGCCAAGCTGGTGTGAAACATATTGTTTCATAAGCTTGTCTTTGAACTACGTTGGTGAGGCCAAGAGGGGGATCTTGATGACTGGGCATCTCAGGATCTCCATACCTCCCTGCCCAGGCTTGTGATGATGATCACCCATTGCCCTTTGAGACATATGGAGGCCAACCAACCAACCTCAGAACGTACAGCAAAATGCATCATCTGTGTTAACAACCAGCACAACCTAAGGATGTGCTGGGGGCAGCCCACAAGTATCAACGTACATTCCAGCCCAACATACAGTAGCTTTCCCACAATGCTTGCCAGGACAACAGAATAGAACAAAATCAGGACACAAGCAACTTCCATGAATGCAAGTCATCAGACTAGTTCAGCAATCCTAATCTATTAGCAAGCTGATAGAATTACTTCACTCAAAGGGGTTGTGAATCTTTGGAATTCGACCCAACAACATTGGGAATGTTCCACCATTGAGCATTATTATGACCAAGATTAATAAAGTTTTGAAATTCAGAAAGATTCAGATTGGGATTGGGGAAGTGGAGTTGATGAAGACGATATTTTTGGATCTTGTTGATTGCAGGAATAGACCTGAAAGGCCACGTGACCTAATCTGGCTCTCATTACTTGTTATGATAAAGTTAGACAGTTGCCCCTTTAATAGGAAGCCTATATTTTGTCTCATATATTTTGTCTACGAAGTTGAATACTTATGTCATTATGAATACTTTCTTGAAAAACCTGAAATTTCAGTTCAGAAAGTTATAACAGGAGTAGTGCATTCAATCTTCAATAATGAAAATATCATTAGCGACTCTATGAAAGCACATTTCTATCAGATCAACTTACATGTCAAAACAGAATGATCAAGGGAGAGCTGTGTGTACAACATTTGATAAGGTTCTCTGCGGTGGCATCAAAAGGTCAGGGGGCGTGGGATCCAGGGAAACCTGGCTGTGTAGATACAGAACTGGCCTGCTCATAGAAGACAGAGGGTGCTTGTAGTTGGAGTGTATTCTGGCTGAAGGCTGGTAACAAGCGATGTTCTGTAGGGATCTGTTCTGGGATCCCTGCTCTTTGTGATTTTTTTTGAAAGACTTTGATGAGAAGGTGGAACGGTGGGTTAGTAAGTTTGCAGAGGACACGAAGTTTGGAGGGAACATATGTGGGAAGGTTTAGATTTAACTTAGACTAGATTAAAAGGTCAGTACAACATTGTGGGCTGAACAGCCTGTACTGTTCTATGTTCTACATATATTAATAATATACTTATTATAACCTTACAGCAAGTTCCAGTATCTTACCATTGAATGGAGTCAAGCACCTACAGTGAACTGTGTTATTCAGTACCATAGATTAAACACAGCTGTAATCAAATATGCTAATTAAAATAAAACTGGTTTCAATAATTATTAGAGTGCAGAGCTAATTTGTATGATTTAGGTTAATGTTGTTACTTTTTTCTGGAGCATTTTCAGTTCCAGTGTGGAACTGAATTTCAAAGGCAAAGTACATACTATCAGTTTGTCATGGAGAGCTGGGAAGTACTGATTGCAGCTAAATTTGTAGGCAATTTTTTCCATAAATTGCACTTCTCCACACCTTTACCACTGGTTCAATGGGTAATTGGAATATGTGATTTACTACTGATAATGCTTAGAAGAAACTGAGCTTTAATCTCAGTTTATGTTGAGCCTGGTGGTCTCACTCAGTGTAACAACAGTTATGGAGAATGGCTGAGTATCTATCTCATAGACAGGAAAAAGTCCAGCCTTGGTTTACACATTTAATTGTTATTCACTGACCCCTACTGGATGTCGGGCAAATCATCCTGTACTTGCCACCATTTCAGTGCCACTTCACACGTTATAATTATCCACTGAACCAATGGGAAAGGAGCGGTAAATTAAAATGTATGGGAAGAATTGGCCAGTAGCTTATCTGAAGACATGTAAACAAGTGAACCGTAGTGGTACCAGCATCAGATAAAATATCTGTAATCCTGGAGTGTACTTGCAGATACCATGACGCAGAGGGTAACTCCCACTCCCACTGTATTGGAATAAAGAATTGGGGTTTTTTTAATTCCAATATTCCAAACTGAATGCTAGATACACAGAATAGGCTGGAAATGGTATAAACCTTAATTGTTCATACTTAAAATCAAATGTAAATGTTGTTTTAATTAGATTCAACTGTGCTACTTTGGACCGAAACAACTATTTTAATAATCTCTTGCTATAGAGTTAATGTGGAAGGAACTCTTCTGTAAAAATAAAAATTCCCACAACGTGAATTTCCACAGGGACCAATTAGCAAACTCATGTCATAGAGTAAAAGATAATCAGGCAAAACACATTGGTCATGGGGAGGGTAAAGAGCAGAAACTCTGGTATATTAGAAAGTAACAGGTTAGGCTTGAGGAAACACTCAAGAAACATCGTTTACACTCCCTTCAGCTTAGAAATGCATTAGAAAATATCATGGAATACCACCCAGTGTCTTGGCGAATGATACAATCTGTTAGGAATTGATGGGGATCTGAAGAGAATAAAGTGGAATTATTGTAGGATTAGTGTAAATGGGTACTTGAAGGGCCGTTAAATGGGCCAAAAAACTTGTTTTTGTGCTGTATGACTGTGACTCTAGAATGTTAAGAAAGAATGTTGATTCTTCCATTGGGGCAATTCTGAACAGGGAGACATTACCTCTCAGAGCTAAGGCACTATTCATTACTTGTCAGATACTTGTAACTTCTAGTCCTTCAAGGGATTAAATATTCAACATCGCATATCCTCATCAGAGAGAATTCATATATTGGTATTGGAGAGATAGGGGAAGAAGGATAATAGGAGAATGGGTACAGAGAATTTAAAGAGAAGAGAAAGGAAAGGAGGAAGAAGGCTTCTGAAGGCACTTGCTGAGAAAGTTGAGAGCCTGAATATATGAGGAAGCTTTCAAACTTCATCCATCAGCAGGGAAAAGGTCCTTCGGACCAGAGGTTCCCAATCTTTTTAATGCCATGGAGCCTTCCCTTATCTGTGGGGTCCTTGGACCCCAGGTTGGGAATCTCTACTTCAGACTATATCCAGGCAGTTGGCACTGCCTCATAGACTTACTAATGGGCCTGCTTCGATGTTTATTTGTTGCACTCTTGACCAATACCAGTATAAAACACAATGGATTCAAGGCACCATGTGTAGGGTAGGATGGCAGGCAGGGTGAGGGGAATGGTTGGTGGTGGTGTTTGTTCACACTGAACTTATTCCCGCCTGGTGCATGCAGAAGTAACAACAAATGCCCTTCTCCTCATCCGTACAATGCTGAAGAGCAGAGAGAGGTGATGGTGGGGAGAGGGATGAGATGATTCAGCTTTGGATTGCAAGTAACAAGAGGGATCTTGCTGCTGGAAGCCTGCAGGGATAGGCATACAGCTTGATTCACCACTGTAGGATACTGTAGGCATTGTCAAAAATTGGAGTTTGTACATAGTAAGAATAACTTTAGTTGTTGGACATCAGAAATTTTTTGGATACTTAAGGAAGTATATGCTGCTTTGCCACAGAAGAACAAATATGTGGAATGTGACTGAAAGCTGTTTCTAAGGTATTGTATGTTCCATGCCTCACATAGTTGAATAGCTGTGGACTGTGAAAGTTCTGTGACTCTTGCCAATGAAGGATGAAATAATACCATATGTGGTGTGTAAATTTTTGTATGTAGGTTGAGTGTTAAATATGTTAATATTGGTGGTAAACCAATTGAAAAGGGTTTTTGTTAGATCGGATCTCATATTGAACTTGAGTTAATATTTAATATTTTTCTCTGTCACTTGTTATAGGTCCTCAGGGCAGGGATTTTGCCTGTGACCTCCTCTGTAATCCCCTCAGAGACCTATTGTCAGCACCTCAGTGGTCTTCAACTGCACTGGTCCGCTTCGTCCACTGCAGCTATGGGTGATCCATTTTCTCTATACTTCCTTCTCCAGAACCTGCCATGACATTGTACCTTTGGAAACTATGGATACTTTCCAGCTAAAACTACTGTTCACCCCACTTGAATCCTCCCCTTGCAGGTCTTTGCTTTAGTTTGGTGTTTCTAGATGCTTTCAAGCTACACACAAAATTGCAGGTTACAGTTACATATTTAAATCAGTACATTTTACAAGGAAAAGTCACACTTAGCATCTGTTTCCACCCTCTTGCGAATTACCTCTTTAATGACTAATATTAGAATAGAAACAACATTGTATACAGTTCTTAGCTGTTTATGTTGTTGCAATGTTGAAATCAGAACCTTCCTTATGCATTTATATAAAATTAATTTTAATTGGTATTTACTTCTACAGGAGTAATTTTAGATGGATGATGTGATATTAGCATTATGCAGTTTCTATCAAAAATGGTTTTATTTCTTAGTTTGCTAAACAACATATTTATCTTATCTGAGTTGATCACAACAAGCAGCAGAAGTATTCCAAATGCAATGGACTATTCACTGAATGGAAAATGACCTTGAAGCACATTCTTCTTCTTGTTCCTTGAAAGAGCAGTAATAAATCACAGACTATAAACTGAAGGTTGTATAATCATTGTGACAGGCTTTAACAACCTTTTAAATAACCAAATACAGCAATTTTAGTTGTGCTGATTTAATATCTTGGTGGCTGCCATCAAATTGACTTCTTTTCACACTTCATTCCAATGAAGAGGTTCCAGGTCTGTAAAATAGACAAAACTCTAATTCACTGTAGTCCTCTAATACATGCTATTCAAGAGCTTACAACAATGTCTTATTCTTCACTTACCTATACTGGTGTATTAAAGAACATTGTGCATTCCTCTCAAGCCAGTTGCATACTTTCCCAAATTGTCCTTTTGACCTGAATGTTTCCTAAATCCATTTTCTTTCCACAGGTTATACTCTTGTGTTACCTTCTGTAAAGCTTCTTGAGATTGAAGTTATTCCCCTATATATATTGAAACACAAACACAAGACTTAGCTTGCATGCAATGATGTTCAGGTTTTATCATTAAGTAAACAGAAGAGAGTCTGGACATTCAGCAGTATTCTGGCATTCAGAATATTGGAACTAGAAATCAGAGTGTCAGTGTTTCTGCCCTGATATAAAAGGTATTGTTGTAGTTCACCAGGGGTAGGTTTACCGGGTGTAGTTATACTCTGACATTCTTTTGTTCCTGACCAAAACTAGCACTTTCCATCCAATAAGTAAGCTTTTTGTCCTTGAGCTTCATTTGCTAGTTATTTTTCCCATTCTGCAAGTTTATTATTGGCCTCTGATGATTTCTCCCTTAAAGCTGCATCTCCTAGCCTCATTCATATGTCTATCACAAAATACCTTACTCAAGGTCTTTTGAAAATCTTGGTGAACTATATTGCCTATCTTAAAATGGTTTACTCTCTTTGTTATCTTCTCTGCTCCCCATCTCTCACTGATAAAGTTTCTACTGATATTTTGTGAATGTTCTCCTTTAGATAAAAAAAACAATGAAGTCCTCAATAAGAATTTAACCATTGATTTGCACCATTGGGAATAAATCAGCTTACTTGTGCCTAATTGATCCTTCCCCGTTCTTCGACCTACTTACTAATTGCATGCCATTGGAATATTTTTGGATTCCCTTCTTACTTAACTGCAGTTCCATTTTCATAGTAACTCCTTGCCATTCTTATTTCCTTTTTCACTTCACCTCTCAACATATCGTATTTGCTGAAAGAATGTATCATATAGCACTTGCTTTTCCATCAAATTCGTTGTCTCCCTCAACAAGCAAGTAGCACTGGTTTTCAGTGCTTCTAGATTTTGTCTACTGGGAATGCTCCCAGCTTCTACCTGGAATATCTCCTTCTTCTGCTTCTCCCAATGTCCTATCACTGCTTCTTTTAGTGTCATCTCATTACACCCTAATAGGTTTCCACGTCCCATTGAAGGTATTCCTCCTCCAGTTTAAGACCCGTACGTCAGAATTTTTCCTCTTCTCAATTTCTGATCAAAGTCCTATGATGCACTAACAAGTATTCTCCAGGATCCAACAATATCTCCAACCAGCTGAATCAAGAACAGATTAATCAAGGAAGTTTTCCTGATTTGAGAATTTCCTCCCATCATTTCTCTTTTTGTCTAGCAATATCCCAGTTGGTATTGGAGTAATTATAATCCCCAAGATTACTTTTCTACAGTTCTTGAACTATAGAACTGGATGAAATACAAAGCATAAATTGTAAGCTTAATACCCCAGTGGCTCTATCCCACTCTCACATTTTCTCTCAAGTATTTTATCGCAGTATTTGATTACCTACAGAATACTCCCAATAGACAGATCATACCAGTTCACTTTTCATCCCTGAGCATTTGATTTTCTTCTTGTTCCCTCAATAACATCCTCTCTTTCTAACACAACAATGGTTTCCCTAATCAGTACCTTAGTCTTCCACCATTCTGTCCCTTTCCAATCTGAAGACATTTTTTCTGTGATCATTAATTGTTGTGCTTTTGCCATTTTAAAGTCATGTTTCTGTTTCTCCCATCATAACATATTGCTATGATATCTTAGTGTCTCTCTAGCTTCGCACAATTGGCAATGCAACTTGAATTTGGCTACCCACAAATTCACAAGCCTTTAATGTGCCCAATTCTTCTGAAAGGTTAGCAAAAATATATAATTTATAAAAATCACTGGAACAAATTTTTTTTTTACAATAGTTAGAACCATTTACCTATCACTTAATGCAACGTTTCTTTGGTATTGATCTAGTATTCCATTATTCTTAATATTCCTGTGTCACAAGCAGGGATGTGGCTGCAATGATCCTCGTTTGACTGCCCTCTGCAGGAATTCTCCACCTCACAGAGCAAAACCAACAAGGTACTATCTGAGACTTTAAAATAATGAGGTTGTTGAGGTGTGAGTGGGTAGGGATTGAAAAAAAGGTAAATGAAAAAACAGCAAGAATAAAAATAAGGGAATAGAGCAGATTAGAAACTAGATAAAAATAAGGAACTGATCGAGAGTTTAACCAAAGTAATTAGATATTGGTGATACCAGGGGGAAAGAGGAAAAACGTTAAATATACTTTAGAAATTTTACATAAATGTGAAAACATTGGCAACCTAATTAGTTATTGAAGCTCAGGTATAGGTTTGGTCCAGAAGTCAGAATAGTTTGTGATGCAAAATAAACAAGGGCAGACATGTTGAGGAGTCCATCCTGGTTGGCAACTGCCACGTGGTACACTACAATGTTCAAAACTAGTGAACAAAAGAAGGATGTGAGGTTTGAGGATGAGCATTTGCTGGGGTATGGGGTGTTCATGGAATAGGATGATGGGATAGGCTTCAGCTGGGTGTCTCTCTCTGGATTCTGTAATAAAGGGTGTTGTTACAACCGTTGAGAAAGAAGACCTGGATGAGAAAATCAGCTTACAAAAATCAGAAAACTAAAAATTGAATAATTTACGGGATTGGTATCAGAAGCTGTAACATCAGGTAAATAATAAATCATGAAATCAAAGCTGATTATAACAAGAATCACACAGTATTCACAGAGGACTATTTTCATATCAACTGAGGAAAGTATACTTGAAGTGCCTGTATGCAGAATAAATGCATGAAATCAATACGTCCACAAACTGCTGTTTCAGATCTGGTGTATTGCAATGAGACCTTTCCAGCAGGTACATCAGATTCTAAGAAAGCAGAAAAAAAAATCTAGCAATATAAAAAGGTGGGGCAGAATGCTTTGATGGCCAGCCAATGGGTCTCTTGGAAGCTGTCAACGCGCTGCAGTCTGTGTGTCTGTGAGAACCAGGCTTACATGTCTACATATCGTAGACTGGAAACACAGAACTTAACATAGAACAGATCTGGCAATTGAAGCTAGAGGGAGTTCCTGGCCTTACTGAGCAAATATGCTTCCCATCGGAGCTCAAGGTTTTGCCCCAGGAGCGCATGGCAGACCAAGTACACCCTGATTTATTTGAATAGGGTTGCTGACCTTCGGCAAAAAGATACGTAGAGCCTGGTGGTTTGTTTTGCCTCATTTAATTTTTGAAGATTAAGTGGGTTCTTAAATAAATATATTATCATATTTTTTTAAATATATAAATGTATTTCAATAATTTCTAAATGTTTCCAGTCACTGGATATACTTACGTATGGCGGGAAAGGGTCATTAGCTGATGAGGTCAGCAAACCTTTAGGGGCAGTGAATTGATTGGAGTTTCAGCTCTGTGACCCAGGATATACTAGTGCCTGATGGACTTTACAGGGTACCTACAGCAGGAAGTGCTCCTGGACATTGAGAAGCATACTTTTCCAAAAGTAGTTATAACCTAAAGCAGCCACATCTGGGTGAGGCAGAGGAAGAAGTAATGAGCATGATTAATGACACAATTGTCCAAAATTTCAGCACCAGTTTTGACTGAGTATTCATTGATGGAGCAGTGATAAAAGTCATTTTAGGATTCCAGGCGGTAACTGGTGACATGACAGCCTCTCTGGACTCTGGATTGGGGATTGCCCAACGTTACATGGATTTTCTGGTGTAGTCTGTGTTGTCATGTGTTTTTGTGATATCACTCTGGAGGAACGTTGTCTCATTTTTCAACTGCATTGCATTTGTGGTTTTTAAATGACAATAAACTGAATCTAAATCTGAATCTGAATTTAGTGTTTAGTGTAGGGATTAGTGTTTTTGCCTCATTTTGTATCAATGACTAAAATGCAGTTCCAAGAGTCTTGTAGCAAAGTCTGCATAATATACAGAGCTGGATGATAAAATATGTTGTGAGCAGTCAAAGCAGAAGCTGCAAAGTAATATAGATAGATAAAGTTTGTGGTTAAGCACACAGCGGATGGATGTCCGCTTGAAGTGATTATAGCAAATATCCACTTGCATGATCTCTGAGATGAATCAGATGAAGAGAGATTAAGTGGGCTAGGTTTATATTCCCCAGAGTTTACTTAGATGACTGACTGATAATCTAATTAAGCCATATATGCTTCCTTAGGAGAATAATAGACAAAGCTGAAGATACAGGAAATCTGAAATAAAAATAGAAAATAACGGAAATACAAATGAAAAGAGACAAAAGACCCTTTGCCAGAATAAAGAACTGGTCATTATAGACCAGAAAGAATAAACATTTCTTCATCCCAAGGATTGTGTAAGCTAGGAATTCTGTAATCTGGAGGACTATTGAAGCTCAGCCACTGAATATATTCAGGACAAAAAATGGTGCATATCAAAGCAAATGGGAATGGTTCCGTGGGCAGAGTAGAGCAGAAGGATCAGCTAGGAGCTTATTGAATAATGGACCAAAGAGCCAGCTCCTGCTTTTATTTCTTCATTTTCATTTTGAATTATAAAAGACAATATGTACCAGAAATGAAGCTCAACAGCAAAATGCACCATTTGGCAGTTCCAACGGAACATTATGAAAGGAAAGGTCAATGTTGGCAGATTTGCTGTACTGATTCTGACATAATTAAAATGCATGTAATATATTAATAGGCCAGTGAGAGCGAAATGGCATAAAAAAACACTCAAGTGCCCTTTTATACATCTCAGCCACATTGTGATGGGGTGCTTAGAAGTCAAACACTGTGCATTATAATGAGATGTATCATGCTTGATATTGTAAATATTACATGACAGGGGATAAATGTAACATGAAACAATTGGACACACCAGCATCCAGAAATAGGAGGACAGAGATGTCTTATAATGTAAATGAAATCTTTGCGCAGGGTCTGGGGGTGGACTTCAAAAAGTAGAGAAAAGATTTTCAGCCTCATGTTTTCAGCTTAATCATTAAATAAATGTAATTTGTTTTCCTTAGTGATTCTTACCACTCCACTGGAAGGTCCAAGATTAGATTACACTGATTTTTTTTTTAGACATCAATAGCACAAACGTGCAGAATTAGTGCCGCAGTTTTACTTACTATTGAAAAGGTACAGAAAGTGACAAGGTACATAAATTGCTATAGCAGTAGTGATGACTGAACACTTACATTTGTATCTCACTGACTAATAATCTGCAAACACCTTTAGGTAAGTATCATAGAGTTTAGGCACTTCCGAGTGTTAGAATATTATTGCAACACACACAAACTGCTGGAGGAACTCATCAGCAAGCCAGGCTGCATCTATGGAAAAGAGTAAACAGTCAACGTTCTGGGCCGAGATCCTTCATCAGGACTGGAAAAGAAGATGAGACGTCGGAGTATTACTGCCCGTCACATTCATCTGGAGTAGGAATAGGGCACTCAAGCTTGCTCCTCCATCTGTAAATTTCTGTCTACCACTCGTAATCTTACACCTTTCTGACTATCAAATCCACCTCCCTCTGGTTTGCAGCGATTCAAAGACTGTGCTTCCCCACAGCTCCTTGAGAAAGAAAATTCCAAAGGCTCGTGGCACTCTGTGAAAAAATATGTTTCTCTTTTCTGTGTCTTGGGTGGATAATCCTCCATTTTCAAAGAGAGGCCCCTGTCTGGCTCTGGATTCTCCTGTAAGTGGAAGCATTCACTCTGTTGCACCCTTCAGAATCTTACAGGTAACCTCTTCCTCTTCCAGTTGATCCCAGCTTAAGCTGCCCAACCTCTGCCCGGAAGCCAATATACCAGTCTTGATATCAGAATAACACATTTATATCCTTCCTTGAAATACAAAGGTCATTTTAATACACATTCTTGTAAGTGTTTCAGCAGCAAGAGGATAGCCAGGAAAAAAGTGGGTTCATAAGCAGAACAAAGGGGTAAACTACATCTGGGGCCAGATGATGTGGGTGAGTTTCTAAATAAATAAAATTTGGAGCATAGTGAGCTCAGGGTGGGACACGCAGATAATATGGAACAGATCAGTTTTATAAAGGAGAAGGTGTTAGATACTATCAGATGCAAAAGGGTTGATAAATCCCCACAGCTGAATGAGACCGATAGGAAATGAGGGAGGAGATCGCTGGAATCCAGTTCCCTTCACAAAAAGTAGGAACATTCTGTCAGCTGTCCACATTTCCTCTCCCTACTTTCGGCTCTGGCAAAATGAACAATGAGTTTCTAGCACTTGTTTTGACTACCAAACATGGATGAATTTCCAGCTCATTTACTGTCTGGGTTCTCAAAGGAATAATGCTAATAGTCTAGAGAGTAAAGGTTATTATTGTTCAGGGGAAATCCCCCAGAATGAGTCAGTGTTTTCAGAACAATGAGAAAACTGACGAAAAATATTTACCTACATGTCTCTGGTTCCTCTGAGACAATTTTAATTATTGTTGTTCACTTTGTAACTAGTGAAGATATATGTCATGACTTTTCCTCTAGTATATGAAAATTCTGTGTGTCTGTGTGTGTGTGTGTGTGTGTGTGAGATAATTGGTGCACCAGGGAAACTCAGCTCAGTTGCGAAAGGAAAGAACAGTTTCATGATTCAGGAGAAGAAGACATTAGGAATAGCTAGAGGAGGTCATCAGCCCCTCTTGCCAGTTAAGATTATGACTGATCTTTCATGTGATCTCCTTCATAAAAGTAGCCTTCACCAAATTAGACATATCACTAATCTGGAAAAATACAGATTTCATACATGCTAGTACAAAATTATTTTTTGACAGAGCAGAAATAATAGAAAATGAGTGAGATTGGACTTTACACCAGCCCCACCCCCACCTCCTTTGTGATCACCGCAGTTGACTTCTTTCTGAATTGCCATTTGCGGAAGAGAATGGCTTGGGTTGCCAGCGGGATTTCCCTCGTTCCACTCAGTACATACGCTGAGAGTACATATTATGTTGCCAAGGATGTCATTAAGCTGGAAAGGGATCAGAAAAGGATCACAAGTTTGTTAACATACTGAATTGTTTGAGCTATAAGGAGAGACTGAGTAGGCTGGAACTTCTTGTCCTAGAATGTTGGAGGCTGAAGAGTGACATTTTAGAGGTTTGTAAAATCATGAGGGGTATAGATAGGTAACAGTTTTTTTTTCTCCAGGGTAGGAGAGTCTAAAATCAGAGGGCATAGATTTAAGATGGGGGGGGGGGGGGGAGAAACTTTGAAAGCAGGGCAACTTTTCCACACGGAGGATTGTGGGTAAATGGAACGAGCTGCCAGAAGGAATGGTAGAGGCATGGACAATTACAATATTTGACATATATATTTCATCTGATACATGGATAGGAGAGGTATATAGGCTAAAAGTGGGGAAATTGGATTAGCTGAAATAGACAACTTGGTTGGAATGGACAAGTTGTGCTGAAGAACCTATTTCTGTGCTGCAATAACTCTCTGACTCTATGTTTCTCTGTGCTATTGGGTCCTCTTTCCTCTTCCACCTATTAAAGACAAAATCTGCTGGGAGTATAGATTCTGATCAATCTGAGTATTTTCCCTCTTCAAAGTCACTTACTGGGTTCCCAACTGATTTACTGACTTTTTCACTGTAGCACTGCTGGAATTTTCCCATTCATTGAGGCCCTTGCTTGATAATGGGAACTCAGCTGGAATCTCAAATCCAGGAAAACAGAACAAGACTGAGGTAGAACAGGGGTGGTCTGAAATTAAACAGATTTCTGTCCTAATGGAAACTCCCTTCACAAGTAGAACCTTCTAAATGTCAACCTCTGCTTTACAAGGTTTGTTATTATTTAAACAACTTTTCTTTTTGCTCTTACTCCCACATATATTGAGCCCAAAGGTCAACAGGAAAACTTTGGTTACCTACCTACTGATGGATTTCAATCCTGAACTCTTTGAAGAATCCAGAGTCAAAGCAAATTACCCAATTTAACCAGTAACAGTCACATACATCATCACTGAAGCCTTTTCATTTCTCACCAGAAGGAAGGAAGTATCTGAGGCCTGAACAAACTATAGGCACCGCAATACATTCTGAAAGTAAAACATAATCGTTTTATTAGGGGTTGGCAATGTGTGTTAAGATTCTAAACATGGCTAAATTTTCTTTAACAGCCAACCAGATGAGCAAGAACCTTCCATCCTTGAGAATTCTATTCACCAAATCTGAGACTGGTAGTTGATCATTCCATCATATCCTTTCCTGGGAGTCTAGGATTGTGCTTTGCAGAGATATATATATTTATGTACATACTATGTGCAGATATTCATATGTACATATTTGTACGTAGATTCTCCAAGTCATTGACAATGATGTAACATTATTTACAGTGGATCCATTGAAAGGTGTCAGGCCAAATCTGAGAGGATTTGTTGGTGATGACTACAGTCAGTTCACACTTTATTAGGTCCTGACGAAGGGTCTCGGACCGAAATGTCGACAGTGCTTCTCCTTATAGATGCCGCCTGGCCTGCTGCGTTCCACCAGCATTTTGTGTGTGTTGTTCACACTTTATTTATTGTGTTATAGCTTTTATTTAGAACCCTTTTATTTAGAAATTTGAGGAATTTATGATAGATGTGTTTCACAACTTAGTTTCCAAATTTCAATAAACAGTTGTTTATGTAACTGTATGCCATTAATTTTAATATTTCGTTTCTGATTCCCAAGCATAAGCAATTGTCTGTGTTTTGAATCACAGTGTAACCCTGTTCCTAAAGTAAATTTCATCACTATGAGAATAGATTTGGATTCACGAATCACATGTACATGGAAACATACAATGTAATGTGTTGTTTACATTAACAACCGACACACCTGTGGATAAAATGAGGGCAACCTGCAAGTGTTGCCACACATTTCGTGACTACAGAGCATGTTCAGAATGCTCAGCAGACCATCACAGAGCTCATCAAAATTGAACACAACAAGCAACAACAGCAAATCAAACCCCCTTCCTCCCTCCCACACACACACACACACACACATACAGTCATCCAGCCCCAGGACAGGCCTCCGATCTCCAGTTTCCAGCCTCCCATCTCCTGTCTTCAGACTTTGCAATTGGCCGTCGACTTCTGCACTTCTGATTGACCTTCGGATTTTGACTTTAAGTATTCTGGACTAGCCAATGACAGGAACCTGAACTCCAGGCTTGCACTCTGGGTTTGCCTCATGCCTCCTTGTTCTTTCTGTTCATCTAGAGATCTAGTCTCAAGGCCCATCGACCTGGGAGAGCCCAGCGTCCATGGGTGTCCTTCATCACCTGCCCACATCACTGCCCTCCAAGTGTGGAGCAAACACCTGAACTCAAGGTGCCCTTTGTCACATTTCAATGTCACTGGCAGAAAGAGGAGGCCTGACCTTTATCTCCTCAACTTCCCTGTCTCTAAATCCTAACCTTACCTCTAACTCTCCCCATATCCCTGCCCTTAAACACTAACCTGACCCAAACTTCCCTCTTTGCCCCAAAACCATCCCTACAAATTAAAAAAAATGACCATCTGAACCATGAGATCGCAACCCATCTTCACTGCTTTAACTGTACTTTTACTTATAACGGATAAGTCAAGATCCCTTGTTGATATTGAGGCCTCAGTGACCACTGACATGGACACATAGAATAACTAAAGCTAAACAAAACATCTCAAATTTTCATAGCAGGAATATGCCATTGGAAGTGATGTTATAGACTAAGAAGGTCTCAACATCATGCTTCTTTCTGACTTGGCAAACCCCAGCTACTAGGCTAGAATTGCTCATTAATACTGGTTAAGACTGCAAGGTGGACACTGCAAATGGAAGTTGTAGACGTTAAGAGCACTTTGTCCGAAAATCCAAACTCTGAAAACCTCTGACATCCAAAAGTTTTTGAGTGCTGACATGACTCCACAAATAGGAAACTCCAAAGGTCACTAGGAAGGTTCACAGGCAACGCGTGGATCTCAGTGCACCACCGACTGTTCAACGAAGTGACCTCACATACCCGGGGGGGTGCCTGTTAGCACCAGTTTGTTTTCAGTGGTCATCATGGCCAGACTTTTGTGCATTATTGCAGTGATTACCATGTGTTTTGTGCTTATACTGTACTGTGCTGTGAAGGTATTGTTGAAAATGTCATAAAGGCCTGTAGTCACCCCTATGGGCAATAGTGAAAAGAAAAAGAGGAAGCATTCGTGTTTATTTATAACATAGAAAGTCAAGTTGTTGGAAAAACAAGACGTGTGTTAGTGTGAATCATCTGACTGTTGAGTATGGTGTTGGAACGACCACAAGCTACAACCTGAAGAAGCAGAGGGACAAATGGCTAAAGTTCTATGCAAAAAGTAATGAACAGAGGTCACTGAAAAATAACAAAACACTGCATAAAGTGAAAAATGAAAATTCTGAGAATGTATTTAAAGAGTGGATTTGTCAGCAGTCAGAGTGACCATATGCTGCTTAACTGTACGCTGATCATGAAACAGGCAAAGATCTATCACAACAAACTGAAAAGTGAAGGTAATTATGGATATTCAGCAGGCTGGTGCAGAAGTTTAAGAAAAAGCTTGGCATTCAATGTTTAAACATTTGTAGTGATAAAGCAGCTGCTGATCATGAAACAGCAGAGAAATTCATTAATAATTTTGCCAAGACAGTTTCTGATGCTTATGCCATGTACTTTTGCCCCAATGTGACTTCATTAATTCAGCCACGTGACCAAGGCATCCTTATATCAATGAAGAATAAATATAAAGACATTGTCTTGAATTGCATGCTCACAGCAGGGACAGAGGTATGGGTGTGGAAGGCTTCCAAAAGGAGTTTAACTTAAAGGATACCATTGAGATGCTGCAGCAAATGCATGGAACACTGTAACTGAAGACACGCTTATGGCATGCTTGGCACAAACTCTGGCCTATGACTATGTTCAGTGACGATGATGATCAACATGATGAGCTTGAAGGATTACATAAGTTGAGTGAGGAAAAGACGATATATTGTCATATACCTTCAGAGTCCGTCAATAAGCTGGATGAAGTGCATATTGAAGTAGTTCTTAACATTGATAATGAGGCTCCAGCTGCTCATTTAATGACTGATGGTCAACTAGCTGAAATAGTTCTAAATCAAGGTGATCGCGCTGATAATAGTGAAGATGAAGTAGATATTGTTAGCACCGTAAAAAGGGTAATGGAAATGAGTGATGGACTTATTGAAGGGCTCGAGCAGTGTGCATTCACAACAGAACAAGAAATCATGTTAGTTTATAAAATCAAGGAAAGATTACCATGACAATAAACCCTTGTTAATGAGGCAGACAGGACTGGAAGAAACATTTGAAAAAGTCATCAAGCACAGTGTCTTCTCATCCCGAAAGCATCTACTTCCAAGTCCCTCAACATCTTCTGATATTCCTCCTCATAATGATGTCAACAATAATGTACCCTCTCCCTCAAGTTTCTCAGACGGTTATAGGGTTTGGTGCTGCATTTATCTTCTTTTGTAAGTGAAGATCATCATTGTTTTTGGTAATTATTTTTGTATGAAATCTAAATTTCATTTCTACCATGGTTCAGTGTAACATGACCAGCGTCAATATTGTGTTAAAAATAAGATGTTTACATTTTCACAGTTTTCATTACATTTACCTGTAATTAAATTCTCTAATGCCCCTCCCTTGGACAACATTGTGGAGAGGGGAGACTTGCAGCTTGGACAACTGCTGGTCTTCCATACAACCTTGCCAAGGCTTGCACCTTGGAAACTGTCCAAGGTGCAAATCCATGGTCTCACGAGACTAATGGAGGCCTGCACAATTAAATTCAATCTTTTGCTTTTATAGTGTACGTAAAACCTAATAAGAATAAAGTACAAGTTCTGCCATTTGGGCAATTGACTTATGTTTTTGCTGTGTGATTAAGCACACTTAGCTTTTATTTTGAAATGAGCATTCAGATATGTATTAGATCACGATGAAGAGGTTTCTCAATCTACGTCAGGTCTCACCGATATACAGCAGGCCATAGCAGGAGCACTGGATACAGTAGATGACCCCAACAGACTTGCAAGAAAGTGTCACCTCACCTGGAAGGACTGTTTGGGGCCCTGAATGGTAGTGAGAGAGGAGGTGTAGGGGCAGAAATGGTACTTCATTCTATTTTATCGTGTGCTTCCAAATATCTTGAAATCTCATTCCTAATAATGGACTCTAACAGTTTGCCAACTGCTGAAATCCAGCTGACTGGCCTATAATGCTGTGTCTTTTGCCTCCTCCCCTTGTTACACCTCCTTAATAATAGCAACTACATTCACTTCTGCTCCCTGACACTGGAATCTCTGACATGCTGCTGGCTCAAGTTCATGTTTATTGTCATCTGACTATGCGTACACACATCCAAACGAAACAACTTTCCTCTGGACTTCGGTATACCCACAAAATGTATATCACACACAGCATATAAACCAAAATATTACCATAAATGAGTTAATAAATTATAATTCAAAATGCACATACTGCACAGCGCAGGTAAACATTACAGTAAAGAGTAAACAATTCACTGTCCTAGTGACGAGATCTCGATGGTGGCAGAATATTTATTAGTCTCACAGCCCTAGGGAAGAGACTGTTACCCAGTGTGGCACTACTAGTCCTGGTACTTCTGTACCTCCTTCCTGATGGCAGAGGATCAAAAAGATCATAGGGTGTTTGGTAGGGTCCCTCAACAATTCTTCATCTCTTTGCAACACTTCCAGTAAATGTAACAAATTGAGGGATGAGAGTCCCCAACGATGATCTTGTCAGTTTTTATTATCCTCTGTAGGGTCTTGCAGACAAATCCCCTGTAACTTCCACACAATGATGCAGCCAAACAGGACATTCTTGATGGTACTCCTGTAGAAAGTTCTTAGAATGAGGGCAGGGAGACTTGCACACCTCAATCTCCTCAGAAAGTGTAGATACTTCTGTACCTTCTTGACTAGTGACGAGGTGTTAGATTGTCAGTTATATGCACACCAAGGAATTTATGCTCTTTATGCTCTCTGCACGGCCGAGCCATTGATGCGCAATGGAGAGTGGTCCACAATCATCTCTTTTGCCTTGTCCACATTGAGACCCATGTTGGTGTTCTCACACCATTTCACAAGCTTCTCTTCCTCCTCTCTTTATGTCAACTCTTCACTGTTGCTGATGAGGCCAACCACTGTAGTATCATCAGTAAATTTGATAATGTGCTTTGCACTGAATCTGGCAGTGCAGTCATAAGTCAGCAGCATGAACAGTAGTGGGATGAGCAGACAGCCCTGGGGGGCATCAGTGCTCAGTGTGATGGAGCTTGTGATGTTGCTGCCAACTCAGACTGACTGAGGTCTTTCCTTCAAGAAGTCCAAGATCCAGTTAGAGAAGAGAACTGTCCCAGTGAGGACAGTTTACCCACCGGCCTCTGAGGGATGATCATGTTAAAGGCTGAAATTAAGTCAATGAACAACATCATTTTCAAGACAGGACAGGACAGAATAGTAGAAGTAGGTTCAATATTGTCATTAAAAAAAAATTGATAGGTATACGGACAGGAAAGGAATGGAGGGTTATGGGCTGAGTGCAGGTCATTGGGACTAGGTGAGAGTAAGCATTCGGCATGGACTAGAAGGGCAGAGATGACCTGTTCCCATGCTGTAATTATTATATGGTTATATAATAGAAGGTCATGACTATGGCATCATCTGTGGACTGGTTTGAGTGCTTGGCAAACTGGAAAGGGTTCAATGTAGCTGGAAGCTGGAATTTTATATGATCCATTACCAACCACTCAAAGCACTTCATGCCTGTTGTAGTCAGTGCCAATGGTCTGTAATCATTTAGGCCAGTTACCATTGCTGTCTTGGGCACTGGAATAATGGTGGCTACCTTGAAGCCTGCAGAAATAGTTGACTGGTTCAAAAATATATTAAGAACATCTGTTAAGACCTCAGCACAGTCCCTCAGCACTTGTCCAGGTTAATTGTCTGGCTTCATAGCTTTGAGTGGGTTTACCCTGGCTAGGATCCTCCCTACCTCAGCTGTGGTCAGACAAGTTGTCTGTTCCTCACGGAGAACAGGGGGTTTTCCTCAATGTCACATCATGCATAGAAGGCAGTGAGCCAATCAAGAAGGGACATGTGGCTCTTGTTGACATGCGGGGTGGACTTGTAATAGGTCATGGTTTGTATACCTTGCCACACATGGCCTGTGCCCTGGTGTTACAAAGGTGTCTGAGGACTCCTGTGCGTACTCACATTTTGCCTTCCTGATGGCATGGGAGAGCGTGGCTGTAGCTGACCTTAGAATTGCTCTGAAGGCGTCATCCCAATCCCCAAGCAGTGTATGAACCTCTGCAGTCAGCCATGGTTTCAGGGTTCCCCAGGCAGTGTAGGGTTTAATCACGGTAACACCCTCAATGCATTTTCCAGTGTAATCAGCTGCTGACCCCACATATTCATCAATGTTGATGTGATGATCAGAGGTAACTGACTCTCCAGTCCGTGATTACAAAGCAGTCCAGCAGTGCTGAGGTGGCACAGTTTGGCCAGGTTTTAATCGCTCTGGTTTGACTCGTTTGACCAGGGGTCTGTGTGCAGGGATTAGCAAAATGGGTAAGTGGTCTGAGTATCCAAGGTGATGTGGGGCGGAGGCAGCCTTATCGGCTCCACAAATGTTGGTACACACGAGGTCTAATATATTTTCTCCCCTGGTTGCGAAGTTGACATGCTGGTAGAACTTTGGCAGGACTGCCTATAAGTTTGCGTAAGTCAGCAGCAACAGTGTGGGTGAGTCGGGGTGAGTGACCTCGAGGTTGCAGATTGCATAGTAGAACTCCTGCAGCACTTCCCTGCTCAAGCACAGGGGTGATGTAAAGAGCAATAATCAGATTGGCAGTGAATTCCCTCGCAAGTACAAGGGCCTGTGCTTCACCGTTAAAAGCTCTATCTACGGTGAGCAGTGAGCTGCTGCAACCAAGCCTTTCACAAACCAGTTCTTACTGAGATAGTCACAGAGATCTCCTCCACAGGGCTTGCCAGAGGTCACAGCATTTCTGTTTGCCTGAAAGGAGATTAGGCGCTCTGGTTAGATGGCGGAGTTTTGATGCTGTCTTGGAGTCATGTTTCTGTCAGGTTGAGTGTGCAGTAGTCCATCATCTCCCATTGTTCAGACACAGTTGCAGGAAATCCACCTTATTCTCCAGACATTGAACGTTAGTGAGTACAATTGTTAGGAATGTGAGCCTGCAGGGACCTGCTTTAAGTCTCCCTCAGACACTGGCACACTTACTGCGCTTCTGCATTCAAGCACACTGTTTCCGACAGCCGCAGCTACGAGTAACTGTACTAGACCGCAAACAGGACTGAGGGCCTGCTCCCCATATTAGTCGATAACTGCGCAGCACCCCCATTATTCAGCACCTTCGGCTGCCATTTTCTGAGGGATTCCACAGTGAAGGCTGATGCAAAATCCTTTATCAGTTCATGCACCATTTCTTTATTCCCCATTACTACCACTCCAGCATCTTTTCATAGTGGTCCGATGACCACCCTTGCCTCTCTTTTACTCTTTATACTCAAATGAGTTAATTACTTGTGACGGTTGATGGTCTGACAGAGGAAGTATTGACATCAAGAGTATAATAGATCAAAGTCAATATGAAGTGAGAATATAGCATTACAGATTGAATCTACAGATATTATTTCAAACACATTGTATGACTAGACTAAAAGATAGATAGATACTTTATGGATCCCAAAGGAGACTACACTGTCACAGTAACATCACAAGTGCACAGATACACAAATACTAGAAGAAAAGTGAGGAAGAATATAACTGTTACCTTAAAAATAAGATGAACAAGACTTACAAGTCAAAGATTACAAGATTCACAAGCTCACACTGATAAGCTTGTAGTGCAAGAATTACCGTAATATTATACAATAATGGGTGCACATTCACACCATCCAGATAAGAGGTGATGGTAGCATTGCACAGGATGCCCGTGATAGTAGGGTGTGGTAAACAGAGTTTAAACAGAACTCTGGTAAACAGAAGGTAATAATTGTCTAACTGAGGGGGGAGGGGGGGGGGTCATCACTTCCCTGATTATAGGTCTATAGGTTGATTCATTACAGAGCCTAATGGTTAAGGGTAAGAATGACCTCATATAGAGCTTTTTGGAGCAGTGCAGTTATCTTAGTCTATTACTGAAAGCTAAGGTGGCATGTAGAGGGTGAGAAACATTGTCCCTTGGCCATTCCAATGTCCAAAAGGCCATTCCAATGGTGTGATTTGATAAAATTTTGACAATAATTTTACAAAATTACTGTAAAACTTTCAAAAGCATATTTGAATTTATCTTCTGTCCCTATTTTATCAGAGTTCAAATTTTTGTCCTCTAAATGGTCCCATTTAGATATTGGTACACTGAAGTGCGAACAAGCACGTGCATTTTACCAAACCCCTTATCAATGCCCGCTCGGCAGTTAAGTAAGAACAGGATGGACAAACTGCTTCAAACTATAACTTATCTTCCCCTCCACTGGGTGACAAGAGCTGGTATCAATTCAAGTTAACAGTTTTGTTGAATATGATCCATTAGCAGTATATTCATAATCACAGATCATAAAAATAATGTTAGTTACACAACCCCCCGGTCTCTATTTACCAGGGGGAGCAGGGGTTCCATTACACCATCCTGTTTCATTGTGCTTTTAATTTTTTCTGTATTTGATTTAAGAGAGTCACTATTTAACCTCCTGATTTTTGTGTTTATCGTTGCTTTTCTCAGGTTTCTGTGCTTCAACAAAATGTTTTAACTGCAGGAAATGCTTCCAATTAATGTTGAAGATTAATTGTGACTGGTGAAATCCATTCCCCCTGAAGATTTTGGAATTAGTGATTTTTAAAACCAATGTGTCAGGTATAAACAATCCTAATGTTATCCCATGCAAGCTGAGTTGTAATCGTCACATTTCTAAGCACTGTCTGTGGCTTTGACCCAATGTCACCAGAATAGATAAGTTGCTGACATTGAGGCAGGTTGATCAAACTTGTAGAGGGATGTTTAGTCCTCCAGATGTTGCAGGCAATTGAGATCATAGTGGTTATTTTTCTCTCTTTAACATGAGTATTTTTTCAAAGAAGTGATTTCAAGCTAAATATGCTGTATATCTCATAAAATAAAAGCAATAGCAGCCTTTACTGAGAGTTGCCTGGTGGGGTGAGTTACTAAGTGGAATCAATGCTCTGCTGCTTAGTTTTCCTAATCTATATTAACAGTTTATCAGAAACATAAAGCAAAATCATCAAGTTCACAGATAATAATCTACAGTCTGCGGGAGGAGTGAAGGAAAGGATGCAATTGAGTCAGTAGATAAACCAGTGAAAGAGGTAGATTAAATCTGCAAATGGACACAATGCTAGTGGATGAAATTCAATATGGTTAAGTGCAAAAAGCTACACTCTGGAAAGAAAACACAGGTGTCACTTAGACTAAGGCTGTTTCAAAAACAGTTTATCGAAATATGAATAAAGATTTTGCTGAAAGCTGATATTGCACTTAATATGTCAGGACACTGAGGAACACGAATAAACAAGGCACTTAATAGTTTGGCTGGATCATCAGGGTAAAAATGAAAAAGAGCAGTGCAAAGCTGTAAAATTGTCTGAATGGAGTATTATATTCACTTTGGCTATCCATTTTTAAAGATGTTAGATTGTTTCATAAGTTTTTTAAAGAATACACTTCCATTTACGTTAATAGAGCTACAATAAAAACACAAAGTACTAGAAACACTCAACAGATCAGGCAGCACACATGGAGAATGAAAACATAGAATTAACGCCACACGTTAAGATTTCTTTTACATCCGATCTGAAATAAAACTGGAAAATGCTGGTAGCATTCAGAAAATCAGGCTGTAAGAGAAAGAGAGTTAATACTTTAATCTGCAAATCCACACTCAAAACCATGTAATTAGTTAGCTTTAATTTACAGAAAGGGCAGGGGAAGGTTGGATAAACCAAAAGGAATATCTCTGATAGGGTGATTACAAGGCTGCCCAGATAATTACAATGTTTACCTAGTTATCTGGTTAGTAGATCAACAAGGACAGTTAAGGGACAAAACGAAGACATATGTTAAAGCATTTTGTAAACATCAGAACAGATACGGTAGAACCAGAAAAAATGGGAGAAAGCAGTGGAGACGTAATTGGAACAGATGGGAGGAAGTTTAATCAAGACACTATAGGATTCTGTGAGCTTTGAGATACAAGTCACTAACCTAATCCCTGAGACTGAAAAAGGGGAATCAAGAAAGGAAAGAAAAGATTTGAGGATGGACCACAGGAAAGTGAGAACAGGATGGACATCTTCAACAAATAAACTGAACTCTTGACTTCTGTCCAGAAATGCGGTGTAATACTGATACGATCAGCAATGTACTAGAAGAAAATCACCCAGTGGAGCATGAGTCAGATGGAAGTAAGGAATGCTCTATCTATACCGTGAAGAGACTGAATAGCTTGGGTTTGATGTTTATATTAAAAAAGTGCAATATTAAATTTACAATATTACTCCACAGGTAACTATTGTGAGCCCAAAGAGGAATGGCAACTTCATGTCTATGACACCAGATGAAGTGTAAACCCAGTGTGGTGCAGTGTCCAGTTTACAAATTTCTTAGCAATCCATTCAACAACTGATTTAAATGTTTAGTTAATGCAGATGTTAGCAAATGTTCATTCAAAAGCTTTTGAATTTTAACCACTGTGTGCAGACATGTAAGTATAGGTGCCCTGAGCAAATCACCTGGGCAACAGAACAAATGAAGTGCTGGCTGGCTCAAACAGGAACTTCAGCTACTAGATATCTTGTCAGTTGTGCACATACTCCATAAGTTCCCTGACTAAAAAATGCATCAAAATCTAATAACTCATCTTGGACTGTAAAAGACATTTCAGCGATCCTTATACAATTGTTGAGAACAAAGTAATAAACATGAAGTCTGTTCACAGGAGATGTTGATCTGAATGAATTGGAACTAGAATAAAGGGGAACATTTGATCTGCAGCAAGCTAATATCCATCCTCCTCAGGTCTGATAATAGAAGGTTCTGGGCAAGGAAGAGAAGTGGAAAATTATTTAGAGACCTAATTGAGTCAAACAATTGACACAATCTCATTGTTCATATATCATCAGTTCTGGCTCCATTATGATGTTGAAGTAAAACCTAATATCCAGAGCTTCAGAAGGATGTGAGAAAATGGTTTTACACAGTTATTTGTTTTGGGTGCATCTACTCAGGTGATGACCTTTAAATAATAAATTTGTACAATGGATGATTAACTCATTTTTTCATGTTTACCTGATTTAGTCCCCACTTTTTATATTAAATTTATACATGGTTTTAAAACTGTGTTCCTTTTGACAATTTAATATATTTACGGGTTGGGTAATATCCAGATGAAAAATAATGTTTGTTAAGTCTTTATTTTAGCAATGTTAACAGCATACGTGCAGCTGGAGAAGAACGAGATAGTTTCAAGGATTTCCCACACAACGATCACAGCAGAACTGATGATATAGAGACACAAGGCAGAGAGAAATCCTGGAAAAAAGAGAGGCACTGACAATCAGCTGGTGAACTTCTATCATGAATACTGCCCAAGGGGGCTAGAGAAGGACTGTCAGATTATCAGAGCAATATTAAAGTTACAGACAGATGTTGTGGGTTTGAGAACTCTAGGTTCCTTCATTGTACAGTGCAGATTCAAGTCAAAAAAGAAAAATAGGACACCAGTAAAGCTAATTTTTAGGCTGCAGATATGTATTGAGTCTCTGAGCAATTTAAGATTAGTATAAAATAGTTAGTTTAAGCAGGCATCCGCATCATTAATTCATTTTTGTTACCATTTGTGGCATGCATCTAACACCACAGGGAAACTCATCCAAGGTCTTCTCCATTTCATTCATCATCTGGTGCAGTTGGTAGGGCTGGCAATTGCCTATGGCACCTGCATTCCCTTTTACTCTAGTGTGAGTGAAGCTGTTAATTGAGTGCTAAATAAAATGAAATTATGAGTAGTTTTTTGATGTGCATGCAGGAGAGTGGAAAAGAAATGCTCAAATCTACTTAACTTGAACTTTTAGTCCTCCCGCAAACCAACAGGTTAACTTCTCCAGATGATCCTCCCAATGCAGAAGATTCTCTGGTGGAGCCATTCAGTCAGAAATTCAGTGTGGAGATCAGCTTGCTCATTCACAGAGCCTCAAGTCTTTCAACTAACTGGCGGAAGATTGTGCATTCTGCTAATTGAGCATACTAACTAATACAGACATAAGAGAAACATGTTCAACAGGCTGGAGGAACTCAGAAGGTCGGGCAGCATCCGTGGAAATGAGCAGTCAACGTTTAGAACCGAGACCTATCATCAGGACTGAAGAGGGAGGGGCAGGGGCCTTATAAAGAAGGTAGGGGGAGGGTGAGAAGGAGAAGGCTGGTAGGTGCCAGGTGAAAAACCAGTAAGAGGAAAGATCAAGGAGTGGGTGGGGAAATAGGGAGGGGATAGGCAGGAAAGGTGAAGAAGAAATGAAAGGGGAAAGCACTATGTGTAGTAGAAGAAGGCAGAATCATGAGAGAGCTGATAGGCAGCTGGAGGAGGAGACAGAGTGAAACTAGCATGGGGGAAAGGAGAGGGATGGAATTACTGGAAGTTGGAGAACTCAATGACCGGAAGTTGGACATAAGAGGCTGTAGATGTTGTAATCTGGGGCAAAAAATAATCAAACTGCTGAAGGAACTGTTCCAGTTGAAGAGTATCTGTAGACCTGATGATGTTTCAGGTCGAGACCCTGCTTCAGACTTTTTTAATGCACCATTCTAAGCTGAAATTAAATTTAGGATGTAAGAATGCAAATCCAACTATTTCCTCTTCTCCATTCTTTCCTTTACCATTGACAGGTGATGTTTGCCTAGCTTCTTGCTTCAGTTTTTGTCATTGTGTTTAATTTTTTTGTCTCTATTCTTGTTTCACTTTGTTTCATCCAGTCATCATGGTGTGTCCTGCTTCCCAGCTTTACACTAATTTACTAGTCTAGCAACTATTTTAGTATCATCTACTAATGTTAAAACAGTACCGTGAATAGCCATATGGCTATCTGTGACAGTTGCATAGAAAATTCACAGAATAACGTTGTTGGGCTTGGTGAAGGGACTCAGCCTGAACTATGGCAGTTTATTCATTTCCATTGATGCTGCATGATCTGCTGAGTTCCTCCAGCATTTTGTGTGCATTGTTGGGCAATGCCACATTGAAACTAATAGCGCCAGTTTAAACGCAATATGGATGAGTCACAAGTTCAAAGCATCTGGCTCAGCTGATCTGATCTTTCACTCTTGTTCTTAAAGAAATACACCACAACATAAGGAGGACTCTTCTAGCACAGGGGGGGTGATAATGATACTTTATGAAACAGGCCCTTCAGCCCGACTCGTTCATGCTGACTATGTTGCCCAGTGAGCTAGTTGCAAGCGTCCACGTTTGGCCCTTTGCACTATGCACCTCTCCTACCAATGTACCTATCTAAATATTGCTGATGTGCCCACTTTGACTACTATTTCTGGCAGCTTATTCCGAATATGTACCACCCCTTTCATGAAGAAGCTGCTTTTGAGGTCCCTTTTGAATCTCTCACCTCCGATCTTAGAGATTTCTCAAGCAGTAAAAATATGGTTTCCTAGAGGTACCAGCCTTTCCAGTGATTTCTACAGAGGACAAATAATACCAAAGGTTTTATGATGATGCTTATAGGCAAGGCCTTCTCATCAGTTCTTATTTGCCATTAGTAAAGTAGTGCTGATGGAATTATAGTTTCTAATTGTTGTGTGGATTATTTAAATTAAGATTAATTAGAAATATTAATGCCCAGTGTGAAAAGGTTCACATTGAGAAGAACATTGAGAAAAGTGTTTCTTCTAATAAGTGTTACTTACAAAAAGCACGAGAAATCTGTCATATGTCTGTTTAAGTTATCAAACCATATTATAAGTACCTGCTAATGTATTTTTGCTCTCAGATAGTAGACAGGCTTCTATCAGTATCAGTGCTGCCCAGATCAACTTTAACCACATTCCAAACCTTAGAATAATTTTTCCATCTGTAGTGAATGATGTTCCTTAACCTCATGAATTTATGAATCAGAGTTTCAGTCTTTCTCATTTGACAAATAAAATTACAAACCCAATTCATCCTGGTTCATCTGCTTACATTGATATCTTATGTCCTGTATGTCCTGTATGTCCTGATTTCCGGTATATCCCACATTTCACTTTCCAGCCATCAATAAATATTTTGATATTAATAGAATCAAATAATATGAGTTTAATGCAGAAAATGGTGTAAAAATGAATGAACTATGGCAAATAGAATATAAAATGGAACGACACAGTAACAGGTCTTTAGGCCCACATTGTCTGTGCTGGCCATAATGTCAACTTAAACCTGCTTCCACATGGTCAATAGCCCTCCAATTCCTGCCCATTTATGTTCCTGGCTGAATGCCTCCTAAACGGTGATATTGTATCTGCTTCTGTCTTCTAGCATGTTTAAGGTACCTACTACTCTCCATGTAAAAAAAAAGCCTCATAAAATTTCTATTAAACCTTTCCCTTTTCACCTTAGAGGTAATATGGTGAACTACATATACCTGTTTGGACACGCCCCTCTGCTGACTGCTCCTGTGGCTCCCCCCACAGACCCCTGTATAAAGGCGGTTGGAGGCACTGCTCCTCCCTCAGTCTCCAGGATGTTGTGTGATGGTCTCTTGCTGCTAATCGTGGTCTCTTGCAGCTAATAAAAGCCTATCGTTCGCCTCCCATCTCCAAGAGTTATTGATGGTGCATCAGTATGTCCTCTAGTATTTGAGATTTCCACCCTAGGACATGGATTCTGACTACCTACCCTATCTATGCCACTCTTAATTTTATATACTCCTTTCAGGTCTTCCCTCAGTTTCCAATGCTTCAGAGAAATAGTCTAGGTTGTCCAGGTTCTCCATTTGGCTAACGCTCTCCAATCCAGGCAACATTCTTGTGTAAAAACAGACTGCTGGAGGGACTCAGTAGATCAGGCAGCATCTGTAGTTGGAAATAAAGAGTTGACAGTTTGGGTTGAGACCTTTTATGAGAGCAAGCATCTTATTTTACTTGCTCCAGATTCTACCACCTGTAGTGTCTCCAGCATCTAAAGGAAGCTATTCTGCACCCCCTCCAAAGCTTCCCTTCCCTTCCTGTAATGCAATTGTACACGACACTCTGAAACTGACCTAATGAAAGTTTTATACTGCTGTAACATGTCTTCCCAGCTTTGATCTCAACACTCTGCTCAAAGGAATGTCATACACCTTCTTTACCAGCCTTTGTAGCTGTATTGCCTCTTTCAGGGAGCTATGGACTTGCACTGCAAGATCCCTCTGCACACCAATGCTTTCATCCTACATTTGACCTGCAAAATGAAACAGCTCACCAAGTTCAAAGAGTTCAAAAGTTCAAAGTAAATTTATTTTCAATGTACATATATGGCACTGTATACAACCCTGAGATTTATTTTCTTGCAGGCATTCAAAGTATATGCAAAGAAACACAATAGAGTCGATGAAAGACTGCTTACAACAAGCTGGACAGACAACCAATGTGCAAAAGACAACAAACTGCAAATACAAAGATAAATTAATAAATAAATAGCTAGATAGATAAATATCGAAGCTTGAGATGACGAGTCCTTGAAAGTGAGTCTGTTGGTTATATTCAGTTCATGGTTGGAGAGAGTGAAGTTACCCCAGTAGTTAAGAACCTGATTGATGAGGGGTAGGAACAGTTTCTGAACTTGGAAGTGTAAGCCTGAGGCTCCTGTACCTCCTTCCTGATGGCAGCAGTGACAAGAGAGCATGGCCTGGATGGTGGGGGTCCTTGGAGTTAGATGCTGCTTTCTTGCGACAGCACTCCTTGCGGATGTGCTCAATGGTAATAATTCATCCAAATTAATTCCATTTGCATTTATTTACCCATATTTTCAACTGATCTTGCTGAATCCTTTAACAGCTTCCTGACAACCCACACCTCTGCCATTTTTTGAGCCATCTGCAAGCTCACTGATCAGTCCAGCAGCATTTTCCTATTTATCTTCATTCTGAATCAAACTTCCATGAGGAATTTTGTCCAAAGCTTTACTGAAATCCACATGCACAATATCCACAGCTTCGCCCTAATCGATTGCCTTTGTGATTTCCTCAAAAATGGCCTCCTCTCCACAAAGTTGTGCTGACTATCAGTAACTATCAGCCAAACTGTAAGTTCATGTTTTTGTAGATGTGAGTAGATCCTATCCCAAAGAACCTTCTCCAATAATGTCCCTACCATTGATATAAGGCTCACTGGCCTATAACTTCCTGATTTGTCTCTTTAGTTCTTCTTCAACAGAACAACGACATTGGGTATTTACTATCCCAGAGGTACAGGAAGAAGGAAGCAAATGTCCTAGTCCTGCTCCTATTTCTTATGTTCTTACATTTACTGAAACTGCAATCAAAATACCATAAAAATGTTGGGACTGCTGCAAACATATTTAACTTCTGAATGGACCTGCATGAACCATTCAACTACCTTATCAAATTAGTCTCCTTGATCATATAAAGCTGATAAAAGGCTGTCACATCAAATTTATACAATTTTTGTCAAATGTTTCCTGGATAACCTGCACCTAGGTGAACCCTGATTTTGGATTCAACTGAGACCAATTTAAATTTAGAAGAGTTATCTCCAGATTGAATTCTGAATTAACGTTTGAAAACTAAATCATCAGCTAAATTATTGCAATGAATTACAAAGAGTTCAGTCCCATGATATTCATGTGGACACCTATACATTTACAAAACATTTCCTTCACTGCATTAGAAATTGCATACATTTCAGCTTTCATGCTAAGTAACACTAGGAGTGGATTCCTACCAGTACCGGATCCAACATTTCCTCCAAAGAGTAAGAGATTTTCAAACTTAATTAGTTTTAATTTATTTATTCTAATGTTAATCTATCAAGGGTGATTTAATTTTTCATTTCTTAAAAAAATAATTAATCTTTTTCAGTGAATTGGAAAAATATTTTAACATTACTTTTATCAGGTTTTATATATGTATATCACATTTGAAGTTTTTAATTTAATACATAGAAAGCAATCACATCATTGCGGCCCCAGAAGTATCAGTGCAACAGTTACCAATACTGAAATAAATAAATAGTTAGATTATATTATAGTCACAATGAGATCTTCAATGTGGTTTTAATGACTTGCAGCTGGGCATTTAATAAAATCACTGTTACTTCTTATTGAAATCATTGGACTATTTAATGAGTCCATGTAAGAGATGCATGATAATTTGCTGAGTAGATTGGTTTAAATGGAAACTTATGCATTACAGTACTGTTTCTTTATACGTTTGCTTTTTTGCCTCTGGAAGTTGTGAGTACTGCCTATCTTCAGCTAAGGTTTTTCTGCTTCTATCACTCAGACTTTTGATTCCAAGCCCCTTGACATTAGTTTGTTTGGCAGAATCAATGCAGATGAGGGCAAGAGACTGATAACAAAATTGTCCCTCTGGAGTTTTGAGGCGCAGGGCATTCTAATCCTTTACCCGAGCTGTCTCCTGCCCAAACCCGGTAGGGAGTGTTGGCTAACCAGCAGGTGAAGGCAGCACTTTATACACTAGGAATCCACTCCTGACATCAATTCCCACTGAGTTCCACCAGCAGTTTGCTTTGTGATCAATTACTGCACTGAGTACCCAAAGGAATGTCGCTGGCAGAGAGGTAAGGAGTGGCAAGTATGGAGGATGAGGAGGAGTGGTAATAGATGTGGGAGGCTGAAGAGGGGTTAACATAGTCCATTACATGGACCACAGGCTTTCTACCTTGCAAGTAAAACAGCAATAATAAACTCTCTCTTGATCTTCATGTGTGTGATTTCTCTAATTGTTAAGATGAAGTATTCGTAACAGCATCACAGCACAAGTCTCACAGTAAAATTGCAGTCAGCCCCAATAATCTGCCAAAATTTCACAATTTAAGAACCTCAGTAGCTTCTAACTTCCCATGCCTTCCTTACCTCCTGTTACTCATAAGAGCAGGTTCAGATTATAGCACACAGGAGGGCAACAATACTGCAATGGGTAACTTGCCGAGGCCATTTTAACTGCCCATGCACTGGTTTCTGCCAAGGTAGTTAGCATGTACCATGATCATACCATTGTCTTTTCCTTGGTGTCAGAAGCAACACTGTTCTTCAATGGACCATAATTTTGGATAGAGACTGTGGTGCCCTAACAGCACGCATGTTTGGTACTTTTGCCCTGGTTGGATGCCTAGGAAACTGTGGCAATCAGGTCCTGAACTTCCATAGAAGATGTGTTGAATCTTTGCTGTGCCTGTTTGCCTATACATTTGTATGCCATGGAGTGGTTAATGGAAGTGTCCACATCCTTTCTGAAACATTGACACAGATGAATATCTATTGGAGAATTTATGTCCAGACTTTTATTTCTGATCATGTGAGGTACATCCTGGCATCATTAAAAGAACTAGTTTTAATTTTAAGTATACAATCACTGTTCAAGATTCCCTCGTTGGAGAAAATAAAAGAAATTCTCAACAGGACAGGCAGCATCTGTGGTGATAGATAAAGTTAACATAACAGATCAATAGCGTGTTATTCTGCGCTTGTGTAGTCCGTGCCACTGACCTGATGCAGGGAAGTTAATTTCCGAGTCCTCAGTATGTTGTGGGAAACATAGTCATGGGGAGAGTGTGGGCAATGAGTGAAATTAGCGATTCTCCTGCTCCACGGTTCAAATGAGATAATGTATTTTAATGAATTGAATAAAAATTGATGAACTCTATGGCTGGATCTGAAGAAATTTAAATTATGGAGGCTTGAAGCCTAATGATTATCCTGAATAATTTCACTAGACGCCAAACCATATTTCAAATTGGAAACTCATCCATGATTAAGAAATGAGCACTTGCTGTTTTTATTATGCCCAGTTTTCTGAGCAATAGGCTTTTGTAATTGCAAAACTAGCAATTTAATGACTGATGTATACAATATTACAGATGCTGACTGTGTAAATTTTGTAAGATACAGTATATGTGTTCTTCTACTCAAATCTTTTTGCATTACAGGGTACCGTTTGCTTTCCTGAATACTTGCATTTCACACATGTTAGCCACAGCACAAACATCATCTATAAATTTGTCAATGATTTAACTGTTGTTGGTAGAATTTCAGATAGTGACGAGGAGGCGTACAGGAACAAAGTAGATCAGCTGGTTAAGTGGTGTCACAACAATAACTTTGCACTCAATGTCAGTAACACCAAGGAAGAGATTGTGTACTTCAGGAAGAGGAAATTGAGGGAACACACACCATTCGAAGGATCAGCAGCGGAAGGGGTGAGCAGTTTCAATTTCCTAGGTGTTAACATCTCTGAAGATCTACACTGGGCTCAACATATTGATGCAATTACAAAGAAGGCACAAATGTGGCTATATTTGATTAGGAGTTTTAGTATACTTGGCATGTCATCAAAGACTCTTTCAGATTTCCACAGATGTACTACAGAGAGCATTCTAATTGGTTGTATCACTGTCTCATATACAGGGGCTACAGCGCAGGATTGGACAAAACTGCAGAAAGTTTTAAATTCAGTTCAGTTCCACCTTGAGCCCTAACTTCCCCAGCATCAAGGACACCTTCAAAAGGAGATCCATCAAAAAAGCGACATCCATCGTCAAGAACCCCCATCATCCAGGACTCCATGTCCTCTCATTGATACCATCAAAGAGGAGGTATAGGAGCCTGGAGACACACGCACAATGTTTCAGGAACAGCTTCTCCCACCACCCCCCATCAGACTTCTGAACTGATAATGAACCCATTACTACCTCACAATTTTTGTTGCTCTCTTTTTTACTTAGCGTATTTAATTTATTTTATATATATACTACACTTGTTATTGTAATTTTTAGGGGTTTTTATTATTATGAATTACAATGGACTGTTGCTGCCAAACAACAAATCTCATAACATATGTCAGTGATATAAAACTTAATTATGAAATGTTTTTATCCATTTTCTTATCACCAGTATAGTTTCCCCTGTATTCTGTAAGGTATACCATTCAACAGCCATTTAAAAATAAAAATTGAAACAAAATCATAAAATTAATGAAAAGGTCGAATGGATTAAATAATTAATGAACAAGTATTACAAGATGACAAAAGCTGAATGGAGACAAAAATGGAAAATGGTCAATTGAAAATGAACAGGTCATTTGAAATGGCTGACTGATTATGGAAAGACTGTTGGAAATCCACAATAGACATGCCATTATGCTGACTTCATGAAATTGTTGAACTCAGCTCGGTGTTGAGTCTGGAAAAGATGTACCATCCTAGCTAGAAGATTAGTTTTGCTCTTCAAGCTTAGGTTTGTTAGTTTAGCTTTGGATGCTGAGGACAGCAAAGGAGTCAACACTTTAATTCAGTTCAGGGCTAATCAGTTGATGGAAAGTGCCAAAGCCACATTTGACACACCATTGCTTTGTCTAGTCTTGTGGACACACACTCCACAAACTCTGACCAAACTATACATGCAATGATGCTATCCATAGGATTTATAACAGGGTAATGGTTAGGAATTGAAGACTACAAAAAGAATTTATGGAAACTGATTGATATAAATAAAAAGTTTCTTTTTAATTTCCATCTCAGATATTTGTGGAATTTAGCAAACAATATAACGGTTGTTAGGATCATTATAATCCTAGGTTACCAAAGGCCATGTGACATAACCTAACTAATTTCTGAGTTAAAATTAATCATCCGCAGATGTGACCCAAAACTATTTGCCACTGGATTCTCTGCCAGAATATTTAGATAATATTATCTATCAGAAATATATTTACTTAGATTTTATGTAATAGCTTCTATTAGCTTCTTTTTAGGCAAAGACAATTGAAAAATCTATGAAACTAATGAAAACTTGCTCTGGGGTTGTGTAATTATTATTGGTTGGTTAATAGTAAAGAGCAGAGTGCAAAACTTATTTTGTACCCATTTAAAGTTGCTTATAGTTAAAATATCTCACCCAAAATCAGCCAATTGATATCCTTTACTATTTGCCTTTAAGTAACATGAAATATTAAGCATCGATTACAAAAGATTGCATTTGATTTAGCGTTATTGTGGTTCATGATAACTCATTAGAAGTATTTTTTATCTCCAATCCGAAAAGCACCCTTTCTCCCTCTCAAAAGAATTGAGTAGAATTCTCTACTGACATCATACCTTCCCTCCAATTAAAAACTTTTTAATGAAGCCAGTTTTGTAATTTGATCAATGCAAATACATACAGCTAATAACATTAATGTATTTAAACTGACTATATTACATAATTGTATTCTAAATCAGATGCTGCCAGTACGTTGCTAAAATAATGTGCGATATTTACCTATTTAAAACACTATTAGTCTGAAACAAAACATGTTCAATTTGAAAGAATATAGAGGAAATATTTGAATACTGGATAGAAGGCAGCCGTCGATCCCAGGGGATCATGGGTTTGCACCTCTGCTGAACTGTGTCCTCTCCAGGGCGCAAGCCTGGGTGGGAAGATTTGAAGAACTGGCAGTTGCCCATGCAGCGGGTTCCCTCTCTCCACGTCACTGATGTAGTCCAAGGGAAGGGCAAGTGCTGATACAGCTTGGCACCAGTGTCATCACAGAGGTTGCCAAAGTGAAGTTGTAAGTGACATCAAACTGCCTCAGGGACCCTGGCTCTGGATTTTTTCCTCAGGGTTTATCTCCTGAAGCTTTTCCCATGGGCGGGTATGGCCGCAAGGCAGCAGAGGAATACTGTATAGGTAGCCTAATATATCAGGTTTGAAAGTTGTGGCCTGGCATTAATACAATTTTGCTATTAATGTTATAAGATATAATGCAGTCTTGTAAGCAGCTCCTGAAAACATGTTGAATGATACACAAATACTTCCCTCTTGTGAGTGTGCTGTTATGACATGACCAAAAATTGACATTAAGACTTTCTTGAAGGAAGTTTATAAAGTTGAGATCAATTTGGAGAGGTTGGAAAGTATGTTGCCTGGTTTCTATTAGTAAAAGTTAAACAGATACAGAGAAAAAAGCAGCATTTTACCAAAGGATGGGTGAGTGGAAAGATCAGCATTTCCATTAAACTAGGGTTACTGCTCTGAAAAATCACTTTTTAGCACCTTTTGTTCAGAATTCAACTTGAATGTTCTGCTCCACATTCAGTCTAAACACTGCATTCAGTATCCGCAATGTTCTAAGGCATATGAACGGTGGACTGCACCTCTTGTTTTCACAAGGTACCTAACAGCGTTGGACTCTACGTATTTCAGATTCAAAACAGTGTCCAAGTATTTGAACTCATATTCACCGCTCCCATTTTTTCAGCCATCAGCTGTTGTAATGTATTCCTGCCTTTTCTACACCTTGTATAGTCATATTAACAATCTTTATGCGCACTGTCATCCTTTATGTCATCTCCATGTTATCACAGGTCTTCTCCTTTATACTTACCTGCTCTACCTTTTTGCTGACTCTGAAATGTTACAGTAAAACCCAACTATTCTGGAATTTGATGCCTCCAGACTGGCCAACGTTCTACACAATTGGACGTTGTTACAATTAATGTTCCAAAACCTTTATTATTCACCGTTTTAGATGCTACACAGCACAGTAGATTTTTTTCCAGTGAACTTATTAAATCTAAGGAAATCTGTGACATACAATCAAGTGAGTTTCCAGGGTGTTTGAGAAACAGGGCTCCATTTGCGTTTAAAAGCAAATCTGGCACCAAGATAACAATGTATTAAAGTGGGCATGGAAATTGGGGCCGTGTTTGTTTGAGGAAGTTCGTTAGATTCAGTGCTAACTAAGCCTATTGGTAAATCATCAGTATTTCCAAATGAATAAAAGTACATTATCAGAGATTTACTGTATTAATAGGGGATGCCATGGCAGTGTAGCCATTCGTATGATGCTATTACTGCTCAAGGCATCGGAGTTCGGAGTTCAATAAAAGAAAATTTGTACGTTTGTCTCATGTGCATGTGGATTTCCTCTGCATGCTCTGCTTTCCTCCCACAATCAAAGTATTGGTTAGTAGGTGTAGTAAACTATGTATACCTGTCTGGACATGCCCCTCTGCTGACTGCTCCTGTGGCTCCTCCCACAGACCCCTGTATGAAGGTGATTGGGGCACTGCTCCTCTCACAGTCATCCAACATGGTTTTCGCTGTTAATAAAAGCCTGTCGTTATTTACTCTACTTCCAGTCTCCTAGAGTTATTGATAGAGCATCAGTTGGTTAATTGGTCACTGAAAATTGTCCTGAGATTAGGCTAGGAGTTAAATAGGTGGGTTGTTGGGTGATGCGGCTCAGTGGGTCAGACAGTCCCTGTTCCACACTGACTCTAAATAAGTAATACATTCCCTAGATTTGATATGGGCTCATCGACTTGAAGTACTATTGTAAAGTAAATCTGCAGCAGCTGAAAATCAGAAATTAAAGCAGAGAAAGTTCAAAGCACTGAGCAGTTTAGTCAGAATCTGTGGAAAACCAGAGTTAATGTTTCTGAGTGAAGGTCCCTCATCAGATTTCCCATCATCTCAGGCTGACAACCTAACTCTGTTTCTCTTTCCTCCGATACTGTCTCAGCTCCTGAGTTTATCCTGCATTTTGTGCTTTTAACCTGAACTACTAACTATTTCTGTCTCTGTAATAGCAGGTAGCCCTGCTAAATGTTTCTGACATTCACTATTTTTATTTCACAACTATAGGTGTGTTTGCATAGTGTCAATGAGGAATATTTTATAATTGACAAGGCAGACTTGGACTGCAAATCCTTTTAAGCATTTAGAGCCTTTGTTATGTTAAAGAATGACATGCATCAAAGTAAGTTGCATTTTTAAACTAAAATGAATGATTGTCACTCCTAATGAATGATACATGTCAGGCTTGTCTTCAGAGCACTGAAACAAGCACCACTTTAACGTCCTTCTAATGCCCTTGCATATCGTAACATTCAAATGAAAGATCAGACCATGCTCTTTGCAACACTTACATACAAGTAATATTTAGGGAAATTATAATCAGACCAACAAAATATTATTTCACTGATATTGTAAGCTATACTAATTTCTTAATTTAATTTAAGTTCAAGTTCAAGTTTAATTGTCATTCAACCATAGATGAATGAATACAGCCAAAAGAAACAGCTTTACTCCAGGGCCAAGGTGCAAAGCATTGTACCAACAGACACACACAGCACCAGGCACATATAGCACATGTAAGTCAGCAAGCACATATAAGATATCAGTAGAATACAGTCACACAAAAAATAGATATAGTCCAAGACCCTGAGTCCCATGAATGTTGCAGCAGTCTGCAGACCAATGCAATGCAGTTTGTCTTCAGCCAGTAGGGGGCAGCATCGACTCCAGTTTAGATGCCACACCACACCATCTCTGGGGGAACGCACTGTCTCTGATGCCCCTCTTCTGGGCGGTTGTAAATCAGGTAACACCACCGGCTTCAGATTGCACCTTGGCCCCAGGGTAACATTGTTTCATGTGACTATATTCATGGGTATTCATGTATGGATGAATGGCAATTAAACTTAAATTAAATCAGGAAATTATTATACCTCACAACATCAGTGAAATAATATTTAGTTGGACTGTTTTGAATCTCCTAAATATTACTTGTATGTAAGAGTGTTGCAAAGACCATGGCCCTCTTTTAACCTCTTATCTCCAAATTCTTATATAATCTCATCGACTGTTTTAGACTTTTAATTGCCTTTGTAATAATGTTATTCTGATCTATAAATTTACTGCAGCTGAAAAAGAAATCTTTATAAAAATTGTATTTTTATTGAAGTTTGTATAATGGAGCCATGCACCTGGTTTTAAAAATAGAATGCAAATGAATGAGTGAAGGTCCAAGCACAGTAGCACAGCAGTTAGCATTAACCCTGCTACAGTGCCAGCGACCAGTGACCGGGGTTCAATTTCCACCACTGCCTGTACGGAACATGTTTGTTCTCCCTGGGACCATGAATGCTCCGGTTTCCTTCCACTTTCTAAAGATGTATGGGTTAGGGTTGGTACGTTGTGGGCATGCTGTGTTGGTGCCAGAAGCTGGGTCATGCTTGCAGGCCGCCCCCGGCACATCTTTGTACTACGTTGGTCATCGATGCATATGATGCATTTCACTGCATGTTTTGAGGTTTTGCTATAAATTAGACAAATAAATCTAACCTTTAATCCTTAAATGATTCCAAATCATGAATTATGTCACATAATGCCAAAAATGTAAATGTATTTTCAATAGTTGCAACATACAACATAGAAAAGTACAGCTCAATACAAGCCCTTTGGCCTATGTTATTGTGCCGGCCTTTTAACCTACTCTGAGATTAATTTAATCCTTCCCACCTATATAGCCTTCCATTTCACTATCATCCATGTGAATCTGAGATAAGCATCTTAAATGTTCCTACCGTATCTGCCTCTCCCATTACCTCTGGCATGGTGTTCGATGAACCTACCATTCTCTGTGTAAAAATCCTACCTCTGACAGTCCCCTTTTACTTTCCTCCAATCACCTTAAAATTATGTCCCCTTGTATTAGCCATTTCTGCCATGAAAAACATCTTTGACTGTCTGCTTGATCTATGCCCATTATCATCCTGTACATCTCTATCAAGTCATCTGTCATCCTCCTTCACTTCAAAGTTCTTGCTCACTCAGCCTACCCTCATAAGGAATGCCCTTAACCCAGGCTGTGTCCTGGTAAATCTCCTTTGCAACTTCTTTAATGCTCCCACATCCTTCCTATAATTAAGTGACCAGGACTGAACAATCTACTCCAGGTGAGGTCCAACCGGAGTTTTATAAAGCTGCACAGCTCCTGAGCTTAATCCTCTGACTAATGAAGGTCAGCACCCCTACCAACCTGCATGACAATGTTGAGGGATCAGTGAACATGAACCCCAACATCCTCCTATTCCTCCACACTGCTAAGAATCCTACTATCAACCTTGCACTCTTCCTTCGAGTTCAACATTCAAAGGCATATCACACTATTCTGGAACGAACGCAATCTGATTCCTCTCAGCCCAGCTCTCCATCCCATCAATGTCCTGTTGCAACCTGCAATAACTTTCTACTCTACCCACAATACCATCAACCTTTATGTCATCTGTAAACCCACCCTTCCATTTCCTCATCCAAGTCATTTATAAAAATCACAAAGGATATGGGTTCCAGAGCACCACTGGTCACCAACCTTCAGGCAGAAAATGCTTCCAACACCATCCTTTGCAATCTCTGGCCAAATCCACTCAGCCAAATTTCCCTGGATCTCATGCTTCTTGACTTTCTGAATGAACCTACCATGGGGAACCTTGTCAAATGTCTTACTAAAATTAACTTACACCATATCCACTGCTCTACCTCCATCAATTCATTAAATAAACAAATGAATAAATAAATAAACCTTGTTTTGTCATTTCCTCAAAGAATACATTCAGGCTTGTGAGCCACAACTGGCCTCTCACGAAGCACGGTGACTATCCCTGATCAGCCTATGCTTCTCCAAATGCTCATTAATCCTTCCTCTAAGAATCCTCTCCAATAGTTTGCCCACCACTCTCATAAGACTCACTGGTCTATAATTGCCAGGGTTATCCTTACTAACTTTCTTGAACAAAGAAATAATATTTGCCACCCTCCAGTCCTCTGGTACTACTCCTGTGGCCAGTGAAGATACAAAGGTCACTGCTGAATGTGCAGCAGTCTGTTCCCCTGCTTCCCATAGTAACCTGGGATATATCCCATTTGGCCCAAGCATCTTATCTAGACTCATGATTTTCAGAACTTTCAGTGTTCCTTCTTTTTTAATGACGACATATTGCATGCTGTTCTTTGTTGTCCTCTCATTCATCAAGGTCCATCTCACTAGAGAGTTCAAAATCCAAGTTTTCATGAAGGAGCTCTGCAACTTGCTCCATCTCCTTTTTAAATAAAATATCAGGAATATTGTGTTTGCATTCATGTATGGACTTCCTTGCTGGAATTTCTAATATGGTTCAAAGAGTCTGCTTTGTGTCGAGCTACATTGACAACCCCTTCAGAATATAAATTGTGTCAAGTTAGCCATCACCCTGTACCAGAAGCGCAGTAATCTGTTCATAAAGCCCCAGGTAATTTCATTGAATTGCTGCCTAGGCGACATCATTGTGATAGATTTCCTGTTTTGATTTAGTCATTTTATATCTTTCGAGCTTTCTCATCTTGCTGGAAATAGTTTGACAGAGACGGCAGAAATTGTGGATATAGAAACAAAGTTCTATTCTAAAAAGCATAATAACTGATAGTTCATGTGCTTCAAAGCACGGTAGGGACTGGTCAAGGGCATTTCTATATATGATGTGGTCCCAAAGAAGACAGCTAGATTTCCCGAAGTATCTTTTATCAAAGCAGTTCCAAACTTTGTTTCTATTTTGAAATAAAAAAGAGGAAAATGTCACAACCACGGACTTGGTTCACATTAATTATCTCACCAGGAAAAACTCTTCAAGATTTCATTGGACAGACTGAGCATTTTCAAAGTTAAAGCAACTTTTCACCACTGCACCAATGCTGCAACATCCAGATCCAACACGGACATTATCGACAATATCGGCATTGGAGCTGTCCTCTCTCAGTGCTCTTCTGCGGATGGCCAGTTGCACCCTTGTGCCTTTCTTTCCTGTTGCTTGACTCTGGCCAAGAGTAATTATAATGTTGGGAACTGGGAACTTCTGGCTGTTAATGAGCCTTGGAGGAATGGTGACACTGGCTGGAGGGGGTATAGCATCTATTCTCGATTCAGTCAGAGCACAAGGACCTCTCCTTCAACGAGACTCATATCCCATCAAGCCTGGTGGACTCTCTTCTTCACCCAGTTTGATATCATCCTCACCTATCATCCCAGCAGCAAGAATGCCAGCGTCGACATTTTCTCCTGGCAGTTTCATGGATCTTAGGACAATGCTGAACCAAAGCCCAACCTTCCTCACTCATGCATTGCTGCTCTGGTGATCCGGGGAATAGAGACGGAGGTGAGGGCTGCATAGCAGTCGGACCCAGGCCCAAGTAGGGGACCTCCCAACTGGCTGTCCCTTTTATGTTACGCTCCAAAGTGTTGTAATGAAGCCACTCCTCCCAACATGGC
Source organism: Hypanus sabinus (assembly GCF_030144855.1). Taxonomy (NCBI): domain Eukaryota; kingdom Metazoa; phylum Chordata; class Chondrichthyes; order Myliobatiformes; family Dasyatidae; genus Hypanus; species Hypanus sabinus. The sequence continues at coordinate 36,014,275 of NC_082724.1, forward strand.
TGGCTATCCGGGAGTTTATTAATAGAGAATTTTGGTGTCTATCTATGTTCCAGGATGTTCATGTCTTCGTATCTGCCTGTCCTACCTGCACTCAGTACTCACGCCAGCGTCCCGCAGGTTTGTTATGTCCACAGCCTGCGCTCCACCACACCAGTCCTAGCTTCTGGTGGATTTCCTCACTGGTCTGTCCCTGTCTAATGGAAACACAAACGTTTTGGTCACTGTGGATTGATTCTCCAAAGCTGCCCACTTCATTGGCCTCCCTAAGCTCCCGTTGGCGTGAGACTGGCACACTCAGGGTTCCACATGTGCTCAGATTCCACAGCTTCTCTCAAGACATAGTGCCTGATAGTGGACTTCCTGCTTTGGTAAGACTTTCTGCTCTTTTGTAGGAACCAAAGCCAACCTCTTGTCCTGTTTCCAGCCCCAATCATATGGCCAGATTGAGAGGGTGAACCAGGTGTTGGAGACAACCCTGCAATTCCCTCCCCTCTTCCAATCCCACATCCTGGAGTCCCAATTGGTTTGGGCAGAGATCACCCACAATAACCTCCAGTCATCCTCCATGGGTATATCCCCCTTGGAATGCCGTAAGGGATTCAAGCCACTTATTTTCCCTGACCAGTAGATTGATGTAAGAGCCAGGGCTTCTCTGCTGTGCACCCAGAAGCAACATTCCCAGCAGGCTGACCGGCTCTGCCAAGATGCGTACCCTTTCAAACCAGGAGAGCAGGCCTGGTCTGTATCAAGGTATCTTCCCCTAAAAGTCGAGAGCCACAATTTGGCTCTGTGCTATGTGGGATCATTTGCGGTGCAAAAGGGAGTCAACAAGGTCTTGTATAGATTGCGTCTACCAGCATCAAAGAAGATCCATCCAGTGTTCCATGTTTCCCAGCTCAAGATAGTCACCACCTTGTGGATTGGAGAAGGTATAGACCTGAAGAATGTTTTTGGATCCCGGCGAAGGACATCTTGGACAAGTTGCTCATCCAGGACTTCCAGTGGGCACAAGTCCGTGGCACCTCAGGAGCTGTGCCTGGGGGTGGGTGCCCTATCAAAACCATGGACTTGGCTGTGCTGCAGATTCAGCAGTTGTACTGGCGAATATCCATGTGTCAGCTAATTATTTAATTATGGCGATATTTAACTTCCTTGCTTTTGTCGTTGCACTTGTCAAGACTTGAACAAAGTACAGCAATGTTACATAACCTGCTTGTTTTCTGCCTTGCCTGAGAAAGTGGACTTTTGAGTCGACTGATATTGAAGACTGGCAGGTATTTGTTTCATATTTAGATATTCCTTTCAGCTCCAGTGTTGGCATTTAGTTTCCGTTTCAAGAGTTTTAGTTAATGGCCCTGTTTGGCCTAGTGTTTATTATTTTCATTCTGCTTTAAATTCTGTTCACATTAATGTCCATGAGCTATCAACCTGCTTCAGTCTCAGTCTCAGTCTCAGTCTCTCTCTCCTTGTACCTTATTCAAGTAAACTGACAGAATATGTTGGAATTACTTATCTGGTCAAGCAGTATCTTTGGAAAGAGATAACTTTGTCATATCCAAGTTCATTGTATTGGATGCTGCCTGACCTGATGAGTGCTTCTAGCATTTAATATTTTTACTTAACATTTACAGTATCAACAATTTATTGATTTTGCTTTTGTTTTTTGGTAATCATGCCAGTCACATTCATGTTCAGGATAAAATTAATTTCTTTGAATGTGAAGAGTGGACCTAAGGTAAAGGGAGAAAAGAATACAATACTGATTGCTTTTGTAGGTTTTGACTAAGCCTCATGTATAGATAAAAGATGAAAAATATTTAGCTGTTATGGTTTTGGTTCTGCTTGATTTCCATGAGTTTAGTTTCATTTAAATTTTGTGACCTATCATTGGGCTTTACTGGAGGAGATAGAAATGTTGTAAATGCTTATCTTAAAATACAGCTTAAGTGGGATGGTTAAGACATGCACGCGTAGCCCACCTGAAAGTACCCGCCACATTCCGAACTCTGCACCAAGATCATCGCAAACGAACTGGCTCTCTCAGGAGTATTGGCTCTTCCTCCCTGGAGCCACTCATTTGCACAACTTACAATGAGGACTCTCCTTCCAAGGCATCTTCCCATGTCCCCTGCTCCACAGATTCTGCTAAAAACCCCAAGCCATACTACTGTCCTTCAGGAAACTCTTCCCCACAGCTCTCTAGAACTTTCTCTCACATCCCCAATCCTGATTGGTTGTCACTAAGTTGGACAACATGACACCTCATCTTAGCCAAAGCCAAAGCACACTTTCCAACATGGCATACTGCTTTTACAGAAAACTGCTAATATAAACTGCCTCACAACATAGCAGTAGAAATCTTAACCAGTGCATTACACTGTTCCTATCACAGGAAAGAGATAGGTAATCCGCATTCGTGTCTGAGGGTAATAACCTTCCTGAGGTCTTCCTGACAATCTCTGTCATCCTGTTTGCTGAGACAGCTGAAGATTTCTGCCGCTCAGGTCTCACCAGCACTCCTACAGGTAAGCACAACTCTTCTTCCTGATCATCAGGAGCATCCACATGGATGTTGAGCATCCTGGCAAATTGGGGGTTCCCATCACTCTAGCTAATCCTCTAGCATGTAACATGATAGGCTTAGAGTAGGTGTACCACGCAGCTACCTGATTCTAGTCATCACCCTGCTGAGGAGGAACTTGCACCTTCTCAAAAGCAGCTCTGTACACAGGGTGAATGGACAAGGATTTCAAAAAGGTCTCTCCATTTCTCTCCTTGCATGCTCCCCCAAACCTTCTCACAATGGAAGTATTCATTCCCACCAGCATGGCAGCTTCACCTTTTCCAGCCAGATCCGAGCAGACCAACACTGGTGTGTCAATAGTCTCAGTTACATTAACATCTGCTTCCAAAATCTCCAGTTTCAATGACAAGTAACCATTGTATGGGTACTTGTCAGTTCTAAGCCCCCAAATCTCAAGGGCGCTGAGTGGTGTCAATGGTAAATGCATCAAATACCAATTGTAAAAGGATCCATAAAGCAAAGTAACTTGAGAACCTGTGTCAGGTATGGCTATAGCATAAACACCTTCAATCTGTATGGGTATTTCAGTGCATGGTCCCACTAAACCTTCAGGAATAGTGTTTTGCACTTCAGTATTTCCCTTGATACACTGATTGGAACATATCCTCTCTGAGTCATCAACCCATTCCTTTACTGGGTCCCTCCATAGTTTTCACAAACAAGAGAAAATCTGCAGATGCTGGAAATCCGAGCAACACACACAAAATGCTGGAGGAGCTCAGCAGGCCAGGCAGCATCTATGGAAAAGAGTGTAGTCGACAGTTCAGGCTGAAACCCTTCAGCAGGACCGGAGAAGAAAAGGTGAGGAGTAGATTTAAAAGGTGGGGTGGAGGGGAGGGAGAAACACCGGGTGGTAGGTGAAACCCGGAGGGGGAGGGATGAAGTAAAGAGCTGGGAAGTGGATTGGTGAAAGAGACAGAAGGCCATGGAAGAAAGCAAAAGAGGGGAGGAGCACCAGAGAGAGGCAATGGGTGGGCAAGGAGATAAGGTTAGAGAGGGAAAAGGACATGGAAAATGGTGAGGGGGGGCATTATTGGAAGCCTGAGAGATCTTTGTTCATGCCAACAGGTTGGAGGAATAAAAGGTGCTATTTCGCCTCTTTTCTTTTCTGCTTGATTAACTGATGACTTAACTTTTCGAAGATTTTCCTGACCCTCACAGTCTTCTCCACAGTTATAACCAAAAGTACCCGTCACCTCTTTAGTCAAAAGTCCCTCTTCAGCAGCACTCCTCTGCATCGTAAGTCCTACAGGTGGGTCGGATTCCCAACAGTCATGTCACATTTAGCTGAAACGTTAGTTGACATCAGCTCAACTCGAATGTTTTTCACCTCATTCCTCAAAAACTCTATCTCTATGGCATTAGTGGTCACATTAGCCAAAGACTAATCACTGAAGGCACTGCTTAGCTTTTAAGGAACATTCCGCTTCTCCATTATGTTTTCCTCCTCTCTAACTTCTCTGAGTAACTCGGTAAAAGATGGAGAATGGAACATCTTGCGGGTCATTCAAATACATGGAGCAATCATGTCATGTGACAGCACGCTCTACTCAACTTGTTCCAGCCTCAAACAATTCCTCTCAGACAATGGCACAAACAAGGCAGCAGTTTCTCCAATTTGAAAAGATAGCCAGACAGAATCTCTCCTTCCTCCTGGAATGTGTGCCTAAACTTCATCCTAAGATTGGCTGCACTTTCAGCAATGCCAAAAACATCTTCCGGAGCTCACGGGTGATTAGCTGATGTGACTAATGGGTTTTCTGCCTTTCGGAACCTCACTTTATCAGCCATTGGACCCTTTAAACCCTCAACCAATTTCTGATTTTTCATATTGTCTGAGCAACACCAGTAACTGAGATATCTGCTCCACCCTAGCCTCATATTGTTCTTCCCCATCAGGTGTGGGCTTGACTCCAGAGAACACTCCCAGCCAACGATAAACTTGGCTCTCTGCAGGTACACTTTGGCATTTATCAGCCAATGATGTAATAGCCGAAACCAATTCAGAATTTAAATCACACGCTGAAAGACCCATTAGACCTTCCACAACAGGCAACTCCTTTACAAAAATGAGAACAACCTTTGGAATGACACTTATCAGAACCTGGAGACAACGATCATCTTCATGGTGAAATCTATAGCAAAGGTTTCAGTCAGCACTCAATGACTTCAACTGGTGCGTGTCAGAAAATCCAGTGTGTGGCTCTGTGCTGAGGTAATAAACAAGATGACTAGTCCTGACAGCATTTAAATCATGCTGATAAATTGGAAACACAAATTTTGTGTGCATCTAAAATAGGATCAAAGTAGCATGAGCACATTGCAATCCTAGTGCATCATTATCAACCTTATTCAGTTCAAGCTCTACAGTGGTTTATTGTAAATATAATTACTGTTCTTATTTTGATCAATATGCACAATTATTTATTGAAGCACAGTCAGGTGTATGGAGTAGACGTAAATTTTCATTGAGCTTCTGTTCCTTCCACACTCACTCTTGGAACTGCCTATTTGCACCATTGTTCAGGTTCAATGTCACTGCAGAGATGAGACTTTCTCGTCAACTCATGCTCTATGTGACCTGCCGAAGGAAACCTGGTGTGAGTGTAGGCCACCTACCTGTGTAGTGGTGAGCTTATACCACCCATCACTGGCACAAACTGTAACCCTTATAGTTAAACTTGCTTGTCTGCTTGAAGGCTACGGATAGTCAAAGGAATGCATAACCTGAGGCAACCTTGTATGCCGATGCATTCGCTCTGTTCGGGAACTGACAAATATGGGGTGCTTTCCTTTTTATTAATAAACTTTTAGGAGGGTTAACATGCATTAGGTCCCAAAATGCCACAAGCTTCCAGTATCTATGATGCACCATCAATAACTCTCGGAGATGGGAGGTGAACAATAGGCTTTTATTAGGAACAGAAGAAACCCACGACATTCTGGAGACTGAGGGAGGAGCAGTGCCTCCAATTGCCTTTATACAGGGGTCTGTGTGAGGAGCCACAGGAGCAGTCAGCAGAGGGGCACGTCCAGACAGGTATACAGGTGTACATAGTTTACCACAATCTACATCCATGATACTAGAGTATGGACAGGGCACATCCACATACATAAGTCTGCAGGTGCTGGAAATCCAAAAGGACACTCACAAAATGCTAGAGGATCTCAGCAGGTCAGGAACATCTATGGTAATTAATAAACAGTCAACGTTTTGAGCCAAGACCCTCCTTCAAGACTGAAAAGGAAAGGAAGGTTGGGGTTTGGGGGGGGGGGGAAATGCCAGAATAAAAAAGGTGAGGGAGGGGAAGAAGACTAGCTAAAAGGTGATAGGTGGAGGGTGGAAAAATTAAAGGGTTGGAGAAGAAGGAATTTGATAGAGGAGAGTGGACCATAGGAGAAAGGGAAGGAAGAGGGAACCGGGGGGTGGGCAGTATAGGCAGGTGAGAAGAGGTAAAAGGTCAGAGTGGGGAATAGAAGAAGACAGGAAAAAGACAGTGAAAACGCTTTTACTAGAAGGAGAAATCAATATTCATGCCATCAGGTTGGAGGCTACCCAGACAGAATATAAGATGTTGCTTCCTCCACCCTGAGAAGGCCAAGGACTGACATGTCAGAACAGGAATGAGAATTGGAAGTGAAATGTTTAGCCACTGGGAAGTTCCACTTTTGGGTGAACGGAGTGAAGGTGGTTGACAAAGCAATCCCCTAATTTATGACAGTTCTGACCAATGTCAAGGAGGCTGCATCGAGAGCACCAGATAACCCCAGCAGATTTGCAGGTGAAGTGTTGCCTCACATGCAAGGACTGTTTAGGGCCCCAAATGGAGGTGAGGAAGGAGGTGCAGCATTTAAGCCACTTGCAGAAGTATGTGCTGGGAGGCAGATTAGTGGGGAGGGACAGATGGACAAGGGAACCATGGAGGGAAAAATCCCTGCGGAAAGCAGAGGGTGGGGGAGGGAAAGATATGTTTAAATCTACATACACATTGGCCACAAGATCACTGCCCCTAAGTGCCATCAGGGAGACCCATAGTTAGAATCATAGAATGCTACGGCACAGAAAGAGGCACCTGGACCATAGCCCTGCATACACCTCCCGTCCATGGACTGACCCAAATTCCAAAATGTTGAAATCAAACCTGCTGACAACTTGTTTCACATTCTATGTTAGTGTCATTCACAAATTTGCTGATCTTGTTTACCACATTATCAACCAGTTTGTTGATATATAACAATCAAGAATGGACACAGCACTGATCCCTGTGGTACACCTTTAGTCACAGGCCTCGAGGCAATCATCTACTCCCATTCTATGGCTTCTTCCATGAAGCCAATGTCTAATCCAATTTACTACCTCTTCCTGAATCCCAAGCAACTGAACACTCTTGACCATCCTCCCATGCAGGACCTTGTCAAAGGCCTTGTTAAAATCCATGTAAACAACATCCACTGTTTTGTCTTCATTGACTTTCCTGGTAACTTCCTAGACAGACTCTATAAGATGGGTAGACATGACCTACCACACACAAAGCCATGTTGACTATTATTTCCTGTTTATCCATATACTGATATATATCTAATCCCTTAGAAATTATTCCAATAACCTACCTACCCAATACTGATGTCAGGCTCGTTGGCCTATAGTTTTTGGGTTTATTCATAGAGTCTTTCTTAAACACTAGAACAACGTTAGATATCCTCCAATCCTCTGGCACTTCACCCATGACTGGGGACATTTTAAATATCTCTACTAGGGTCCCTGAAATTTCTGCACTAGCCTCCTACAGGGTCTGAGGGAGCACCTTGTCAGGCCCTGGGGAGTTATCCAACCTAATTTGCCTCAAGATAACAAGCGCTTCCTCTTCTGTTATGTGTATAGGGTCCATGACCTCACTTCCATTTTGCTTCACTTCTATAGATTCTGTGTCCTTCTCCCAAGTAAATACAGGTACAAAAAATCTAGAAACTTTGTATTTAAAATCTTGCCCATCTCTTTTAGTTCCATGCATAGGTGACTACTCTAATCTTCATGAGGACTAACTTTGTCCCTTGCTATTGTTTTGTTCTTAATATATCTGTAGAAGCCCTTGGGATTCTCTTTAACCTTGTCTGCTAGAGCAACCTTATGTCTCCTTTTTTGAGCCCTCCTGATTTCCTTCTTAACTGTTCTCTTGCATTTCTTATACTTCTCAAGTATCTCATTTGCTCCTTCCTGCCTATACCTGCTATGCACCTCTTTCTTTCACTTAAACAAGGCCTCAATATCTCTAGAAAACCAAGGTTTCCTAAAACAGTTATCATTGCCTTTTATTCTGACAGAAACATATAAACTCTGCAATCTCAAAATTTCACTTCTGGACACCTCCCATTTACCAAGTACATCTTTGCCAGAAAGCAATCTGTCCCATCCACACTTGCCAGATCCTTTCTGATTTGATTAAAATTGGCCCTTCCCCAGTTTAGAATCTCAACCCAAGGACCAAACCTATCCTTCTCCATTATTATCTTGAAACTAAAGGCATTATGATCACCAGATGCAAAGTGTTCCCCTACACAAACTTCTGTCACCTGCCCTGTCTCATTCTCTAGTGCATTCTCTTTGCCTCTTCTACCTCCACCCTTTCCATCTGCTTGCCAAAGTGTGAACTCCCCACCCTAATACTGGCTCACTCCAGCAATGGCCACTCTGCTTAAACCTAATCTCTTTTTATTAGCCTTTGCCTAATGCCTAATTAGGCACAATCCTCAGAAACTGGGTGCAAAGGAACATCACAATTGCCCCCCCTCACTTCTTTTGAACTACCTCTCCCACTATGCAATTCAAAGTGTCCTCAGAAACTACGGAATAATTCCTGATTTAAATTATCTAAATAATACACATTGGCAACAAGTCTATGTTTTACCTCTCTAATCTCTGGAACATACGCTTTACTGAACACTGTTTATGGTATATTAAATATGCCTTAACCAATTCAACAAAGGGTGCATTCAACAAATCTGGCTTTTTTTACTGATGACATATATTACACTAAATCACTTTGTAAGTGAAAGAGGATTGTATATATTTGTTATTGTAACCTGTATCATTATTTTATCAGTCTTTTTATTCAGTAAGAGATAGCTGTCTTAAGGAGTAAGACAAACTGTTTTTAACAATCTGACACCCAAAGAGGAACACAATGCTAACTTTGATATTGGTCTCCAGCTCTCACAAGATTGTCTTTCATCTGAGTTAGCAGCTTATTTTCTCAACGTCTCTTGATGCTTAGTCAATCTAAATCCATGCAAAGCTCAAGTCTATCCTCAAAGCTCAATACTATTACTTGTGGGCAAAAAATAAAGCATGCTGGCCCATACAAATTGTTCATGTCTGGAAAATACAAATATTTTCAGGGTAAAAACATGTTCATTTTAGTATCCTCCTCACTCAATTGGAAGCATAATAATTATAGTTCAATCTATGCATTTTTAGACAGACAGGTTCCATAAAGAGATTTAGGCACATGGCCACATTTCAAGAGACTTTGCAATGTGGTGTATCGCATTAGCTCTGTGGTTACTTTGATGTCATGAAAATGTCATAAAAAGTAATAGCAAAATGTCACTATATTACCTTAAGCCAAGAATTACCACGTTGCCAATCAGCAGCAACACAAAACAACAACCAAGATGATTGACTCCTTAAGACAATGATCTCCAACTGAATAAAAAGACTGATAAAATAATGATGCCAATTACAATACAGTCTTTTTTCATTTACAAAGTGACTTAGTGTAATATATGTCAGCAGTAAAGATGGCAGATGTGTTGAATGCGCCCTTTGTTGAATTGGTTAAGGCATATTTAATATACTATAAACAGTGTTTAGCAAAATGTATGTTCCAATAATGACTAAAGATTAAATTTCATAATATCTGACAGGATAGAGTAGTTGGGGAAAACATTCTTAGCTTGCTTCTATCTTTACTGTTGTCAAATGAATCAACACTGAAAAGTGATCTGAAAAACATGATTGTTTATGACAGATTTAAAATGAAAACATGTGGACTAATATTCAATAACATTTTATTGTACTTATACCTTAAGGATGCCTCATCTTTGTCTTGCTTTTTTTATATACAGCACCGTGCATGATGCTATCCATCTTCTCCCTAGACTCTTCAAATTAACTTGACATCAGACTAGACCTTTCTGGTGCTGCTGAATATTCCTAATTGTTTTCTGATGTGCAACAAGTCAGCTGGGATCTATACTGACAGTTCTTAGCTGATGCAGTATTGCATTTCATCGTTCAGGACAAGAATGACATCATTGGTGTACTGAATCTGGATTTATCATGGTATAAGGCAACTTACTGAAACAGTGCTAAATAAGTGAAATTTACTGCACGTTTTTTTCTCTGCGATGCAATCAGACCTGAAGATTTAAAGACTAAAATGGCTTCTTTTTTTTTTGCTTAACCTTTCCACAAAACATTCAAGTAAATCACTTTGCCTCCTGTGAAAGAAAGTTCCCTTTGCAAAACAACTTTGGATTTTAAAAATTGCATACTTATGTACTTCTCTCATAAAGCATGTAATATGAAGGTTTGCAATCAGGAAGTAAAGCCTGCAGCACCATTAAAACTGCCCTTTACCGATCTGAAAAAAATTAGAACCAGAGAATTATTTTAAAGGTTAAAGACACACCGTGAGAACATCAAAGCAATTCGTACTCTTTTCTTTCCCGCATCAGTTTTGTACTCATCAAGTCAAGGCAAGGATATTAGTTTGGCAAATGGAAATCCTTTTCACGAAGTAGGAATGTAACAGCAGATCCAAAGATTTCCAGATCAAGTTCAGACATTACATACATGCTGGAGTTTCCTGTAATCTGCTCCAAAAAGTGACTCAGCTCAACCACAAAAGAATCTGCTGATGGTGTCCAACAAGCATTATTGGTTTCTGCTGGAGCCTGAGGTCACTAACAGGTGAGTCTTTGACTGACTCATTCTGGCTCAGGGACTGTTGCCTGTAGAGTTCCTGCACTGGCGAATATCTAGGCCATGCATAGTTTTCCTTTCTCACAACGTGCTGTGTTGGAGAACACTTTGTAAAGCATAAGGATACTTCTTGACACATTATAGGAAATTTGTTACAAGAAACAAAAGGACTCACAAAATAATAATGCACAAATTAACAGCATGTTGTGGGGGAGCAGGCTTAATGACCTCATTTCAGAATTTATTTCCAGATATTTATTATGTTCTTTTAAACCATTTAAAATTCACACTTCTTTAACATTTGGCACTTGTACAGCATCTATGGTAGCAACAGAAGAGCTGACTTACTCAGTTTACAAAAAAGCTCTTTGCTGCTTATTATAAATAGAACATTGTCAGAGGAAAATGGTGGTAGGATTCTTGACTAAACATGGAATATGTAGCCAAAGGAAATGGGTCTATGGGAGATAGAATGTCTAAAATGTGGAAATACACGCCTTGAAAGTCCTTAGAGGTCTGTGGTCTTTGTGATGTGAACAGCACCAGTGCCACTGCCGTACAATTTTATGCCCTGATTTCATTGGATGGAATGACCTAAGTTTGTCAGCCAACAGAGGAATATTGGGTTCCTCTGAAGACTCCTTAACCTCCTCCACTCACCTCATCCCTAACCAAGCATTTGTTACTTCTCCCATGTAAAGGCCTTAATAGAATGGATGTGGAGAGGATGTTTCCTATGGTGGGATAGTCTAAGACCAGAGGACACAGCCACAGAATAGAGGGGTGTCCTTTTAGCACAGAGATGAGAAAAAATTTCTTTAGCCAGAGAGTGGTGAATCTGTGGAATTCATTGCCACAGGCAGCTGTGGAGGACAAGTCTTTATATTGAAGGCAAAGGTTGATGGATCCTTGGTTGGTCAAGACGCAAACAGATATGGAGAGAAGGCAGGAGATTGGGGCTGAGGGGAAAATTGGATCAGACATGACGAATTGGCGGAGCAGACTCAACAGGCCAAATGCCCCAATTCTCGTCCGATATCTATGGTCTTATGGTAAAGAATCGGATCTGACAATCCTGAGAAATCGGGTTGCTGTGGACTCCCAGAGTTGGGAATCTCTATCTCTGGCTGTGCCAATCTGACTGTTCCTATGTAAAGAATGGACTGAGATTCTACTGCTTACAAGATGTTTTATGTGCTGCCATAAACTTAAAAGGACAAGTACATCCTTTTTTTTTCTGTGAAGGTAGGCTGGTCTCCTTCAACTTTCGTTGGAGGCTGAAAAAAACATGGAAGGACTGAATGTTTTAAAATTGTTTTCAGGTCAGAGGAAAATGCAAGAGACACCAGTTGTGTTTGCCTTATAGTTGCAAATACAATCATTGCATTGGTACAAGGTATCCCCCGCTTTACGAAAGTTCGCTTTATGCCACTTTGCTTTTTACGAAAGACCTATGTTAGCACCTGTTTCATGAACAGAAAGAAATCCGAAGAGGACTTTTTCTTTTACGAGAAAAGGCAAAAAGCGAAAATAGCATTCAGCGTTTGTTTTGCAGCGAGCCGTTATACAGGCAGCGCGCACCCCGAGCAGCGCGAGTGGTGATAAGTGAAAATAGCGTTCATCGTTTGTTTTACTCCCAGCAAAACAAACACTCAGCATCAAGCCATCTTAGCTTTGAACTGCGTGAGATTGACAGCGCTACAATGATTGCAGAGAAGTATGCCTTTATTTTTGAAAGGGCACATAGGTTTAGGGCAGATTTGCAGGATGTTTTGAGTGCTTACAAAGAACTGTATGATTGAAAAATGCGTGAATCTTCCAGTGTGCTCACTGTCTTCCCAATTCTGGTAAGTGAAACTACACTGTACATACATTATTTCTACTTTATATAGGCTGTGTAGTTATCATATCAATCCTGCTTTTACTATATGTTAGTGTTATTTTAGGTTTTATGTGCTATTTGGTATGATTTGGTAGGTTATTTGTCGGGTCTGGGAATGCTCATTGCTTCTTCGCTTTACTGCATTTTGGCTTACGAAAGGTTTCATAGGAGCGCTCTACTTTCAGATAGCAGGGGAAACCTGTATTATAAATAATACACTAGACCTTTAAATAAATATCAGTTGCAGGAACATCATGCGATTGTCTTTAGCTCCTTGTTTGACCTTGCCATTTGAATAAGCTTGCACTGACCCAATTACCTCCAGTTGATGTCAATACCAGTCAAGGAATCAATAAACATGTATCCATGCTCTGAATTTGCAAAACTATTGGGCATGTATTAACAAAATAAAGGACTCTGCAGATGAATACTCCTATATTTGTTGTACGTTCATGTACTTCTGAACAATAAGTTGTTTATTTACTGCTTTAGGCATCATTCAAGTCTGTTCTTCGTTTTCTGGAGTGTACAAGAAATACTGAAAGTTCTGCAGGCATTGTTGTTTCTTCTACTAAGGTAGACTTCTACAAAGTCTTGAAAACATTTAAGTCTGAATGTACAGTGCTTGCACTGATGGTTTGTGTTGTCTGGGTATATGTCAAAAGCCAGCTCAACTGTTATCCCATGTGTGCATTGAGACAGAGGTCTGAATAGTAGATCTAACAATGTAAACGGTGCACTCAGGTTAAAGATATTCAGATTTAACAACAAAATGAATCATTTATATCAAAGGGAATGGAACCCAATATAGATTCATTGTACTCTCAAGTTCATTTGAATCATACAACACAACTTTGTGGTTACCAACAAAGAAACCTAGCAATGTTGATCTAATGATCCTTAAAATCTGGATTTCAGATTCTCTGGTGCAGCAACTGTGGGGCTCAGCTTGGTCTGGTGTTCATCAACAGGAAAATGATCAAGCAAGAAAAATTGACACTCTAAAAGAAGATCAAAACACAAATTATTGGATGAAAGCAAATCCGACAGCCTGCATGGGAGAAAAGGACTGCCAAAATTTCAGACCGAGTCCCTACATCAGAACTGTACAGTCTCAACCCAAAATATTGGAAATTTCTTCTCCACCCAAACACCACAGATGCTTTCCAACCCACTGAGCTCCTCCAGTGGTTTGTCATTTGCTCCAGATTACAGCATATGCAGTCTCTTGTGCATATTCTTCATTTGTCTGAAGAATCCTAATCAGAAAATAAAAAAGCTCAGATAATTCCCTATACACGTCCATCCCCTCACCAGGAAGGCCTCAAAGATCTCAGTTTCTTTCTGGACACCAGACCCAGCCAGTTCCCCTCCACTACTACTCTCCCCCACCTAATGGAACTTGTCCTCACACTAAATAATCTCTGCTTTGGCCCCTCCCACTTCCTTCATTCAAATGGGGTAGCCATGGGCACTCACGAGTCCCAGCAATGCCTGCCTGTTTGTCGGCTACATGGAACAGTCTGTGTTCTAAGCCTATCACCGGTGACCTTCCTGCACTTTTCCTACACTACATCGACAACTGTATTGGTGCTGCTTCCTGAACCCATGCTGAACTTGTCAAATTCATCCACTTTGCCTTCAACTTCCACCCTGACCTCAAACTTACCCAGTCTATTTCTGACACCTCCCTCCCCTTTCTCAATCTCACTGTCTCCATCTCTGAAGATAGCTTATCCACCAATGTCTATTATTAACCCACTGACTCTCACAGCTACCTGGAGCATACCTCGTCTCACCCTGTTACTTGTAAAAACGCCGTCCCCTTCTCTCAATTCCTATGTCTCTGCCACATCTGCTCTCAGGATGTGAAGGAAATGTCCTCCTTTTTCTAAAAAGGGGGGTGTCCCTTCCTCCATCATCAATGCTGCCCTCAAACGCATCTTTTCCATTTCACGCATGTCTGCCCTCACCCCATCCTCCCACCAGCCTACCGGGGTTAGGATTCATCTTGTATCCTCACCTACCACCCCACCAGTCTCACCCCCCAGCACATAACTCTCGGAAAGTTCTGCCATCTCCAACAGGATCCCACCACCAAGCACATCTTTCCCTCCCACCTACTTTCTGCTTTCCACAGGGATGGCTCCCAAAGTGACTCCTTGTTCACTCGTTCTCCCCACTGATCTCCCTTCTGGCACTTAACCTTGCAAGTGGAACAAGTGCTATACCTGACCCTACACCTCCTCCCTCACTGCCATTCAGGGCCCTAAGTATCCCTTCCAGGTGAGGCAACTCTTCACCTGTGAGTCTGTAGAGGTCATATACTGTGCTTAGTATTCCCGGTGCAGTCTCTTGTATATCAGTGAGACCCGACGTAGATTGGGAAACCGCTTCTCCAAGCATCTATGCTCTGTCCACCAGATAAAGCGGAATCTTCTTGTAGCCACCCATTTCAATTCCACTTCCCATTCTCATTCTGATATGTCCATCCACGGCCTCCTCCACTGTCGTGATGAGGTCACACTCAGGTTGGAGGAACAACACCTTACATTCTGTTTGGGTAGCCTCTAATCTGATGGCATGAACAGTGATTTCTCTCACCTCTGGTAATGGCCCTCCAACTCCCCCCCTTCACTATTCCCCATCCCCCTTTTCACTCTCTCACCTCATCTCCTTGTCTACCCATCATCTCCCTCTGGTGCTCCTCCCCCCTTCTTTTATTTCTTCCATGGCCTTCTGTCTCTTTCACCAATCCACTTCCCAGCTCTTTACTTCATCACTCCCCCTCCAGGTTTTACCTATCACCCGGTGTTTCTCTCTCCCCTCTCCCCACCTTTTAAATCTACTTCTCAGCTTTTTTTTTCTCCAGTCCTGCCGAAGGGTTTCAGCCTGAAATGGCGACTGTAGTCTTTTTCCTAGATGCTGCCTGGCCTGCTGAGTTCCTCCACCATTTTGTGTGTGGTGCACAGATATTTAAGTATTTCACAGAATGCAAAAATAAAGCTTGAACCATGCATGCATTGAGAAAAAGCTAAGCAATGTAATCAAACATTAAAACATCCTGTTGTTTATCATTTGTACAGATATAAATCTGCAAATGCATTCAGTGGTCATTTCATGAGGTACAACTGTACACCTGTTGGTTAATGCAAATATCTAATCAGCCAATCATTTGCTGAATAAAGTGAATGAGAAAAGCCTTGACTACAGACTTAAAATCAATCCCTAAGAAAACAAAATTGATGTGGTAAGCAAAACAAACACTAAAGACTCATTCATGATGGTATTGTTACAAGTGAAATGGACAAGACATTGAACAGATGCGAAAGTTTGACTATCTTGGCAATTATCTGACAGATAACAGGAGATGTGAAGTTGAGATCAGAAGAAGAATAGGTGTGGATAAGGCCCAGTTCATGAAGCTAAAAGATCTACTACTCAATCAGAATGTAGACATCCAAAATAGAATCCGCTTCCTCGAGTGTTACGTATGGTCAGTACTGAAGTATGGATCAGACACATGGACCCTGAAGAAGGATGACATGAAACCAATTAATGCTTTTGAAATGCGGTGCTAATGACAAACATTGAAGATCAGCTGGATAGAGAATGTTTTAAATGAGAGGGTTTTGTCCGAAGTTGATGGACTACGGACATTGCTGGAGAAGATCATGAAGTTAAAAGTTGCTTATTGTGAACACTTTACGCGGAGAGATAACATCTTGTCGGACTTGCTATATGGAAAGGTAGAGGGAAAGAAAGGAAGAGGAAGCCAAAGAAAAATGTGTCTGCATAACATCAAGGATTGGACCAAGCTGGACAAGACTAGGGATGTTGTGGACAAGTGTCAGGACAGAGCCGCGTGGAGGGAAATCTTCCGCCAGCTGGAAATTCCAGATGCCACCTAACGATGAAGTATCATTTGGCAGCAATTCAATGCATAACAGCATGCAGACATGGTCAAGAGATTCAGGTGTTTTTCGGACTACATGTAAGGATGGGGAGGAAATGTGATCTAAGTGGAAAGGTTTCAGGTGCCAGACAGGTTTCAGAAACTTCTGATTTCCTGGGATTTTCACACACAACTGTCTCTAGAGTTTACAGACAATCATGTGGAAAACAGAACAGAAAATCCACTGAGTGGTAGTTCTGTGCACAAAACTGTTTTGCTATTGAGACAGGTCAGAGGACTTGTTCAATCTGACAGGAACATAATAGTAATTCAAATAATTATGTGGTACAACAGTGGTGTGCAGAAAAGCATCTCCAAACATACAATATCTCCAAATCTTAAAATGAATGGGCTATAGCAGCAGAAGACCATGAACATACATTCAGAATATCCAATAAGTACCTCCTGTATCTAATAAAGTGGCTATTGAGTGTCTCCACAGGGATTGTATAACTATCTATGAGTATAACATTAGCTTAATTCAATAAGGACCCCCATCACCTAAGACATGCCCTCTACTCATTGCTACCATCAAGAATGAGGTACAGGAGCCTAAAGACACACACTCATCATTTCAGGAATGATTTCAAGATTCAAAGTACATTTATTATCAAAGAATGTATAATTTATACACCTTGAGCTTTGTCTACTTACAGGCAGCCACAAACTTTCTCCCCCTCCATCATCATATTCCTGAATGACCAATTAACCCATGAACAGTTCCTTTTTTTCCTCTCTTTTTGCATTACTGTTTAATTTAATATTATATATATATACACATATCTTATTATGATTCATAGTTTTAGTATCAGGTATTGCAATGTATTGCTGCCACAAAACAACAATTTTCAAGACATGCTAGTGACATTAAACCAGATTCTGATATTGAGAATGTTAAATAGTAAGAATTTAATTACATCTTATGAAATAAGAGGAGCTATTTTCAAGATTATTAACTACAGGAATCATTGTAATACCCTCCAGTTATTTAATTTCCAATATCATGACATAGATGGAGGCTGATGTCTTTATACCTGCAACGTATTTGCTTCTACACATGCAACACCCCTTTGATTACTTTAGCCATGAAACTGCTCTGAGAGGCAATTTATAGTAGTGATTTAACCAGTTAGCATATTTTTGGGATGTGGAAGGGAAACTGGAGCACCCAGTGGTAATGCACATTTATAGAGGGAGCTTCACCTGAACACCACCTGAGGATTTAAGCCAGCTCCTTGCAGCTGAGATGAGCACCACGAAGTTCAATATCACAATTCCATCTTGTACCTTTCTGCTGGAGAAAGCTACAAAATACGTAGTACGTGCTGGGGAGAAGAGAGAAAGCATTGATACCTATCGAGGTATTTGTGTTTAACATGCAAACATCTGAACTTCAGAAGCTACGGTCTGATTTCCTCCACTAAAGTAGCTGGTCCTGATTGGCTCTCTGTAATCTCATTACAGATTATGGATACACATAATGTATATATGCAACCATACTTAGAAATTTGTCTTTGGATCAGTAGAATTAAACACATAATATGGCAACATTGGTCCACTGACGTCAATAGAACTGCATTTTATATTGAGTACTTAATATAAAGATCCCACCATAATATACATTTATCTCTACTAATCCACTGGTGGATGTTCTGTCCATAGGGGTTATGTAGACCCCATTGATAATGCTGATTATTGTAGGCATGTTAAATTTTGGACGTACTACTGGTGTTTCACTGACAGATTATGAACTTATGCTGCTGTAGCTTCTGGCAACTGCATGTTTCAATTAGTTGAGATTTATTTTGATATTCTGTGACATATTGTGGCTTCCATCCCTAATTTGATTCAGTGAACATATATTCTTTATTATGTCTATTTTCCCCATTTTGTAAGCAGGCCATGCATGTGATATTTGTTTTGTTTTGATAGCTGACCTCAGTATTTACTGCAGGTTTTTATTTCTCATCATGTTTACATCTCCTGACACATAATGACTGCATTCTAAACCTAACACATCTATAAAAGGATAGCCTAAGTAGACTTCTCACTGGATCAATAGAGGATATTTTTCCAGACCAATGTGGCTGCACTAAATCTTTTCACCTCTATAAAACCAGAACTCTGCGATGGAGTGGCATTGATTTCCTGTTGCTTTCTAAGTACCCATTTGTGCTTCCTAAAATTGATTAAAATTATGAGCTATGAGCAGAGCAATGTAGAATTTATGATCAGCAATAATTTTCCTCATATGCATGTGGAAGAAAAACTCCAACCCAGAGACAGCCATTTCCAGCCTGACAAATAGGTGACAAGCAGTAAAAATTGGGATGGGGTGGGGTTGTATTTAACCCTTTTACAAATTGTACGTGATATTACAATAGCACAGGTTGCACATGAATTTTGAAGGGTGCTCCAAATTTCCTGCACAGCAGTTTGTTACTCAGGACAGGTTAAAATAATTTGGAAAAGGGTAGCAAGCACAACAGCTATTGAGATTATTTGAGACATCATCTAACCTGACTTTAGTGCAGGAGATGTCAAATTTGCCATCTTGTAAAAAATCAGTTCCCTTTTGATAACTGCAATCTTTGTCAATATGCAGATTAGCATTGCATAACTCAGGCCTTGTGGGAACCAGATGTCAGATTCATGCCTTGTGAATTTCACACCCATTTTGGGCATAAATTTCCATGTCAATGTTTTGAAACTTCATTCTAATTAAGGTGAAACAGAAAGTATCCAGTCTTTTAAAATCAAAGGTCCACAAGCTTTGCTGTGCAGTGGGTGCTTGCCCAATTTCAACAAGCCTACCGGGTACCCTAGATGGGGGCATTAAGCACTTTGTGCCAACTGACAGAAATGATCTGCCTCTCAGCTCAGTTAAGGTAAATACATTGGTAATACGAGTGATACAACAACATTTGTAGAATGGAGTGAATGCATCAAATTTGGGCCCTGCACATCTTGCAGGGACTATTTGTGGTTTCTGAATACCTCCAAAGTTCATAAATTAATTTACTGTCGATGGGCTGATTTTCATTGCCTCAGGATGAGTTTTATTGCAGATGTCAGCAATCTGTAGCTGTTTCCAAGCCAGGGAATCAGGCAAAGAGCAGGGAAGAGACCACAACAGATGACAGCACAACTCTCTGGAAGAGAGTTAGTGGGCAGAGAATGGAAAGGCCATTGCTTGGAAGTTATTCAGACAGCACTTCCATTAACTTTAGCACAAAGGAGATTGCTATTGAACTTTTTCACTCTCTGTAGCTGCAATTTGAGCGACCTGCCAGTGCGTGGACAGCACTGCATCTATTTGTCAAAGTTATCACGACCCTCAATTTTTACGCCTTGACGTCTTTCAAACAGTGACAGCATTAGCCACTGATCCCTTTTGATACTTTGTTAATATACCTGAGAGGTCCCTGAGGCATCCATGTGGTTATATTGTCTTCTGTCTTTCTACTTTCAGGATGGTTGTGGTGCAGCTTGTACAGGCTGAATCGAGTCGGTGGAGTCTAGACATTGCTAGAGAAGATTTGGAGACAACTCGATGTGGCAGAACCAAGGCAAGGCAGAGCCCAGGTCTGAGAGCGAGGAAAGGCCCAAGATTTGATCGATTTAAATACCAAGTCGAATTGAAAAGATCGGGAATGGGCCAAATCAAAGCAGTGGGTCTCGAGCCCAAGGATGTATCGAAGTGGCAGGGCCCAGGTCCAATTGCAAGGAATGACATGAGATTTGAATGATCTAAATGCTGGGTCAAATTGAAAAGGTCAGGGTCTCAGGTCCAGAGGTAAGGACGGGCCAGTGTTCAGCTCACCACTCCACAAGGTTTGCTCGTTTCTGCACTGAACCGAGGCTGTGGCCTGCAACTAATGGGCCTCTGAATCATCTGCAGTAAGGCCTAGCTTTGTGTCTGTGACTGACTTTTGTAAACTTCAGTTCTGAAAGCTATTTGGTTACTTTTATTGTTTACATGATTTGTTTTTTGTTTCTTTGCACATTTGACTGCAAAGTTTGACTGTCACAAACTATTCCATAATCGATAAAATTCTGGAAAATGATGAATGGCCAATTATTAACTCTATGGCTAATTTTCTAACTGTGCTATGATAAGAACATAAGAAATAGGAGCAGGCGTAGGCCATCTGGCCTGTCAAGCCCATTCCACCATTCAATTAGATCATGGCTGATCTGACCATGGACTCATCTCCACCTACCTGCCTTTACCCCATAACCTTTAATTTCCCTACTATGCAAAAATCTATCTAACCTTGTCTAATTGTATTTACTGAGGTAGCCTCCACTGTTCCATTGGGCACAGAATTCCACAGATTCTCCTGTCTTTGGTAAAAGCAGTTCCTACTCATCTCCATCCTTAAGTTACTCCCCTGAATCTTGAGGCTATGTCCCCCAGTTCTAATCTCACCTATCAGTGGAAACAGCATTCCTGCCTCTATCTTATCTGCCCCTTTCATAATTTTATATATTTCTCATAAGATCTCCTCTCATCCTTCTGAATTCCTGTGAATACAGTCTCAGGTGACTCAATCTCTCCTCATAGACTAATCCTCTCATCTTTGGAATCAACTTGCTAAACCACCTCTGCTTCGCCTATATGGCCAGTATATCCTACCTCAAGTAGAGACCAGAACTGCACACAGTACTCCAGATGTGGCCTCACAGTACCCTTTCCAGTTGTAACATAAATCTCCCTACTCTTAAATTCAATCCCTCTAGCAATGAAGGCCAACATTCCATTTGATAGCCTGCTGCGCCTGCATACCAACCTTTTGCAATTCATGCACAAGCACACCCAAATCCTCTGCAAAGCAGCATGCTGCAGTCTTTTGCCATTTGAATAATAATCTGATCTTCCATTTTTCCTTCCAAAGTGGATGACCCTGCATTTACCAACATTGTACTCCATCTGCCGGACCCTTGCCTACTCACTTAAACTACCTAATATCTCTTTGCAGACTCTCCGTATCCTCTGCACACTTTGCTTTTCCACTCAATTTGGTGTCATCAGCAAACTTAGATAAGCTCCACTCAGTCCCCTCTTCCAGATTGTTAATGTATATCGTGAACAGTTCCTGACCCAGCAAGGTACCACTCACCATTGATTGACAAACAGAGAAACACCCATATATCCCAACTCTCTGCTTTTTATTAGCTAACTAATTCTCTGTCCATACTAATGCATCACCCCCAGCTCTCTTATCTTATGGATAAGCTTTTTATGTGGCATGTTTTCAAATGCCTCTGGAAATCCAAGTGAATAATGTCCATCTGTTCCCCTCTATCTACTGCACTTGTGATATCCTTAAAGAGCTCCAGTAATGCAAATAACTGGGTTCTCAGAATTGAACAACAAAAGAACTTCCATTTCCTCAACTTATAGTCAGGCTGTATCAACAGAGAGCACAGTGTACAGTTCTGTCCCCACTACCATCATTCACTTGTACAGTCCTACTTCACTGGGGCATTTTTATTAAAAGAGCATTGCGATTTGTGGTGGTTACTAGCTCCTCATGTCTATCCTCTCTGTTCATAGCTCCTGACTCCTCCAGTCCCAGATGTGAAGTGGGTCCATACTTAAAAATTATTTCTTTAGTGCTTGAGGAGCTATGACTTTCTGGGCATGGTGCATTATCAAATATGACTTACTGATTTTGAGAAAATAATAACTAAGTTATTGAAGTTACTGAGGAGAACAGTTGGCTTGAAAATTAATATAATGCACTCAGAAAGATCAAAAATATTCTTTTGTGGTGACATTTCCTGAATTCAAAAATCACTGTTATTTCTTTCTTCTATGTTATGTAGATCCCTGATCCAAAAATTTAATTTATAAATTAGTTCCATCCTCAGCTCACAAGCATGTTTGATTAGATGGAAAAACAGAATATCTTCTTGTTCAGGTATGGAGTTCCAGAGTTTTTTTGACATTATCACATACTTATAAACTGTTACTATTGCCCATGTTAGTTTAGTTTAGTGCTTTTTTTTATCAATATACATTTTCTTTTACTTATTTTTAATTCTTTTTTCTTTTTTGATGATTATTTTTTGTTTTTTTTCATATGTAGTTATACAGACTTGATTGATTAGTACTTTTTTCTGTTGATTTAATAGGATATTATTATCTTATTATCAATGTAATTTCAAGTCTATTGTATTCATAACCTATTCATTATTATGTTATGTTTTTCTTTATATATATATGACACTTAATAAAAAGATTGAAAAAGAAAGAAAGAAAGTTATAAATCCTTGAAATACTTCTATTCAAAACCTGCTTTCTGTAAACTCCACAAACTTCACTGTAAATGTTTGTAACTGACACTGTATATTTTGATGTACATATGACAAATAAAGATAATCTTTTTTTAAAAAGTCAAAAAAAAACAATATCACATTTACAAAATTAAGTGTTACTAGATCATGAAGTAATTCTGTATATATGTGCCTGATTATTGTTGCTTCACAGTATAATAAACATGAAATAGTCCTCACTCATAGTAAAAGATAGTGCCACTCATTTCACCGGGGGGATTGCTTTTAAACATGCCAGCCTTAAAGCAAGAGAGGTTTTTTAATTCGAAGCTCCAGTCTAGAAAAAGACCTGAGCTGGAAAATGCAACTGTGCAGCTCCCATAGCTTGGCTGGAGCAGCTACCTAATTGTCTCCAATTTACCATGAAGCATGCATATGCACACTAGATTCATGAGTTGTGCCAATTGCCATACTTGGACAGATGCCGTACATGAAAACTCTCAAATGCCACAGGCATGCAGACGTTCTTGTCCATCTGTGGTCAGTGTTAATTTGATGCCACCACTGCCTAGGTTTCAAGGCTGCTAACATGTATTCAGCTTGTATGGTAGATTCAGAGTTTAACATCAGTAAGGATCCCATCCCTTCCAACCTGGCCTATTTAAGCAGATCATCAATTACTTTTGGCTGGTTGCTGATTGATTTACAAGGTGTTGGAGTAAGCCACTGTTTAGTGTTTCCAGACTTTGCTAAGTTGGTGAGGTTTACGGGCAGAGTATGTCTTCACTTCATCAAACCCTTGGTGCTCCTACTCATGTCTGCATAGATTTCCACTCCCCTGTGAACAGCGCGTAATATGCAGAATGACATAGAGCAATCTTCTGAAAGAGGATGGAGGAGGCGATCTTAAAGAAGTAATTGTCTTATGTGTACCTCAGCAAGGAGTAAAATATAAGGGGATGTTGAGGTCCCAACAGAAATATATAATGATCATAGTTAGTGCCAGAGAACACGTTTGC
Source organism: Hypanus sabinus (assembly GCF_030144855.1). NCBI lineage: Eukaryota > Metazoa > Chordata > Chondrichthyes > Myliobatiformes > Dasyatidae > Hypanus > Hypanus sabinus. The sequence goes on from NC_082724.1 coordinate 36,037,981, forward strand.
TGTAGTTTCATGCTTTCCCTCTCTCTATTCTTTTGAATAAAAGAGTTTGCTATTTTCCAGTACAATTAATGTGGTTCTGTTTCCAGGGAATTTTAGAAATTTAGCTCAATAAATCATTAACCTCATTTGTCATTTCTTTTAAGATTCTGGGATGAACCCAAACAAGATATGGGCACTTGTCAGCCCACAGTTCTTACAGCTTGTTCCACACCCCTGCACTGTTGAGTATAATTTCCCTGAGTTTCTGCCCCACTTCTATTTTTCAATTTTTAGTGTGTTTTTTACAACTCTCCCACGACCTCTGGGGTAGTGCTCATAAATATATATAATGCTCAACTCTTCACAATCTCAACACTTAACATCACTTGCAGAATGACTGCCTACATTTGTTCCAGCAACAATGCATTTCCCTTTTATGAGGGACAATTTTAATCAGCACAATGCAGAGTTAAATGGAGAGAATAGCTTAGAAAATTAGACAATAATTGATCTACATATGTGATTGTAGATCAACATTGGCTGGATGCTGGGACCATCAAATGAACAGTCAATATGACATTACAATAAGAGAAAATTGGTAAAATAAAATTAACCTCTTATTAATATCTTTGCTAGAGACAATGAGTTTTCCCTTCAGCTATATAAAAGGACGCACTAATTAACCAAGGCAAACTCTGTATATTTTCAAACCTTATTGCAACCATACTTTATAACCAAAAGAATAAAACAGTAAAAGCAATTGGAAATAGAAATTTTGTGAGTGAAAATCACATTATATGCAAAGTGGTCAATTACAGTATAGAAACAATTATTAAAAATTATACTTAAGATGTGATCATTGATGGCAAGGCCAGCATTTATTGCTTGTCCTAAATTACCCTGATAAATTGGCAATAGGCCTTCATGAATGCCTGCAATCCTATAGAGTTAGATGCTCAGATGACATTAATTCTTTATGGTGCTTAGATGTTAATGACTTGCAAGGCTTTAGAGTCAACTATCTTAGTGTAGGACCATACTTACATCAGCTATAACTAAAAACATCTGGCTTTCTGGTCTAAATCATTTAGCAGTCCTTGAAGACTTATTCTTAATCCATTCCTTTTGAGAATCTCCATGTTACAACTTGGTAATTCTGCTTGAAAAAGTGGAGTCACCGACAGTGCCCAATTCATTCTTTTTCATCCAAGTTGTCAGACATCTTTTTGAATGTTCTGTCCTGGAAGACTTGCTATTTTGTCTGGTTAATGATTTGAAATACTGCTATCTTTCCCATCCTCAGACTCAGTTCCCCCCAGAATTCCACTTATTGGCCATGTTTCAGTCTGAACTAACTGTACACTAACTATGTGTTCTTGGTGCCTCTGGGGAGAGGTCCATAACATGTTGACTTCATCATCTAAACTACAGACTAATTATTAACCATCCTTACTCTTGTCTCATAAATATACAACACTGAAACAAGTATTCATGTTGCCGTAAACTCCAGGCCTGGCCACCCTGTCAATTTGCCATCTTGCATCCTCAATACACTTCAGCTCATTTAAAACTCTCCGAATGCATCCTATCCCACACTGTGACTTGCTATTCCACAAAGCTTGAGCTTGCTGACGTCCATTGTCCTCTGAAGGCTCCAGTTAAAAAAAATTCTGTAGTCCATTCCCTTCATTGTTTTGTTCCTTCTTTCTGACTCTACAACCATTGAGAGCTCTGACTAATAGTGCAGCACAACTCTGCTTGTTCTTTCATTGGCTGTAGTGCCATTATCTTGTTTTGACCCTGGGTTCTGTAAATCATACAATTGCAAAACATAGAAACATAGAAAATAGGTGCAGGAGTAGGCCATTCGGCCCTTCGAGCCTGCACTGCCATTCAGTATGATCATGACTGATCATCCAACTCAGAACCCTCTACCTGCTTTCTCTCCATACCCCCTGATCCCTTTAGCCACAAGGGCCATATCTAACTTCTTCTTAAATATAGCCAATGAACCGGCCTCAACTGTTTCCTGTGGCAGAGAATTCCACAGATTCACCACTCTCTGTGTGAAGAAGTTTTTCCTCATCTTGGTCCTAAAAGGCTTCCCCTTTATCCTTAAACTGTGACCCCTCGTTCTGGACTTCCCCAACATCGGAAACAATCTTCCTGCATCTAGCTTGTCCAATCCCTTTAGAATTTTGTACGTTTCAATAAGATCCCCCCTCAATCTTCTAAATTCCAGTGAGTATAAGCCTAGTCAATCCAGTCTTTCTTCATATGAAAGTCCTGCCATCCCAGGAATCAATCTGGTGAGCCTTCTTTGTACTCCCTCTATGGCAAGAATGTCTTTCCTCAGATTAGGGGACCAAAACTGCACACACTATTTTGTGATTCCTCTCCTCCTTAAGTCTCCTCTGTCTGGCCACACCTTTTGTCATTCTTCTCGAGTTGCTTCTTCTATGTAGGCTGTATTTGGCTGGTGACATCCTGTGATGCCAATTAGGCTGCTTCCTTTACTTTAACTTTACTTATTTAGTGATACAGCATGGAGTAGGCCCTTCTACTCTGAACCACACTGTCCCAATTAACCCTAACATCATGGACCAATTAACCTACCTGGTGCGTCTCTGGACTGTGGGAAGAAACCAGAGCACCCGGGGTAACAGGGTGGATGTACAGAGTCTCCTTACAGAACAGAGGTGGAATTAAACTCCAAACTCCGGAATGCCCCAAGCTGTAATAGTGCCACATAAGCCGTTACGCTATTGCGGTGCCACGGTAGCGTAGCGGTTTACAACGTTGTTGATGTCATAAATTTAGAGTGGTAACCAGAGGAGATAGAAGTTAGGACTCCATGCAGTCACACATTTGCCCTTCTTTGTGAGATTCAGAATTGGACGATATTTATCCAGGGCATGCTCAAATACCAATGTAGTAAATAAGCAATTGGACATTTATGGTGAATATGAATGGTGTGTAATGTTACATTAAAGTAATTCACATAATAACCTTTCTCCCTCAGCAATACTGCAATTTGTGTTCTCAGCATTAACTTATTGTTGTTATGTATTATGTTATGTATTATCATTAATGTGCAGGACTTTCGCTGTTGAATGATCAAGCTGCAGTCAGGTCCTGCTCCCCAGGATCATTTCTCTTCAGTGCTCTATCTGTCAGGAGATCCATATTGTCTTTTCACCTTGACTTTTAGGACACCAGCTGATTTTTTTTTCTTTATTTCTCACATTACAACCAATAATATATTAACAACTAGTTTCCAATTCTGATTTCATAATTAAAGTTCAAGTAAATTACATGCACAGAGGTGGATCGAGAGCAGCTCAATTATTAATCAACTTGGATATACTCAATAATGTATTTACTGCATTCAACTGCACACATAAAGAACAACAGTGTGGAGGGAAGATTGCACCAAAATGCATTAATGTTAAGTTTATGAGTACATCACCACTTTAACAAAAACCCTCTTAAGATAATCTCTGTCCTCCACTGTGATTTACTGTATGTCCATTTTATTTGTTATTTGATAAATAAAGATAAGAAACGTAATAAATAAAATTAAGCTTAATAGACAAAAGCTTATGTAAGTTTCAATTTTCTGTGTATTTAGCTACTAGTTTCACCATCGAGTTATATTTCATCCCTTTAAGATCTCTTAAATTTAACCTACTGCTTTTGTTATTCTAAACGGGGATCGCAGCCACTCAAATATTTGAGTCATTTATTAAAAATACACTAAAATTTAATAGATTGCCAGTTTTGATTTTTCTGTAGGGTAAAATACAATTCAATCTTCAGATCTGCAAAATTGGCTGAAAGTTATTTTGTCTTTCTTTTGATCCCAAAAATGGAATTTGAATTTCCACTAGATCTTGAACTTTATGTGTAAATTTGATTTAAAACCAGTTAAGGTAAATTTAATTAATGCTATCAGCTGGGAATTGTCTTTCAAGGGTCTTGGTCAGAGCCCATCTTTAGTATTTGTCAGTAAGTCCAGTTTGACTCGGTCTTTTTGTGTGTTTCTCCCTAGCTGTCAGTCTATGGTTTTGTATTGCAATGTGCTCCTGTTCTACTCTGGCCCCTGTATTACTGAGTACCCCATCTCTTATCTGCTTCTCATTGTTACCTGTATTGCTGCCACCTGTGTCTCATTGTGCTCCACCTATCATCTGCCTCTCTGTTTATCGCTCAGTGTATTTCAGTCCTGTGTTTTCAGCTGTTTGTTGCCAGATTGTGCTGGTGAATAATCCTGAACCTTTCTAGTGTTCATAGCTCTACTCTGTCTGTTTCTTGATTCTGGATGTTTTGATCTCTGCCTAAACTTTGACGATGACTTTGTTTGCACCTTGGGATTTGTTACTCAATTAATATCACCATATGCACAGACTTGGTCTGTGATTGGATCCCTGCTCCAGTGTCCTGACAATATTTGAAAAATGAGGGAGGGTAAGATACCAAGAATCTACAAACTAGTTAGCTTATAGGTGCTGTGACCTTTCCATTTCAAGGCACACAGAGAAAAATATATATAAATTAGAGTTCCTGGTAATATAGGCAGGGTTGGTGTTGCAAGGAGAAAGTCTTTGGGTGGAGAGGTAAAGGAGAGTTAGACTCGTGATTTAGGTAAGTTGCAAGAAATTAGCTTATTATTTGGAGCAGCAAGGAACTTCTACATGAGTAGAGGAGAAGGAATTTGAGGAGGGTGGTTAAACACAAATTACTGAACAAATTTATGGCTTTAAGGAAGAGGCATCATGAGCTAAAGGCATATAAGTTAAAGACCACCAACTTAAGGTGATACCCCTGAGGTGGACTCCATGAACAGGAACCTGATCTGACAGATTGATACAGATGAAGGTCTATTAGATCCTACTATTTTTGCCTAGATAACACCAATTAGCAGCTCAGATGCATGAAGCAAATCAGAAGTAAAATCGTGGGCTTCACAATAAAAGCAGCAATTTCCCAGTTCCCTCTGCCCAAATTTTCCCGTCTGTTGTTGTGTCTGTAATACCTCAGTTCTTTTCCTGGAAATGGGCCAAACCTGACTATAGAGATCATGGTGTTTGATGAAGTCCCAGGTAAGAATGCCAATATAGACTGCAGCCTTTCCAGGATCTTTGGATTTATTCTCATTAGAGAAGTCCTGAAAGAATGCTGTGAAATGCCATCACTATTTCATGAGTCATTTTTATTCTACATTTCTTGCTGTTCTGCAGGATGAATTGATGGAATCCACAGGTAGTAGTTGCATATGGCAGCTAATCAAATGTCTAAACTGTGTAAAAATATATAGTTAATATTGTCAAAACTAACTGCAGGATTCAAATTATTTGGGTGATATTGTTTTCTGATTCTATAACACGTGTCCCTGCCAGTCTAAGTTTGATGAAGCATACCCAGGCAATAAATTCCATCCAAATTAAATTTGGTTCTTTATGATGATGAATGGTTCATGTATTTTTTTTGGCCAGAAAATCTATCTATAGTATGGATAGATCTTCATCCAAGATCCACAGGGTAAGCATAAAACTAGGGTGCTATTCAGTGTTGCATGTAACACAATCATCCTCTCAGGCTTGGAGATGTACCTATTGTGCTCACAACAGATTAAACCTGGGCAAAATCAATTGCCAGGAAAACAAATTGCTTTTTACTTCATTAAGTTAAATGTTTTATGTGTGTTTGTATGTGCATGGGCATGTTTCAGTCTTTTAACTTTCAAATTTTATTCCAACAATTTTAACTTTTAACATTATTTTATCTACAACTGGTCCCAAGTGATTTTCACTTTTCTAAATGTCAAAGGAATTCACAAACATTCAATAACAGTGACAGCTTTGACAGCCAGTGAAATCGAAGATGAGGCGTCACCAGCTGTCAAAGCTGATGTAAAACAAGACAGTGAAGAGCTTCAGTCATGAATCCACGGTCTCATCGCCCACATCTGGGAGCAGGAGGATATACTAGGGTTCTCAGAGATGGCATAATCGTGACCATTCTGAAGAAAGGAGTTAAATCTGATTGTGAAGTCTCCTTGATCTTGCCATAGGGAATGATATCACCGATAACTCCTAATAGTGGCTCAAGAACTGTTACCTGAATCAGTTTGCTTCTGTACATCCAGAAGCTTAATAGATCTGATCTTCACTGCAGAATAGTTAGAATGAAAATGGAGGGATCATCACCAAACATTACATTTGGACTTATTTTACCTCACTGTTGGGCACATGATGGAATACTGTACCCCTCTCAAATTCAGATGATTAATTTCCATCTTGCATTTACTTCAGGTTTGCATGCAAGCCATGAAACTAAATCAGTGAGACTACAACAGAGCCAATCTCAGTCAGGTCTGGTGTCAAACAAGACTGAATATGTTTCCCTGTCTTTCTTACACAATGTTGCATTTCACCTCAAATTAACTTCCTTTGGGAATGGAGATATTCTTCAGTAATAATGGGAAACTGTGTAACTACAGAACTAAGTCACAGCAAATTTCAGTCATCCATAAAGAGTATGCAGATAATATTTGCGCCCGCTCCATCTTGGAGGGCAAGCTTTTGGACACGACAGATGAGTTCATGAGAGGACTCAAGAAAATAGGTCTTACACTAAGCATCAGCAAGATAAATGAACTCAATTAATCTATCTCCAGCAACACCACACTACCCTGTGACAATATTGGTTCACAATGAAATCATTGAAATATAGACCACTTCCACCTCTCAGTGAAAGCAGAAAGTCACCCTTACCTTTAATGTGCCTGCGCAGCCTTTTATCAATTGAAGAAAAGTGTATCTGGCTTCAGACCCATCACAAAACTTATGATCTACAGGCAACAGTGAGTTCTGCTTCTGTATGACACCTAGATTAGGCATCCTGACACACTAGAAACATAAACATCTTTGCAAAATCTTTCAAATTCACTGGAAGGGTAAGCAATCGAGCAGGCCATCTCACAAATTATCTGAAACACACCCCTACTGTCAAGCACTTTGACCCCAATCGTGGGAGAAGCAACAGTTACCTTGGAACTCACTAAGCTCAAATGGAACCAAGTCAACCTTAATCCTGAGGGAGTGTTTAATAATAAACTGATAGAGCTGGTCACCTGCACTCAGAGAGGCCCCATGTTACACTCAACCATTGGTTTCTACTGAAAGACTATGCCCTGGATCCCATGAGGGAAGCAGCCAACCACATCAGTGCTCTTAATATTTTATATTGGCCAAACATTATTATTGTGACTATTCTTCATTATGTATGATAATAGCTATTGAAATGATGTTGCTGTTTTTCCAGTGTTCACTTGGTTTCATACTTAACCTCAAGGATTATGGTTTAATCCAACTTTAAGTAGAATAATTTGCAAGCAAACAATGCAAGCTGTCAATTCCTTTTATATTATATCCCAAGAGCAAGTGGTATGCTGCATCATAATGATCTGATATCTCCTCAAACTGGATAAAGCTCGGGAAAGTGTAACTGAAAAGGTAGCCTTGCACTGCACCAATAATCTGATTTTCCCTGTATGTATTCTCATTTTCTTGACTCATTTTCAGATTCTTGTTATTGATCAAAAGTAAAAGTAAAATTACCTTCTTTATTTTTGCATGACTAATAGTTTATCTCTTCCCTTTGGTCTGGATCAGTTTTGGATCTTGAGAGCAATTACTAATTCAAGAAATTATATTCATAATATTTCTTTGGAGTATATTTTATTCTAACAGTTCCTGCCACTGTCTGTAAGGAGTTTGTTCATTTCCCCCATGGGTTTCCTCCAGCTGCTCAGTTTTCCTCCCACAGTCAAAAGACATACCGGTTGGTTAGGTTAATTGGTCATTGTAATTGTAAGCGGGCTGGAAGGACCTACTCCATGATGTATCCCAACAAATTAACAAATAAATAAGGGATTTTAAGTTTCTGAAACTTATCCATGGTACACCTAAACACATGTAGGCCAATACAGAGGAAGTAAACTGCAATTTATTCCTATTTCATATCAGTTTCATTTATGTGGTGCAGTGAGTGTTAGCATCACAGTGTAACTACACAGTCTGATTCTATCTGATTGTGGCAACGTTCCATAATGAACATTTCACTCTTCAGTTCTACATTAACAAGCGAGTATAATTTGAATGGTCCACTTGTGAAACTCAATTATTCCAAATATCCTATGGGGAAAATGAAGGATTCATGGAGAGAAATGCAGTAAAGGTTACTGTGGAAAGCAACAGGATAAAATGGCTCCTCATATACTAAAGCAAACATTTATTTATATGTGGTGTTGATCTGACCTGTAACAAGTATTTCTGCTCTCTTCTGCACTTCAAAGACAGTGGTGGGGGCACTATTAATCTCCTGTTGCACCTGCTTGAATTACTGTAGTGTATGCAGTGCAGGTGTTTCCCTTGTGAAATGCGAGTTCTGGGATTTAGAGCCAGCAATGGTGAATAAATGGTGACTAATTTCCTAGCTGGTCCTGTGTGTGCTGTGAATCTGCAGACAAAAGGGAATTTACACTTCTGCTTCTGGGTGGTAGAGTCACAGGTTTTTCAGTTGGTGTCAAAGGAGCCTTGTTGAGATACTGCTTGTGTCTTTATATTCAGAAAAAGAACTGTATGGCAAACGACGAATGTCTTACCTTACTAGCTTTGTTTTGAATAGTAATGAATTTGTGATTGGGGGAGCAGAGAATGAGTTAGCACACAAAGCCTCCGGCCTCCTTTTATAACTCCAGTATTTATGTGACTGCTCCTGTCAGTGGAGACACTCAGGTTATTGGTAGAAGAGAACTGAGCATTGGCAACATTGTGGAATATCAAGTGATAGTGTTTAGAGATGATCACTTCCAGGCACCTGTATTTGGCGTGTATTTTGTGTTATTTGCCATTACGCCTGAATTATTCTGTGTACTGGAAAGATCTGCTTAATTGTCAGATGGGTTGAAGAAAGGAACTGAACATTGCACAATCAATAGTGAAAAAAAAAACACTTCTGGCATTATGATAAGTGGAAAGTCATTGAAGAACCATTTGGATAGAGCGATGACTGTTTCTGGAGTGCACGTCATCATTATTGCAGCTTTGTGCCCCTTGGCCTCTTTCCCATCGAGAGCAACAGTCCAGTCTTGTAATCATGTGGTGTGAACCAAAGTGGCCCAAAATAGATTTCTGTGATAAAGAGGACTTCATGGCATAGGGCACAGAATGGAGAGTCTGAATTGTAACATCTACTTGGCACTCCTAGTTGATGATATTTGCAAGTATTTTAGCTTTGTAAGAGGGACATTATTTTGTTTGGCCTGGAAGCCCACAAATCAGCAGAGGCCAATTGTCTAGAGCACAGCTGAATTTAGAAAAAGCCTGGATTATGTACACAAAGCTTATAAGGGAACTCTGGCTCCTCCAGTTCATGCAATGATGCACCATCACAAACCAATTTTGGAATTTTTCCTGCTCATTTGGCACCACTGGACTAAGTATACACTTCATATGTGTATGTATATCTGTAGTTAATTATGCAGATCATTATCCTGCAAAAAATTATTTGAAGTAGAAGAGCAAATTGTTTGTTTTTAATAGCCTGGGTAAGCACTGCAAATTGGGTGTCACTGGGATAGCCAACATCTTCCATTCAATTGGTATTTGTCAATATTTTGTTTTTACAGCTGTCAAATTGTCTTCCTGAATTGAGTTTCTACCCAATTTATCTCAGGGAGAGAAAAACCAGAAACCTTTCTCATTGCTAAACCATGGTGGACTTGCCTGCATGTCCACATACTTCTATAATACAGGGTAACTGAAAATGGGGATAAGGCCTGGCCTATGATCTCCTCCACAATCGGGTGGGAAGTAACCAGTTATAAAGTGGATACAACTGGGTACAATTCTTAACTAGAGATGCTTACAAGTGAGCAAGAAGTGTGTCAGGCATCCTGCCACGCAGGGCCTGGTTAAGGTTCCTTGACATGTTTCCTGTCTGCTGTGATTGCGCGTGATAAGTCTGCCTCCTTCCAACACTCATTGGAGCCCTGCTTAAAATTGGGATACCTTTATTTTGGTGTTGTGTACTCTATTCTGAAACATTCTTTTTACAAGAATGAGCCTGCTTTTACAAATGTGAATTTTCGCCATCTAGGTATGGAAGTGGCTAGAATCAATAGATCTAGGAGCTTCATCCACTGTGACTGGGTTCATGTAGGAAATGGCTCAATGGTAAATAAATATTTTCCCAAATCTCTTAGTAAAACTGACAATAGTTTTTTCTTCAGCAGTTCGAATGACCCTTTTTTAATTCATACTCTCACCAATAATCATCTGAACATCAGGAAAAAAGCAGCTATGCCACTAAGATGACCAGGAGCAAGAAGACACCAGTAGCTGGATCTTCCTTTTCAATTTGCACACCATCCTTATTCGTAAAAAAAAGGTGTTCCTTCACAATTGGTGGATCCAAATCCTATAACTCCCTATACAATAATGCTGTGAGAAAGATTGTAATAAATGCTAAGCTTTCCATATCAGGTAAATCATTAACAAAAAAAAACATTTTCCTCAATTCCAAAGGCATTCTTATTTTACGTGTTGGCATCCATTGTACAGGTGATATTTTAGTAAGCAGTATCAAGTCTATCGGCAGTTCAAATATGCATTACGTAGGAGGCTAGGAGTTGACCTTATATAGATACAATAAAATTGTGAGTCTTATAGGTAAGGTGAATGTTCACATTTTTTCCCCACAGTAAAGGAGTCTAAAGCTACAGGATGGAACTATAAGGTGAGAGTAGAAGTATTTAAAAGAGATGTAAAGGTCAAGTTTATTTTCATACAAAGGGTAGTGGATATATGGAAGGAATGGCTAGAGAAATTTGGACAGATCGCTACAATTTCAATGTTTAAAACTCATATATAGTGAAACCTGAACTCGCGTGTTCAGAGGGATGTGGGCCAAGCAGAGGCAAATGGGACTTGCTCATATTGGTCACATGGCCGGCCTGTATGAATTGGGCCAAAGGGTCTGCTGTACAGACCTATGACTCCATGCATGAAACAGCAATGTAAAAATGAGTGGATTTTCACAAGTCATTTTCACATACACCTCAGACTTATGCATTCTTTGTTCCAATCCATTTTTTTAATGTACACCGATTTATAGAACAATCTCCTTTTGAATCTGCTCATCAGATATCAGGAGTTCCTCAGACAGGGAACTACTTCTACAAATACAAATTCCACCCTACAACTAACACTCCAGTCCGTTGCGTCTTCAGAGCAGAAATTTTACTCTTAAATTTGAAGTAATATACGTAAATGTACCAAATTTATTGAAGTAAATTTGCAAAGTCAGAAACTGTCATAGATAAATACAACAAAATTAACTTCTTTCCAGTATTCTTATTGTTAAATAAAAAATATTAATAGTTTGAATGAGATATATTATATACATACATTCTTAACATTGTGGATGTAAAGTATGATTTGTCATAGTCCAAAGGTTAACTTTTTTTTGCAATACTGCTCACCACTTAGAGGTCAGCCATCTTTTTCTAATTAATGAGAACAATAAGGATTTTTTTTCCGCAGAAGTTTAATCAGATTCAGATAGTAGCACACTTCAAGATAGATGACAAGTTGGACATTAATATTAATATATTTCATAATGCATTAATGCGGTGTAGATTATGGTATTGTCAAAGACATGTTATATTATGTTTTTACCCATGGAGAAATGTTCATATTGCTATCTTTATAAAATATTCTATTGCTGCTGATTGTAGAGTTCTGGATATCTTTTACAATTTGCCTCAGATTAAGTTTTCCCTATTGTTTGGCCATTAATAGCTATGCAGTGATTATTAACGGAAATATCCTTACACAACGAACAGCGAGAGATTTCCATCTATTATTTGGTGTACATTTTGTTGGCTGATGCATTCTTTGATTCCCTCTGAATAAACTCAGGATTCTTATTTAACACTGATGAGATTGTATAAACTTCAGTTAACTAACTGACTTTATAAATGTATCTACTCTGCAAGAATAATAGACATCAGGAAAATATTTAAGATAAAGAAAATCTAAATGAACACACTACCTATATTTGCTCATTATGGAATTCAGAAAACAAATTTGTAGGGATGAAATTATGCCACAGAATTATAACTGGAATAAATAGATTTTTGAAAACCCCAATAGTTAATGTTGTTATTGTACTATTTATATGCAGTACATTAGTTTGATATGTCATCGCATAGAGAATGTGTTTTAATAGATTTTGTTGCCAGGTTCAATAAATTACCTTCTAGATTAAGGTTTTTGAGTTGTAATTTTATTTAAAATAATTTCCACTTGAAACTTTGGCAATGACAGTACCAGTACACTTTATCTTTGTAATTTTTTTGTAGCTTTGAGAGAGAAATCTAGTGGTCATATCCAACAGTGGGCATCTCATTTTACTATTTCTGATATCAACATCCTGATAGAAATGGTGACATGAGTTGTTCAAGGCTTGGCAGCCCATAAGAGTCCTTACTGGAGATAATAATCAAGCGATGGAGATGGCAGTCTGGGAAATCAATGTATCCAACACAGCACAACTACAAGAATTACTTACACTTACAATCACTCAAACATGGCACTTCGTATAGACCCATTATCACACAGTCACCAACATGTATCCCTCGGTTTTGTAAAATAAAATAATACACAAACGTAGTGATGGTAAATGTATGTGCAGTGTAATTGAAGAGCTGAATAAACCTCTTGCACATATTCTACCAGCTCTTTGAGTGCCATTGTATTTCTCTACAGGCTCTGCAATTCTCTGCAAGCACATACATTACAAATTGATAACATGTTTGAACAGTCATAAGGAAACAAATATTCAAGGCCTGTCAACATGTGTGAGTGAACATTTCATGGGTGTCTGGAAAATTACTGCAATTTATTTAATTTTGACCTCATGTAGAGATTAAATCAAGACTATAGGAACAGTATTGTGAGAAAAAATGGTGATTACAGAAGGAACAGTGACTTATCACACAATAAACAATGCCAATTAAATGTAAAATGGGAGTAGGACAAAATGGTGGTTCAGACACATGGTGGTTATAGTGAAAGCTTTGGTGAATATAGATAAGTATGCAAGCCTCTCAGGTCATTTATCACATGCGCCAAACTGCTTTTACAGTAAAAAAAAAGCAGAAATTGAAAGGGACAGTGAGAATATGCCTGAGTAAAATGATGCTATATGGGAGCAGAAGAACATCTTTTTTTAAGTGAAATAGGTTCAGAATTGCACACTCTACTTGCAAATAGTTTAATACTACAAAAAGCAAAAGATGTTTAATTTGGTCAATGGTAGAGAACTACAGGATAATTTCAATGCTACATTGTCAGAGATTGTGGAGAGCTACAAACTTGGAGCTAGCAATCAAATGTGAGCAAGCCTGTTTCCTCATTGAATGAACTGTGTATGACCAGTTTCTTTCAGTTTAGTCATGAGTAAATTCAATTTATGTTTTTAAATGCACAGAAACTCCTTCCTGGATTTTCATGGAAAAATGTGAACATTGATGTGAATAGAGGTTAGTGACCAGTAGTCTTCTTCAGGGATCTCTTCTGGGGTTCCTGCTCTTTGTGATTTTTATAAATGACTTCAATGAGAAATTGAGAGAGTGTGTTAGTAAGTTTGCAGATGGCATGAAGCTTGGTGGTGTAGATAGCATGGAAGGTTATCGTAGCTTTCAATGGGACATTGATAGGATGCAGAGCTGGGCTGAGAAGTGGCAAATGGAGTTCAATCCAGAAAAGTGAGAAGTGCTTTGAAAGGTTGAACTTGAAGACAGAGTACAGTCTTCATGGCAGGATTCTTAACAGTGTAGATGAACAGAAAGATCTTGGGGTCCACATCCATAGATCCCTAAAGTTTGTTGCGCTAGTTAATAGGGCAATTAAGGAGACATATGGAGTTTTGGCTTTCACTAGTTGAGGTACTGAGTTCAAGAGCCGTGAGGTAATGTTGCAGCTCTAGAAAACTCTAGTTAGATCACACTTGGAGTACTGGGTTCAGTATTGGTCATCTCATCATAGGAAGGATGTGAAAGGTTTAGACTGGATGCAGAGGAGATTTACTAGATCACTTCCTTGATTAGAAAGCATGCCTTATGAAGAAGGATTGAGCAATCTAGGACTTTACTATTTGGAGTGAAGGAGAATCAAAGGTGAATTGACAGAGTTGAGAAGAAGCATAGATAGAGTGGACAGCCACAGACTTTTTCCCAGGGCAGAAATGACTAATACAAGGGGGCATACTTTTAAAGTGATGGATGAAATGTATAAGGGAATGGTAGAGGTAGGTTTACACACAGAGTGGTAGGAGCATGGAACACACTGCCAGGTGAGGTGGTAGGAGCAAATACATTTAAGATATTTGAGAGACTCTTAGATAGGCACAAGAATGAAAGAAAAATGGGGGCTATGTGAGAGGCAAGTGTTAAACTGATTTTAAATTAGGTTAAAAGTGTGGCACAACATTGTGGACCAAAGGGGCTGTACTGTGATTTTTGAACAGATTACTAAGATGAAGGCAGCTGGTAGAAGTGAATGTAGATATATAAGGCAAGTCCCACATAGTCAGCTGGTATTGGAAGTTACAGTAGGTTTTTTGGAATTCAAGATATTTTTGCAAATTGGATCCAAATTTTGACAGAGGGTAGTGTTGGGAGATTGTTTGTATAGCTGGAAATCTGTAACATATGGTGTACCTCAGGAGTCAGTGATTGGACAATTGTTGTTAGTCATGTATGTAAGTGGTTTGGATGAGAATGTCTGTGGTCTGATAAGTGAGCTTACTGATTACTTGAAGACTGATGATGTTGCAGATAGAGAGAATGATTGTCTAAGGTTACAGAGGGACATAAATCAGCTGAAAAAGTGGGTGGAATGGTGACAGATTGAATTAATCCAGACAAATGTGAACTAATGCATTTTGGATTAAACATAAAGTAGCAGGGGTATGAAGCAAGCAAGTTAAATGCCTACTTTACCGTTCTCTCCACTTGTGTCTTCATTTGCAGAGATTTTGAACTTGCACCTCCAGGACCTCCTGTGCAACAATGTCAGTTTCTCAATGTCAGCAAGACCAAGGAGCTGATGATTGACCTCAGAAGGAGGAAACATACAGGTCTTGAGCCAGTCATCATCAACATGTCAGAGACAGAGAGGGTCAGTTTCATCATCATTATGTGCCGCATTGTGTGATGTAGGCAAACATGGTCTCATAACCATGATTGTTCTTGGCAAATTTTTCTTGAGAAGAGGTTCATAATTACCTTCTTCTGGGCAGAGTCTTTACAGCCCCCGCCATTATCAATACTCTTCAGAGATTATCTGTCTGACATCAGTGCTCGCATAACCAGGATTTGTGCTATTCTCTAACTGCTCATACGACCATCCACCACCTGCTCCGATTGCTTCACATGACCCTGATCAGGGGCTACACCATGCCCAAGGGTGGCGTGCAGGCTAGCGGAGGAAAAGAGCACCCTACACCTCCTTTGGTAGAGACCGACATCCACAGGGTCAGCAACTTCAAATTCCTTGGTGTTAGTATTTCAGGGGACTTGTCTTGGGCACAGCTCACGTGCAATTATGAAGAAAGCATGACAGCACCTCTACTTCCTTAGGAGTTTGTGAAGATTCGGCATGACATCTAAATCTTTGACAAACTTCTATAGATGTGTGGTGGAGAATATATTGACTGCATCACACAAATGCCCCGAATGGAAAATTTGACAAAAAGTATTGGATATGGCCCAGTCATCGTGGTTAAAGCCCTCTGCACCATTGAACACATCTGCTTGGAGCATTGTCGCAAGAGGGCAGGAACAAGGTACAGGAGCCTTAGGATTCACACCACCAGGTTTAAGAACAGTTATTACCCTTCAGCCATCAGGCTCCTGAACCAAAGGGAATATCTTCACTCAGCTTCACTTGCCCTGTCACTGAAATGTTGCCACAACCTATGGACTTATTTTCAAGGACCCTTCACCTCACATTCTCAATATTTATTGCTTATTTATTATTATTATCATTATTTCTTGTACCTTTTTGTATTTGTACCATTTGTTGTCTTTCACATGCTGATTGTACACCAAGCTGTTGCAGTCTTTCATTGATTCTATTATGGTTATTGGATTTATTGAGTGTGCCCGCAAGAAAATTAATCTTGGGGTTTGTATATGGTGACATTTATGTACTTTGATAATAAATTTACTTTGAACTTTGACCAAAAACTGGCTTTAAACCAAACAATTAACAAGAGGTAATATTAATTATCTGTTTTACCTCATTTACTTGCAAAGTTACAAGAGCCAAAGTTTTCGCCGAATTAGATTTGTCATTTGCGTGCACAGCTGAATGTAAATAGTGTAAGTCAGCAATATTTAACAACCGATACACAAGAGTTTTTACTCCGACACAAAACTACTTGTTCTATGAAGATCTTTCAACCTACATTGGACAAGGTACTGCAAGATATATATCTTTGTCTCTGCAATTAAGCTGTTACACTAAGGAAGAAAATCTCCCAATATCACAGGAGTTCAGACAGCTGCATGGACACAATGCAAAGATCAATAGAAGTGAATGTGCATTCATATAGAAAGATGTCTTTTATGGTGGGCACCAAACAGATCCGAATGAGCTGCAAGAGTATGAAAAAGCAGTTGTAGGCAAACCTGAGAACATTGAGGAACTTATATAATTTCTTTGCTTGGTACAGCACTATTCTAGATTCCTGCAATTCATATACATAGCAACTACCAAAGAAGGGTGAAAAATGGACAATGGTCAAGGAATAATAAATGGTATATAACTCTTGTTAGAAGAGTCTGACAAGTAAGTCCACTGAGAATAAATACGTACACTTAAATGGGTATGTGATCTTTCAAATTGTGGATTCAGAGCTGAAAACTGTTACATATTGAATCATGGTCAAAATGAAAAAAACAATTTTGGTTGCATTAAGTACATAAACAAAGTGTGTGAGAAATTATTTTGATGTTGACAAAGAAGCACAAGGAACTTTCTTCAAAGTTAAAATTTTATTAATTCCTTCCACCCTCCAGAGCATAATATCATAAGCTTTCAAGAGCAATTCTTAGTCCTCTGGCGATATTGCCAATGTTTATAAAGCCAAGGTGGGCATACTCTTATTTCAAAATCAAATCAAAAAGTTTGAAATAAAATACGATTTCAAAAGTGTTTTTGTATGAGAATTCAGATAGTATAAAAATAAAAGTCTCATCTTCGTATTAAAACTGCTAGATTTTTTTTGACTACAGCAGCAAGAAAAGACAAATAGGTATGGTTTTAAAAAAGTACTTGAAAAACATTAAAAGGGTGGACTAAATTAAAAAAAAGTCTCAATGTAAACATGAGACACTACCACATCTAGCAATATAAATTATCAATAGAACAAACATACAAAATGAGGGCACAGCGTTACCATACCAAATATATTGCGATGACAATTTTTAAAAGTGCTTCAAATTAAATATTTCTCATATTATGGGCCTGATGGTAATATCTGGAATGTTGGCATGGGTTTGACAAAGATCCTGAAAGCTAGTACACAAAGTTGATATATTTCAAGTTTGCATAAATTAGCCAGTGAATACCCATGCTATATGAACCAGAAGTCATTAATGGTCAAACACGAGGAAATCTGCAGATACTGGAAATTCAAACAACACTCACAAAATGCTGGTCAGTTAGTTCTGACGAAGGGTCTTGGCCCAAAATGTCGAAAGTGCTTCACCTTATAGATGCTGCCTGGCCTGCTGTGTTTTCCAGCATTTTGTGTGTGTCATTAATGGTCCTTAGCTTTGTTCTCGATTTCATGACTTACAGACCACAGTCAGTTTGGATTGGCAACATTTCTGCACAGTCTCCATCAGCACAGGTGTGTGCTTAGCCTTCTGTTCTACTCACTTTATGCTTATGACCATGAGGCTAAGCACAGCACCAAAGCCATATTTAAGCTCACTGACGACAACACTGTTCTTGGCCAAATCCAAGGTACTGATGAATCAGCCTATTGGAGACAGACCTGATAATCTGACTGAATGGTGCTACAACTACAATCTATCACTCAAAGTCAGCAAGGCCAATGAGCTGATTATTGACTTCAAGAGGAGGAAATTCGAGGTCTTCATCAGGGCTCAGAGATGGAGAGGGTCAGCAATTTTAAATTCCTCGGCATTATCATTTCAGAGGATCTGTCCTGGGTCCAGAATGTAAGTAACATTACAGAGTAAGCGTGGCAGCACCTCTACTTTCTTAGAAGTTTGCAAAGATTTGGCATATTATCTATGTAACCCCCTGGGTCGCCTCAGGCTCACTCAGCTCATTTAGTCTAGGGGGAGCAGCCTTCGGCCCCGCCAAACTGGGTAATCAGCTGGTGTGGATGCTGTGTGATGTCCCCGCCTCGCCCAAAAACAGACAGTACACCATATGCGATTAAATGAGTACAATTTATAAAGGTTACTATAACTAAGTGATTAATAACGATACAGTATATATGAAGAGAAAATTAAAGAAAAGGCGCCAAACTTATCAAAGTCCAAACCACTTCGTGCACAGCCGTTGGAGCTCAATTTCTGAAGTCTTCTGGCCACCATTCGATCCCCTCCGAACTCCTCGACTCGCAGCTCAGGACCACCCGAACTCCTCGGACTCTCCAAACCGCTCAGGACCCTCCGAGTGGTCAACCAAGCACATCTAGCTTCATCCCCCCCCCCCGGAGAATCTCCCGGCCTCGGACCCCCCTTTGGGGTCCGATCCGCGCCCAGCTTAGAGCATTGCGTCCTCTCTCTCGACCCCCTCGCGCCGATCTGCCCAAAAGCCCGTCAACAAAAGCTTACAGACTCAGAAGAAAGAACATTAATCCCCATTTGGTTTACAAAGGAATACCATTCTCATTATCAGTAAATTAGCATTCCTGCTAGTTAACAAAAAAGAAGAAACCCTCTTTACATCTAAAACTTTGACAGATTTCTATTGATGTGTGGTGGAGAGTATATCAATCGGTTGCATCACTGCCTGCTATGGAAATACTAATTCCCTTTAATGCAAAAGCCTACAAAAAGTAATGAATACAGACCAGTCCTTTACGGGTAAATCCCTCCCCACCATTGAGCACATCTACATGGAGTGTTGTTGCAGGAAAGCAGCATCCACCGTCAGAGACCGATACCATCCAGGCCACGCTCACTTCTCACTGCTGCCAATAGGAAGGAGCTACCAGCCACTCAGAACTCACATCACCAGGTTCAAGAATTATTATCCCTTAGCCATTAGGCTCTTGAACCAAAGAACCAACTACCATTCATTCATCCCAACACTGAACTGTTCCCACAACCAATGTACTCACTTTCAAGGACTCTTCATCTCATGTTCTTGATAATTATTTTTATTATTATTTTGCTTGTTTTTCTTTGTTATGTCTTTGTACTTACTGTGAATTTCCACAAGAAAATGAATCTCAGGGTTGGAGTTGGTAACATATATGTACTTTGATAGTAAACTTACTTTGAACCTTGAACTGCGAATGTTTTACAGAACAGCCTGGTATTAAGCATGTACTTGTTTCAGCATATCATTCAGCATAAAATGATTCTGTTGAAAGCTCGGTGCAATTAGTCTGAGAAGCACTGAGTAAACAATGTTAACAATGAGATATCGATTAGAAAACTCTCTGATAAATTACAAAAAGACACCATATTACATAATGTACTGCAGTGAGTTAATCATGCATAGAGGATTCAGAGGACAAATGACTTTAGTTCAGTCAAATCTTGAAAGAAGAATAAATAGAGCCAGTTGAGACAAATAAAATTATAGAACATAGAACAGTACAGCACAGTACAGACCCTTTGGCCCACAATGTTGTGCTGACCCTTAAACCCTGTCTCCCATAACCCTGCCCCACCTTAAATTCCTTCATATACCTGTCTAATAGTCTCTTAATTTCACTAGTGTGTCTGCCTCCACCACTGACTCAGGCAGTGCATTCCACGTGCCAACTACTCTCTGAGTGAAAAACCTTCCTCTAATATCCCCCTTGAACTTCCCACCCTTACCTTAAAGCCATGTCCTTTTGTATTGAGCAGTGGTGCCCTGGGGAAGAGTCGCTGGCTGTCCACTCTATCTATTCCTCTTACTGTCTAGAATACCTCTACCATGTCTCCTTTCATCTTCCTTCTCTCCAAAGAGTAAAGCACTAGCTCCCTTAATCTCAGATCATAATGCATACTCTCTAAACCAGGCAGCATCCTGGTAAATTTCCTCTGTACCCTTTCCAATGCTTCCACATCCTTCCTATAGTGAGGCGACCAGAACTGGACACAGTACTCCAAGTACAGCCTAACTGGTTTTATAGAGCTGCATCATTACCTCGTGACTCTTAAACTCTATCCCTCGACTTATGAAAGCTAACACCCCATAAGCTTTCTTAACTACCCTATCTACCTGTGAGGCAATTTTCAGCGATCTGTGGACATGAACCCCCAGATCTCTGTGCTCCGCCACACTCCCAAGTATCCTGCCATTTACTTTGTACTCTGCCTTGGAGTTTGTCCTTCCAAAGTGTACCATCTCACACTTCTCCGGGTTGAACTCCATCTGCCACTTCTCAGCCCACTTCTGCATCCTATCAATGTCTCTCTGCAATCTTTGACAATCCCCTACACCGGGGGTCGGCAACCTGCGGCTCCCGAGCCATTTGTGGCTCTTTCACCTCTGTGCTGCGGCTCCCTGTGGCTTTGGGAAATAATTGGTCAGTATTTAATTAAAATGTATTTTATGTTAGTTTGTTAGCTTTTGAAATGTAATTATGGTGATCTTGTACAACCTAAGTGTAGCGACACATTTCCTGCCACATCCGAAACGGCTCACAATTAGCCAGCATTCCGGCTAAGGGAGATAGCCTACGGGGGTTTGTGAGTACGCGTCTTTTGCAGCATCTGCGTCCATGGGGGCTGGGTTGAGGGAGGCTTAAAAGCAAGGCTGTTTAGTTCGAATAAAGCTATCTTTGACTGCAGTTTACTGACACCGCTACAACGTGTTTTTATCGCTGGCTGTCCAGACGGAAGGTGCTGAAACGCTTTGTCGCGTGTCTGGAAGAAGTGAAAACTTTCCTGGGCAGCAAAGGGCTCACCTTTCCTGAGCTGGAACAGCCAGAGTGGCTGGAAAAGCTACACTTCATGGTAGACATGACAGCGCACCTGAACACGCTGAACACAGCTCTTCAGGGGAAAGGACGTACAGCCCTGCACATGTTGGAGGATGTTTTGGCATTCGAGCGCAAGTTGACAGTGCTTGCCAGAGATTTACAGAAAGGCACTTTGTCTCACTTCCCCAATTTGAGAGAGTTCAAACAAGGTCACGACATGATAATTTCGGAGTATTTACATTCTGCAATCATCGCAATGCAAACATCGTTTGGGAAACGCTTCTGTGAGTTCAGAGAGGAAAAAAAACACATTATCCTTCCCGGTCACTCCCTTAAGCATCGATCCTTCCCTACTGAATACGACTGCATTGGCAGGTGTGAGTCAACCTGATCTTGAGATGGAACTGGCCGACATAGCCGACAAAGACATATGGGTGTCCAAGTTTAGACGCTTGTCAGCAGACCTTGAAGATGTTGCCTGTCAGAAGGCCGTTCTTGCTCAGAAACACAAATGGAGTGATATTGAAAACCTCACAGATGACAGCTTGCGATCCTGTGTAAAGATGAAGGTGACATCATACAGCCCTGATGTGCAGACGCTGTGTGCTGAGGTCCAGGAGCAGAAATCCCATTAACCAAGTATGATAAATATTTTAATTGCCTATTATTTTACTTATATTCATATTTTTTCATTGTTCAGTGAAATAGTCCTTTCATTTTTCAGGATGACAGCTGGCTGACGTTATTTTTGGTTTGCTGCTGGCGGAAAATTTAAGTTCGGCGTTTTTCATAAATACAAGAAGGACTCAAATAGACATTGAATATTTTACTTAAAAGTAACTTTCAACCCAACGTCTTTTTTTCGGAGTTCAAAATGTTTTTGTTGCATGCAGAAATGTAATTTCGTTTTCTCTGCAGGAGTTCATCAATTTCATAAATGCAACACATTATAGTTTGTTTATACATAGCATAAAGGCAAAAAAAACGTTGTATGCAGTGTTATTTCATTTTAAATGTCAAACGGGTTTTGCGGCTCCCAGTGTTTTCTTTTCTGTGGGAAACGGGTCCAAGTGGCTCTTTCAGTGGTAAAGGTTGCTGACCCCTGCCCTACACAATCCACAACACCACCAACCTTTGTGTCATCTGTAAGCTTGCCAACCCATCCTTCTACCCCCACATTATGACTCAAGGCAGAGAGAAACTATTCAAACAACATGAAGAAGCTTGTGTGTGAAAAGCAAACAGCAAATTTGATACTTGGGAAACATTTGCAGTGATAGTTGATTTCTATTAAAAGGATATCTTGTGAAATTATGAGATTAATGTTAAAAGTATGTATGTACATCACGATGTCTGTAAGGGATTCATGAGGAATGTTAAAGGGGTGTATGAATATGATTATAGTTCAGAAATGTACCCAATCAAGGGTGGAAAAAAATGCACAATATTTTCTGAATTGCATCCAAAATTGACTTTCCTTTGGCCAAGATGTGGACAGAATATTAACAATACAAGTAGCCTGGAGAAGATTAAGATGACTCAGAAAGAGTACTTAAGGAAAACTAACTTCCAAAAAAAGCAGAGAACAGTAACGTAAACGGATGATGCAAGCAAACCTGAAGGAACCATTTGCACATGTGGCAGCTGCTCTCCTTGCCTCTTCACTGTTCTCTGTATTTTATTTTGTTGGGGTTTGAAGTAATGAATACATACACTCAGACATCCATTCTAACAGTCACCACCTGCAGCAACAAATAGACAGAGTCAAAGGAATTAAATGAATTGAGGTGAGCGCACTGGGCTCGTGAGTTCAGCCATCCATGTGATTGGCCAATAGATTCATGTGATGCATCATGTGATTGGCCAATAGAGTCAAAGATTTTTGATGATGTTGGTTCATGAGTTACTCTTCTCCATCCCTTTTTTCTCCATGTTCCGTCCAATATGAGTCAGATGTTTTCATATGTGCCAGTTCTCCTTGCACCAGCCCCAAAGTCCAGCCTGACCCTTGTGCTGGTCTCATTTTACGTGCACAAGACACTCATGGCATGGGCTAGAGGAAAGCCAGATGCTGGTGAGGAAGCTAACCTCTCACCATGTTGGATACTTGCACCTACCAATGTAGGAAGATAAGTTAGAATAGGATGCGCACATAGTGAACCATCACCTTGGAGGGTAAGACTGCATAGCGTTTCACTACACAGGTCTGTAAGACAACAAGTGATAACTGTGCACAATGTGAGGTTTAGGACGTTGCCCAGCCCACTTGAAATTCTAGCATGGCAGAGAAAAGTATATTCATGCCAACACTTACTGACCTCACTGTGTTGCAGTGAGGGATGGTAGAAGTCAAAGTTTCCATGGCAGAAAAGATAGAATCCACCCAATAGACTAAGTGATATGATCTCAAACTTTTGGGCGTGTACATTTCACAGAATCCCATACAGTTCAGAGTGATACATCATTCACCAAATGCAGATGCGATCAGTGACAGGTTGAAAACTTATCACCATAGACACCTGTGCTCCTCCTCACTTGGAATCACTTACGGGTGGTGAGTATTAGTGGAAGGTCCACATTTATCATTTATTTTTATTTGTCATTAAGAATGGTGAGGAATCTCCCTCCTGAATCACTACCTTGGTGAGGGTGTCAGAACTCTAATAGGATGTGTTCAAGGTCAGCCCCAGGTATAATGTAGATTTCCAAGTAAGAGTCTTGTATGTGTCGGATATCCACCTTAATTGTATTAACATATACATTCTTTTTATGAAGTACAGGATGATTATTTTCTTATAATTGAAAAGGTGTTGACTAACAGCCATTTACCATAGGGAGTATGTCAATTTGGGAGCAGTGCAGGAGCTGCAAGCTTTGCATAGAATGAAGGAAAGCTTCCTCAAACTGCAGCTATACCTAATAGAGGCAAGTAGACAACAACCTTCAGCGTCTGTGGATCTTTGTCAAATTTTGCAATCCTGACTTGAAGTCCATGGAATCCAGAATGGCTTGATGAAATGAGGAATTGCATCCTTTGCTGATGCAGCTTCTGATATACTGTAGTCTTCTTCCCACATAATTTAATTGTTTTATCCAGGTCATTTTATGGTTAATAAGGGATCCCAAGGATAGAGTAATAAGACAATTGGAATGCCATGGGAAAATGGTGAGACTTCAGCTTAATGGTCATTGCGAATCAAAACTGTGCTAGAATGTTATTATTCCAAATATATGGCATTGTTTTGTTCCTTTCGGGCACAAATTACTCTTCAGAACCTTCAATTAGGGGAGTGGAGTCTGAATGTCATGGATATCAGCTGCACCTTAACAACATATCCAATGTAATCTTTTGTTGTAGAAATCCTTTTTTTATCCCGCTCCTTGTTGTTCCTCCCAATGGTGCTGCTGCAGTGTTCAAGGGGTGTGCTATCTTCGTGGTGAAGTTGTAGAGATGCAAACACCGAGAACACTCTGAGACCTTGCTTGAAAGTACAGCAGTTTGCCCATAAACTGTGCAAAAGTGAAATCACATCAGGAAGATTGCACTAATAGTGGCCCAAGCCCCTTGCAACTTTGCTTTAGCACTGTATCCTGCTCTGCAGCATCATCAGTAGGCAGTACTAGAATGAGGCGTTATAATGGGGGTAATGGCCCTTTCATGCTTTAAAGCATTTGTCCACTTGAGCTAATGGGCAAAAAAAGGCAAAGCGAAGAGAATGCCTCACAAAGAACAACCTCTGCCCATCACTCTTTCCCTGTTCTCCATCTCCCTCTGGTGCTCCCCTCCCTCTTTCTTTTTCCCTATGCCTCCCATCCCATGATCCTTTCCCTTCTCCAGCTCTGTATCCCTTTTGCCAATCACCTTTCCAGCTCTTAGCTTCACCCCACCCTCTCAGGTCTTCTCCTATCATTTCACATTTCCCCCTATCCCTCCTACTTTCAAATCTCTTACTATCTTTTCTTTCAGCCAGTCCTGACGAAGGGTCTCAGCCCAAAACGTCGACAGTGCTTCTTCCTATAGATGCTGCCTGGCCTGCTGCGTTCCACCAGCATTTTGTGAGTGTTGAAAGATCAACCTATGTGAGTTTCCTGGTGAGAATCATTGACTGTAAGGTTCAATTAGTATCTGTCTGTTCATGAGTGACGGCTTTATTGTTGACAATTTTAATTAGAAAATGGACTACTCTCTGTGGTACTCATATAAACCTTGGACGGAGAATGATTACTCTGAGATAAAGTTGAAGTGTGCTGATTTGGCTGTGTCACTCATTCTGCCATGCACTCCCTTTCAAGGATAGCTGCACATTTGGAGGCCTGCACAAACCACCCTACCTTCACAGACTTTCATTTGTTTATGAACAGTGCAAGTTCTGTCTACTGGCAGAAGATGTGTGTTTGTCATGGGAAATTGAATAGAGTGATGCAATTTTTATTTCAAGGACACTTTTATTTGTTCACGTCTGTTTTTATTGTCTAGGTACAGCAAAAAAAAATCATGTTTGACTGGAAAATATCATTGGAAAGATGTTACTTTCCAAGAATATAGCTTAGAATTTTATTTGTCATTATTTCATTATAATGACATTATCATTAATAATTTACCATAAAATATTACTTCAGAAAACAATTCTGTCCTGCTGGATGGATGAGAATATACATTATTACTTCCTTCACACGCAACAGATATGTAGAAATAGATTCCCCCATAAATTACTTAATATTGTATCAATACAAATCTTGAGGCATGCTGGATGGATTTGGGGGGCGGGGGGTCTCTGGGTTATTCTGGCAGAATGTGAAAAGTGATGGTTCTTGGGTTGCCCTGCTGGGAAGCTAGAAGAATTTTCTGATGCTGGCAAGCCTTGTTTTTGAGCTTCAACTAAGCATATGGTCTTAATCTGCCTTTGGCCATGCTAGTAACATTAGCGTGCTTGAGCTGACCCTTTGATATACCTGATATGCTTATTCTAATGTAATAAATTTCAATGAACATAAGTTTTATGCATTTTATGTGGAAGAACATCTAGACTGGAGTATTTTAGCCATATTTTAATTTCCAATACTTAATCTTTAAACTGACAGTACTCTATAATTTTTAGGACTTAGTCCTTTTCATGTCCATTAGCTGGATATTTGAAAATGTGCTATGTATGAGGATCCTCTGAACTTGTCATTGGTCAAAAATGTTATGATTGATTGTCACTTTCAATGCTAGTAGTACAATGCAGGAATGCCCTCTTTTCCTCTCTTTATTTGTCCTTGCTATTAAGCGTTTGCAACCCTTAGCCATCTCACTCCCATTATTCAAGGTATCTGCTTTTCATCCACTGCACATAAATTTAATTTATATGCCAATGATGTTTTTATACATTGTCAATCTATCTGCCTCTCTTCTGCATCTCATTACTGTCATTAAATAGCACTCCAATACATCTCGTTACAAGGTTAATTGGGACAAATTTTAAATCCATCCCCTTCAATAAATATTTTTCCAGCTGCACGCCCCCCCCCACCAACTACTTACCTCTCTTCTCCCCAGCCCCCACACAAGGTTACAGGAACTGAGGATCTTATTCATTTTGTACTTCTTGATTGCATACATTGCTTAAAAATCATACCATCTCATTTTAATAGTAGTTGATCCTGAGACAGTAAAATCTGAAATATTAGCATATTGCAGGTTTTTCTTGTTTCCGCATTTTCAATGCAGTATTGCTTCCATCAGCTAATGTGAACTTAAATTAGTTAATTAGGAAGGTTTGCTATTCAGAATCCCATTTTGTGTAAGTGATTGGTTTTGGTATTTTAACCACAACTTTAACAATCCTTTCACCATTTGCGGTGTTTGATATTAAACTATACATTTATATTTAAATTGTATGGTATCAATTTTTACATCCAGCTTCACAAAACAATTGGAAACATAAGGGAAAAAGATAAAAGTGAACCTCCTAAAAATAGTTCTGAATTGTCTATTATATATTTGATTTTCTTTCAGAGTTTGATTAAAATTTACAACCACTTACAGTTATAGCATAACATTTACAATGAAATGATTGTTAATTTTAAATTCACTTGCCATAAATTTGATACAACTACAGATTTAGTTCTGATTTTCTAGATTGTTGAACTGTGCTTGAACCAGGAATATCAGTAGTAAATGAATGCATAAATATTTAGAGAACTTTTATAGAGAGGGAGCAGGGATGAAATCATCGTTGAAATTCAAACAAGAAATATGTATAGTTCCTTTGTTTTAAATATCAATAAATAATGGAAAAACTATTATAAATTGCTCCAAATGTCGTTAAATATATTACTCTGTATTTTCTGTTAACCACATATTTTCCACCTATAAAATGAACATGCATGTTTTGCATCTAAGTTAGTGCGACAGATCCCTGACTGATTAAAAACAAATCTTTCTTAGTCCCATGTAGTTCCATGCAACAACATAATGACATCATGTCTTAATTGTCAAGCTGTGTGCAGTTGCACTGAGTTTCAGGAAACAGGACCCCAGTGGGCTGTAATTAGGCGTGGTTCAACAGCATAACATCTGGAACTTATTGTTAGCACACTTTAACCATATAAACAAAGCAATAATATAGATACTGATAATTTCTTTAAACTCTATTTCTTTGTGCAAGAAGCAAATTGTTTTCAATTCACAAAACTGGCTCAGATACTGTGATTTAATTTTCTAATTATGTTGATTGCTTTTTATCCTCTGTCCTTTGCAACTTGTAAATTCTGAAGCCAAATTAAATTCCAGCAAGAACGACTTTTTTACTTTCCATTATTGGTAAGAACAGTTTAACGACTGGAATTTGTTTCAAGGCAGCACATTGAAATACTCCTAAAGATTGCAAGTGCATTTTCTGAAGTCTTATTTTATGCAATAGAATCTTTGCATGTTTCCTGCGGCTGGTAACGCAAAGTATTTTCAATCTCTTTCTGCAGTTATCCATTGCATTTCATGAGAGTTAACTGCTGATCTAAGGTATATTAAAATGTCTTTATATAAATTAGAAAAAATCATTTCAGATGAATGACAGTATTTACATCATTGCATTTTATTGTTCTTCTGCCTTCCAAATAAATTATTTAATTTACAGGGGTATGTCCAGAAGTTACTATTAAATATGTATCATGTTTGCTAAGTCCTTAATTTTTGTCCATTTTATTCTGATCTTTTTCCACTGAAAGTAATAGAAATTATGTGTTTTGTTCTCTCAATCAATCGCAGCTTGAATTTACATCCAAGTAAAGTAAGACTTTCAACATAATTTCAATCAAGATTAATCTTGTCAGTTAAAATATTTTTCTCCTGACTTGACAAAAGCATACCTTTCAATATGCCAAATCATTTCTCTTTCATTCCTAAATTATTACTGATCACAAAAAAATACTAAAACAAGCATAACATTTTACCAGATACTATTATTATTCATTAATGGAACAGAATTTCACCAGCATTTCCTGGCAAAAAGAAAGATCAAAATTTGACTTTCTAACCTTGTAGCTGTACATGAATAAGTAATATTAATCTGTATCTAAGTGAGTCTAGTCATTGTTGCAATTTGATTTAAAATGTATATGTTAACCCTGTTTTTCAGCAGTTTTCTTTGCTGCACTCATGTAAGTAATCTTAATTAAACAATGTATGCCTTTGAAGTTTCTCTCTATATTACTACATTGCATTTTAATGTAAAATGTTGCACACAATTGGTTATCATCAAAGATCCTATAGGTATAATTTTACAACTTGAGTAGTTTTGGATAGATTTGATATTCTAAACCCTGTAATGTGCAAAATCAATTTAAATTTTCATCTGATAATATGAACTACATCTAGAGTATAACAATCTGAGTTGCCTCTGTACATGAAGCTATTCAGTTCTTGACAGTTACTGTGTAAGATGGCATGGAATTGGTTCTGAGAATCAGACCTGGAATTTGTTAGTTTGAGACAAAATATTTGATGAAGCTACTCAATCGAAACTTCTAACAAAATAAATTCTCCATCACTGCAATCATTGAACTTTGTTTGAAACCAAGCATACCTAATTGCGTGCATTGGATTTTTTTCGCACTGAAGAATAAGAAGGGTATAATTTTGTTCTTGTTTGTCAGTCATGATTTTAGTATTATAAAATGCATTATTGATTAATTCTACAATTTTCACTACATAACCATGAAAAGAAGTATTTCATTACACACAAAACCACCTAAAAGACTCCATAGATTGCTGCAGGATTATATTAAACTGCTGTTATGACTAGTACAATTAGAGATATGTAGTCTCGTTTTCTTGGTACTAAATGTTCTCATTGATATGGTTTCTATAATTGGTGAGGACATCTGGATTTTCACTATCAGCCAAAGCATTTCAGTTTAAAGTCAACTTCTAACTACTTTGGATCCACTAAAGCTGCACTGACAGCAAACATAAGCAAAAAAACAAAACAGATAATAGGAAATTCTTAATCACTCATTTGTGCAGAGATTTCACTATTGCTGAAACATAACAGGTACACTGTTTAACTGCTTCACATTGGCAGAAGAAGACATTGGTACTCTCAGTTACTGCCAATGAAGACACAAATATTTTTGATATTTATTTGTTACTTCTGCACTTTTTGTACTTTATATCTGTTATGATTCCTTTCCATTTTCAGGAAAACAAAAGCAGGAAGAGGAAGATGAATACCTCACATGTCCACTTTTCAATGCCTCTTGCTGTAATTAACTGCAAAAACCTTATTCCCTACATACAGAAGTTTGAGAATCCAGTTGTTACTCTGCTAAATATTTAATAAGATTTTATGGTAATAATTATTTATTTGCATATGCAACTGTTGATTTTATCAGTTTTAACAAATCATTCAATAATATTTTTAGATAATAATCATTATATAGCAAGTTCTAAAGATCTGTAGAAGACACAGAAGCCATAACATGTTGGACAGTATTATCGTTCTGCTACTGAGAATAGTATTAGTCACATATGATTTTTATGTTGAAATTCTTTTGTAATTCATACAGGACACTGCCTTATAAATTGTCACACACATTTATTATGCAATAAGGAAAAACAACAATAGGGCAGCGTGTCAGCGTAGCAGCTAGTGTAACTCTTTACAGTGCCAGTAATTAGATTCAATTCACTCTGTTGTCTGTAATGTGTCCATATGTTCTCTCCATGACCAGCTGCATGTTCAGGTTTCCTCCCACATTCCAAAGATGTACGAGTTGGTAAGGGTTAGTAAGTTGTGGACATGCTATGTTGGCACCAAAGCATGGCAACACGTATGAGGTGGCCCCAGCACATCCTCTGACCACATCGGTCATTGACACAAACGACACATTTTGCTGTATTTCAATGTACAAGTGACAAGGATAATCATATCAATAACTAGGGAAAAACTTCATTGAACTTGACTTGCCCCATCGTTGAAAAGTTCCCACAACCTATGGACTCACTTTCAAGGACTTTTCATCTTGTGTTCTCAATATTCATTCCTTATTTGTTTATTATTATTATTTTTTAAAATTTTTGTATTTGCATAGTTTGTGGTCTTTTGCACTTTGGTTGAACAACCATGTTTGTGTGGCCTTTCACAGATGCTATTATGATTATTATTCTATTATGGATTTATTGAGTGTTCCCATAAGAAAATGAATCTCAGGGTTGTATATAGTGACAGATATATACTTAGATAATGAATTTACCTTGAACATTGAAGTTATGTTAATGGGATATCACTTCTCGAACTTTAAAAGTAGACTTTTCTCATTTTACCTCAAAGTGAATACTCAAAATGAATAAAGTTGTAAGATGTAATAATCACTAGCTTCAATAGCTTGGGAACAGACCTGTAAGTTCTTATGACAGAAAGGTTTCAGTTCGAGATAACAGTTAAACTAAAGCACTCTTTTCCATATCAATCATAGGAAGGATTGTGTTTTAGTCTACAAACATCATTGCTTTGTGACATTAGGTGAACTTCAGTCACTGATTGAAGTTGAACAATTGAGCAGCAGCTGCCTTCTACGTTCAATACAACATGGTGATGATTCTATGGACTGGATTGTGCGTGATCTGGCCGTATTGTTAGTTCATCCTTTGTACTGCTCCTTTAGCCATACTAACAAATAAAGACTGTGCGGGTATAAACTAACATAAGGCCTCCTACCACAAGCAAACTGCTAGAGTGAAGCAATTGCTGAAATAGCGACTAGGTGTCAGTTAGTAGAACCTAAGGCTGTACCCAAGGCCTTTTGACTGTTCATACCATCCAGTGTTTTTCAACTGTTTTTTAACTATCTCTAATGATCTGAAATATTCATAAGCTGTTGAAAGAGATTAAACTATCTAAAATACTTTATTAAAACATACAACATAATTTATTTTTAAAATGTTAGAAGTTAATTAAACATTAATATTAATGATGTAAGTAAAACAGAAAAAATAATTTTCCTTCACTTGCCTTTTTCATCTGGGCAAGGGACCCCGCTGAAGTGAAAAGGACCCCGTTTGGCCATGCGTAATATATAATAGAGGGAATCGATACAAATTGTACCAAACCCCTCGGTTCAGAACAACACTAAATTCAGAAACAAGTCCTGGAGATGAAGTTTGAGATCTGTGAAGGCACGGGGCTTCTCCAATTTCTCTTGGCCACATGAGGAAAACAAGTGAAGAACAAGTTTTGTTTTACTTCATTGATATTGATATTTAATTAAGTTATGATGTTTTTGTTTGTAATTTGTTTTAAATATTCAAAATAGTTTAAATCTCTTTCAACAGTTCTCTGTGCTCTGTCACTGGTGGATTGTCCTCTCCAGAATCACCCAGCAAATTATTGGGACAACCTAGCCCCACATTGTTTTCAACCATCTGTACTCAGGGTCACAACCATCTTTCAGCTCAGAAACAAATGGAATAAATTAATCATTTCAATGTCCTTTGACTCACTCCCTAATCCGCTCACAACCTTCCCCATCTGAGGGTGCCAAAGTTGTATTTGTGGTGGGTGCCAGGATGCATGTGGCTCCGCGTGTAATTGCAGTAAAATGTTTCAGTAACCTGCAGTGTAATATTCAAAATAATAAATTATACTCACACAGCAGCACCGTGCTAGCAGAAAATCCACCTCAATTTCGATTAACAACGTATACATCATAGATGTCAAATTTGCAATAAAAAACTGATCAATAAAACTTTGTAATATTGTTGTTAAAAGCAACATATTTCAGGGGTTATCAACCCTTTTAAAATAAAGGGATTTCATCTTTACACTATGTCATTTAAATCATTAAAATGTTTGTGTATACTATTATAATCAGACAATAAATTACAGCTATTGGATGGGTCAGAAATGCTTGGTTTGACCCCATAATTCAAGGTTTGTCATGGCTACAGAAAATGCTTGTCTAACAATCTGTTGATTGCAAGCCTGGAGCAGCTGTGAACATTAATTGGAAGAGATGAAGTTGAGGTGAGAACCACACTGAATTCATATCAAGATGTCATTTACCTAATGGAAAGCAGCCGTTTGTCTTTTAGGTTTAAGCAGTTAAAAAATAAAGTAGTTCACTATTTTAACCATACAGACTTCAGCAAATTTTAATACACATTACATGCTGGGCTGGACCATATAATATCCACTGGAGTATTTGCATTATAAAATTACTGTTGCAGGGACTTAGAAGTTTTGTCTTTGACGCACATAATACATTCCTTGAAAATCCTGCATGACTCGGGTTAAGTCCTTGTGCCCTGAGTGATTTGACAATCTGGATACCACAGCTGGACCATTTTAGTTGCATATAGTAGTAAAGGACAATGAACAAGCAGCTTGATGAGAGACCCCAGAAGCAGTGTGTCTGTCTTCATGAAAAACTAACCATCCATCTGGCCTGCTGTTTCCTTTGGGCTGAACATAGGACATCATTTAACTCAGCAGCCATATAGTACCCATGATCTATTTCCTTGAATCTTTATCAGTAATCAACAGGATACCATAGTGGATTGTCATGCCCGTGACCTGCGTATGCATTACCCCCGGCTAACGTGGATCAATCAAGGGGAGATGCCCTTGCTTTGGCTCGATAACTGATGGAGCACAAACACTGAAACCATTCGACAAAAAAACACTGAGAACGCACTGTGTTAACATTGGAACAGTATGTTAGGCAGGAAGTTGAACAATATACACAATCCCCTCACTTAAGCTTGAATAGGTAATGAAATATGTTATCGTCTGCTATTTCTCTGTTTTCATTTGAACCGCAGTTGAACCTAAGCTTGATGATTAAGTCCTAATTTGTAGATTAACCATATGCCAAGGCAAGTGTATGTTTGTAAAGTTTACTTCTTTTGTATTCCATATTGCCAATTTGAATAAAATAGTTTTAAGCTGCTGATTATAGCCGAGTACAGAAGGCCTCTTGAGATTGTTTGTTCAAGGGTATTCTAACAGTATTACAGACTACACTTTCTATGTTATCTTGGCGGTCAATTTGGCAAAGGTAGTTGATTTTCAATAGGGCAACACTTGCCTTTCACATGTGGTAACTGCAGTAAACCACCGGTTGCTTTAATTTTTTTCTCTTGAAAAAAGCAATATCCTGTTTGCTTTAGGAATGCTTAGAGCATTGTTATCAAATATAAGCAAAACATGATTCCTCTTAAAATCCTATGCACATGTTATGAAGCTCTGTAGAGTTAAGTCAACAAAATAAAGCACTAAAGCATGCAAATATTTCACTCTTCCAAAGGTCATGAAGCAAACAATCTGAAGAAACTTATTCTTCATTTTTCAAAGAGTGGATGTGAATTATTACAGGTGACTGTTTACTGCAAAGAATGCTGTTTATATTGGAGATGTGACCAATTTGAAATGAATATTAAATCATTTAACATCATCCAAATTTGCACAGTTAAAAGTACGTGAGTTTGAAAGCATATTGGTTATGTTTAGAATATTTCTGAAGAGGCACAGTATTAGTCTCAATTATCGTAGGGATTTGGCAACATTCCATAAACAGTTCTGGGAACAATTTTGATCATTAGCTGTGTAAACTGGGACTTTGCCAGGAATATTTCTAAGACCTGAGAGGGTAATTAGTTATTGACTGATAAACAGTGTTGGAACCAAGGGCACATCATACCTCACAGGTCCAGGTCTAAAGAGCTGCAATGTATTCTCTATTCCAATTGGCCTGAATTAATTTGTGATTCCATCTGTTGATTAACTTGCCTCTCATTCATTAACACTGATTTTTTTTCCCAATGTAATCTATTTTGTATGTTGGTAATTAGTTGGACCCACAAAGTAGACCACATGGCCAGTAAGACAAAGTGCCCACAGCATTGGGACAGTCCTTCCTTAGCCAGGGCCTCCTGAGCTTACCTGTGGATGTCCTGATTTTCAGTGCCGATGCTGGTGGAGTCCAACAAGACAGCTCAGACTTCTACAGGTTCCTCAGCTCTCAAGCTGGGAATTCTGCTCACTGAGCTTGTGCCAGGTTAAATCCAGAGTCAATGCACTGGTCCTCTTCCAAACTAATTAGAGAAATTAGCCACCAGAAGAAAGTTAAATGGAGTATTTTTTTAATGAATTGTTATTTTCAAAATGTCTTTAAGTTGTTCCAATGTGTGACTGTGTTTTTGGTGTGTTGAAGTTAATCAAGTAATATTTTGATTATTTTTTAATTGTCATTTCCATCAACAATGATGAAGCTTTGATAGCTGAACGGTTGAGGCTCGTCACCGTCCCAGCTATGCTGTGAGAGCAGTAGGCTGCCTGTACTGACGTATTCTTGCACTGCACTCTGCCATGCCCAAGCACCGGGAGCTGAGATCCTGAGGAAAGTCTGCACGTGGAGTCGCATTGGAACAGGCAACATGTCTCAGGCTGCATGGCTAGTGATTCTGAGGTAAAGGAGGATCTGTCCCTTTGTACCTCTTCAGCTGTGGGAAATGTATTTTCATCTGTAGTTTTCACATCCTTTTCAAACCAAGCTGGAAGAACAAAAGTTGGGGAAAAAGGGTATTTTGGGAATCCAGTTTACTTCAACTACATCTGTTAACTGCCCCATCTATCTAAACTGCCCACTCAAACCATGATTCATGACACAGAGAACATACTAGCTCCAGTATCTTGCAAAATTAATCCCAGCAGAAATCTGAAACTTTGGAGATATTAAAGCAGCAAATTTACCGAGTAAATTAAAGACAGTCAATTTTTAATGCCTGCATTGCTCTCGCATTAGCTTATCAAGCAAGCTGTCATAGACAGAAACATCAGCAGATCTGAACAGAAAGCACTTCTTTTAATGCCAAATGAATATTATGTTTCTGGATTTTTTTTCCTCTGTGATCTCTATGGCCAAGAGTAAGTGATTCTCAGGAAACTCATTTCTGAAGGATGTCAAGGAAGTAATACAATAGACAATATTTTGGAAATGATTTGCAGGCCGGTTTTTAATATTTAAGTGTTGGTTTTGATCAATAACTTTTTTAATGCCTGATAATAATTCTGTCAAGAGATATAATAATGCTATGAAGCTTTGAATAATATTCCTACTGAGGTGCTCAAGCCTTTTAAAAAATTGCATAGAGTAATACAAGCTTGCAGTTGTAACATCTGCCATCGCAAAAACCATGATGGATACGTTTTATTAATAAAGTCGGTTAGTTCAGATGCTCACATTTTTCTACTAAATATCAATATTTTTATATTTGGGACTTGCAGCTAAGATGGGATTAGTGACATTCCAATCAGCATTCCTGGACTAATGAATCCATCAAGCTCTTCTCATGAGCATCTCACATGAAAATTGTCCACCCAACTGCAAAGAAGTGTATCAGAATAAAGGGCAATCAGACTTCACCGATTAAATAATTCATCAAAACTCATTGTTCACATTGCATCAAAAGGCAGCTTAGCAAATACACTAATATTTGCAAAAATTCTGATGATGCAGTTGTAAGGATCAGTTGTCCAATTTCATTAACAAGGCTGATATATGTTTATTAAAGTCAGTCCTAAGGTTGATTCATCCTCTTAATCATCATACTTGTAATGTGGTGCCTTTCACAATATGGATATGTTCTCTTTCACATATCCAATTTTGGATATGTGTTCTGCTTTACAAACTGTGATATGTCACCAACAAGTACTTCACTGTAGAGTTGGACAGAGCCAGTTGGCCTGTGGTGTGGTAGTCACACAAGTAAATGATGCAACTCTCTTTGTAGGTTCTTCTGTTTAATAAAGTACCTTTTATTTGTTGAAAGTTATTAGGAGTTATCAAAGTATGGTGACTGATGTACTGTTAATAAAATTAAACAGTTAAGCTATATGCCTGAACCTGAAGAACAAACCCCGGGGCTAATCACTCCGAATATCGATCGCACATGAATGTGCACTGAGAGATGGAGCTGTGTGAGTCTACTGAGATACAGTATAAAACAAGTAAAGGCACCGAGACACTTGGTCTCCAAACAAGTAACCTTTAAACGATGGTTAGATCAGAAAAGATGTAAATTGGTATTTTCCTTTTTTGGCCAGCAAAGCAAAGAAATGTTTCATACCATAAAGTTCTGTAAAAATGTAGCAGATGCAAGCACATTGCAACCCACCTAGAAGTGAAACAGTTGACCTTTATCTCTTTTTTTCACATGCAACAAAGAACAGAGAAGGTTGTTTGCTATATCCTTAATGGAGCTAAGATTGCTAGCAGCTAATTGCAGTTTTGCAGATCCGTACTCACTTATTAGTCATCAGATTATTTGTGAGATCTGGGAGTTCAGCCAGATGAAATAACTATTATATGAGACAGAGTTAACTTCTTTTAAAAGTACATAGAGATACAAAAAATTGCTGAGCTAGCCATAACGAGGCTAGAAATGTTGGATGGCCAACCGCAAAATGTACATCCAGTGAAGTGGGAGAGAAAAGGCAGAACAGGGTAAGCACAGCCAAAGAGATTGAGATGTTGCAAGTGATCTGGCAAAGCAATACAAATGACTGGGGAAGGAAATGCTCTGTGAATGGTGAAATATTGTGCTAAGTAGACTGAAAGGTAATTACTACAAACAGTACGTGATGAACTCAACATTAAAGCTCATGGAAAGGATGAGGTAAACAATATAGGAACAGAGGTGGGGACAGATTTAGGGGACAAGTGTTGCTCACTGTATCTGGAGCTAAAAGAAATCAGTTCTATAGAAGGGAACGCCACAAATAGATCACTGGTGTAAAGATAATTGACATTTCAATCTGAACCAGGAGCAACCTGACGCCCCCCCCCCCCCAACAGTATGGTGAGGTAGCAGGTAAATGGGGTTGAGTCGGATCCAAGATCTGCCATGATGGAATGGTGGATCAGACTTGATGGGCTGAATGGCCTAATTCTGTTCCTGCATCTTATGACCTAAGTAGTAAGCCTCAATGATGCAGTAAAAAACAATGATTTCACAGCTGCCACTTGTCCACCCACGAAAACCATTTTTTCCTTAACTAGCAAAATTGTCATAATGTACAGGGCTCTCTATTGAAATGTACAGCCAATGTGTCTGATAGAAGTGCTTTGACAGAATACTAGCAACGTCTCCCACAATGAACCAATTTCCATAATTGTCTAACATTTTGGTTCTGATATTCACAAACATTCCAAAACCATTAAAATATAAATGCTCAATTAAAACATTAAGACCCAAGAATCTTTCCAGGTGAAGCAGCCATACATTTGCATGTTTTCCAATCTATTGGATTGCATTTGGTGTTTGCAATATGGACTCCTTTAAAAGCAGACTGAGTGATTGGTTTCTGGAGGTCCTGAATTAGTTCCACAGAAATACTTCAGAGCGCCCTTTTGCCTGCCACATCATTTCTCCATCCCACTCCAACCTTTCTCTCTTGGCCTCCTGTGCTTTTTTTAATGATGTCCTACACTTCCTTATCATCCATCTGGGCATATGTCAAGGTGACTTCTTCAGCTTCAGGTAACTCATTCTGTCTGATTAGAACTCACCATTTATACCGAAAGTTATCGATCTGTAAATTGACTCAGTTTTTCTGAGCTGAATATGTTGTAGAGCCTGCATTTCTCACCTTTAAATAGACAGAAGAAAGAGCCTCAATAAAGAGTCTTGGCCCAAATCAGTGACTGTTCATTTTCCTCCATAGATGCTGCCTGGCCTGCTGAGTTACTCCAGCATTTTGTGTGTGTTGGTTCACAACTCTTCTTCTCCTTTATATGCTAACTTTTCAACAGTTCTGATCTGAGAGTTTATGTTACTTTAATTTCTCTCTCTAACTACCTCAAAAAAAAAATCAGCCATTAGATGACCTCTGCAACCTACCCCAGAGCATCCCTGACATTATCCTGCCAAAAATACTCCCTCTGGTCTTATCCATCCTTCTCTCCAACTTTAAACTAGCTTGGTTTCTCTTTTTCCCAGTTCCAACAATAGGCCTTTGTCATGAAGCATTAGCTTTGTCTCCCCACGGGTACTCTCTGACCTACTGAGTGTTTCTAGCTGTCTCTGTTGTTATGACAACCCTCATGGTTGGCTCACATTGAATGCTCTTCCTATACAATGTTGTGACTCCCTGCTTCGGTTCTGTGTGCTGGTAAATTTTGATCAGCACAGGTTACCTTCAGCTAATACATGAGAAAGGCTAGTGAGTCTTCCCTGAGCTTAGTCACTTTTCCACATGGTTCCCAATACAAATTAATTTTTATTCCTAATTTTTCTAACGTTATCACTCTGCACTGGTGTGAAGGCTCAACGAAGGGCAGCCCTGCTGCCCTGAAAATTAGACAGGGCAGACATACCTCTGCACTTGGTTACATCAAGCTCCTCCAGCTCCCATTGCTTTGGGCCTTGCTTCCCACTCCTTGGTCAAAGTAATGAAGGCGTCAAACTCTGAAACATTGGCTGAGCTTTATTGCAAATCCACGACCCCTCCTCTTACCAAACACAACACCCTTCTCCAGGTCCAGCGTTAGAACCTCTCTCATATAAATGCACAGCTCTTGTCTTTGAAGAGCATCATTTGGTCTTCGTGCCAGTCAATAACAGTAGTATCAGAGTTTACCTCAAAATGAAAGAATCGTGACTGCAAACAGGCACCCATGTGCATGATTTTGTGCCTATTATCATAGACCAATTATGCATTAATGGAGTGAACTTCTTCCTGTGTTTGAAGGATGTGGAATTAGTTGTAGGAGGATGTATGCCCACACATGTGCCATCAGCAACAACTACAAATTGGGGAAACAAGGAAAATGGAAACATTTCAAGCTGACTCCTTTGAATTTTGAAACTGATTAAGTAGTTTTTCTTAGAACAGTAGTACATTTCTCAAGCTTCATCCAAGTAACAGTGTCATTTTAAGTACTTGCTGATGAAATTCAACAAACTGGTGACAACTGAGCACATGAAATGACAGCAGAAGGTAAAACTTCCATTTCAGATCATTGACAGGATACTGTAGATTTACAAGCTGGCCACAGAATGATTTGTTATGCACCCTGGTGATAAACAAGACCACTGTCTACTCACTTGGTAACGTTTTGCTCCTCACTTCCCATCAACAACAACAATAGGAAGGCATCCAATCACAGAATCAGTCCCAGGAGCCTTTAATGATCCCCAATTCTGTGCCAAAGTGCACAGAGCACAATTTATACTAGGTTACTAATGACACTGGTTGCATTTAGATCTTGTATCCACATTACATTAATCATATTTCAAAGAATTAATTTGAGGTTGTCTTGATGAACAGTAACCAGTATTTCCCACGTCACTGATAAATGACAAACACTCAGTCTTCTATATTTGCAGTAATACGCTACAGTAATGTGGTAAGAAAGTATGATCTTTTTTATTTTAATGATTACTGATGAGAGCATTATTTGAATTGCCTCTTCGCTCAGAGATGAATGTGAATTTAGCAGAGAGAGAAAGAGAAAGAGGTGTAATAACATCGCATTCTTGCCTGAAGTATAACCAGCAGGCTACACTTGGGCCCATCTACTAAGCATGAGGTACAAATATGCCATCTGGACATGGGACAGCAGGGGGGTTGTACAGGTGAAAGCCTAAGGCCTGTCAGTGCTTTCCAGAGAAGCTGTATTTAAGAACAGATGTTGTGTGGTCTTTGTCTGAAGCAGAATGACTCTGGAGGCTAAATGTATTCATTAGTGACTGCAACAGTATTTGTAACAGCAATGGTTGACCTTGAGGATGATGACAGTTCTGAATCATGGTTGTTTTTATTTGCTCCTTGTTTGTGCAATGCCAGAATATTATTTTAAGGACAATTTGCTAAAATAAGATAAGCTAACATTGTTATTTCACAGTAACAAACTGTTGGTTGCCATCCCATAAGGTTGCATTGAATAATGTCACAATCACTAATCCTTCAGTGTGGATGCATTCGTATATTAGTTACTCTTAACAGCATGGCATTTATGCCTACTGTCAAATCCATCACTTTTGAAAAAAGGAACCAAATGATATAAAACTTCCTCATAAAATTTCTCAGAGAAAGATTCCAATCTCTTCTGTCGTGCATGAATCAGTCCCAAGTTGAAATAACCATTCAGAATTATCTATTATGCTCATACCTAGCATGTAGAATAAAATCAAATAATCTGAGACTCCTCTTTTGTACTTAGGAGATTAATTAAATCTAGCTCAAATTTTTTCTGTGTTTGATTACTTTTTTGAAGGTTCCGTTTCACTAGCCTAATTTTACTTTATGCGTTTTAACTCATGTTGTGTATTTATTGTTGATAAGAAACTGCCGGTTCTTTTGAAACCAGCAGCAAAATACTTTAAGTCTCAGAACTAGTCAAGATTGTGAAACAGTGTGTGGGAGAGTGGATTGGAGTTTTATAAAAATATAAGTGGACATCTGACAAAGTTAATTGAAAAGCCAAAGTACAAGCAGCTTTGTAAAGTGGCTGTAATAAATATCCACAGCGTGAAAGGGATGTGGTAGTGACACAGAGGTTAAGTTACTGGACTTGAGTACACTAACAATCCAGATGAAACAACATCGTGACTCTGGAATTTAAATCTGGTTAAAAATCTGGATTGGAAAAAACACAGATTACCACAGATTGTTGCAAAAAATCTCATTCGCTTCAGTAATGTTCTTTCTCACTTGGTCTGACCTGTGTTACTTTAGAGCCATAACAGTTAAGGATGGTGTAAATGTGGGCTTTATCAGAATGATCACATCCAGAAATTGCATTAAAAATGATTTCAAAAAGGAGCACTAAATCTCCTTGAACTAGACCATCCTGTGTTTTATATGCTCTCATTATATTAAATGCTGCAAATAAAATACAGTTTTAAAGTTGCAGAACATAAGAAACAGCAGGGAAAAAAGACAGGAAGTTAACCATAGTTATTTAAAGACCAAGACAGATTATACACGGACATTAAATATATAAGTTGGTGGACAGGCTATCAATCACAGCCTTGAAATTTCTTGTAGAAGGTGCTATGGTAAAGGGAAGTAAAAAGGTTAGTTAAATCGCAATATTCCAGAACCATTGATGAAAGTGTTAATTTTTAAGGGCTAGGGAAAATTTATGATGTTTTGAAAGGCATTGCATATAATACCTTAATTCATGATAGGCTCCATGCAAATTTAGTTCTGAGTATTATATCATTTCTGTGTGCCTTGACCATAGCTATATACTCTATGTAAAGTCCTCCACGCCTGCTGCAACTGTCCCTTCATTATCTCTGAGTCCAGTCAATACCCACATGCTGTCTGATTGCCAGACAAAGGAATCACTGGTGAGGTCTCAAAAGCTCAAAACTCAAAGGTCGTTGGCCAAGTGCATTACAGTAGTCATGGCAATGATCTATCTCCAGCTCTGCTAAAGCCATGGGTGTCCTCTAAGTAATGATGGTAGGAAAATGAGAAGTAACCTTTGTACACAGATAAGATGTGTGTGTGTGTGTGTGTGTGTGTGTGTGTGTGTGTGTGTGTGTGTGTGTGTGTGTGTGTGTGTGTGCATACGTGTGAGACAAAATGTGACATCTTTAAATTTCCATTCCTTAATTGTGTTATTTTGCACCACACTTTTATTTGTTTATTCTTGATTGCTAAGTGGAAACTTATCTCTTGAGTGGTTGATTGATAAAAATGAAGAAAAAACTTGAATGAAGCATAAGGTGTGCAGTGGGGGATGTAGAGTAGCCATTACTTAATGTCAGACTACATTGTATCAGTGGGATTGGTGGAACAAAACGGGGATGAGAATATTACATGCATGGTAGCTGAGCACACTGTATCTATTATTTTGTTGCAAAAGTGAATGAGGATCTATAAAATAAGCCCACTGTTCTTTTAGTGCTCAGATGTCCACTGAACTCTAAATGTGAATCTCAGTTTGAAATAAACAAAATGTAATTCACAGATGTACATCCTTAACTGTAATACATAATCTGAATTCTATTGTAAAGTGATATAAGATGATGGAAGTGATCAGTTGAATAAAGACCTGTACCACTCTGTACAGAATGGCAAGTTCAACTCCCTTGTAGCAGAGAAAATCAACCTAGGAGTGTGAAAGAGCTGGACCACGTTGTCCCAGCCCAGAACAAAGTTGGCAGAAGATAACATTAAGACATTTGAAACAATAAATAAGCACAAGTGTAATATGACACTATAGTTTTCTCAGAAACAGGGCTGATACAGAAAAGATTAGCTTTATTCTTTAATAAACAGGAGAGAAAGAGCTGAGTTTTTCCATTGGCTGGGAAGTGAGGCTCCAGGATTTAATCTCCTTATAGAATATACAAAAAATGAAGCATATGCCAAAAGCTAAAATCAAATGAGGTCCACAGCTTTGCATTCCGAAACCCAAGACAGGGACCAGGTGAGTCTGTTGACTTCCCTACAAGCTTAGAAGCAATCCAGCAAATTCGGTGAAAATGATGAAAGGCAAGTGAATCAATTCAATTAGGGTTTGGAATACCCCGATAAACAGAATGCTTTAAGCAGGAAGGAACAGCTCTCTGTAGCATAAGCCACAGATACAACCAGAGCAGAAAGTACAGTGGACAGATGAAGACAATGCTTATTCAAATAATTAACCTGGGAAAGGCAGCAGGGTTGATGAAGTTAGTAAAAAAAAACCAAAAG
Source organism: Hypanus sabinus (assembly GCF_030144855.1). Lineage (NCBI taxonomy): Eukaryota > Metazoa > Chordata > Chondrichthyes > Myliobatiformes > Dasyatidae > Hypanus > Hypanus sabinus. The sequence goes on from NC_082724.1 coordinate 36,081,414, forward strand.
ATTGAAAACCAGTTTGAAAAAAAAATGCTGTGCAGAAGCTGTGGATGATCACATGAGTTTATGGAACCAAAGTTTTGTGGGTTAAAATCAAGCTGCAGATTACGTGGTAGCCTCAACCAATGGGGGAAGATGGACAATTTTATGTTACAGCTTTCAGAAGAATTGACAAAGGAAGATTAAAAGGGCCAATGGAAAAGAAGGCAAATCAAAGAATCCATACTGTGGTAGATTGCCAATAGTCTGATGCCACACCAGGTATTGAAATTGTAGACCTGCACAGAGTGATTCGATGTCCAAAGGATTGAAATCCATACCAACATTAGGAGTAAACCATAGGCCATGAACAACAAGCTAAAGTTGGGCAGTGGAGCACCACCCAGACTTAAAAGAGCTTGAACTGGAGATGGAGTAGAAAGTCGCCACGTTGTGATTGAGAAGCCAAGCAGACAGCCAAGGACGGAGCTTGATGAGGAATCTTCACCTTTGACAACATCTGACATAGGTTCCAATGTCAACCTATTGTCTTAAGCGTGAGCCAGAACATGTTTCAAGAGAAAGAAGAATAAGGTTTAGATAGAGTGCACGGGAGCAGGAGGTATTGCCGAAGAAATCTAGAATTATGGAGCAGATGATTATCACCTCTAACAGGTGATATTTAATCTGGCTAAATGCATCACAAACAAGAAAGGAGGCTAATTCTTTAATATTAGAGTTGTCACAAAAAGACTGCTGCTGGTGTTGAGAATGGTAAATTGGTTTATTTTTATCATAATAACAAACTTCTATAGATGCATAGTGAAGAGTATCCTGACTGGTTGCGTTGTGGATCTGGTATGGAAACACCAATATCCAAGGCCAGAAAAGATTCTAGTAAGTGATTGGCACAGCCCAGTCCATCACAGGCAATAAGAAAGCAGCATCTATCATCAAGGAACACCACTATCCTGGCCATGATCTCTTCTCACTGCTGGATCAGGAAGAAGGTACACCTTGCACATTGGTTGTTATGTCATTTTTCATTTGTGTGCAGTTTTATTTTACTGATTCTATTGTATTTCTCTGTTCTACTGTAAATGCCTGCAAGAAAACAGACCTCAAAGTAGTATATGGTGATTTACTTTCAACATGTACTGAGATAAGGTGAAAAACTTGCATGTTGTCCATATCATCAGTTCATTACAATAGTGCACTGAGGTGGTTCAAAGTAAAACAATAACTGAGTGCAGAATAAAGTGAGGAAACGCAATAAGGTACAAGTTACAATGAGGTGCATTGGGACATCGTGTCCAGCTTGTTGTACGAGGGAGCTGTTCAATGGTCTTATAACAGCAGCACTTAAGCCTGGTGGGATACATTTTCAGGCTTTTGCATCTTCTACCTGATGGAGGCAGGATAAGAGAGAATGTCCAAGGTGCATGGGAACTTTGATTATGCTGGCTGCTTTACTGAGAAGCATAGATAGAGTCCATAGAGGGAAGCCTTGTTTCTGTGATGTGCTGAATCGTTTCCACAACTCTCCACAGTCTCTTGTGGTCACTGACAGAGCAGTTGCCATATCAATCTGTCTTGCATCCAGATAGGACGGAAATGAAAGCATCTAAAGATAAGAAAGAACTGGGCCTCTATTAAGGCCCGGGACCTGCATCTAAAGTATTCATACCATCAGAAACAAGAAAGAAAACTATGTGGATGTGAAGAGTTATGCACATTGCTCTAGTGACAGAAATCAATCACTGACCCCTAGAGCAAATCAATAAAAAGAAACCTACATAGAGATCTAACAAAGCTACAACAATTGTGCTTAAAGCCTCAGCGTTCTGATTTCACTCTGATACACAAATCTGGAAAAGAACCAATTTTAGCAGATGCAAAATCACATCCATCACCACAGGAGCAGCATGAGATGAGACATCCCGATGTGAGAGTACACATTCCTGGTGAATGTGACACCGATAAAGATGAGCAAGATCAGAGAAAAGACAAACAAAGACAAGGATTTCAGCTATGTTCTCAGCAATTTATTCAGGGAAGGACTGCAAAGAAGAAACAAACAGTGTCGGCAGTACAATCTTATTGGTCAGTCAGACATGACAACTCACCAGACAATGGTGTTCTATTGACTGGTTTCTGAATCATCATGCAAAAAAAAATTATTGTGGAAAATACATGAAAGCGCCATGTAAAGAAATGCTGACAGCTAGACCAGCCATTTTGGTATCTACAAAAGATAGAGACAGAATGGTGTCAACACACTATTGTCAGAAGTACAAAAATACGAAACAAAAAGAGGAGATGATGATTCCTGAGATGACTCCTAGGCTTTGGCTAAATGTGAGGACTGATCACATATGCCCAAGCAGGGAATCCCATGTTAATTCTGTTGTTAATACTGCTCCAAGTCCCCATTCCTTAGAAGAACAAAAACATTTAGGGCCACAAGCATTATGACAGTAGTTTGAATCATGTTTATTGAACAAGAGACTGCTGAGAAACTGTTGTGTAACAGCAGAAGCCAACTCAACTGCAGAACACTTAAAGATTTTACAATGCACTGTTTTGTTCAGCTCTATGCTGGACTGCAGTGCCGACTGCTTTGATGCCTTCGTGTCCATGGTCTCGCAACATTAACTCGGCTTTGGAACGAACTGTTGCCATTGCCCGTCCAGCTGCAGTGATGCCAGCCTTCTTCGTGTCTTTCATAAAACTCCAGTTCTGAAGCTACTATATTGTTGTTTGTATGAATTGATCTCTCTCTCTCTCCCCCTCTCTCTCTCTCTCTCTCCTCTCTCTCTCTCTCTCTCTCTCTCTCTCTCTCTCTCTCTCTCTCTCTCTCTCTCTCTCTCTCTCTCTCTCTCTCTCTCTCTCTCTCTCTCACTCTCTCTCTCTTTCTCTCTCTCTCACACACAGGGTGTTTGATCCTTTTGTCTTTTGGGGGGATCTTTTGTGGCTCCTTTGTTTTGTAGCTGCCTGTAAGGAGATGAATCTTAATGGCTGATGCACTATCAATAACTTCAAAAGACTGGAAGTAGAATAAACACTGAAAGGCTTTTATTAGCAGTAAGACGGAGCACGTCCATGCTGGATGACTGTGGGAGAAGCAGGGACACAATTACCTTTATCCAGGGGTCTGTGGGAGGAGCCACAGGAGCAGTCAGAAGAGGGGCATGTCCAGACAGATATGCATGGTTTACCACAATGGCGTTCTGTGTATACATGTTTTGATAATAAATGTACTTTGACCTTTGAACTTTGATTTCATCATTGCAACCCTATTTCCACATTGTCTGAGTGGACATGGATTCATGGATAGACATGTCTAAACAAGAAAGAGAGCCTTTATCAAATACAAAAACCAAGATCTTGCCTTACTGTCACTCCGGGCTACATTTAAAGACTAACATCATCAGTTCAGCTAAGGCAATCAATTTAGCTATAAGTGGCAAAAGGTAGAAGACAATTTTTCCAAGCGAAATACGTCCACTTCAAATCAAAGGGGAAGTTGGAAAATTACACTGTTGTACATCTGAAAGGAGGCCAAAACTATAAACACTGTTTTAAGTCATTACTTATGTTGAAAGCTGGCAATGCATATAAAGAGCCAATAATGATAACCTTAACTCTGTTCTGCTTATTGATATAGGTGTAAACTGGAGGCCACCAAAACTGAGGTGAACTAGCAGATAAGGCAAAATCTGTACCAGAAATGACAAAACTCAAAGTATCAGCAACAGCTCAAGTGTTCCTTCGAAGGCACAAAGAGAACAGACATCATGTCGTCAACACAATGCATCAGCTTGTCACAGAGAGGGATTACTGTAGACAATTGCAAATGCTAAGACTCTTGTCTACAGCAGCCAGCAATCCTGAGCAGAGTGTCAGAACCTCAAAATGTGGCAACCAACCTCTTGTCAGATGTCCTCTGGGGGGAAGAGCTGCTGCAATACAAGGTAAGAAAGCAGTATTGAAAAAGCCCTAGGTATTTATTGTAGTACATGTCTCACTTTTGTTAAACTCCTTAAATACACTCTGCATTCTTGCTTTGGCTGAAGTAGAAAATTTCAGGAAATCTGAGAAACTGTTGCATGCACAGTTTAGTCTGAAAGAATGTTGAATTGTTGTCTCAATCCAGAGCTTTATTAACTTAAATTGGTGACTTCCCTCTCCTGAGTGGATGGCATGCAACTTGCTGAACACTCCCAACTTAAACCCAGTGGTCCAAACATTGGAGCCAGCTTTAGGTCTTCTTGCATTTTTTGGTGAACTTAATCCTGTTTCCCCTGTCTGCATTTAAACCCACATTCTCACCAGCATTTTAATCTGATTTTACACATTTTATCACTTTAAACTTGATTCATCACTATTCTGTCCCGTATATTTTGTCTCACTCATTTTGTAATCATTTGCTTTCATCATTTTTCAAGTTTGGTATCTTTTGCAAATATGATCTTGAGTTTCTGTACGTAAATCAATAAAATAGAGACTTCAATAATTCCTGCAAAAATACTTGGCCATCCCAATCAGCACGTAACGCTTACTACAAAATGACTTCCTTTATAAATTGCATCCTCCCTCGATCTATTTCCTTCTCTAAATTGTTACCTAATTAGCTTTAAATGTAACTTTTCATGCAGATTTTATCAGAAAGCAGTGAGATTATCACAATCTTGAAGAAGTCAAAGGGGTGGTCTGCAGGACCTTCCTTATGTAGAGGTTTGTCAATTGTGATTGCAGATAGATAATCTTTGATTTTATTCTAATAATCAGTTACAGACACATGAAAATGACACCTAAGAACTCTATGTTTTTATTTCATCTCACTTAGATACAGGGTCAAACAAATCCTGAATTTGAGAAAGTGGTAAAAAAGCAAGTTGTATTATATTCCTTATGTCAAGTATATCTGTTGTATGAACAGTTTCCACACATGGTTACAAGAAAATACAAAGGAAATGGTTGTGAAATGCGTTCGATAAAAAAGCACTCTCAAACCTGCAACTACTGCCAACAACTTGTCAAAAAATCTTACCAAATAGTTATAGTCTTTCTGAGCACTCAGCTTGGTTATACTGAACGTGTTACTTGTGCTTTCTTTAAGGCACCAAGAACAGTATATGAATTGATAACTGATGCAAAATTAAAGTTATGATAAAATCCTAAAGTGATGTACTGAAGTCCAGATGAAAGGTCTTGGCCCAAAATATCAACTGTTTATTCCTCTCTGTATATGCTGCCTGATCTGCTGAGTTCCTCCAACATGTTGCGTGTGTTACTCTGGGTTTCCAACGTCTGCAGAATCTCTTCTGTTTGTGATGTATTAGATTCTGGTTTTCTATTTAGTGTATTTTGTTCTTTATTTCTCAAAGATAGCCTATACAAGTCTGGTGATTTGACGTGTAAGCACCTGATTGGAGAGAGTTCTGAGCATGAAAGATGCTCAATACAATGGTGCAAAGTACTGATTTAGTATCTCACCCACTTACTTTGGCTTCTGGCAGAAATTCCCTCGTTTGAGAAAGATCTTCTGAGCAGAAAGATCGAGAAACATGGCATTGTAAATACGTTGTGGTTGTTGTTAAATAAAAGTTCTATTTCTTCCAGAACATGTTTCCTTATTAGTAATCCACAGTACGTATGAATATAAAGAACACAACAACAAGTATAGTCATGTATAGTCATCAAAGTTTTAGAACAGGAAGACCCACCTGACCGTCCCTTGAATTTCTTTAAGGATGTGAAATGGATCGTTATAAAAGTGACATGAAAAGTTACTTTTAAAAATGTGCAAATTTATGGAATACTTCAGGGAAGCTTATCGCTAAGGTGTAAAGCGGGAACTTTAATGTAAAGAACCCAGGACCATGCACAAAACTTAGAACATACAGCTCATTACGGGCCCCTCGGCCTATCATGTTGTGCCAGCGTTTTAATGTACTCCAAGGCCAATCTAACCCTTCCCTCTCACATAACATAAACCTACTTGTTCTTCACTTTTCATAAACATCTTGGAATCTGTTGAGCGGTAAGTTATAACTGATGCTGACAGCATCAACCACATGTGATAAGACAAAGCCAGACCTGGAATGTCATGAGATCTTCACTCCAATGACACAAAAGCCCAGATTCCAGTTAACAATTACACATTTTTAAAACATTTGATGTCTGAATATGTGTGACAGAAATTAAAAATCAATAATATTATTCATCCTTTGTTTCTCAGGTGATATTTTGAAGCCTGCATTGTGTAACTTGGTGATGAAAGCAACAGGGGCTCTCACACTAGGTGAAAATATGACAATCAATATAATCAACACACACAGAAACAAAAATACAAAGATTTTGAGTTATTGAATAATATTAGACATTTTTGCATTATTGAAATAATTTGATTAATTAATTGAAATGAACTTTTGTTAATAGTTTTCTTCCTCTTCAGTCTTTGTCACATTCTACTATTAAAGCCTCTGTCTTGCCTTAGCCAGGAAAGCAGTCATTTGACTAGTTCAATCGTCTTTAATTCTGATTTCACCACATCCTGCAGAATAACCAATAAAGGTTTGTACATGCTAATGAAGTGTCAGCTTCCTCCACTCCATTTCTGTCAACCTTCCTAGTTGGAGGCTCAGTGCACATCAGGCAGAACTGGAAGGTAGCAGGGAGATTTCAGTATCTGTCACCACTGCCACTTCAGGCCTCCAGTGAAGTGGTGCAAAGTGAATATCTTAATTGGACCATACAATATATTTTCCAATCGTATGTTAAAAATGGATGATAAAATAAAAAAAACAGAATATATTATACAGTCCGGTAGCAAAACTGAATTTCCAAACTGTCACAAATCAAATCTTCTCACTATAGCTTATTTAAATACTGCATCTCACTGCACAGCTTCCAAGCAGTTAACATAAAAATTCAGTTTCAGTGCTGCCCTGTATCTTTTCTATATGTTATTTTATTTTATTTTATGTTATGTTTTCCTCTTGTTGTTCGCTCATCATTATGTATTGAAGGTAGGGTATTCACAGTAAAATATCCTTCATGATTAACATCAATATTGATCCATGCCTGACAAATAGTATGCTCAGCACTTATAAGGTGTATGGGACAATATTTGTCTGTTCCAAACAGTGGCACACCTTTATTCTGTGTGAAGCCAGTGAAAGTCGACCAATAGTAAGTCCCGGTGTACGAGCTCCTAACCCACTGCATGGTACTTCAAGCACTCCACTCACTGAACTGCTGTAGTTCATTTTTAGGATGCACATGAGGAAAAAAAAGGTTTATGATTATTAATATTGTTCTCTAATAATTTGCAAATATTATAACACACTTGTCTGTTGCATTGTGGAAATATTCCATATAACTCAAATGGTCACATGTTTAAGGTTGGTGGTAGCAAGCTCATTTTTGACATGTATAAAACCACGCCTAGGCAACTGATTTAAGGTCTTGCAAAGGCAAGTTGGCTGACACCACAGTATACACATTTTCTTTATTTCATAATTTACTTTTTCTATAAGAATTCCATCACTCTTGCTAACAAGAGCTGTAAGTTGAAATAAAATTCTGACTTCAAGTTACCATTGTATAAAGTACAGACTAATTACAGTTTTATTTATGCACATGGATAAAGGGAAACAAGGCTAAATTAGTATTTAGCTAACAAGTCTCATAAAGCAACTGTAGCTAACTGTAGCAAATCATAATCACTGAGACTTCAAATTTCTGTTCAGGAACATTTCAATTACATTCAGAATTCTGCTTATACTTCTATAAAAATAACATCTGTTTAAGCATGCATTAATTTTAAAAATAACGGTGTAGCAATCAGCTGGTAATGTATGATGAGCCAGATGTCTTTTTAAAGTGCCAGATGGAGTAATGAAACTGCGATTGAAAATTAAAAACACTGTGAAAGGTCAAATCAATTACAATGCATTCAGACTACAGTAAGAAAATGTCGTGTATAAAAAAATTATAACTAATTTAAAAGCTTCCTTGAAGCAGCAGGAGGCTGTGACAATAATATATGTATCAGTAATATCAATTTTCATTGCACAATATTGTTTTTCTTGGCTTTTGTTATCCTTGATTAATGTTTAAGCTAGTTCCATGTAATAAATATGACAGCAAAATTCTGTGATAATAAAAGATGCTAAATATTTGATCTCATAGTTGCTCCATTTCCCCAGTCTCGAACTATGCAGGCGAGATCTCAGAATGATGTTATATCGCACTAATCTTCAGTTATGTTTCTTTAATGACAATTGCACATTTGATGAGTTATGCCTGATTTTCACTAAATCAGTGTGGATTATATCATTAACATCATTAGAACAGAATTTAAATATTAAAAAGGTAAAAAAAAAACACAGAAACAGAATTTACATACTGACATGTGTTTTACTGCAACTGAATACAAAACCTTTTCTATAATTAACTGCTAAATAAGATATCCTGATCGGCTCCTCATTCTGCAACACCAGTAATGCTTTCACTACCATCTTGAAAATGCCCTCAAACAAAGGTGAAGCATGTGACTTGTAACAGTATTTTCTGCAGAAGGAATGTGCAATACTGCTATGATTATCGTTTAGGTCTACAATTCAATGCAAATAAATATAAGTCATTTTATATTCAAAACTTTGGGTTTCTATGTGAACTTTAAAGATACTGTTATACTCTTAAATTTGGATATAACTCACTTTACATATTGTTACTTTTTATTCAACAAAGAGCTGAAATTTCATCTTATTTCTACTATACAGTACTGCCAAGCAGTCCGCTTGTGGCTGAAACTATCCTGGGTATGCCTAATATCATCCCAGCGAGGGAATTCAGTGGAGGGGTATCATTCCTGGAATTAAAGGGAGAAACAGCTTGTATCTCCTACTGAGGTTTACTGGAGTTTAAGCAGCCCCCAAGCCCTCATAATAGGCTAAGCAAAATTAATTTACATTTATATTGGTTCTGTTTTTTTTCTAAAATTCAAATTATATATGAGAAATAGAATACCCATTAGAAAATGTGAACAGCCAACTCATGAGAAAAACCATCTTCACTTATTTGCATGTTTACAAGTTGATGTAGAGACTGATAACATGTTGGTGCGTCAGGGTGTGAGTGGGAGTAGGGTGGGGGTGAGGGAATTATAAATATAAGCAAAAACCATGTAGGCAGTTAAATTTGCAAGACATGAATCATTATCTGGCTTCTTTCTTGTAGACTTCCACTTCAGCTTGTTCATCTGATTAGCAAATAAGGACATCTCCTTTAAACTAGTTTGGCCTTTCTGTTAATATGTAAATCTGATGCTAATGGTACTCTTTGAAGTTAACTACTAACTGAATGAAAGAGCTATTTTGGTTTTCTCACAAGGTGAAGGGGAGGAAGAGCGTGACTAGAAGTATTCTCACATTTTAGTTTTTACTCTAGGACTGGGGCAGCAGGACTGTGCCCTTGGGCTGCAAAGCCAAAGCTTGGGTCACCAACCCACAGGCTTTCTTTCTCACAGGCTTACTTCCTTTCATCCTCCCTTTCCAAGGTCTTTCCAAAACTTCTCCATCACTATTTTCACAAAAGCGTTTAACTAGATTCTGCAGAGATCTTGAGCAATGCGGACAACATGCTGGAGGAACTCGGCAGGCGTTCATGGAAGTAAATAAACAGTCAACATTTTGGGCTGAGGCCCTCTGTCAGAACTGGGAAAAAGGGCAGAAGCCAGATTCAAAAGCTGGAAAGAGGGGGAGGAGCACAAACTGATAGGTGATAGTAGCAAAGGGCTGAAGAAAAAAGAGTCAGATATATCAGTTTTACAGTGGGGTAAAGGGAATTACGGAGGAGATGGCCAGAATTGATTAGAAAAGAACACTAACAGGGATGATGGCAAAGCAGCAATGGCTGGAGTTTCTGGAAGCAGTTTGGAAGGTACAGGATATACAGGTATACATCCCAAAGAGGAAGAAGTATTCTAAAGGAAAGATGACAAAAACGTGGCTAACAAGAGAAGTCAAAGCCAACATAAAAGCAAAAGAGAGAGCATATAATAGAGCAAAAATTAGTGGGCAGTTGGAAAATTGGGAAGCTTTTAAAAACTAACAGAAGGCAACTAAAATAAACCATTAAGAAGGTAAAGATGGAATATGAAAGTAAGCTAGCCAATAATATTAAAGAGGATACAAAAGTTTCTTCAGATACATGAAATGTAAACAAGAGACAAGAGACCACTGGACCACTGGAAAACAACGCTGGAGAGGTAGTAATGGGGGACAATGAAATGAAAGATAAGCCAAGTAAATATTTTGCATCAGTTTTTACTATGGAAGAGATTAGCAGTATGGTTGAAGTTGCAGGTGTCAGGGAGCATGAAATACGTGAAGTTACCATAACTAGAGAGTAGGTTCTTGGAAAACTGAATGGTCTGAAGGTAGAAGGTCTGGACCAGATGGTGTACACCCCAGAGTTCTGAAATAGGTGGCTGAAGAGATTGTGGAGGTATTAGTAATAATCTTTCAAGTATCACTAGATTCTGGATTGGTTTCAGAAGACTAGATAATTGCAAATGTCACTCCAATCTTCAAAAAGGGAGAGAGGCAAAGAAAGGAAACTATAGGCTAGTCCAGAGGTCGGCAACCTGCGGCTCCAGAGCCACATGCGGCTCTTTGATCTCTGTGATGCGGCTCCCCGTGGTTTGTTAGCTTTTGAAATGTAATTCGAAATTTGAAGATTATGGTGATCTTGTACAATCTGAAAACTTTGCGGAGACACCGTTTCCTGGCACATCCGAACCGGCTCACAATTAGCCAGCGTTCAGGCTAAGGGAGATAGCCTACGGGGGTTTGTGAGTACGTGTCTTTTGGAGCATCCGCGCCCACGGGGGGTGGGTTGAGGGAGGCTTTAAAGCAAGGCTGTTTAGTTCGAATAAAGTTACCTTTGACTGCAGTCTTTATTTTAGCGCTGCGTGTAGCACACCGCTACAACGTGTTTTTTATCGCTATTAATATACATCACCACTGCCAATGCCTGACACCCGCCAGTGCTCGCTTTCTTTTAATTCTTCGATCCAAGGTAGGCTACCTATGTAGTAACCTTCAACACAACGTCTTTTTTTTCGGAGTTCAAAATGTTTTTGTTGCATGCAGAAATGTAATTTCGTTTTCTCTGCAGGAGTTCATCAATTTCATAAATGCAACACATTATAGTTTGTTTATACATAGCATAAAGGCAAAAAAAAAACCCGTTGTATGCAGTGTTATTTCATTTTGTGGCTCCCAGTGTTTTCTTTTCTGTGGGAAATGGGTCCATATTGGCTCTTTCAGTGGTAAACGTTGCCGACCCCTGGGCTAGTCAGTCTGACCTCAATGATTGGGGAGATGTTGGAGTTGATTATTAAGGATGAGATCTCAGGGTACTTGGTGGCATGTGATAAAATAGGTTATAGGCACTATGTTTTCCTGAAGAGAAAATCTTGCCTGACAAACCTGTTGGAATTCTTTAAAGAGATAACAAGCAAGTCAAACAAAGGAGAATTGGTTAATGATGTGTCCTTGAATTTTCAGAAAGTTTTTGACAAGGTGCCACACAAGACTGCTTACAAGCTACAAGCCCATGGTATTATAGGATAGATTCTAGTATGGATAAAGCAGTGGCGGATTGTCAGGAGACAAAGAGTGGGTATAAAGGGAGCCTTTTCTGACTGGCTGCCAGTGTGGTGAACTATGTGCCTGTCGGGACACGCCCCTGCTGACTGCTCCTGTGGCTCCTCCCACAGGCCCCTGTATAAAGGAGACCTGCGGCCTGAAGATCGGCCTCAGTCTCCAGGACCTTGTATGATAGACACTCACTCCTGGTTCCTTCTTCCAGTCAATAAAAGCCGATATCTCGCCTATGTCTCAGTGTGAGTTATTGATGGTGCATCAATTTTATTGACTGGAAGTTTTAAAACATGGAACCCGTTTTGCGTCTGGACCGGTTGGATTTGGACCCTCAAGACCCTGACGCAGCTCTCGCTTTTGAACACTGGCTTGCATGCTTCCAATCGTACTTGGCGGAGCTTCGTGCGACTGAACCCGCCGTTATGCACAGAATCCTACTCTCGAGGGTCTCCTCCAAAGTTTACTCCTTTATCCGGGACCTGCCGACCTACGAAGGGGCACTGGACGCCCTCAAACGACAGTACCTGCGGCCGGTGAACACCGTCTACGCAAGACATCGCTTAGCTACCCGGCAACAGCGGCCTGGCGAATCGTGCGCTGAGTTTCTCCGAGCACTACAGACACTCGTCCGAGCTTGTGACTGCAAGACGCTCACGGCAGAACAGCATGCGGAGCTGCTGGTGCGAGACGCCTTTGTGACGGGACTGAGGTCAGTGTACATGCGCCAGCGACTGCTGGAGAACTCGGATCTTACCTTAAGCTCGGCGATAGAGAAGGCCAACGCTCTAGAAGCTGCGCGGCATAACGCCGACGCTGTCCAGTCGCGCGATTCCCCGCCGGTTTCGTGGACGCCTCAGACCCCGCCACCGCCGGCTCCCGGGAGCGAATTCGCCAACGCCGCCGCCAGTCGCCATTCCACGAGCTCCCCGACCCAGACCACGGCTGTGGCCCGTAAGAAACTCGTGCCTTGTTATTTCTGTGGCCAAAAGAAACATCCTCGACAACGCTGTCCAGCGCGAGAAGCGACCTGCTCCAGCTGCGGAAAGCGGGGCCACTTCGCCAAGGTCTGTAAGTCTCAACCTCGAGCGGAGTGCAGCGCTGCGGGTGAAACGTGGGGGCCGCCATCTTGCATGCCGGGATGTGGGCGGCCATCTTTGTCGACGTCAGCACGCCCCGCCCCCGATCCTCGGATGCTGACCGGGTACCCCGGATGTGAGCGGCCATCTTTGTCGACGTCAGCACGCCCCGCCCCCGACCCTCCGATGCTGACCGGGTACCCCGACGGCGATCCAACTCTGGCCACTGTGACTCTCGACCAAAGCGCCCCACACCAGCTTGCAAGATCCATGATGGACATCCAGGTGGAGGGGCATTGGACTGGATGCCTGTTTGACACGGGCAGCACTGGGAGTTTTATTCACCCGGACACAGTGCAACGCTGCGGACTTGCAACGCGGCCGGTCAGTCGGAGGTTCCATTTGGCCTCTGGGTCGCAGTCCGCAGACATCCGGGCGGGTTGTGTAGCGACTTTGGTGGTGCAAGGCACAGTATATCGGGACTTTGAACTGCTGGTCATGCCTAATCTGTGTGCACCTGTGCTATTGGGGCTGGACTTCCAGAGCCATCTCGAAAGTGTGACTATGGTATACGACGGGCCCCTCCCACCACTCACTGTCAAGAATCCTCAGTTTTGTGGGACTTCTTCACATACCCCGCTACTGACCACACACACACACGGACACACACATCCCATCCAGAACCAGGCCAACAGCTGCGCTACCGACACTTGCAGCCTCTCCACTCTCAAGATCCCTCCCCCACCGCTGTTCGCCAACCTGACCCCCGACTGTAAACCTGTGGCAACCAAAAGCAGGAGGTACAGCGCGGGGGACCGGGCCTTCATTCGGTCGGAGGTGCAGCGGCTGCTCAGGGAGGGGATCATTGAGCCGAGCACAAGCCCTTGGAGGGCCCAGGTGGTTGTTGTTCGGACTGGGCAGAAAAATAGGATGGTGGTGGACTATAGTCAAACCATCAATAGGTTTACGCAGCTTGACGCATACCCCCTACCCCGCATCGCGGATATGGTCAACCAGATTGCTCAGTATAAGGTGTACTCGACAATAGATCTGAAATCCGCTTATCACCAGCTCCCCATCTGCCCAGAGGACCGCCCCTACACCGCCTTCGAGGCGGGCGGCCGGCTCTATCACTTCCTGCGCGTCCCTTTCGGTGTCACGAATGGTGTCTCTGTCTTCCAGAGGGAAATGGACCGGATGGTGGACCAGTACCAACTGCAGGCCACATTTCCCTATCTGGATAACATCACCACCTGTGGTCATGACAGGCCAGATCACGACGCCAACCTCCAACGGTTTCTCCAAGTGGCCGCAGCTCTGAACCTTACTTATAACAGGGACAAGTGTGTTTTTGGTACCACCCGCCTTGCTATACTTGGGTATGTCGTGGAAAACGGGGTTATTGGGCCTGATCCCGAACGTATGCGCCCCCTGTTAGAGCTCCCTCTTCCCACCACTCTCAAGGCCCTCAGACGGTGCCTGGGGTTTTTTTCCTATTACGCCCAATGGGTCCCCCATTACGCAGACAAGGCTCGCCCCCTGGTCAAGTCTACCTCGTTTCCCCTCTCTGCTGAGGCCTGCGCGGCCTTCAACTGCATTAAAGCGGACATTGCCAAAGCTACGATGCATGCAGTGGACGAGACCGCTCCCTTCCAAGTGGAGTGTGATGCCTCCGATTTCGCTCTGGCTGCTACCCTTAATCAGGAAGGCAGACCAGTAGCATTCTTTTCTCGCACCCTCCAAGGCTCTGAAATTCGGCACTCCGCGGTGGAGAAAGAAGCCCAGGCCATAGTGGAGGCTGTTAGGCACTGGAGGCACTATCTTGCTGGCAAAAGATTCACTGTGCTGACCGACCAGCGCTCGGTTGCGTTCCTGTTCAGCAACCAACAGCGGGGCAAGATCAAAAATGATAAGATTTTGCGGTGGAGGATAGAACTCTCCACCTACACCTATGATATCCTGTACCGGCCTGGCAGACTCAATGAGCCCCCTGATGCCCTATCCCGGGGAACATGTGCTAGCACACAGCTCGACCAGCTGTACGCCCTTCATGCACAACTTTGCCATCCGGGGGTCACCCGATTTTACCATTTTGTGAAAGCTCGGAACCTGCCGTACTCCCTGGAGGACATCAGGACGATGACCAGGGACTGCCAAATTTGTGCCGAGTGCAAACTGCACTTCTACTGTCCTGACACGGCACAACTTGTCAAGGCCACCCGCCCTTTTGAACGCCTGAGTGTTGACTTTAAGGGCCCCCTTCCCTCCACTGACCGCAATGTCTATTTTCTCAGTGTAATTGACGAGTTCTCACGGTTCCCCTTTGCCATCCCCTGCCCCGACACCACTGCCACGTCCGTCATAAAAGCCCTGCGCCAGCTCTTCACTCTGTTCGGGTATCCCTGCTATATCCACAGTGATAGAGGGTCCTCCTTTATGAGTGAAGAGCTGCGCCAGTACTTGCTAGCTAGGGGCATTGCTACCAGTCGGACCACGAGTTATAATCCCCGGGGTAATGGCCAGGTAGAGCGGGAGAATGCCACAGTGTGGAAGGCCACACTTTTAGCCCTCAAGTCCAAAGGGTTGCCGGTCTCTCGATGGCAGGAGGTCCTCCCTGAGGCACTGCACTCTATCCGCTCTCTGTTATGTACGTCCACCAATGCCACCCCTCACGAACGCCTATTCTCTTTTCCCAGGAAGTCTGTCACTGGGACCACCCTACCAGTTTGGCTGACGTCCCCGGGGCCAGTGCTGCTCCGGAAACATGTGAGGAGCAATAAATACTCCCCGCTGGTGGAGAGGGTTCACCTTCTCCATGCGAACCCCCAGTATGCTTACGTGGTCTTACCTGATGGGCGGGAGGACACGGTCTCCATCCGCGACTTGGCACCCGCAGGTGCAGCAGACCACTACCCTGAAGGCTCTCCGGTAACTGTGAACCCTGCACCAGAGGTGACACCGTACTCACCAGGCCCTACACAGACTCCTCACGACACTTGTATACCGGGCGTTTCGTACGCATTTATACCAGGCGCCTCGCACATGCATGAGGGATCACCGGCGCCTAGTGGGCAAGAACACGCGCAACCCCCGTCCCCTGTGCAATCGCCAATGTTGCCGGCACCTATGCGGTCACAGCCGGTGCTACGTAGATCGCAGCGACAGATTCGACCGCCTGATCGGCTTGACTTGTAAGAACCTTCGCTACATGAGGACTTTTTCAAACGAAGGGGGGGTGAATGTGGTGAACTATGTGCCTGTCGGGACACGCCCCTGCTGACTGCTCCTGTGGCTCCTCCCACAGGCCCCTGTATAAAGGAGACCTGCGGCCTGAAGATCGGCCTCAGTCTCCAGGACCTTGTATGATAGACACTCACTCCTGGTTCCTTCTTCCAGTCAATAAAAGCCGATATCTCGCCTACGTCTCAGTGTGAGTTATTGATGGTGCATCAGCCAGTAACTAGAGATGTTCCAAAGGGGTATATGTTGGGACCAATTCTATTTATATTATATGGCAATGATTTGGATGATGGAATTGATGGCTTTGTTGAAAGTTTGCAGATAGGTGGAAGGGCAGTTAGTTTTGAGGAAGTAGAGAGGCTACAGAAGGACAGACAGAATAGGAGAATGGGCAAAGACTTAGCAGATGGAATATAGTGTCGGGAAATGTATGGTCATGCACATAGGTAGAAAAAATGAAAGGTTGACTATTTTCTAAATGGAGAAAAAATACAAAAACAAAACTGAGGTGCAAAGGGTCTTGGAAGTCCTTGACCAGGATTCACTAAACCTTAATTTGCAGGTTGAGTTTGTGGTGAGGAAGGCAAATGTGATGTTAGCATTCATTTCAAGAGGACTAGAATATAAAAGCAAGGATGTAATGTTGAAACTTTATAAAGCACTGGTAAGGCCTCATGAGGAGCATTATCAGTAGGTTTGGGCCCCTTATTTTAGAAAGGATGTGATGAACCTGGAGAAGATTCAAAGGAGGTTCACGAAGATGATTCCCAGATTGAATAGCTTGTCATATGAAGAGCATCTGATGGCTCTGGGCCTCCATTTATTAGAATTCAGAAGAATGAGGGGTGACTTCATTGAAATCTATTGAATGGTGAAAGGTCTTGATAGAGTGGATGTAGAGAGGATGTTTCTTATGGTGGGAGAGTGTAAGACCAGAGGACACAACCTCAGAATAGAGGAGCATTCTTTTGGAACAGAAATGAGGAGGAATTTCTTTAGCCAGAGAGTGGTGAATTTGTGGAATTCTTTGCCACAGGCAGCTGTGGAGACCAAAAGTCTTTATGCATATTTAAGGCAGAGGTTGATAGATTCTTGATTGGTTAGGGCACGAACAGATATGGGGAGAAGACAAGAGATTGGGGTTGAGAGAAAAATTGGATCAGCCATGATGAAATGGCAGAGCAGACTTGATGGACCAAATGGCCTTATTCTGCTGCTATATATTATGATCTTATGGTCTTATAGGAGATTATTGCAGACCATGGAATAAAGATAAGGTTCTAGGAACTACAGGGATGTGATGGCAGGTCTTAATGGTAGCAAAGTGGAAGAGAAGGGGTGAGAGGGCCACAGAATGAGAGAAAATAAAGGGGGAGAGGGGAGTGGTTACCAGAAATTAGAGAACTCAATGATCATGCCATCAAATTGGAGACTGCCAATATTGAATAGGAGTTGTTGCTCCTTCAGTATGTGTTCGGCCTCATCATGGCAGTAGAGGAAATATTGAACTGACATAACAGTGTGGGAAAGGGAAATGAAATTAAATATGGTGACAATCACTGTTGCAATGGTTGGAGCAAAGGTGTTTGACGAAGCGGCCCTCTCATCTACATCAGGTCTCATAAATGTATAGGAAGCTGCAAGAGGAGCACCAAATACAACTGATGATCACACAGACTCACAGCTGAGGTGTCTCCTCAACTGGAAGGACTGCTTGGTGGTGAGGGAAGAGGTATAGGGGCAGGTGTAACACTTGTTACAGTCACAGTCACGTAAGTGCCAGGAGGGAGATCGTTAGGGAGGGATGAGGGAACAGAGAGTCACGGAGAGAGCAATCCCTGCGGAAAGTGGAAGTGAGAGGAGGGAAAGATGAGCCTGGTGGTGGGATAGTGATAAAGATGGCAGAGGGCTCTGAAGAATGATGTGTTGGATATGGAGGCTCATGGGCTGGTAGTTGAATCTGGTACTTCTCACAAATTTCTGTGACAAAGCCAAGCTGACTATCCATGATCAGTCCTTCACTTTCCAAATGCAGATGGATCTTGTCTCTCAGAATCCCCTCTAGAAACTTCTCACCAGTGATGTAAGCTGAGGGTCTGTAGTTCCCTGGCTTCCCCATTAAATAAAAGCCAAACATTAGCTATCCTCCAGTTTTTCAGTCCCTCACCATTGTTCATGATGATACAGATACCTTTTCCAGAATCCCTACAATTTTTTCCTGACTTCCTACAATGTCATAGGATGCACTTGATCAGCCCTCAGAGTTTTACCCATCTTAATGTCCATTAAGATTGTCAGCACCCCCCCTTTTGCAACGTTGCTATGTTTCAAAATATCACTCCTCCCTGATTTCCCTAGTTTCCATGACCTTCTCCACGGTAAATACAGATAAGAAGTATTCATTGAGGATCTTGGCCATTTCCTATGGCTCTACTCATAGATGATTGCATTGCTTCTTAGTGAAACCTATTACTTAGTGTACCTAGTTACACTTCAGCCCTTAGTAACTTACAGATCTCTTCAGGTTCACCTTTACGTTATCTACCAAAGCTTATTCATGTCCTGTGTTTGCTCTCCTAATTTCCATCTTAAGTGTGCTCATACATTGCTTATCCTCCTCAAGGAACTTGCTTGATCCCAGCAGCCTCTACTTTACATTTGCCTCCTTTTTTTCTGGCAAGGTTCTCAATATTCTCAATCAGCTAGGGTTCCCTAATCCTGAGATTCTTGCCTATTACTCCTACATGAAAACAATGACCCTGAACTCTCCCTGTCTTACTTTTAAAGGATGCCCACTTGCCATAAATGCCTTCCCCTGCAAATTCCTTCTGATTACATTAAAATTAGCCTCTCCTCGTTTTAGGACTTTATGTGGACCAGTCCTATTTTAAAACAAATTATTTTGCTTGTGACCAATGGTCCCAATTGATCAATTAATCCCTCCTGCATAAGATCTCATCTGCCCTGTCTTTCGATTTGTACCCTCACTAGCACTTGGTGCTTGGAGTAATTCAGAGATTACATTCCTTGAAATATTGCCTAACTCTCTATATTTCCTCTTCAGGATGTCATCTCTTTTTTTTACCTACGTTGTTTATACCAATGTGCACAGACATAACTGCCACTCACAACTACACCACAACCACTCTGAGCCACCCTTGACCTTAGCACCCAATACAATGTGCCATAGAATCTCCAGTTTGTTCTAAGTATTGTGTCTCCTGTCATTGCAGCTCATCTCATCTCCACGCTTCCCTACTCTCCATCAGAGCCATTTGTTGTACCACAGACCTGGATACCACTGTTGATGTTGCTGCTCCCCTCTTAAAAGCCATCCGCCACCGACTTCAACAGAATCCAATGCAATAGTCTTGTTGGTGAGGTCAAAATCTGCAGAGGAACCCTACACCCTCTGCCTAGCCACTTTATATTTCCTGGAGGTCAACCAACTGTGTGGTGCCTGCACTTTACTGTCGATATGACTTAAAGCCTTGATCTTTCTTTCTTTTTCAATCTTTTTATTAAGTTTCATATATATAAAAAAAACATAACATAATAATGAATAGGTTATGAATACAATGGACTTGAAATTACATTGATAATAAGATAATAATATCCTATTAAAACATCAATAGAGACAAATACCTTAATCAATCAAGTCTATATAACTATATATGAAAAGAAAACAAAAATAATCGTCAAAAAAGAAAAAAAAAATTGAAAATAAGTGAAAAAAAATATATGTTGATAAAAAAAAACACTAAACTAAACTAACATGGGCAATAGTAACAGTTTATAAGTATGTGATAGTGTCAGAGAAAAACTCCGGAACTCCATACCTGAACAAGAATAAGCAGAAAGAAGGTCTAGAAAAGGTCAGATTAATTCATATGAAAATGCCGAATAAACGGTCCCCAAGTTTCCTCAAATTTGACTGATGAATCAAAAATAGTGCTTCTAATTTTTTCCAAACTTAGATATGAAATAGTTTGAGAAAGCCACTGAGATGTGGTAGGAGGATTTACTTCTTTCCAGTTTTGTAATTAAAGCCTTGATCTATGGTGCTTTTATATCATAATTGCTCCTGAATAAGTACAAGTGCAACTGCAGCAGCTCAATGTGGCCAGTCAGGATCTGGAAATGGGTACACTTCCACAGTCAGCAGTGACACTCGAAGTTTCCCTGATCTCCCACATTCTACAGGAGGAGCATAATACCATCCTACTTGCCATCTCAAAGCCACCAGGACTAGAGAGGAAAGCAAAAGATCATCCTTTAACTTACCACTGCTCAACCTTCTCTCTGAAGCCGCTCAAGATAAAGGCTCAGCTCCTGTACCTCAAACGCCACACTCCAACCTCAACAACGTCCACTCTCACACTGACTAAACTGGTCTCTCCACTATAGCTGAGCTCATTTTATATCCTGTCATTGGAATCTACCCACTAGGACTATCAAGCCTTAACCTATTCCATTACCAGTTAACTTCCATCTTTTTTAGATCTAAGTAATAAATTAGATCACTCTGTCTCTAGAGGTGCTGTCTGACTGCTGAGTATTCCTAATTTTCTTGTTAAGTTTCCATGTTTTTACTTTGTTTTGTTTATTCTCTCTCTTATTTGTCTATAAATTAAATGGCTCCAGAAGCATTTGACATCCCAGTACAGCATAGTTTCCCATCCTTTCATAGACAATCATCCCACCTCTTTGCACTTTGCAACTCACCTCCCAGGTCTCATGAAAAGTAATTGATTTTTGTTTCTCTCTTTGAATATGCTGCTAGACCACAGAACCAGTTTTAAGGCTAGTTTTGTAAACCCAAGTAAATTTTCAGTACCTGGATGGTTAACTGTGTGATAACTGCTCTAGAAAAGAGTTCCAGGACACTACAACTCTTGAGCCTCATTTCTAATTGCTGACTTTGCAGTCATTCAAAGTGAGGTGAAGGATCACACAGCAGGTGTCAACTCCTCTAAAGCAAATCGGTGGTGGAATTGTTGCTGATGATTGTGTGCAAGCTTCGTGCATCTGGGAAGGACAAAGAGAAAGGAGAGGTCTAAAGTTTCCTTGCAAGATCCTTTCTGGTGACCATCTTCTTATTTTATCAGTTCACCTGGTGATAGTACTCCATTAAATTCCAGCTCAGAACTTGGTCAAACCTACAAGAGTCCTGATGAGTTCATCCAGGTGCTGCCTGCCCTTGTCAAGCAGAAACCCATCAACTTTGAATATGTTAGAATTTGAAACAATCAGCTCTAGGGCGGTTAACTAACCAGAGTGATTTTAACTACTCATCCATCTGGATTCTGTCTGTATTAGGCTCATCCCTCGCAGTTTAAAAAAGAGAATTTCTGTTTCTAATTATGATTTAATCCCCTAATAGAGGCAGAGAATGCATGGAGCTACAGTGGAATTTCCACTAGGTGAGTACATGGGGGAGAAAGTTTGTAACCAGCAGAACTCCCACAACGAATGATCAAACTTATTCCAAAATCTCACCCTTCCTTATCCACTGGGTAGCCACAGTTGCAATTCCTGCATTCTACCACCAGCAATGTCTGTGGAGCAATCATCATTATTCAAAGAAACAAAATCCTCACAGCCTGTCACACCACACTTACATCAATAATTCTTCAACCTTTCCTGGAGCAGAGACACAGCCATACATGTCAAAAAAAAACGTATTGATATATGAGTGGAATACTCCCTTCAGTCCTGAAATGATAACTCGTGACGCTACCTCAATGAAAAGATGAACTTTTATTTAGCAAAAATACCGTAAAGTCCAGAAGCAGTTGTGAGACTCACAGAACAACAACATCAACAACAACATTATATAATGCCATTCATAGCTCAGAAGATTTCAGTGTTTCACAAAGGTTTTATAAAATACAGTTCATGTTAGCACAGATGAGCAACAGTGATTGGTAGTGGGGTGGAGAGACCTGGGGAGGAAATTCCAGAGCTTGCTCTGACAGTTGAAATAAAAAATAGAAAGTGCTGGGAACATACAGTAGGCCAGGCAGCATCTGTGTAAAGAGAAAACAGTTAACATTTCAGGACTGTGACTCTTCTTCAGAACTAGGAGAGAGAGAAAAACAAGGTAATTTTCAGCAGTACTGATGGTGGAGGAGTGATAGGTAGTACAAAGGACAGGAGAGACCAAGTGATTCAGTGTGATAGCAGCAGATTATGCTTCTTTGTGTTGTGAATAACAAGGCTCTGATAAATATCCAGCAAGCTAGACTGTATTCATAGTATAAGAAAGCTGAACAAAATAATGACAGGTAGAAATAGGGTCCAGACATAAGATGAGGAATTGTTCCTCAGTTATGTAATAGGTCTCCTTGTAACAACACAGGAACAATGCAGCAAGTTCAAATGGACTCAGTATCAAATTCTCCAAATTTAGATATCTTCCACTTCCTTTATTTCTGCCATCGTCACAGACATAACCGACTTCTAACTGCTATGCTATCTCATGTGGTCTCATCCTATCAGAGATGTTCCCTTTGTTATAACTATCCCTCCACAACTTTCTCTGCCACTGAAGCCTCTTTCCTAGTTCTGCCAAAGATTCCCAAACTTGGAAAAAAAAACTATTTCTATTTCCACAGTTGCTACCTGACCTGCTAAATGTTTCCAGTATTTTCTCTTTTATTTCAGATATCCGGCATCTGTAGTGCTGTGCTTTCCTTTGCCTTGGCAACTAATGACACTTTGGAGGAGCAATTAAATTTGGCAATGTCAAGGAACTAGAATTAGAAGTGTGTGAGGATTCTGGAATAACATGGGGTTGGGAGAGAAACTATGGTAAGTATGAAATATGTAAGGTTCCAATGGTGAAAATAAAATTATGGTTTCCACTATAAATACACGGTGGGAGATGAAACAACTCCATGGGCAAAATTCTATCCCAATCTCATTGTTCTGATACTTCTTGTTGATATAATGGCATTTACCTTCTTGCAATACTGCATGCATTACCAAAACCAAATAAAACATGGTGATTGTGGAATGGGACATGTAGCTTTACTCAAGAAAGAGATTTTTGATAAAGGAAACAAATGCTCATTTTGTGATTCTACGTATGGTGATACTAGATCAGTGAAATCTCTACAACGTGAAGCAGTGAGATACCTCACCTGATTTTCTGCTTTCAGTGCTTGATTTAATCTTCCAAGAGTTGCTGAAATCACACCTACATGCGTGACGATGCTTCTGTCATTGTTATTATGTTCCAGCTCCCATTATACTGGTCTGATATGTATGCTTCTCTGGGCTAAGTTATGTGGTTATGTGGATTCCAAAGAGTGCCATATTAATATATGAAACTCTGAAGTCAGGAATTTCTAGGGCATAGTTTGCAATCATCTCCTGAGATCAAAAGTTGATAGACTCTTGATTCTCGATTCCATACCACGTACATAACAATAACATTATTATCATTGGATTTCATACCTTGAGAAAGCCTAGCTTGAAATCCTTTGCTGCTCTGAAGCACTTGATTCCTTTAGCTGCTGACTACAGTGTGTGACTAGCCATCAAGAAATATAACTTTTCAACAATCTCTTTAATGGAACAAAAAAAAATGTTGAGCCCCAATGGCACTTACTTCCTTACAAGAGCAAAGTGGCAGACTTACAAGGCGGTCTTGGAAAGAGCATGTGACTTAACATTAAGGCCTCAGTGATGCATGACGATAGTTGACAGCTGATTTTTGTTTACCTTAATCTTTATTGACCCTGAAACATTGGAGAACTGCTCCTCCATAATGGAGTTTTCAGCGTTGCTATAATCTTACCCTTAGGAAAATTAGTCCTCTGAATTTTATTA
Source organism: Hypanus sabinus (assembly GCF_030144855.1). Taxonomy (NCBI): domain Eukaryota; kingdom Metazoa; phylum Chordata; class Chondrichthyes; order Myliobatiformes; family Dasyatidae; genus Hypanus; species Hypanus sabinus. Next base: position 36,105,217 of record NC_082724.1, read on the forward strand.
CTATTAGACGGCTTTGATGATGCTTCACAATCTCTGCTTCAATAATGTCATTAACAAGGCTGACCTGAAGTAAAATAGTTACTCTTTGCTAATGATCCACAAATGGAAATATCCACTGACTACTCACTAATAATGTGTTAGAAGTACAAATTGATATTTTTCCTGAACATTTTGAATACTTCCTGAATATTTATCTTGCACAGGTTGAACTACACAGCTATGAATCCAACTTAAATATCCATTTAAGGTATGCTCAAAATTAGTGTGAAATCTTACGCAGTACTATTGGAACACAATCAGACTGAAGTTCCAATATCACAGTAGCCTGAAGATCACTTAACCTTGGTTCACTTCTGTGATCCAGAAATTTAAGACAGACATCAGGAAAATCTCTTCACAATGAAGTTGAACATCAGATGAAAAAGGTTGTCAGGAAGAATTAAGGATACTGAATTTTGGGACATTGAAGAAAATGTGCAGAAATATGAAAAGAAGGTATAATTGTATTGTGGAACGGTACCACCAAAGGGATCAAAAGGTGTATCTTGCAATTGTTGCATTTAAATAGATCACAGGCAAAACCTTTACTACTCTAAGGTTTTTAGGCCTCATTTCTGGCATAATCAGGTACTGTAAATCATTTTAGTGCTTGCCAATAATCTTTAAATTGTATTCAGCATGTGTCAAAAAGGGTAAGGTGCCACATTGGAGAATTATGTAATGCTACTGTCTCAAGGCTCCAGTGATTTGAGATTGAACCTGATCTCCAGTGAGGTCTCCACGGAGTCTGCATGTTCTCCCTGTGTGTGCTTCCCTCAGGTGCTTCCATTTCCCCCCACATCCCGAACAGGTGCCAGTCCATAAGATAAATGACACTATAAACTTCCTTGTCTACATGGCTGGGAGGAGAATCAGGAGAACAGGTGGTAATAGGTGGATGTGGGAGAGTAGGTTATAAAATAAACAAATAGGGAATGGGATTATCCTAAGAGTTGGGATAGGCTTGATGAACCAACTGGCAACCTTTTATGTCACAAGAAAAAAATTAAATGCTAATTCAGAGTGGATATGATTTACTACAGCTTCAGAAACAATGAAATACACAATTAATAATCGACAATTTTACCTCTTTTCTATAAACCAGGTTTATCAGTTATTGTTAAATATACGGTTTTAATGCCAGGTGATGTACGTCAATTCACTCTGCAATATTGATCAATTCTCTTGGGTATCCATCCCTGGCTGGTACAGCTAAACATGTTATACTGTGCTGCACCCTCAAAATTCATTCCTTTGTTTTCTTAGAAGAATATCAGGAGTGTGGAGCACAATGGATCAATGGTGCTGTGTAACGTGTTTCATGCTATTGACCCTGTGTGAACTTTTAGGCAATACTTTTCTGATGGAGTTTTCTTTTCTTCTCAGCAGGAGAGTAAACAAATTGACACTGTAGATAAGGCACTGTAGAATCATAAGGAGCTTATTGTATTAGGGAACATCTACATATCTCATAATGGGGAATATCATATGCATTATACGACAGGCCCCTATTTCCAAAATTTTCTGATACCAGTCCTGAATTTATAGTTTTAATAGCCATGAGATCATAAGACATAGGAGCAGAATTAGGCCATTCAGCCCATCCTGACTAATAAAGAACCTATCCACCTTTGTTTTAAATATACTCAATGACTTGGCCTCCACATCCAACTGTGGGAATGAAATCCACAGATTCACTACCCGCTGGCTAAGGAAATCCCTCCCCATCTCTGTTCAAAGTGGATGTTCATCTACTCCGAGCCAGTGTCCTCTGGTTCTAGACTCACCTACTATGGGAAACATCCCCTCCACGTTCACTCTATCTAGATCTTTCAAAATTCATTAGGTTTCAATGAGATTCCCCCTCATTCTTCTAACTTCTAGTCAGTACAGGCCCATTGCAATCAAATGCTCCTCATACTTAAAACTTTTCATTTCCAAAATCATTCTCGTGAACCTCGTCTGGACCTTCTTCAACGCCAGGCCCAAAGCTGCTCACAATACTCCAAGTGTGGTCTGACCAATGCCCTGTAAAGCATTAACATTACATCCTTGCTTTTATATTCTAGTCCTCTCAAAATGAATGCTAACATTGCATTAGCCTTGTTTAGCATGGATTTAACCTGCAAGTTCATGTTTAGTTAATCCTGCATAAGGAAGCTCAAATCCCTTTGCACTGCTGGTCTTTGAATTTTCTCCTCATTTAGAAAATACTCTATACTTTTATGCCTTTTGCCAACATGCATGGCCACACACTTCCTAATCTGTATTCCATCTGCCACTTTTTTGCCTATTCTCCCAAAAGACTCCCTGCTTCCTCAATAATACCTACCCCTCCACCTTTCTTTGTATCGTTTGCAAACTTGGCCACAAAGCCATCAATTCCATCATCCAAATTATAGACATTAAATGTAAAAGAAGGGATCCCAACTCCCATCAGTAGTGAATAGTAGTGAATACTACTATTCACCAACAGTCAAGGAGTCCCTTTATTCCCACTCTTTGCTAGTATCTTTCTTGTAATGCCATGGGCTCTTGTTAAGCAACCTCATGTGCGACACATTGTCAAAGGCCTTCTGAAAATACGAGTAAACAACGTCCACTGACTCTCCTTGTCTATCCTTCATGCTATTTCCTCAAAGAATTCAATAGACCTGACAGGCAAAATTTCTCCTTCAGAAAACCATACTGACTTTGGCCTATTTTATCATGTGCCTCAAAGTAGTCCAAAACATGATCCTTAATAATGGACTCCAATATCTTCCCAATCACTGTAGAGTGGCTAACTGGCCTATAATTTCTTCTGCCTCTCTCCCTTCTTAAAGTGACATATAGGGTCTTTTAAGAGCCTTTTGGATAGGTACATGGAGCTTAGAAAAATAGAGAGCAGCACAAATTTGTGGGCTGAAGGGCCTGTATTGTGCTGTAGGTTTTCTAGGTTTCTATTTGCAATTGTCCAGTCCTCCAGAACTAGTCCAAAATCTAATGATACATGAAAGATTATTACTAACGTCTCCAAAAGTCTGCTGTTCATTGACTATAGCTCAGCATTTAACACCATCGTTCCCACAATCCTGATTGATAAGTTACACAACCTAGGCTTCTGTACCTTCCTCTGCAATTGGATACTCAATTTCCTAACCGGAAGACCACAATCTGTGCGGATTGGTGATAATATCTCCTCCTCACTGACAATCAACACCTGTGCACCTCAGGGGTGTATGCTGCACCACTCTCTCTATACCCATGACTGTGTGGCTAGTCATAGCTCAAATACCATCTATAAATTTGCTGATGATACAACAATCTCAGATGGTGGAATCTCAGATGGAGACGACAGGGTGTACAAGAGCGAGATATACCAACTAGTGGAGTGGTGTCACAGCAACAACCTTGCACTCAATGTCAGTAAGATGAAAGAGCTGATTTTTGACTTCAGGAAGGGTAATATGAAGGAGTACATACCATTCCTCATAGAGGGATCAGAAGTGGAGAGAGTGAGTAGCTTCAAGTTCCTCGGTGTCAAGATCTCTGAGGACCTAACCTAGTCCCAACATATCAATGCAGCTATAAAGAAGGCAAGACAGTGGCTATACTTTATTAAGAGTTTGAAGAGATTTGTTATGTCAACAAAACTCTCTAAAGCATCTATAGATCTACCGTGGAGAGCATTCTGATAGTCTACATCACAGTCTGGTAAGGGATGGGGGGCTACTTCACAGGACCGAAAGAAGCTGCAGAGGGTCATAAATTTAGTTGGCTCCATCTTGGGTACTAGCCTACAAAGTACCCAGGATATCTTCAAGGAGCTGTGTTTCAGAAAGGCAGTGTTCATTATTAAGGATCCAAACCATCCAGGGCATGTCCTTTTCTCACTGTTACCATCAGGTAGGAGATACAGAAGCCTGAAGGCACACACTCAGTGATTCAGGAATGGCTTCTTCCCCTCTGCCATCTGATTCCTAAATGAACATTGAACCCATGAACACTACCTCACTTTTTCAATATATATTATTTTTGTTTTTGCACTATTTTTAACCTCCAATATACATATACTGTAATTAATTGATTTATTTATTTTCTTCTATATTACACATTGCATTGAACTGCTGCTGCTAAGTTAACAAATTTCACGACACATGCCAGTGATGATAAACTTGATTCTGATTTTGAAAATCTCTTCAGCTGCCTTTTTTAGAACCCTGGGGTGAACTCCATCTGGTCCAGGTGACTTACCTTTTTGCAGACTTTTCAGATCCCCATGCACCTTTCTTTAATAATAGCAACTACACTCACTTCTGCCCACTGACATTCTCAAATTTCTGGCAATCTGCTAGTCTCTTTCACACTAAATACTTATTAGGTTTGTCTCCACTGTCATTTTACATTGGTCCAATATACACTCTCACCTCTCTTTTAGTCTTTATATAGCTGAAAAAAATGATATCCTTTTTTATATTATTGGCTAGCTTACTTTCATATTTCATCTTTTCTCTTGTTATAGCTTTTTAGTTGTTTTCTGTTGGTATATAAAAGCTTCCCAATCCTCTGAATACCCATTAATTTTTGCTATATTACATGCCTTCTCTTTTCCTTTTATGCTGTCGTTGATTTCACCCGTCAACCATGGTTGCCTCATACTAATTTTAGAATACCTCTTCATCTTTGGAATGTGTCTATCCTGCAACTTTTGAATTGCCTCCAGAAAATCCAACCACTGTTGATCGGCCATCATCCCTACTGGTGTCCCCTTCCAATAAATTTTGGCCAGCTCCTCTCTCATGCCTCTGTAATTTCCCATACTCCACTGTAATACTGATACATCTGACCTTATGTTCTCCTGCTCAAACTGCAGGGTGAATTCCATCATATTATGATCACTGTCTCCTAAGGGTTTCTTTATCTTAAATTCACCATTCAAATCTGGTTCAAAACAGAACACCCAATGTAGAATTTCCTTTCCCCGAGTGGGCTCAACCACAAGCTGCTCTAAAAAGTCATCTCAAAGACGTTTTCCATCCTCCAGCAGCAACCTGTTTCTCCTCATTTACCAATATCTTGAAATCCCACTTGACTTTTGTAACATTGCCCCTTTACATGCCTTTTCTATCTCCCTTTGGAACTTGTATCCCACATCCTGGCTACTGTTTGGAGGCCTGTATATAACTTCCATCAGAATCTGTTTTCCTTAACTCTAACCACAAAGATTCTACATCTTCTGAACCTATGTCAACTCTTTCTAAGGATTTGATTTCATTTTTCACCAACAAAGACACACCAGCCCCCCTGCCTATCTGCCTGTCCTTTTGACACAAGGTGTATGCTTGGATGTTAAAATTCCAACTATGATCTTCTTTCAGCCGTGACTCAATGATCCTATAATGTTATACCTGACAATTCCCAATTGCACCCTTATTCTGAATACTAATGCGCATTAAAATATAACACCTTCAATCCCGTATTCATCCCTCTTTTTCAATTTTGCCCCCATGTTACACTTCAACTCATCCCACTGACTACAATTTTGCCCTATCATCTGCCTGTCCTTCCTCACACACTCGCTATGCACTGCAGCTACTTATATACCAACTGCCCTATCACTCCTGTTCCCATCCTCCTACCAGATTAGTCTAAACCTTCCCCAACAGTTCTAGCAAACATGCCCACAATGGTATGGTCCCCCTCGGGTTCTCGTGTAACCCATCCTTTATGTATAGGTCATACCTTCCACAGAAGAGATCCCAATATCCAATTCCTCAGCCACACAATCATCTGCCAAATCATCTGGAGATTATTATCCTGGAGGTACTGAATTTCAGCTTTGTACCTAACACCCTATGTTCTCTCTTCAGGACCTCCTCCCTTTTTCTACCTCTACCTGTACCACATCTTCTGGCTGTCTACCCTCTCCTCTAGACTATTGTGGACCTGATCCAAGACTTCCCTGACTCTGGCACCTGGGAGACAAAATTCCATCCAGGTGTCTCTTTCACATCCACAGTATCTCCTCGTTGCTCCTCGAATTATGGAATCCCCCATCAATACTGTACTCCTCTTTCACTTCCCCCCTTCCCTTCTGAGCCACAGGGACAAGAGTCCCTGTCACTGTGGCTTCCCCTGATAGGTTATTCACCCCCTTCCCAACAGTATTCAAAGCAGTATCCTTATTATTGAAAGGAAAGGCCTTCGGGGATCTCTGCACTCATTGCCTCTTCCCTTTTCCACTTCTATTAGTTACCCAGGTAGGTACCTGCCTCCTGCAACCTAAGGGTGACTACATCCACATAGCTCCTATCTGTCACCTCCCCATTCTTCCATGTGACCCAAAGTTCATTGGGCATCAGTTCCAGTTCCTTTCCAAAGTCTCGCAGGAGCTGCAGCTTGATGCACTTCGCATATACGTAGTTATCAGGGAGGCTGCAGGTTTCCTAGAGTTCTCACATCTCACACAAAGAACATATCACTAACTCTAGACTCATTCTCAGCACACTAGCTATGTACTAATAGACAAAGAGAAAAAAAAAGCTTACTAGAAACTTACTTAGGAACTTCATTTGTGCTTACCTAAGCCTGTTCTCACTGATACCTATTGAGCCAAAGCCTCCCACTCTAAGTGTTTAACCTCAGTGACACACGAGTATCAGTATATATTTCTACAGTGGAAATAGACTAATATTTACAATGGGTTAACAGTTATGGACTAGACAAAAGAATAGGATCTGAAAGAGAAACTTCTTTCAAACTAAATCAATCTTGCCCTTTTAGCTGTAATCATCAATAATAATCATAAACAAAGTTCATTTTTAATCTATTTGTTCTTGCCCATATCCCTTCATCCACTTTAGAAGAATGATTGCTGGTTAATAACCCTGATGTCATGGAGTGATGCTCTGATTGACAAGTTCGTCCATGAGCAATATAATCTATTTAAACTTAATTCAGCAAATTTGTAACTTAAATATTCTAGAAATAAGAATGTATACAAAAATGTCTAATGTCGTGAATTCTACATTGACTATTTTAAACATATAAAACATTCAACAGATTTCCCTTCAAACTCTTATTATTACTAAATAGTTTCATTACACATTATGGAAGTAAAGAGGATGGTGTGGCGACCCATTTCCTGGCACATCCGAACCGACTCACAATTAGAAAGCCTACGGGGGTTTGCGAGCACAGAGCTTTGGAGCCTCTGTGCCATGGGGGGCAGGTTGAGGGAGGCTTAAAAGTGAGGCTGAAGATTTGGAATAAAGTTTTTTCCTTCGACTGCAGTTACCGATTCCGTGTCGTAATTTTAGCGCTGCGTGTAGCACACCGCTACAATGGTACCTAAACACAGATTGGTGGATCAAGTTAATGTATCAGTTACTTCTAATATAGCTAGCATACCACCTTTGTACTGCTTGCTGGATGTACTGGATTATCAACTAACTAACGTGGCTTCATTTGTGGTGGCTGGTACCACTAAAAATAATTTTAAAAGGAACTGCAGCAATAATTGCCAGGATTTCTTGTTTAGGGGACGTTCATCATTGACTCTGCCTAAGAGATTGGTTTCCTGGTCTTCTGCAGCTGCCCTGGTAAGGGATCATATTGTCTTAATACCTTTCTTAATCTTTCTCACCGCAACATTATACCTCTCATGCAATAAACCTCCTGTGTAAGTGAAGGTAATCTTTAGAACTAAAGGAAAAGCAGTAGGTTCAACCAGCCGCGTCTAAACTCCAGGATCAAAATCATCCAATCACTGTAGTTGAGCTGTAGTTGTAATGAGCTCTTCAGGCTTGGGTGGGGAGCCAGAGAGTGCTTGGCACTGAGGTTTTTAGAGCATCTTTATTGATTGATTGTTGTTTAACTAGTATTATAAGTTGTTTAATATTGTTTATTTTATAGACTCGGGGATTCCGTGTCACCTGAGTTATTTAAATAGACAGTCCTTAGTGGTTATCATAGGGTCCTAATTTCAAGAATGTTTCATCTCGCAGTGTTAGTTGGTCAAGCCACCAATGTTCTGTTTGAATTCCTATGTATAAACCCTGTTTGCCATCCCTAGATGGGAGTCTGTCTTTCTTCCTCAATTGGGTTCAATCAACGCCAGTGCACACTGTGACGGAAGGACTGCAATAAAGTGGACCCAGTGGAGGTTAAGCAGTGTCTTGTATATCAGTGGGCTGGAAGTGAGGGTGCCATCTAGTCTCAAGTCTGTGTTCTGACTGTCCCTTGTCTTCCTTCTGAATTTCCCATGTTACGTTGCAAGCTTCTTTAGTCTATATTCAAGGCTTTATCCAAGGTTCTCTTGATCGACAAGGTTCGCTGGTTCTCCCATGGCCTTCCATGCTTCCAAAGTTTATTCATTGTTTATGGGATTTGTTCATTGTTTCTGAGGTTTAATCATTGTTTCCAAGGCTTATTTCATGCTTCAAATTTATATTCATTGTTCCTAGTTCTATTCTATGCTTCTGAGTTATATTCAATATTCCCAAGTTTTATTCAATGTTTCCAAGTTTTATTCAATGTTTCCTAAGTTTATTCAATGTCTCCTGTTCTCCATGCCTCGAGATCACCAGGTCTGTCCCAAGTTCTCCAGGGCTGCCTCAACTTCTCCAGCCCTGTCTCGAATTTACCAGGTTGTTCCTGACTTTTCCATGCCTGTCTCAATATAACCAGCTCTCTCTCAAGTTCTCCAGCAACTGTCTTGAGTTTACCAGGTCTGTCGCCCATAGTCCCTGGATCATGAGTTCCCCAGCTCTGCCTGGGCTGTCAGGTGCTGTCCATTGGGAATGGGGTACTATAATGAGCTCTTTGGACCTGGGTGGGAAGCCAGAGAACATTTTGCTCCGAGGTTTGGTTAATTGTTATTTAGCTAGTATTGTTAACTATTTAATATTGTTAAGTGTATGTTTATAGGCTTGGGGATTCCAGGTCATCTGTGCTACTCAAACAGATGTTCCTTAGCACTTATCGCGGGGTCCTAGTTTTGAGAATGTTTTGACTCGTGGTGAAGCTTGGTCAAAACACCGATTGAAATTCATACTGTTCAAATTCAAGCTGTTTGCTGTCACAACATGGGAGTTTGTCTTTCCTCCGCACTTGGGTTCCAACTTTGTCCGCGCACACCATGACACTCGTTGGCAGATAGCGCCTGCCCTTGTGCACATGTGGAGACAGGGAGCTCCAAAACATTATCAACTCATGCACCAGAGGTTTCTGAAGGATGGGACATCTGCAGGAACAAGGTCCTTCACCAAATTGCCCCCAATTGTCCTACGACAATGAAGATCCACAGGAAAGCTCTGAGAACTCCTCTATCCCTGAAGGCACCTTTCAACAGAAGCAGACTTTGATAAAAACAGAATCAGAAGCAGGTTCATTATCACTGGCAGACATCGTGAGATCTGTTGTTTGTCTCGGCAGTACAGAGCAAGTCATAAAAATTACTATCAGTTGCAATAAATAAACAATGTGAAAGAGAAATAGCAAGGTAGAATTTGTGAGTTCATGGACCATGCAGAAATTTGATGGCAAAGGGGAAGAAGCTGTTGCTAAAATGTTGACTGTGTTCTTAAGCTCCTGTACCTCAAGCTTGATGGTATTAATGAGAAGAGGGCATGTCCTTGATGGTGAGGGTCCTTCATGGTGGATGCCACCTTCTTGAAGCATCACCTTTTAAAGATGTCCTCCAAGGTGGGAAGGATTGTACCAGTGATGGGGCTGGCTGAATCTATAACCCTCTGCAGTCTCGTTGGAGCCTCCTTATTAGGCAAACATCTCCACCATACATCTATAGAAGTCTTTGGTGGCATACTAAAATCACAATTGCCTTCAACACATCAAGCATAATCTTCAGATCAAGGCTTCAGGACTGGCACAAGTCTTTAAGTCTCCTGGGAGGGCTTCAATTGCTCCACTCCTACATGGTCCTGAGCAGACATCTTGGGGACATTGGCAAAATCCTGTCAGTGTTTAAGTTCACTGGAAGGACAAATGAATCCAAAACCAACGTTCTAACCACTGGGGATGTAAATATCAGTTGATTATATTTGCATTTCTAACTCCACGTTCTGTAAACAAAAACTCTGTTCCAGGGTTCCACAGTACCAGAATAAGAATGATAGTCAAGAACTTGCTCAAAGTCTCCTTGAAGAGTTACAACATCTCCACTGACTGTTGAGATCCTCGGCCCATAAATGCTTAACATGGAGGAAGAGTACAGGGGGTGGTACAGAATGCATGCAAACAATGAAGTAAATGCTCCATTCACAAATTAGGTAGTCTATTTACCACCCAAGGCCTCACAAAGTAAGACTGACAAACAGTAAGAAGATGACTGAGGCCTGGACACTTGAATTTCTATTAGGAGCCAGAAATACACTGTGAGAGTAGCAGCAGCAGTGGCCAGTGACTGGACCTAAGCTCTAAGGGCTTTTATAGAGCCCTGCAAGAAGTTTAATGGCCTCACATGCACAGTTAAACCTGATGAGCATATTCTCAAATACCACTGGCCTCAGCTTAATGCACCTGTCAATCATTCTCCAGCAATCAGACCTCATACATAGCATTTGAATGCTTCAGTTCATCCTCACCTATTTTATTGTCCTGTGAGACATACATCTACATCACAGAGCTTGCACGCACTGCCAGTTACTCAAATTCTGCAGATACATCAACCATACATGTTGTGCAGGCAGATGAACTTGATCCTTTTTGCAAGGCAAGGTGGCCTCGGTTATAGGGAACAGAAACGAAAAGCAATGGAAAGGCCCAATCCCTCTTATATTCATGGAGGAGGCAGTGAATTGCAGTGACTAGAGGAGCCGTGGCCTATTGCAGGGCTGGAATCACAGATGATGACAATACTTCATTCTTCTTACATCACCCTTTCTTTTCACCATACATTCTCTATAAAGATAACTTTAAATCCCATTGGTGAAAAGGAAGAAAGAATAAAAAGGAAAAACAGCTTTCTTTGTTACACGTACATCAAAACATACAGTGAACTGCATTGTTTGCGTCAACGAACAATAAAATCTGAAGTAGATTTTCCCTGCTTGCGGTGCCAACACATCACACACCTGTACACCTTTGGAATGTGAAAGGAAGCCCGTATGATCATGGCGAGAATGCACAAACTCCTTACAGAAAGCAGTGGGAATTGAAGCAAGGTATTGGTTGCACTGACCACCACACTACAGTGCCGCTCACAGAAAGGAGGAGACAGCTGGCTTTCTTCCTGATGTTGAACATTTGTTTAATTGAATGGTTCCAAATTGAGTTCTATCTGACTTCTAATTTGGCAGCAAAGGGCAAACCAGTGCCGTGCTTTGATTGGCATGATGGTTTGTTTCAACTACTTAAACGTCCTTGCTAAGAAGACAATGGCCGCACAAGAATCAGTTGCCATATTGAAGTTGATTCAATATCCATATCTCCTCTTATTTGAACTTCAGACATAGGAGACTCATGCTCCATCAAAGTGAGTTCAATTTTCCCTGCAGCAGAATCAAAAATCTCCATCCACAGATCATCTGGAATATCTATAATATTCAAGCACATGTGGGCTCATGATTGATTTGGGGCAAAGTGATGGTGAGTGTGCATGAGGGGCTGGCAGAGTGAAAATGATAATGTACCGTGAAGGGAGCTCCAGCCCACTGCCGACCTTCTGGATCGAATGCTGGACAACTAATCAAGTGCCCAACATACTAATGAGCTTGAACCGCTTTGCAGTTTTTACTGCAGGTCTTCAGCAACAACTACTTTGGGATAAAAGTGACTGTCTGCAGGGCACTGCCTGTTGTACAGAAAGGGTAAGGGTGCTCCCTCCACTCTAATATCAGACCTCAGAACCCCTCCTCTTACCCATACAAACCCTGCAACTGTCTTCCATTGTATTCTAGAGTACTCCGTACAGTCTTGCACATCTGTGGTTCAACAGCTTAACTATTCTGCCCACTCCGTACCATTCTCCGTGATCAGTATATAGATTGCACCAGCAAATGATATAGCGAAAGTAGAAAGTTGATCGTCTTTGATGATGGCTTGGTTCTGTGGGTTCAAAGGTGACTGAAAAAGCCAACATGGGAACACCAAACTCGTACACAATCTGGGCAGGAAGGGATTGATGGGGTAGCTAGGTGGGTAATTAGTGAGGTGTTGCCCTCCTCTAAACATTCATGCCAAGTTTCTATGTGATCCCAATACATGGAACTTAGAATAGGGTCCATTTCAGTTGCCTAGTGTCAAATGTGTGGCCTGCCCTACTGAACTGATGCAGTATAACCAGGGATGTTGACCTAGAAAAGGACACTGACATTGACCTGCTTATCTTTTAGACAAAGTCACTACCCATCCTTAACTATCCAACTGGATCCTGCAAGGCACCAGATCAAGGGGTGGGAACTCTGACATGAAGATAGTATGTACTGACTTTATTTCACAGGCATAGATCAGGTGCAAATTGAAGGTGAATTTGTAACAGGTGTAGTGGAGGATTAGAATTGGTAGAGACTCATATCCACTTGATGGAGATACTAGACCTGGAACTAAACTCATTGTGTCTACATTTGTAGCATCTTGAGACTTCCCTAAAACAGGCACAGGTCTGCTTGAATGTAACATTGAAGAGCCTAAGGTTGTTGAACCAATGTTGCCTTTGGAATACTTGCATCACATCTCCTAGAAAAAGCTGTTACCAGAAAGGTTAGCTTTCTTCCTATATGAGCAACCCTCTGCAAGCACTACTGAACCAGCTCCCACAGTCCAACCCTACCCTCACCCAAACTATCGATTCCCATCTCCCGGTCTTCAGAACACTTTTGCACAGCACCTGAGTTTGAGTCCAGCAGCCTGAAAAGGGGTGACTGCTCTTCTGCTGTACGTCACTGCAAACCCATATCCAGTGTTCCATCAGCTTCAGGCCTTTCTGTCTGGGCGTGTCATGCTTACAAGAATAAGCCCAGATTAATTTCTACTTTTCAGCATTTGCAAAGTAATTTTGGCCATCCTCAAAAGTCTGCACACTTTGTGTCATAATTCTGCCTTCTTAGTATATAAGAACATTAGACCATACAACATAGGAGCAAGATTATGCCATTTGGCCCATTGAGTCTCCTCTGCCATTCCACCATGGTTGAGTTATTATCCTCCCAACTCCATTCTCATGCCTTCTCTGTAACCTTTGATGGCCTTATTAATCAAGAATCTATCAACTTCCTCCTTAAATACATCCAATGACTTGGACTTCACAGACATACGTAGCAATAAATTCCACAGATTTACCACCCTCTGGCTAAAGGAATTACTGAATGTATATCCCTCTGCACTGAGGCTGTGACCTCTGGTGCTAGACTCTACCCCTATAGGAAACATCCTCTCCACATCAACTCTGTCTGGGACTCTCTATATTCAATAGATTTCAATGAGATTCTTCCTTATTCTTATAAACTCCAGTGAATACAGGTCCAGAGCCATTAAATGCTCCTCATACGTTAACCCTTTCATCCCTGGGATCATTCTCGTGTACTCCCGGTTCTCGTGAAATCCAATGCCAGCACACGTTTTCTTAAATAAGCAGCCCAAAACTGCACACAATTCTTCAAATATTGTCTGACCAATGCCATATAAAGCCTCTGCATTGTATCCCTGCTTTTGTATTCTAGAAATGAATGCCAACATTGCATTTACCTTCAAACCACAAACTCAACCTGCAAATTAACTTGTGCAAAGAATCCCAAGTCCATTTGCACCTCTGAATTTTCTCCCCATTTAGAAAAAAGTCCATGCCTTTAATCCTTCTACCAAAGAGCATGGCCATGTACTTACCTACACTACAAGGGGTGATTGATAAGTTCATGGCCTAAGGTAGAAGGAGTCAATTTGTAGAAAAGCTAGCACATTTATTTTTCCTACATTTACACACTTAGTCCAGCGGTCGTGGAGCATTCAGATCCCCTCTTTGTAGAAGTTGGCGTCTTGGACCTCCAGAAGTTGTCCACAGCAGGGGTGATTGATAAGTTGGTGGCCTAAGGTAGAAGGAGATGAGTTATTAACTTCAAACTTTCTGCATAACCACTCAAATATTTGACCTGCATGTGCATGTAATAAGAGCTGTATAACTCATCTCCTTCTACCCTAGGCCACAAACATATCAATCACCCTCGTATATTCCATCTGCCACTTCCTTGCCCAATCTGCCTAAATCCTACTGAAGGCACCTTGCTTTCTCAACACCACCTGTGTTGATATTATCCACAAACGTAGCTACAAAGCCATCCAAATTATCCAAATCACTGACATATAACATGAAAAGAAGTGGTCCCAACACCAATAGTCACCAGCAGCCAACCAGAAAAGGTCCCCTTTATTCCGACTCTTTGTCTCCTACCAGTCAGCCAATCTTCTATCAATACTAGTATCTTTCCTCTTATAAGGTTAAGCAGCCTCAAGTGTGACACTGTGTCAAAGGCCTAATGAAAATCAAAGTGAACAACATCCTTTGACTCTGCTTTCTCTATGCTGCTTGTTACTTCCTCAAAGAATTTCAATATATTTGTCAGGCAAGATTTCTTCTTCAGGAAACCACGCTGACTTTGGCCTATTTTATCATGTGCCTCCAAGTACCCTGAGCCCTCATCCTTAATGATAGACTCCAACAACCTTCCAGCCACTGAAGTCAAGTTAACCAGCCTATAATTTCCTTTCTTCTGCCTCCCGCCTTCTTAAAGAGTGGCATTTGCAATTTTCCAGTCTTCTAGAACCGTTCCAGAATCTAGTGATTCTTGAAAGATCATTACTAATAACTTTGCAGTTTTTTCAGCTCCCTCTTTCAGTACCCTGGGGTGTAATCCATCTAGTCCATATGTTTGATCTACCTGCAGACCTTTCAGCTTCCCAAGCACCTTCCCAAGTGGCAGTCACTTTTGCTTCCTGACACTCACATTTCTGGCATTCTTCTAGTACCTTCCACAGAGAAGACTAACACAAAATACTTAAATTCATCCCCCCCATTACTACCTCTCCAGCATAATCTTCTAGCAGACCGATATCTGCACTTGTCTCTCTTTTACTGTCTACATATCTGAAAAACCTTTTGGTAACCTTTTTATATTATTAGCTAGCTCACCTACATATTTCATCTTTTCTCTCATTATGGTCTTTTAGTTGCCTTTTGTTAATGTGGTGAACTATGTGCCTGCCTGGACACGCCCCCTTCTGACTGCTCCTGTGGCTCCTCCCACAGGCCCCCTGTATAAAGGCGATCGAGGTCTGATCCTCTGCCTCATTCACCAGGATGTAATATGATGGTCACTCACTGCTGGTTCCTTCTTCAGTCAATAAAAGCCGATATCTCACCTTACGTCTCAGAGTGAGTTATTGATGGTGCATCAGTTGGTTTTTAAAAGCTTCCTAATCCTCTACCTTCCTGCTAATTCTTGCTAGATTAAATGCCCTCTCTTTTGCTTTTATGCTGTCTTTAACTCCTTTTGTCAGCCATGGTTGCCTCATCCTCCTTTTAGATTACTTCCTCATCTTGGGATGTATCTATCCTGCACTTCCTGAATTGCTCCCAGCAACTCCAGCCATTGCTGTTCTGCCATTATCCCTCTTAGAGTCCCTTTCCAATCAAATTTGGCCAGCTCCTCCCTCATTCCTCTGTAATTCCCTATCCCCCACTGTAATACTGATTTTATCTTTTTCCTCTCAAACTGCAGGTTGAATTCAATCATATTATGATCAATGCCTCTTACCCCAAACTCCCTAATCAATATGGGTCATTACACAGCACCCAATCCAGAATTACCATTCCCCAGTTGCCTCAGCCACAAGCTGCTGTAAAAAGCCATCTCAAAGGCATTCTACAAATTTTCTCTCTTGGGATCCAGCTCTAGCTTTACTTTCCCAATCTATTTGCAATTTGAAATCCCCCATGACTATTGGTTTTTTTTTGTGTGCCATACTGTGCCAGAGCCTCAGCGACCATCTAAATTTTCAAGTGGTTGTCTTGGGGGAAAGATTCTGTGAGTGGTCCCCCATGTCCTCCTCACAGCGCAGTGTTTTTTTTTACGAGGCCGAGTTGTGAGCTCGACTCTCAAACCGACACAGATGGAAGGTGTGTCCGGCAGCGGCCCAACTGGATTGGATCTTGGGAACCCT
Organism: Hypanus sabinus; assembly: GCF_030144855.1. Classification (NCBI taxonomy): domain Eukaryota; kingdom Metazoa; phylum Chordata; class Chondrichthyes; order Myliobatiformes; family Dasyatidae; genus Hypanus; species Hypanus sabinus. The sequence goes on from NC_082724.1 coordinate 36,121,411, forward strand.
CGCTCCAGAGTCTGGCGCTGATGTCACTGTGCCACCAGCCGGCCCAATGACTATTGTAACATTGCCTTTTTACACGCCTATTCTACCTCTCTTTGCAATTTGTAGCCCACATATTAGCTACTGTTTGGAGACCTGTATATAAATAGTGTGTATCCTTAGATGCTAAGCTCCCAACTACGATCTTCTTTCAGTCACAACTCAACGATACCCACAAAATCATACCTGTCAGTCTCTAACGGCGCTACAAGATCACTACCTTATTTCATATACTACATCCATTCAAATACAATACCTTCAGTCCTGTATTCATTGCCCCTTTGGCTCCCTTGTTACACTTTAAATCATCCTACTCATTGAAATTTTGCTCTATCATTTGCCTGTCCTCACTGCATACTGCATCCATTTGTATTATACCATCCTGAGCCCTATCACTCTGCCAAATTATGTTAAGCCTGTCCCAACAGCTCTGGCACACATTCCTGCAAGGATACTAGTCCAGTTCAGGTTCGGCTATAATTTGTCCTTTAGTAGCATTCATACCTACCCCAGGAGAGATCCCAATGATCCAGAAATCTGAAGCATTACTCTCTTCACCAATTCTTCAGCCATTTGTTCAACTGCCAAATCATTCTACTCTTACCCTCACTAGCGTGTGGCACAGGCAGATGTCCAGAGATTACTACCTTGAAGGTCCTCCTTTTTGGCTTTCTACTTAACTCTCTCTTAAGGACGTCCGCCCTTTTCGTACCTATGTCTTTGGTAACAATATGTACCATGACTCCTGGCAGCTCACTCCCCCCCCCCCCCAGAATGCTCTGATCCTGATCCGAGACCCTGGCACCGGGAGGCAACATACCCTTGGGGTATCTCTTTCACCTCCACAGAATTTGCTGTCAGCTCCTCTAATCATGGAATCCCCTATCACTACTGCACTTGTCAGGTACAGGATGAACATTTCTGTCTGTTACAACAGAGAAGATCGGCTTTCAGCTTCCATTAAATCTGCTGGTATACCAACCCCCAAAGGTGAAAAATGATTAAACTGCCCCAATTGCTGAGCAGAGATTTGCTCCTTAACATTCGCATCTCAGGAGTATTAGAAATTTGCTGGGGACCAATATCTTAATGACTGCTAGCAGATATAAAATTAAATGACTGGATGGCAGCATCATTTCCAGCTATCACTTACAAGGAAATCACCACCCATTATCCCTAGGCATTTGCTGAAAGTGTTTCTTCTATCTTTCTTAATCATAAAAAAGTCTATTGCTCAAGTGCTGTTTGGGTTCCCATTAATGAACACAAGGCAGTGATGCATCAAATGCGTCAGAATTACTAGATTGTGATTGCAATGTTTGAGTGATAGACAGTGCGCATCTGTGTGAAGGTGGCCATTCTCTGTTGAATACCTAAAATGTAAACAGAATCCAATCATGAAACATAAATAAAGTTTGATTACATGTGAAAATGTAATCACTTTAATTTTCCATGCTGATTGAAGCTGTCAGCCATCTTGATTAGAGTAGTTTATTTTTTAATGTTAGAATATAGCCTAGAGGCATCTTTTCTTGAAAGAATTCTTGATTTTGTTGTTTTACTAGATAAATAATATGAAGAAGACACTGAGACTATAGAAGTTACACAGAAATGTTCACAAGTTTTGTTTTTACCTGTCTGTCATTTTAGGGGACCTATAGTACTGTAAATGGACGGACATGAATGACTTCAATCATCTCTTAGCTGCAGGTGCAGTATATCTCAAACTTAATACAATACACATTATAAATAAAGTCACAAGTACAGCTGAATAATTATGTATGCCCTATTCTGTATTTGGTGCTATATCTGCCAAAGTACACAGAACAGACTAAAAATAAAGCAAATTTGCCTGCTCTGAATCAGTCTTAAAACTAGAGATGGCGACAGGTTCAATTTGTTTAAAGTTGTAAAGCATTTAGATCTGTTGCCAGCAAATTGTAATAAGGTGCCTGATCTTAATAGACAAAAACAGAGGGACGTTTTTTCTCTGCCTTATTCTCATTTCTTTTAGAACCGCACCTACCGCCAAGTTCAAGTGAAGCTGTGCTGAAGAGAGCGGCAGTTCTTGCAGTACAGTATTAGATATATCAAGTGCCAGTAGGGGGCAGTAGAAGATTTTGCAGCTCTCAAGCCCAGAATCAGGCTGCAGGCCATGAAGACATTTGTTTCGTATTTGGATATTTATTAATCATCGCAGTTTTGTTTGCGCATTTACATTTTTTCATGCAAAGTTCCAAGTTAACTGAAAATATTGATAAGAGAGGCCACAAGTGCACACCACGACTTTTTATTCTGGTTATGTCTATTATAAGCCTCGTGGATGTACTTCACTACTCTTCTGGCAACTTCTGAGCTTTTACTAGAGACTAATGTTATTTTTTCCACTGTAGTGGGAATGTTCCTTTCTAACTATAAATTTTGCAACAGATAATTTTTTCTAAACACTGGAGCTAAAAAAGCTTTGGAGGATATTAAAAGCCAGGCCTCAAATTTTTAAAGCATAAGCATTTGTTCCATTTTTAGGAAAACTTGTTTGAGTTTTGATGAGTGAGATATAACATTACTCAGTAGTGACTTGGGATTTGCAAGTGATTGTGTTGTCAGTTTGAGTTTATTCAGAGCGTAGCACTCATTTGTAGTACAACCAATCAACTCATCAACTGCTCTTCACAAGAACCATTGTTCAGGAAACCTTGAAGATCATGATGTTCTTTATGGTGGTTACTTCCAGAGTTGTATCAAGAATAAGGTTATTAGGCATTCAAGAGCCCAGAAGAGCTCAGACTAGGATATGAGAAAATTACAATGGAACGCAGAAACGCAGACAAGTAGCATTTATAGCAGAATGCAAAGGGGTAATGGTCAATAAACCATAATAGTAAAGTGAACAAAGCACTTCTTCCTCATCACTCCTCCCAAAACTAAAGATTATTTTTGGAGGAAGGATACACCAAGGCAAAGAACAAATAAGTTACGCGTGAGTACCTCACAAAACTAGGGCAGCACTTTATCACACTAAGAGAGATCAGAGAGAACGATGAAAGTTGCAGGGGAGTAGTGTCGTTCTTGCAGCTCCAAGCAGGTTGAAAAAATGGTGTCAATAGTTATTGCTCTCTTAGTAAATTTACATCCTTTGCTGTATTCTTTTTAATGGAATATATTAGGTGCTAACTATTTGTCTGTCTTTCGAACTCAAGATAAAACCAAGTCTAACCAATCAGTTTCATCTGCTATGGCAACTATGACAATTTTAACTGATGTCCATTTACTCAAAATTGTTTTGGCAATTTTGGGCTGCTGCTGTAATTGTTGGCCATTTCTAATACACATAAATGAGTTGGGAGCATTTAGGCTCCATGTGAACTCTGCCTGCCGAATCACAGGAACAGCGGCTGGTAATGCTGCAATAACTCCTGTTTTGGTGAGTCAATTTAAGAAGTATGGTTCTTGAATATGTAGTGAGAAAATGCAATAGGAACAGGCAATAACATATAGTGAGAGACTGGAAATGGATGTGGGCATTGACTGAGCTTTAAAAACAGAATCAGTTTTAAGAAATAATAAAGTAATGTATGTCTCTATGCAGCTTTTAGTCACCTCAAACTGCTTTACATCCATGAACTGTAGCCACAGGAAAAGTGGTTATCAATATACGCATGGCAAAATCTCATACACAGCAATGAAAATTAATGTTTAAGAATAATCACCAGTGAGGGCAAAAACAGAATTCTTCCCACACCCTCACCCCCATTTCACTGTTTCATTCAGACCATGGGATCTTTAAGATGTAACCATAAGAAGACTTAAAAGTCAATACAGCTCTACTCAATATGGTGTTGAGCCATCAGGCTGAAATTGGTGCCAGAAGTTCAGACAACCTATTATAGTCAGCGACTTTTACATCAGTTAACAGAGCCTCTGCTTAACAGCTCACTGTTACCAACAGATTCATTGAGCATCCATCCTTAAATGTGCAGCTGATTGTTACAGCCACCCTTGGTCATCGTTGGCCGAGAAATTCACTCTCAAGTATCACCCGGTATTGAAAAGTAAACCATAACAGATCATCACACACAAACTGCTGGAGGAACTCAGCAGGACAGGCAGAATCTATGGAGAAGAGTAGTCGACAGCCCGAAATGTCGACTGTACTCTTTTCCATAGATGCTGCGTGACCAGCTGAGTTCCTCCAGCACTTTGTGTGTGTTGCTCGGATTTCCAGCATCTGCAGATTTTCTCTTGTCCATAACAGACCATTTACATTGATCATCTATCAATTTTTCTTATTTCCATTTTATCACCTTAGCCTCCTATTTATAGACTACATCAGCGAGTTGTCTTTTGTTATGAATTCCTGAAGTCGGTGAGGAACTGAGTGCGTACCCTTTATGACCACAGATTTGTATGGGAAGGCCCTAGTTAAAATAAACATTTTAACAAGGTGGATGAAGTCATCTTTTTAAAAGGATAATGTCAATATATTTGAATACCCAACATAATTTAAGAACTGTTTGGGTGCCTTGAAGTTCACCTTATTTCCAAGAAAGCTTAGGAACAACAAGCAAGCCCTTTGCACCTGCACCATCTTGCAGTCAGTGGGATTCCTTCAGAAGGATAGAGCTTTGAACTATGGGAAACGCTGCGGGCATATGTCTCTGCCAGTGTAATGGAAAGTTATTTTACATGGCTAACACTATACTGTGCAGAGAGAAGCAGATATTTCAATGACAGTGTGTTTAGTTGCTTATTATGAATAAATTTAATATTAAATTTCTATTCATCTTTCTGCTCAGAATGCTTTTTAAAATAACTCCCTATTAGTTTCAGGTTCACTAATGCAGTCTACAAGTCCAGCCTCCCAGTAGGATACCGATTTGCTGCAGGCTGCTGTGGGTTCCTGGAATTAGAATACTTCAGTTCTGCCGGTAGCGTTCATTAGCAGGTCCTTGCAGCTAGCACTGTGCTGATTGCAGTCCATCTTTAACATTGCTAATGTCTGATGCATTGTGTTGATTGCTTCTAGATATCGAAAGAGAGACTCCAGTCATTTCCTTATGTTTCACAGTCATAGCAATGCTTTTCTATCTGTGCTAAGTGCTTCTGAAATCTTTGAGTAAAGCCAATGAGTCTTTTTCATCTTTTGTTGAATCTAAATAATGAAACCTGTCAAGTTCTGTATATTTCAGTCCTTTTCTTCAATCTTTATTTATGCTTCAATGAATACTGATGGAATGTGGTATAGGGTCATAATTGTCATCAGTTTTACCCATTTAATTTAAGGCACCATATGACAACCTAAGTATATATTTTTAAAGTTTGAATTGTTGAATGCAATAACTTACTGTCAGGTTGCCTCCATTTCTAAAAAGGTGGCTGAACAAAGGCAAGATATTGTCCTCACATATGTTCTAAGATTATTTTTTCAGTTTACATTCTGTCATTATTTGCAATTAAGGCAATTGCCAAGTTCCAGATGAAAGCAACAACCTTCAGCATTTAATGAACTGAACTGAATCTTGGGTTTCCTTTGTGCATTGATACCAGTGTTAACATTCTCTGCTTAATTATTGGAAGGGGATCATTTAAGGCCATCACCCCAACACACATCTTTGCAAATCCTATTATTTTGTATTCTTTCCCTTAAGGTTATTGTGATTCCCCCTGACTCCATCCACCTGCATCTCTGTTTTCCACTTCTAGTGTCCACCCATGTTATCTCTTCTACTTTGTTATCACATGTGACAATGTATGTTGCTTTTCTGAGACAAAGGCTGTTAACGTACCTTGATACAAAAGCATATGTGAGAAGTATATGCAAGGAAGAGCATAGACATGTATGGTATATCCCAACAACTGTTTTTGTCCAAAGTCAAAAAATGCAGTTTAAAACGTTCCACTGTCAGCTTATTGTGTTTGCCCTCAATGGATTTCCCACGAAATATGAAGTATTTATATACGAATTCTTACTTCTCTCTCTGTCTTCTGACAGTCATCACATGGCCCTCCAGTGTCATTAACGAACCATGTACTTCGTACTTTCTAAAGCTGAATTTACCAACCTCTACTACTGCAGCAAGATCATCTTCCAGCCTCGTCTAATTGAAATGATTTTAGATTGGTTGATTCTTCAGTTATTCAGCACTAGATCTTAGCAAGACTGTACATCTTTCCCTGTCCAATGTTCCATCTGTAATATACTACTACAGGACCAACTAGTCTCCTATATTAGTCTCTGGATCCAGCTAGCAAGTTGTGTTCTACTCCAGATATATCATTCAGGGACCCTGCTTTCTGTTGTACAAATAGTTTCATGAACTTGTCCATCCATAGCCCCAGTTTACTTTTGTGTGCCAGTTTCAATATTTAGTTTATATTCCTTGTCTCATCAATTTGCACTTATCAATGTTGAATTTAATTTATCGTTTCTCACCACAACATTGCAATCTACCTAGATATCATGATACTTGATAAACCTATTCTTCAGAGTTAGCTTGGTGCAACCACGAAGTTTGATGATCTTGTCTCTTTCTTCATTTGCAGGCACAACGGAACAGAAACAGCAAAGAGCAAGTCCATACGTCATCCCAGTTGTCATTTTCTGGTATTCTGATACAGTTCTTGCGCCTAAATATTATCACTGGTGCCATTGTGTGACTTTGATGATCAGTTTCCCTCCACTGCTAAGATAATAATTGATATTGAATCAAAGCCTACAGATGTTTGCTTCACAAATTGGAAATAGTCATAACTTGTATCAAAAACTAAAATAATTCCAGGGATTTTCCTTTCTTATAGACAAACTGATTATCACAAATTTAAGTATATTAAGAATGACGGAAAAATAAAGTGAAGAATATTAACTGAATTATTCCAATCCTCAGTAAAATCACCAAAATAGGATGTTAGGAATATGATTTAACACAAGACTTATAATGGTAATATTTACAGGTTTGTAGGTTACTTGTAATAAAGGTGCAATATGCTAGTTTGATATGATTGGCATTTGAAGCTCTTCAGAGCAAATTGTTTGCCTCTGGAAACATTTGATTCCAAGAGCCAGATATAAATTTCATACTTTTTTCCATCATTCTGATTCTTTACATATTTACTTTTTCATTGTGGAAAACAATTATCTTATAAATCATCAGAAATATCCATTCAATCCTGTAAACATTCACAGATAAAATCTTCTAGCTGTTGGAAGAAAACTGCTTTTGTCTTGACGACAAAAATCAAAGGAAATAGCTAATTATTTTACAAATAAATTCCATTTTCTGCCTTCAGTTATTGACCCATCAGTCTGATGAAAGTTGAATTTTAAAGAAATTATTTATTACATTTTGCTGGCAGCATTAGGAATTTACTATTTTTAGTATTTATTAATAATCTCAAGATTTGTAATCCCATATTATTCTATAAGATTTTAATGTCTTTAATGATATTTTGATAGAACTCAGTGATTTGAATAAATGTTTTGCTTGAAGCTGAGCTTCAGAACAATTTCTACATCTTAACCAACCCAGTATCTGAGTATACAGTGGACTCCAATTTTATTCAAGCCCTGACCGTTTGAAATCTGATTGCTTTATATATTCAATATAGTGAAACATTGTTTGTATCATCAGGGTTTCATATTAGGGATGTGGAATCAATCTTATTGTTTGGCACAACCATTTAACCCGATAGTCCAAGAGGGGTGGTTATGAATTAGCAAGCTATCCTGGGCACATTTTAGCAAATTCGTTGGGTGGTAGAAGAAGGACATCACACTGATCTTGATACATCAATGTCAGAAAGTGAGGAGGGACAAATTTCCTTAGTAAAAGTAAGAAGCTCTTGGGGGAGGGGATCTATTATTAATCCATTTAGATTTGAAGGACATGAGGGAGCTTGGGAAAATTTCCTCTGGTGAGAACCAGAGAGCACAAATTTAAGGTTACTGGCAAAAAAGCAAAGGAGGCATGAGATTTTTTTTTAAACACAGGGTAGTGTGTGTACTCTGTTATGCACTGCCTGAAAAGATGGTAAATCAAATCAAATTTGATCATGGCTTTCAAAATGAAATCGGACAAGTAATCAAAGATAAAAATAATGACAAGGCTACTGAGAAAGAGGTTGGAATTAACTGGCTTTCTCTCAAAAATGGGCAACATGGGTGATGGGTTGCAAGGTCTCCTTTCATGTTGTAGCTGCTTTATGATTCTTATATGATTACTTCAAAAGGATAAGAAATCAACGAGAATCCATTCCATTACTTGATCAAAACGCACATGGAGAAACTCAAAACATCAGTCAGGCCCTATGGAGGGGAATAAACAGCCGACGTTTCAAGCTGAGACGCTTCATCAGGACTGATGATAGATGCTGCCTGACTTGCTAAGTTCCTCCTGTATTTTGTGCGTGTTGCTCAAGATCTCTTGTGTTTATCATTCCTTTGCTTACTTATCTGATTTAAGATCAGTTCTGCAGAACACCATTTAATAGTGGAACAATTTATTTCATCATAAGCCAGCCTTTCCATTTTTAACTATTGAAATGTTCTCCACTAGTACTCTAAAACCAGGCTGTCCAGATGTATTTTTTCTCAAGTTGCATGTATTGTAGAAGCTTCGCTCAATGTTAACTGAAACTTCAGTTTATGTACAATTAACCTCCTGTATTGCATGGTTAAAAAGGTAAATAAGTTGAATTATGTAAAGTTATTTAACATATGAAAGTAATTCGAAAGTCTTACACTAACAAGAAGATTGGACAGTTAAAGCTCGTTCTGCACCTATGAAAATATTTTGCACTCTGAAATCCAATCAGCAGCTATGCACAAATGAAACTTTTAAACAATTTAACAACTTCCTTAACCAATAATCAACAGTTGTGATGTATATCTTGTTAAAGAGAACCAACTCCCTGCTTGATATACACTAAGTGGCCATTGTATTAGATACTCCTATAAGCATGCTTGTTCATGCAAATATTTAATCAGCCAATCATGTAGAAGCAACTCAATGCTTAAAGCATGCACACATGGTCAAGAGGTTCAGAATGGGGAAGAAATGTGATCTAAGTGATTTTGACTGTGCAAAGGTAGTAGGTGCCAGATGGGGTGGTTTGAGTATCTCAGAAACTGTTGATATCCTGAGATTTTCATGCACAATATTCTATAGAGTTACAAACAATGGTGTGAAAACAAAAAAAAAAGAGAGAGCGGCAGTTCCGTTGGCAAAAATGTCTTGTTAGTGAAGAGGTCAAAGGAGAATGGCCAGGCTGGTACATACTGACAGGAAGGCGACAGTAACTCAAATAAACAGTTGAGTTTATTTGAAGAGCATCTCTGAATGCAGAGCACTCCAAATCTTGAAGTGAATGGGTTACAGCAGCAGTGGACCATGAGCATACAAGACATACCGAATAAAATGCCATTGAGTATGATTATCAAATAAACAGAACCACATGCATTAAGAAATTATGGGTTTGATCGCTGATTTCAGCTGCATCATTATTTTCTCAATTCGGGCTATGTTAGCTTTAATGTCTTGGAAGTGGGTGAGAATGGTAGTGAGGATTTCATTTCCTGAATTGTTCAATTTTATGTATAAATGCACTTGATGGAGTGAACGTCAGAGTGCACTCCAAATCATAATTGAAGAAAATAACTGTTTATAAAATAGTTGAAAGCTGCATCTTGTACAGGCCATCTGCGTATAATTTATTGTGGTGAGTATTTTGTCAATACAAATATCATTTCACTAAATATTGATGTGATATCTTTCAGTAAGTGTAATGCAGCACATGGGGTCTCTCTCCCCCGCCAATAGATTAGCGTCACATCACTGTCCCATCACTATAACAACATTCTTTTGCCCAGAAACTGCATCACTCAATGAAACCAATTTAAGTCCTTTGCAAAGAAAAGAAGGTCTTTTGAATAAATGTTAAAGTCACATCCAATCCTTAAGAATCATGCACTTTGGAATTTTGACCAGACACTGTTGTTACAGAGCTGCCAGCACACGTCATGTACCTGACACATATGTGCAGAGTGACATCATTCTTTTCTAACACTTGGTTAGAGAGAAGCCTGGAGGAATTATGTCACATTTTCCCACCACACAAGTTGTTGGCTACTCACACAGAATCATGTTTTCCTAACATCATTTAAAGGGCCACTCACTTCTGCAGTCTGCTGCTGGTATTCTGGAGGCTGTTTTGATTTCTGGCGGTGTGTTTCTGTCAGATACACTAACATTTCTCCACTTAATAATGCTCTATCCTGGGTAATTCATTAAGTGTGTAGAACAAGTCTGAACTGCAGCACAGGCATCCATAAAAAGAGTAGATAACAAGGGTGAAGAGGAAGTAGAAATCGTGTTCGCAAACCTTATCACCAGAGTTTTCATGGCGATACCTTCAGTTCCTTGGGAGACAGCATCTCCAAACCTGAAAGAGGTTCTGTTGTTGCTTGAAATCTTGTGCAAAACGCGCAAAATTCTGGAGGAACTGGGCAGGTCTGGCAGCCTCTACTGTCAATGCTTTGGACCAAGATCTTTCATCAGGATTGCCGAAGGGTCTTAGCCCAAAATATTGACTGTTTATTCCTCTCAATTGATGCTGCCTGACTTGCTGAGTTCCTCCAGCATTTTGTTTGGGTTCTTCATAAACTGTGTCAGTCATGCCAGCATTCTGGGACATCTGCTGCTGGACCTCAGAGTACAACCTGGAGGATGGCAAAAGAAGTGAGGCACTTTCTGAAGGCAGCTGCTTAATTGCCTAGACTCCTTCGCTCATAGAGGTCAAGGCCAACATCATCCTGAACATCAAACCTCCAAGTCATTTCTGTTGTTGACAACTGACCTGTGCCATATCCCACAGGTGTCTGTACACTACATATTAGGGAGGCCACAAAATGCTTCTTTAATTCATGGAAAAGGGACAGTATTCTTTCAGGAGCGATCATTAAGCCAAAGGGAAGTGCGTACTTTGAAGAGCTGTGGGCTTCTTATTGGTTCAAGGGCAGCAAACTGCACTCTGTAGCTCTCCAAGATCACACAGAGGAAACTCAGGGGACTTCAGAAATCAGAAGATCTATTACTGCCTGGGATGCACCATCAATAAGTCAGAGACATGGGTTAAGGTAGGCTTTTATTGGCTGGAAGAAAGCACAAGCAGCAAGTGACCACCACACAACATCCTGGAGACTGAAGAAGGGCCTGTGCCTCCAATCGCCTTTATCTGTGGGAGGAGCCACAGGAGCAGTCAGCGGTGGGGGGGGGGGGGGCATGTCTAAGCAGGTATATGTAGTTCACCACAGCCTGATACAACCAGTTTGATTTCAGAGATGAGGGGGTTAGACTATGAGGAGATCGAGTTGCCTGAGACTGTACTCGCTGGAATTCAGAAGGATGAGAGGTAATCTTATAGAAACATATACAACTATGAAAGGGATAGATAAGATAGAGGCAGGAAAGTTGTTTCCGCTGGTAGGTGAGACTAGAACTAGGGGACGTAGAGTCAAGATGTGGGGGAGTGGATTTGGGTTGGAGATAAGTAGGAACTACTTTTCCTGGAGAGTAGTGAATCTGTGAAATTCTCTGCCCAATAAAGTAGTGGAGGCTACCTCAGTAAATATATTTAAGACAAGGTTGGATAGATTTTTGCATAGTATGGGAATTAAAGGTTTATGGGTAAAGGCAGGTAGATAGAGATGTTCAGATCAACCATGATCTTATTGAATAGCGAAGCAGGCTCACAGGTCAGATGGCCTACGCCTGCTCCTATTTCTTATGTTCTTGTGTAACTCATGGTTGATGCCAAAGTTAATGCCAGGTGTCTAAGGAGGTCAGATCATTCTTTTACTTTTAAACTGTACATGCTACTTCATATTTCAGCAGCTCCATTACCCCAAGCTCTCAATCAAAGGAGACAAGGGGTTTCCCTTCTTTCTCATCTTCTGACCCTGTTGGTGTTCCAGCATCTGCAAATAGAGTGATAACTTTGGCACCAGTATCTATTATCTCAGTATATTAGTATGCAGCTCTACTGTCCATTGTTCAGCTCCATGCATTATTCTGCAGAGAAAATTTATCTTTAATCACCACCTGCTCTCTCAAGCAGCTTTGACTTCAGAAGGACTCAGACAGTATCACTATCCCTCCAGATCCTATTTCAACACATAAGAAAAATAAGCATGGTGATCTTTACTCAGCAAGTATCACAGTATCTCGGAATGATTTCTGCATGCAAGTTGGCCATTCAGCTCAGCAAGTCTGCAACAGCTCTATGTAAGCGCAACTTAGCTAGTTTCATTTTCCCTTTAGCTGGTTCCTCTCCCTTTAGCCCCATTGATCCTTTCCTTTTGTACTTATACTTATCCATTGCTAGGGTCTAATGTGCCTCCACCAGATCCTTCCACAACCTCTCAATCACTGGAGATACCTATGGAGCCAGTTTCTCCAGTCTATCCATTGCATTCAGATCACCTATGCCTGGAATCATTTTGGTAAATCTCTTCAGCAGTTTATTTAAAGTCCTCTTTTTTTTTCCTTGAAGTGTGGTTCCCCAAAACTGAATGAATTATTCCAGTTATGGCCAAGCCAGTGTTTTATAAAAGTTCATCATGAGTCCTGATGCTTGGGTTTGTGTTGCATTTTCTCAACTTGCCCTTTCAATGAGCTATCAACATATTCCCCTAAATCTCTGCTTTATTATACTACTTTTAGAACAGTGCTCACTAGTTTATAATGTCTCTAACTATTCTAAAGTACAGCTCTTCCCAATTTCGACATTAAATTTCATCAGTCACCCCCCCCTGTCTATTCCTTCAGTTTATCACTATCGCACAGTCCATTTCTATCCTTGACACATTCTCCAATGCCTCCAAACTCTGTGTACTTTATGTATTTGGAAACAGAAGCCTGTACACGCAAGTCATCAATATATATTAAGAAAAGCTGTAGTCCTAAACTTTAAATATAATATTTATGCCCGTGGACTAGGAGGCAAGTGAATCATTGTGGCTTTTTTCCTTTAAACATTTAAGATTTTTTGTGTGCTTTAATCTTTTGCAATCACTTTCCATAAGTCATAGGACCAGAATTAGTCCATCGGCCTTTTGAGTCTGCTCCATGATTTCATCATGGCTGATGCATCTCCTTCTCAACATCATTCTCCTGCCTTCTCCCTGTAACATTCGATGCTCTGATTAATCAAGAACCTATCAACTTCTCAATACACCCAATAACCTGGCCTCCTCAGCTGCCTGTGACAAAGAATTCCACAGACTCACTACACTCTGACTGAAGAAATCCCTTCTTATCTCTGTTCTAAATGGGTGACACTCTGTCCTGAGACAGTGCCCTTTGGTCCTAGACTCCCCCACCGTAGAAAGCATCCACACTATCCATGTCTTTTAACATTAGATTGATTTCAATGAGATCTCCCATCATTCTTCTAAATTCTAGTGTGTAGAGTCCCAGATCCATTAATCGCTCTTCATTTCTCAATCATTCTCATGAACCTCCTCTGAACCCTCTCCAATGTCAGCACATCTTTCTTCAATAAGGGGCCTAAAACTGCTCACAATACTCCAAGCGAAGCCACACCACTGTCTTATGAAGTACCAGCATTATATCCTTGCTTTAAGGAGTCCTGCACAACCACTCCTGAATCCCATTGTGTGTCAGATTTTTATTTAGAAAATAGATTATGCTTTTATTCCTTTTGCGTAAGTGTATGACCATATGCTGCCTGGCACTGTATTCCACTTGCCACTTCTTTGCCCATTCTGCTAATCTGTCTAGGTCCTTCTCTTTGCTTCCTCAAAACTACTGCCCCTCCACCTAGATTTGTATCATCCACAAACTTGGCCACAAAGCCATAAATTCCGTCATCCAAATCATTGACTTACAACATAATAAGAAGTGGTCCCAACACCAACCTCTACAGAACACTACAAATTACCAGCAGCCAATCAGAAAAGGTTCCCTTTATTTGCACTATTTGCCTCCTGCCAATCAACCTATCTATACTAGTATCTCTCCTGTAATAAACTGACCTCTTACCTTGTTAACCAGCCTCATGCATGTCACCTTGTTAAAGGCCTTCTGAAAATGCAAGTGCACAACATCCTCCGATTCTCCTTTGCCTATCCTGCTTGTTATTTCCTCAAAGATACTTACTTCACTCAAGCCTGTTCTTGTCAAAGGCTGATGAGTCAAAACCTCCCACTCTAACACTAGTCCACTCACTTAATGGCCGCTCAGCTTGTCCCTGCCTTATTTTTCTTTGCCCTTGCTAATGATTCACAACTGTGCTGCTGAAAAAATGACAACCCACAAAAGCTCCTTTTTCAATCTACTTGGCCTCCTCCGCCAATTGAACTGCGAATGCACTGTCGAAAGAAAAGTTAATTCTCTGTATTTAAGTAAATATTTTAAATTGTTTTAACTTAAAAGTGAATATTTCTTAGATATAATTGAACATCCTACAAAATAAATACTATTAAAGTGACAACACAAGGAAATCTGCAGATGCTGGAAATTCAAACAACAATGCACACAAAATGCTGGTGGAACACAGCAGGCCAGGCAGCATCTATAGGGAGAAGCGCTGTCGACGTTTCGGGCCAAGACCCTTCGTCAGGACTAACTGAAAGGAAAGATAGTAAGATATTTCACTTATATCTTACTGTCTTTCTATCTTTCTTTTCGGTTAGTCCTGACGAAGGGTCTCGGCCCGAAACGTCGACAGCACTTCTCCCTATAGATGCTGCCTGGCCTGCTGTGTTCTACCAGCATTTTGTGTGAGATGTTGTTCTATTAAAGTGACTTACAGTTTTGATAAAAGAATGTATCTCATTCCAGGCTTTCTCAGCAGGAAGTACCCGGGGTCTAATGGGTGCCTAGACTTCACTGCCTGACCTGGGAGCAGGGAAAAGGAGGCAGCAAATTTAATCTTCTACATTGGAAAGGTGGCAATTGATTCCATTGTGGTCTGGTCAGTACCACCTGTAAACTCCAGTTTTCCAATGCTAGTTTTCCAAGGGTTACAGAATAATATTTTGGCAGTATGCAATTGTTTTTCTACAATTGTAAACTTTACAAATGGATTAAATGCTGTACAATCCAGAGTCTGCATTCTATTCATTGGACATTTTTTCAACAAAATGAGCTTAATTATAATAGAGACCAATACAATTTTTAAAGAGCGTCCTCTGATGTGATGTTTAAAGAGGTAATATGTTAATGCAATGTTTCCTAGTTTTGTTTACAAAATACACTGCTGTAACATTAATTTTGTCAAAACCTATCACTATATCACTTATGATTCACCAGTTTGTGACAGATGGCTCTTCTATCACCTCTCCCCCCCACATGCAGCATGCTTGACCAACACTTTATGATAAAAGCTCCCTCTCTTTAAGGCACTTACTTTGTTCCACGAGTGCTGCATTTTATTGGAGAGGCTCTCTCTGATGATGTCCTCTAAAACTGGCTCATGGTCCTGTTGCTGCAGAAACAACCCTCTTTATGTGGAAGGGCAGTTTCCACAACAGCCAGCTCTTTTTGTTCATGCAACAATAGAAAGTGTAAGATAGGAATTGTCTTGGCCTTAAGTTTGGCTACTGCTGCCCAAAGATCAGCCAGATCACTGTGTATCGTAACTATTGGCCAATGATACATGGGCGCAAAAAATTGGCCTGGTACTTTTAGCTCTTGCTGGAATTATTACAGTAAAACAAAATGGGACAGGGTCTCCTCGGGAATTCAGGTTTGCTTTATTTTACTTACCTTTCTGATGGGAGTAGGAAACTTTAGAAACCCTTAGGACTATATAGTGGCACAGTTACAATGGCACAGTGCTGCAGCAAGTAGAACCAATGCCTCATGTGTCAAAGACCCTGGTTCAGTCCTAACCTTGGATACTGTCTATGGGAAGTTTGCCCATTCTCCTTATGAACCAATGGACTTCTCTCCACATCCAAAAGACATGTGTGTTAGAAGTTAATTGGCTGTTGTAAGTTTCCCCCAGCGTATAAGCAAGTGGTTGAATATGATCGGAGTTGATGGGAAATTGGGGACAATAAAAAATAAATGGGATTAACATAAGATTAGAAGTCACGGAAACCGCTGGAACCCAAGAACACCCCTCTATGGAAGATGTGCTGCAAAAAGCCATCCCTTCGAAATGGAAACCAAGTGACTTCACGAAGCTACACACAGAAACACAAGGACAGGCATGCTGAACAATGGCAGCAAGTGCTCTGGATTGAATAAGGCAAAATGTGAAATTTTGGCTCAAACGGGAGGCAGTTTGTCCATAGATGAGCTGGAGTCCACTACGTGGATGAGCGTCTGCATCCAACGGTGAAGGGTCCCTGCAGGTTTGGGGCTGCATTTCTGCAAGTGGAGTTGGCGATCTTGTCAGAATTAATGCTGAGAAGGACAAGCAGGTCCTCATCCATCACACAATACCAGCACGGAGGCATGTGATCAGTCCCAACTACATTATGCAGCAGGACAAGGACCCCAAACACCAAGGTCATAAAGAACTATCTTCAATGAAAGGACGAACAAGGTGTTTTGCATCAGATGGTATGGCCTCTACAGAGCCCTGATCATCAAGGTTCACTGGGATTATCTGGAGAGACAGAAGCAAGACACTCAGCCAAAGTCTGTAGAAGAACTGTGGTAAGTTCTCCAAGATGTTTGGAACAACCTGGCCCTTTCTTATAAAATTGCACGACAGTGTGCCGAAGAGAATTGATGTAGTTTTAAAGACAATAGACAATAGGTGCAGAAGTAGACCATTCGGCCCTTTGAGCCTGCACCACCATTTTGAGATCATGGCTGATCATCTACTATCAATACCCAGTTCCTGCCTTGTCCCCATATCCCTTGATTCCCTTATCCATAAGATACCTATCTAGCTCCTTCTTGAAAGCATCCAGAGAATTGGCCTCCACTACCTTCCGAGGCAGTGCATTCCAGACCCCACAGCTCTCTGGGAGAGGAAGTTTTTCCTTAACTCTGTCCTAAATGACCTACCCCTTATTCTCAAACCATGCCCTCTGGTACTGGACTCTCCCAGCATCTGGAACATATTTCCTGCCTCTATCTTGTCCAATCCCTTAATAATCTTATATGTTTCAATCAGATATCCTCTCAATCTCCTTAATTCCAGCGTGTACAAGCCCAGTCTCTCTAACCTCTCTGCGAAAGACAGTCCAGACATCCCAGGAACTAACCTCGTGAATCTACGCTGCACTTCCTCTACAGCCAGGATGTCCTTCCTTAACCCTGGAGACCAAAACTGTACACAATATTCCAGGTGTGGTCCCACCAGGGCTCTGTACAAATGTAAGAGGATTTCCTTGCTCTTCTACTCAATTCCCTTTGTAACAAAGACCAACATTCCATTATCCTTCTTCACTGCCTGCTGCACTTGCTCATTCACCTTCAGTGACTGATGAACAAGGACTCCTAGAGCTCTTTGTATTTCTCCCTTACCTAACTTTACACCATTCAGATAATAATCTGCCTTCCTGTTCTTACTCCCAAAGTGGATAACCTCACACTTATTCACATTAAACGTCATCTGCCAAGTATCTGCCCACTCACCCAACCTATCCAAGTCACCCTGAATTCTCCTAACATCCTCATCACATGTCACACTGCCACCCAGTTTAGTATCATCAGCAAATTTGCTGATGTTATTCTCAATGCCTTCATCTAAATTGTTGACATAAATGGTAAAAAGCTGTGGTCCCAATACCGAGCCCTGTGGCACCCCACTAGTCACCACCTGCCATTCCGAGAAACACCCATTCACTGCTACCCTTTGCTTTCTATCTGCCAACCAGTTTTCTATCTATGTCAATGTCTTCCCGCTGATGCCCTGAGCTTTGATTTTACTCACCAATCTCCTATGTGGGACCTTATCAAATGCCTTCTGAAAATCGAGGTACACTACATCCACTGGATCTCCCCCGTCTAACTTCCTGGTTACATCCTCGAAAAACTCCAACAGATTAGTCAAGCATGATTTACCCTTGGTAAATCCACGCTGGCTCGGCCCAATCCTATCACTGCTATCTAGATATGCCACTATTTCATCCTTAATAATGGACTCTAGCATCTTCCCCACCACCGATGTCAGGCTGACAGGTCGATAGTTCTCTGTTTTCTCCCTCCCTCCTTTCTTAAAAAGTGGGATAACATTAGCCATTCTCCAATCCTCAGGAACTGATCCCGAATCTAAGGAACATTGGAAAATGATTACCAATGCATCAGCAATTTCTAGGGCCACCTCCTTTAGTACCCTAGGATGCAGACCATCTGGACCTGGGGATTTGTCAGCCTTCAGTCCCATCAGTCTTCTCATCACTGTTTCCTTCCAAATGTCAATCTGTTTCATTTCCTCTGTTACCCTATGTCCTTGGCCCATCCATACATCTGGGAGATTGCTTGTGTCTTCCCAGTGAAAACAGATCTAAAGTACTCATTAAATTCTTCTGCCATTTCTCTGTTTCCCATAACAATTTCACCCAATTCATTCTTCAAGGGCCCAACATTGTTCTTAACTATCTTCTTTCTCTTCACATACCTAAAAAAGCTTTTGCTATCTTCCTTTATATTCCTGGCTAGTTTGCGTTCATTTTTTTCTCCCCGTATTGCCTTTTTAGTTAAGTTCTGTTGTTCCTTAAAAACTTCCCAATCATCTGTCCTCTCACTCACCGTAGCTCTGTCATACTTCCTTTTTTTTAATGCTGTGCAATCTCTGACTTCCTTTGTCAACCATTGTGGCCCCTTTCCCCCCTTTGAATCCTTCCTTCTCTGGGGGATGAACTGATTTTGCATTATTCCTAGGAATACCTGCCATTGCTGTTCCACTGTCTTTTCTGCTAGGCTATCCATCCAGTCAACTTTGGCCAGTTCCTCCCTCATGGCTCCATAGCTTCCCCTGTCAAACTGCAACACTGACACCTCCGAGCTGCCCTTATCCTTCTCAAATTGCAGATAAAAGCTTATCATATTATGATCACTACCTCCTAATGGCTCCTTTACTGCAAGATTGCTTATCAAATCCTGTTCATTACATAACACTAAATCCAGAATAGTCTTGTCCCTGGTCAGCTCTCGTACAAGCTGTTCCAAGAATGCATCCCGTAGGCACTCTACAAACTCCCTACCCTGTGGTCCAGCACCAACCCGATTCTCCCAGTTCACCTGCATGTTGAAATCCCCCATAACTACTGCGACATTACCTTTGTCACATGCCAATGTTAACTCCCTATTCATCTTGCACCCAATATCCATGCTACTGTTCGGTGGCCTGAAGACTACACCCATTTGGGTCCTTTTGCCCTTACTGTTCCTCAGTTCTACCCGCACAGACTCTACTTCTCCTGACCCTATGTCCCCCCTTGCAAAGGACTGAATCTCATTCCTCACCAACAGGGCCACCCCACCCCCTTTGCCCACATTTCTGTCCCTACGATAGCACATATACCCTTGTACATTCATTTCCCAGGTCTGATCTCCCTGCAGCCATGTCTCTGTTATCCCAACAACATCATTGTTACCCATTCGCACCTGGGCTTCAAGCTCATCCGCCTTATTTCTGACACTTCGTGCATTCAGATATGGAATTTTTAGCCCATTTCTCCTCTCTCTGTTTGAATTGCTGCCTATTGTGCTTAACCCAGCTCCCCAAACTCCCATCAGGCTATACGCCCCTAGAAATTTGTTGTCCTTCCTAAATTTACTTATTCTTTCAACACATTTAACTTTATGTTCCATCAGACCATCCCTCTGTACATGTGTCCTCCTTATCACTTGTCTCGCCTCACCTTTCTCTACTACACACTTAATATTCCGGAACCGTGTAGTCTCCACTTGTCCTTTATTCTTCCTCTTGCTATCCTCCCTCACATTCTGGATCCCCGCCCCCTGCAAATTTAGTTTAAACCCCCCCCCAAGAAGCACTAGCAAACTTCACTGCAAGAATGTTAGTACCGCTCCAGTTCAGGTGTAAACTGTCCCTTCGGAACAGATCCCACCTTCCCTGGAACAAAGCCCAATTATCTACAAACCTGAAGCCCTCCCTCCTGCACCATCCTCTCAGCCGCGTATTAATCTGTATAATCTTTCTGTTCCTTGCCTCACTCGCATGTGGCACAGGTAGCAATCCTGAGATTGTTACCCTGGAGGTCCTGCTCTTCAGCTTCGCACCTAACTCCCTGAACTCCCTACGCAGGACCCCCTCACTCATCCTACCCACGTCATTGGTCCCGACATGGATCACAACATCTGGATTCTTGCCCTCCCTCTCAAGAATAACCTGCACCCGATCTGAGATGTCTCGGACCCCGGCACCAGGGAAGCAACATACCATCCGAGACTCCCGATCTTCCCCACAAAATCTCCTATCCGCCCCCCTGACTATAGTCACACTAAATACTGATTTGATTCAGCTTATTTTACTGTTTACTGCACTTTATATTAAATATTTATATATTTAGAAACTTTTCATTTCATTATTTTTGAAAGCATCTTTGCTTTGCAGTATTTTTTCACATTTCTTTAGCACAGTACTGTAAATGATACACCACTCGGGTTTGGTGATGTTAGAATCTGAGTGAAGTGATCTTTATTTTCCTACTGGAGGTTTTATAATAGTAAATGCTTTATGACAAGTTTTATTTTTTTTTAATCAAATGATATGCAACCACAAAATGTGATACTGGACCACATTAACGAGCTCAGAACAATTCATATGCAAACACTAAAGGTTGCTTTTTGTTGCTTTTGAAAGGAGCCAGAATAATTATCTGGTTTAAAAGCACTCGCCATAATGACGCAGCCTGTAACATTTAGTTTTTTTTTAACCACAAAAAAGCAATATTCAAAGAGGCGATGGGCCATGCTTGTCACACAAACCACTTTGATTTGTTCTCTTTGCACATTCTTTGGCTCAGCATTCTACTCCTTTGCGCCTTGATAAAGATTCAGATATTTTCCTGTGTTCAAACTTATGTAACTTGTTTGTCCTCTGGCTTCAGACTCAACCACAATGCAGCACAGAGCCATTAAAACAAGACCATTTGTTGCAGAAAGTGTAACTGATTTTTAAATTAGTTTTATTATTTCATTGGGTTTATTCCAAAGACCAGAGAAAAGCCACTCTGAAATCACTTTGTCTCCAAACCATATTGAATTGTTACCCAGTTCTTCAATATACTAACACACAATGTTGTGTGTAACAAGGGAGACATTCAAGGTCTTTTTTTTCTCATTCAGATCTCAGTCAAGACAACATTCACTGCTTTCCTGAAGAGTGTAAACCAAAGAAGGATTACTCAGATATCTTCCATGTGGTAAGGAATTACAAGTGACATTGGAAAAGTGAAAATGACATGGATTACTGATATCCTTGGCCTTTGAGTGCCGTATGTTCATAAGAACTTGAAAGGACAGGAAAATCCAGTCTGGATGGATCGGAAATGCTTCACATTCACACAAAATAATGCATTACTGAGTTGATAATTAGCCAAGAACTCATTTTTTACATTTGATATTTAGAACAGACAGCAAACTATTAACTACTTTAGAACATCTTTACCATTAATACAAAATCCTTCAGCTTTTCATTTATTTTGATAGCCATACCTTATATTTTTCTTTGAGAGTTCTAAATTATAATAATTTTAGTACTACGTCTGAATATAATTATATCAGGGATGACTTAAAACATGATTGTGTAAGTTATTATTTGTAATTAGTTATTAATTATGGTACTAGATATCAGTACAACAACTTCTTACTCAATGTCAGCAAGACCAAGCAGCTGATTGTTGACTTCAGGAGGATGAAACCAGAAGTCAATGAGCCAGTCCTCAATGGAGAATTGGATGTGGAGATGGTCAGCAACTTTAAATTCCTCAGTGTTATTATATCAGAGGACCTGTCCTGGGACAACGCGTAAGTTCAATTATGAAGAAAGCATGGCAGCACTTCTACTTCCATAACAGTTTGCTAAGATTCGACATGACCTCTGAAACTTTGACAAACTTCTATAGATGTGTAGTGGGGAGCATATTGACTGGCTGCATCACAGCCTGGTATGGGAAGACCAATGCCATTGAACAGAAAACCCATCAAAAAGTAGAGAATATGTCCCAGTCTATGATGGGTAAAGGCCTCCCCATCATTAAGCACATCTACACCAAGCCTTGTTGCAGGAAAGCAGCATCCATCATCAGAGATTCTCACCACCCAGGACATGCTCTCTTCTCAATGCTTCCATCAGGAAGAAGGTGCTGGACCCTCTGGACTCACTCCACCTGGTTCAGAAAACAGTTATTACCCTACAACCATCAGGCCCTTGAACTAGTGGGAATAACTTCACTCAACTTCACCTGCCCATCATTGAAATGTTCCCATAACCTAAGGACTCACTTTTGAGTACTCTTCATCTCATGTTCTTGATATTGATTATTATTATTTCTTTCTTTTTGTATTTGCAGTTTGTTGTCTTTTGCACAGTGGTTGAACACCCAAATTGGTGTGGTATTTCATTGATTCTATTATGGTTATTATTCTACTATGGATTTATTGAGTATGTCCACAAGAATATGAATCTCAGGGTTGTATATGGTGACAGATATGTATTTTGATAATAAATTTACTTTGAAATTTGAACTTCGTAAAGAAGTTACTGCAAAACGTCACCAACAATGACCAGTAGCTATTTTTTTTAACAGTGACTGAAGATTTGATATTATCAACTGGAAAGTGAACCAAGAAGTTGCAACAAGATAGTCCATCGTGCATTATAATTAGATATGTGGCAGGACCAGTGAAGTTGCTGCCTCTTGATAAGTTTCCTCAAGAATTGATGGAGATAAAGCCAGCCAGCGTCCTCTCAAGCTTCTTATTCTTTCAGACAGTGGAATTCACAGGTATTTTAGTTTATTCTTTACTGCTTACAATGTTTCAAAACACACAATTAACTGCAGTTTGAATCGAAATGCTAACCACGTTGTGTCAATAATTAGAACCATATTTTTCCATCTCCAGACACTGTTGTTGTGGCTGCTGCACTACCAAGAATCTTAACTGCAATTGAAATTAATCTGCATAGATCAAGCAGTTCAACAGCTTTTGACTTAAAATGCTAAACATAAACTTTAGTTTTGAAAAGCATCCTCAAAACATGATTCTGAAAAGCATTTTGTCGATGAATAATGTACAGTATATGCTTCCTATTTTGTACAGTCCTAACATTATCATTTATTTTGTTCTATTTCTCATCTAAGTTTATCTTCCTCAATTAAAACCAGGTGGTTCCACGCTTGCAGGCGTCGAATCTCTTTACCCCGATTGGACTGTATTAAAAGGAATGTTTTTGGACAGAATCTTGTGTTATTGTTTCCAGGACAATTTGATACTCCAATGCAGGAATAAGGGAAAGAGGGAGAAGAGGAGGGACAAATGAAGAATGAGAAAGAGAAACAGCTGCCTCTGCACATAACAATTAACCTTTTCACAAGCACCAGCCTATATTTAGGTTTAAGAAAACTGTGTTCCAGATGTCATTAGTCTACATTACAGTTAGTATCACTACCTCCAATTCACAGTTTAAACAATCAAACTGTACACTTTTTAACGCTCAGAGAACTAAACTGACAAAATTCACTTAAGCCTGCAATTTCAGCAAAGTGTGTTAAAATACTGTTTTTCCTTCACCAAAAAAGACAAAATTCAAAAAGAACTCACAAAATACATAAAACCTATGGCAAGCTGAAATGGATTGATGGGATTGTTAAAGTACAGAGTCTATTTGGCCCACCAAGCCCAAAACAAATAACTGGAAATCAATGCAGTTAGTACTATCCCTCATCTGCTTTCCCATGACACTGCAAACTATTTTCCCTCCAATATCTATTTAGTTTCCTTCTGAAATCCCTGATTGACTCAGTTTCTACCATCCGTACAAGCACTGAGTTCCTGATGATAATTAAATTCTGCGTAGGAAAATATTACACCCCAGTCCTCATTATGAATCAGTACTATCATAACTGTCCAAGTTAAGGATCATTGTTGACTTGATAAACATGCCCAGGAACTAGCATCTATGCTGTTGCTACCACTGCAGAATGCATTGTCCGATCCTCTGACTTCTGCATGGTTTAATTAAATTATCAGTTGACGATAGCAGAATGGCTTTAGAGTAATCTGTAGAGCAACAGATGTGGAGCACGCTGCACTTCAATCTGCTTCCAGTAGCGATCACACTGAAGGCTTTGGCAAGGGCTGCTCAAGCAATGAGTCTGATTGGGGAAAAGTAAATCCCCAAGATCTCAGTGTGCTGAGCTCTCCTCCTGCTGAGCAGTCAACAGGGAAGTGCCAAGCCTATAATATGTGGAGACATCTGGGAGCAACTCAGTTAATCAAAAGGGAAGAGGGTTATAAAAATATACAGGGAGAGCAGGAAAGAAAATGAAAGGAATTAGAAAAATATACTTGAATTGCCTTAATTAATCTTAGATACAACAGGAAATATCACAGATGACTTTTACTTTATGGAAATGAAGGTGCGGAGGTGCTGAAGGCCTGCAAAATTTAACTTCACACCTTTCAGCCCTATAAGAATATTTATTATGAAGATATAATTGGCAAACTTATATATTCCTGGATATCAAAATAATTTTTTGCAACAATTCCATATATCCTTCACTCGGATATATTTTGGAAATTATTTCATTTGATAGCAATTGTGATTTAGCTCCTCTGTATTCAGCTAATTCTCAGCCAGCATTTTGTCTCCATACAAATAAGTGTTGTTATTTTATGCACATCTGCTCATGAACCTTGTTTTCACACCTGTGACACAAATTTGCAACTGTACCCGCTTTTGAAAACTTCACAATTTTTAACTCACTGAAGTTGGTAATGTATGTAACCATACCACAATTATCCAATCTTCAGCAAATTTTTACACATTTTATAAACCTCTTTAACGTGCTAATTTGCATCGAGGTCTGAATTTGATAGAATCTGTTTTAGAACAATGTGCTCAACAGCAATTCAAACCTAGCCAAGGCTTACCAAGATAAAGGAATCATATTTCTATTGGTTTGTGCTCAAGAATGACAAACACTACCCAGTTCCTGGCAGATGCAGAAATATTTATAATCTATCGTAAACTGGCACAATACTGGAAATTACTCTCACCAGCTACATGTGAGGCTGATAGGAAACTGAAATCTCAGACAGGTATGGCACAGAGACCTTGGGAAGCTGGGATTAAAGTACAGGATTGTGGGCAATATCATAGACACTTCATCTTGCATTTGATGTTGATTTAGCTGCATGCACTTGATGCTGTGCCTAGGTGTGAAAAATGTTGAGCTTTTCCAAGTACTGACATCATTATTGTCAACATACATGTACTTAAAATTGAAAGGCTATATATGTCATGAACGCAAATTAAAAATTGTCATTTGAGGATTAACATTGTTTTGTAAACACTTAGGACAGCATAGGTAATGGTAGAAATAATGGTCCAAGATGGTAATATTATCGGGGTCACCAATGTATTGGTTTAAACTGCCAGCAACATTGATACATTTTCAAGCACAAGGCTTTATTTTTAATGAAGTAAAAATTTCACACAACAGGACACATTGAACAGTCTTATTTTTAACCAATAGCCTCTTTTGCCTGTTGACCTGCATTAATATACCAGACCTCATTAATATTGCCAGGCCTGGCTTTCTGCCTGAACCAGGTATGAATAACAAGCATCTGAGAGTTGTGTAAATCCTGCAAAAGCCCATAGTGTGACACCAGCAGTATGGTATCCCGTCAGTGCAGAGTTGAGGAAGCAAGGGCTTTAAACGTAATCACAAATAATGAAGGGAAAGGAAAGCTTGTTTGAATAGGCTAAAGAGCATGTCTGCTTCTCCAGAACCACAACAAATCTTTTAACATTTCAAATCCTTTTATTCTGAAGCCCTTTTCTGATTCTGGTTCCCCCTTAAGTCGATATTCACGATGAAGTTGGAACTTGATGCTAAATGTGCAAAGGAAAATTAGCCCAGGGACCAAATTTTAATTCTCAGTGACACCCTTGCCTGCCTGAGCCGAAGGCTTCACACTCTTTTGAAATTAGCAAGAAGTGTTAGAAGATGTGTATAGTGATGCCACAACACTCATTCCTGCACAGTCCCTTTAAGTCCCATGCATTGACTCATCAGACAAGGGGTTGAA
Source organism: Hypanus sabinus (assembly GCF_030144855.1). NCBI lineage: Eukaryota > Metazoa > Chordata > Chondrichthyes > Myliobatiformes > Dasyatidae > Hypanus > Hypanus sabinus. The sequence goes on from NC_082724.1 coordinate 36,147,717, forward strand.
GACCAAAATGCCAATATCATTTCTGTTTCAATTTAAATACATAATGTAAAGAAATATGACAGATCATAATGGTCTGTGGTGTAACAGAACACGATGAGCAAGATGTATTGAAGGCCACATCAGAAATAAAACATCAGAAAGTTCTCAAAAAGTGAAATATTGTGAACTGAATATACTGTATTATAAAAATAGATTCATTGTTCATATCAGTAAAGGTACAAATGATTGATATTAGAGTGTACCTTGCTGAGGATGTGCATGCCGTTATAAATGGCTTCAATTTAATTCTCATAATTTTACAATTCCATGCTACTCCTTCCAGTATGGTGCAACATTGCATCACATTGCCAGTTAGCTATTGTGTAATGATTCTGGGATTGCTCCTTACTGGCGTTCTTATAACTGGTTTATTAGTGTTCAAATAATATTGTTTTGTTTAAATCCCATCTTTGTCTCATCTCATCATTTTGCAACAAATTGATGTTTGTATGAAGGGGGATTCAAGTGGACGGTTTCTCTTTACATTTAAATAAATACATTAATGAAGTACACTTGAATCACATTGGTGGCAATTTGGGCATTGATTGTATTTTCTATCAAACAAGTTCTCGATCAAAGTATTCACCTAAACTGCGAAGCTTCTGTACTTAATTGAGAGCATGCCAAATTCTGATTTGTAATGTGCTCTCTTAGTTGTTAAAATGAAGATTTTGTAAAAGAAAAAAGGCATAAATAAAATAAATACAGTTTATAGAATCTGTTAAACAAAAATCAGAATCAGAATCAAAATCGGGTTTATTATCACTGGCGTATGTCATATTTGTTGTTGTGTGGCAGCAGTACAATGTAATACATAAAATATCTACTCTAAATTATAATAAAATATAGTATATATCAAAATAAATAAGTAGTGCAAAAAGAAAACAGAATTATGTGTCAGAGTGCTCACGGATTCTTGACCCATTCTTGAACTCTGATGGTGGAGGGGAGGAAAGCTCATTTTCAAGTTTAGCTGTAAATGGTATTCAACCAAGCATGAATTGTGTAGGCCTCCATTAGTCTTGATAGACTATGGTTTGCACCTGAAGACCAACAGTTGCCCAAGCTGCAAGCATCCCCTCCTCGTGCCACCAATGGAAGGGCAAGGGAAGGGCATTACACTGGTGTCGTCGCAGAGCAATGTGTGGTTAAGTGCCTTGCTCAAGGACACACATGCAGCCTCAGCCAAGGCTCGAACTAGCAACCTTCAGATCACTAGACAAATGCCTTAACCACTTGGCCACCCGCCAATACCAAGCATAAATATGGCCAAATGAAACAGCGTTCATCTGGAGCCAAGGAACAGCACACATTACCAACAACACACAGCACAAAAAGCACATATGGCTATAATTTAGAAAAAAAATACAGTCACAAAGAAAAAAATATATACCCAACTCTCTGAGTGGAAGGACTGTAGTCCTGATCTAGCTTGTCCTTACACCGAGCAAACACTGAAGAGCAGCACTAATGGGAGGGGCCAGCCCTCGACCCAGTGTGCCCCACAGAGTCTCTCCCATGCCGTCTCAGTTTCTTCTCTCCTGGGCAAGTTCACCTGGCAAGACTGCAGCTTCAGCCTAGTCCTTGGCACAACCTAGACATTGGTCTCAGCGATAAACCAGCGAAACAGACTTGCAGTATACTATATTACCAACGTCCAACAGGGTCTTGCAATCCGAATAAAAATGTCCAGACAATCGTTCGCATTACGCACAACAACGGTACGCAACATGCGACAACACAACAACAGAATGCAATAAGTGCAGCTCCATCACTATTGAACACCTCAATGATGGGATAATTCTTCAGTACTTACTATCCAGCAATGAAGTGCAGTCATAAAAAAGACATACAGAGTGAACAAGTGCATCTGCCTGAGTCAGTGGTGGAGGCAGATACACTAGTGAAGCTTAAGAGACTACTAGACAGCTATCTGGAGGAATTTAAGGTGGGGGAATTATATGGGAGGCACGGTTTGAGGGCCGGCACAAAATTGTGGGCCGAAGGGCCTGTAATGTGCTGTACTATTCTATGTTCTATGTTCTTATCTTTGATCGGACTCAGGGCAGCTGCTGCATCCACTCATTGGAGGACCAGGGAAAGCTGTTCTTAAAACACTGAGTGTGTGACTTCAGTCTCTTGTATCTCCTGCCTGACGATAGTACTGAAAAGCAGAAATATCCTTGGAGCAAAGTGGTAGGGGAAGGTGTCCTTACTGATGGATGCTGACTTTTTGAGACAACCCTTTTTGAAAATGCTCTCAATGCTGAGGAGGCTAATGGCCATGATGGAGCTGGATGAGTTTACAACACATTCAGCTTTTTCCACTCCTGGGCATTGGCCCCTCTATGCCAGACAGTGAAGCAACCAGTTAGCATGTTCCACTGTTCATCTGTAGAAATTTCCTAGAATCTTTGGTGACATAACAATTCTAATCAAACTCCTAATATAATATAAACACTGGTGTGCTTTCTTCATAATTCCATCAATATGTTGGGCCCAGGATAGATCTTTAATGATGTCGACACCCAGGAACTTGAAGATTCTCACCCTTTCCACTGCTGACCATAATTGAAGTGACCTTTTCTCTCCCAAATGGTTTGTTTTGCTGGGCATTTTGCTGTTTGCTAGGATATCTGACATGCTTCTGTTTGACAGGAGAGAGGAACAGACTCCAATTTTCAGTTTGTCTAATAGTCTGTAGAGCAAAAAGTTGCCCTGCCCATCAAAGAGAACAGTATGTGGATGGTAGACCAGCCTAGGCAGAACGAGGAGAAAGACACATAAGTAGTTGAAATGATTTTTTACTGATCAATTAAACAAAAGGGTTTAATAGGGCCTGTATCAAGTGTGGCTCCTCTTTAGCACAATACTGACAGAAGGAGCATTACTCTTGCCATAATGCTGAAGTGGCTGAAAATTAACGCCTTGTTTCTGAAGAAGAAAAGCAAATGCATTTTCCCACCCCACCTTGCTCAGTTCAGATTTAGTCATGTGAAGCTAAAAGTCAAAAATATTATGATTTATGAGATCAGGGTGTGTTCAGTAATAAAGAAACATTATCTGATGAGTCACATTCTTGGTTTGAGTTGTATATCCCCGACACCATCATTGTTCTTTAATACTAACCTTTAATTATTTTGTGTCTGCAGTATTTATATCGACTCACATCTCCCTCAGTTGTACTGATGCAGTCAAACATTTTTCTGTACTGTATCATTACAGTTTTAAAGGAGCAAGTTCACAAACCTCTTGCCTTTTTTTACAGATGTGAGAACAATATTTGCATTAAAATCATCAGTGTGGTAATATTGCTACAAAATCCCAGTGATTATTTCTCCTTTTTCTTGGGACACCCAGTTCCATGCTCTATTTAAAAAAAAACAAGGGAATCCAGTAATCCACACTTATTCTATTGCAATGCAGTTCTTGACATCCCCATCAGAGTGTGCGTAGAAACTGATTTCTTGCTTTTATAGAAGTATTTTTGGTGCCAGTTTGTGAGATTATTTCTTATCCAATCACAACTTTTCTACCAATGAGAATCTGTCAGTAAAGTTCTGTCCTCCACATGCTCACTGGAGCTTAAACATTCCAATTCCACGAAACACATATCTCTCATTTCTGAGGATTGAAGCGGAGATTTTAGCTTCTGATATGTTTGTTTCTGCTAGACTTTGCATGCAAATAACATGATTTTCTTAGCAGCAGGTGAAATGCACACCATCATTTAGATTTCATAAGCAACAAGTACAATGATACCACCAACAAATCCGTTTCGGTCTGGAATTTTGATGGGACATTTTAAATGTTATGGTGGATGGGATATGGACTACAAAAGGGGAAAAGGAGATGGTCAGCAGACACATCAGATTTGCAACATTCACTGATGCCTCGCTGGATGTTGGCTGTAAATGTGCATGGGAGGAAAATATTCCTGCAGCTGGAGGAGAAAGCCTGCAACCAAAAAACAAAAATGTGTGGTTAGCTGAGAGCACAATCGTCAGCAACCAGACAGTTCTCCTTGCCTCCATATTTCAGTGCTAGAGGAGGTTTAAGGTCTTCACTAATTCGGGAAAAATGAGTGTGACATATTCACCCAGGTATTAACTCTGCCCGTTATGGTCTAATTGCAAACCTCAATCCTCACATTGTGTTTTTGGAGACTGAGACATCCTCCTCTATTGATACATCTCTTAGATGCCTCTGACAGCTAGAGTCAGCTCAGTACCATGATTCATCTATGCCTCACGTAGTGCTGCTTTCTATTCCTTACAACAGAACAGACCAGAGAGAGGAAAAGAGATAGTAGGTCCCCACCCTCAAGCAGCTACCATTTGTAGAAGGGACAGTCTTAGACAAAAACAAGATATTGTACTTTCTATTCCACAGCAACTGACTTTGTTTTTAAGTATTATAGGAGATCAGATACTGACGTTAAGCAACAGGGAATGGGTGTATTCAGTTGTGTTTGAGGAACTGGTTTTTGATTAGAGAAGTGAGAAAGGACTCACAAAATGGGCATCTGTCAAAGTGTTGTCTGCTGTCTTTACCAGAAGCTAACGCCCTGCAGCTGTCAATCTATTTGATGTACCAGCCTCAGCATGTCGAATGGTTTTCCCAACACCAACAGTATATTTATCCAAGTGTTCCCCGGAAGAAGACGTAGTGGCAGAACAGAGGGTTGGGAGTGAAATACAAGCATCGTTGCATTCAGGACTAGAGTACCATGACTATTACGTAAGTGTTGTCAATGACCCCTTGCTCCTGAAACAGGACAGGCTGAGCAGCTACTGATGCCACCCACTATAAATGTTAAATTACATTCCAGCTCTAATGAGAAAAGGTTTTCTTTATCATATTCTTTATTTTTCAGTCATAGCTAGCCCACTGTGGAATTCTACAGCTATCTCTGCAACAGCTTTGGAATACGTAAAAGATGAGAGCTATTGACAAGTTGACAGCCATCAACAAAGCACTTTGACCAAGTAGCAGGTGTTAGTCAAAGGAGATGCAGTAACCTACTACCAGCTTCCATCATGGTCAAGCCTTAAGGAACACCAGTACACCAATGGATAAGGATTACCCCTTGAGCCTGCATATTCACAAAATATATACAAAAAATTGTGAATCTACTCAGCAAGATAAGCGGCTCTGTAAGGAGGTTGAGAGAGCGTTGATGTTTCAGGTTGATGACTCTGTTGTATTGCCTCCCATGAACTACTGGCAAGGCAGCAGTGGCCTGTTGCCCATTAAATATCTCCTTTGTTTCTTATCCACAGCTTCTCTTGGAACCCTTGCTATTGCCATAGAACCATCAGCTAAGGTCTCTCAGTAAATATTACTAAATGACCTCACTGTATCTGTGGCTGGTCCAAAATATTGTAACTGTACAGAAAACTTGCAAAATTAGCACTAGTCCTTTCAAAATGTTCTCTAAACAAATGGCTCGCAAAAAAGCACTGCGCAACTGCTACGAAGAAAATCTTTCATGGAGACGGATGGCTTATGTGCTGCAGGTTTTAATATCAGAATGTCAGTCCTCCTGCTCCATTTAATGCCACTCTGTTCCTGCCATGATTTGGCTGGCACATTTTGTGGAGTTTGAAAAGCTCGTGCACCTGGAGTTAAATTCATAAACTGCTATTGAAGTCACTCTTAATGGACAATTAACTCAGTTAAGTTGGCAACCTGATTCTCCTGAGAAGCAAACTACTCACTGCCAGATGTACAAGGTTCAATCCAGGATAGTGGCAGATCCACTAACCATGCACACTTAGCTCTCAATATTAATTACAGTGAAATCAGGCTCTCTCCAAACCTACTATGCGTCATAACTGAATTCAATTTAGCTTGTTTATCCAACAGGAAACACATTCACAACATTACCATGTTTATTCCTAATTGCAGAGAATGGAGTTCAACTTGAACAGAAACAAAAATAAGATGATGGGCCCAATCATTGCGAATGTTGTTGAAGGATTGCCACAGCCCACCCAGCTCATTCCCCACCCCTATTCTTTCAAGATTTTCTGAGGGTAATGAATGGACGTATGCCTTTGAAATTCATGTGTGATGTTGCATCAAGTAGAAAATGATCAAAAGTGTTCTGTAGTTAATATTTTTCAAAATAATCTTTTCATGCACACAAATTTTAGATTAAAAAGAAGTTTAAAAAAATAGAATCCTCAGGACTGGCCCATCTTCCACTTCAAGCACCCAAGTCAGATACAGAATACTTAGATAGATAGCAAGTCTCCCTCTTAAACTTAACAATGCATCTTGCAATCACAGAGGTACATTTGGCAGCCAAAACAGCCCTTCAGCCCAACTTGTATGTGCGCTTGCAACACTGTGTGTCAGACAGAGTGGTCAGCAGCACTGGGGCTCCACAGGGGACTGTCCTGTCTCCCTTTCTCTTCACCATCTACAACTCGGACTTCAACTACAACACAGAGTCTTGCCATCTTCAAAAGTTTTCTGATGACTCTGCCATTGTTGGATACATCAGCAAGGGAGATGAGGCTGAGTACAGGGCTACGGTGGGAAACTTCGTCACATGGTGTGAGCAGAATCATCTGCAGCTTAATGTGAAAAAGACTAAGGAGCTGGTGGTGGACCTGAGGAGGGCTAAGGCACCGGTGACCCCTGTTTCCATCCAAGGGGTCAGTGTGGACATAGTGGAGGGTTACAAATACCTGGGGATATGAATTGACAATTAACTGGACTGGTCAAAGAACACTGAGGCTGTCTACAAGAAGGGTCAGAACCATCTCTATTTCCTGAGGAGACTGAGGTCCTTTAACATCTGTCGGACGATGCTGAGCATGTTCTACGAGTCTGTGGTGGTCAGTGCTATCATGTTTGCTGTTGTCTGCTGGTGCAGCAGGCTGAGGGTAGCAAACACCAACAGAATCAACAAACTCATTCGTAAGGCCAGTGATGTTGTGGGGGTGGAACTGGACTTTCTGACGGTGGTGTCTGAAAAGAGGATGCTGTCCAAGTTGCATGCCATCTTGGACAATGTCTCCCATTCACTCCATAATGTACTGGTTAGGCACAGGAGTACATTCAGCCAGAGACTCATACCACCAAGATGTAACACTGAGCATCATAGGAAGTCATTCCTGCCTGTGGCCATCAAACTTTACAACTCCTCCCTCGGAGTGTCAGACACCCTGAGCCAATAGGCTGGTCCTGGACTAATTTCCACTTGGCATTATTTACTTATTATTATTTAATTATTTATGGTTTTATATAGCTATATTTCCACACTACTCTTGGTTGGTGTGACTGTAACAAAACCCAATTTCCTTCGGGATCAATAAAGTATGTCTGTCTGTCTGCCTGTCTGATCAGACTCTCAATGTAGAACAAACTGCAAAAAAAAGTTCCAGCTATGCTACCTGCTGAGACTGAGTGAAATTGTCAATTTCATTTGAGCTCCATACTAGCAAATGATGTTCAATAGAAAACTGAAAGCCAGGAAATGTTTCTCATATATAATCCATACAATGGTATCATTAAAACAATACATGGTTTAAGGAAAAGATCTAGTATTAAAAATATAAACCACACAGTCATGTAACATGAAACAAAACTGAAGTAACAAACTGGATTTGTGTTATTTATAGAGTTATAGAATTAAGTTACAGAGAATATTACTTGTAATTCAAAATGGTGGAAATAACTCCTATCTAGTTTCTTTAGACCAAATGTTACACATTAGACTTTAATTAAATGTCTTTTTTTCTGATATAACTGTAATTTAGTCATGCATGTACTGTTATAAACTTCCAACTAATTTCCTGTTCCTATTGTACTCAGACTTACTACAAAGTCTGCTCCGGTCCCAACATTTTTCTCCATTCTTTATAATAATGACACTTATTTTGTCCTATTACAGGTACCATTCATGGCAAAACAGCATGTTAATCTCAAATGTAATTGCATTAAATTTTACTAATAGCTTTGTCTTAATATTAGAAATTTTATGGCATTATCTTTGAAAAAATTCAGTAAAGTGACAGTTAAGCTCTGATCCTTCAGGTTTCTAATACAATACTGAAAATTAATTTTGTGATCAATGTCTTGCAAACTTAAAATGGGCTCTTCACTGCTTTGAGCAGCTGTCCACTCAGGACAGAGTGATGCAGAGAACGCAAGCACTGGAAAGCATACTTCAAAATCAGTTCTCTTTCAGGTAAATAATTAACAAATTTTCTATTTTTCCTATCCACAAAGAACAGTGGGTTATAAAGTTCATGAAAAATTTACTTTAATGATAATGAAAGGAGCACTTTCTATTAAAAAATAACCTAACCCCATTAAGTTTTCTGACAAAAGGACCACCAATAAAGGAAGTGAAAGCATGATGAAATATTTTAGTTGTTAGTCCACAAGTAGATGCCTCTCAGTGATTAGTTGCTGCCACCAATAATGTCCTCTGACAGTGTAGTTGTATTTTCAGAGCGTTTTGTATTTATATCTCAATTCACATCTAAGTCCTAATGGTGATCAAACATCAAACGTGCCATTTAGCCATGTTATATATAGTAAGCTCTCAGATGGGCTATATTCCCCAAGGGGACATTGGCAATGATTCTATTCATTCATTCCTCATCTTTTGTGTACCTCTTGATAAACAATCCACAGTACAGCATTAAGTGTCAGAATGAGTGCAGTAATCTGTCCATCTAAATGATTAGCATTGCATACAAGTAGACCACTTGCAGAGGTGAAATAAAAGATTGAATCCTGAGGAAAATTTTACTGATGTTTTAGTACCTGAATGCTTATGTATGCTGAGTAATATTAAGCATGTATTCTTCTCCCATAATAGCTTATGCTGTGTGGTATAAATTTTCAGACTGCACTTCACAGTTCTTTAGGATTAGCAATTTATTATTGGCTATTGAATTTATTGTCTTCAAGTGGAATGAAAAATGTATTTTTTAAAGTGCTATCTGATTAGTGTTGCAATCATCTGGCTTGAAATCAACCATTAGTTAATATATTGCCTGGTTTGGCTCTTTTTTTGCCAATCTGAAAAATAGTATGTGTAAGAATACCATATAACAGCATTCAGATAAAGAAATTAAAAAGCTAATTATATCTCAAGACTGAAGGTTAAAAGCCAGCTGTCTCATCCTTTCTCCTATCTTCCCAGACCCTGTCAATGAAAATCTGGCCATAGTTTCTCATGCATTCGTTGATTTCATTCCTTGATCTTCCTTCTATGACCTCTGACCTCTCAGTCACATACCTATAGAATCCACTTTCATTTCTAGTCCAAGATCCACAACAGGACCATGCTGGTGGATCGTTCTATCAGCTCATTCTTGCCCCAAACAATATTCTGATGCTCCTATCTACATCTCCTCTAGACATGTTTTATTTCTTCGCTTATCGCATTTCTTCCTCCTTTTGTCTTGCACCATCATCCTTTCTGTAATTTTCATTTCTCCTGCTTTCCACCTGATCGTTCACCTCAACATTCACACTCTTCTCTCTTCCTTCTTTTCCCTTCATCTTGCAATCTTGCAACTTGACTCAGTTTTTTTTATACTACGGAAGGCATGATAAAGCTGCACTGTATGAGGGGCCCATGTCACTGTGTTCTAACAGATGAAGTTGGCTGCTTGACAACATTGCATGTGTCCAACAGGACTTATCCATATACACATCAAGTGCATATTGTTTCTGTGAGTTTTCTGTACACACACAAAAGTGTCAAAGGCATTTAATCATCAGATTTTAGATTCACATTTACATGGCATACAAAAATTCCATATGCAAAATAATTTCTACACCCTCATTTACCTAACTTCTTCCAGTTCTAGTTAAAAGACATTGACCTGAAATACTAACTCTCTTGTTCACTCCATAGATATTGGCTGAACTGCTGAGTATTTACAGCATTTTTTGTTTTTATTTTTCTAAATCTGGACTGTTTTGCAATAAAATTCCAACATTGTAGAAATTTAATTAATTTATTTATTTAGCACGGACTAGAAGGGCCGAGATGGCCTGTTTCTGTGCTGTGATTGTTATATGTTATATGTTATTGAGATAGTTTAATTATTTATTGAGATACAGCGATGGGTCCTTATCGGAAGATAGGTCCTTCCGGCTATTCGAGACACATTGCCCAACAACCCCCCAATTTAATCCTAACACAATTTACAATGACCAATTAACCTACCAACTGTGGAAGGAAACCAGAGTACCCAGAGTAAACCCATGCAGTCACGGGGAGAACGTACAAACTCCTACCTGTACTGTAAAGCGTTGTGCTAACCACTACACTACCATGCCACTGCATAGATGATCCTAGTCCAGGGCAGCTCCCTCAAGTTGTGTTTCATGTCACCTTGATATCCTATTCTGAAAGGGAGCACTCAATTATGAACATGCCAGTTTGCATTTAAATAGCGTACATTTTCTGAGCCTTATCTGAAACCCTCATAAGTAAAGGTGGCTGAGGATATGTAACTCTCCGAACCCTACCATTACTCAGGCAGTTTCTTTCTAATGTAAGTAAACTCTAGCAATAAGGAAACATTAATTGTACAGGAAAACTGAAATAGATCTTATCCTATGAAGTGGTACGCACTATGGGGTGAGGTCTGAGGCAGTCAGACCCGTACCAGGACACAGAGACTCTGACAAGAATATCATGCATCTGGGCAACATGAGAAATCATTTTCAAAAGTTGCAATCATAGTTTCTCTACTTCCCCAATTCTACTCTTAGCTCTATGCACTCTTGTCCTTCACCTCTCTGATTACTGATATCCCTTGATAATTTAACATGCTTTGCCTGTATTTTGTTATTTTAACATAATGCACATTACCCAAACAAAGTCATCAGGATGGAAAGCCTATTACAGGAAAAAACAAAATCCTAACAATCTAGGAACAATTCAACAGGAGAAAGAAACAGCTAATTTTTTGACCTTCATCTTTCTCTGGGGCCTCTGACTGATCGACTGAGAATTTCCAGCAGTTTTCTGCTTTGTTGTGAGATCACTTTTAATGGGATACTCATGACCACAACACCAACTGGAGTATCCTGCACTCAAAACTTAATATTTTCATACTTCAGTGTTATTAGTTCTAGTGTTGTGGCATTAAACCACACTTCAGATTTCTGTTTAGCCTGTTTAATGTATTACTGTATTTTCATATTGACTACATTCCACTTTGTGTGATGAATGTTTATAATGAGATTGCATGGTCCATTGGCCCAGTCCTCATTATATAGATTATCCACATTTTCTTTATAGTTCGTGTCGCACTAGTTTGGAGGGTGACGCATGCATATGAAGGAACGGCAGCTTTCTTATCTAAATATGATTTTATTTGTTTGAGAAAATTCCTTTACTCTTGTGAATGCAAACAGTTTTGAAAATGTAGTTGTTGTAGCTACTGTAAAAACATCCCTGTCTACCACAGTGTTTGCAGTCTTTATTGAGTGCAAAGATTTGCAATTAAAAGTACAGTAGAGGAGTAGTCTGTATGAAATTATGTAAATTAATATTCCTAATTTTAAGTATACATACAAACAATTTGAATTAACATTTTTTAAGTATTGAATATTATGGAATCATTTTGGTAAAATAAATTATTGGAAGCTTTGTTCCTGGATATATACATTTGTAAGACCAATTTGCAGTGCATCATCAGTTGGCTTACTGATCAAATAATGCATATAATACATTAAGCTAGAAGTTGAAATGCATTGTCATTAACAAGAGAGTCTGTAAAATGTTTGATTTGATTGATTCTAATTCTTTTCTCCCATTACAATTTAATCATAGTGCTTTTATTTTTCAAACCACAGAGATTTTTTCTTCATCCTTATTCAATAACTTTATGATTTATAATTCCAGATAACATTCAGCATTTTAGTATTCATCTCAATCTGATTTAGACATTTTCTTTTGTCATTTTAATAACTTGAATCCATATCCACAATTGTTTGGTGTGATCCTAAATTCATCATATTTTGCTGTTTTATGTTTATCTGTTGCCATAGAATTCTCTTTCATGACAGAACACAAGCATCATCCATTAATAATGGTAGCAGGGTCAGTGCTTATGTCTCATTAGTCATTTAATAGTGACACGCCTTTTAATGAGGGCTGGCCTCAGGCCTTTATACTGTAAACACGCAATGATAATGCCTTTTAGCATATTTCAACATAAGTTTCTTCTGTGCAAAAATGATAAACCATTCTTTGATATTCTAAACATCTTTAAAAGTCATTTTGAAAAAAATATGCTCTTTACATCCATGCCAAATACATATTTGTCAATTTGCTAGTTCCCAAATGAAAATAGAACTTATAAGTTAGGAACTGTCAGGATTGAACATTCTGGAAAATACCTTAAATGATCTTAGGGTTCAATGTAATACACATTTATATATGATAATACATATTATATACAGTAATGTGTTTTCTAAATAATATTGGTATAACATATTCATTGTAATACTACATCTAGTCGAATCCATCTATGTTTAAAATGTCCATCACAAAATTATTGCCATTAAATAGAACTATTTAGAGAAGCAATGAGGTGTAACAAAACAGGATTAGGGAGAAGCAGCTACATGTAAGAGCATGGAAAGGGTTCAAATATTTGACTGCTGGAATTTTCTGCTGATTTTTAATGAGTAGTTTTCCCATCCTTATTTCTTCAACTTATTCCTTCAACTTATTTCTTCAACTTCAGATGTGTCTTACCAGCTGCATATTTTTCAATTCTTCTTAATGTATTGGCTGCTTACTTCTTTCTCATGTGTTTTCATTTTTTTTTGTCCTTTATATTATTCCTTGTCCAAGATGGTTTGCAGGTTACCTGCTTTCAGACCGCTATTTTACCAAGCCACAATCATGGCTTTAGTTGGTTACTTCCCACATGTGGTTCCCTTAATCTGGGACTTGTAGCATTATGTCAACCACCCGCACTTATTCTCATTGTCCACCAGGTAAACGATTTAGTCATATGAATTTAAGAGGTAAAGGAATCAGAGAACACCTTCCTGTCAGAATAAAGTTACAACAAGAAATGACCATTAATGACTAGAATGCATAATTGTAGTGAAAATTTGACCGCAGATATGCTTTCAACAACCAGGATGATGAGTTTTTACCATCTTGGGATGATCTTTAATCTCAGTCTTCCTGAGAACGGTTACTTGATTGACATAAATAATTATTTATAAAATTTTCAACAGAGACCAGATGAAGTTTGCTTAGCACAATGGATATAAGTTTACTTCGATATATATGTCACACCTCTTGGGTTGTGAAGTTCCATTTTACAGGCTGAAACATGAATCAGGACACTGATTCAATAGTTTCTGTAATTTATTTCATTACAGATAGTGGAGTTATTTTCCCTTTTTATTAATATTTTTCCTAATACCTTTTTGTCAACAATAGCTGCTGAGATAATGAATTGTGTGCATGTTTGAATGCAGGATTGTACTTGTCTAATTGTGGCATTGGTTGCTATAGAAACTATCAGCCAATCTGTGAATAAACACCCTTACTTGGCAGTGTTTAGGTGGAAAAGCTTTGTGCAGATGTCAACTTGAGATTTATGATGGCAAAAACTATATTTGGCACAAAAATCAATGTAATGACCAGGTTTTTTTTTTGTTTTGTCTTGTTTGGTTAAAGCTGTCTGGCTGCAAAATCCACCTATGTACAGACGATATATGTTCTTTATTCAAAAAATGTTTACACTTCTTTTAAGAAAGACTGACATCTGAAAAAAAGTTTATGCAGAGCAACTATCTGTTTGTAAGCATTCTTTTATCAGAGAACCCTCTCATGTTTAAGAGTGCTTTTAACATAAATACCATGAAGTGGGCTTAATATGGAAGTATATTGAGTGATGGGCAAATTATTTCCTCAGCTAAATGTTGCATTCCTAATTACTAACTCATCAATGGTAATCACTAGAAACATTTCTTTATATCCTTGTACATTATTATGTCATTAGATTATGCACTGTTGTTTAGTATTTTTGGTTAACTAGAAATAATACTCAGAAGGTTCTCTCGCTATTTAGCAATAATCTTAGTATTTTTTACCATTAATATCTCAAATGCAATTAAATCTATCCAATATATATTAAAAGAATTGCATATAACTAACATTTCCAGTACTACTTTTACTTCCTGTAATAGTTCTATTATCACTTTTTGTTGATTATAGCCATAAATGAATGCACTCTCAGACTCACCATCCACAAAATCGGAGCAGATAAAAGTGGCATGTACAGCCTGCAATTCCAGTAACTGACAGCTTATGTTAATGTTTTCTCCATCATATGAGCTCCTCATTTTATGAGCTCACCAATAATAAGGCATAGGAGCAGAATCAGGCCATTCGATCATGGCTGTAAGCTTTGAACCTCATTCTCCTGCCTTCTACCCGTAACCCTCAATTAGCAAAGAATGATCGAGAACCTATAAATCTCCACTTTAAATATACCCTATGACTTGTCCACCTCAGCAGTCTGTGGCAATGAATTTGACAAATTCACTACCCACTGACCAAAGACATTCCTCCTCATCTCCATTCTAAAGGGCATCCTTTTATTCTAAAGCAGTGTCCTCTAGTTCTAGAGTCTCCCATTATTGCAATCATTCTCTCCACATCTACTCTGTTGAGGCCGTGTAATATTTGATAAGTTTCAATGAGATCCCACACCCACCTGTAGTGTATTAAATATTTCAATAATATTTGAGTGATTGTGTATATATATATATATATATATATATTGCTTGATTAATCATTCTTGTTTATTTAAGTAATTCATTACTGGTTATATTTGAAAACATGCTAATTGCATACATCATCATGCTGCCACATGATACGTGCACACCTCACCTATCTCCGCATCATTCACAAAGTTGGCCACAAAGCTAACAACTTTCTCATTGAGATTATTGACAAAGACGAAGGCAGACCCATGTTTTGGAATCCTGTGTGGTCCTTTGGATTAGGTTAATGATTTGGAGTTACAAAACATAACCACACGACACCTTCTCCGCATGCCCCCCCCCCCCCCAAACGCTCCAGCAAGTACAAGCCCGGAATCTGAACTTATTCCTCATATGTTAACCCTTTCATTCCAGGGATCATTCTCATAAACCTCCCCTGGATCCTTCCTTAGATATGAGGCCCAGAACTGCTCATGATACTCTAGATGTGCTCTAACCAATGCCTTATAAAACCTTAGCATTACATCTTTGCTTTTATATGTTAGTCCTCTCATAATGAATGGTAATATTGTATTTGCCTTTCTAACTACCAATGCAATCGTTAAGTTAACTTATAGGAAGCCTGCACAACATCTCCTAAGTCCTTTTACACCTATGATTTTTGAGTTTTCTCCCCATTTAGAAAATAGTCTATGCCTTTACTTCTTCTACCAAAGTGCATGACCACACACTTCTGTAAAATATATTCCATCTGCCACTTCTTTGCCCATTCTCCTAATCTGTCTAAGTCATTCTGCAGACTCCCTGCTTCCCCAATACTACCTGCCCCTCCACCTATCTTCATATCATTCACAAATTTGGCCACAAAGCCAACAATTTTCTCATGCAGATTACTGATATATAACATGGAAAGTAGTGAACCCAACACAACCCCTACAAGACACCACTCGTCATTGGTAGCCAACCAGAAAACTGTTAGAGTGATTTTTGGGTTTAGCACATTTACATTTAGCAAATGACTTCAGCCACCAACCTTCAAATCTGAATATAAATTGTAGATCTAATTTGAAATTTAATTTAAAGTTAACTCACTTCCGGTTAAGATGGAATTCCAAAAGATGTGTGACAGCTAACTGTTAGTTCGAAAGCAAAAGAATTTGATTAAAAACATTATTAACTCTTTTTTATGTAAATTGTGGTAAACTATCACCGCAAGCAATGAAAAAACGAGCAAAGGCAAAGCAGATTTGAGGGATGTTCGCTGCTGGTGCACTGTAAAAGTGGCACACTTGTGGTGGGAACCATGCTGTTTGGAGAGGGGAGAAGACGGGATAGTGGAATTCCAATGCCATCCAGTTGGCCTGGGTGTGAGGATGGATAACTCTAAATGCTGTGCCAAATTGGAGAGGTCAAGAACGGCTTCTTTGGCAGAAAAATTCAGGTCCGAAGTGAATCGATGCGTGGCATGTCCAAGGCCCAGAGTGGCTTGTTGAGGAGAGGGCCAGGATTGGACTATCTAAATGCCGGCCCATATAAACTGGAAAAGGCGAGGTGTCGAGAGTCGAGCGAGGTTGGATCGCTCCAGGCACGAACCAATTTGGAGAGGTTGAGAGTGGCTCCTTTGGCAGTGAAAATCTAGGACCGGAGTGATTTGCCAACAATGGGGCCCAGGTCCTAGTGCGAGTTTGGGCAACTTAAATACAGGCCCAGATAATCTGGGGGCTTCTCTCTCTGCAACGTTAAGGCTGTGAGAGTGTCCCCAGCTGTTATGATTCATGTCTGTAAACTTTGCAATGATTTGCCCCACTAATATGATGAACTGAATGCTAATGCTTTGGGCCTACTCTGGCTGCTCTGGGAATTTGAATCTAAGGTCTCATTTTAGTTCAGAATGCTGTTGTTGTTGCTCACTTCTAGTGTTTATGTGATTATTTTTGTGTTTTTTTTTTGTTTTCTCTGTGGGCACCGGGAGGGGTAGTTTTGTTTTATTTTTTTAATTGGGTTCTTTTAGGCTTCTTGCTTAGTGGCTACCTATAAGCAAACGTATCTCAAGGTTGTATAATTTAACGTTCTTCGATAATAAATGCACTTTGAGCTTTGAAACTTCGAAGCGCAGCTCTGAACATTAGGTTCCTAAATGTCATGAATTACAGAGCAGACAATGCTGATTAAAATTCAGTTGGATGTCTGCGGTGTGGGTGAGAATTGGGAGGTGTGAGTTTTGTGCATTTGAAAAAAAGCATTGTAGATGAGTTGTAAATATGGAATTGTCCTTTGATGCTTAGCACATAAAAGATCGAGCCCCACGTTCGGCCAGCTAGACTTTTCCATTCAAAGCATCTCAGTATGATGCCTGCTGTTCCTTGCTTTGTCAAACAAAGAAGCTGCTTCATAACCACTAGTACTTTTCTCCGGTGACTTCATTCATGCAGCAACAAAAACACCCCCTTTGTTTTCTTCCCGCCAGTCAGCGAATTTTCTGTTCATGTTAGTTTCCTGTAATACCATAGGCTCTAACCCTCTCTCATTCATCTATAGGGTCTTTACTCATCTGTAATACCAATACATCATCCAGCCATGCCCTCAGGTCCTAGGCTTCCCCACTATAGGAAGCATTCTCTCCACATCCACTCCATCTAGGTCTCTCAATGAAACCTACCTTATTTTTCTATACTCTAGTGAGTACAGACCCAGAGGTTTCAAACACTCTTCAAATTTTAATCCGTCCTTTCTTGGGATAATTCTCATGAACCTACCCTGAACCCCCTCTCCAATGCCAGGTACATCTTTTCTTAGATAAGGGGTCCAAAACTGCTCACAATTCTCCAACTGCAGATGGACCAATGCTTTATAAAGTCTCAGCATAAAATCCTTGCTTTTGTATTCTAGTCCTCTCAAAATGAATGCTAACATTGTATATGCCTTCTTTACCAACAATTCAGCTAGCAAGTTAACCTTTAGGGAATCTTGCACGAGGACTCCCAAGTCCTTTTGTACCTCAGCTTTTTGAATTTTCTCTGTATTTGGAAAATAGTCTATGCCTTTATTCTTTCTACCAAAGTACATGACCATGCTCTCCCCTATGCCATATTCCATCTGCCACTTTGTTGCCTATTCCCCAATCTGTCAAAGTCCTCCAGTAGACACCCTAATTCCTCAATACTAACTGCCCTTCCATTTATCTTCATGACTTCTGCAAACTTGGCCACAAAGTCATCAATTCCTTCATCCAGATCATTGACATATAATGTGAACAGAAGTGGTCCCATCACCAACATCTGTGGAACTTGACTAGTCATCAGCAGCCAACCAGGAAAGGCCCCCTTTATTCTGACACTTTGCCTCCTGCCTGCCAAACAATCTTCCATCCATGCTGTGTCTTTCCAGTATTACCATGGGCTCTTGTCTTGTTAAGTAGTCTCATGTGTGGCACCTTGTCAAATTCTGTCTTGGGAACCAACACAACCTGATTTTGCCAATCTACCTGCATTTGAAATCCCCCAGGACTATTACAACATTGCCCTTTTTACATGCCTTTTCGATCTCTTGTTATAATTTGTAGCGCACACCAGGGCTACTGTTCTGATGCCTATATATAACTCCCAGCAGGAACTTTTTACCCTTGCAATTTCTTAACTCTGTCTACAGGGTTGTTACATCTTCTGCTCCTGTATCAACTCTTTCTCAGGATTTGTTCCCATTTTTTAACAACAGAGTCACCCCACCCCCTCTGCCTACCTGCCTATCCTTTCATTATAATGTGTATTCTTGGATGTTAAGCTCCCAACTATGACCTTTTTTCAGCATGACACAACAATGCCCTCAACATCATACCTGTCAATCTCTAATGGCACTACAAGATCATCTACCTTAATTCCATATGCTGTGTGCATTCAATTATACTATTTTCAGTCCTGTATTAATCACTCTTTCCAATTTTGGCCCCTTGATATCCTTTATCTCATCCCACTGACTGCAATTTTTCCCTACCATCTGCCTGTTCTTCCTTACAGTCTCTCTACACACTGCATCTAGTTGTATACCATCTGTCCCATCCTCAGCCCTGTCACTCTGGTTCCCACCCCCCTGCCAGATTAGTTTAAACTTTCCCCACAAGGAAACTTTCCCCTCAGGTTCAGATGCAACCCATACTTTTTGTGCAGGTCATACCTTTTCCAAAAGAGATCCCAATGATCAAGAAATCTGAAAACCTACCCTCTGTACCAATTCTTCAGCCAAGCATTCATCTGCCAAATCATCCTATTCTTACCCTCACTGGCATGTGTCACAGGCAACAATCCAGAGATTACTTCCCTGAAGGGCCTAGTTTTCAGCTTTCTACCTAAGTCCGGTCCTAAATTCTTCAGGACCTCTCTAATTTCCTACCTATGTCATTGGTACCAATATGTACAACAACTTCTAGCTGTTGAATACCCAGGCTATGCTTACTGCTTCTATAGCCTAAGCTCTGCTATCTGTATCTTCATTGATGCAGATACAAATTATAGCAGGGTTGACAAGTTAGATGCAGGACTGATGTTTTTCTTAGCTGAGACGTTTACAACCAGATCAGAGCCTCAAAATGAGGGATTCTCCAGTTAGGAGAGAAATGGGAAGAAATTTCTTCAGCCATTATGTGACAAATCTTTGGAATGATTTTCCAAGAGGATTGTTGAGACTCAGTCACTGAGTATAATTAAAGAGATTGATAGATATTTTTAGACACTAAGGGAATCAAGAGATATAGCAGTAATGCAGGAGCATGCTGGTTGTTGATGGGGGAGCAGGCACAAGGGTCAATGATTTAATCTGACATCTGCTTTAGATGTTCCTATCCTAATTCACACCAGTTTCTACAACGCATTACACCCATGTTCACCACTCTAAACTGTCTCTCAAGTGATATCATCTTGAAAATAAAGATCTTATCTTTGTTCTTTAACATTTCCTTCATCTTGTTCTCCCTTATTTCTCTCTTACATAGAAGCATGTAACACACTACAGAGAAACAGATTATATGACTCAACTGTGCAGATACTTATCCATCTCTGTGCTTATTCAATCTATTTCATCTCAATCTTTCAATATAACTATTTCCTTTACTGTCATACACTTATCCAATTTCTTTCTGAAATCACTGAAGCTATTTGCCTTAACAACTATTAGCAGCAATGAATTCTACTTTCTAGCCACCATACGCAGAGAAATTTCTCCTTACTACTCAACCTGATTTGTTTGGTTAACACTGTGGCATTTGTGAAAGAAGACAGAAATATCTGTGTCTCCTTATCTATACATGCCCAAGTATCTGTCACTCTGTAGAACTGGAAAGCATCTTAAACTCTACCATCCTCAAATATCATTGTTTTCCTCCAACCCTGGATGCATATGTAGCTATGAAATTCTTTATTTTATCACTGACAAGTATAGATCAGTTTCTCTGAAATTACAATCTAGCTATCCCTCGGTAATTCTATCTGCTCGTCCCCAACACTTCTCTCTTTTTTAAGGCATTCCTCTAAGCATAAATCACTTACCCAGTGTTTTGTGACATGTACTAATGTCACCTAACTTTTTCAGTATCAAGTTATTTCTAATAATATATTTTTGAAATTCCTTGAGACACTTATGTTGTCAAAAGCGTTTTGCAGGTCCAAGTTGTTCTTTTGCAGCAATCCTTCAATGTTACACTGAAGTGTCAACCAAGATGGTGCACTTGAGTTTGCAGAGCAGCATTTTAATCCATATGAGATTTCTACTACAGAGTCAAAGATGACACCAAAGTGAAGTAAAATATACTGAATGTCTCACTAGAAGATACCACTTAGTAATCTCCACATCTTTCTTATCCAGGATGTGAAGAGTTTGAGACCCCACAGTCTGATAAAACCAACACATTTGCCTATGGCCTACTCTGTGGCCAAAAACGATTGGAGAAACAACACCTCATATTCCACCTTGGTAGTCTTCAATCTGGTGGCATGAATGTTGTTTTCTCTCATTTCCAGTAACCACCCTCCAGTGATCCTCTGATCCTACTGACTCCCATCACACTATCTCTTTCCTCTCCCACATTCTCTCCATTTGCCCGTCACCCATACTTACTACTTACTTGCTCCACTCACCATCTCCTTTCATTCCATTGTCCACTGCCCTCTCCTATCCGATTCCCTCTTCATTATCCCTTGGTCACTTTCACCTATCATTTCACAGCTTCTTACATCATTCCCTCCCTCTCCTACCTATCAACTCACACAATTTGTTCCTTCTATCATTTTGTCAGCTTTTGCTCCACCCGCTTCTCTTCTTTTTAGACTGGCCTTCTCTCCTCTTTCTTTCCAATCCTGAAGAAGGGACTTGACCCAAAACATTGTATGTCCATTTCCCTCCATACTTGCTGTCTGACCTGCTAAGTTCCTCCAGTTCTTTTGTGTGTTGCTCCTGTCAACATTCAAATTTGTGAGGATATTTGTTTCTTAAGGAAGAATGCAAAAATTACTCCTTTTAACCTTGCTCTAACTGATGAGATCAGTAGTTTCGGTGAGCTATCAAGAAGTCATTTATCCCATAGTGGAAATACCTCTAACTGCTCATCCACCTCCATCTCCTGCTTCTGATCATCTGCTTCAAAAAAAAAGTAATTTTAATGAGACGAATTCTCTTAAAGCTGCACTTAAGCATCAGCTGCCAAACAGCTGCATGCCCTTTAGGTTATTTCTCTGATATTCTTAAATGGAATAAATATGTTTATTGTGTAAAAAATTAAGTGTAACCCTACAAGCCTTTGGTACTAGAGAAGTATGATATTTTCCAAGTTCAGATCGGCAAGCTATCAACATCAGATCTACCCTTTGCCTAAAACTCATGCACATTATGTAAGTTCCACTCATCCTTAACCTGACAATGAGATCAGCATTACTTCACACGCACACACACATATGCCTGTGCATATGCAAACATATAAATGAATATATCTTATAAATACTCGTAAATTTTATTTTACATATGACCCAAGTTCATGAAAGTGCATAATGTTTATTTACAGAAAGTGTATGGCCTGTGCAAATTTTTTAAATTTTTCTGCAGTGAGTTAATTTATTTATATTTGGCCCATGCTACTTGTGATGTGGGACTGTGGAATGATGGTAGAAATGTTAAATGTTCCATTCATCTAAAATAAATACATAATCCCTCAAAGGAAGGTTGTGTCCTCTCTACGTTCCTGTTCTATCTTGTCACTAGGCAAACTGAAGTAATGCAATGATTTCTTTTCAAACACATAAAGGGTTTGGTACTTCCCAGCGTATACGATGAGTAAACTATTCTCAGGCTTCCAGCAGGGTACAGATATCAATTATAACCGACGTTTCGATGAGAAAGTCCAATGTCTTCATCGGGGATGATGCCTGGGCATGCCTAATCTGGTGGGATGACATGCCCAGGATCATTCCTGATGAAAATGGCGTAGTTTGTCATTGAAACATCAGTTATAATTGATACTAATACCTGGCTGGAAACCTGAGAAATATTTATTCAATATAAAGGGAAAATTAAGTCTTACATCATTCAACTTTTTCAGAGAGAAATAATAGCGGAGATTGTGAGCTAACTACACCCCTATATATTTAACTGTTGGAAAAGTCACTAATTAAATAATCTATTTAGAATGATTGCAAGCCTTCACTCATGGAAGTGTAACACAGGAACCACCCATTTAACTGTTTTAATTAGCCATTTCTTAAAAGAGCTTTTCTGACCTTGCAGTTCACTGGATTCATATATTGTTGTCAGATGTTTGGATTTCCATTTCCTTATTTCAGCTCTTGATCTAATGTACATAAACCTTTACTACATTACAGCATATTCCTTCCAGTATAAACAGTTGAGTATTTTTATAGTGGCAACTCTCAACACATCAAAATGTGTTTGCTCAGCAGAAAAATATTTGTGGCACCCAAAGTATTGACACAAGTGTTTAGTTCAGTTTACTCCTGGATTTTCAACATGAAATAGCCATCTGTTAAGGCATTTCCACACTTTCAAAGAGATCTGTTTTTTTTTCCTTCGTCTGACAAAAGAAGTGTTCTTTTTTCACTCTGGGTAATTTTGAGCATATGAATGCACGAATGGTCTGCTAAGATCTAAACATTTCCCACTTCTCACACAACTTCAGGATTTCAGCCCTCAGACTCTAGATATAGTGGAGATCAGACACATGATAGAGATTAAGATACTCTTAACCTCGGTTTTGGAAGAGGGATACAACATTTCCACTTCCGACACTAGTCATTCATGTGGCTTTTCATGGTGAGAGGATAATTTACTGCCAAGTAGTACTGAATTAGAAGTAGCTTGCTGTGGACTTCTGGCCTTTCACAATTGTGACAAGACCCACATCCAGGCTTTCTGGAACAGCAGGACTCCCACTTGGAGCAGGCTGCCTACCTGCCAGCATGACTCTGCTGTGACCTTTATGCATTTTCCAGGTCAGTCTCATTTGTTTATTCTGGGCATACTCCCAGTTTTGCTACCTACAGTTGGGAGATCACCACTGGAAAAGACAGACTCATAACCCGCAGCACCACTTTGAAGGCTGTACCAATTTAAAGGGACAGAACATGCTGAATAACATCAGTAATGGAAGTAACCCTGCTGAGCAATTTTGTGGAGCATCAAGACTCTGTGATTCATTGTTGGAGAATATATTTTCTCCGGGGATCTTCAGGGTTATCTTCTTCTCTGGAGCACTTCTGCTCTACAACTTTATCCCTGACTACTCATCAGCCAGCCTTACCCTTCCTGCACCATGTGCTCTCTACCATTCTTTTCCAGGCTGGAACTGTGGTTTCATGGCCAGTGATTTCCACCTCCCTCTAGCGATGGGCTGAGGGAGAACCAAATTGAATTTTGTGTCCAATTAGTTACTGTGACACAGTTTGCAGAATTTATCTTCACCAGGATGTGCGGTAGCTTGTTACAAACACCCAATGTTAATAATGTGCGTGAAGATGGTATATTGGGACTTAATGCAGGAAGAATCAGAAGTTGTTCATTCATTCTCTGTGTAATGTAAACAAAGCTATTTAGCCCAGCAAGTCTATGCTAACTCTCACTGCAATCCCACCAATCACTTTCCCCCATTTATCAGAAGTTAGAACAAAGAGACTTCAACTTGAAACATTGGCCCTGTTTCCCTTCCCACAAATGCTACCCAACCTTCTCAGTGACTCTAGAAATTCAAAGCCATCAATTATTGCTACATTGCAATATCTTTTGGAATTGCTGCTTAAGCAAGATAGTGTGAGGGAAGAGAAAGGACTAGAGTTCATTTGCAAGCATAATGTCCCTCAAGTCTCTTGTTCCTCCACCAATAACGATATTGCCTTCCTCTTTCTATGTATGGCTAAATAGAGTGTTATTGATGGTACATTAATTTGTCAGTCAAGAATGCCATTATGAGAATGCATGATCGTGCTGGTACCTTGCAATCTGTAACATTACAGGATGTGCATTGGAAACTCAAAGGCTGGAAGGAGCATTCAGAATCGCATGGAGATGCATTGGAAACACAAAGAGTCCTAAAAAATCTGGAAAAGGAGAAGTTTGCCTCATACATCATGCACTCACTCTCCCTACCATTGGGAATATCGATTGGGCTGAAACTTTCAAGACAAATGTATTGTTTTGTCAGTGTTAACTGAATGAGTGTCAACCAGCAAGAGCTATACTTACTTCACTACAGGGCAGTAACTTAAGTGAAGACCACTATACAATGGCAGTGACAAATTTGGGCAGAGGAAATCCATTGTGAAAACATCTGCAAAGGCAACACACAATAAGCCAAAACATGAGAAGCTTGGCACAATGTTGGTGAGTGGATATACTGACATGGTTGGGGTTACAATTGACACTCAGAAAATTGTGTACTGCATTGTATCATTATTATGCATATTCAAGGTACAGGAGGCAAAATTAGATACATATGAAGTTTATTGGAGAAATAATCTATTGGGATTTTCAGTGTCATTGGAAGATAACTTTAAAAAATGTGACTTTAATTTGTAGAGCTGAGCTTTGAGTTGAGAGGATCACCATCTGAGTGGCTTCATGTTTAATGAATTTTAAGAAATGTATATATCTATCTTTGTAAATAATTAGTTATATTTTATGAATTAATTTGAAAGTGAATTGTTACTTTACAGAAAAATATAACATGCCAACCATTGTTCAGAGTTTTGAGGGAAAATGAGTGTGATATGTATACCTTTATAAATTATGTGTATCAGATGGTATGTTTCTTGATGCATGTAGAGGGCGGCCACAGCTGGCAGTTAACAATTGTTTCCCTTCAGTGCAGAATGCTTGCTTACTACTTGCCCTACTAATTAGATGTACGAAAGCGTCTATAATTACTACACCAACCGGGATGTAAATATCAACCATCATGGTACTGACTGCCTTAATGGAAAAGAACTTCACTACCAGCATAAAAAACTTAAAAAAAAATTATACCTAGATTTACCAAGGTGGACAGGGAGCAATTATGCCCCTGTTAGAAAAATTGGATAGGTGCTTGAAGCCGAAGACTATATCAAGCTCTGAGCACGTCCAAGGTGGAGGGATTAGTTTCAAATTCCATTAGTAAAATCCAAGGCAGGTGCAGAAGAATGGTCACGAATTAGATTGCTACAAATACACATGGCTTATCTTGGTGCTCTCCGGGTGATAGTTGTGTGTGAGTCAATTGGCTTCTTTAAGCCTTTTTAGACAAACAGAGTGCTGAGAACCAAGTCCATAGACAAGCGGATTGTCCTCTACTTCTTCTGAATATCAAGTTCTAGTGAATTCTCCAAAACCAGCTTTAATAAAATGAAAATACTATGCTGTACCTCTTTCCTAAAGAGCTGAGTATCAAAATAGCACTAGCAAAAGTCTATGGAAAAGCTTTGGATATTAAGGGCTTTGCAGCAGCTTTGCCATGAGCTACCAATGCCCTTTGAAATGGCTTTCACCTTGATATGACCATTTGGAGATTCTGGATAGTTATTTTATAAAGGGCTTGACAGCTCTGGGCAGAAGTGCATCTGGAGAAGTGTAAAATGGATGGTACTTTGCAGAATATCATTAACATGCCATGTATTGTAAACAAAATGTATGTTTATATTATAAATACTCATCTATAGTTGTGTATAATTTTCCATCATCTTAGCTTTCAGCAAAAATCCTGCCAGTATTTCCGCATGTAGGGATTCAGTAAAATGCCTCCCTGCATCTGCTGTCTGGTATGGTGCCAGAAACCAGTACAAATAGTGCAGGAAACCCATCCCTTAGGATATGTATCTTTCAGAGAGAACAATACTGTTAACCTGTCAGTCTGGATTGATTCTATTCTAAGTCGGCACCAAAGGGAATGTCTTCCAACATAATGTGCTATCTAATAAGTTAATAGAACTGGTCTGGATTATCATTTATTTTTGCAGATGAAGGGCAATTGTTGCTAAAATTTAAGACAGTTGAAAATCTTATCTATTTGTGTTTTCTAGCAAACATTAGATACACAGTTGCCTGCTCCAATTTACTGAGTTTAATTGGTAAAGAAACAAAGCACTGAAGTTTGCGTAAACTCCAGAGACTTATGAAGAGAAATTAAAGATGATGCATTAAAGCAAATGTACATATTTATGAGCCCTTTATTGTCAATGTATGTAAATCTATGATGAGGTCTTTCAAAAGAATGCAAGTTTTATCCAGCGCAATTATTTAAAAGCAATAATGTCTGGAAAAGCTATCTGATACTGTAACAGACTTTTGAAGCTTATGAAAAATTAGAATGTGAACTTTGCTGTTTGAAAAGAAACATTTTATTGCTACACTTTTCATAGCCAATCTTGCAGGTTATGACATGATTACTCTGCAAATCAGAATCAGAGTTAACATCTAGTTTGCTTTCCATCCATATCATGGGGAGAAAAGAGAAATTCATGCCACATACCCAATGCAACTTGCAATGGTAGAACATTTTATTTTCAAGCATTGGCTACAATGTTACTTAGAGTAACTGGAACAATTTTATCAATATGTGCATTCACAGAACAAAAATATGCTCCTCATAATTTAGAAACCTGATTTTCTTTGAAAACACTTTTGTTATTACTTGCATTATATTTGTGCATTGCCACAGTGTTAATTAGCACACTGTTCAATCCTTATTTACACTAAATTTGGCATAAAAATAAACAGAGGTATAATTATGCATGGATTATAATCAAAGCTGTTAAAATATAATATAAAAATTATCACAGAGCTGATTTACTATCTCATGCAAAGAACATATTTTAAACCTATGCACTTCTTATTTATAAAAATCCTATTTTGAACACAATTATGCATTTAACAAGCACAAATAATCATGAATTCAAGTGTAACCAATAATTGTTAAACTTAGCTATCGTCAAGTCATTTCTGTTACCTAAAAACATAATTGTCCCCATAATTCCAAATTTGCATGTTTTTGGTCAGATATCACTAGTGAGCTAACCAAAATTACCCAGACTGATGATACAAGATAATATAAGTTTTGTGTTAGTTTTCAGCGATACGTTACTTTGGAAGAGAAGTTTCCATGAGTATTGCTGCTGAATCGAACGCATGGAAGTAATATTTCTATTTATACACCCTAGTGTGACAAAATAATGACCCAAATCATAAAGCTCTGGTAAAGCTTCAACATAAAGATTTCTGAACCCTACAACAGAGAATCAACTGTACAACACCCATTTTTTTTTATGAGCAATAAGCAGTCTCCTAAGTTATGGGTCTGTCTGGCATGAAGTGCAATCTCAGCACTAGCTTAGTAAAGGTCAAAAAATTAAAATGAACTAGGCTGCACCTGAAATGGGCATTATTTCCTTTCAACAAACAAATAAGGAACCCAATGCTAATTGAGGGCACATGTTGTATGACTGGTTTTCCCTGAGCCAAGTTGAGCTGATCAATTCTATTGTCAGGGCACCCCATGAAGCAGGTCTTGAACAAATGCAGGTTGCAACCACAAAGTAGAATTTTCTCCCAGTCCCCAGTCAGAGAAAGCAGGTCACCATTGTTTAAGTTTTAACTTGAACTTAATTGCTTTCAGCAATCACTTCCAACTATTCTGCCATCACTTCCAGCAGACCTACAGTCTCTACCATCTTTCCTGCCCAGCCACCATTTACTGTCACTTCTTGGGATGCCACTTGGAATATTCTTGGAACAGTGAAAAGAAAAACAAATAGACCTGGACAACACACACACACAGACCGACGAGTTCATTGCAACTCGAGAGTCTGAGTGCAACTGAGTCCCGATGGATTTACACTGACTTCCTCTGTATTTTTACTGAGGGCACAGCAGAATACACAAGAACATTTTGCCTATGGAGGGGGAAGTTTTGACTTTATGTTTTCCCAAATTTTGTTCATTTTGTATCCAGATTAAGCATAAAGTTTTACGTTATTTCTAACTGGAAAACAAAAACTAATTAAGTACCTCAGCAAAATAAGAACTTTAGCCATAGATGCTATTGAGCAGGCCACTGCAAAACAGCTTTAGACAAATGATTCTCCTCGGGTGCCTACTATTTTCAGTGTACATGCTGTTATCATTGAGACAAACCTTGGTAACCTCCACAAGTCAAAAGCAAGATAAAATTCATCACTCTCACTACACTGATCTTATGAGTCTTCATCCCCCACTGGACTCGTACAAACTGGTTGTACTAAAAGTCAGCAAGTGGCAGCTGGCACTGCAACATGATAAATGAGGATTTATACCGAGAGCACATCAGGACAGAGGTTGGTCCTCAAAAGTACAACATAATGCAGCTGTACAGTGTGTTCTTCATCCAGTTCTTACTCAGCGGAACTTTTCTTTTATATATTTTACTTATTTTCAAGATCTGGATGTTGCTAGCAAGGCCAGCATTTATTACCCATTGCAAATTGCCCTTGCAAAGCCAGTGGTGAGCTGCATTCTTGAACTGTTGTAGTCTCATTAAGAAGATGCCCTCTAAGTGCTGTTGGAGTTAGATCTGCCGTTTGGACCCAAAAACAAAGAAGGCCTTGCCATAGTCTGGATGATAAATGAGTTCAAGGGAAACCTGCATGTTCTCTGCAAGTTTCCCTACATATTCTGCCCTTATCCTTATTGGTGGAGTAGGTCACATGCTTGGAAAGTGCTGTCAGAGAGGGCTGGGTGAGTAACTGCTGTGTATTTTGTAAATGACATCACTGTAAACTCCATCCAAAAGTGGTGGAAAGAAATGGTGTTTACGATGGTGATTTAATTACCATTCAAGTGGATTGCCTTAGTCCTATTGATGTTGAGCTTTTTGGGAGTTGTTGGCACTGCACTGATCGAGGCCAGTGAAGAGCATTCCTTCATTTGATCCCTATAGCTGTTGTAAAGGCCTTGTGAAGAGTTAATCTTGGAGTCACAATATTGAAGTGTCTTGTCCAATTGAGATTCTGATAAACAATGACCCCAGGATACCGTTGCTGGAGATCGTGATAATGGAGGTGCCATTAAATGTCAAGAATAGGCAATCGGACTCTCCCTTGGAAAGGTCAATTTTGTGACACAGGGGTTTTTTTCACTTATCAGCCAGTGCATAAATGTTACCCAGGTTTGGTGCATGCAAACCTGGGCTGCTTCATTTGCAAAAGAGTTGCAAATGAAGAAAACACTATGCAATAATTACCCATTTCTGAGTTTTCGATGGAAGGAATGTATTAATGAAGCAGCTGAAGATGACAGCCATAGAAAACTGCCCTGCTCTTCAACGATATCTTGAGAATGAGATGACTGACCTCCAATGACCACAAGCAGTGGAGTGTGTTCCCTTTGATGTCCATTGACTTCAGCTTTGCCAGGGCACCTTGATGCCACTCTTGGTCAAATGATGTCCTGACCCACTACCCTGCCTATCAATGACAGAACATTTTCTGCCATCCACCCTCAATCTGAAAAGTAACTTTCCAGAAGCAAAGAATTGCATGTGCCAACTGAAATCTTCAGGCACAAAATCATTCCAGGTGATTAACAATTGGAAGGGCCGATTGTTAATAATTCACAACACTTTTCCTCACAGGGACTGGCCATGCAGAACAGTTGTGAAAACATCCTTCAGCAAAAGAGCAATGTACTTGGAATTATCTTCCTGAGAGAGTCAGAAAGGCTCAGTAACCGAGTACTTTCAAGACAGAAACAAATTGCTTTTTTGTGTATATTAGGAGTATCATTGGATATGGGATTAGTGCAGGAAAGTGACACTGAGATGAATGATCAGCCATGATTTTACCAGGTAGTGGAATAGACAGGAGGCCCCCGCTGCTTCTGTTTCTTGTGTCCTAATTATTAGTTTCTTTCTGAACATAATGGTGATAATGCAAATCAATTTCACTTCAGCAAAGTCATATTGCAGGCTATGGAGGCCTGGTTGCACATTATACAACTATCCAAACAGAAAGGGGAATCACACCGACTACAAAGCAGGCAGTTGATCTGGCTGTACATCATCTGCATTACACCTTGCAACAGCTGAAAGTTTTACACGTCATGCGGCAACTTCATGAACCTCCTTGAAATTTTGGACTGAGCTAATGAGGGTCAATTAATGGCTCAGTTCAGGTTCTCCACACTTAGTGCTTTCTGTGTCTTCAATTTTATTTGCTGTAATTCCTGCTGTTTTGTTCATTGATAGGATTGATATGTTAATGATTCTGCTCAGACCAAAGAAATCAGCCTCATATATATTAATAAATGGTGATTTTATTAGCTTATTTTTTGCTTGATTCCTTTTGTTCACTGCCTCACACAACTAGGTATAGCTTGCTTCCCTGTTTTGTTTTATTATTTCTGTTATTGATTATTGCTTTTTCTTTGCCAAAATCATGAAAGAAATTCATTTTTAGTTTTTATTTATTATTAATGTGAATAATCATTGCGGTCCTATTTCTTTCCCTAGTCATATGGCTCTGTAATCAATTCCTTAATTCCTTCATGAAATATAAGCATATTGCTTGCATGTTTGGAGCTGATGTGGCGAGGCTTAATTTCACTCAACTTAAGAAGAAAATATACTATATGGTCATGAATTATTTTTCACCATTTTAAAATTACCAGAAGTAAATTTTATTAGAAATAATAAATGAATTAAAATAGCTACACACTGATACATTTCAATTCATATTCTAACATTTACCAGAGAGATTGATCCCCACTGTGACCTGTGGATTGATAGAAATATATTCATAAAAATTCCAATAAGAATGAGCTAGAAATCTGTATCTAATCCACACTATGATTTTAGTTAATGTTTTCATGAATAGAATGTATCTTGTTGTTTATACATTATTTAGAAACTCATAGAAAAATCTATAAGTTAATTTATCAAGTAATTTGAAGCCATTTATTCTTGTGCTGTGCTCCATTTATGGTATCTTTCATATATTATATTCATAATCCTTGTCCTTCCCCCATTGCTGCAGCTCGCTGACATATAGCTTTTTAAACATAGAAATACAGGGACTTTGAGTCTGTGTCTATACAAGCCATACTTAGACATAAGTAAACAGGGCTTAAATTACAGAGTCACATCTGCAAATGCAGACCATATTCCTGGCGTCTTGTTTATCCAACACAAT
This sequence comes from Hypanus sabinus, assembly GCF_030144855.1. Lineage (NCBI taxonomy): Eukaryota > Metazoa > Chordata > Chondrichthyes > Myliobatiformes > Dasyatidae > Hypanus > Hypanus sabinus. The sequence continues at coordinate 36,179,183 of NC_082724.1, forward strand.
TTACCTATGACAAATGCAGTTGGATTATGGAGTAATGATTATATTTGGAACAGTTCCTAGAACAACAGTACCTTCTGGTAAATTGAAAAAGAACTAAACCTAGTTAAAGGTTATTACCAAAAACTTTTCACACTGCAGCTGAATGATACCTTTGTTCTTTGAAAGAGGAATGAAAGCTATTTATACACCTGCTGTTTGTTTGTTAAAACAGAGGACAAATCAGTTCCAGAGGATTTTGTTAAATCATTGCAAAGCTGTGACATGGGAATTGTATCCCAAGTTCTGCTGCAGGATCCAAATAGTTGCTGTTTATTTCAATAGTGTTCAGAACTAAATCCTGTTTTGATTGTAGCAAAGATCTGAAGCAAAATAATAAAATCCCACAAAAAGAGTAATTATCTGGAGTATACCTAGAGTAGATAAACAGGGCTTTTCTCTACAATGAATAATTATCTTAAGCCATTGGAAAAAGATTTTACTCTCAGACTTCCCTTTGCATTTCGAAGACAGGTTGCTGCTGAATGGACTGGAATTTTTTGCCTCTTACATTCAGAGAGAAAATACCTAATTTAATCTTTGCATGATGCAGAGCACAAATAGTGCAGTTCCAGTTAAATTTAAGCCTTAAATAAATCCAATAATAGAAGAAAACAAATTAAGTATTTGAATTGCATTAACTATTTTGTCAGTTAAACTGTCAAAATATTCCTGATAAGGTCACAAAGGTTCCAACACTGAAAATGAAGATTATTTTAATGTTCCAAGCTGCAAGAATACTACTCTCTGTTTTTTGTACTCTAAACTACCAAATTATTTCAAAGTGAGCATTATGCTGCTTTGCACCACTGAAGACAGCAAGTCTAGAAATAAACTGAAGAAAGTCTAATCATGTCCAAATGCGTAAAATGTAATTTAGCAAGGATGGAATTGTTTCAAACGGTTATTTGAAGTAACTGAATTTGTTATAAACAGGTTGAAATAAAGTAGCTTTGCAGGATAGTGATCAAGATATCAGGCTCTCTCCCATGTGGCTACAGGCTGGAGGCCCAGCGCTGGCTGACACCCAAATCTGCCAACCACATGTGTAATGATTAAATCGGATCTGAGCCAGAACACTGGATAGGATGCTTCACAGAAGTAACGTGTTGAACCTTGAGGAAGAAAAAACAAATATTTGAGATACCATCCTACTGTAATTAAGGAGAGAGAGACAACAATTCATTATAAGCAAGAAAAACATCATAGTTTCCATTGCTAGCATAATATTCATAACAAATCAGGCAGGGAAATGTTCAAGGAACCCCTTTCAAATACATATTTGTACAAACCAATCCCATGGTATTGGGTGGGTTAGCATTAATAGAACAGATGGTCACACATTTTTATTTGATTTCTGGAGCTTTCCCTTTTCTATTCACCTCACATATTTTACCTTGACATTTTAACTAGTTCCAGACTTGCTAAAAGAAGCCACCAATTTTTTTGCTCACCCACTACAATAATTTTCCCCACACAAGTATAGGGAATGGTCTTCAGGGTCTGTCAGGTAATTAATATTAGTGCAGATCCTTTGTTCCTTAAAAATCACAACCCTGAGTGAACACCACTTTTCCTTCAATTGAATATTTCCTGAACTTAACAACATCTTTCTCCCTTTTGAAACAACAGACAGGTTTCACATTAAAAAAAACAAGCAATAATCTGTTGCACAAGTGAACAACCAATTTAAAAGCTGGTCGTAATATGTTAAATTCTGATCCATTAAGCAGTCCTCTGTGTTACAAAAAATCTTCAATCATGAATCAACTCAAATCATGTTCTTTAGAGGTATTATTGTCATCCAAATGTGAATATTTCCAAATGTGTCTTTGGATGGTATTTGTTAGCACTGTACTGTTTAGTTTGTCACATCCTTTAACCTAAAGTCACTAACAGGTGGTAGCAGCCAATCATCACACTGATTGAGATCAGTCAACTCAGCCGTACCCTTTGCTGCCTACACACTCAGCTCAATAATTTCAAGTAATCAGCTTACCATCACTGCTGTTTCAGACTTCCCTCCTTCAGTGTTACCCTTGGTCATTTCGGATTTCTCCTATTACCAGCTTCAATACCATATTTAAGTTTGCTGATGACACCACTGCCATTGGCCATATCAAAGGTGGGTACAAATCAGCATTTAGGAGGGAGAATGAGAATCCAGTGGAGTGCTGCCATAACAAGAACCCCTTTCTCACTGTTCAGAAAACCAAGGAACTGATTATTGACTACAGGAGGAGGATTCCAGAGGTCCATAAGCAAGTCCTCATTAGTGAAACAGAGGTGCAGAGGATCAATAACTTTCAATTCCTCGGTGATATTATTTCAAAGGATTTTTCCTTGGTCCAGCGCATGAATGCCATTCCAAAGAAGGCATGGTCAAGCCTCTACTTTCTTAGAAGTTTGTGAAGATTTGGTATGTCATCTAAAACTTTGACAAACTTTTACAGGTGCACGGTGGAGAGTGTACTGTCTGGTTGTATCACAGCCTGGTATAGAAATGCCAATGCACTTGAACAGAAACACCTACAAAAGGTAGTGAATACCGCTCTGTCCATCGCAGGTAAAGACTCTCCCCCCCACCACTGAACACACCTACAAGGAGTGCTGTCACAAGAAAGCACTATTAAGGGTCTTCACTACCCAAGCAATGCTCTCTTCTTGCTGCTGCCATCAGGAAGGAGGTACAGGAACCTTAGGTCACATTCTACCAGTTTCAGGAACAGTTATTACCCTTCACCCATCAAGCTCCTGCAGAGTTGGCAACTTCACTCACCCCAATACTGAACTGCTTCCAAAACAAATAGACTCACTTATAAGGACTCTACAACTCATAATTTCAATATTATTTATTACTTATTTATAATAGATAATATTTTCATCTTGTATTTACACAATTTGTTGTCTTTTGCACATTGATTGTTTTCCATCATTGTGTGTAGTTTTCATTGAGTCTATTGTGTTTCATTGCATTTACTGTGAATGCCCGGAAGAATCACATCATGAAGACCCTGGAGGGACTTGTTCTAGAGCAGCTCCGGCCAATGGTTAGGCTACACTTAGACCCCCTCCAATTCACCTATCAGCCCCGACTAGGAGTTGAGGATGCCATCGTCTACCTGCTGAACTGTGTCTACACCCACCTGGAAAAGCCGGCAAGCTCTGTGAGGGTCATGACTTTTGACTTCTCCAGTGTGTTCAACACCATCCGCCCTGCTCTGCTGGGTGAGAAGCTGACAGTGACGCAGGTGGATGCTTCCCTGGTGTCATGGATTATTGATTACCTGACTGGCAGACCACAGTACGTGCACTTGCAACACTGTGTATCAGACAGAGTGGTCAGCAGCACTGGGGCTCCACAGGGGACTGTCCTGTCTCCCTTTCTCTTCACCATCTACACCTCAGACTTCAACTACAACACAGAGTCTAGCCACCTTCAGAAGTTTTCTGATGACTCTGCCATTGTTGGATACATCAGCAAGGGAGATGAGACTGAGTACAGGGCGACAGTGGGAAACTTTGTCACATGGTGCAAGCAGAATCATCTGCAGCTTAATGTGAGAAAAACTAAGGAGCTGGTGGTGGACCTGAGGAGGGCTAAGGCATAGGTGACCCCTGTTTCCATCCAAGGGGTCAGTGTGGACGTGGTGGAGGATTACAAATACCTGGGGATACGAATGGACAATAAACTGGACTGGTCAAAGAACACTGAGGCTGTCTACAAGAAGGGTCAGAGCCATCTCTATTTCCTGGGGAGACTGAGGTCCTTTAACATCTGCCGGACAATGCTGAGGATGTTCTATGAGGCTGTGGTGGCCAGTGCTATCATGTTTGCTGTTCTGTGCTGGGGCAGCAGGCTGAGGGTAGCAGACACCAACAGAATCAACAAACTTATTCGTAAGGCCAGTGATGTTGTGGGGGTGGAACTGGACTCTCTGACGGTGGAGTCTGAAAAGAGGATGCTGTCCAAGTTGCATGCCATCTTGGACAATGTCTCCCATCCATTCCATAATGTACTGGTTAGCCACAGGAGCACATTCAGCCAGAGACTCATTCCGCCGAGATGTAACACTGAGCGTCATAGAAAGTCATTCCTGCCTGTGGCCATCAAACTTTACAACTCCTCCCTCGGAGTGTCAGCCACCCTGTGCCAATAGGCTGGTCCTGGACTTATTTCCACTTGGCATGATTAGCTTATTATTTAATCATTTATGGTTTTATATGGCTATATTTCTTCACTATTCTGTAATGAAGCCCTATCTCCCTCGGGATCAATAAAGTATGTCTGTCTGTCTGTCTGAATATGAATCTCAGGGTAGTATATAACTACTTTGATAATAAATTTACTTTGAACTTTGAGCATCTGCTGACCTACAGACAGACATTTTATTCATTATTTGTTTTCCTATTTTCCCGAAGCACCTATCATCTCTTCTTCGCTATTTCATTTCACCCTGTTCATTTCAAATGCTTCTTTCTCTCTTCACTCTTTAAGCTCACTTTATCCACGACATTTTCAGTTACAATCAAATTCTTTTCTCTCTCCACAGGTCCTGCCTGATCTGCTGAGTAATTCCTGTTTGAATTTCAAACTGCCAATATTTGTAATTTTGGCTGCTGTGCCCAGAAATCAGGACTCATGCCTAGCAGGCACTTGCAGGAACAGATTTTGGGGAAGCACTTTAAATGGGCACATACTGTGCATATATACTCATTATGATTATTAAGGGAGTACATCCCCCGGCACCCTCCCCACTCCTGGCTGCTCGCTGATTCGCTGATTTTACCAGCTTGGGCACAGGGAAGCCTGTAGGCTATTCAACAATAAACCTCATTTGCAGCTTTTCTCATGAATATTCAGCAAGAATCTGTTTCTAGTAATTGATCTGAAGCTGCTACACAGCAATTTCAGGGAGAAATATCAAACTGTCTAATGAAGTGAATAGCCACACTCTCCTCATCCCATTGAGACAGAACAGCACTGGCTTTTGATCCACTGGGCCTGTAAAAGGATCTTTTTGTGTTAGTAGGAGAAGGCTTCTTCATTTCATAGGAGCAGAGAAATTTATAACCCAGTAGGAAGAAATTTGGCCCATTTTGTCCATGTTACCCAGACACAGAATGTAAGCTAATCCTATTTCTTAATTCATAGTCCATACTCCTATAGTTAATGTTTCTTCAAGTAGTTTCAAAATAAGTGCGGTTATACGTTCTGCTTTCACTGCCTTTTTAGACAGTATGTTCCAAACCTCCATTACCCATTCAGCAAAAGCACACTTTCCTCAGTTACCGTCTGGTCTTTCCACTGATTAGCTATCCTTTCTAGTTACTAGCCTTCCATCAAACAGCAAATTCACCAATCTAAACTTCTCAGGATTTTGCATTCAAATTTTATCACAGTCTTCTTTGTTCTAAGGAAATCAACACCAGTTTAATTACAATTATAACTATAATTCTCAGTCTAGGTGACATATTAAATTTCCTCCTCATCTCTCTAAGGTTATCAAGTCCAAGTTCAAAGTAAATCTATGATCAATGAACATACTGTATATGTCATTCGTTTTCTTGTGAGCATATTCAATTAAACCAGTAGCCTCAATGGAATCAATGAAGGACCACACCAAGAGGGCAGATAACCAGTGTGGAAAAGACAACAAACTGTGCAAATATAATAATTATAAAGAAAAAAATTAACAGTAATAATAATAAATGAGTAAGAAATAAATATCCAGGAAATGAAATAATAAGTTCTTGTAAGTGAATCCATAGATTGTGGGAACAGTTCGGTGATGGGGCAAATGAAGTTGAGTGAAGTTATCCCTCTGGAGATTGAGGGCTAATAACTGTTGTTGAACCTGGTGGTTCCTGAGGCTCCTCGACCTTCTTCCTAATGGTAGCAGTGAAAAGAATGCAGAACATGGATGGTAGGGGACCCTGATGATGGTTGCTGCTTTCCTGCGACAACACGATGTGTAGATGTGCTCAGTCAACACACACAAAATGCTGGTGGAACACAGCAGGCCAGGCAGCATCTATAGGGAGAAGCGCTGTCGATGTTTCGGGCCGAGATGTCGACAGTGCTTCTTCCTATAGATGCTGCCTGGCCTGCTGTGTTCCACCAGCATTTTGTGTGTGTTGTTTGAATTTCCAGCATCTGCAGATTTCCTCGTGTCAGATGTGCTCAGTGATAGGGAGGGCTTTACCCATGATTGACTGGGCTAGATATACTATATTTTGTAGGATTTTCCATTCAAGGCCATTTGTGTTTCCATACAAGGGAAAAATGCAGCCAGTCAATATACTCTCCACCACACATCTACAGAAGTTTGTCAAAGTTTTAGATATCACACTATGTCTTTGCAAACTTCCAAGGAAGTGGAGGTGATACCGTGCTTTCTCTGTCATTGCACTTAAACGCTGGGCCCAGGACAGCTCCTCTGAAGTGATAGCACAGGGGAATTTAAAGTTGCTGATCCTCTCCATCTCATCTCCATCTGGTAGTCATAGCATCATAGAGTCATAGAGCATTACAGAACAGAAACAGGGCTTTTAGCCTATATTGACCATGCCAAGATATTATTCTCCCTAGACACATCGATCTACGCCTGGCCCACTACCCTCCACACCCCTCCCATCCATGTACTTATCCACACTTACCTTAAATGTTGAAGTGGAGCCCACATCCATTTGTGCTGGCAGCTCTTTCTAAACTCTCACCACTCACTGAGCAAAGAAGTTCTCCCTCATGTTCCACTGAAACATTTCATCTTTCATCCTTAACCTGTGGCCCTTATTTCTAGTCCTCATTGGATAAAGCCTGCTTAGTACATGTTCTCCATTTTATAGTGAATAGAACTTTACACAATACTTCACCCATGTGTGTCAGTCCACTTGATTCAGCACAACCCTGCTAAGTCTAGTAGCATTCTCTTCTGAAAGCCATGTAGTATTTGTTCAGTATTACCAGTCTCACTATTCAGGAGAGCATGGCTGATTTTTATTTCATCAGGCCAGGCCAGGGATGCTAGCATAATCTGATTTTGTTAACAATATTCAAGTGAGGCTTGGAGATCTCAGTCCATGTTCGTTTGAAGTTACAGACTCTGGGTGGTCTTGCTGTTTAATTTCTTGATGTACTTCCACGCTGGGCTCCTCCTATTTGAGCACTTGGCAAAGAGAGAGTCTGGGCAGATGGAGGGGCTTTTAAGCTGCTCCTATCTAAGATACTTATTAACAGACGCAGCTAACTTGGGCATTGGGCGGTCAATTCACTCCAACAGTCTGCTTCTCTCTTGTAACAATATTCATTGTTGGCTCAAACGTGGAATGGGAGGATGAACATACAGCTTGTTGCCACCGATGTCTCTGTGATTTCAGCCTCTGAGGCTGATGTGAAAGTAACCTTCAGGAAGATGAACTCACAGAAGGCATGTGGCCCAGATGGGACTAAGGACCTGCGCTGATCAACTGGCTAGAGCGTTCACCGATATCTTTAAGCTCTTGCTTCAGCAGTCTGAGGTACTCACCTGTTTAAAAAAGTGCATTCACTTGTACCCGTGCCTAAAAAGAACATGATAACCTACCTCAATGACTATCGTCCAGAAGTATTTACATCCACAGTGCTTTGAGAGGTTGGTGATTAAACATATTTGTAGGGGCGGAGTGAAGTTATGATGGCACTTAACAGCAACTCCTTTGCTTGCATCTTCAGAAACGACTCTATTTCTGTCTTTGATATCTTTTCATCCTGATGAAGGGTCTCGGCCCGAAACATCAACAGCTTCTTCGTATAGATGCCTCCTGCGTTCCACCAGCATTTCGTGTGTGTTGCTTGATATCTCTTTATTTGCTTTTCAAGGTTCTTTTGAAGACCCTGACCTGGAGTTACACTCTGAATTTGGTTCTTTGCAGAAATGGAACCCGCTCTCAGGGCCTCATGACCGGCATGCCTTCAAGGTGCCAGATTTTCATGGCTCTGGAGATGGGTTGATTTTAGGCCTGTGCCCCTGACTGATGCATCATGGGAAAACACAAAACATTGTGAGCAGCGGGAAAGCTACCGTGGGCTGTGGGTCCAGAGACCTGAGACTTGGGGCCGAATCTCTGGGCACAGAGCTCAGATAAACAGACTTTTTAACATCATTAATCAGCAAGTTGTGTGTTATGTGTCCCCTCTCGCTGTGAAATGGGGACAGTTCTTTTTCCTTTATTAAGGAGAAAGAGAGAGACTGTGGTGTGTCGAATTACTGGGCGAACGAGTAGTCTTTGGGATACTGCAAGTCCGTGTCTTTACTGATGCTTTGCTGCACGCTTGACTGCTTTTTGGTGGGACACCAATGCTTTTTTGCTGGTGGGGAGGGGGTGTTGCTGTCTTGCTGCTGCTTGTGTGTGAGAGGGGGGACATGGGATGGGAGCTTTGAGATTCTAATGTTTGACTGTCATTCATTCTTTGGGGCACTCCTCTGTTTTGTGGATGTTAGTGAAGAAAAATAATTTCAGTATGTATATTATATACATTTCTCCGACATTAAATGTACCTATTCAACCTATTGAACTTGCATCTGCTCCAATTTGCCTACCGGCACAACAGGGTCCACAGCAAATGCCATTTCTTTGGCTCTTCACTCAATCCTGGAACTTCTTGACAGCAAAGATATATACATCAGGACGCTCTTTATTGACTCCAGCTTGGCATTCAATACTATCATCCCCTCAAAACTAATCAATAAGCTTCAAAACCTTGATCTCAATACTTCCTTAGCAATTGGATCCTTAACTTCTGCACTTGCAGACCCCAGTCTGATTGGCAATAACAACTCCTCCACAATCTCCAGCAGCACAGATACACCAAAAGGCTGTGTGCTTAACCCCTGCTCTACTTGGTTCATACTATTGTCTCTGAGGCTAAGCACAGCTCCAATGCCATATTTAAGTTTGCTAACGACACCACTGTCATGAGCCAAATCAAAAGCAATGATGAATCAGCACACAGGAGGGAGAGTGAAGATCTAACGACAACCTCTCACTCAATGTCAGCAACACCAAGCAGCTGTTATCGACTTCAAGAAGAGGAAATCAGGGGTCCATAGACCATTCCTCATTGGGAAAACAGAGGCAAAGAAGGTCAGCAACTTTAAATTCCTCAGTATTACCATTTCAGAGGATCTATCCTGGGCCCACTTCGCAATTATGAAGAAAGCACAGTATCACCTCTGCTTCATTAGAAACTTTATAAGATTCAACATAACATCTAAAGCTTTGACAAACTTCTATAGATGTATGGAGGAGAGTATATCAGAATCAGAATTTGAATCAGAATCAGGTTATTTATCACCGGCATGTGACGTGAAATTTGTTCACTTAGCAGCAGAAGCTCAATGCAATACATAATCTAGCAGAGAGAGAAAAAATGAATAAAATAAAACATAATAATAAATAAACAAGTAAATCAATTACGTATATTGAACAGATTATTAAAAATGTTCAAAAGCAGAAATACTGTATATTGAAAAGAGTGAGGTAGTGTCCAAAGCTTCAGAGTCCATTCAGGAATCAGATGGCAGAGGGGAAGATGCTGTTCCTGAATCCCTGGGTGTGTGCCTTCAGGCTTCTGTATCTCCTATCTGATGGTAACAGTGAGAAAAGGGCATGCCTTGGGTGCTGGAGGTCTTTAATAATGGACACTGCCTTACTGAGACACCACTCCCTGAAGATGTCCTGGGTACTTTGTAGGCTAATACCCAAGATGGAGCCGACTAGATTTATAACTTTCTGCAGCTTCTTTCGGTCCTGTGCAGTAGCCCCTCCATACCAGATAGTGATTCAGCCTGTCAGAATGCTCTCTACAGTACAACTATAGAAGTTTTGAGTGTATTTGCTGACATGCCAAATCACTTCAAACTCCTAATAAAGTATAGTCGCTGTCTTGCCTTCTTTATTACTACATCAATGTGTTGGGAACAGGTTAGATCCTCAGAGATCTTGACACCAAGGAACTTGAAGCTGCTCACTCTCTCCACATCTGATCCCTCTATGAGGATTGGTATGTGTTCCTTCGCCTTACCCTTCCTGAAGATCACAATCAGCTCTTTTGTCTTACTGATGTTGAGTGCCAGGTTGTTGCTGTGGCACCATTCCATTCCATTGGCATATCTCACTCCTGCACGCCCTCTCGTCACCACCTAAGATTCTACCAACAATGGTTGTATCATCAGCAAATTTATAGATGGTATTTGAGTTATGTCTAGCCACACAGTCATGTGTATGCAGAGAGTAGAGCAGTGGGCAAAGCACACACCCCTGAGGTGCACCAGTGTTGATCATCAATGAGAGGATATGTTATCACCAATCCGCACAGATTGTGGTTTTCCGGTTAGGAAGTCGAGGATCCAATTACAGAGGGAGGTACAGAGGCCCAGGTTCTGCAACTTCTCAATCAGGATTGTGGCAATAATGGTATTAAATGCTGAGCTGTAGTTGATGAATAGTATCCTGACGTAGGTGTTTGTGTTGTCCAGGTGGTCCAAAGCCGTGTGGAGAGCCAATGAGATTGCAAATGCTGTTGACCTATTGTGACGATAGGCAAACTGCAATGGATCCATCAACGGCTGCATCAAGTCCTAGGATGAAAACACCAATGCACATGAACAGAAAATCCTACAAAACTAAGCAAATACAGCCTAGCCATTCACGGGTAAAGACCTCTCACCATTGAGCATATCTACTCGGAGAGCTGTCGTAATAAAGCAGTATCCATCTCAAAGGACCTCCGACACCCTGGCCAAGTTCTCTTCTCACTACTGTCATCAGGAAGAAGATACAGGAGTCTCAGGACCCAAAAAACCATGTTCGTTTAGTACCCATCAACCAATGAAGATGATTTCATTTAGATTCACTCACCCTATCACTGAACTGTTTCCACAAATTAGGGGCTCACTTTCAAGGACTTTTCATTCCATATACTTGATGTTTATTGCTTATCTATCTATCTATCTATCTATCTATCTATCTATCTATCTATCTATTTATTTGTATATGCACATATGTATTTTTATTATTATCATCATAATTTCTTTTTTTCCATTTGTATTTGCACAGTTTGTTGTCTTTTGCACATTAGTTGTTTGACTGCCCTGTTGGGTGTGGTCTTTTAACAATTCCATTATGTTGCTTGGATTTTCTGAGCATATCCGAAAGAAAATTAATTTCAGGGTTGAACATGGTGACATATATATAGTTCTATAATAAATTTACTTCGAACTTTGGACTTTAATAATTTTTTGGCAGTTAAAACCACATCTTTGTCTTTTAACCATTGTGTCGATTGCAAGTGGAAGCTGCCAAATTTAGTATCAAGTGCATGTTATCCAAATATAAGGTCTCTCCAAAAGCCAGGATATGGTAAAATTTATGCTATAGAACTCAGGAGAAAGCTGTAATGATGAAGAAAGAACCCATTGACAATACTATCTCGATAGAATAAGCTTTTGTTCAATCTCCCAAACACACTGCTGCTAAGCTTTAAATAAACAATATACAGTATAATCACTTGTCAAACTGTGGTCACATCCCTTGGAACTGAAGTACATTTTTGCACACCATACAGATTATTCTAAAATTTTCCTCACTTAATGGTAATTTTCATTGTTTATACCAGAAACCACCATAGTTGCTTTTGTGTAATATTGTACATTTTAAAATCCCACAAAAATCTGCGTAATCAGCAAATTTAGAATTTCTGCTTTTAATTCCCTTATCTGAGTAATTTATGTAAATTGAGCAAGAAGTGATCCAAGGTCTGATCTCCAGAGCATTCCATTGTCACCTCTCCCCAGCACAACTCATTTCCATTTATAATTAACCTCTGTTTCTTATTTTCAAGTCAATATCTGATTCACTTTGCTACTTCTTTCCTAATTACATCCTTACCATCACTTCCAATTTCTTAAGGGATACTTTATTAAACATGTTTAAAAGTCAAGATCTATAAGGTACCACATTTACTAATTTGGTCACATCATCAACGTCCACTCAATTTGAAGGGCATAATTTCACTTTTACAAATCTGTGCCAGCTTTTGTTAATCACATTTGTTTTTGATAGGTGATACTAAATTGTGTCCCTTTCAATGCCCTCCCAGGTATTTTTTAATTAGTAATGTTTCAAACTCCTAACCACTATGATTCCCAAGATCATTCCTCTACCGTTCCACATTATGCAGTTTCTGTTCTTCAGATATCTCTCTTGTTTGCAATGAGCTATCAGATATTTCATCCAAAATCGCTTCCACATCTTTCTTTATTCCCTTAACACCCCCTAGGTGCATGTTATCATATTGTGTCTACTCAGGATCTCTTCAGTTTTGTTTTAATAATACTTCCTTTAATATTTATCTTCCCTACACATTTTCCTAATGATCTAATCATCTTGATTTAAGAATAGGGAGTGTATCCTTGCCTTTCTCAATTTTCTGGAAACATATAAAAAGCGTAGTTTGATCATCTGAAAGATGTAACTGTACCATCTACCAACGGAGGTCCATCTTCATAGTCCACTTGAGTTTCCGTATAAGAAAGTATTTCTTTATACTTTGATGGATTTTAGAATGTGATTTGCTTTAAAGGTATGATGTTCAGATGTGAGATGGTTAAACATTGCTTGAAGGGATTTCTTGCATAACTAAAGTGGCAGGACGGGGAACAACAAATACAGTCTGGTTGTGTTTTGAATTTGAAATGTGTCTGTCTTTCAAAAGAGGAATTAGTTTATTTTTCCTTCTGCTAAAGAACAAACCGCTGGAAGAAATTAGTTGGTCAGTCAGCATCTGTGGTGGCAGTGGGACAGTAAATGTCTCCACTGCCCTTCTTCTTTTCAACTGTGTTTTTACTAAGACTCATTACTACCTCCGTGTGCCCTTCCTCAGAACTTGTCTTTACATTATCTTGTCCTTGTTTTTAAGCTACCTGGTTTGGTCTCAGCTAGGGTTGCAGGTACAATGGGTGGAGCTAAGATGGCGCCAAATGGCTGCTTCTTGAAGCTCATTTAAATTCCACTCTTTAATATCTCTTTTTTTTTCCTTTCAAGGTGGCTGGGGTTCTGTCAAAGTCCATGATCTGTAGTTGCACTCAAACTGTGGTGTTTCATGCTGGATGTGTTCCCACCCTCGGAGGTCACCAATGCACCGTTTTTCGACATATGCAGGAGCAGCCTGAAAGACACAAACCTCTGGGTGTGGCCCTGTGGACAACCAATTCCATGCCAGCGTCGTGAGAGAAGGAGCACTAGAATTTCATGGTGGATGCAGATGACAGATGCAGCTGTTTACATCAACTGTACTTAAGTCAAGAATATTGAGAGCTTGATGATCCTAGGAGTGAAAATCACCAATAGTCTGTTCTGGTCCAAGCACATAGATGCCACGGCTAAGAGAGATCACCAGTGCTTCTACTTCCTCAGGAAGCTAATGAAATGTGGCTCATTCTCTTTGACCCTCACCAATTTTCATCGATGCACCATAGAAACCAATGTGCCTGTATGCACTGCAGCTTGGTATGGGCAAATGCTTTGCCCATAACTGCAAGAAACCAGAATTGTGGACACAATTTAACCTCCCCTCCTTCACTCTGTCTACATTTCTTGCTGCTTCAGTAAAGAACCAGCATATTCAAATACCCCATTCACTCTGGACGTTCTCCCTTCTCCCCTCTCTTGTATCGAGTATGAGATACGAAGTCCTGAAAGCATATGCCACCAGGCTCAATGATAGCTTATATGACTATTGAATGGTTCCCTAGTATGACAAGGTGGATTCTTAATCTCAGAATTAAGCTCATTACGGCCTTGTACTCTATCATCTACATGCACTATAACTTCCCTGTAACTGTAACACTTCATTCTGCATTCTGTTATTGCTTTACCATGTACTACCTCAGGGCAGTGTCGCAATGAACTGATTTGTTTGAACTGTACCTCGATACATGTGACAATAATAAACCAATTTACCAGATTATTGATATCAAAAGCCTGGTTGTGACTTTCTAAGACTTTTGCTCTATTGCTCAGGGTGTAAATCCATAACTAAGTTTCCAGAAGAGGATTAGTTATCACCTTATTAGCAGATTTATTTATCAGTTGTACATTGAAACATGCAGTGAAATGCATTGTTTACAGTAACAACCAGCACACCCAAGGATATGCTGAAGGCAACCAGTGAGTGTTGCCAAACATTCAGGCACCGGTATAGCATGTACACAAGGCTCGGCAGAACAACACAGAGCACAACAGGCAACAAAACAATAACAAACGCCCCTTTCCTCTCTCCCACCACCCCTCCCAAGCACACACACAGACGGTTCTCCATCTCCACGACAGGCTTTTGGCTTTGAATTTCGGAAACGACCCTTGAACTAGACAACGATGAGAGGCTGCTGCTTGAAATCCAAGCTCACTGGCTGGCTCATATACCTCCTTATGCTTTCCATATTATAGATTTCTTTTTGCATTTAATAGTGGGTTTGATTCTCTGCTGAGTTGCTGTGTTCAATTGTTTCCACCTGATATTTACCAGCAAAATTTACTGTTGATGACGAGGAAATCAAATGTAGGAGTTCTTTTTTATTAAGGTATCAAATACAGGGTTAATAATTCCTCCACTCTAAGTAAAACATAAGGTACAAAGGTCAAAAGGAATTGAACCAGATACTGAATTATCTCATATCATCCAGCATAGCATTCAAGGAAAAATAATTGGCATCAGCACTCCTGGCCTTTAAGGTAACCAGAGCAGCAAAAGTTACCATGTGCACTCAGAAAAGATATGAGAGAACTGGAGCAGATGTGCTTGCCATATCACCCTGATCTTGAATGACGTGCATACACTTACTCTCCCTGTCCTTGTAAGGTATGAATGATGACCATAATCAGCATTTACGAAGTGTTGGGAATAAGATTGAGGAAGAAGATATTTTACAGTTATATCACAAAAATCTTTATCTTAATGATTATTCAGAGCAGTTGAGTAGGGCAATAAGTAAAAGAAATACTAGATTACTTGGAACGGGGTTAGGTATGTGTATTACTGAGCTAAACGTTGAAACACAAAGCACATGGAAACTGAGCAATGGAAAAAATATTCGACTATTCTCTAAGTGAATAGTTTCCACCTTGGAGGAATTTAAAGACCTCATATTTCAAAAACAGCAAGGCAAATACACACCCACTGCCACACACACACACACACACACACACACACACACACACACACACACACACACACACTATCCTATTCCAGTTGAAACTGTCAAAAGCACCTGGTAAAATTGCCTGCAGAGTCTTTTTTCATATAATGAGTCTTATGAATCAGTTTAACAAGGGTGATATTGTTTTCTATTGCTGATGCAGACACACAGCTTAATGAAGTCAAGCCCATGCAAGACTCAATAAACAATTGACAATGTTTAGAATAGAGAGAAACTCATTTCCTTTGATACAGTGCAGAGAAGCCAGGCAACGTGTGTTTATAATTACTGTCTCATCAAGTTAATGCAAAAGAATCTACTAGCTATTCATTTATACGTAAACAGTGTAACAAATTCTACTTTACACTTTCTGTACCAGTTCGGTTGAGCAATTAATTTATTTTTCAGCAATTATTTGATTCAGGGCAGTAAACAATTTGAAGAAATTGCCATCATTAACAAGATAATACAAAATACATTTGATAAATCACTTACATTAATTCTCAAGGACAACCTTGTTTTAAAATCTAAAGCTACATTTCAGAAATCAGTTGATCAAACTTAGGAACACTTGGTGCAATCCCAAAAAAAATCATTTTACTTGGCAGCATATCTAAAGGACAAGTTGCTACTGGCTCTAAAGTGGTAAGCCAAAAGCAAATTCACACTCCTGGGCACCAGCTGATCAGAAATAAAATAATGTGAAATGAAATCCACCCCTTCCATTCTGCGGGTTAGAAAGAAATATGCCAGTGTTGTCTGGACCAAAAGGTCTCAAGGGACATACTTGAGTCTTGCGGTTCCTTCGTGTGTCACTAGCTAATCTCTTTATATTTTTTATGTATTCCTTGGTGTTCAGTGGGATTTTACAAGCAGACAGTTTTTATTGGACTGTGAATATAGCTTTTATTCAGATTCCTTTTCAAAGTGCATAAAACTATCAGGAAATTTTTAATATCTATAAATCATTTTACTACCGGACATTTGTGAAGGAGTGAGCATTTTCCAGATGTGCTCCCAGCTATCTATTATTAAAAAGAGAATGCTGCTTTATTTCAAAAGTTGGAGAACAGCAGTTGACATTACTTTTGAAGTTAAGTGTTGTTGGTTCAAGTAACATCCAATTATTTTTCTTATACTCATTTTAACTGAAGTAATGCACACAGTTGGCCAATCTCTATATGTGTTCACATTACATTCTGGCCTGTTGTTCATGTGTTTTCCATCAAGGAAGTCTGTGGTTACCTTCATGATTCCATTGGACTGGAAAAACATAGCTAATATGGTGAGATCTGGAAAAGCTTTGATGCTGAGTTTTACAAATAAACCCGTGGAGCCCATATGTTTTACATTTGATGCCTTAATTTATTTCCTATAAATGTCCATTAAATATTCCATCGAACCAACATATGTGCTAGTGCAGTTAAGAAACAGAAAAATAAAATAATTACTAGATGACTGGATTATTTTCATTCTTTTACCTTTAGTGCTACTGCTGTCCCTAAAGAATACAGTAAGTAAATCACTGTCTGTCAGATTCCCAGCTCAAAGATAAATGCTTTGATTTATACAACTTTAAAGACTGTCAGAATGTTAAAATAAATATAGCCCCATTATTTGTTGTTTAGAAGACTTCAGTTGATGCCAAGTATGAGCAGTTTACTGTAGCTGATATTATAAATGTAAATATGATATACCCCTGTCAGTTGCTAGTTTGTGCCTTCATGAAGTTTAATTCTCCTTTTCATGCTCACTCTCCTTCTATAATTCATAACAAAAACTTTCCTGTATGGATGCTGACAACAATTAACAATCACTCAAACATTGGTGTAAGGAGTATCTATCATTATACAGGAAGGCAGTGGATATTACACACCAGATTCTACGACTGTGATAGGTCAGCTGTAAAGCAATACGAAACCAATAGGCAGCTTCAGATAGCCCGCTAAATTGCAAGTAATCACTGATGGAAAGCACAAAACTGAAGCCAGTCAATTTTGGAAGCATAAAGCCTGAATTTTTGAAAATTTTGAAAATTTGCTATTACACCAGAATAAAACTTTCATATCTGAAAATGATATTACTGTCAACATTAAGAATTGATAAAGTTTTATGTATTTGCATTAGCGCTTAAAAATATAACCAAAGCAAAGTAAAGGTCCTTTACTTGCATTGTCGACTCCTTTTAAATTCACTAACTCTTGTTTTCCATCTAATTTCTGCTAGATCATTGGTCTCACCAGGCAACAATAGTGGCCTTAAGCTAAAAGTATTTTGGCATCAATTGGCAAGTTTGTTTCCTCTTCTCTTCAGAGTCCTTTATTGGTACATTATGTTGCTAAGCAACAACTTAAGAACCTTCACTACTGTCAGAAAGGTGCAAATAATGTAATTATGGGCTATTAAAAGAGTAAAAAGAATGTTTTATTAGCTTTCATAAATAATACAGCCATCAGGTTCTAATACAGAAATATTTTGAGACTGCTGATGATATGAATGTGTTTGCATTTTGCACATCTTGTGCTTGGTCTGTTGAATTTATTAACCTAGTAAGT
The DNA here is from genome assembly GCF_030144855.1 of Hypanus sabinus. Taxonomy (NCBI): domain Eukaryota; kingdom Metazoa; phylum Chordata; class Chondrichthyes; order Myliobatiformes; family Dasyatidae; genus Hypanus; species Hypanus sabinus. The sequence continues at coordinate 36,197,013 of NC_082724.1, forward strand.
TAATAAGACCAATGAGCAGATTGTGGATGACAGAAAGAGTAAGACGAGGGAACACAAACTGTGATGAAGGACCTTGATGAGGATGGCTGGAGTTGAGATACCATATAAAGCTGGAATGAGAACAGAGCAAAAACTAAATGCTAGACAATATCCAAACACAAAGAAATTTGCAGGTTCTGGAAATTCAAGCAACACACACAAAATGTGATCTGTGACTATGTCTACTGGAAAATCACAGATTCTGAAGACAATATGGACTTCTCTACCTCAGATGGCAACTTGTCCAAGGCAATGAATCTGCAAGCCTTTGAAAACTGATTAGCAATTACCATTATGACGGTTTTCCCTAGGAAAACAGAAGACCCAAGACAAAGTGCATGGAGATATGCGCCCGCAGTCTATCCAGGACAGGTAGAGGATGGAGAAGCCCTTGAGGTTGGTAGGGTGCTCCTTGTTCCGGGTGCACACCTTGTCAAATATATTGCTGCACATATTGTCAAAACCCTTTCACCATTCCAGGCCACCGATATCTTCTCTTGATGAACGCGAGGGTCCTGGCAATCTCTGGGCGAGCGGTCTTTCTCAATGAATGCCCCCTCTAGAGTACCTGTGACCTGACAGAGCTTGAGACAAACAGCTGACCCAGAGGAGTGTCCTTAGGAGTCTCCCCTTGTTTCTGGGCCTTGTGAACGAGCTTGTCAATTCCCTATGGATTGGCGCTATCACCTTCACCGGGGGCAAAATGGTGGTAAGTTGCTCCTCTCCTTTGGATCCGTTGAACTGACAAGACAAAGCAACTGGTTTTTAATTCTTTAATTCCAGTCGATAGGTCAGGACAAAGTTAAAACAGTTGAAGTAAAGAGACCAGCTGACTGGCTTGGAGTTCAGTCTCTTGGCCTCATGAACATATGCCAGGTTCTTGTGGCCTGTCCAGACAATAAGAGGGTTCTCAGTCCCCTCAAGTCAGTGACACCTTTCCTCCAATGCCAACTTAACTGCTAATAGCTCCCAATTCTCAATGTCGTTGTTTCTCTCTGCCGGGGATCGGGGCATGTAGGAGAAAGCACATGGGTGCAATTTACTAGCTGGAGGTGACTATTGAGATAACACTGCATCTTCTCCGACGTCTGAGGCATCCACCTCCACGATGAAAGGAAGGTCTGGGTTAAGTGAAACCAAGATGGGAACAGATGTAAACTGTTTAAGCTCTGCAAATGCCTTTCCTAAAACACACCAGATTGTATGCATTCCATGAGTGAATACTCTTGTCCCTTGGAGAATCTCAAAAGCAGTATTCATGACTGGAAGGGGTAACGATTCTTAACTGTTATGAGGTTTAATCCTCTATAATCAATACATGGTTGTAGGCACCCATCCTTCTTTTGTGTGAAGGAGAAGCCTGCACCAGCCGGTGAGGTAGAGGGTTGAATGAATCCACTAGAAAGAGCTTCCTTTATATACTTTCCCATTGTGCTTCACCCTGGGCTTGAGAGTGCATATAATCGACCATACGGAGGACAAGTACCAGGCAGAAGACCTATAGCACAGTCACAGGGTCGGTGTAGTGGAAGAGCTGAAGCTATTTAGAAATTGGATGGCAGAGGGGAAGAAGCTGTTCTTGAATTACTGAGCGTGTGCCTTCAGGTTTCAATGAGTAAAGGGCATGCCTCACCTTTTTTTCTGTCTTTGCACTATTTTTAACTTAACTATTTAATATACATACATATATATATATACTTAGTGTAACTGATGGATTTATTTTTAAGTTTTATATATTTATCACGTAATGCATTGCACTGCTGCCATTAAGCAGTACACATTTCATGACATACGCCGCCGATGTTAAACCTGATTCTGATTAGATGACCAATAAACTAGAAACATAAAACAGGAATTTTATTTTGTTTTCCTTTCTTTCCAGTCTATTTTAGAATATTTCAAAATTTAGTGCTGATGATGATAACTGTTTTGCTTCTTGAGAAACAGCTCATTTCCTTTCAAACAGTTAGGATTTCCTTTGAAAATCATATTTAAAATGGCTTTTTTTTCCTTTGCGACTATTTTAGGTGTTTGATCTGCTCCCCACTTATTACTCATATTTTCTTATGTAGAATCAAAAATTGCCAGAAACACTTAGCAAGTCAGTCACCATCTGTGAGGAGACAAAGAGAATAAAATTTCAGGTCAATAATTTTTTACAAAGTGAGAAAAAGATGGAAATGTTAGACCAAAGATCAGAGGCTGTTGGTGTGTCAATTGGATGTTGCAAATGCACTAATACTATAGTAAAATCCAAAAATGAATTGCAGAATTGGGTCATCTATACTTTAATGAATCATTATCATGGTATACTCCCACTTAACACCTTTAAAACCTGACCTGTTCATTTCACAGATGGCAGCTTCTTGCTAGACAAGCAACTTTGATATTTGCAAAGTGACTCACAGGAAGTACTTTTAAAGAGACCCCTCCATGGCAGCCTGATGAAATGAAGAGTAGTAAGGATCATGGAAAAGGGGATGAGAGGTGGAATGAAACAGGTTGGATGATCCTGTGATTGGGGCTAATAGACTATGAAATACACTTTGCCAGTCGGCAGAAGCCTTCATCTTCTCCATCTTTAAGAAGCCCATCAGTTGCTATTTTAATATAAATTTTATTGGAGTATGGTTTCAAATTGGATGCCTAATGAGTTGGGGTGGCATGGGGGAGTTGGGGGAGGAGGTGGAAGACCTGGTGGAAGCACTTTTAGTCATGAATGGTTCAGCATTTTTAAAATGATTCTTTCCTGTAAGTTAATAATTCAGGTTGTACAGCAGGAACATATTGTAGAAGTTGATAAGGTGGAGGACCAGAGATGTTAAATACCTAAAAATGAAAATAATACAAATTGAAACAACTTGGTAATGCAACAAGTTTAAAAAAGGCACTAGCACAAAGGAGATGTAAATCAAAGTTCAATGTTCAAAGTAAAATCAGATTACTTACATGTCACCTCCTACAACCCTGAGATTCTTTTTCTCCAGGCATACTTAGCAAATCTATAGAACAGTAACTGTAAACAGGATTGGTGGACAAGTTGTGCAAATGCAGATGTTGTGTGAATGAAGTCACTGGAGAAAATTACTGGTAGATACAACGCAGCCTCTTTATTCGACAAAACAAAGTACGAGGGGTGATTGATAAGTTCATGGCCTAAGGTAGAAGGAGTCAATTTTAGAAAACCTAGCACATTTATTTTTCAACATAGTCCCCTCCTACATGTACATACCTAGTCCAGCAGTTGTGGAGCATGCAGATCCCTTCTTTGTAGAAGTGGTCCACAGCAGGGGGTGATTGATAAGTTTGCGGCCTAAGGTAGAAGGAGGTGAGGTATTAACTTCAAACTTTCTGCATTATCACTCAAAGAGTTGAACTGCATGTGCATGTAACAAGAGTGTCTTGGACCTCCAGGTGGTACACAGCAGGGGTGATTGATAAGTTCATGGCCTACAGTAGGAGATGAGTTATACGAGTTATACAGCTCTCGTTACATGCACGTGTAGTTCAACTCTCTGAATGAAAATTTGAAGTTAATAACTCATCTCCTTCCACCCTAGGCCATGAACTTATCAGTCACCCCCTGCTATGGACCACTTCTGGAGGTCCAAGGCGCCGACTTCTACAAAGAAAGGATCTGTATTCTCCACGACCGCTGGACTAAGTGTGTAAATGTAGGAAAAATAAATGTACTAGGTTTTCTAAAATTGACTCCTTCTACCTCAGGGCATGAACGTATCAATCATCCCTCATACAGCAGGCATCGTATGGAGATGCTTTTGGTAAAAAGGTCTGCTGTTGCAAAGTGGGGCTCAATATTTTATGTGCTAAACATCAAAGGACAATTCCATATTTACAATGCGTGGACAATGCTTTCTTTGAAACAACCTTCACATCTCTTGATTCACATTCACACCAGAAGCATCCAGATGAAATTTAATCATCATTGTCTGGTCTGGAATTCACTGCTTTTAGGAACCCATTGTTCAGACCTGCACTCCAGATTACATCCACAATACATATTCAGATGTGAAGACTGGTAGCCAAAGTCAATTGTTAAATGTATATGGCCTAAACCCAAAAATCGCTCTTATAGCAGATATAAATGTAACTCTCACTACAACTAGCAGCTTAATATAGGGCGTGATAACCCCCGGCCCAGCCAAACTTTAAAAATCTCATTTGTGTGGATGCTGCACGATGTGTCTCCTGTCACAAATCTGTACCCCCAAATAACAAACAGTACACAATATGCGATTAAACGATTGAGCTTTATAATTCTTATTTTGACTATATGGTTAGTAAAGAAACAAAATAAAAGAAAGAGGGCCCGTTCTCATGAAGCAGTCTGTTGCACAATGTTGGAGCTCACCGATAAGCCGGTCGTCCACGATTGACATCCTCTGATCATCGCTGACCTTCGGACCCTCGCTCCAAGTCCACTCCGTCTGGCTGTCTACCAACTCTCTCCATTCACATCTTCTCTCCTCATCTCTCCCCAGCAAAAGACCATGAAAATCTCTCTTCCAGACTCACAAGAAAGAACAACATTTCTCTCACTGGATAACTCCAGCATTCCAAACTCCATTATCTCTAGTCATAACCCAAACATTGCTGCTACAGAGAAACCATTACATTAGCAGTGAAACTTCACAGCATGTTACACTCTCCACCCCCTAAACCAAATTGTTGAGATAATTCGCTAACCCTTCCTGCAAAACATAAAGCTCAATCCAGGTGTAAAAGGCAGTGACATAGCTCCCCAAAACAATAGGGGTCACACTCTACTTCAGGCGGGACACCTGCTGCCAGCAGCCCTCCACATTGTTCGTCCCCTTGGGGAATCCACCCCCCCCCCATCAACTACATCATATGGAGTGGGGGGTCACACCCACTGATAACAGCCGACATATCTCGATTCTCAACTCTGCCACAAGCTCCTCTATTGCTCCTAGGGTAGACTATCTGTAGTCACTTCACTGCAGGGAACTACTACAGAGAACTGTACCCTGCTGATGGGTACCCTTGGGGAAGAAAGGGAGGGGGAGAAAAGGACAGGAGGGTGGAGAGTATCTTAGCCCATCGGAGTCCTTTGGATCAAGGTAAGATGCAAAATGTGAGGAGGCCTTTCAGTCACTGAAGGAGCTGCAGACCCAGTAGCCGGTGGTGGCCTGTGCAGACTCCCGATTGCCATATGTACTGCACGTGGATGTCAGCTGAGAGGGTTCAGGTGGCGTCCTGAATAAGGATCAGGGCTCCGGTGTTGTGTTCTTTGTATGTACCGTGGGTTACTAAGAACAAACTATATTCTGGAAGAATTAAAACTAGAACTTTTACTTAGCAGTAAGCAGCAACCACATTTAACACACAAGCTTCTCGATCATTCTGTCAGTTCCGCGCATGCTCACAACTCAGTCCAATCACGTTCTGACACGTGACACATGATATCACCACATCTTCCTTTTCTTAAAAAGGAAACAATTAGCAACATTCATCAAAACAAATTCATAATTTAACATGTCTCTACCAGTCTCTTTGGGGGTTTGTGAACACGATTAGACCTTCTAAGTGGTTCACACAGTTCTTGTGTTTCGTTGGTATTTTCATGTTTCATCTGGTCTGCATCAGTTAATAGAAACTCTGAAGTCGGCTCTTTCTTGAGGCCTTCTTAACACTGCTCTTTCTTCTGTTTGGTACCATGCATGATCTGGGTTGTACTTCTTCAAGTACTGTAGCTTTCTATGTCCATGTGTTCATTTTGTCTTGTGTCCTCACTTCATCTCCTTGGTGCAGTTCAGGTAATGGACGAGAAAATCTGTCGAAGTATGTTTTCTGCTCTGCTTTGTGTTCATCTTTCCACCTTTTCACTTGTTCACCTTCCTCTGTTCTCAGGAGGCTCTCATTTATTGGCAGATTGGATCTCAAACGGCGTCCCATCAAAAGCTGAGCAGGTGAAAATCCACATTCAAATGGAGTACTACAGTAGGCTAACAAAGCTTTATAAAAATCACCTCCTCTATCTTTTGCTTTGTGCACCAGCTTCTTGATAACTCCTACTGACTTCTCAACTAATCCATTGGACTGAGGGAAAAAATGGACTAGATGTTGTATGAACAAAGCCCAATTCGTGAGCAAAATGCCTCATGCTTTCACCATTGAATTGTAGACCATTGTCTGTGAAAGCTTCATCAGGTACACCATGTCTGGAAGAAACTGATTTCATGCATGTAATTACATTCTCTGCTGTTGTTCTGCCCAAACCACACACTTCAGGATACAGTGAGTAGTAATCTGTTATTAACAGATAATCTCTATGTCAGTTACAAACAGATCAACGCCTACCTCCTGATAAGGTCTCTGAGGACTAGGATGCGGATACAGTGGCTCCTTAGGGTTGCTAGTTTGTTATTTAAAGCATATTCAACCAGATGACACCAATTCTGCAATTTCTTGAATCATCCCGGGCCAATACACCACTTCCCACATCCTTCTCTTACACTTTTCAATACCCAGGTGGTGTTCATGAATTTTTCCAACTACCTTTGTACAATATCCTATCCACAACAGACAGTTCTGATCTGTGGTTCCAATATTCTTGTATTTCTAAGGTACAGTCATGCTCATTATCTGGCCATCCAGCCATCACCACTTGTGTTACCTGACTGAGAATGTTGTCCTTCTCTGTCTCAAGATGCAGCAGTTCCAACTTTTTGGGAGCAACAGGTACAGTTTGTATGACCATATCAGTAAATACCTGAACATCAATAATGTTCCTGTGACTGTATTTTGTTGTTGGATCCACAGATATGGAAAGTGTGTCAGCCATGTACATATATGTTCCAGGTGTGTATGCCACATTCAATGCATATCTTTGCAATTTGATCATCATTCACTGAATTTGCAAAGGACAGTCACCTAAAGGTGTGTTAAACAATGCATCAGAGGCTTATAATCAGTTTCAACATCAACAGATTGCCCTGACACAAACTGATGAAATCTCTCACAAGCAAACATAATGCTGAGCAATTCTTTTTCAGTTTGGGCATACCTTGTTTCTGGATCGGATAATGCACGAGATGCATATGCCACTGGTAGCCATTCCTTATCATGTTTTTGGAGTAATACTGCTCCTAAGCCTGCTTGAGATGCATCATATGAGATATTGATGGGTCTCTCAGCATCACAGAATTTCAACACAGGTTCCTTGGTGAGCACTTTCTTGAGATTTTGCCAGACCTTCTCCTGTTCATTATTCCAGCTCCATTCATTTTTCTTTTCTGTCAGCTGCCTCAATGGAGCAAGCTGTTCCGAAAGATTGGGTATGAATTTTCCCATGTAGTTGACCATGCCATTAAACCTTTGAAGATCCTTTTTACATTGCATCTTGGCATGCTTTCAATAGCAGAAACCTTCAATGGATTAGGATGCACACCCTCTTTGCTGATGATATCACCCACAAAGGTAAGTTCAGTCACTCCTAGCTGACACTTGTCTTTATTCAACTTCAGGTTTGCCTTGTATGTTGCCTCTAAGACTTGTCTAAGTCTGGTATCATGCTCTTGTTTAGTTTATCCCCAAACAATAATATCATCCATGGAAGTATCTATGCCCTCAATGTGCTCATATAGCATGTGAATGTTTTTATGGTACACTTCAGGAGCTGATGCAATTCCAAATGGAAGCCTAAGAAAGCGGTATCTGGCAAAAGGAGTGTCAAAGGTACACAACTTTGAACTTGGTTCATCTAGATTAAGTTGCCAGAATCCAGAGGATGCATCTAATTTACTAAAGCATTTTGCATTAGCAAACTGAGACATAATTTCTTCATGAGTAGGCAATTTGAAATGCTCTCTTTTAATGGCTCGATTCAAGGCTCTTGGATCTAAGCAAATCCTGAGTTTTCCATTTTTCTTATCAACAATGACAAGCGAATTGACCCATTCAGTTGGTTCATCAATTTTTGTATGACTCCAATTTTTGTATGTTCTGTTCTATCAAGCTCTGTTTTCAGTTGATCACGTAATGCAAAGGGTGCTTTTCTACATGGATGTACTACGGGTAGCACTGTGTTGTCGATTTTAATCGTGTGCACTCCTGGAAGACAACCAAGCACTTTGAACAAGTCCTCATTCTCTTTCATCAAATCAATGAATTCTGACTCTGTGTCACTGTCCAGGACTAAGTCTCTTTTCACCAAATTCAGTTTCTTACAGGCAGATAAACCCAATATTGACTGCACATTCTCATTCTTAGGCACAACCACAAATGAAAGCATGTGCACCATATTTTTGTGAGATACTTTTGTCATGCATGTTCCTTTAACTGGAATGTCTGCATCTGAATACCCAGTCACTTTTATATTTGTCTGATATAACTTTGGTCTTGGCTTTAATGCATTAAACTCAGATTCTGCAAGAACATTTACTTGTGCTCCAGTATCCAATTTAAACAGAATATTGTTTTGGCTTACTTGCAATGGCATAGACCAATCATTCTTAGTTTGTTTTCTTTCACAAAGCACATCGATATAAAACTCCTCACATTCATTTTCAAGCACTGCATTTACATGTTTTGTTTTATTTCTACTTCAGCAACAGCATGAAAAATGATTACTCTTACCACAGTTGTTGCACACTTTCCAATGTGCTGGACACACCTTAGGTCGGTGCTGCTGCCCACAGCGATCACAAAGATTTTTTTCTTTTCAGATGACGTCTTGCTCTCTGTCGGTTTCGTTGCCATTTCATTATTTTTTCTAACATGTTCGTGGTTACTCACAGCATGTACACTGCAGTTCTCAATAAGAAACTCTTAGGCCTGCAACTTTATGGACTCCGAAGCTTTGCAGAGAATCAAAGCTTTTTTCCAGATTTATGCCTGGTTTTCTTAAGAGTCTTTCTCTCAGAGCATAATCCAGAATGCCGCAAACAATTCTGTCTTTAATGAGAGAGTCCATCAGCTCTGCAAACTCACAAGTTTTACTGTGATTTCTCAATTCCGTAACAAATTGATTAATCGTTTGACCAGTTTTCTGCTTGCATGTAAAGAATTTGTACCGTTCATAGGTCACATTGCGCTTCAGTATAAAAAATGCTTCAAACGTCGATAATAGCTTTTAGGTTCAAATTATCTCCATCCTCAAAAGTAAAGTGGTTTTATACCTCAACTGAGTCATCCCCAATCACTTGGAATAGAATTGCAGCTTTTGTTTTCTCTGTTTTATTATCTGCTCTAATCACTGATAAATAAATGTCAAAACGCTGTTTAAATCTTTTCCAGTTTTCAGTTACATTTCCAGTTAGGTGAAGCATTGATGGGGATTGTAAAATTTCCATTCTTACAGCTGTTGGCAATTGACGAAAAAGTTTGTACTCTTTCTTTTTCGATTATCTTCGCTTCTCCTGTGTTAGCGAAATGAGTTATTCTTTCAGACTGACTCCTGACACCATGTTGTGTTCTTTGTACGTACCACGGGTTATTAAGAACAAACCATATTCTGGAAGAATTAAAACTAGAACTTTTATTTAACAGTAAACAGCAACCACATTTAACACACAAGCTTCTCGATCATTCTGTTCATTCTGCGCATGCTCACAACTCAGTCTAATCATGTTCTGACACATGGCACATGATATCACCACACATCTGTATCAGGATCAGGGCTCTGGGTTGAGGACATTACATTTGTCAGCCAGTGTCTGCCAACCTCCGAGAAAAACTATCCCGTAGGAGCCCCCACAATTGTAACTCCCGCTTCAGCTAGCAGCTTAATATAGGGGGTGATAACCCCCAGCCCAGCTAAACTTAAGAAATCTCACTTGGGTGGATACTGCGTGATGTGTCCTCTGTTACAAGTCAGAACCCCAAAATAACAAACAGTACACAATATGCGATTAAACGATTAAGCTTTATAAGTCTTAATTTGACTATATGGTTAGTAAAGAAAACAAAAAAAGGAAAAATGGCCCATTCTTATGAAACAGTCTATTGTGCAATGTTGGAGCTCACTGATAAGCCAGTTATCCACCATCAACCTCCTCCGATCACTGTCCTTTAGACCCTCACTCCAAGTCAACTCCATCCGGCAGTCTACCAACTCTCTCCATTACAGCATTTTACATAAATATCAAAAAATAATAAGCATGAAATAAATAACAAGATAAAAGAGTCCTTGAATGACTGTAGTTGTCCTGTTTTGTTCAAGAGACTGATGGTTGAGGGGTAGTAATTGTTCTTGAACCTGGTGGTGTGAGTCCTGAGGGACACGTACCTTTTACTTGATGTCAGAAGCAAGAGAACAGCATGACTTGGGTAGTTAGGATCTTTGATGATGATGCTATTTTTCTGCGGCAATGTTTCATGTAGATGTGCTCAATGGTTGAGAGAATTTTACCTGTGATGTACTGGGCCGAATCCACTAGCTTTTGTAGGGTTCTCTGCTCCAAGGCTTTGGTGCTCCCATACCATGCCATAATGCAACCAGTCATCACACTTTCAACACACACTTCCAGGACAGGTCTTCTGAGATACTGGCACACAGGAATTTAAAGTTACTGACCCTCTCCACCTCTGATCCTCTGAAGATCACCGGTCCTCTAATGAAGTCTACAACCACTTCCTCGGCCTTATTGACATTGAGTGAGAGGTTGTTGTTATTAGACCACTCAGTCAAATTTTTATTCCCCCTCCTGTATGCTCCTTTGATACAGTGCTGTCATCAGCAAACTTGTACATGGTGTTGGAGCTGTACCCATTCACACAGACTTAGATGCAAGGTGAGTGGAGCAAGCCCTTAAGTACACATTCCTGTGGTGCTCTTGTGCTGATTGGGATTGAGGAGGAGATGTTTTTGCCAATCCAAACTGATTGGGTTCTGCAAGTGAAGAAATCAAGGATCCAATTGCACAACTGGGTATTGTGGCCCAGGTCTTAGAATTCACTGATTAGCTTTGAGGGGTTGATGGTGTTAAAAGCTCTGTAATTGATAAAGAGCGTCCTGATGTATGCAGCTTTATTGTCTAGATATTCCAGGGTATGTGAAGAGCCAGTGAGATAACATCTGTTGTAGACTGTTGCTTCAGTAGACAGGTGAATATGCCTTAGACATTCCCTGTGACTGCCAGAAATCTGAAATAAAGGTTCCAACAGAAACACAAGAGGCAGTCACATGCTGGAATTTGGAGCAACGCACAAAACGCCAGAGGTCCTTAGTAGGTCAGGCAGCACCTGAGGAGGGAAATGGACAGTTGCTTTTTGAGGTTAAGATTCTTCATCTGGACAATCCGGATGAAGGGTCCTAGTCTGAAAGATTCTGACAAGCTGAATATCTGAAGTTGTTGGAAGTGATATTGAGTCTGCAAGATGTGCCTTGGGTTTACATTGAGCTTTAAAGGAGGAGAGGAGGAGGGTGAAGCTGGAGGGTGAATGTAATAGAAATAAAATGAAGAGTGAGTGGAAGTTGCAGGTACTGCCACAGACAAAGCGTGAAGGGTTCTCCAATGTGGTGACCCAGTCTACATTTGCCTCTTCATTGCAGAGGAGGCAAACATTGAGAGTCATAAATGCAATCTTGTATTTCACAAGGAAAGAGTCTTTGAGACACTACAAATGGAGGAAATAAGGGTAGTATTAAAAATCCAGAACTTGCTGTCAGTAATTCCCTGCCCCTTCACAAGGTTTACTGGTTGTAATCTTTACCAGTACATTACATGGAAGCCTTAATATGAACATGAAAACTTAATATGGTAATGAATTAATCTTTTTTTAAAATTCAGTAATTTTTATGCTTTCAGGTGTAGTCTGGATTTTAATGGTATAATCCTTGCATAATAACATTTTCACTTCTAGAACTCTAATTTTGTATACATAGGTGGATTGCCATTCTCCCAAATATTTCAAAATTCCATGCATGTTCAAAATAATAAAAATAATTTTATAATGTGTTCATAATCTTGGTGAGTGCAGTATCACTTTGGTTAAGTTACTGATCTACCTGATTAAAAACACAAATAATGGAAGTTTGAATCCTAAAAGAGCAGCAAAAGAGTTTTAATTCAAGTGGCAAATAGATATGGAATTTAAAAGTGAAAGCTAGTTTCAAAGACATTTACAATGTAGTCACTGGACTGATATAAAACCCAAGTTGTTTATTTTAAGAATCAGTCAGAATTTGGTTTAATATGTTGTGAAATTTGTTGTTTTGCAGCAGCAGTACTTTGCCATGCATAGTAATAAAGCAAGCTATAAATTATGATTTGAAATGCATACTTAAAATTCAAATAAATAAGAAGGGAAAAAAGAGCAAAAAAATAGTGAGATAGTGCACATGGATTCAGTGCCCATTCAGAAATCTGATGGCAGAGGGAAGGAAGCGGTTCCTAACATACTGAGTGTGTGTTTTTAGGCTCCAGTACCTCCTCCTTGATGGGAGCAGTGAGAAGAGAGCATGTCCTGGGTGACAGATGTCATTTTTTTGAGGCATTGCCTTTTGAAGATGTCCTTGATGCTGGGGAGTCTAGTGCCCATGATGGAATTGGCTGAGATTGCAGCTCACTGCAGGTTTTTCTGATTCTGTGCGCTGTCCCCTCCATACCAGATGGTGATGCTACCAGTTAGAATGCTCTCCGTGGCACATTTCAAGAAATTTGCAAGCGTCTTCGTGACATACCTAGATTCCTCAAACTCCAGGTGAACTATAGTCGTTGTCGTGTCTTCTTTACAATTGTAGCAATATTTTGAGCAGAGGAAAAATCTTCAGAGGTGTTGACACTCAAGAATATGAAACTGCCGATCCCTCAATGAGGACAGGTGCATGTGCCCACAGCTTCCCCTTGCTGGAGTCCACAATCAATTCCTTAGTCTTAATGTTGTTGTTGCAACACCACTCAACCAGCTGATCGAACTCACTCCTGTACGCCTCCTGTCCCCATCTGAATTCAACCAACAATAGCTGTATCATCAGCAAATTTATAGATGCCATTTGAACTGTGTTTAGCCGCACAATTGTGGGTGTAGAGAGAGTAGAGCAACATGGTCTGGCTATTAGACACCAGCCAGACCAGATGTTCTTCAGACTTTATTCCCTGAAGGACTAATGTGGTTGATTCTTAGCAGTCTGCTCAATTCAAGCTGCCAAGGACAGGCAATAAATGCTGACATTGTCAGTGGCATTCACATCTTGTGAACAAAAAAAATCTTCCTTTTTCTACAAGTATTACATATGTTCAATCTTTATTTTGTGCTCAAAAATGTATCAAATGATTATTCTTCAGAAAAAGTTGGCTTCACACTGCAAAACTTGGTATTAATGATAATTCTTCAATTTGCTTCACTCGGCTTGCTGATACCACTGATGATGGAAGGACAGATTTCTTGTGTGTGAAACTAAGTCAACATTTGAGACATTATCGTGCTCTGATTTGCTAAAACTTCATTACAGCTTCTTGAAATTTGTATCACAACCATGATGGAATTACTGAGCAGGAATGAGGAATTGTATGTGTGAAACCAAAAGGTAGGGATCAATCCAATATGGGTGGATGGCTACTGAGCGGGGTGTTGACCACAGTGCAGAATGGACTCCTGCATTTTCTTCGTCCTTGCTTCATAACTTCAAAAATATCAAATAAATCACTTTAAATAGATGCAAGTGAACACAAAATATAATTTGAATATAGCCAATTTAGTAAACAATTCTCTGATTCCACATCTTATTAAAACAAATTATGTAGTATTCATTGAAGCCTGATGGCTATTCCATCGCCACTCATCTCTGGAACCCACCTGACCTGTGTGCATGTTAGTGCGTGTTGGAAACTTTGCTTGAATCATTTTGTTTTGCTTTCCATAATGTTTAGGAATTTTCAAAATGGTGTTTGTTCTTTAACAAATATTTGAGGTTGTTTATCATCTTAAAATAAGTAGTAGTTTTAGCTTCACTGTGAGTGATCCATAAATAAGTCATTGAGGCGTCGTATTGGTTTGATTAGACAATTCAGAGTTTTGATAAGATGTCAAAATTTTAAAAATTTGTGTATAAACTTGATTAAAATTAGCATGGAAAAGACATGAAGAAAAGTTTGTTTTCTATGAGAATTTTAGGCAAGAGAATGCAAGTGTAAGTTTAGATGGTAGTGGGCTTTTCAAGACTGCTGTACCTGCTGTATCTACTCCAGGGTACAGCTAGAGATATTTATAGAATTTCACAGAAGGAGATACATAAACATAAAAGCCTTGTTGCTTTGGCTGGTTTGCCAAAGCTGACACAATAAATATGCCCTTGATAAGGAAAGTGAGACTTTGGGGAAAGTCAGTTTTTGGCTCCAACTCACTTTCCACACAGATTACATTTGTGGGAACTAAGTCACCTCAAATCACCCAGGATAGTTTATTATCCACTCAACCAATGTTTACCTGTGTGCAACCACAAAATATCTTTATTGCTTAGCGGAAAATTCCAAACAACTTCTATGATACCTTCAAATTGGGTGAACTACTCTTCTTGATGACTGCACATCTCCAAGCAGACATATCAGCAGTTTGCTTAGACAGAAGGGATGCTCTTTTAAAGGTGGCGGGTGAAATGCAGGAAGATCCCGAACAATAAGTTCCTTGTGCCTAACAGCTGAAGCCATCTGACAAACAAATGTGTGAATAAATGTGTATTCAGAAAGCCGACGGTGCGCTTTAGGCATCTCTGTAAATTTAGGGAGGCTAATCAGTACACACAGGCTAGGGAATGAGGCATGGGTGGTTGACCCTGTGTGGATGAATAGCGCAGATCATAAAAATTGCAGCAAATAATTTTTAAAATTAATGTACTTTACTGGCTGGCATGTCCATGAAATCTTCAATACTGTGAAGTTCATTCAGATTCCATCCAGTCTCTAGTGGAATATCTGGATGGCAAATGCACATACAGTTGGCCCTCCTTATCCGCGGATTCCGCATGTGCAGATTCAACCAACCGTGGATCGGGAAAACCCGGAAGTTCTCTCTCCAGCACTCGTTGTTTGAGCATGTGCAGAATATTTTTTCTTGTCATTATTCCCTAAACAGTACAGTATAACAACTATTTACATAGCATTTACATTGTATTAGCTATAATAAGTAATCTAGAAATGACTTATAAGTACAGGCAGTCCCTGGGCTATGAATGAGTTCTTTTCCTGAGTCCGTCTTTAAGTCAGATTTGAAGTCGGAATAGGTACATCTGGTATTATTTAACGTCAGTTAGTCAAACGTTTTTCTTAGTATATAGTACATATTTTACCTTTTGTATACATATAAAACACTTAAGAAACATATGTATTTCAATAATTAAACCGCTGAGTTGCTTAGTAATAATTGTATATTTCATCAGGGCAGGGCCTTTCACATGCTCCATTAAAATTGTTCCGATCATTGACCGACTGTAGCCTAACACTATTCCAATGACTATGGCGTTTCTCCTCTTTCTGATCGCTTTATTACTTCCACCTCATTTTCAATTGTGATTGTGATTATTTTCATGAACAGAAACTCTGCGGATTCAGAGCTTCCCCTCCAAGTCCTAATGTCCACCACACTGAAACATGTTAAATAAAGACTGGGGTTCCACTGGGTCCTAAAGACCACCACACTGAGACAGGTTAAATAAGGGACTTGAGCATCCGCATTTTTTGGTATCCACAGGGGGTCTCGGAACCAGCCCTCCGAGGATAAGGAGGGCTGACTGTATTTCCTCAATCTAGACTTTCTTTTAATAGAAGCCACTGGGAAACAGCCTACATTGCCCAGCTTCCTATTGCTTAAGTTGTCACTTCTCAAGTTAGACAGCCATAGAGTGGTTAAAAGTGATGGTAAATTTTCTGTCTTGCTTTTGTTGCCCAGGAAGTTGATGCAACACTCTCTACATGCTAAGACAGACACAGTTGCAATATCTCACAAAAACAAGATCCTCTTCAAGACTAAACAAACTGCCTGATCAGTAATCCCATGTGCATTCATTTTCTCCATCACTAGAACACCTTAATGCATCATGTATGATGTCCAAGGTGTGCAGTAACAACCCTCGATTCCTGCGTCACAACCTCTTGGGAACACCATCTTCTCCAAGCTGCTCACCAAGTCACACTCTATCCTAAAAGCTTGGAAATTCCTACCCTAGCACTGTAGGAGGACTCTCAATTTACAGGTTAATAGGAAAGGGTAGTAAATGTGGGCTCTCACATCCCACAGAAGAATGGAAAAAATCCAGAATCCATTAAAGTGTCTTGGTCGTAAATGTGGCTTGACATTGCAAATTGACACTGGGGCACTATCATCACTTCACTCATCTAAATTGATCAGGAAACAATATATTAACTCCATGACTTATTTAAAACTGTGCCGAAAAATGTTGTGCTGAAACTTCCAGTACAACATTCCATCCCCAAATCCCCATTGACCCATAACCAGCACTTTGCTGTTGCTAGCCAGGTTAAATTCAGCCCTTTATCTTTCTTGGAACTAAAATTTTGATTGGTCAGTAGTATAAACTCTGACAGAATGATGAGAGACTGTTGCCAAAAACATACACCAGTGTAAAATGTAGCAGCAAATGGAGTTTTTCTCTCCAACACAACTTTAAATAGATCCATTCTGCATGGTAGTGTGTTTAAACTGTTACGAAACCAAATAATAATTTTTATTTAAAAACAAAAATAGAATAAAGCAGTGCACTTTAGTAACAGACACTTCCTTGAGTAGAACATGCAAGGACAGATGCAGATTATATTTAAGGAAGCACAAAATGCAAGGACATTTCAGAGTTAACAATTTAATCCAAAAAATAAATGCTTTATTTCCAGAAGATAGAAAAAGCAGTGTAATTTGGCCCAGTTGACATCCACTTTTCAACTTTTACAATACTGGAAGTTTTTTTCTCCTTGCTTTGCATGTAAAAAACTTCAGTATTTCACCAAGGGTTTTCTCTAAAATTTTTACAGAAACCCATTTTAAATTTCTGTAAAATTGTTTTTAAATTCCCAAGATAATTCAACATTCTTTCTCCTGCTGATGGAATCCTTATTAAAGCAGGGATATCCCACTTCACTTTATATCATTACTTTAATATGTCAATACCAGGCACGAATAATGGTGACGGTCTTCTTAAGATTTTTCAAAGCAGAGTGGTAAATCCTATTACAATGTCACAAGATCAAACGTATGTTTGCTTCTCATGAGAGCATCATCTATGGCGTTTAACATTAAAGTGGTGAATATATGATCAGGATATTCAGAAAGCACAGATATTTTTGCTGTTAGATCATGTTCCCTTTTTTTGTTACATTGTGTGCAAGTTTCTTAAAGAAGGGCCTCAGGTAGTCTTAAATTGGCTATAATAATATCAGAAAAAAATGGAGAAAACACATTCAGATTATTTGGCAGAAAAAACAAAGGGGAAAATTGGTTTCATGGTGTTGTTATTCCTGTGCCCCTATAGAGTTAAATTCTCATATGTGTTCTGGCAGTGTTTTGGTGATAGGTTTTAGCAGACCACCCATTGCATTGAAAAAAAGTAAAATGATGGATTGCTACCACTTCTAACAGAAGTTCTTTCCTTCCAGATTTCTACTTAGTAGAGTTTCAGTAATCTTGCCTGTGACTGCAAATGTGCTTTAAGGCTGCAAAATATGATCAGAGCTGCACTTCCCTAACATGTGGAAAGTGAAAAGATCAAAATGCTGCATTTTCTGAAATGTTGATCGTCCATTTAAAGTAAGATAATGTAGAGATCTTGAAGAAACAAAATGGACCTGAAAGATAATGGTGCATCCTCTCTGCAAGTGATGAGAGCATGTATTAAGTGAATTGAGGGGGATTTGGCCCAACTTTTGACCTTGCAACTTGAGCAAAGGCGAAACATGTTGACCAGTAGTCAGCAACAAGCTGTAGAAATGCCTCAGGTTTTTCTTTTCTTTTCATCTGATTGTAACAATAGACCAAACAAGTCAGTCAGGGACATGTCATCTGAGCCCCACCGTTAAGAAGGGCTTCATAAAATATTCTGCTGCAATTTGTAAAATAAGTTGCAGCACAAATTATCACAACATTGCGAAGCTTAGAAGCTAGAAATCACATCCCTACAGTTGGAATCAGTATTCAAGTGCCGTTTGTTCCCATGTCAGATTGAAATTTAGAATCAATGAATCATTGGGACATTACAGCACAGAAGGCGGCCATCCAGCTATTAGGTTCTCATTAACTCCTTTAAACCCAATTTCTTTCTCTTTTCCCTTATCTCCAGAAATTATTTCCTTCAAGTTCCTATCTGGTTCCCATTTGCAGCATCCCTCAGCTACCCCTCCCCCACCTCCAACCTTATTGACACTGGGTTGTATGCCATGGTTATGCATGAAGGTACATTTTCTCCCAAATTCCCGCTAAACTACTTGTTTGGCATGGTAGTGTAGTAGTTAGTACAGCACTTTACAGTATAGGCGACCCAGGTTCAATTCCCTCCACTGCCTGTAAGGAATTTATACGGTCTCCCTGTGACCACGTGGGTTTTGTCCAGGTGCGCCATAGATGTACCGGTTGGTAGGTTAATTGGTCATTGTAAACTATCCTGTGATTCAGCTCAGAGTTAATTAGGGGATTGCTGGGCAGCATGGCTCAAAAGGCCAGAATGGCCTATTCCCTGCTATATCTCAATAAGTAAAATTAAATAAATCAGTGTGTTCTGGTCCATGAAACATCAAACATCCTCTACAGGAAGCAATTTTTCACTGTTTACTCTATCTAAATATGTTGTACTCTCATATATCTCTTTCAAGTTTCCCTTCAATCATTCTTACTCCAGGTGGAGCAACACCAACTATTCTATTCTAACCACGCTGTTGAAATTCCTCATCAGTGGAACCTCTTGCCTAGAATCTCTGCATCTTTCCTAAAGTGAGATTACTGGAGATGACTCTGTATTACAGCTGCCATAACCAGTCTATAACCTTCCCTCTCACCAGCTTTTGCCTTTGGGTCATTGAGAAAGACATCACAGAGGTATTCCACAGAAATCCATGCTAACTATTAAGCGCCCATTTTTATACAAATGTCTCTCTACCCATCTTATCCTCTTCATGTTACCACCAACACCTCAGTTCCACACCACACCCTCAGTTTCTTCCCCTCATCCACACAGTAGAGGCGTGGCGAAGACAGGAGCACAAAGAGGGAACTGATGTTGTCACAGGTAGAACATCAAATCTCACACAGACAGCACCAAAGATCAGGACCAAACCAGGTTCACTAGAGCAGTTCTACCTGCTGTTCCACTCAGTATTCTGTAAGTTTATTTACAGAATCTAGAATCTCACATGGCTTACTACTTATCACCTAAAATAGTTGACCTTCTATTTATAGGTGTACACATCCAGTTCCTTTTGTTTCTGCATGGACTTTAGAATAACACTTATCACCTATTTTGACTCTCACTGTTCTTGCCATCCGTGAACTTATTCACATTTTCTCAACCATATTCGACAGAGCATTTATCAACCTCAATCCTCGCATTTTACCACAACTCCAGGTTTTACATCACCAACAGGTTTTCAAATGCTTTCATGTATTCCCATGTCCCAATCACTAGTATTTATCTGCAAAAGAAATTACGTCAGCCTTCTCCCCTAAGGTGGCCACTGGGTCCCATTACCTTGTCTGAAAGATAGCCCTTTATTGCAACACATTGTCTTCTGCTTTCAATCAATTTGTAACCAATGCTCTTAGTGACCATCATGTCCCATGACCCTGAATTGTGCATTCGTGTCAAAAGCTTTCCAATATCCATGTAAACTACATCTTCTCCATTCCCTTTATCAACCTTCTCAAGCCATTCCATCAGGATATTCAACAAATAGTTCATCATATTCTCTCTCCAAGTGTCTACATATTTCCAATTATTTGTTTTTAAAAAACCATCATATTAAGCTGACAGGCCTATATTGTTTCGGCATGGTCTTGCTGCCCCATTTGCTATTTTCTTTTGCTGTACCTATGGAGGATTTGTGGCAACTCTTCTCGATTCTCCCCTTACAACCAGGAGTACCCCAGCTAAATGATCTATTTACTTTAGCCTTGACCAGTCCTTGTGTCCTCTGTTTTTTTTTAATCAATTTGTACCCCATCCATTATATTCATGGCAATGAAAGGTGTTATCAGCAGTCTTGTCAAGACAGGTGTCTACTGACTGAAATATATTTCACACTATTGAAGGTGTCTGGGTTTATTGGAAATCAGTCTTTTCTGTCCTAGTACATTGCTGCAAAAGTTCATCAGACAAGTGTCCCTGGCCCAAACATCTTCAGTTACATTATCATTAACATACCTTTCCTTGGATTAGAATTAGGGATGTTCCCTGATGAACATACAATAGTCTACACTTTTATTTCTTCTACAAGAGTGCATAACCATACACTTCCCAACAGTGTATTCCTTCTGGCACTTCTTTTTCCATTTCCCTAATCTGCCTAAGTCCTTCTGTGACCTCTTTGCTTCCTCAAAACTAATTGTCCCTCCACCTATCTTCATATCAACTGCAAACTTTGCAACAAAGCCATCAATTCCATCATCCAAATCATTGACGTATAGCATAAAAAGGAACAGTCCCAATGCAGACCCCTGTGAAACAACTCTAGTCACAGGTAGCCAACCAGAGAAGGCTCCCTTTATTCCTACCCTTTGCCTCCTGCCAGTCATCCTATGTGCTATCCTTACTAATATATGGGCTCTTAACTTGTAAACAGCCTCATGTGTGGCAACTTGTCAAAGGCATTCTGAAAATCAAAGTACACAACATCCTCTGATCTTCGTTTGTCTATCCTGCTTGCTATTACTTCAAAGAATTCCAGCAGATTTGTCAGGCAGCTCCTCTCAAGAATTTCATACAATATTTGGGCAAGACTGATGAAATATAGCTCAGAAAAATGTGAAGTGTTACATTTTGGTGGGATGAATGGGAAGAGGCAATATACAGTGCCTATAAAATGTATTCACCCTGCCCTTGGAAGTTCTCATGTTTTACTGTTGCACAACATTGGATCACAATGGATTTAATTAGGCTTTTTTGACACTGATCAACAGAAAAACACTGTTTTGTGTCAAAGTGAAAATTGATGTCTACAAAGTGATCTACATTAATTACAAATATAAAATACAAAATAATTGATTGCATAAGTAATCACCCCCCTCCCCTTTAATATGGCACACCAAATCATCATTGGTGCAGCCAATTGGTTTTGGAAGTCACATTATCAGTTAAATGGAGATCTGTTTTTGGAGACCTGTGTATAGTCAAGGTGTTTCAATTAATTGTAGTAAAAATACACCTGCATCTGGAAGGTGAAACTGCTGGTAAGTCAGTATCCTCGCAAAAGCTATGCCATGAAGACAAACGAACACTCCAAGCAATTCCACAAAAAGGTTATTGAAAAACATAAGTCAAGAGATAGATATAAGAAAATTTCCAGGTCATTGAATATCTCTTGGAGTACAGTTAAGTCCACCATCAAGAAATGGAAAGAATATGGCACAGCTGTAGATCTGCCTAGAGCAAGTTGTCCACACAAACTGAGTGACCATGCAAGATGGGGACTTATGAGGTAGACTACCATGAGTCCTATGACAACTCTGGAGGAGTTATAAGCTTCAGTGGCTGAGATGAGAAAAACTGCACATAGGACAACTGTTGCCTGGGTGCTTCTGCTGTCATAGCTTTAGGGGAGGGTGGCAAAGAGAAAGACACTGTTGAAAAAATCTGACACGAAATCTCGGTGAGAGTTTTCCAGAAGGCACGTGGGAGACTCTGAAGTCAGTTGGAAGAAGGTTCTATGACCTGATGAAACCAAATTGAACTTAATGTCCATCAGACTAAAGGCTATGATTGGCATTAGCCAAACACAGCACATCATCAAAACACATCATCCCTACCATGAAGCATGGTGGTTGCTGCATCAACTGTGGGGATACTTCACTGAAGCAGGCCCTTGAAAACTTGCAAAGGTAGAAGGTTAAATGGATGCAGCAAAATATAGGGAAATCCTGGAGGAAAACCTGATGCAATCTGCAAGAGAATTGCAACTTGGGAGAAGATTTATTATGGTCTTATAAAGGATATGGCGAGAAGGCAGGTGTATGGGGTTGAGTAGGAACCGTGATCAGCCATGATGGAATGGCGGAGCAGACTCAATGGGCCAAATGGCCTAATTCTGCTCCTATGGTCTAACATTAGTTTTCCAGCAAGACAATGACCTTAAGCATAATGGCACAGAATGGCATAAAAGCAACAAAGCTAATGTCCTGGAGTGGCCAAGTTAGAGTCCAGACTTCAGTTCAATTGACAATTTGTGGCTGGACTTGAAAAGTGCCGTTCACTCATGATCCCCATGCAATCTGACAGAGCTTGAGCAGCTTTTTAATGAAGAATGAGGAAAAATTGCAGTGTCCAGACGTGCAAAGCTGATAGAGGCCTATCCACACAGACTCAGGCCTATAATTGCTGCCAACAGTGCATCTACTAAATACTGACTAGAAGGGGCTGAATGCTTATGCAATCAATTAGTTTGTGCTTTATATTTGTAACTAATTTAGATAACTTTGTAGAGATCTGTTTTCACTTTGACAAAAAAGAGTCTTTCTGTTGATCAGTGTCAAAAAAGCCAAATTAAACTCGCTGTTAATCAATGTTGTGAAACAATAAAACATGAAAGCATCTGGGGGATAGGCACTGTAAATAACGTACAGAATTGAAAAGTGCATGAAGGAACTGAGAAGTCTGCAGGTATGTGTGTGTAAAGTAGCAAAATAGAGTAAAAAGGACTCAGGGTCCTGGGGTTCTGAGGTACAGAGTGATGAGCCCCTCTTTTGACAGCCACAAATTGTGAAATATGTGAAATATGCACATTATACTGGGCAGAAAGCACATCTGCTCAGCATGGATTGATTGGGTAGCTGGAGCTGTTTTCCTTGGAGCAGATATTGCAAGGATATCTGACAGAGGCATTTAAAATCACAAAGGGTATAGGAAGAAAAGATTAAGACAAATTGTTCCCATTGGCAAAGCGCCAAGAGCCAGGGTTGCTAGAGGCATGAGGGTTTTTTTTTTGCACAGCCAGGGGCCAGGATCTGGAATCCACTTTTAGAGGGTGTGGAAGGTTGGTGGAGCCAGGTTCAAGAGGAAGCTGGATAAATATTTGAAAGGAAAACAAGACTGCCTCTTCCTGTGCTGCAACCATTCTGTCACTTTGTGCGGTTCGGTTCCACTGCTACATCTCATAACAAGTCATGTCAGATTGCAGTCAGCAAAGTCCCAGCAAGTAAATGTCAGTACCCATGGCGCTTCTGAATCCACACAGGAGACCCAAACATCCATTCACCAAGATTTACAGAATCAGTGAATTTCTCCATTGAGGATGCTTGTCTTGTTGAGTATTTGAAGCATCGTCTAACTTTCTATCAAATTTCCAGCATCCAGTATCCCATCTTTCTATTTTGCATGCTATTGTCTCAAGAATTGGGTTTGCCCCACTTTGCCTCTGTACCTCCCTCTGCAATTGGATCCTTGACTTCCTAACCAGAAGACCACAGTCTGTGCGGATTGGTGATAATATATCCTCCTCGCTGATGATCAACACTGGTGCACCTCAGAGGTATGTGCTTAGCCCCCTGCTCTACTCTCTGTATGCACATGACTGTGTGGCTAGGCATAGCTCAAATACCATTTACAAGTTGTTGGTAGAATCTCAGGTGGTGACGAGAGGGCGTACAGGAGTGAGACATGCCAACTAGTGGAATGGTGCCGTAGCAACAACCTGGCACTCAATGTCGGTAAGATGAAAGAGCTGATTGTGGTCTTCAGGAAGGATAAGACGTAGGAACACATACCATCCTCATAGGGGGATCAGAAGTGGAGATAGTGAGCAGCTTCAAGTTCCTGGGTGTCAAGATCTCTGAGGATCTAACCTGGTCCCAACATATCGATGTAGTTATAAAGAAGACAAGACAGCGGCTATACTTTATTAGGAGTTTGAAGAGATTTGGCATGTCAACAAATAAACTCAAAAACTTCTATAGATGTCCCGTGGAGAGCATTCTGACAGGCTGCATCACCGTCTGGTATGGAGGGGCTACTGGTCAGGACCAAAAGAAGCTGCAGAAGATTGTAAATCTAGTCAGCTCCATCTTGGGCACTGGCCTACAGTACCCAGGTCATCTTTAGGAAGCGGTGTTTCAGAAAGGCAGCGTCCATTATTAAGGACCTCCAGTACGCAGGGCGTGACCTTTTCTCACTGTTACCATCAGGTAGGAGGTACAGAAGCGTGAAGGCACACACTCAGCAATTCAGGAACAGCTTCTTCCCCTCTGCCATCTGATTCCTAAATGGACATTGAAGCTTTGGACACTACCTCACTTATTTTTAATATACAGTATTTCAGTTTTTTCACATTTTTCAAAATCTATTCAATATATGAAATTGATTTACTTGTTTATTTATTATTATGTTTTATTTTATTTATTATTATTATTCATTTTCTCTCTCTGCTAGATTATGTATTGCATTGAACTGCTGCTGCTAAGTTAACAAATTTCACGTCACCTGCCGGTGATAATAAACCTGATTCAGATTGAGTATGAAATAAGTAATGCATTCAAGTGGAGCTGCTAATACAGGAAAGGCACAAGAAATCATTTCACTTATAATGGGTTTGCAGGGAAATATCTTCTCCCTCTCCAGACCTTAGAAAATGCTGTACTTCTGACTTTATTTTAGGTTAGGGTCAGGATGAGTATTTTCATTAATGCTAGGCTTAGCAATTGATACTACTCTGTCATGTTAATTAATGTAGAACATGGAACTGCACAACACAGGAACACGTCTTTCAGCCCATAATGTCTGTACCGACTATCATTAAACTAAATCTTATTGCTTTCAAGTGATCCATAGCCCTCCACTCCCTGCTTGCTAATGTGTCTGTCTCAAAGCCCCTTAAAGGCCACTACTAAGTGTGCTTCCACCACCTTCCCTTGAAGCAAGTTGCAGACACTTTCCACTGCCTGTGTAAAAAACTTACCAGCACATCTCGTTTAAACTTTCCCCCTCGTACCGTAAAGCTACGTTCTCTAGTTCTTGACATTTCTACCCTGGGACCAATGTTATAAATATAATTTGTAACATTGCTTCTGTTGAATCCCTATTGCTATATTCTTCCCTTTGCAAAACATTCTTTTTTTGTTGTAACCTCAAAGGCAACATACATTAAAATCATAAATTCTGGGATCAGATCTTGTGCCATGTCAACAACTTTATTGGTTTGAATTTTTACAGACACAGGCTTTAGATAAAACAACTTCCCTCACACAATATACAGTGAATCACATGGTATGATTGATGACCAGTCTAAGTAGAGTTTGTTTATTCAGCTTTACTGTGTAGGGTTGCTGCAGATTTGAGGGTTTTTTTCCCCTGACTATGCAATCATTGTGCTTAAATGGAAAACAGAAATATTTCAAGATAATTCATTTCTTCACTGAAAATAACTACAACTAAACAAGGTATGTGTTTGATACTTTTTGAGTACAGCCGCTCAAATTGCAAAATAGCCTTATAGTTTTATCATTTTAAAAATAGCGCAGATCCCAAAGAAATATCTTAAAGTAAACACAAATGTGCCTTTGCAAAGTAGTAGTTTGGGTCACAGTGACTCAAACTGGTATCTGAATGAAATCCCAAATTGGGTTATAGCAACATAGAAAATAAGAGTAGGAGCAGGCTTTTTGTCCCGTTAGTTCTTTCCCACCATTCAATAAAATCATAGCTATTCAATGCAGCACCCTGTTCCTGTCTTCTCCTCATATTCCTTTTGCATTTAAAGCAATAAATTTATTTTATAACTTAGTCTCAACCCCCTTCTATGGCAGAGGCATCCACAGATTCATCATTCATGGGATGAAAAAATTTCTCCTCATCTCAGTCCTAAATAGCTTCTCCATATCCATTGGCTATTACCGGAGTTCTTGTCTACGCCATCACTGGTAAGATGCATCTTGTATCTAGTCGTTCCACTCCTATCAGTATTTTAAGCATTTCAGTGAAGTCCTCTATCATTCTTCTAAACCCACAACCATCCCAAACCAATCTTGCTTCATACATCATTCCTGCCGTCCAAGTGATCAGTCTGGTGAATCTTTGCTTCTCTCCTTCCATAGAAGGAACGTCTTTCCACAGATAAGGGGATTAAAACTGCACACGGTGCATTCTCATCGAGGTCCTAAAAAATAATCAAGACCAGGTAGATTCTGGTGCAGAACTCAAGATCACATTGATTTCAATGAGAATATGCAGAAATGGGGTAGGAGGTACAAGATAAATGTTTTTGTTTAACCTTATTTTCACAAACTTTACCTTTATTTGATTTTTTTTAACTCTAGTCTAACGCTATATGCATAGATTCTCTTAAAGTCAAAGACACTTAAAAATAGCAATTTTCACAGCTGTCAAAGCTCCATTCTCAGCTTTGCCAGATGTCAAAGACTGTCACTGTTACTTCAGCATCAGGGATTTATAAAGCACTGATCAGACTGCGCTTGGAGTACTGTGAGCAGTTTTGGGGCCCTTATCTAAGAACATATGTGCTGGCATTGGAGAAGGTCCAGAGGAGGTTCTTGAAAACAATCCCATTAATGAAAAAGTTACCAAATGAGGAGCGTTTGATGGCTCTGAGCCTTCACTCACTGGGTTTTAGAAGAATGAGGGGGGATTCTCATTGTAAACTATTGAATATTGTAAAACCTGGGCAGAATGGATGTGGAGAGGATGTTTCCTAAAGTGGGAGAATGTAGAACTAGACTGCATATCTTCAGAATTTAAAAACATCCTTTTATAATAGAGATGAGGAAGAGTTTCTTTAGCATGACAGTGGTGAATCTGTGGAATTCATTGCCATGGGTGGCTGTGGAGGCCAAGTCATTGGGTATATTTAAAGTGCAAGTTAATTGGTTCTTAATTAGTAAGAGCATCAAAAGATGTGGTCAGAAGGTAGGAGAAAAGGATTGAGGGAGATAATAAGTCAGCCATGATGGATTGGCGGAGCAGGCTTGATAGGCCAAATGTCTAAATTTTGCTCCTATGTCTTATTGTCTTATGGTCTAATTTCTTTCTGTGCTAGGTTCAGTCAAGTATCACCAGATTTGGAGGACCAAGTCTACCTGGGAATGTTGGTGTAGGTGGTACTTGTGTGGATGTTCAGTGAAGGAGGACTGAGCTACCATGATTCAGTCCATTGTACCATTTGCCAAGAAGTTTTTGGTTAGTATTATGTAGGTGTTTCTTTTATCCTTCCCACTAAAGTTAAATTCCAAACTAAGCAAAGCAAACTATAAATGATTCCTAATGCCATATGGTAATGATGCATTTGTGAGAATGGAAAACTGTTGAGCAGTTGTCACTGACAGGAGAATGTTTCATGATTTATGAAGGAGATGCATTCCTGGAAAATATTTTCATTCAGTGAAATGTTCCAAATCAAAAGACTGGCAATTATGAGAATTTGGGTATATCCTATTCCAATGCATAGAGAGGACAGAAATTGAGTTATAGTGGAAAATAGCTTTGTAACACAAAAACATGTATGTCAAGGGAGTCAATGACATTGTACTGCAAATTTGCACATCAAATGTTTGTGTGAATCAATGAATACCATTTCTGTATATAATTCTATAGGAGTATTACTAGATCTATCAAAGTGCTCTTGACAATTCAGGACACCAAGTAGATTCTCCAGAGAAAAAAAATATGGAAGCATTTAACAAAGCATTCTACTGCCAAAGTATTTTCTATGGGTCAATCTATGTATGTACAGTGCGTCTACATCGCCTATAATTTTTGACTCCATTTGACACATTTGAATATATGTGTTTTTCCGGCTTCATAGTCAAATTTCAAACTAAAATGATTAGAAAACTTTAAAAAAAATAGTTCTCTGGGAGAACAGTCAGAATATCTGTACCCTTGACTGACCTTACTGGTTACATGCCATAAGGAAGAAAGACACAGTCACATAATGCTAGGTGCTAACATAACAACTTGCAAGATTCCCATATGAAAACATAAGTAAATAGTTTTTGAACTGACCATATGTTTACTTATTGGCAATTCCATTTTGCAAATGTAAATAATATTTTTTTACCTTAGTAGCAGAATAATTGCTTCTAAGAATTCATTGCCTCAGACAGCTGTGGTGGCCAATTCGTTGAGTATATATAAAGTGGATGTTGATAGGTTCTTGATCAGTCAGGGAGGCCAAGGTGATGGGGAGAAAGCAGGAGAATGGGATTGAGAGGGAAAATATATCAGCTACGATGGAATGATGGAGCAGACTCAATGAGCTAAGTGGCCTAATTCTGCTCTTAGGTTTTATGGTCTAATAATACTTTCTGTTTTGAAAAATATGACTGTCCTTTCTTTGTATATCAGTACATCATTTGACTTTCCATTAAGAATGTCTAAATGATCCTTTTCATCTTCTCTCTCTTCTTGTCTCTGTCTTGCTATATCTTGATCTGAAATAAAATGTTGCTTCTACTATATGTCGATCATATTTTCCATTATGTTTGAACATTGCAAGTATATAAACAAATATGTACCAATTTCTTATAGCTGTAGCTCAGATGTTGTATTCATCAAAAGCAAACAAGCATAAAACATTAAAGTCAAATGCAAGGAAAATACAAATATAATCTTACAAAAACACTTAAGAAAGAGGCTGCAAAAAAATCAGATTGATGACTCATATTTTAAAGATGAGTGTTCTATATCCAAAACAGACCATGCATGAGTTTGTGGATTAGATCAGAGAATATCACCCTGTCCATTCTTGCCATCTATTGGAAGACTCTTCTTAGGTAGTTCTTCATGACAGGGGATGACATGTGCTTTCCACTTTTGTGATTCTGAGGTGATTAAGGAAGACAATATGGGAAACATAGATCCTTCCTTAGATGGGGCAGACAGTAGTTGACACGGCAAATGTATGAGTCATTGTGAGCTGAACCTTTTTTTTCTCCACTTGCATTTACATCAACCTTCTGTGTTCTCCTAAAGCTTTGCCACAAGTTTCTCAATGCTGTCTTGAGCAGTCATGGGCCAGAAATTCTCAGAAATCAGAGGAAATGTTTCTTTTTTTCAAGGAAGCATTGTGCATATCCTTGAATCCTTTCTCGTGTCTGTTGTCTAACAGAAGTACACAGTGCAAACAGTACACATTTTGTTAGTTAATATGCAGTGATTTTGCACAAGTACTGCTGTTTTGGAGTTCAGTGTTCCAGCTAGTCATTCTTTTAAGCTGAGAGAACAAACTGAACACAGTAGGGAATTCATCCCCAGCACTATCTAAATAGTCACCGACTATTTGAGTGCAGCAATCCTGGTAATCTGTTCAAGGGTAACTATGAAGTGAGAGCTTTAATGTCTAGATTTACCTGTTACTATACAGTATCCTGTTACTTTAAGCAACAGGTTCATATATATATCCATAACTCAGGATGATGAGAATTATCAGCAAAAGTAATGCAGCAAGATCAGAATCAGCTTGATTATCACCGATGTATGCTGTGAAATTTGACTTTCTGTGGCAGTAGTACAATGTAGTACAGAAAATATACCATAAATTTTAATAAGAAATTTATATATTTTTAAAAAATGTAGTGCAAAAGAGAGCCAAATAGTGAGTTGTGTTCATTCGTTCATTCTCCATTCAAAAATCTGATGGCAGAGAGGAAAGGGCTGCTCCTAAAACATTAAGTGTGTCCACCCAAAGCATGCAGGTTTCTCTTCCGGCCCACTGCTCCTGGATGATATGGTTTTTCTGATGCACCTCACATATTCTTTACAAGCAAGACATCTTTTCTCCCTCTGCAGCATATCTTTCCATGGCACTCAGTCCCTTGCTCTCCAAACAGACTCCTATGTGTTTCTTTCTCATTACTTCTTCTCTGTTTCGCCTTTACTTACCATTTTGTTTTCTAGTTCCATCTCCAATATCTTTGTCAAACTGATTCTAATTACTTTTCTTATTTGTTTATTAATTTTTTTATCACCAATCAATTAAATTATCTCCTCCGTTTCCTTATCATTGGGTTTTCACTTGCAGCATTTAGTTTAGCCCTACTGATTGGGACATTATAGTTCTATCCCAGTACTACACATGTTTGTGTAGTTCTACAGTGGTGGAGCCCGAGTTGAGCTGACGGCTGGACACTGGCACTGCTGCTCCAGCTTTTAACTCATTACAACATCAGAGGTTGGGCACTAATGTCCAGATTCTGCAGTTCAAATTTATTTCCTACCTGCACGCTGATGATTTTGTCTGTTTAAGTGAGATGAGTCATTGGCCTTGACTGAAAAGGAAACTGCAAGCAAGTGTTTTGATATTATAATTATTCCTAAAGATTTTATTAATTGATAGCACTTAACTGAGTGTTATGTGAATGCATTATGTTTATTGTGTAATTTCTTAAAATTATTTGGATACTATTAAATTGTTCATATAAATCTCTGATCATCAGACACCTTTAAATCATTCCTAAGAACTTTGATAGCAATAGTTCACATAATTAGAGCACTGTGGTCAGCCACCCAGAGGCGGGTCACTACTCATAAACACTTCTGCACTCAAGGCAGCCACGGCTATGGGAACTGCAGGCAGTGAAAGTTCTGACCACAGGAGTGTGAGGTGGGCGACAGGCTGAATCCAGCACCGTCCAGCTAATTAGTATTCAGAACAGATGGTCACATTTGCAGCACATGCAGTATTCTCAGTAATTAATAATCAAAAGGAAACTTCCTTAAGTAATTGAAGTTCTGATCAGTTATACCATAAAGTACGATACATAGGTGAATTTTCAAAGTCAAATCAAGTTTACTGTCATTTAACTATATGGATGCATATAACATATATTGTAGTCGCGCGCAAAGCGCTACGAAAGGAACACACGGAGGCAGAAAGAGCTGAACTCGGAATGACTTAACCAATACAAACTCGCACCCCTCCCATGGGTCCCTGCGACCAGTAGGGCAGACGTGGCATCAGACTGTCCCCGGAAGTTCCACCCCAAGCGGGCCACGCGTCTGCCTGCAGCTCCCAGTGGTGGTTCGAGTCCCATGTGTGCAGACCGCCATAATATAATAGATTAGAAACAAGCCAATGTTTTTCTGAACCAGGGTGTAAAGCACAATAGTACGCATATCACACATAACACACAATAATTATGAAGGCAAGGATAAAATCTACAGGTGAATCACACATAAATAACAAAACTAAAGTGCATAAATTAAATACTGTACAGTATGGAACAGATTAACCTGTGACACTTTGAATATGAAGTGCAGGAAGTTCAGAAGCCCAATGGTGCTCCCTTAGTGTTATTAAGGATCTCACCCACCCACCCTGACTGTTCCTGTTCTTATCCATTGGAGTGTGATGGTAGAAAGTCAAAGGGGATGTTGGATGGATGTGTGGGATCGTTAATAATACTAAGGGCCCTGTGTTCATAGCGTTCCTGTAAATGCCTCTGATGATCCTTCCAGCTGAGTTCACAGTCCTTTGTAGGGGCATCGGGTCAGATGCTCAGCTGCTCCCATACCAGATGGAGATGCAACTTGTCAGGGTGCTCTCAATGGTGCTCCTGTAAAACGCAATTAAGATGGTGTTGGGGGGAGACCCCTGCTTGCTTCAGGCTTCTTAGGAAGTGGAGGTGCTGCTGTGCCTTCTCATTCAGGGAGGTGACATTGAGGGACCAGATGAGGTCATCCGTGATGTGAACTCCCAGGAACTTGGTGCATTTAACTCCTTCTACTGAAGAGCCATGTATTTTCAGAAGGGGATGGTTCATCTGCACCTCCTGAAGTCCACAACAATTTCCTTGGTGGTCTTCTCCTTGTTCAGGCTTAGATTGCTCTTCTCACACCAGTCCACCAGCTGGTCCACTTCCTCTCTGTACTCCGCCTCGTCGATGAGGCCAACTACTGTTGTGTCCTCTGCAAGCTTGTTGAGCTGAATCCTGCGACACAGTCACGCATCAGCAGTGTGAGCTACAGCGGACTGAGCATACAGCCTAGTGGAGCGCCAGTGCTTAGCGTAATGGGACTAGAGACATTGCTGCCCACATGGACTGACTGTAGCTTTATAAAGTGTCAAAAAGAGATGGACGGGACATAGACCAGTGTACTAATACACCATTGTGTCCATCACGGAGCCTTTGCTACCTGTAGGTCAGTGGAATATACTGTTTTGGGCATTTCACCCCTCTTCTTACTGATCTATTGCCACACTGGCATGTCCATTTCAGCTGAAAGACATGTCACTTCCACAAAAGACCATAAGACCAGAAGATATAAGAGCAGAACTAGGCCATTTGGCCCATCAAGCCTGCTCTGCCATTTCATCATGACTGATACAATTTTCCTCTCAACCCCAATCTCCTGCCTTCTCTTTGTATCCCTTCATGCCATGACCAATTAAGATTCTATTAATCTCTGCCTTAAATATGCATAAAGACTTGGTCTCCACAGCTGTCTGTGGCAAAGAATCCCGCAGATTCACCACTCCCTGGTGAAAGAAATTCCTCTTCATCTCCGTTCTAAAAAGGTGCTCTTCTATTCTGAGTCTGTGTTCTCCACTCTTAGATTCTTCCACCATAAGACCATCCTCTCCACATTCACACTATCAAGGTCTTTCACCATTCAATAAGATTCAATGAGGTCACCCTTCATTCTTCTGAATTCTAGTGAATGCAGGCCCAGAGCTATCAAACGCTCTTCATGTGAAAAGCCATTCAAGCCTGGAATCATTTTCATGAACCTCCTTGAACCCTCTCCAGTTTCAGCACTTCCTTTGTAAGATAAGGGGCCCACATTGTTCAATGCCATCAATTCCATCATTCAAATCATTGACCTGTAACGTAAAAAGAATCGGTCCCAACACAGACCCCCGTGGTACACAACTAGTCACCAGCAGCCAGTCAGAGAAGGCTCCTTTTATTCACACACTTTGCCACAATGCTTTATCTATGCTAGAATCTTTCCTATAATACCATGGGCTTGTAGCTTGTTAAGCAGTGTTATGTGTGACCCCTTGTCTAAGGACTTCTGAAAATCTACATATACAACATCAACTGATTCTCCTTTGACTATCTTAATTGTTATTTCTTCAAAGAGTTCCAACAGATTTGATAGGCAAGATTTTCCTTTGAAGAGACTATGCTGACTATGGCCTATTTTATCATGTGTCTCCAAGTACCCTAAGACTTCATCCTTACTAATCAACTCCAACATCTTCCCAACACAAACGTCAGACTAACTGACCTATAGTTTATTTTCATCTAACTCTGTCTTTTAGACCATAAGACCAAAAGACATAGGTGCGAAATTAAGCCATCTAGCCCATCGAGTCTGCTCTGCCTTTCAATCATGGCTGATCCTTTTTTTTCCCCTCCTCAACCTCTGATCCCAGCCTTCTCCTCATAAACTTTGGTGCCATGTCCAATCAAGAACCTATCAATATCTGTCTTAAATACACCCAACGACCTGGCCTCCACAGCTGCATATGGCAACAAATTCCACAAGTTTACCACCCTTTGGCTAAAGAAATTTCTCCACATCTCTGTTTTGAAAGAGCGCCCCCTATCTTGAGACAGTGCTCTCTTGTCTAGACTCTCCCACGATGGGAAACATCCTTTCCACATCTACTCCATCTAGGCCTTTCAACATTCAAAAGGTTTCATTGAGATCCCCCCTCACCCTTCTGAATTCCAGTGAGTACAGACCCAGAGCCATCAAACGTTCCTCATATGATAACCTTTTTATTCCTGGAATGATCTTTGTGAACCTCCTCTGGAATTTCTCCAATGCCAACACATCATTTCTAAGATGAGGAGCCCAAAACTCTTCACAATACCAAGGTTAGGCCTCACCAGTGTCTTATTAAGCCTCAGCATCACATCCTTGCTCTGGTATTCTAGGCCTCTTGAAATGAATGCTAACATGACATTTGCCTTCCTCTCCACAGACTCAAGCTGCAACTAACCTTTAGGGTGTTCTGCACAAGGACTCCCAAGTCCCTTTGCATCTCAGATTTTTGGATTTTCTCCCCATTTGGAAAATAGTGCGCACATTTACTTCTACTACCAAAGTGCATGACCATGTATTTTCCAAATGCCAGAGTCCAATGATTCTTGAAACATCATTTCTAATGTTGCAACAATCTCTAACGCTACTTCTTTCGGATCCCTAAGGTGCAATTCATCTGGTCTGGATGACTTATGTATCTTTTCTTAATGAGTGGAGTGATATTTGAAATTTTCCGGTCTTCCAGAACCATTCCAGAATCTAGTGATTCTTGGAATATCATTACTAATGCCTCCATGATCTCTTCAGCCACCTCTTTCAGAACCCTGGGGTATGCACCATTTGGTCTAGGTAGCTTATCTACCTTCAGACCTTTCAGCTTCCTAAGAAACTTCTATCTATTTATGGTAACTTCACACACTTCATAATCCCTGACACCTAGAACTTCCACTATACTGCTAGTATCTTCCACAGAGAAGGCTAACGCAAAATAATTATTCAGTTCATCTGTTGTTTCATTGTCCCCCATTGCTACCTCTCCAACACCATTTTCCATTGGTTCAATATCCACCCTCACCTCTCTTCTACACTTCATGTATCTGAAGAAACTTTTGGTATCCTCTTTAATGTTATTAGCTAACTTTAATATTCCACCTTTACCTTCATTATTTTCAGTTGCCTTCTTTTGGATTTTAAAAGCTTCCTAATCCTCTAACTTCCCATTAATTTTTGCTTTATTATTTGTCCTCTCCTTGCCTTTTATGTTGGCTTTGACTTCTCTTGTTAGCCACAGTTGTATCACCTTTCTTTTAGACTACTTCTTCCTCTTTGAGATATATATATTCTGAATTGTTTCCAGAAATTCCAGCCATTGCTGCTCTGCCATCATCCCTGCCAGTGTACTTTTCCAATCAATTCTGGCTAACTGATTTCTCATGCCCCTGTAATTCCCTTTACTCCAATGTTATATTGATACATCTGACTTTAGCTTCGCTTTCTCAAATTTCAGGGTGAGTTTGATTACACTCCCCTAAGGGATTTTTAACCTTAAGCTCTCTAATCAATTCTGGTTGATTGCACAACACCCAATCCAGAATTGTTGATCCCTTATTGGGATCAACCGTAGCTGCTCTGAAAAGCTACCTCATAGGCATTGTAGAAATTCCCTCTCCTGGAATCCAGCACCAACCTGATTTTCCCAATCTACCTGCATATTGATGTCCCCCATGACTTTTGTAATATTACCTTTTGGCATGCATTTTCTATCTCCCTTTGTAATTTGTAGACCATATCCTTACAACTGTTTGAGGGTCTGTATACAACTCCCATCAGGGTCTTTTTACCCTTGCAGTTCCTTAGTTCCATCCACAATGACTCAACAGCACCTGATCCTATGTCATCTCTTTCTAATGAGTTGATTTCATTTTTTACCAACAGAGCATTGCCACCCCTCTGCCTTCCTGTCTGTCCTTTCAATACAATATGTATCCCAGCTATAATCTTCTTTCAGCCATGATTCAGTGATGCCTGCAACATCACACCTGGCAATCTGCAACTGTGCTGCAAGTTTGTTGACCTTATTCCGTATTCTGTGTGTATTCAAATATAACACCTCCGGTCCTGTATTCACCCTTTTCAATTTTGTCTGCCTTTAACGTTGCAACTCTTACTGTTGCCTGCAAGTTTACCCTATCAACAGCCTCTCCTCATGACACATTGCCTGTTTATAAACCAGTTACCCAATCTTCAACACTATTATCTGCCTTTCCTATGATAATTCCTACATAGCTGTATATGCAGCTCAAGACACTAGTCACACCATGCTCAACCTTTTGATTGCTAACTTTGTCTGAAGTCTTACCAACATCAGCCTTCACAACCTCTCCACTAACTGTTCTGGCACTCTGTTTCCAAACCCCTGCAACTCTAGTTTAAAACTCATCATGTAGTATTAACTAACCTTCCCGCTATGATATTATTACCCCTCCAGTTCAGATGAAAACCATCTCTTCTGTACAGATCCCACCTTCCCTGGTAGAGACCCCAATGATCCAAAAAACTTATGCTTTCCTACACCAACTCCTTAGCCACAAATTGTATATCTGTGTAATCTTCCTAGTTCTTGCCTCCCTAGCATGTGGTACAGGTAGCAATCTGGAGATCACAAACCTGGAGGACCTGCCCTTTAACTTAGCACCTAACTCCCTGAACTCCCTATGCAGAACCTCGTCACTTGTCCTACCCCTATCATTGGTACCTACAAGGACCACGACTTCAGGCTGTTCACCCTCCCACTTAAGAATACTGCAGACTTGATCCAAGATATCCTGGACCCTGGCACCTGGGAGTAAACATGCCATCTGGGAAACATACTCGCCCACAGACCTCCTGTCTATTCCCCACACAGATGAATCCCCTATTACCAAAGTGTGCCTTTTCTTCCCCCCATCCTTCCAAGACACAGAGGCAGACATATAATGCCAGAGACCCAGCCACTGTGGCTTTCCTCTGCTAGGTCATTTTCCCCCCACCCCACCCCCGAAAAGCAACCTGTTGTTGAAGGGGATGGCCGCAAGGGTACAGTAATCTGACTCCTTAACTCTTTTCCCCTTTCT
Source organism: Hypanus sabinus (assembly GCF_030144855.1). Lineage (NCBI taxonomy): Eukaryota > Metazoa > Chordata > Chondrichthyes > Myliobatiformes > Dasyatidae > Hypanus > Hypanus sabinus. The sequence continues at coordinate 36,233,799 of NC_082724.1, forward strand.
GATTGTCACCCAGTCTCCTGTGCCCTGCATCTTAGGTGTAACCACCTCTCTACATGTCCTGTCTATCACCCCTTCAGTCTCCTGAATGATCCGGAGTTCATCCAGTTCCAGCTCCTTAATGCGGACTTAGAAGCTGCAGCTGGATGCACGGCTGGCAGCTGTGGTTGTCAGGACACTGCCTTCTCATATCCTGCAAGAGGAGCTTTCCACTTATCTACCTGGTATCTCTACTAATCTAGCTGAGCAGATATAAAGAAAGAAAGGAAACAAAAACACTTAACCTGGAGCTTTTCTTTTGCCTCCTCTGACTGAAACCTCTCTTCACCAAAGTCATGAAGAACTGAAACCTCAAGATCACCACTCTGACTCTGTCCACTCGAACGATGTCTGCTGCACTTGCCCACTTGCCCCTACCTTCCTTTAATTTGCTCTTGCCAATCAATCCCGAACGCTGGTCTAAGCTCTTTTTCACTGTACCAACCCTCTGCTGCCTTTTGTACTCGGGCAGTGGACCTGATTGAAGTACCCTTCTCTCACAATTCCCGAAGTCTGGATTGGCCGCTGGTCAAAGCACTTTTTCATATGATGGGCAGTATCCTAATTGTACTGTAGACTCCACTTCTAATCCCCACATCTTAATAGTGAAGGCCTATTGCACTTATGTACTTTGCTAACATCCATGGACTTCAGGAAAAAAATACAAGTGTGTGGCTTTGGTTTGCAATCTGTTCAACTCTTGGATCTGGGCAGTACACACTGTATAACGCTGTATTGTGAGCAACTCCCAATATGTGGACAGGGAACCGTTGGTCAAAGAATGCCGAAGACTTTGCAAAAATGTAATCCCCAGAAGTAGGAATTATTACATAATTGCCATCTAAGCACTGGAATTTGAAATGTTTCACCAAATAGCATTGTTTTTGAAGCACAAAAACAAAATAATTGTATGCATTCAATGCCGAAATTATCTAAGCACTTCCAGGAACAAAATGATGAACAAGAAGACTCAAATTCAAATGTGCTCTTGTACTGTTATCATTCTCTGATTCTGTTTTGTGACACATAGTTATTAGTGAATCAGTCCAGAGATATAAACTTGTGAAATGAATATTGATGTTGAAATGCCTGTCTCTGACAAACCTCAAAGTAATTATATTCTTATTATGATTGCAGCAGTAGTAATTTAAGTAAGAGAGAAAGGCAGACAGGCTTGCAATTATATAATGCTTGTTGAAATTCGGGATGTCCCAAAATCCCTTACCCTCAACAAAGTACTGTAGTGACTGTTTGAAAGCCAAAAATAGGAAACTGGTATAGAGTAAGCTCCGAGAAACAGATAATCTGAGAAGAGTAAATGCCTTTCTTGTCATACAATAAGCTTATAAATGTGACTAATATACATGAATGTAACTTTGACAGGTATGTTCAAAGTTCAGAGTAAATTTATTATCAAAGTGCATACATGTCACCATATGCAACCTGAGATTCATTTTCTTGCAGGCATCAACAATAAACACAAAGAGATAAAATAGTAATAAATAAGCAATAAATATTGAGAACATGGGATGAAGCGTTCTTAAAAGTGAGCCCTTAGGTTAAGGTAACAGTGCAGCGTAGGGGTGAGTAAAGTTGTTTCCTCTGGTTCAAAAGCCTGATGGTTGAAGGGTAATAACTGTTCCTGAGCCTGGTGTGAGGGTCCTGAGGCTTCTATACCTCCTTCCTGATGGTAGTAGTGAGAAAAGAAATGGCTGGGATGGTGGGGTCCTTATTGATGGGTGCTGTTTTCCCTGTGACAGCGCTCCACGTAGATGTCCTCAGTGGTAAGGAGGGCTTTTCCCAGGATGGTCTGGGCTGTATTCACTAATTTTGTAGGTTCTAGATGGGCATCCCTCTATTCTGGAGCTTATTGATTAGATTTGTGAAGATGATATTATCGAATATGGAGCTGTAGTCAATGAATGGCATCCTGATGTATGGATCTTCACTGTTGAGATGTTCCAGGGTTGAGTGAAGAGCCAAAGAAATGGCATCTGCTGTTGACCTGTTGTGACAGTAGGCAAATTGGAGTAGACCCAAATCAGGCAAGTGTTTATATGTTTCATCACCAACCTTTCAAAGCACTTCTTCACAGAGGATATAAGTGGTACTGGAAGACAGATATTGAGGCAGGTTACCACATACTTAGGCACCAGTATAATTGAAGCCTGTTTGAAGCAGGTATGTACTTCAGATTGCCAAAGTGAGAGGTTAAAGCTGTCAGTGAACACTCCAGCCAGTTGATCAGCACAAATCTTTAGTGTAAGAGGTCACCATCCTGAAACATACACTCACTTTGGCCTCAGAGACTGAAAGCACAGGGTCGTTGAGGGTTGTGGGAGTTCATGAAGGTGCCACCATGTTTGAACAGTTAAGTAGAGCATAAAAGTTATTGAGTTCATCTGGGAGCGAAACCTTGCTGTCACCTATGTCACTTGGTTTCAGATTGTAGGAGGTGATAGCACTCAAGCCCTGACACAGCTGTCGAGCATCCTCCAGTGATTCAAGTTTGGCCCAGAGTTGCCACTTTGAATGTGAGATGGCTTTCCGGAGGTGGCACCTGGACCTCTTGTGTTTTACTTGGTTGCTGGACGTGAAAACAACTGATTTGACCATCAGCAGATGTCGGATCTCTTGGTTCATCCAGTGCTTCTAGTTGGGGAAGACTTTGAGGGATTTTGTGGATAACATTCATCTATGACTGTTTTTGGAAAGTCTGTAACAACCTTGATGTATTCATTCAGATCCTCTGATGAGCCCTTGAACACGTCCAGTCCACCGACTCGAAGTAATGTGTAAGGTAACTTCAAAATCTGAAATCAATGGGTAAATCTTTTACTGTGGTAATGGATATACTTTATTAAAAATAACTCAATTAACAATATCCTTGTTCATATTGCTTAGAATTATATTCCCTTTCCTTAGCATTGTATAATTATCCATGTACTATGACTCTAACTGCTAAAATATTGTGGATATATTTTTAGAAGTAAAATGAAGAGGATTAATGGAAGAGTTCCACCAATGAAAAAACTTAAATAAACTAAGAATGTAGACAATGGGTGAGAAATGGATAAGCAGCCAAAGCAAGCAGTTAATGTACTTCAGACAGTGTGCAGTGTAATATTAGTGCATTGTGCTCCATATCATGAATGACATAGAATCACACTTTATCCATTCTGTTACTATTTGAGCTTCTGTTAATCAAGCCATATCTGGCATCATGTGGAGGAGGCTCACACCCAAAAAGAATGAGTGGTGATGGTAAGAAGATGCAGTTCTGAAGATGAAAGCAACTCAGAGCAAACCATGAAGGATCCCTGTCCCTCTGCTGTGCTAAGTACTTTCAAAAACTTACACAGGGATTGAACATGTGGACAGATATCCAATTACCCAAAGTACAAAGAATTCCTCATACTCTCTCACTTGCGTCAAGATGTCATAGAAAGATGCCGATAACACACTTTGGCTCACAAGTCTGCAATGACACAAATAATCTAAGCGAGTTGTCAAGGTAACAGTGCTCTTGCCGAATGTTTACACCATCACTGCTAGTCTTTCAATGACTTACAATGCTCCCAGTACCTCTACCATAATCAGTGGGCTGACCATATCCCCTCATACATATATACTTGACACAAACCATTACATCTTCACACCCCACTCTAAAATTTTGCATATCAGCTTTTCTTTCATGGCAGACATGGAAGATGGAATTTGACATTTTGCTAAAGAGGACAAGGAGATTTCTATATACAGTTAAACTGTTCCCATTAATTTCGGTGCAGAAGGCATACATTTTATGCTTTCAGTATCCAGCCCTTCAGACTGCTGGATGCTAATCGCCTTATGTGCTACCTGAGCTCCTTGATGCAACCATAATATTATGGATTGGTATCTCAACTATGAAGTTCTAGTACAAGTTGAAATCTTGGAATTCCACACCCATTGGTAATGTGGAAACATTATAGTGTGAGTGACTGTGATGGCTTAATGAAGTAACTCATTTCCATCTTCTCAAGAACCATAAAGATGAACTATAGACGCTGGTCTTCCCAACAATGAGCACATCAAGTAAATGCGTTAAAAAAACTGGACAGAGTTATATAAGGTTCTTTATTCTTTTATCCATTTATTATTGGATAAAAGCTGTGAAGCAGATAAAACTTCTAAGGCAGAGATTCCCAACCTGGGGTTCATGGATCCCTTGCTTAATGGTATTGGTCCATAAGAAAAGTTGGAAATTCCTGTTCTAAGATGATACTTCACTTGCATGCTGCCAACTTAAGTTCAAAGTTCAAAGTAAAATTTATTATCAGAATACATAAATGTCACCACATATAACTCTGAGTTGTGTTTCTTGCAGACATACTTAGCAATTCTATAGAACAGTAACTGTAAACAGGATCAACGGACAGCAAACTGGGCAAAAACAAATATAAATAAATAGCAATAAATAATGAGCATGAAATAACAAGATAAAGAGTCCTTAAAGTGAAACCATCAGTTGTAGGAACACCAATAGTACAATGAGTGTAGTTATTCCCTTTTGTTGGCTGAGGGTATACACATATCTTTATTACTCAGTGTTTTTATCTCTAATCAATTCCCTGTACAATAGACTTCCTCCAATTTCTTTCATTCCCAATTGTGTAATAATCTCCAACATGAAATGTTGCAATGTCTTCCGAAAGTCCATTTAATTACAATTCAGACTTTTCTTTATCTACCAAGTTAGTGAACTCCACCAAAAATTCAGTCATGTTTCTGTACAAATCAAATCTTTTCTAAATCAATTTTGATTTCTTTTTATCAGCTTATATTTTACCATGTGTCACACTGCTCCCATTAGCAGACTCTATGAACTTCCCCACAACTGTTGATCCTAGAATGTATCTCAGCATCAATTTCTTGATTCATCTTTCCTAGCTTCTTATCTTGTTAATGAAATGAGATAGGCACATTTCAGTTCCTGAAACATCACAAAATGTCTTAATGTAGTTCCCTTAACACCCTACAATATAAACTATCAGGTCCTGGAGATTTGACTATCTTTAATAACATTTGTTCCTTGAAGAGTATTCTTTATTTTTTATTAAACTGTTAGCTCCTCCTTTGATTTATTTTTCCTTCCCTGTATCTCTGAGATATTATCGTCGTTGCTGTGCAGACTCAGACAATGTAGCTATCTAGTATATCTGCTTTCCTGTCCATGTTATTTTTATCCACCATCCTTTATTTACTGTACAATCATAAAGTTTCTGTGTTGACCTATATGCCTCTCAGAGGTTTGACCTCATGTTCCCTTATGAGTTTGTTCCTATTTTCTTTGTAGCCTTTTATATTGTCATTCCTTCTATTTTTCCAAGGCCTTCGGATTTTACTGTTCTTCAGCTTTGATCCAACTTTTCCTATATTATCTCTCACTTCTTTTGTTAATCAAGGTTTTTAAATAACACCAGTAAGTTCATGTCATTTAGGATCATCTGCTCATCTTACATTCTATCAAATATCCTTTTGATCATCACCCACTTAAACCAACTACTGAATTCTATGATATAATTGTCACTGGTAACAAGATGTTCCTCCAGGAAATACCTTCAAGGTATTCTGTCTCTACCAGCCTGCGAGAGAATTTATGAGTTTCCTTTATCGACACCTGTTTTTGTACATGCCTCCACTTACTTATCCCGCTATTTTACCATTTCCTTCTGATGGTCTAGTTGTGATGGTCCAGCAGCTTTCAAACTTTTCTGTACCTTAATTCTATTGTGTACTCCCCTTTGCTGGTGTTTTTTATTCTAATGCTGTGGTAGTGATCTTTAACAATGTTATTGCTCTTTTAGCATCTTCCTAATCCATTTTAAGGATCTTGAACCTTATGACGACCAGCTCAGTACAAGTCTCAGTCATCACCATTATTCAGCTCTGTTATGCTGCAACTGTACAGGGTACTGGTGAGGCTGCATCTGGAGTAATGCGTGCAATTCTAGTCTCCTTACATGAGGAAGAATATACTGACTTTGGAGACAATGCAAAGGAGGTTCAACAGGTTGATTCCAGAGATGAGGGGGGTTAGACTAACTGTGTTCCATGGAATTCAGAAGGATGAGAGGAGATCTTATAGAAACATATAAAATTATGAAAGGAATGGATAAGATAGAGGCAGGAAAGTTGTTTCCACTGGTAGGTAAGACTAGGGGACATAGCGTCAAGATTCAAGGGAGTAGGTTTAGGATGGAGATGTGGAGGAACTGTCTTTCCCAAAGAGTAGAATTCTCTGCCCAATGAAGCAGTAGATGTTACCTCAGTCAATATATTTAAGATATGGTTGGATAGATTTTTGCATAGTAGGGGAATTAAGGGTTATGGGGAAAAGGCAGGTAGGTGGAGATGAGTCCATGGCCAGATCAGCCATGATCTTATAGAAAGGCAGAACAGGCTCGATGGGCCAGATGGCCTACTCCTGCTCCTATTCCTTATGTTCTAATGTTCACCTGGGTTACCTCCATTCATTTGGCTCACAATTATCTATTCTCCTTTCTGCACTTGTACTTTTCTCTGAGGTGTTACTAAGCACTGGAATAATTTCTCACTCTCTCCAATGTATTGGAGTGGTTGGAATTTTTATTGTCTGTCAAAACATGCAGCAAAATAGCAGCACAAGGGAAACTGCAGCAGTTTGTGCCTGTGCCGCACTTTCTGTGCTCATGCAACTAGGTGCACGCTTTACATGGGTTAGTCCTGTAAACCTCCAGTCGGCAAGCATTAAATGACTTCATGAGCCTTGAAACTAACCAGAGCTGACTGATCACTAATCCACCCTTTAAAAGAAAGGCCAGTGCTGAACCTACTGCTGCACGAAGTGATTCTGCTGCTGAGAAACCAGTGACTGATAGAAGAGGCAGACACTCATTGTGAGCCCTAGGTAACTGCAGATTTCAATCTGAAAGTGAAAAAGAAAATCAACCTCTAACTACTGCACCATCCCTTTATAAGGAACTGATGAAAGACTCAATCAAGCCTGATATTCTTGACTGAGTTATCATTATGTATGTCAGATACTTTGGCAAGCCAAATCAAGCAAGCACCGAACCCTTTCTAAATTTGTACTCCTTAATCTTTAGTCACCTCTAGTGTGCTCCATGTGAACTTGTGGGATAAGACAATTGAATACAGTGCATTTGCAATGCACATACTTGCAGCCAGCAGGTTTTAACACTTGTTCACCTCTTTAACCGCTGGAAGTTTGATACCTACATGTTGATTATGCAAAACTGCAGAGAGTGTTTTTTAATGGATGGCAAATTCTTAAATAAAAGATTGATAACAAATGTGAGGATTTTTAATAACTGAGTGGAATGAAGTAGTTATATTTTTACCAGCCAGGAGTCAAACATGTTTATCTGCAGCAAGAAATCAACATTTGACGAATGAAAACACAATTGCTGTTGTTAAATTATTTATTAATAAGCAGGCTAAACCTTCTCATCCATGTGAAACAAGAGGAGTTACAATGATAAGCCATCAATCCTAATTCAATGTTGATTCCTGGATATATTTTAACAAGCAAATCATCACCAATGTAGTTTTTAATTTACTATAGGTTAACCGGTTTCCCATTAATTCTGAAGAGTGGCTTCACTTCACACAATAGATTTGTGTGTGTGAGAAAAAGACAGTCCTCATGCACAGAAGATATAGTAAGTTTCATCAATGTGGATTTGTGAATATTGAATAAAAAGCCTCATATGAAGTATCTCATATACCTTTGTAAACAGATCATCATTGACTTGGGCTCATCAATAAACTTATGCGTATTGCAAACATATTTTTCATATTGTAGCCACTGAGACTGGGGTGATGAAGTGGAGGTGACAAAGATTGAACCACTTCCGTTCCCGTTAGCTATGTGGATTAACTCCACACAAGCAAAGAGCCTTTGGGAGTGAAGTGCATTATTTTAGTAAGAAAGATTGAGAAGATTGGCACAGCCTTGTATGATACCAATTTGCAGCTAGTCAACGTCAAATTTATTATCAAAGAACATATATATTACTATATACAGTTCTGTGCAAAAGTCTTAGGCAGATAAACATTGCTAGAGTATCTTAAGAGTTTTGCACAGTACTATATTTGACAATGTGGAGTGGAAAGCAAGTTATTAACTCTGGCAGAAACAAAGGATGTTGGGAATGGCAAGGATAGAGCACCATGGGAAGGATGTAGGACAGGTGGCAGAGGAGTGCCAGGGGTAGAAGATGGCACAGGTGCAAACACATCCAGCCCTCATACACCAGGCAAGGTAATTTGATTCAGAAAAATTGGTTTATTGATTATTACAGAACATCTGTCTTGTATTTCCTGCCCCTTCCCTCTCCTTTCCACTTTTTCCAACTGTGGTTCCCCTCTCCCTGCCCCCCTTCCACTTTCAGTCCATAACAGATACCCCATTTCAGAATCAGGCTATTCATCACAACATAAGCATCCATGTTAGGATGGTGTACATTGACTATAGCTCAGTATTTAACACCATCATTCCTACAGTCCAGATAGACAATAGACAATGGACAATAGGTGCAGAAGTAGACCATTCGGCCCCTCGAGTCTGCACCGCCATTCTGAGATCATGGCTGATCATTCACTATCAATACCCAGTCCCTGCCTTGTCCCCATATCCCTTGATTCCCCTATCCATCAGATATCTATCCAGCTCCTTCTTGAAAGCATCCAGAGAATTGGCCTCCACCGTCTTCCGAGGCAGTGCATTCCACACCTCCACAACTCTCTGGGAGAAGAAGCTCTTCCTCAACTCTGTTTTAAATAACTGACCTCTTATTCTCAATCCATGCCCTCTGGTACTGGACTCTCCCAACATCTGGAACATATTTCCTGCCTCAATCCTATCAAATCCTTTAATTATCTTAAACGTTTCAATCAGATCCCCTCTCAATCTCCTCAATCCCAGCGAGTACAAGCCCAATCTCTCCAAACTCTCTGCGTAAGACAGCCCTGCCATCCCAGGAATCAACCTAGTGAATCTACGCTGCACTTCCTCAATTGCCAGAATGTCCTTCCTTAAACCTGGAGACCAAAACTGTACACAATATTCCAGGTGTGGTCTCACCAGGGCCCTGTAGAAATGCAAAAGAACATCCTTGCTCTTGTATTCAATTCCCCTTGTAACAAAGGCCAACATTCCATTTGCCCTCTTCACTGCCTGTTGCACTTGCTCATTCACCTTCATTGACTGGTGAACTAGGACTCCTAGGTCTCTTTGCATTTCTCCCTTACCTAACTCGACACCGTTCAGACAATACTCTGCCCTCTTGTTCCAGCTTCCAAAGTGGATAACTTCACATTTATTCACATTGAATGACATCTGCCAAGTATCTGCCCACTCACTCAGCCTATCCAAGTCTCCCTGTATTCTCCTAACGTCCTCTTCGCATGTCACACTGCCACCCAGTTTAGTATCGTCAGCAAACTTGCTGATATAGTTTTCAATGCCCTCATCTAAATCATTGACATAAATCGTAAAGAGCTGTGGTCCCAATACAGAGCCCTGTGGTACCCCACTAGTCACCTCCAGCCAGTCTGAGAAACACCCATTCACTGCTACCCTTTGCTTTCTATCTGCCAACCAGTTTTCTATCCATGTTGAAACCCTGCCCCCAATGCCATGAGCTCTGATTTTACTCACCAATCTCCTATGTGGCACCTTATCGAATGCCTTCTGAAAATCTAGGTACACAACATCTACTGGCTTACCCTCGTCTAACATCCTTGTTACACCCTCAAAAAACTCCAACAGATTAGTCAAGCATGATTTGCCCTTGGTAAATCCATGCTGGCTCGGCCTAATCCTATTTCTGCCATCTAGATGTGCCACTATTTCGTCCTTAATAATGGACTCAAGCACCTTCCCCACGACTGACGTTAGGCTAACAGGGCGATAGTTCACCGTTTTCTCCTTCCCTCCCTTCTTGAAAAGTGGGACAACATTAGCCACTCTCCAATCTTCAGGAACTGATCCTGAATCTAAGGAACATTGGAAAATGATTACCAATGCATCCGCAATTTCCTGAGCCACCTCTTTTAGAACCCTCGGATGCAGACCATCTGGACCCGGGGATTTATTAGCCTTCAGTCCTACCAGTCTACTCATCACAGTTTCTTTCCTAATGTCAATCTGTCTCAATTCCTCTGATATCTTATGACCCTGGCCCATCCATACATCTGGGAGATTGCTTGTGTCCTCCCTGGTGAAGACAGATCTAAAGTATGCATTAAATTCTGTTGCCATTTCCCTGTTTCCCATAACAATTTCTCCCAATTCATTCTTCAAGGGGCCAACATTGTTCTTAACTATCTTCTTTCTCTTCACATAGCTAAAAAAGCTTTTGCTATCCCCTTTTATATTCCTGGCTAGACTGAGCTCATACCTGATTTTTTCTCTCCGTGTTGCTTTTTTAGTTAAGATCTGCTGTTCCTTAAAACTTTCCCAATCATCTGTATTCCCACTCATCTTAGCCCTGTCATACTTCTTTTTCTTTAATGCTATACAATCTCTGACTTCCTTTGTCAACCACTGTGGCCCCTTCCCCCTCTTTGAATCCTTCCTTCTCATTGGAATGAACTGCATTTGCATCTTTTGTATTATGCCCAAGAATATCTGCCACTGCTGATCCACTGTCTTTCCTGCCAGGGCATCCGCCCATTTAACTTTGGCCAGCTCTTCCCTCATGGCTCCGTAGTCTCCTTTATTTAATTGCAACACTGACACCTCTGATCTGCCCTTATCCCTCTCAAATTGTAGATAAAAACTTATCATGTTATGATCACTACTTCCTAATGGCTCCTTTACTTCAAGATCACTTATCAATTCCTGTGCATTACACATCACCAAGTCCAAAATAGCCTCGTTCCTGGTTGGCTCAAGCACAAGCTGTTCCAAAAATACATCCCTTAGACACTCCACAAACTCCCTATCCTGGGGTCCAGCACCTACCTGATTCTCCCAGTCCACCTGCATGTTGAAATCTCCCATAACGACTGCATTACCTTTAGCACATGCCAATGTTAACTCCCTAATCAACTTGTACCCAATATCCACGCTACTGTTTGGGGGCCTGTACACAACACCCATTAGGGTCTTTTTACCCTTACTGTTCCTCAGCTCAATCCACACAGACTCTACTTCCCCTGTTCCCAAGTCACCTCTTGCTAAGGACTGAATCTCATTCCTCACCAACAGGGCCACCCCACCCCCTCTTCCCATATTTCTGTCTCTACGATAGCACGTATACCCTGGTACACTCAATTCCCAGGCCTGATCCCCTTGCAGCCATGTCTCCGTTATCCCAACAATATCGTAGTTCCCCATTTTCATCTGAGCTTCAAGCTCATCTGTCTTATTTCTGACACTACGCGCATTCAAGTATAGAATTCTTAGCCCATTCCTCCTCTCTTGCTTAAAACACTGTCTACTGTACCTAACCCAGCTCCTTGAACTTCCATCGGGCAAATTGCACCCTGAATTTTGATGACCTTCTCAAGATCACCCAAACCTTGTACACATTTAACCCCATGCACCTTCTGACCAACCCTCTGGATCTGGATCCCTGCCCCCTGCACATCTAGTTTAAACCCCCCCGAGCAGCACTGGCAAATACTCCTGCAAGAATGTTAGTACCCCTCCGGTTCAGATGTAGACCATCCCTTCGAAACAGATCCCAATGTCCCTGGAACAAAGACCAATTATCCAAAAACCTGAACCCTTCCTTCCTGCACCATGCTCTCAGCGTATTAATGTGCATAATCATTCTATTCTTCACCTCACTCGCACGTGGCACAGGTAGCAATCCCGAGATTGTCACCCTGGAGGTCCTGCCTTTCAGCTTCACTCCTAACTCCCTGAACTCTCTAAGCAGGACCCCCTCACTCACCTTACCTACATCACTGGTCCCTACATGGACCACTACATCTGGGTTCATGCCCTCATTCTCAAGAATAGCCTGCACCCGATCTGAGATGTCCCGGACCCTGGCACCAGGGAGGCAACATACCATCCGAGACTCCCGATCTGCCCCACAAAATCTCCTATCTGCCCCCCTAACTATAGAGTCCCCTAAAACTATCGCTCTCTTCTCTTCCCTCCTCCCCTTTCTAGTTGAGGGTTCAACCTCTGTGCCAGAGGCAAGACCACTACAACTCATTCCTGGTAGGTCATCCCCATCAACAGTATCCAGTACGGTATACTTATTGTTAATGGGAATGGCCGCAGGGGTGCTCTGCTCTCTCTGCCTGCTCCCCCTGCCTCTCTGGACCGTCACCCATCTGCCTACTTCTTGGTTTTTTGGTGTGACTACCTCCTGGTAACTATCTATCTCTGCCTCCACCTCCCGAATGATCCGTAGTTCATCCAGCTCCCGCTCCAACTCCCTAACTCGGTCTGATAGGAGCTGCAGCTGGACGCACCTTTTGCAGGTGTGGTCATCAGGGACAACTGTGTTGACCCTGACCTCCCACATACTGCATACGGAGCACACCACTGCTCTGACTGTCTCCCCCATACCTGAACTGGATTAATAGAATGTCTAAAAAGCACCTAGCGACCTTACCTTCTTCCCCTCAGCGAGCAATCACACGGGCTTACCGAAGTCCCCTTACGCCGAAGCCCACTTAGCCAAAGCCCAGGACTCTGCTTCCACGGACTCCGCTGCCCGCTCTGACAAGAAGTCCTGCTAGATAAGCTATAGAAACTGGTCCTCAGTACCTCCCTCTTTAACTGGATCCTCGATTTTCTAACTGGAAGATCATAATTTGTGTGGATTGGTGATAATATCTCCTCCTTGCTGATGCACTGGCACACCTCAGGGACATATGCTTAGCCCACTGCTCTACTCTCTCACTATCCCCATGACTAAGCATAGCTCAAATACCATCTATACATTTTCTGATGATGCTGCCATTGCTGGCAGAATCTCAGATGATATCACGTGTAAGAACGTGATTGAAGAGAGTTCTAAGCATGCGCAGAAATGATAGAAGGAGATGGAAGGATGGTGTTGTAAAACACGTGTGGTTGCTGCTGTTGTAAATAGAAGTTCTATTTCTTCATCTAATTCATTCATTAACTGTGTAATCTTTTTATGTTGAGACTTCACATTTCAATAAAACTTCTCAATTCCTTCACTTGTGCTTTCACTTCTTCAATTGGATCCTGATTCTTGTCACTCTTTGGCTTCAGATCAGTATCGTACTGTACCGGCAAGTTTGGCCTCTGTCCTCCTGCAGAGGTGAGATTGTGATGGAACGCATGGCCCATTGATGCATGTGCATTACTTCCAGAGGGCAACATTGCAATTCCTGGTTTTGGGGGCAAAGCTTTGTCAGATGATGGTAACAAAGGGATGGGTCTGGAAGCTTTCTTTATGACTTCTAGCTGTTCTATTCTATCAAGCTGTTTTCAGTTGATGGCATAATGCAAAAGGCAGTTTTCTACATGGATGTACAATGGGTAGCACTGTGTTGTCAGTTTTAATCGTGTGCTCTCCTGAAAGACAACCAAGCACTTTTTACAAGTCCTCATACTCTTTCATCAAGTCACTGTATTCTGACTCTGTGTCACTGTCCAGGACTAAAACTCTTTTCACCAAATTCCGTCTCTCACAGGCAGATAAATCCAGTACTGACTGTACATTCCTTGGCACCACCACAGATGAAAGCGTGTGCACAATATTTTTGTGTGATATTTTTGCCACACATGCTCTTTTAACTGGAATATCTGCACCTGAATACCCAGTCACTTTTATATTTGTCTGATGTAACTTTGGTCTTGGCTTTAATACAATAAAGTCAGAATCTGCAAGAACATTTACTTGATCTCCTGTGTCCAGTTTAAACAGAATATTGTTTTGGTTCACTTGCAATGGAATAGTCCAGTCATTCCTACTTTGTTTTCACAAAGCACACCGAAATAAAACTCCTAAAGTTCAATTTCAAGCATTGCATTTACTTGTTTTATTTTCTTCCTACTTCTGCAGCAGCGTGAAAACTGATTACTCTTACCGCAGTCATTGCACATTTTCCCATACACTGGACACTGTTGCTAATTGTTTTTATTTTTAAGGAAGGGAAGATGTGGTGATATCACATGTAAGAAGATCCATACATAAACAAAACTGACAAACAAGTCAGTGTTGCAGCTCTTCTCTAGTAAAGTTTCCATGCTAGCAAATACCTAACAATGGGGGAAATCACCTCGGTGTATGCTCTAATCATAAAGAGCAGAACAAATCCAATCAACTAACTATTGGCCAATCGTTTTATTGTCAATCATCAGCTGATATAATGGAAAACATTGCTGATAGTAATATCAAATAACAGTTACTCTCCAATAACCTGTTTGAAATGCCCAGATTAAATTATGGATAACCATTTACTCATAACATCATTAAATCTTAAATCAAGTGACCAAAAAACTGAATTTCCGAGGTGAGGTGAGAGTGACCTCCTTTTACATCAGGGAGGAAAAAAACCAAGTATGGTATCAAGAGAGGGAAGTGTGGAGAGATAGGAGGGAAAGAAAGAGAGAGGTACTGATGAAGGGGGAACATTGGTAAGGATACGGTTTTCCCAGGTACAGTCAGACACATGGACAAGGATCTTTTAGTTGAAAGTTTGATTTGAAAATGTATCCAAGAACAGGCTAAGGGTAATCTTGATAGAACAGGTGAAAATACCTCTGCCTCTCTTTCTTTTTCTCCCTCAGCAATGGTTTCATGTCCTATTAACATGCTCGTCTACAGTATCTTTTGCTGAAGGGTCCTACAAAAGGTTTTTCCAATTGAAAGAGGTAGTAGTCATACTGTAGAATTGTGTTTAGAATTCCAATTGAAAATAAAATGCTTCTCCCTCTCAGAACTTATACAGTACATGAAGGGCTCTGAAAGTATAAGGAGAAAATTCACAATACGTTCCTAATACCACAGGGTCAGGTTGAATTCTATTTATCAACCATGATCATTAATCTTTTACATCACTTAGAATTTGGAGCAACAAGTACATTTATCCTCAACGTTCTAAGTTAGACCAGAAATTAATGATATTGTGCTATATAATTGGCACAGGCATCAGAGATATCAGAGAACAGAAGAAAGTTTGGTCATTATAGTCTATTTATAGCCTCTGCCATCACCCAGGATGTCAGGGAAAGGATTAATGGTCATGAATCATAGTTTGTTTCTAATTCTGCAAGTTAAGAAATACAGGATTACCTCAAAAATATTGACTGACTAATGCCTTTGGCTATTCAGCTGGGAGCTGAAAAAGTGCCGTTAAATAGGTGAGTAGCCGTCAACTTCACTAACAACAACTGTCAAAAATTCATGGGAGCATAGCATTTCAGATCCTGTTTTAACTCCTCACACAGGATAAAGCATTTTGATTATTAAGTGTAAATCTCTGTAAATAGCGCATGTCAGACAATCTGTAAAACTAATGTGACATTTGTGAATCCTGGGGGGATATCTCTCTTTGTGCAACTCAGTCTTGGCAGTACCATTGATACCCATCTGCCATTGCAGTCTTGACTCATTCACTGAAACACAGCCATTTATATTTAGTACCACTTTTATGCTGCTTCAGAGCAGTATAAATAATGGTGGAGAAAGTTGGTGATTTAAATCACATTTTTTAATAGATTTACAGCCTTGTTCTGAAGTGCCTCATTTACATACATGCTCAGAGCATTGCACACAAAATAGATGAGTACAAGGTGTCAATACTGAGGCCTGGAGCTAGAAATTCAACCGTCTGGGGCATGCTTTTAATGTAATATTCAATTGATTGGACCATAAAATTGATCACAAAGTACAATGGGTTATTACATAATGTAGCTTTTGATCACAATATTCTCTGCATTTCCATGTATGTGCACAAGTGTCCAGGAGTGATGTCAGATTCCACTCAATGCTCAATTGATGTTTCTTTTGCAAAATTGATTCACTTATGGTCAATCAAGTTTCAGTACAGGTCAAAAACAGGAAAGCAGGTCTCAATGATGGGGACAGATCAGCATTTGCTTGAGTTAAAGCTTTATCAATTACTTGCAGGTCTGCTAGAGAGTCATTTGGAGCCACGGACAGTGAAGGTACCTTAAGACTGTTGTGGCATTGCATTTGATGAACCCCGGGATTGCTTTTCAGAAATGACAATATGAGAAATTCTTTTGTTGTGGCACAAAGGAGAATTAGCAAAGGAGAAGAGGGTCCAAAGTCAAAGCACCCACTCCTGACACTCTCAGCAGGAAGGAGAGGAGGGTATCTGGCAAAGCAACCCTGTCCTCCATGTCAAATCTTCATCTGATTGAAGAACAATGTACTCAGAGGCTAGAGCTTTCTGTCAGGAGTGTGATTTTCTGCAGTTGGAGCTCCAGTCACTTGCCCATGCTTGGACTGTTCAACTTATGAAAGTGAAGATTATGATTGTATTGAACTGCTTAGCCTCTGCATCTCTTGAACACCAACAGGTAACATATGGCACATATGGCATTATGGCAGCTCTCCGCTGGAGGAGAAAAGAAATCATCCCTCCCTCGGCTTTAAATACCATAGACACATGGAGTTACACTGACTGCAATCTACCTGAAAGCTCATGGAGTGAAGACTGTATTCAGATAAGCTCCAGCCATGACATGAGCCACAAAGATTACAGCTCTCTGAAATTAGAAGCTCTGCATGAGCAACAGCTGGAAATCTTTGCGGACGATGCTATGACTTGTCCATTCTGAAGTGTTCTACTTTGTTGATGGATTTCTGTGCCATGCCAGTTGAGCAAGTGAGTCTTGGATGATGAAAGTTTTCACCTCTGTACTTGGCTCCTCACTCATCTGGGTTCATGCATGTGCAGAAATGGGCAATTATAATCACTACACTGGCCCACGGAGGTTATTGGAGATAGCTAAGGACGTAGAAAAGTACAGCATAGAAAAAGACCCTTCAGCCCAGAAGGTTTTCGCTGAGCATCAAGTCAATTTAAGATGATCCCACCTGTATCACAACTACAACACTGCCACAGAATCAGGGTGCTCTCGCGGGCAGGCAGATGGAAGAAGTTAGCAATCACTCATGTGAGATGGCACATGCCTGCCATTTTGGGTTTCTTGGTAATTGTATTTAACTCCCTTCCTCTTGTTTCAGTCTTGTGAAGTCTTGACCAAAGCACAGCAATGGCAAAACTCCCTGCATACACTAGTCCATGCTCTGGGAAAAAATTAAGATTGATGTTGTAAAGGAGCGATACTAAGTAATAAATTACTGCTTCCAAGCCACGGTGATGGTACTAGTTTTCAGTTTGAGAGTTGTAGTTTCTGCCTGAGTGTTTATTATTTTCCTTTTGTTCTATACAGTTAGAACAATAAAACCATAGAACATTACAGCACAGAAACAGGCCTTTTGGCCTTTCTTGGCTGTGCCGAACCATTTTTCTGCGTAGTCCCACTGACCTGCACTCGGCCCATATCCCTCCATACACCTCTCATCCATGTACCTGTCCAAGTTATTCTTAAACATTAAAAGTGAGCCCACATTTACCACTTCATCTGGCAGCTCGTTCCACACTCCTACCACTCTCTGTGTGAAGAAGCCCCTCACTAATGTTCCCTTTAAACTTTTCCCACTTCACCCTTAACCCATGTCCTCTGGTTTTATTCTCCCCTAGCCTCAGTGGAAAAAGCCTGCTTGCATTCACTCTACACCCATCATAATTTTATATATCAAATCTCCCCTCATTCTTCTGTGCTCCAGAGAATAAAGTCCTAACCTATTCAATCTTTCTCTGTAACTCAGTTTCTCAAGTCCTGGCAACATTCTTGTAAACCTTCTCTACACTCTTTCAATCTCTTTCAACTCTTTCACCCTCCTTCCTGTAATTCGGTGACCAAAACTGCACACAATGCTCCTAATTCAGCTCACCAATGCCTTATACAACCTCACCATAACATTCCAACTATTATACTCAATACTTTGAGTTATAAAGGACAATGTACCAAAAGCTCTCTTTATTACCCTATCTAACTGTGACGCCACTTTTAGGGAATTTTGTATCTGTATTCCTAGATCCCTCTGTTCTACTGCACTCCTCAGTATCCTACCATTTACCTTGTATGCTCTACCGTGGTTTTTCCTTCCAAAGTGCAATACCTCACACTTGTCTGTATTAAACTCCATCTGCCATTTTTCAGCCCACTTTTCCAACTGGTCCAGATCCCTTTACAAGCTTTGAAAACCTTCCTCACTGTACACTACACCTCCAATCTTTGTATCATCAGCAAATTTGCTGATCCAGTTTACCACATTATCATCCAGATCATTGATATAGATTTAAATTAATTTTAAATTAAAACTCAGTGAACTGTTCATTCCATTTCTGTGGCTCTCCCTCTGCACATGCACCACCACTGAATTCGTGTCAACAAGATCTGACCAATCAGAATGGACCTAGTAGAGAGTGAACAGCTAAATTCGGACATGAACTTCTTTGGTCAGGTAGGGGGATAAGGCTGGGTTGGCAGAAGTGGCTTATGCAGTGTGACAACTACACGCAGAGTGGCAAGCACAATCCAAGCCGAATTGCATTGGTCAGATGAAGAAGAAGTTAAACTCGGTGGAGGATTTGTTGGTAGAAATGGCTCACAGAGTTTGGCATCTACTGTTAGGGTGGCAAGTTGGAAGAACAGATGCCAGCACTCACAACAAATGTTCAGCAACTCACAACACACAGCCACAATCAGTTGGCAGCCATTAATGCTCTTGCAACAGACTGCCAGGTTTTCAGGTGGCAGCCACTATTGCTCTCACTGCTGCTACTCAGCAGCTCTCTGCCAGGACAACCCCACTTCCAACACTGGCACCCACCCCACCTTCCTCTATTGCAGCCTCATCAGCCACAGCCCCGATTCCCTGCTTCCAGGCCTGAACTGGGCATTCCTCCAACAGGCAGGTCCTCTGGTGACCCCAATGGCTGCAGAAATGTAATTACTCAAAGTGGGCTGAATTTCCAAGCCCAGCCAGGTCAGGTCAGTGATGATGAAAGTAAACAGGCCCATACGCCTGTAGGACCCCCACTTAGCCTGTTCAATGCCCGACGAGAACTGGCTGCAATCCAGCCTTTCCAGCAATTTGTAGTCAATTCAAGGGAATGTTTGAACTTGTAGTATGGGTCAGGAGGCTGCCCACTGACTCCTGTGCCTGCAACAAGGCAGAAGGTCAGTGAGAGACTACATAATAAAGTTCGGCACTTACGCGGTTGAAATCGGGTGGAATGAGAGATATGTTGTTATTTTTTTCCATTGTGGGCTGAGCACAAATTTCCAACATGAGATTGCAGTATGTGATGGACAAGACAGCCTAGATGACCTGATAAATCTGGCTAATCAAATTGACACCAGGCAGTTGAGTGGTGCAGAGGGAGAATGCCCTGAGTACCCTACCCATTGGATCACCATCTGTCCACATCCTCTCTCTCATCTCCCATTACAGTACTCTGAGGAGCTGGTAGGGGGCCTGCACCTGCAGCATCCCATGAGGAACCTGGTTGACACAGGAGAACAGGTTGCTGCCTCCACTGCGGCACTCCAGGACACTTCTGGACAAAATGTTCCAAGTGCCCAGTAAAAGAGGAGACTAAAACACAAGAACACGAGAAACAGGAGCAGGAGTAGGCCACCTGGCATGTAGAGCCTGCTCTGCCATTCAATAAGATCATGGCTGATCTGGCTATGGACTCATTTCCACCTACCTGACTTTCCCCATAACCTTTAATTCCCTTATTGTGCAAAAATCTATCTAACCTTGTCTTAAATGTATTTACTGAAGTAGCCCCTACTGCTTCATTGGGCAGAGAATTCCACAGATTCTGACTAGCCAGCAATTCTGATGGATCAATTCTCACAGCAAGCACCTTCCCCTAATCAAGTAATTTTCCCAGCTTCCTCATTATGGTGGTCCCAGACTCACATGGTTTGGGTACTTATTGACTCTGGGGAACCCAGGAACCTCCTGGATAACTCTCAGACTCAAATATGGAGAGTTCTCACTCAACAACTGAGAGAGAATATAGATATCCAAGTTCTGGATGGTCTGCCTCTGGGCACCGGCAAGATTATCTTTCCATGGTGCCCTTCCAACATGCTAGAGAGCAACCATAGGGAACATCTCTCCCTCTATCTTACCTGAACTATTGCTAGTACTTGTCCCTCCCTGGCTTTCTTGACACAACCCACTGATCAATTAGTCTTTAAAGGCACTCTGAGAGTGAGGACCAGTGTGCCTTTCTTCTTGTCTCAAATCTAACTCAACTCATTATTTGTGAATCCCCTCTGGAGCCAACTACTAGTGTTGTCTTGTTTGGTGTTCCAGTTGAATATGCTCATCTTCTTTGAGGTCTTCAGTAAGAAGAAGGCTATGTTC
The DNA here is from genome assembly GCF_030144855.1 of Hypanus sabinus. NCBI lineage: Eukaryota > Metazoa > Chordata > Chondrichthyes > Myliobatiformes > Dasyatidae > Hypanus > Hypanus sabinus. Next base: position 36,254,309 of record NC_082724.1, read on the forward strand.
TTGCCTCCACACCGGTCATATGAATACACTTCCTACCAGGTTTTGGTGCTCCTTGAGGCCAGCTCTTTTCCTTCTGTCATCCTGAAACTGTGGCCATAGAAAAATACACCAAGGAGACATTGGCCCTGGGAATTATCCATCCCTGTACCTCACCAGCAGGGACGGGCTTTTCTCATGATCAAGAAGAATAACAAGCTCCTTTACTGCATTGATTGTCAACCCCTGAACAACATCACGGTGAAGAACCACTATCCTCTTCCCCTGCTTGCCTCTGCATTTGAACATCACCAAAGATCAGCTGCTTTCTCTAAGATAGATCTGCACAATGCATGCAACCTGATTCACACACAAAAAGGAGACACGTTGAAGACAGTATTCAAAACCTCCACTGGCCACTATGAGTGCCTCATGATGCTGTTTGATCTGGCCAATGACCCTGCTATTTTTCAGGCTTTGATCAATGGGACATGTTGAAACAGTTAGCTTTTGTGTATCTGGACAACAGATGTTGGCATTGGAGCTGTACTCTCCCAGCACTCTTCTGTAGATAATTGACTGCCAGTCTGTGCTTTTCCTTCCCATTGCCTGACTCCTTCACAGTGTAACTATGATGTCAGGAACCGAGAACTTCTGGCTGTCACTGAGGCCCTGCAGGCTTGGCAACACAGGCTGGAGGAAGAAGAGCACTCTTTTCTAGTTTGGATAGATCACAAGAACCTCTCCTACATTCATGAAGCCAAAAAACTCAACTTCCATCATCCCGTTGGGCTCTCTTCTTCATATAGTTTAATTTCATTGTCACCTACAGTCCTGGCAGCAAAAATACCAAGGTCGACGCTTGCCCCATCAGTTTGACATCTCTGAGGTCAACACCAATCCAGAGCTCATTCTTCCATGATGCTGCTCCGGTGATTCAAGATTCAAGATACAAGATTCATTTATTATCAAAGAGAACGTATAAATTATACAACATTGAGATTTGCTTGCTCACAGATAGCCACAAAGCAAGAAATCCAAAAGAATCCAATTAAAAGAAAGAAAAATTAAACAAAAGACCAAGATTCGATGAAAAAAATACAAATTGTGCAAACAATTGAAGCGAACAACACCATTCCAAACCAAAATTTGGGGAACAGAAACAGAGCTGATGGTTGGATCAAAGCCCGGGTGAGAATCTCCCAACCAGCTGTTTGTCCGTACCATGGAGTATTGGAGTTGGGTAACTCTTCCCATCTGGTTGGCAATCTGGAGTTTCAACGGACCCTGGAATTTACAATGGGAAGAGTTTGGTGGCTGTCTATGGCCCAAGATCTCAACGACTTCATTTCTTCCTGTCCAACTTGTTCTCAGAACAAGGTATCATATCAGTGTCCCGCTGGTCTGCTCTGCCACTGTCTGTGCCTCACCTCCCCTGGTCCCATCACTCAGCAGATTTTGTCACTGGTCTGCCTCCATCAGATGGGAACACTACCACTCTGGTAGATGAGAACAGGTTCTCCAAAGCAACCACTTCATTGCTCTCACTAGGTTCCCAAAAGCTTGTGAAGCTGCCACCCTCATGGCACAGCACGTGTCAAGGCCGCATGGATTCCTTCAGGGTATAGCGTCTGATCAAGGACCACAATTCATGTCCCATTTTTGGAAGGCTTCTGTTCTCTTTTGGGATTTCAATGCGCCTCTTATCAGGTTTCCTCCCCCAATCTAATGGCCAGTCTCAGAAAGTGAATCAGGAGCTGGAGACATCCCTGTGCTGGCTGGTCTCTTCTGTCCCCACCACCTGGAGCTTCCACCCGAATTCATGGCAATCTGCCTGCACATGGTCAATATCCATCCTGTTCATGTGTATGTTTAAATGCCTCTTAAATGTTGCTACTATACTGTATCTGCCTGCCACTGCTCCGCCACCAGGAGATGTACCAGGGCTAAGGGTGCAAAGAATGGTGGTCCCTGGCTGATGACCCTGCAGCTGACTTAATGGCACCGGTGGTGGTGTGGCAGGCAGCAATGCTATGGAGGAAACATCTTCCTGTAAATCTCATTGAAACTTCCTCCACTCCCCTGATAACACATTCTAGGCACCTACCATTCTTTATGTAATAACTTGCCTTGAAAATCACCTTTAAACTTTCCTCCCTCTCCTCAAAGCTCTCTCCTCACCTCTTGCGTTTGACACTTCCACCCTGGTAGAAAGGCTCCAAGTGTGTACCCTTTCTATGCTCCCTCTTAATTTTATATACTTCTCATCAAAACATACAGTGAAATGTGTCACTTACGTGAACGAGAAACACATCAAGGGATGTGCTGGGGCAGTACACAGGCACCACCACACTCTACAGCGCCAGCATAGCATGCCCACAGTGCTTGGCAGAACACAACAAGCAACAAAACAAGCCCATTTCCGATCAACCTTCATGCTTCAGTCTTTGATGTCAATCCCAGAATGAGCTGATGATGGGATCGATACTGCAGGCTTCAAATCCAGGTGCACTGAGTGATGAACCCTTGTGCCTCCTGCTCACACAGACCCCGTCCGAAGCTGGAACAGCCCAACATCCATAGATTGCCTTCGTCACCCATCCACATCGCTGGCCCTTGAGCGTGGAGTGGAGGCCCTGACTCCAGATTTCCTCCGTCATCCATCCATATCACTGGACTTTAAACACAGAATGTAGGACAAAGGCCTCACCTCCAGCACCTCCTTTTCACTATCCCTTAACCCTTACACCTAACCCTCCCACATGCTACCTTTGCGCAATTAGTAGTGGGCTTTGGGGTTTTAACATTTAACTGTCGTTCATTCCTTTGGGCACTCCTCTGTTTTTGTGGACGTTTGCGAAGAAGAAGAATTTCAGGATGTATATTGTATACATTTCTCTGACATTACCTATTGATAAATAATCCAAGTTGTGAAATTAAAGCAAGCAAATTCAGCAGGCAGAACATACAGCAGCAGGACAGGGAGTGAGCACGATCTGATAGATCAACCTGCATTTATTTTACTGCTGACAGGTAATGCAGAGAAACTCAGGGCATGGGACTAGGATATTATACCAATGACAGAAACATGGCTGGGGGATAGGCAGGACTGAGAGCTAAATATTTCCATGTACAGATGCTAAAGGCATGATAGAATGGGAGGTAAGGGAAAAGGGGAAGTTGCATCTTTGATTAATGAGAATATCTCTGTACTACTGGAATGGATTTTCCTGGGGGACCCTCCAGGAAAGCATTATGGATGGACCTTGGAAATAAAAAAAAGAGGAGTAACTGGATTGTACTATAAGCCCCTCAATAGTCAGCAGGAATTAAAGGAGAAAATATGCAGGGGCATTGCAGATATTTACTGTAGAAAGGATCAGGGGAAAGAGGAAACTTGAAAAAGGGAACAATGATGTCCTGAAACATATTGATATTAGAAAAAAGAAGGTACTGGTGGTGTAGAGGTTCATAAATGCTGATAAGTTCCTGGGAACTAGGAAGCAAGACAAAAAATTGCAGGGAGCCTTACAGATTCCTGTGTATCTTAGCCATCAGTGAGGAGAATTGGTGATGAACTGGAGAATGGCTAATGTTTTACTTTTACCTAAGACAGTCTCACAAATTGGATGGAGTTTCCTGAAGGGGATAATCAAGAGCATTACTGAGAGCTGGGCAGTAGACACTGTCCATATGGATTACAGCAATGCTTTTGACAAGGTCCCATATGGTCCGAAAGGTTAGATCACATGAGATCCAGTGTGCACTGGCCAATTGGATACGAAGTTGGCTTGGTGGGAGGAGACAGAGGATAATGGCGCAGCAATAATTTTCAGTTTGGAGGCCTATGACTAATTGTGTACTACTGGGATTTGTGCTGGAATCACTATTGTTTGTCATATACTATATATTAATTATTTGGATGAAAATAATTAATCTACATGACAAACAATAGTAAACCCAACTGTTATTTATCATACAAATTAATAACTTGGTGTAGTATAGAGTAAAAAAGGTTATCGATGGCTACAAAGGGATCAACTGGAAATGTGGGCCAAGGAATGGCTGTTGGAATTTAACTCAGACAAGTGCAAAGTGATACATCATGGAATTGGAATTGGTATTAGAAAGGGTTTTCTTATTGTTGCATGTGCTGAGGTAAAGTGAAGCTTGTTTTGCATACTGGTCATACAGATCAACTCATTATAACAAAGCAAGTAAACAATAAGGTGCAAGGACATAATGAGGTATATCCTGAGATCAAAAATCCATTTTATTGTATTAGGGAACCATTGAATAGTTATTCTAATCTGATAACAGTGGGATTGAGCCTAGTGTATGAGTTTTCAGATGATTGTATGTCCTGCCCGATGGAGGAGAGAAAAGAGAATGTCCATGGTTGGAGGGGGCTTTTGATTGTGTTACATCAAGAAGTGTAGACAAAATCCATAGACAGAAGGCTCATTTATGTCTTATGCTATTGGCACGGCTCTCTGCAGTTCCTTGCAGTCATGGGCAGAGCAATTGTCATATCAAGTCTGATGCTTTCTATAGTTTAACAATAAAAAAAATGGTAAGGGTTAAAGGATCATTCCAAATTTCTTTAGCCTTCTGAGGGAGTAGAGATGTTGGTAAGCATTTTTGGCTGTAGTGTCTACATGTCTGGATCAAGGCAAACTATGGTGATGTTCACTCAGAATAACTTGAAGTTCTCAACCCCCTCAAACTCAATGGCTTTTTATGTAGACTGGAACATATGCACCACCCACTTCCTGAAGTCAATGTCCAACATGCTTATTTTCCTGACATTGAGGGAAAGGTTGCTGTCATAAAGCTGGGCTCTTGATTTCCATCTGTACTCTGACTTGTCATTATTTGAGGTATAGCCCATTACAGAGGTATCATCCACAAACTTGTAAATTTTTGGAGGAGGGTGGAACTTGCACAGTAAATGACAAGGTTCTAGAGAACAGAGAGGTGCTGGGATACTAATACATAGTTCCTTGAAAGTGGCAATGCAGGTAGACAAGATGGTGAAGAAGGCACGATACAGGACCATATCTGGAATATTCTGTGTATCTCTCATCAGCAAACTATAGGATAAGTATGATTAAGTAGAGGGGTGCAGACAAGGTTTTCAGTCGGGACTGAAGGACGAGGTATAAGGAGAAACTAGATAGGTGGGGATTATTTTCCCTGGGGCATAGAAGGCTGGGGTGGAGGGGTGACCTTACAAAGGTTTATAAATCATGAGACGATAGATAAGGATGGATTGTCACAGCCCTTTTCCCAGGGTATGAGAGTCTGAAAGTAGTGGGCATAGTTTAAGGTGACAGAGGAAGGATTTAATGAGAACCTCAGAGGCATCCTTTTCACACACAAGGTGGTATGTATATGGAATGAGCAACCAGAGGAAGTGGTAGGAGGTAGGTGCAATTACAATACTTAAAAGACATTTGGACAGGCACATGGACAGGAAAGGTATAGAAGGATATGGGCCAAATGCAGGCAAACATGACCAGCTCAGGAAGACACCATGGTTGGCATGGACAACTTGGATCAAAGGGCCTGTATCTCCATGGCCCTGTGATTTCATGGCTCACTGGCCTATGATTTCCTGCTTTGTTGATTTTTCACCTAAACAAAGGGACAATGTTGGCTATTCTCCATTTCTCTAAGACTTCACCTGTGGCTAAAGAACATATTGAGATCCATGTTAATTTCCTGTCAATTTCCTCTCTTGCTTCTCTTTAACATTTGTGATATATCCCATCAGGCCCTAGGGATACAACCACCTTAATGTTCTTCAAAAGACCTTCTTCATTACAGCAAGCCTTAGAATTTCATCATTCCCTTCCCTGATCCCACATTCCCCCGGTGAATAACAATGTGAAGTATTCATTTAACTTCTCATGCACTTCCTCTGGATTCCAGAATAAACTCCCTCCTTTGTCCCTGAGAGGTCCTACCCTCCCCTTGCTACCCTCTTGTTTTTAATGCATGTATAAAATGCTTTTGAAGTCTCCTTAATCTTGCTCACCAAAGAGATTTCATGGCACCATTTAGAACTTCTAACTGCCAGTTTAAATTTTGTTTCTTTTATTTTATATACCTCCAGCAAATGTGTCAAACATCATTGATTTCAGCATTTTATGATTGATGCAATAGCCAAATGCAAGAAATGGAAGTTTCATCAATTCCTCTTGAACTTAAATGGTAATATTTACAACCATTTCCACAATGGCAACATACAATGGTAAATTACTTGAAACAGCCACTTAGATATGAACACAGGAGATTCTGCAGATGCTGACAATTCAGAACAATAAACACAAAATGCAGAAGAAACTCTGCAGGTCAGGCAGCATCTATGGGAAATGAATAAGCAGTTGATGTTTCATGCACAGACCCTTCTTCAGGACTGAAAAGAAAGAGGGAAGATGCCAGAATGAAAAGGTGGGAGAGGAGGGAAGGAGGACCAGCTCGAAGATGATAGATGAAGCCAGGTGGGTGGGAAAGGTAAAAGACTGGAGAGGGAGGAATCTGATAGAAGAGGAGACTGGACCATGGAAGAAAGGGAAGAAGAAGCGGCACCGGGGAGGGGGGAAGGAGGCAGGAGGAGGAAAACTCAATGTCCATCCAATCAGGTTGGAGGAACCTAGCTGGAATATGAGGTGTTGCTCCTTCACCCTGAGTGTAGCCTCATTGTGGCAAAAGAGGAGGCCATGGACCAACTTGTCAGAATGGGAATGTGTACAGGAATTAAATTGGTTGGCCACCAGAAAATTCCACTTTTGGCATATGGAGCAGAGGTACTTGTCAAAGCAGTCTTCCTATTTTTGTTGGGTCTCAACAATGTAGAGTGGGGGCACATCGAGAGCATCGGATACTATAGGTGACCCCAACAGATTCATAGGTGAAGTGTTACCTCATCTGGAAGGACTATTTGTGGCTTTGATTGAAGCTTAAATGAGGAGGTGATTGGACAGGCGTAGCATTTCTGTTCCTTACAGTGACATGTGCCAAGTGGGAGATTAGTAGGGAGGGACAGATGGACAAGGGGTTCATGGAGGGAGTCATCCCTGTGCAAAGCAAAGGAGGTAAAGATATGTTTGGTGGTAGGATAGCGTTGAAGATGGTACAATGTGCAGAGAATAAGTTGTTGTATGTAGGAGCTCATGGGGTGTTAGGCGAGGACAAGCAGAAATTAGCTATGCACATATGTAGAGCTGGATTGCCACAGTGATGAAAACACTTCAAGAAGGCATTGTTTGATCTGCACAGTTCCATTTAGAGCTGTGGCAAATGTTTTCTGCAGCTCTAAAGGCACTGAACAACATTCTATCTTTGCAGAAAGCAACCTACTGCACTGCCACCCCCAGGCACCAGCCTGACCTTTTACTGCAATTATATATTGGTGCAATGCCTGCAGCTTGTGTCATTTTCCAACTGAATGACCACAGCTTGTAAATTTTTCCTCCCATTACCAAGAGAAATTTCAGTCAGAGGACACCATGAGGTAGGTTTACTCACAACTGCAGAGTGGACTCCACCCATTTCTTGTATGCTCGCTTATTCATGGCATTGGGTTGTCTTTCATAAAATCAGTCTCAGAGATCCTTTACCTCTGGCTCTGCATAAGATCATGAAAGTAGTTGTTTATTACCTTCAACGACAACGAGGTGAACAGCAGATTACTGGGCAGAGAAACCCACCACTCACATACGATAATAACTAACCAAAGTCTCAAATCCCTCTGTTGCCATCTCTTTCCCAATGATGATCTTTTTGTGCACCTGCAAAAACATTAAAGCATAATGTCATTCTTGGACACATGGCAAACTTTTCATTACATCCAATGAAGACTAAAATCAAGCCAAGCACTACTACCCTTTGTACAACCACCTTGCTTTGCTTGCACGAAGTTGCTGGGTGGATATTCCATTGGAATGGAGCCAGGTGCAGGTGGCTATGAATGGTGTGCAGAAGAAATTCTGGTCATAAGTGTTCCTCCTTTAGACAACCCCAACATTTCATGTGAGCCTGTAGTTTGGGCAAGCTGGATGAGAGGCTGCTGTGAGAGCACTGTAGGGATAGCAGTGATGGGAGAGTGAATAATGACAGCAGCCCCAAGAAGTGGCAAGATTTTCTTGTTCTACAGACCATTGTCATGCCTCAGATCAACTGGTGGGTCAGTCTGCTGGAGGAGAGAAGCGACAGGCAACAGAGGGATCCAGCGCAGACTGGCACAGTCTGCCTGTGCTGCAAAACAGACCATGACATCAGCCCTCATACTCTACAGCATATTTCATTCTGCAGATGGTAAATGGCCTTGGCCTTCCATCTTAGAAAAGCAGCCTGAAATCTCTTTTTATCCCGTGTAAAATATTGGAGCTTGGCCCCTTTCTTCTCCAAAGTATTTCACACAGGCTTGAGAACACTCAAGCGTTCAATGTATATGCTTAATGCCTCTCCATCATACGTCTTTGGAGCAGAACTAGTATGTGAGTTCACTTAGTAGGGAGGTGGCACATAAGTTCACTTTCTTCCTGACTGTAATTTACCCGAGTCTCCAAATTCTACAATATGAACATATTTCTAGGATGTGTTTTCTCCACTGCAGTGGCCAGGATTGATCAGATTCTGCATCCTGACTATGTGAAATCCATAAGAATATGATCAAGATGATAGAAGGCAGCAACTGGTATTTGAACCATGAAGATGAAAAGGTTATAAGACAAAAGGGAAAGAGATGAAAGAAGAAGGGAAGCATTGAATGATTTCTAAGCCTTTCCTGGTGAATGGTCCCCATGGCAGCTCAGCTGATGGTCACCAGAGCTGTAACTAGTTGATTAATCCTTTGAACATGGTGGAGGCCCCTCCACTCTGCTGTATGTTCTATGGTCATGAGCAATCCACTGCAGAAAGAGGCAGGAACTTGTGTTAGTGCATGTGCTACCATGAACATGCATGATGTATCTGTCATTGATTCTAAGAATGTGATAAGATGAGAGGGCATGGTTTCTAGGCATGTGAACTTTGTAGTAGTAGTTGGTGTGTGAACATTTGCTTATGAGATGTTTTCCTGTCTCCGTTAACCATATGAGTGAGGGTATTGTACAAGCCCTCAGAAACTCACAATGGTCATTGATCTCCCTGGCCACTCCTCCCACTTTTACTCAGCCTTTAGTGGTATACAGGATCTCTCTTCTGGTCCACCTGTATTGTCCCAGGATCTCCAATCTGGCAACAATGAAATAGAGAACCTGTTCCCAATGTTTGTATCGCTATTCCCAAAGCTGCACACTGACTTCTAAAATTGTGTGGTCTCTCAGTGAAGGAAATATATATTTGTGCTACAGAGACTGCAGCAAAGGTTTACCAGAATGATTCCTGCAGTGGTAGGTTTGTCTCATGAAGAAAGGTTAAGCAAACTGGGCTAATATTTAGTTTGAGAAAATGAGAAGTGATTCCATTAAAACAAAACTCTTAAGGTGCTTGGCAGGGTTGTTATTTCTTCAGTGTAGTGAGTCTGGAATGGGGATTCCTACCAACATAAAGGACTGAATATTCTAAAGAGAGACAAGAAGGAATTTATTTACACGGAGACTAATGAATCTTCAGAATTCACTGCGTAAAAGGATGGTGGAGGCTCTGCTGCTACAGAGCGCAACAGATGTTTAAATATTAAGGAAATCAGAGTCACTACGAGAAAATGATGACAAGTAAAAGATCAGCCATGATCTTATCAAAAAATGGGACAGGCACAAGTAACTGAATTGCCTACTACTACTTCTATTTCTTAAATTCTTCTGTCACGTCAACTACCACTGCTTAGTTTCAGCAGGTGTGTGGGATTACTGAAATTACTTGCATTTAACAAGTGCTAATGGAGCAAACATCACGATTAGCTTCCAATGCACAGTGTTCACATCAACGGCACTGGGGCAATCTAGATTAGGTCACCCACACACCTGCAATATTTGCACATTTCAAACTCCAGTGAATTACTATGCCCAAGAATTTCCTTGAAGATAATTATTGTGAAATCTTCACTCATTGCTCTTCTGTCAGAGACACTCAACGTCAAGTTGTCATCTTATTGAAAAAAATAACAGAAATATTCTGAATGCATTTCTGAGCTGCAGATGTTGCTAAGTTAAGCTTGCAGACTCTTCATTGTATTTCACATACCCCTAAGTCCAAAAACAGTGCAAACCCAGGAGCCATATATGTATAACGTATCTGATTCCAGCTCACTGCGAGGGATTCAAGTGAGTCCATCACTGAGTCAGCAGACACAGGAAGGTTTTAAAAAAATGAGGAAATTCTGTGGCAGTGCTTCAATGTGGAAATGGCTTGGAACTGAATTTCCTCACCAGCAAAACTTCCTGCGATTTTGTTACCCTGAGTCTAAACAGAAAATCTTTGAGGAAATCAGCATTTGAATGTGTACCTAATGATATAAAGTATGTCAAAATACAATAATTGGCTTTATTATACAATAATCACCCAGAGATATTCAGTTTTGAGGAAAAGATTGCTTGTTTTAAAGATTGTTGTCTCTTTCAATGTTACAGAGTCTAGCAATTTTGTTTTATTTATCACCATAGTTATTTCCCTTTCTCCCTTTCCATTCATATAACAAGAGCTCCTAAGCCAACCCTAAAATAATTACTGCTCTCCAGCATCACACATGCAACAGAATGCTAAGATAACAAAAAAAAGTGATCAGATACAAATATTTGCAGTTGTATGCTGTTCATAATGCTGTTAGTTGGGTATATTTCAATGTTTTAATTCAACCCATTTGTGTATTTATATTTAATACAACTTAATTTTGTATTGAAGTGGCATAATTTTCTCTATTATGTCATCTACAAAGCATCCACTAGATATTTTGGAACTGCATGTTTAATTTTTAAACCATTGACATTCAAAGTGATATAATTTATATTTATAACATCATAAAGACAGTACAGAGAGTCTGTGCTATCTTTCAAAGGGACAGTCCCATTCCCACTCTCCTTATTGCCCTGTGGCTCTAGAACTTATTATCTTTCTTTTTATTATTAATCTATATTAAGGAATAACAGAACATGAACATGTCTTTGATAAGTGAGAAAAAACCAGAGTATTTGAAGGAAAGCCATGTAGTCGTAGAGAGACCTCCACACAGTCAGCATCTGAGGTCAGGATCAAATTCAGGTCTTTGGATCTATGAGGAAGTCACAAGTTGTTTCTTTGGTTTTCATAAAAATCAATTCTAATACTACTGGATGAGAGAAAAGTTGTATGACATCAGTAGACTTTAGCATTGCACAAAGCTATGTGCAGAAACTCAAACTTGTATACATGTATCAAATGCCGATGTCAGGCTGTTCTTAAGGAGGGTGAACCCTTGCAAGATGGCACGCCATGCTGGAGTATCTGCTTTGAAAACTTGTGCCTGTCAACTAGCAGGAGTATTCAAGGATATTTTCAACCTCTCACTGCTATGGTCAGGAGCTCCCACCTGCTTCAAAAAGGCAACAATTATACCAGTGCACAAGAAGAATAGTGTGGGTTGCCTTAATGACTATCGCCCAGTGGCACTCACATCTACAGTGATGAAATGTTTTGACAGGTTGGTCATGGCTAGAGTGAAATGCTGGCTCAACAAGGACCTGGAACCACTGCAATTTGCCTATCACCACAAGAGGGCTACAGCAAACTCAATCTCAATGGCTCTTCACCCTGCCTGAGATCTCCTGGACAATACAGTCACCTATGTCAGGATGCAGTTCATTGACTATAGCTTAGTGTTTAACACTATCCTTCCCACAGTACTGATCAAAAAGCTACAGAACCTGGACTTCTATACTCCCCTCTGCATTTGGATCCTCAACTTCCTACCTGGAAGATCACAATCTGTGTGGATTGGTGACAATGTCTTCTCCTCAATATTGGCGCACCTCAGGGGTATGTGCTTAGCCTACTGCTCTATAACCATGACTGTGTGGCTAGGTATAGCTCAAAGCCTTCTAATAATTTGCAGATGATACAACTCCAGTAGGTAGAATCTCAGCTGGAGATGAGAGGGCGAACAGGAGCGAGATATACCATCTAGTTGAGTGGAGTCATAGCGATAAACTTGCATTCAATGTCAGTAAGATGAAAGAGCTGATTATGGACTTCAGGAAGGATAAAAGAAGGAAACATGAACCAACCCTCAAAGAGTGATCAGAAATGGTGGGAGTGAGCAATTTCAAGCTCCTGTGTGTCAGATCTCTGAGGATATAACTTGGTCCCAACATGTTGAGACAGCTATAAGTAAGGCAAGACAGCAGCTATATTTCATTAGGAGTTTGAAGAGATTTGGTTTCTCTTGAAAGTGTCTACAGATGGACCATGGACAGCATTCTGACAGACTGTCTCACTGTCTGGTATGGGGGGGGGGGGGGGTTAAGCTACTGCATGGGATCAAAGGAAGCTACAGAAAGTTATAAAATTAATCAACTCCATCTTGGGTACTAGCCTCCATTGTACCCAAGACATCTTCAAGGAGCAGTGCTGCAGAAAGGTGATGTTCATTATGAAGGACCCGATCACCCAGGGCATGTCCTCTTTGTATTGTTACCATCAGGAAGGAGATACAGAAGCTTGAAGGCACACCCTCAGCGATTCAGAAACAGCTTCTTCCCCTCTATCATACAATTCCTAAATAGACATTGAACCCATGAACACTACCTCACTTTTTAAAAGTGTACATTATTTCTGTTTTTGCACTATTTTATTCTATTCAGTATACATATATATACTCACTGTAATTGATTTACTTTGTTTTTCTTTCCATATTCTCGTGTATTGCATTGTACTGCTGCTGCTAAGTTAACAAATTTCATGACACGTCGGTGATAATAGACCTGATTTTGACATACACACCAGTCTTTGAAGTCCTTAATCATGGAGTGGCTGTGGACTTGTCCTGCTTTCCTCACTCTACTTCCCAGAAAAGAATTGCTATTGTTTGAGTTGTAGAAGATAACTTCTCACCTTGAAGGACAGCTAGAGTTAGAAAGAAAAGGGGACAAAGTTGAGGCTGAAGTCATATATCAGAGCCAGGTTCATCTCACCTTGCCCATACTGTGCAGCCTATTATGAGAGCCATGGGGCGGAGGTATACTACATGAAGTCTCTAAGGTGGGAGAAAGATTTCACATTCACTGTTGCTTACAAAGTCAAGCGAACCATTGGTGAAATGGAGACATAAGCTCTCGACCCTGAAGGGTAATTGACTTTTTCTTTGAGGGCTAAGCTGATCAATTCTGTTCCACCAGATGCCTTGGTTAAACTCCCTAAGTTTCTCTCTCTAAAAAAATGGAAACTAGTCTGTAAATCAAACTAACAGCAAGGCTCTATTGCCAGAACAAAATTTCTGATGCTATTGACGCAAATGATTGCTCACAACAAATGGTAACTATAATGCAGAAACCTTTGTTCTCCCATTTGCCAAGAATGGGTGGCCTTTTCTGTCTACTGAAACTTCCTATAGCCCTACCCTGAGCTATACCTCCTGCTACAATAGCTTCTACTTATAGCTTCTAATAGCTTATAGCTTCTAATACTCATATCCTGTCTCCACTGGTAAAATTTGGCCTTATCATATAGATCAATTCCTCCCCAACACTCTACCATACACACTGCCCGCTGCCTACCAACATTGTCAGAAAGTTTCTGTAAATGCCTACCTGCTACACAGAAAAAAGTGCTTATAGAATGACAGTGCATCCGCACAATAGTTGTGGAGGTATTTGTGTTCCAAGCTTGTCGATTCTTCACATGGTATAAGCCCGCTGCACCCACCCACACTCATGTAAATACTAGCACTGTTGTCTGTAAGGTTGATCAATAACAGAAGCAAACCATTTCCCACAATGTTCCCACATTCATCACCCAACTATGAGCACTTTGACTCAACTTTGAATCTGAAAGTACTTCAGCAGTCAACTCTATCCCACAAATAGCGAGTAGCTTGCACAGTGCAGATAAACTACTTAATCAGTAATGTCCTCACTTCCCCCCAGCATGTGATGTTTTTGTGTGCTTTCTCAGCATTGCCACCTATTTTTCAATAGAAATGATATGTGGTGAAGTGTTCAAGTTCTTTTTTATATAACCCTGGTTTCTGAAATCAGGTTCTGATAGTGCTGTATCAATCAAAGGTCTTCTCTGTTTCTTCTCTTAGGGTTTTGCAGACATCCTCTTTGCCTTCACCACCAAATATCCACATTGATTATTCAATAACTAAAATACAAACAAGTTGTGAATGCAATAAATTCAAAATAAAAACAGAATATTTTGGAAATAACTTAGCAGTCAGGCAGCATCTCTGGAGAAACAATATTAACATTCCAGGCCAGTGGAATTTAATCAGAACGAAGAAAACCTGGAGATCAAACTGTTCTAGATTATGATTCAATAGCACAGCATTTACAATATGGCATGCTTGATGTTGCTGCTGGTTTATGTTTTTGATGCTTTGGTGCTGATGTCATGATGAAGATCACAAGAACCTGCTCATGACGAGTATTTATAAACTATTTCAGAACAAAATAGGCCAAATTGAGGTGGTTCTCATTGATATTCTGATGGGAACCACTGCCAATCAGCAACTAGCAGGTAAAGAAAAGTCATAGACCTGAACTACCCTTCCAGAACAAGCAGACACAGCTTTCACTTCAGTCAGTGATCCCCTGGCCACCCTGAACTGGGATCTTTGTTTATAGGAATGGGACTATTGACCAGATCAGGAACAGGAAATGAGATTATTTTAATTATTTTTACACTACTTAACATTTTAGCTATTTATTAGAGTCTGATAAATTGTATTTTTTGAATTTTAATATTGTTGTTTAATTTTACAATTTGAAAGAATGCTAATATTTTTAATTCAATTTTAATGATCATGGTTTGTTGGCAAGACCAGCATTTTTTGCCAATCTCTTACTGTCTTTGAAAGATGGTGGTGAGCCATCTTCTTGAACCACTGCTGAATGTCAAGGTTAAGTGATTAGAATCTCCTCTGTTGAAGAAGGTCAATAGCTGAACACTTTTGAAGCAGAAGTATTACCAGATCAGGACTGAATGCTGTCTCCGTCTCGCGGCACATCAGCATTGGCTTGTTCATTTACTAAGGAGTTGTGACTGAAAAGGAACTTTATACTATCAGAAATGAATATCACCAATTCTTACAGTACCTAATGGCTATTGATGAGACAGCTGAAGAAGTTTTGGCTTAGGACATAGTCCTGAGGTAGTCCTCTAGTGATGTGACTGGGATAATTGATCTCTGACCACATAAACCACACAAATCTTGCAAGATATAACTTCAGCTGGATTCTTTTTCCTTTTATGCCCATTCAGCTCTCTACATTTTTGGACAGAAGTTGTGATGGGGTTTGAGGCCAAGTGGTCCTAGTAAAGCAACAGTTGGTGCTCAAGGGTTGTTTATGATGGCTTCCATTATTTTATTGATGATTGAGAATAAACATGTTGAATAATCACAAGCTAGATTAGATAGGTTCTGTTTTTTGCTAAAAAAAGAAACATATGAGCAATTTTTCACATTACCTAATAAATGCCGATGTTTTATTTGTACTAGAACAGATTGTTCTGGAATGCAGTCTTCAATGATGTTACTCCAAGAAACACTGCCATTTCTTCATATGAAGTGAATCAAATTAAATGACAACCAGCTTCTGTAATGGTATATCTCTTGGGTGGAATTTAAGATGATTTTTTTTATTTTTCACTTTTGACTGAACATTGTTATGAATGCTAGCTTTTTCTTATCCTTCAGACACTGGGTCCCACAATCCGCCAAGATCAGGATGTTCTTGGAATTGTCTCCTCCTCTTAGCTGTTTGACTGTTCACTGCCAGTGTTATTAGACATAATGGTAGTGGAAAATTTTTGATCTAATCCTTTGGTTGTAATATCACTTAGCTCTGTCAATAGCATGAATATCGAATATCAGAAATCTTTTTAAAATCTTTCAATGTCTTACAATTCTTGATAGCCTTCAGGTCTCTGTTTTCAGCTTTATCTCAAGACAAAAGCCACCAGTATGGTCCAGGGACAGAACCTCATCAAATGATCAGCTGAGTACTAACCTTCACTGAGACCTAGCAGTGACTTGCAATCTAACAGTGCTCCACCCAATTGTCCAACATCCCTTATTGTTACTTCAGTGGACTATATTGCAAATTATCAATATCACATGCTACAATAGGCTGATAATTGAGATGAAAAGATTTCTTACTGAGGTATCTGCACAAGTACGAAGTCAAAAAGTTGTCCATGTCTCAACATACAATTCCATTCAGTCAGCACCCCATGTGTGTTTTAATCTGCATTGTCTTTTGGTTAGTTGACCAATAATTTAAAAATTCTCAAAGTTGTTTTCAGATCCCTCCTTAGTCTCAAACATCTCTAAAATATCCTCCAGTCCAATGCATTTCTGTGACATCCCTTTAGCACACAATTTTACTTTCTCTGGTCTTCCAAAATTTTTATTATCCTTGGACCTATCGAACACAAGGTTAACACTGCCTGATTATTATCTCTTAAAATATTTCAGTTTCTGCTATTTATTTTCTTTCAGATTAATTCTTCAATCAGGCTTTGTAATTTCACAAAAACATCTCACTAAAGGCATTAATGTTTATTACTTTATGGGAACTGAATGTAAAGCAACTTGAAAATAACTATTACATCATAATTACACATATGACAGAAATCTGTAAAGTTATTGCTACTTTAACAGAGATAAGTAAAATGTCTTTTAAAACTCCAATTTTTAAAAGCTCTTGCTTTATTTATTCACAAAAAAATCTTAATCTCTCGCTTCAACAGTCTGATGTTCTCACTTGCTTCAATTATACCGGTGCCTAAGGTGAATGCGGTGACCTACCTCAATGATTATCATCCAGTAGCACTTACATGCACAATGATGAAGTGTTTTGAGAGGTTAGTGATAAAATATATCAAGTCCTGCCTGAGAAGTGACTTGGATGCACTCCAATTTGCCTCCCGGAGCAACAGGTCCACAACAGATGCCACATCATTGGCTCTTTATTCAAACCTAGAACATCTGGACAGCAAGGGTACATACGTCAGGTTGCTCTCCATCAACTACAACTCAGTATTCAATACCACCGTCCCCTCAAAACTAAACAATAAGCTCCAAGACCTTGGCCTCCATACCTCCTTGCACAATTGGATCCTTGATTTCCTCACTTGCAGACCCTAGTCTATAGGGAGTGGCAACAACACTTCCTCCACAATCTCCATCAGAACTGGCTGCGTGCTTAGCCCCTGCTCTACTCGCTTTACACTTATGATTCTCTGACTAGGTACAACCCCAATCCCATATTCAAGAACTGTTTCTAAACTTCAACTTTTAGAAATTGGAGGCAAAAGAGACTGCAGATGCTGTAAAATTGAGCAAAATTCAAACTGCTGGACTTATTCCATGTATCAAACAGCATCTTTGGATGTAAAGACATGGTTGATATTTGAATCAAGGCTCTGCAATAATGACTTTTTCATCGTATATTTTTAAAGAAATTTTCCAATTCCTGTAGTTAGTAACGGCTTCATTTCTCCCTGTGGCTGTTGTTTTATATGATGTAAGTAGGATATTGCCCGATGTGTATCAAATCTGATTTGCCATTGAGTGGTCTGGTCACAGTGCCTGTAACAATGTTTACTGAAAGCCTTCCTCATTTGCAGCAACAGCTTTCAAAGAATTTCACTGAACACGGGACAAAATGATCTCTGTATCTCTTTGTAATAGTTTTGTCTATAATGCTTCTTCCATTTTCTTCCATTTCTTCTTTTCCTATATCTGTTTCTTAGTAATTGCTATTGGCTCCAACACAACACGTGTGGATTGCAATTGGAATCCCAGCCTTCACAATTTGGACCATGGGTACGTTCAAACAATCCATTTTCTGTTTTGATTTCAGGATAGTTCACTTGATAGGCATGGCAAATCCATATCAGTCTTGATGCAGGGTTTCAATCCAAAATGTACACAATTAATCTCCCACACCCAACTGCTGCCTGACTGACTGAGTTCCTTCAGCAGATTGTTTTTTTTTGCTCCAGATTCCAACATCTTCAGACTCTTGTGTCTCCACTGCATTTCCACTTATTTCACAGTGGAATACTGTGGCTGCTGTGTGTGCAATTTATAGCGTGCCAGATTATTTGTGCAGCAATTTCCAGCCCTTGTGATCTCTACCTTTACAAAGGAAAAACAGAAAAGTCATGAAAAAGACATGACTGAAATTGCCTGACTTCCTGTATTTTTTTCTTGATCTTGCCTGTTGACGTGAAATGATTGGAATAATATTATGTAAAATTTTACATTTGGGATAATATATTGAGAAGCAGTGGGAAAAGGCTCCCACATATGAGAAAATATTGATTTTTGAGAACTGATATTAAAAATCAGAAAGAATGTAAAGGAAAGCCAAGCAATTAAATAAATCCACCAGAAGGTAAAAACTACTTTTAATACTTTCTGTAATTTATTTTACTCCACTTTTGATAAACAGTTGTAGTTTGCAGTATTTATTTCCACTAATGGAAAATAAAAGAGCAAAGAAGGCCGGAAGTTATTGTTGGTGTTAGTAGTGGAATGAGTTTGCATAATCTATTACTTAAATGACTTTGTCATAAAGTTTGCTTTAAGTTTATAAAATTACATTGAATTTTGCACAGCTACTTTTCTAATATATCACTCTTCAAAGTATTTTTGACTTTCAAAAAACTACAGTCTGGTCAAGAGGAGAGGGATGCCTTACCGTAGTCAATTATGGTCTTCATATGCCATATGTGTCTCCAACAAGGAACGCCTCATGACTTTGTGAGTGGAAATGTGTTTGGGTTAGGGTAACAAACATAAAGTTCCAGGAATTGTGAACATAGATCTACATTCAGCTTCTTCAGTACATTGTAGAGGAAGGAGAATTTGGAGTTTGGAGCTGTGAAGGTCTCAGTAACCAACAATTCAGGAATTTTGTTTTTCTTGAAGTTAAAACTGAATAAAGGATTTTCACCTTATTCCACATCCAGATTAATCACTACCATCTCATCTTTATATGCTCATGACTGCTATTTTCTGACAAGTGGAATTATTCTCTTCAATATCAGTCTTGCTCAACCATTTATTTTTCAAGGACCTTTGTTAAGTCTCCCTTTTCTAAAGGAAAATAAACCCAACCTTTAGTCTTTCCTGACAGCAATAATGTCACAGCTCAGATGCCATCTTTGGATATCTGTCTGCACTTATGCAGGTATGTATGCACAGCCTGACATGAAACTACACAAGTTTAACATTATGTATCTACACTATCTTTGAATTCTATAACCCTATGAATATGTTTATTTACTTTATTTACCTGAAGTGATGCCTCCAGTAATTTTGTTTCAGTGGCCTACTAAGAACTTTTTCATTCCATTAATTTTGAAGATGTATGTATTGTATCTATTTTTCCTACTCAAAGAATTAGGCATATTTGAATAGGCTAGTTTACCAGCAACATAGATCGTGGCCCAGTATAAGACTTTCTTCTGTCTTATAATCTAAAAATATGCACTATGAATAGGAAGAATGCTGTCTAAACAGTGTATGTATTGATAATTTGACACAGTCTAGCCCTTGTAGGAATTATTAACGTGGTAAGCAGTTTGTAGACAAGAGGAACTCTTAGAATTGATGTTTAACAGATCCAAAATAATACACCCAAATTCAAGATAATTGGTACCTACAGAACAAATTATTTCATATAAATCTTCCATGTATGGAGTTGCAGTTCACTACATTTGATGGTTAAGATGTGGAAATACCCATCACACCCACATGAGCACACATAATTACATAATACAGTTCAATTAGTATTTCTAATAATTAAATCCTGTTCTCTTTGCTTGTTGAGCAAACACCAAACATATGTTAATGTTGATGAATTATTGGTAAAACACAGCAACAGTAGCCAAGCAGAAAAGATAACTTCAAATACGATTTTAAAATATCCCAGATTATCTGCAATGACTACTGTTTTGATACTATAGCCAATTCTGCTTCCATCATACACAGACATTTTCCTCATTTCCTGTGCCAGGAGGATTGTATAGGATGTGACACAGTTTATTTTTTGATCAGATTTTCACTGACATGCAGATTGGTATGGCTGCTTAATGTACTTAAAGCATCAAGCTGAGTCTTATGTCATTTTGCATAATCAACAGACAGGCCTCAAGGCAAGCCTCCTCATCCTACCATTTAGATCTGAGGTAGTGAGTTTCATATCTCGTAGTTGCTATGTCCAGCACAATTCTCAAAGTTAATAAATAAACTTAAGCATGTTGTATTACCAGGATATTTGAAACAAAGTCTATTAAACAGCATCTTACTAAATTACAGTAGTAGTAGTGGTAGTAGTAGTAATAGCAGTAGTAATTGTAGTCACATTATTAGTACTAGATGTAGTACTAGTTGTTGTTGTTGTTGTTGAAGTACTAGTGGTAGAATTAATACTAGTTGTAGTAGTAGACATATTAGTAATAGTAGTACTTATTGTAGTTGCAGTATTAGTACTAGATGTAGTAGTATTAGTACTAGCTGTAGTAGTACTAGTGGTAGTATTAGTACTAGTTGTATTAGTAGTAGGAATAGTGGGATCATTCGAGTTGAGTATGATGTTCTCCAAAGTAGTTGCCTACTGGCATGTCCTCAGGTGGCTGCAGAGGCTGATCCAGGATCCACCTTACTGGGTAGCTTCTCTCAATGGAGAATGCCTGTACATAAACATGGGGAAGCTGTTGCATGGTCCTTGACAGATCAGGGTCAGGGTTCAGTGGCATGGAATGCAAGATGACTGGGGTCCCTTCACTTTACAGCCTTCCTCCACCTTCACTGCCACTGTGATGTGTCAACGCCCTCCACCAACTCCAACACTGAGGTCTTTATTGGATTGCTCTTTGTCTAGAACCTTCCCCTTGACCTACCACGATGGATGGTCCTACCAGAAGCTAAGTGCCAGACAGCTGACCTCCAGACTGCATCACTCTTGAGATCTCAGGAACTCACAAGCCTCTCCACTGCAACAAGGTGACATCCTCCAGAGAAATACCAGTTAGCAGGATAATTGGTTATTGTAAATTGTCCTGTGATTAGGCGAAGGTTAAATAGCTGAGTTGCTGACAGAAAGGCTTGTTCTGTGCTATATCTTATTAAAATAAAAGTAAAATACTAAACTAGGGTCACATGTCAACTGTACAATGATAAAGTATATCTATTGTAAATGTTGTTCAACTGACAATTCCAGACGATTGGCAGTTTCTACCTGCTGCATATTTAATGGAGTTTTAAGGGCACATAAAGGTTGTTGACAAGTCTGCTACAGCTTGATCGCTAGTGCTATGATGTGCTATGGTGATATGCTGATGGGAATAGGCATTATTGCACTCTAACCAAATCACATCTACTTATCCAAAGCAATAGTACCTCTGGAAGCCTAGGAATTGCCTCTACCTTGACTTCCAATCTTAGAAATATAGGAACATAGAAAATAGGTGCAAGAGTAGGCCATTCAGCCCTTTGAACCTGCACCGCTATCAGTATGATCATGGCTGATCATCCAACTCAGAACCCTGTACCTGCTTTCTCTCCATACCCCCTGATCCCTTCAGCCACAAGGGCCATATCTAACTTCCTCTTAAATATAGCCAATGAACCAGCCTCAACTGTTTCCGTGGCAGAGAATTCCACAGATTCACCACTCTCTGTGTGAAGAAGCTTTTCCTCATCTCGGTCCTAAAAGGCTTCCCCTTTATCCTTAAACTGTGACCCCTCGTTCTGGACTTCCCCAACATTGGAAACAATCTTCCTGCATCTAGCCTGTCCAATCCCTTTAGAATTTTATATGTTTCAATAAGATCCCCCCTCAATCTTCTAAATCTTGATGAGTGGCCTCACATAGTAACTGTCTCTTCAGGATATGACACAAACAGTTACTTCTTGGCTTCTGCACAAAGCCCCATGTGAAACTGTTGTGGGAAAACCTGAAAATTTTATGAAACCATTGCTGCATCAATCTCTTCCAAAGATACAGGAGACAACATCTTTCAACCCAAATACGCTTCAGGATTTTGTTGAATAATTCCAACCCAGTAGTCCTGCCAAAGGATCTCGGCCCAAAATGCCGAATGTACTCTTTTCCATAGATGCTGCCTGGCCTGTTGAGTTCCTCCAGCATTTTGTGTGCTGCTTGGATTTCAACCATCTGCAGATATTCTCTTGTCAGTATTGCTACTGAAGACTGAAAACATTAGCATTAACAGCTTTTAATGACACTTGACATTAATCAATTAGTATTAAAATGATAGGAGTAATTGAATAAATAGATACTTTTATCACAAAGCAGAAAATTCTAAAAAGCACTTAAAAATCCCATCTGGTGTTACCTTGTCCTATTTCCCTCTTTTTTTAACACCAGCCTTATGCCCTGATAGCTGGATAGCTGGATAGTGAAATAGTCAGCATAAAAATTATAGTGAGGCATGTGAGTGTATAAAATCATTCTGGTTACATTCCTACTCTGGAACAGTGAACTGGTGTCTTTTCATTGTGCTATCAGGAACAGCTGGTCAGGGTTCCTTTTTTAACATCGTTCCGCCATAGAAATCCAGATGCTATCTTTCATGAGGAGATAAAGGATGAAATGGGCAGTGAATATCTTGCTGGAGCAACCCAGGGTCGATATGTACCAAAGATACTGGAGGACCACTCTTTAAAATTTGTTTATGGGAAGTAGACATCACTGACAATGTCAGAATTTATTCCTCATTCCAGATTACCTCTAAACAAAGAGAACAGTTAAGAGATAACCATAAAGGTTGGATTGGAACCATATTTGGATCTGACCATGTAAAAAACAACTAATCTCTTTCCCTGAAGGATATCACTGAACCAGATGGGTGTTTACAACTATTTTTGGCTTCCATTGCTGATGCCAGGTCTCTTTATTCCAGATTCACCAGCCACCACAACATGATTCAACTTCCTGTCTTTGGAGCAATAGTCCCAGTGCTGGATGCCAGACCAGGTTCAACCAACATTACAGCAACTGCCACAAGCAGCTCAGTCCACCCATCTGCTAGGTGGGCAGCTTCATGGCCATTCAGTGGTTGTGCTGATTCATGGATGTCAGTTACAGAACCTAGAGTGAAGTATCAGTGTTAAGATGCCGGTAATGTCTCTCATTTCATCCAGGAGATTTCTTTTTTTATTGGCTCAGAATTCACCTAGTGAACATCAGCCCTAATGTCAAAAGGACAACTTGATATACTGCAGTGTTGTGCTAACCATGGAATTAACTTCACTTAACCCCGATGCCGTATTTATTTCTTGCACCAGTTTCTTCTCCACTATCCTCATCGGAAGATCAAAGGTGGAGCCGGTCAGCAACTTTAAATTCCCCAGAGTTATCATTCCAGAGGCAAAACACACAGAGTGCTGGAGGAACCCAGCAGGTCAGGCAGCGTCTACAGAGATGAATAAACAGTCAACATTTTGGGTGGAGACATTTCATCGGGACCTGAAAAAAGAAGTTGAGAGGTCAGAGCAAGCAGTTTGGGGGATGAGACATAGAAGTACAAGTTGGCAGGTGATAAGTGAATCCGGGAGAAGGGGGAGGGGTGAAGTAATGAGCTGAAAAATTGTTTGACGAAAGCAATAAGGGGCTGGAGGAGGGGGCATCTGATTGGAGAGGGTAGAAGATCATGGAAGAAAGGGAAGGAGGAGGAGCACCAGAGGGAGGTGATTTGCAGTTAAGGAGATAGGAGAGAGAGGGAAACAGGGATGGGGAATGGTGAAGGAGGGCAGGGGGGAAATTACTGGAGGTTTGAGAATTGGATGTTCATGCCATCAGATTGGAGGCATAATGTAAGGTATTGCTTCTCCAACCTGAGTGTGACCTCATCATGGCAGTAGAGTAGGCCATGGACTGATGTGTTAAAATGGGAATAGGAAGTAGAATTGAAATGGGTGGCTACCAGGAGATCCTGCTTTTTCTGGCATATGGGCATATAAAATCCTACAAGGTGCTCGGTGAAGTGGTCTCCAAATCAATGCCAGAACTCACCCATATACAGGAGACCACACCAGGAGCACTGAATACACTAGACGACCCCAGAAGACTCACAGTTGAAATGACACCTCACCTGGAAGGACTGTTTGGGGCCCTGAATGGTAGTGAGGGAGGAGGTATAGGGGTAGGGTTGGCACTTGTTCCACTTGCAAGGATTAGTACCAGGAGGGAGATCTGTAGAGGGACGAGTGGACAATGGAATCATGTAGGGTGCAATCCCTGTGGAAAGCAGAGAGAAGCAATCCTGTAGAGATGGCAGAAGTTGTGAGGAATCATGTGCTGGATGCAGAGGCTAGTGGGGTGGTAGGATAGGATAAGCGGAACCTTATCCGTGGTATGCAGCAGGAAGATGGGTTGAAGCAAGATATGAGAGAATTAGAAGAGATGTGGATGAGGGGAGAGTTAATGATGGAGGAAGGAAAGCCCTATTCTTTGAAGAAGGAGGACACCCTCATTAGTTCTAAAATAAAAAGCCTTATCCAAGAGCAGATGTGGCAGAGACAGAGGAACTGAGAGAAGGGATGGCATTTTCACAAGCGATAATGGAAGAGGTATAGTCTAGTTGGCTTTGAGAATCAGTGAGTTTATAAAAGAATCCGGTGGATAGACTACCTCCAGAGATTGAGACCGAATGATTAAGAGAGGGCAAGGATGTTTTGTAAATAGACCAAGTAAATTTGAGGGCAGGGTAAAAGTTGGAGGCAAAGTTGATGAAGTCAATGAACTCAGCACAGGTGGCAGAGGACCTGTCCTGGGCCCAGCAGTAAAGTGCAAATATGAAGAAAGCATCTGCTTACTTAAGAGTTTGTGAAGATTCAGTATGACACTTTGACAAACTTCTATAGATGTGTGGTGGAGAGCATATTGACTGGCTGCATCACAGACTGTTATGGATACCCCAATGCCCTTGAGTGGAAAATCCTACAAAAAGTATTGGATATCTCTCAGTCCATCTCGGATAAAGGCTTCCACACTATTGAAACACCTACATGAAACATTGTCGCAGGAAAGCAGCATCTATCATCAGGAATCCCCACCTCCCAGGCCATACTCTCTTCTCACTGCTACTATCAGGAACAAGATAATGGAGCCTTAGGAACAGTTATTACCCCTCAACCATCAGGCTCTTGAACAAGAGGGGGTAATTTCAATTTCACTTGCACTATCATTAAAATGTTCCCACAACCTATGGGCTTATTTTCAAGGACTTTTCATCTGATGTTTTCAATAGTTACTAACTTTGTTTTATTATTATTCTTTTCTTTTCGTATTTGCACAGTTTGTTGTCTTTTGCACATTGGTTGAACATCCAAGATGGCGCAGTCTTTTATTGATTCTATTATGGATTTATTGAGTATTCCTACAAGAAAATGAATCTCAGGGTTGTATTTGGTGACATAAGTGCTTTGATAATAAATTTAGTTTGTACTTTGAGCTTTGTATCAATAATTTCTGTTTATCTATTACATCCCTGCAGTACACTGTTCCCACACTTGCATTAATCAATAGAAGACATGACAGCAAATAAAAATGGTCTCTTAAATAGAATCATAATAAAACTGTTGCTGTGAAATTGAATTGAAAAATTATTTGCCTATTCAAAAATTTAAATGGGCTAAATTTTGCAGTATATTCCAAAGAACAACACATATACATACACAGAAATTCACAATAGGTTCCATAGGACAATGCATATACATACAGAGAAATAGGCAAACACACACAAACTTGTTTCAAAGGATATTTCGTGAATTTTAGTGTTGAATTGTTCTGAGTTGATGTTTTGTCAATTTTTTTCCCCTTAACTTTACTAAAATGAGATTATTTATTCACACCTTGTTACATGTGGGTGCAAAGCAGTCTCCACAATTCCTACATTTCTAACGGTGACCACACTTCAAGCTGTAAAACACTTTGACACATCTTAAATGAGACAAGAACAGTTTTATGTTAATGCAAGTCTTACATTTTTGAAAATGACAATGAACAGCTATGCTAAAAGAAGAAAGGTACACCTTCCTTAAATTTCATTGCCAGTCACTAACACCAAAAGAACTTAGATGAGATCAATAATAATTTGATGTTTCTCATAGAATTCAGTTTGCAAGCTACCACTACCATTTAGATTTAAATACCACAAAACATGGGCAGATTTCTTGGCAACTTTATGCAATTTTGATTTTAGTACTATCCTTGTTTCCAGGCAATTTTGAAAATCTTTGATTATGAAGCATACAGCAAAAAGAACAGAAAAATATAAGAAAAGTTGAATGTTAGGACAGGGGTATTAACAGTTGAACACGAACAGATATGAAAGCAAACAATTATATTGAAACATTGACTGTGTTAGGAATTGACAAAAGATGTTTCAGTAGAAGGGTAACCTGTCATTTATCAACTTAATACATCATAGATGCAGTTTCAACTGCTATTTGAAGTTATGGATATTACTCAGCTAAAAATGAAAAACGATGCACCACCAAAAATAAAATGACACATCAAAGTTGCTTTTGAATTTACTGGGCAGATAACATTATCTAGTATTTTGCTTCATGGGATTTTGAAATGTTTCAAACAGCAGTCTTCAATCTTCAAACAATTTGTACAATGTGTGAGATTTGAGTTGGTGATTAGTTTTGATTACGGCAATGTCTTAGTCAAATCAAGCCAGCCTTTACTCAATCAATGACAAGCAGGAGTTTTAAACTATTGGTTCACTGACTTCCTGATAGAACAATGAACAGAAACCCTCAATGGTCCTCTTGGGTAGATGCAGAAGAATCCAAGTACTATTCCTGAGAAAACAGTAAGTAGAAACTCCCATTAGTCCTCTTGGGTAGGTGCACAAGATTCCAAGTACTATTCACAAAAAAAGCAAATTAGATCTCCTTGGTATGTTAGCCAACATTCACCTTTCAAGTAACAGTTAAAGAAGAATTGATTAACTAGTTATTAACATATTCCTGTTTTTGTGATCTTACATTTGACCTGATTGATAGCTCTTGTATATTGTTACATTATGATAGAAATTCCATTTCAAAAGTACCTCATTTTCAGCAAAGTACTTTGGAATACATTGGGATTATGGTAGAGGCTCTATTCATTTTGTGTCATAAAGGAGGAACGGGGCTTGGCGTTCTATCACATACTGCATGTTAGGTGATAGAATGTCTTTGAAAAGTCTTTCCTTACATTGGATACTTACTGCATGGGCCATGAATTCCATGATTTCCTTCCAAGTTCTACCTATACTCAATGCACTAAAGAAAGTAGGTTCTCGTTTATGGAATGTAGCAAAATTCATATCTAGATTTTCATTCAAGTATGTTTGACCACGATGACAGAGGCATTGAGGCTGATCAACATTTCATCACAGGATGAACATCTCTACCTGGAATATGATCTCCAGCAACAGGTACTGACTTCAGCTATGCCTACGTCAATTTAAATCTCTTCCCTTGGAGCCCCTCGTCTCTCCCCCATTCAAATGTAATACTATCTTCCAATCCAGCATCTGATGATAGTACCACCCATTCTTACTAATGCCCTGAACTGACACTCTAGATTCTAATACCCAGTAATTAACACATTAATATTTCTTCACCACAACCAGCAGAATTTGCAGTTTATATGCCTCTAAATATGCTAAACGTGCAAGACTGATACATCGCCTGCAGCACCTTAGACTTTGTTTGCAAAGCAACTCTACAGTGGTGATTCGCAAACAAGTCATTTGTTGCCTTTCTGCAAGCCATGTAATTAACACACATTTGCAGGTGCCAAAAAAAATCCATATTATATTATGTTGATTGAACTTAATATTAAAATAAGGTACTGCTGTGTGAAAACACGTACTTGTGTAAAACATCTTTATCTGTCATCTTGTTAAAGACATCTAAAAGAGAAACATTTATTGTTTCAGTATGATTTGCATCCACGGTCTTTTCACCAAGAGGCTAAAGTTCTATTGAACTCCAGCTGGCAATATTGAAAACAAATATAAAATTGAAATCCAAAATAAAACTGAAATATGATGAGACAAAAACAACATGGGTTGAAGAAACATATTTTGTATCAGATGATGAAAAGTGAAATGGAAAAATAAAGTCTTAGTTGTTATTTAATTATCAGTTTAGTACTTTTCAGATTTCCAACTGTCTAGTGAATAGCTGTGGAAGTAGCCGTTGCAATCCTGAAATCACATAAGAAAATACCGAAAAGGAATTCAGCAAATTAGCTTAAACATTTTTCAAAATGCAAAGTTAACTATGACTAAAATTTTGGGGAAAAATATTTTGAAGTTAGAGGCAGCTCATCAGGCAAATAAAGACAAAGCATAAAGATTAGCTTATACCTAATTTTGTCTCTAAAATTATCACTCTGTGTGTGTATGTGTTTGTATGATTGTTTCTGCACATGAAACTAAAATGCATAAATTATTGTCAGAAAAGTGCTCTGTAAAGGGAACTGCACACCCTTCCCAGACAGTTCCCTGCTTTCAAGTCAGCCTCCAATTTATTGTATTACTAAATTACAGAACTCAGATCTGTATGATTCATTTTCAGCAGAGACTTATCTCTGTACTTCAATTCACTAATGAAGCCTGAACACTGATTTTGCTTTTTTTTAAAAGGTTAGTTGATATCGTCTGGTCTTTATGAGTCAAAAAATTATGATGGTTTAATCTCCATGACTCAAAATAACCAGAAAAATATTTTTACTTCAGTTTGTACTGTGAGTGAACTCTAATTTTGTATAGAAGCATTTTGTATTTTTTTGTACATGTATGACTCAAAATGTTCTAACCTCATCCTGGTTGTGTGACTTGGTAATGCAACGCAGTCTATTTCAGATTATCTGTCTTCTGTCATTTTAACTCAATGTCCTTACTATTAAGTTTACAATTCTGTCTTGATGAAAGGTGATTATATCCTTTCATCTGAAAAGTAAAACAAAACAGACTCTATTTTTGGATAAAATTCTTATTGCATCCACTAGAATTCATTATATATAGTGTATTTTGTATGATTATGTCCAAACATATGAAGCTTCATGTGATAACCTAATTTATACTATCTTCTCTGTCGCCAGCTACCAAGTTTACATGATCTTCTATTAAAACAAACTAAAATGCTTAATGTAAACACAAAACTCTTTCTGAACCAGAAGCAAAAGCAGGAATTCAACCAAGATATTGAAAATACTCCTCCAGTGTTAAAAGCTTAAGCAAATGATTAGATAGCTTATCAACTGCAATGCATTAACAGAGAGTAAAATATTAAAACTTAAGAGATGTCAAAACCTATACTTCGAACTCAGATGATTTATTAATATCATCTTAATTTTGAAATATGTTACTTTCTGAAAACACACCCCAGAGATTATTACTTGGCTAATACATCATTAATGGTTTTACTCTACTCTGAGTTTTTTTATGTGGCATAGTTATGATTCCCAGGCAAGACTCTCCCTCTATATATTGGCAAAGTCCTAGGAACTCCTTTTCCTAATTTCCAAAAAAGGGTACTGGTCTCTTAGTTTGCCTACATTAACTTACGCCACTTTACCTCCTCCAATCGAAGTGAAATGTCACCATATGGGAAACCCTTGTGAGGTTCATACACAACTGCTGGGGAATAATAGTCTAATATGCATAATATGTAATATGCTGGAGAAGAAAGAATCACAAATTCCAGACGTCCCGCATAACTACTCATAAAAAATGTACATTACTTCAAAAGTCACATATGACATACAGAAATTAAAGCACAATGCCCTATCAAAAATTTAACCCAGTTTTTTACCCCAACATCAAATAGTAGAAGATTAATGGAGATGGATCCATTAAACAATGGATGTTGTCTTCAAAGGTGTGTTTCTGAGGCAAAATTACAATAGTTAACCCATACTCTCAACTTCCTCCCAGGAAAGAGGAAACAACTTCTTCTTAAAAGTCTTCCAAGATTGAGGATAAATTCCTTCCAATTTTGAAAGCATTTGAAATTTCTCAAAGCCTAGCTTCGTCACCAATCTCCCTTAAACTAGAATAAAAATATGCTGAAAAGGAATTCTGGTGAAGGGTCTTCAATCTGTAATATTAAATGTGTTTCGCTTTCCATTGTCTAACCTGCTGAATATTTACAGTACTTTTGTTCATTTAATTTATGCTAGTTTATTTTGATTTTCACTTCCCAAAAGTAACTCAGGTGGGCACAAGTCCTAAAACTTTCCCAGAAGCATATATTCACTCACAATCCAAGACCAACTCTGGATCCTGTGACATTTTCCATTTTCAAAGCAGGTTTTAAAATATTGCAGTAGCAAGTGTTACATACCATCTGACATCACAGCTGTGCATTCCACTGCCTCTGTGGATGAGCACATCAAATACATGGAGGACTGCTATATAATTTCTAATTGTGAGCTTTGTGCAGATGGAGAAAGCAAATGTCTTTCAGATAAAAAGCTGTCAGGTAGCATAAGAAACATTGGGCTTTGCTGTAGAATTTCCAGCATTCAGTATCAGCTTTCAACAGGAAAATAATTCCATTATTGCAGTAAGCATTTTCAATTGAATTTCAGCAATGTAAATTTAGACAATGCTAAATTAACAAAAGCACACACAATCTGAAGCCAGTCTGATTGAAGACTGAGGACATATTTTATGGTTCCTCTTATAGACATTTAACCTTGATTTCTAAATGTGCTTATTGTACATTTTTAACTCCCATTTTGAAACTGGTTACCAAATGATGGCAATAATTATTAATTATGCAAAATATGACTCACATATTACTGATAACATTTTACAGAGCTAATAAACAAAAAGGATTTGCAGAACAGTCAAGTGGAAAACCAGCATCTAATATTCAGAGATTAATGTTTGTTAAATGAAATCTTTAAACTTGCAGCAAATTTGCCTAGCTCTTTTTCTTCAAATGCCTTTCTATTGTTTCCATACAGTAATTTGAATTTTACCAGTGTGTAATTCTATTTACATTGGGATATTTAATTTCTCTGTTGGCCAATGCATAAATAAAAATTTGAAACCCATATTATGAAAAATGTACATGAATTTTTTTTTGCTATTTTCCCCCTTTATTCCCGCCCAATTAATATGAATATCAAGCCAAATACTAATCAGAACCAGAATACTGTGTCCAGTGTTACACTTTCCAGTAATGGTCATTTGATGTAAATCATGTATGAATGATATCATCTAATAAATTACTGTCAAGTATTTCTGGTCTCTATGCCTCTGGATTAGGTTAGGCAGATTTACCACATACTATCTGTCTTGCTTGATACCCTCAATGGACTTGTCATGAAAGCATCACAGTTATGGTCCCCACTGACTGTAGGGACAATACAGATGATTAGACTGACCTTTCGCTTCTCCATCTCTCTGGTGATATCTGCATCAGATTTCCCTTTTCGATTGTCAGACTGCAACCCAATGATATCTGGTGAATCTCACCGTGACACTCATCCTTCCAACCTAAAACACTAATCTCTCATACAACTCTCCGAAGTAATGCTGCAGGATATCAAGCTCTATGCTATTATCATCAACCCATCCCCTTCTCTTCCTTCAGTCTTCTGGCAAGGGGGAAGATAATTTTGCTTCCAAGTTGCAAACAAAACAACTTTATTATGATGCAAAGCACAAGTGGCAATGAGGGTATCTACTATAGTGTATTTAATATTTCAATAATATTCTTTGTTTGATTACCTAATTCATTACAGGTTGCATGAAAAAAAGTGTGTGAATGGCATACGTTATGATGCCAGTATATCATATGTGAGTGCCTCACTAAAGTAAAACAAAGTAGACAAGTTATTCTGGGCTCCTGTGTTTCTCTTTCAATTAATTTCTAGAATTACAAAATGTAGCAGAAGCAACGAGGAAGTTTTAAAACAAACCTAAGATGACACATGTTATGAGCGATAAAAGTGAACACCCCATAGCCTTCATGTTCCCTTACTACTTCAAAGAAAGATTACACACAGATTGACAGAGGGGCTTTGAGTATGGTTTGGGGTGTAAAACATTTTAACCTGAACTTGTATGAGAGAGAGTTTACCCTCATTACTGATCATCAACCACTAGTGTCCATTTTCAATCCATAGCGGCAGCACAAATGCAGAGTTGGGCTGTTTCTTGTCTGTTTCTCAATTACAAGATAGAATTCAAGAAGACAACTAATCATGGAAATGATGATGGATTTTTCCCTTTACCCTTGGAAAAGGAAACAACTGGAAAATGTACAAAAATGAACCCTCTTCATGACATATTCTCCCTAATGCAAATTGAAAGTCTCCTTATACAGCAGAGATGATCCATGAGGAAACCAGAAGAGGCCCCACACTGTCTGAGGTTCACATGGCCACCAAACATGGCTGGAATGTGCAACAGAAATCCTAATTCCCCCAATTTTACCAGCGCCTTGATGAACTTGACCTTGGCATAGGTTGACTTGTGTGGGGATTGAGAATTGTTGTACTTATCAAGCTGAGAGCTAAAGTGTTAGAGGAGCTACATACAAGTCATTTAACAATCATGAAAGTGCTGGCCTGAAGCTTTGCCTGTTGTCCTGGGATAGATCAGCAGATTCAGCAGCTTTCGGTCAGGACTCCAATACATCCAGAAGATGCCAAAGTCAGCGCCTCTCCTTCCCTGGGAATGACGAGCATTGCCATGGCAGTGTGACAACACCTACCCCACCTTGTCAGGAAAGACATTATCCCAGAAGAGCAAGAAGTCCTCCATACTGTTTATATCTTTAGGTCTGAATGGAACAATTAAAAATTTACTATGATGTGAATGTCCATATACTACAGTAGTTGTATTAAACAGTATATATATTCAGTATATATGTTGACTAGAGTGCAATATATTTATACACAAGCTGAGGTGCATTCTATACTGAGTTGGAGTTTATAGCTAAGCAGAGAGGAATATAGAGTATGTATTATTTCAGTAATATTGTAAATATATTGTTCGATTAAACATTCTTTGCTTGTTTACATAATTCATTACGGGTTATATAAGAAGTACATGGTAAATGTCATTACACCACCTTGTCATATGTGTGCATGTCACTAAAGTAAAATGAAGTTGGCAAGTTATTCCGGGCTGTCTGAACTGACCCCAAAACAGTAGTAAAGATGTGGTCCACAAACTACAACAGGAGATAGAAAATACGTGCCAAAAGGGCAATGTTACAATAGTCATGGGGGATTTCCACAGGCAGTGTGGTAAACCATGTATATCTGTCTGGACATGCCCCTCTGCTGACTGCTCCTGTGGCTCCTCCCACAGACCCCTGGATAAAGGTGATTGTGTCACTGCTCCTCCCACAGTCCAGGGCAGTCATCTGGCATGGACGTGCTCATTTTACTGCTAATAAAAGCCTTTCAGTATTTACTCTACTTCCAGTCTTTTGGAGTTATTGACGGTGCATCAGGCAGTTAGATTGGGAAAGTCAGTTTGGTGCTGGATCCCAAGAGGGTGAAGTTGTAGAATGCCTATGAGTTGATTTTTTTTGGAGAAGTTTATGGCTGAGCCCACTAGGGGACAAGCTATTCTGGATTGGGTGTTATGCAATGAACCAGAAGTGATCATAATATGATAGAATTAACCCTGCAATTTGGGGAAGAGATGCAAAAGTCAGGTGTATCAGTATTACAAAGGATTGAAGGGAATTGCAGAAACATTGAAGAGGAGCTGGCTAACATTAACTGGAAAAGAACACTAGCAGAGATAACATCAGTACAGCAATGGCTGGAATTTCTGGAAGCAATTCAGAAGGGGCAGGATATATGCATCCTAAAGAGTAAGGAGTATTCTAAAGGAGAGATGATACAACCGTGGCCAACAAAAGAAATCAAAGCCAACATAAAAGCCAAAGAGAGGGCATACAATTACTGGGAAGTTAGAGGATTGGGAATCTTTTACAAACCAACAGAAAGCAACTAAAAACATCTTTAAGAAGGGAAGATGGAATACAAAAGTAAGGTAGCCTATAACATTAAAGTGGATACTAAAAGTTTCTTCAGATACATAAAGTGTAAAGAAGAGGAAAGAGTGGATATCAGACAGCTGGAAATGATGCTGGAGAGGTAGTAATGGGGAACAAGGAACTGGTGGATGAACTGAACAAGTATTTTTCATCAGTCTTCACGTGGAAGACACTAGCAATATGCCGGAAGTTTGATAGAGTCAGGGGCCAGAAGTATGTGAAGTTGGCATTACTAGGGAGAAGATTTTTGGGAAACTAATAGGTCTGCAAGTACAGTAGATCAGCCACCTGACCAGATGGTATCCACCCCAGAGGTCTGAAAGAGGTGGCTGAAGAGATCATGGAGGCATCAGAAATGATCTTCCAAGGATCCCTAGATTCTGGAATAGTTCTGGAAGACTGGAAAATTGCAAATGTCATTCCATTCTTCAAGAAGGGAGAGAGGCAAAAAAAAAGGGAATTATAGGCCAGTTATTCTGACCTTGGTGGTTGGGAAGATGTTGGAGTTGACTGTTAAGGGTATGGTTTCAGGGTACTTGGAGGCACATGATAAAATAAGTCATAGTCAGCATGGTTTCCTCAAGGGAAAATCTTGCCGGACAAATTTGTTGGAATTTGAAGAAATAACAGGCAGGATAGACAAAGGAGAATG
Organism: Hypanus sabinus; assembly: GCF_030144855.1. Taxonomy (NCBI): domain Eukaryota; kingdom Metazoa; phylum Chordata; class Chondrichthyes; order Myliobatiformes; family Dasyatidae; genus Hypanus; species Hypanus sabinus. Next base: position 36,289,162 of record NC_082724.1, read on the forward strand.
GGTTGATGTTGTGTACTTGGACTTTCAGAAGGCCTTTGACAAGGTGCCACACATAAAGCTGCTTAACAAGTTAAGAGCCCTTAGTATTACAGGAAAGATGCTAGCATGGATAAAGCAGTGGCTGATTGGCTGGAGGCAAAGAGTGGGACTACTGATGTACCACAGGGGTCTATGTTGGGACCACTGCTTTTTACATTTCATGTCAATGATTTGTATGATAGAATTGATGGCTTATTGGCCAAATTTGCGGATGATACAAAAACAGGTGTAAGGGCAATTGGTTTTGAGGAAACAGAGAGGCTACAGACACGTAGACAGATTAGGAAATGAGCAAAGAAATGGCAGATTTCAGTGTTAGGAAATGTATAGTCATGAACTTTGGTAGAAGAAATAAAAGGTTGACTATTTTCTAAATGGAGAGAAAATTAAAAAACCTGAGGTGCAAAAGAACTTGAGAGTCCTTGTGCAGAATTCCCTAAAGGTTAATTTGCTAACTGAGTCAGTGATAAGGAAGGCAAATGCAATGTTTGCATTCATTTCAAGAGGAATAGAATATAAAAGCAAGGATATAATGTTGAGGCATTATAAGGCACTGGTGAGGCCTCTCCTGGAGTATCATGAGCCCCTTATCAAAGGATGTGCTAACATTGGAGAGGGTTCAAAGGAGATTCACGGAAACAATTCCAGGATTGAAAGGCTTGCCATTTGAAGATCATTTGATGCCTCTTGGCCTGTACTCATTGGAATTCAGAAGAATGAGGAGACACCTCATTGAAACCTATCAAATGTTGAAAGGCCTCAATAGAGTGGATGTGGGGAAGATGTGTCCTATGGTGGGAAAGTCTAAGACCAGGACACAGCCTCAGAATAGAGGGGTGTCCTCTTAGAATGGAGATGAGGAGATACTTCTTTAGCCAGACAGCAGTGAATTCTGTGGAATTCTTTGCCACAGGCAGCTGTGGAGGTCAAATCATTGGTATATTTAAGGCAGGAATTGAAAGATTCTTGATTAGTCTGAGAATGAAAGGGTTTGAGGGGAAGGCAAGAGATTGAGACTGAGAGGGGCCATGGTGAAATGAGGGAGCAGACTCAATAGGCTGGATTTCCTAACTCTGCTCCTTTATCTAATCACCTAGTGCTCTTATGGTCTTATGGAATGCGTTGGCCTGAAGGGCTGGAATGCCCCACTCAAAGGTTCAAAGTACATTTATTATCATTTAAACTATATACATCCTTGAGATTTGTCTCCTTACGGGCAGCCACAAAACAAAGAAACCAAATAAAACATGTTTTTTTAAAAAAGGCCATCAAACACCCAACGTGCAGGAAAAAAACAACAAAAGCAAGCAGACAACTGAAGTTCACAAGTGCGAGTCTGCGGCCACGGAACCGGTCATCACTGCAGGTGATCCAATAGCCCATTATTTGCAGGCCACAGCCTCAGTCCACCAGGGAGACTGGTCACCCACTTGGAGCAGTGAGCAGAACTGGCCTGTTCCTCACCTCCAGCCCCAAAACCTTGGACCTTTCAACTTGGCTCGGCGGCTTAAATCATCCAAACCTCAGGTCATTCGTTCTCAGACTGCTCTCTGTGTCATATGGCTAAATAAATAAATACCTATGGCGCCACATTATTTATAAACTGCTAATACCCTGTCTTTTTGTTGTTTCACTGATCCTCTATCTATCCTCCCAATGTATTCTCAATGCCGTGATCTCTTAGCTTGTGTATACTATTTCACGCAGCATTTTGAATGCTTCATAGATTTCTTTTTATGCACCCTGCTCAGTACCTCCATAAATCCATAAATAATATTAAAAAATTCTAGCACATTTTCTCATTCATAAAACCATGTTGTCTCTACTTGATTGTATTATGATGTTCTAAATGTCCCGCTACTTCTTCCTTAATAGTGTCTTCCAGCATTTCCCCAAGGACAGTTATTCAGCTAACCACTTTCTGTTTGCCCATCATTCTTCATTAGATGTATTGTATTTGCAATTTTTTGGCATCTTTCCACAATCAATGGAACTTTGGAAGATCGTGGAAAACACATCAGTAATCTCTGCAGCCACTTGGTTTAGGAAGCCACCCATAAGGTCCACAGTCTTGCCAACCTATACTCCTATTAAGTTGCTTACTGCCTTTTCTCTTTTGATGGAGATTTTATAAGTTTCTCCTTTTTATTCCCAGATTCACTACTATTACTATGATGCTGTTATTTTTTATGCTGAGAAGTACAAAGTGTTTGTTGAAACACTCTTCTACTTTATTATTTATCATTGTTAATTCCCCAGGACCATCCTCCAAGGAAATAATGTGAATCGTGATCATTCTCTTCTTTTTTATTTATGTTGTCATGCTTCACATAGTTCAGTCATCTTCTTCTGGTTTTAAGGTTGTCCTAATCCTCTAGCCTACCACTAGTATTTACAACGTTTCATACATTGTCTTATACTTTGATACTAAACTCGCTTGGTTAGCAACAGATATATTATTGTTTTGAAGGATTTTATTTCTCAGTAGAATAGATCCTTAGTGGGAATTATGAATTATCATTTTATCTGTCAGCTGCTATTTATCTACTGTCTGATTGTTTAATCTATTTTCCCAGTCCATTTTAACCACCTCTATCTTCATATCTTTGAATTTCCCTTATATGAGCTTGAGATACTAGTTACAGACAATTTTCTCATTCTCAAAGCACTGTAAGCTATCATATTATGATTGCTAATCCCGGGAGTGGGGGTGGGGGGGGGGGTCTTTTGCTATAAGATCATTAATTAATCCTATCTCATTATATAAAACTAAATCTAAAATGATCTGTTCCCTGGTTGGTTTCACAACAAATTGTTCTAAGAAGCGACCCAAATATACTTTGTGAACAACTTTTCAAGGTTACCTTTGACAATTTGATTTGTCTGATCTCTTTGAAGAATAAAGTCATTCAGAATTATTGTACTTACAAGTCTTTCTTACAAGTCCCTGTTATTTCTTCATTTATACTCTACTATAGAACCTGCAGACTACTCCTATCAGTGATTTATTTTCCTTATTATTTCTTATTTTCATACAAACTGACTACACATCTGGGTCCAGACTCTATTAATGAAGTACTGTTGGAACCCACTGCTTTTTAATACTTTTTATAAGATATTGGGTGAATTAATGTAAGACTAAAGTTGTAGCTTAATCATAATTTGTAATTTTTTAACAAACTCATATATTTTTCACAATATGTCTTGGTCCGTTCCCACTTACTGGCAGAAAACAGTACAGCAGTTACAAAACGATGCATCGCTTTTCTCATTTTTCACTGGCTGTGTGTTAGCACGTTACCCACGTGAGGTAATTGTGCAACCAGTGTTACGAATGTGCCACAACTCTGAGGGGCTGAAGGGTACAAAGTCGCCCCCTCCTTTTTGAGAATCGCAAGATCGCTATTAATTCGGGTCTGGGACCCAGGAAATGAGAGAGAATCCACAAGGTTTTGGAATGTGTCCTGGCCTCAGCGAGAGAAAGCCACGGATAACGGCCATTGTCTCTTGGATACGGAATTGTGTATTGAGTACTGTACTATTCATTGAAGCCCTCAGGGGATGACCAGATTGAGGGATTGTATCATCCCAAACTGATTGACATCTGAGACCCTGTGAGTAAGGATAAAAGAGGGTCTGGGGAACAACCCCTTTAGACTCACCAGGAGAAACACTAGAAAACCCGTGACAGCGTTTAATAGCGACAGCTGGTGGGGCTCGCGTGCGTCCTTTCCCTTTGCCTGGGATTGGCGGCCTCACCACGGAAGAATGGCTTTAGCTAAAGGAGAGGCCACAAGTGAACGGCCACACCAAAGGGACTCCCGAAGGATTGAGATCATAAAGGTTGGCAAACCCAAAGCGGTACCTGTTCCCATTCTATTCCTATTTCTCCCTCTCTCTCCAACAAAGTGCAACACAGCGACAACCAAAAGGCTGCAGCCTGAATGAACTGACTGACTTTTATATTTCCATCAGACAATACATTATCCCCCTAGACAACGATAGAGCTTATTTCTTATTGATTATTATTATACCGGCACTTTTAGTTTTAATATTGATGTCGTATATTATCTGTATGTTTGCATTGATATTATTTTTGTGTATTTTTACTAATAAATACTGTTAAATATAGTACCATCAGACTTCAACGGACCTCTCTATCTTTGCTGGTAAGTGACCCAGTTAAGGGGTTCGTAACACCAGTGATTGGTTTATTCTTATCTAAGGAATTTCTGTTATATGGATTATAAAAAGTGATGGATTTTTCAGAGATACAATCTCTGTTCTTTTCTTTTTGCCTTCTCCATCGTAGATTTTTATTGAATCACTGCTTTGCATCTCAGCTTTTCAGTTAGTTTCAAATGTCTGGTTCTTTATTTAAACTTTAACATAAATGATTGTTAAGAATTAGAACTCCTCACCATACTTAACCCCCAGAAAAACCCCAAGGATCAGAAAAATAACAGAGATCCAACAGTATGGGCTTGCTGCAGTACTTTATTAACAGATGTAACCACCTCCTCTTTCTTTCTGCTTGCTTACTAAAATCCCAACTAACTGGCCACCTTGCTATCACTTCATATTTGTTTCATCAGTTATCCATCTTGTTTTGTATGGCCTGTAATTTGGGGGAAATTGCCAGAGTTGCAGTCTCCGTAACCCCATCACCTCAGCCAGATGTCAGCAGGTCACGAAGGCAGGCAAGGACAAGATTTGCTAACCTGCAGTGTTACGCATGGTGAAATATCACACACTGTCAGCTGAGTGTGATGCTGGGAGCTTTCTCGCCCAAGGAGGAATCCGAATTCAAGATTCAAAATTATTTAACGACATTTGCAGTGCACAAGTGTAAAGGAGAATGAAATAGTTGTTACTCTGGATCCAATGCAGCACCAAACAAAAAAAACACAATAAGATAAGGAACACAATAATAAAAAAACACAATAAGTATAAATACAGAAGATAGCTTATATGCATAGATTGATAGTATGTACATCAAGTGATGCTCGGTGCTGAATTGTTTGTACATCGGGTGACACTGACAGGAAATGATAAAGTAGTGGTGGCAGGTTAGTGGGTGGAGGTGTTAGTTAGCCTTTCTGCTTGGTAAAGTGCCAAGTTTTTGAGTCTGATGATCCTGGTGTGGATGCTACTTAGCCTCCTCCCTGATGGAAGTGTGGAAATGGGACAAACAGTCCATGATCAGGGTGGGTGGGATCCTTCATAATATTTATGTCCCTCTTCGGCAGCTTTCCGTATATAAGTCCTTGATGGTGGACATATACAGAAGAGGAGGAAAGGATAGAAAAAAAACTACCAACAGTGAAATATCCTTGAAACAACAACACCGTGGATTTCCAAATCCCCCTTTCGATCCTGCAGTACCATCGTCAGTTAACAAGAGTCACCCGCTGACCTCACCATACTTTGCAAATACTTCAGTCTAAAATCTCAATTCAAATTAAGTTGTAGAAACTGCAAGAACTATTGAAAATGTATCATTGTTGTGAGTGCTGAGTGGGTTATTGTCCTCCATTACAGAATATAGGAACTAACACACCAGATACATCAAGGGATCAGACTAGCTGTGGTTAATTTATCCAAAGGGTATTCACAGCTTCTCTCTGGAACATCCTATGTATACTACTGAAGCTCATGAAATGGTTAGTCACAAGATATAATCCTTCACAAATTGAAAGCCTTAAAGCAACAACTATAAGTTTATCAAGACTCAAGATGCCATCATCTTCACGGTAATGCTGGTTTTACCTTTATTAAGATCACAATTTTCACCAGAGTTTACTGCACTCAGTGATGTTGCCTTATTTGACCCTTATCAGGAAAATTACATTTGTCCTTAAACTATTATGAGATTCATTGTGTTGTCATCTTCGATCTCACAATCTGATTCACTGTTCTACTAAGGGCCATGTGCTATGACAAAGCTGTATTCATGGCCCCTTCTAAACCCCTTACCAATATTTATAAGAGTTATACTAACATTTTGTACCATGCAAAATTTCTTCTCAAATTTAAGTTTAAAGTTCCATGGATGTAGCTACTCTGCACATCAGTTTTCAGTATTTTATCTAGTGTGTTTGACAAATTGACTGAAAGTAGCCATCAGTTAGTCCATACACAAAAATATCTTGCAGCAATGGAACCAACAGCACACTTACAATGCCATGACAAATCTTTATTTCAATCATTATGTCACTGTTAGCTTCTTTCCTGACCTCTGATTACATGTCTGATCTTCCAGCTTTTCACTGTACCTCTCCTTATTAACATTGTTCAATGGAATGTATTACGTTTGCCGGTGTTCCATAAGAATTCCTACTCCTATGAATGAACTGGATCATCTTGTTGTATTTGGGCATTGTCTGAGAAACTTCTTTTTTCTCTCAATCTCTACTTTTATCATGCTATTCAACCTATCAAAGATCTTTGTTTCAATTGCTTGTGAGCTTTGAAATCTATTGAGATTTCCAATGTAACAAGTTTAAGCTCAGGTGACCACTTGTTCAAGTTCAAGTTTAATTGTCATTTAACCATACACATGAATACAGCCAAACCAAATATCTTTCCTCTGGGGCCAAGGTGCAAAACACAGTACCAGCAGTTACACACAGCAAACAGCACATATATCACATATAATTATGATAGCAGAAAAACATACACTTACAAAAAATATATGAAAGTAATAATAATAATGTAGCCCAAGACCCTGAGTGTCATCGTTTATAGATTGACGGTGCATGGATGTTGCCCTGGATGTTGCCATTTCAACAAGAACAAGCCCTCAGTAGCTCCTCAGCTCATGCAAGTGCAGCTGCCAACGAATACAACCCAACTTGTCTTCACCGAGCAAACACTGGAGAGCAGCACCAATGGGAGAGGCCAGTCCCCAACCCAGTATCGAATCCAGCAGCACACAGCCAGCTCTGGCATCTCCTTCCCCGGTGGCTGTCACAGGTGTCCTAGAGGCATGAGAGCCTGGGCCTTGCCAACACCAAGACCACGCATCTTCCCCGTCGTCAGTTTCACCAATGAACCAGTGAACTGAGCTCACAGTATTCTGCATTACCAGCGTCCAACAGGGTTTTACAATCACAATAAAAATGCCCAAGCCAATCATTTCCACTGTTAGTTGGCCTGCACTCTGCCTCTGATGCCTTCTGCCCTGAGTGGCTGAAGCAAACTGCAATACAGTGTGCAACAAGTTCCACTCCACTGCTATTGAGCAACTCACTTGTGGGGTAGACCCGCCTGACTTGATGTTCTTACTATTCAGTAAAGCTTACAATGATAAAAAAGACAAAAATGCTGAACAATTCCACTTTTGTTTGGACTCAGAGGGGCCACTGCATCCAAGCGTACTGTCATCTTACCAGAAATCCATCTTGCTGCCAAATCTGCAAATTCTACCTTTTTTCCTTGTGCTCCAGTCTGCACCTCCAGTCTGTTACAACCAGAGCTTTCCGACCATCCCACAAGCCGACATGCGGTCACTCAGTGTTAGTGACTATTCAGATACCTTTGGTGGCTGGGAGACTTTGCAATTCCATTCTCATTGCCACTGTGGAATAAGTGCTCAGTGAGTTCTTAATCACAAACAAATTCCATAACAGAGGGTACAGATAGATACCTGTGAGACACAAGAAGTTCAAACCAAATCGGTGTGCTCATTCAAGTGTTCCTCACTCAGTGTTTCTAGGATACTGCACACAGACCACTGGGAAAAACAAGTATGCTGCTTTGGATGCTGTTTTGGATGTTATGACCTAGCAGAGGGAAGTCATAGCAGTTAGGTCACTGGCAAGAAGCCGCCTCTGTGACTCAGAAGGGAAGTGGGGATAAGAGGTGAGCAGTAGTGACAGGAGCCAGCCGGTGGTGTGGTGGCATCCACACTGGACTTTGAGCTGAGTGGTCCTGGGTTCGAGTCCAGCTAGCTCCTTGCACACATATCATCCGTGCTGACTTGAGCATCGAGCTAGCAACTCAGCCTCGGAAAAAACAGACAAAAATGCTGAAGAAAATGCCAGGTTGCCACCCGATGCACCACAATGCACAGAAAGGAACAAGTAGTGATGGGGCTCATTAGTTAGTGGAGCAGACAGGAGGTTCTGTGAACAAGAATGAGATTTATGGATGGAATATTGCCTCCCAGGTGTGAGGGTCAGGGACATACCATTCTTAAGGGTGAGGGCGAGTAGCCTAATGTTGTGGTCCATGTCAGCACAAGTGACATAGGTAGAAAGTGTGACAAGGTCCTGCAGAGTGAGGTCCGGGCATCATGTGCTAAGTTAAAGGATAAGGTGGTGATCTCAGGATTACTCCTGTAGCACATGTTCACGAGGATAGAAATAAGATGATAATGTATCACTGGGGAGATTGTGCAGGAGGAAGGGCTTCAGAATTTTGGATGATTGGACTCTTCATGAGGGAAAATGTCACAACAGTGGTCAGACTCTACAAACTGAAGGGCTTGTCTCCTGAGGCTATATGGCTGGAACTGAGGAATGAAAAAGGTCATGTTAATGACCTAATAGTCAGCAGCATTTAGAGCAGGTGTTTCCAACTTTTTTTTTATGCCAAGGACCAATACCATTAAGAATCGGGTCCATGGACCCCAGATTGGGAAACACTGATTTAGAGGATCAAGTTTGTAGAAAGATAGCAGACAGTTACAAGAAAACAGCAGTTGTGATAGAAGGTGATATTAACTTTCCACCTATTCACTAGGACTCCCGTACTGGATGAGAGAGAGTTTATCAAATGTTTTCAGGAAAGTTTGCTTAATCAATATGTTGAAGTCCTAACTAGAGGGAGCATGTCACTGAATCTTCTATTAAGGAACAAGACAGGGAAGGTGGCAGAACTGTGTGTGGGGAAACACTTTAGATCTAGTGATCACAATTCCATTAGTTTCAAGGTAACTATGGAGAAGAAATGAACTGGTCATTGGGTTGAGATTTTAAATTGGAGAAAAGCTTATTTTGATGGCATCAGAAAGGATCAAGAAGGTGTAGATTGGGATAGATGGTTTTCTGGGAAAGGGATGCTTGGTTAATGGAAGGCCTTCAAAAAGTAAAATATTCAGAGTACAGAGTTGGTATGTTCCTGTTAGAATAAAAGGTGAGGCTTACAGGTTTAAGGATATTGAGGCCCCATTTAAGAAGGACTGGGTGCATAGCAGAAAGGAACAAATGAAGCACTTAAGGAATATATGAACAGCAAGAGGGAAATCAGAAGGTCCAAAAGAAGGGACGAGGTTGCTCTGGAAGACAAGGTGAAGGAGAATCCTAAAGGCTTCTACAGATATGTTAAGATGTTAAAAGGATAACAAATGACAAAAATGGTCCACTTGAAGATTAATATGGTTATCTTTGCATGGAGCTGAAAGAGAAAGGGGAGATCTTAAATGGATTTTTTTCATTTGGATTTACTTAGGAGGTGGACACAATTTCTACAGAACTAACACAAAACAGTAGCGAGGTCAAGTGGATCACAGAAGAAGAGGTGCTTGCTGTTTTGAGGCAAATTAGGGTGGATAAATCCCTAGGTCTGACAAAATATCCCCTCGGACCTTAGGGGAGGCAACTTCAGAAATTGATGGGACCTTGGAAGAGGTATTTAAAACATCCTTCGCCACAGGTGAGTTACTGGAGGAATTGAGAACAGCTAATATTCCTCCATTGTTCAAGAAGGGCTCTAAGAATAAGCCAAGAAATTATATGCTATTGAGCTTGACATCAGTAGTGTGTAAATTATTGGAATGTAGTCTAATGGATAGGATATATGAGTATTTGGATAGACCAGACCTGATTAGATAGCCAACATGGCTATGGGTGTAGTAAGTTTTGCCTAACTAATCTTATAAAGTTTTTTGAGGAGATTACCAGAAAGGAAATGCAGTGGATATTTTCTCTAAGACCATAAGACCGTAAGATATAGGAGAAAATTAGGCCATTTGGTCTATGTAGTCTGCTCCACCATTTCATCATGGATGATCCAATTTTTCTCTCAGCCCCAAACTCCTGCCTTTTCCCACTATCTCTTCATGCCCTGATAAATCAAAGATCTATCGACCTGTCTTCAACATACATAAAGACTTGGCTTCCACAACTGCCGGTGGCAAAGAATTCCACAGATTCACCACTCTCTGGCTAAAGAAATTCCTCCCTATCTCCATTCTCAAATAACACCCCTTTATTCTGAGGCTGTGTTCTCTGGTCTTAGACTCTCCCACCACAGGAAACATCCTGTCCACATCCACTCTATCAAGGCCCTTCACCATTCAATAGGTCACTCATCTTTCTTCCAGCAAATACAGGCCTAGAGCCATCAAATGATCTTCATATGACAAGCTATTCAATTCTGGAATAATTTTCATGAACCTCCTTTGAATTCTCTCCAGTTTCAGCACACCCTTTCTAAGATAGCAGGCCCAAAGCTGCTCACAAAACTCCAAGTGATGCCTCACCAGTGCTTTATAACGTCTCAACATTACATCCTTGCTCTTGTATTCTACTCCTCTTGAAATGAATGTTAACATTGCATTTGCTTTCCTCACCACAGACTCAACCTGCAAGTTAACTTTTAGGGAATCCTGCACAAGAACTCCCTCAGTTTTGTGTATTTTCTCCATTTAGAAAATAGTCAACCATTTCATTCCTTCTACCAAAGAGCATGACTATACATTTCCTGTCATTGGCTTTAGCAAAAGCTTGACAAAGTCTTACATGGTAGGCTGGCCCAGAAGGTTTAATAGCTTGACATTCAGGATGAGGTAGTAAGAAAGATTCAATATTGGGTTTGTGGGAGGAGCCAGAGAGTGATAGTAGATGCTTACCTCTCTGACTGGAGGCTTGTGCTTAATAATGTGCTACAAGGATTGGTTCTGGGTCCACTGCTGTTTGTCACCTATATCAACGATCTGGATGATAATGTGGTAAACTGGATCATCAGATTTGCAGATGCCATCAAGATAGGGTGCATAGTGGACAGTGAGGAAGGCTATCAAAACTTGCAGCAGGATATGGACTTTCGAAAAATGGGCTGAAAAGTGGTAGATGGAATTTAATGCAGGCAAATGTGAAGAGTTGCACATCAGGAGGACAAGCCAAGATAGGAGTTTCCACAGTGAATAGCTGAGACTGAGGGTGGCAGTAGAAGAAAGAAATCTGGAAATGTGTGTCCATAATTCCTTGAAAGTGGTGTTACAGATAGACAGGTTTCGGCACATTGGCTTTCATACTGTAAATCGGAGTATTGAGTACAGGAATTGGGATTGAAGCCAAATTTGAAGCATTATGCGTAGTTCTGGGTCACCAATCTACAGGAAAGATATCAATAAAAATAAAAGACTACAGGGAACATTTACAAGGACTTGAGAACCCTCACTATTGGGAAAAGTTGATTAGGTTAGAATGTTTTTCCTTGGAGCACAGAAGAATAATGTGACATTTGAAAGAATTATACACAGTTATGAGGGGTATGGATAGAGAAGACAAGCAGGCTTTTTCAGCTCAGGTTGGGTGAGACTGGAACAAGAGGTCATAATTTAGGTGTGAAAGATGAAATAGTTAAGGTGAAACCAGCAAGTTGTTTGTTATGTCTCCCCTCGCACTGTGAAATGGAGACACCTCTGTCTCCCTAATTAGGGAGAGAGAGAACCTGTGGTATGTCGAATACCGTGTCAACGTGTAGTCTTTGAACTACTGCAAGTCTGTGTCTTTGCTGTTGCTTTTGCTGTATGCTTGACTGCTCGGTGATGGGTGCCAATACTTTTTTTTGCCAGTGGGGGGAGGGGGGAATCATTGCTTATGTGTGGGGGGAGGGTGCTGGGGGAGACTTTGGCGTTCTAACATTTAACTGTCATTCATTCTTTGGGGCATTCCTCTCTTTTCATGGATGATTGCAAAGTAAAAGCATTTCAGGATGTATATTGTATATATTTCTCTGACATTAAACGTGCACTTAAAACCTTTGAAACCTCTTCACACTGAGGGAGACTATGGAATTGTTGCCAGTAGAAATGCTGGATACAAGTTTGATTGCAAAATTTCAGAAAAGTTTGGGTGGGTGCATGGATGAGAAGTGCATGGAGAACTGTAGTCCAGACATGGGTGGATGGGACTAAGCAAAATAACAGTTCCAACATGAAGTAAAGGGGCTGGCAGGTCTGTTTCTGTGTTGTACTTCTCTCTGACTCTATATTAATTCTAAGGATCAGTTAGTCATTTGCCACAATAACTAAAAGGGAGAGAAACAAAGAATGAAATTGTTCATAACAAATGTTCTAAATCCCATTGGTGGATTGATTGTTCTAAAATGAGAGTGAAGTAATGAATGTGTATCAAGCAAAGATAACTTTGCCTGGATGTTATATAGAACATTAGACCATTTGAAAAGCTACATTGGAAACAACAGGTCTTCATTTCCCTGAAGTATTTTGCCTGTGTTGAGATAATTGCAGTTGAGGGTGTTGAAGCTGAACGTGACCAATATTTCTTTCAATTTTTGGCTGCGTCGTATCTGAAGCTATTGAGAAAGGAACTGAGGTAATCACTCCTTTTCCAGCGCAATCTCTTCCCACTACTGGGCACTCCTTGTGTATGTATGGGATTCACCCAGTACTACACCTCCAGCTTTCAAATTCCTTTTTATTGACTACCTATACATATGGAGGATCGAGGCCGAGTCCCATGGATGAACCAAGAAACAGAGTGCACTCCAAATGGTAAGTGCTTGAGTCACAATCTAGAGAGGTTTTGCCACTAGTGTTTCTGCTTCTTTTGCCTCAACACAGCCTCATATCATTGATAGACCTACCTTGTTGCATCTCCTAAAAACTAGATAGGTGCATCTTGGCTTTCTAACTTCCTCTAGCACAAGTTGTTTTTTTTTTGTTTCTGGCTAAGGTAGTTGAGAGTGTAATCAGATTTCAAAAACACAAGGCGTGCTGTTCAAAAGTTAAGACAGTTGGTGGCATAATAGTTGGTCCATTTGCAGCTGCAAGGAAGGCCAATATGGTGGCTCTGTGACTAAGTCTTTACTTATATTTTAATAGCCAAATGGGGGATAGGATGTGTTAGAAATGAAAGGCAATTTGCTCAGATCTAAGAAGTATATTTAAGCAATTTATAATAATGGAAAGGGACATGGAGAAAGTCACACAAGATTAAGATGGATTCAATATCAAAAGGCATCACAGTTTTATGAAGCAAGCATCAGAACTCCTGTATTGAATGTAGCAAGAGAAGCAAAGGTGAATAAAGCTATTGTAGTTATATTAGGAAAGTCAGAGGTTGAGCAGAATACTGAAATTGGAGTTAGTTGAGAAACTGGCAGTAGACACTGCATATTCAGCAAAAACGTTAAATAATTTTATTGCCTCTGTTTTTATCAAAGAGGGGATATAATTTATGTTATCAGGAAAAGGGAATCAGGGTGCTGCAGAGGTAAGATGTGACACCATTCAGATTACTACTTGCATGGTTGCTGAACAGCTGTGCAAATTTAAAGTAAATAAATCCCGCGAGTCGGATAAGATGTATTTGAGGATCATTAAGGAAGTAAGAAAGGAAATTACAGGAACTCTGGCACAAATCTTTCAGAAATCATTGAGTACTGGAGATGTGCCTGGGGAATGGAGAAAGGCAGATGTTACTCCTGCTTTTTTTTAAACAAAAGGTAGCAAATACGGCCAAGGAGTCTGCACATTGTTGGTTGCCTTATTGTAGGCAAAGTAGTAGAATCATTTGTCAAAGAAAATAGGAAGGAGTTACTGGATGTAAATAATATTTTAAGCCAGAAAGAACACATATTCATCAAAATGATCATCTTGACTTCATTTTCGTTTTTGGTTTAAGGTTGTGAAGAAGGTAGTTGATAGAATCGTGGCAGACAATGGACTGGTCTTAGATTTAAATTTAGTATTAAAAGTAAAATGAAAATATGTTGCATAGATAACCAATAGAACCCTGAGGACAATTGGACATGGATTGCGACCTGGCTGGGAAATTGTCACCATTAGGATGCCTCAGGGATCTGGTGTGGAGTGGCATATTAGTATAGCTTTTAGCACAACACTTTACAGCACAAAACTGTAAGATTGGGGTTCAATTCCCACCATTGTCTGTAAGGAGTTGGTACATTCCCCTTTAACCAACTGTAAGATTGGGGTTCAATTCCCACCGTTGTCTGTAAGAAGTCTGTACATTCTCCCTGTGACCGCATGGTTTTCCTCTGGGTAATCTAATTTCCTTTCACATTCCAAAGACATTAATTAGGGTTAGTGAACTGTGGGCATGCTACGTTAACATCAGAAGCACTTGCAGGCTGCCCAGCACAAACCTTGCTGACTTGATTTGGGGCATTTCATTGTATGTTTCAATGTATATGTGGCAAATAAGGCTAATCATTAAAATCTTTATCTTTATTTGGTCATTAAGATTTCAGGTACAATAGATGGCAAAGGTGCAGAAGATGAGGGTGGTATGCCAAGCTGAAGAGAATAAACCAGAAGAGATTTTTTGAGAATTTATGCTAGAAAATGAAAATAGAGAAGTGTCAAATTAATGGAAATTATTTGAGGTATTAGTTGTGAGATTGATCAGCTCCACTTCGTTTATGCAGTTTATCACTCCGTGTTAGGAGTGAGAATAAAGGCGGCATTTAGGGAAGTGGGGGATTGCGGTAGCAAGACAGAGAAATGGAGGAGTGAATGAGAGAAAGAATTGAGGTTGTGGACAGGATACAAGGAAGTGGGTTGCAGAAAATATTGAAAGGAAAATCATGGATAACATGTTGGTTCCCATCTGTCTATGTGGTTAGAGTGCATGTGTATGCATACAAGTGTGTGTGTGTGTGTGTGTGTGTGTGTGTGTGTGTGTGTGTGTGTGTGTGTGTGTGTGTGTGTTTGTGTGTGCGTGCGTGCGCGCGTGTGTGTGTGTGTGTGTGTGTGTGTGTGTGTGTGTGTGAGAGATTAAAATGATACGAAGGAGAGAATCTAAAACAGTTATTGGGTTGGAGGATTTGCACAATGCTGGCTGATTATATGAAAAAGATAATGTTCCCATTTGGAGAAATGAGACTGAGGAATGATTATTGTTATAAGATTGCTAAGGATACCAGTTAATGTATACCACAGCAAAATATTTTGCTTTGTCCAACACAGTAAACCACAAGGTATGTTCTGTAATTGAATGGGGTAAATTCTAAACTAATCTGCTGAAGTACCATTTCAGTGAGTGAGTAGTAAATCTGTTCAATAGATTCCATAGGGAGATAGTGAAAGAAAATTGCATTAATTCATTTAAATGCAAATTAGATTGATTTCTTTTAGAAAAATAATATTTTGGGATAGAATATGACTAATTTGAGACATGACATATGTTACACATGGAAGGAAGAGGTGACTTTGGACCTGTTCCCAAAGTTTTCCACCACTACAGATTTTATTTGCCTGGCATCTGCATCTATTGTAAACTAAACGATAGTGAATTATTTCCAATGATTAGTCAGCCACACCTTACTGTTATGTTAGCAATTACCAGTATGGTTAAACACCCTTGGTCTTTCCACATTAGCAATTGCATTGTCCTATAACATTAACCCTGTACTTGCTTCACTCTCGTGTCTTCTGAACAAGACAAAAATGCATGAACCAGCAGTTTCTATTCTCTTTGATTATGTCAGGTATTGTGTTAGGTGAGCTGTATTGAAGTGCAATAATCTGAGAGAGCAGAACAGTGGCATTACTTAACTCGGTTCTGTATGAGAGTTAAGGATTAAGCATTGGAATTTGATGGAAAATTAATTTATGTATTAGTTTATCTGTTTATTGAGACGCAGCATGGATAAGCTCTTCCTGCCCTTCGAGCTGCATCAACCAGCAACCACAAATGTAACCCTAGCCTAATCACAGGATAATTTACAATAACCAATTAAACTACCAACTGTTACCTATCTGGACTGTGGGAGGAAACCAGAGCGTCTGGAGGAAACCCACGCGGTCACGGGGAGAACTTACAAATGGCAACAGAGTTGTAACTACCATTTTGAAGGTGCAAGCAGGATGCCAGGTCTGATTCTAGGAATAGGCAGGATTGAAATTCTATCTTGGGGATCATTTCGATCAACTGGAAATCTAAGGTTCCAGGCTATATTCTTCACATAACAGACACCAATACAGAAGCCTTTACTGGGAACTTACTTGCATTTTAACCTCATTAAATGGAAATGCTAGCAAAGCAACAATCAAAAGAATGTTAAATCTAATGGATTTAGATTTGCAAAATGCTTTTCCAAGACCATGGAATGTATGCCTTGTTTGTCTCCTTGTGGGATGGCACAGAAATGGTTCCTATGAATGCATAAAGTGGAGCAGTGATCTAGAAGAGTAAAATATTATGAGGGAGTAACATCCAGCTGGCATACTTTGTACTCAAAGAGAACAAAGTCTCACCATGCCATTTGGATGAAGTACTGACTGTTCTCTGATACCTATGAACCTTTAGCCCATATGGATATCTAGAAGAGCAAGGGAAGTTCCTGGGTAATACCACTGAGTGTTCTCCTCACTTAAAGCCACTATACAAGTGCATTATGTAAGCTACGTGGTGGACAAGACTACAGGAAATATAACACTGAACATGCGCTGAAATGAGCCATTTAAACTTGGTATATTTTATTTAGCCACTGATAGACCAAACTTTTGCACATATATACATGTACCTTAGTCTCTGACACTGTTCTAAGTAAAATAATTTAACAAAACATGCAGCGAAATCACATAAATACAGCATGTAGTCATAACAGATTCCAACACCCACAAATAATTATTTTTTTAAACTGGTTTAATTTCACAAATTATTTTGAAATGTTTTAATAAGAAAACCTGAAAGATCCATATTTTGCTGGATGCTACTCCAGTATAAAATATAGAAAAGGTTATGTTTTTTTTTCAAAACTGCTATGTCCCAATTCTAACGCGTTGCCTGTCAATCACAGATCAGTTACGACAGTTCAAAGTCATCCAAGCAAGGATCACTGGATATTCAGGCTGATCTAAAAGCAGGACTGTCAGAAACAACATTACTGCATTAACATTTAATTGCCTTTTAAAGGAAAAGTGATCAGTATGAAATCATTTTAGAAAAGTAAGTAGAGATTTTTAAGGAGTTCAATATGGAGCTATAAAAAGATCGGAGAAAGGGGATATTGTAACTTTAACATTAAATGTTCCCTGTACTAACTTGCTCAGACATGTTGGTTTAATTTACAAGCAAAAGTTTCTACAACAGATTTTCTTCCAATCCTTAAACTGAATATTTAAACATTATGAATGAATTCATAAGACTATGACAATGTGTGACCAGATAGGAAATGAGAATGCAATTATTCAAAACAATGTGCTTTTCATGTTGTTAATGCATCTGAATAATTGTGGCTTTTCTCTTTCTGATGAAATTACATTATTTTTGCAGCTAATGGTGCTAAAGCAATAAAAAAATGAAGCATCATATTAGAACGCTAATATTTCAACAGTTTTCAAGTTATATTATCAATATGTGCGAATAATTGTCTTTTTCTTTGAGATTAAATTACATTATTGTGTATTTTTTCATGGCTAATAAATAATGATGGATGGTTCTTATTTTCATCACCACCTGCAACCATTTAGTCATCTTCTGATAGTTAAAGAAATAAGAAGAGTCTTGTCCTATTGTGAAGCCAGTGGAATCCAGTCAAAACCATTATAATATGCTTATTTTAATCCTAAACATTTGAACATTTATCATGCTCTTTCATAGAAACCATGTAGAATGACAATGGCAAGATAGTTCTCATATCTGTCCTGGATGTATTGCTTTCCATCTACCACCAGCAGTGTGCCCCAACATCGGTTTTCTATATTTATCTTTTAGGATTTATTGCCGAATTAGGCACAAAATTGCACAATTGGAACAAAAAAATTCAAAAGCTCGAACAAACCTGAGAACCAGCTGCCATTGCACATCAAAATGGTGCAGCACCATATGGCGATTAAAAATGACGTAGGTGGAGTCACATTTAAGCATTCAGTATGTGGGCAATGATACCCAAACATGGACTTTCTTTCCTATTGAGAGCTTCTTTCCTATTGTAAATCTTAATTTTGCAATATATCACAGCATGAATATTGCTCTGAAACTGTAATCATGCATTTGAAGGTTATTTGAAACTTGTGAATCCTTCCCAGATTGATCCTTAGATTAAAGAAAGTCATTTTTTTTTACATATATGCCCTGAGGAACCACAGCCTATTCATCAGAAAGCAATAGGTGTTTTAGCCCTAAGGTTGTGTCAAAATAACATACATATTATACCTGACATGTTTTTATCCCAAGAAGAATTTATTGGACATCTGATGTGTGAATGTTTTATTGAAGAGCTTACTGCTGCAAAAATAAAATTATATATGTAAATTAATAACTACACAAATTGCAGAATTTTATGATGGATGTGAATAATGTTCTGTGTACTGTATATCCTTGTTGATTTTTTTAAGGATTTGCAGAGACTTGTATTTGTAAGCATCATGAAATCTGGAATTCCAACAAATAGCCTGCTAAAGAATGATGAAAATATTGATGCATTTTATACTTAATCATTATTACCAACTGAAGTAAATTGCTCTGTGATCTGTGGTTATGTTTGCAAAAAAGAATACAGCAAAAGATTTGTATTTTTTTAAGCTTCAGAAACATATATGACAACTTTTAAACTGTTTCCTTTAATGGCAAGAACTGCATTTAAAGCTACAGTGTGAAGCTTCACTAAAGTACCAATTAATCTGTTTAATGTTAGCATTTTCAAAAAGAAATGTTGGCTCATTAATATAAAGCAAAGCAACTGGAAACACAGGAGGTGGTGGCGGGGAGAAGGAGCAAAGCCTTTGCTTTCCATAGCAGGTGGTAATTGAAACAAAACAAGAACTCATTAGTGCAGTGTCTGGTTGCCTATGATACAAATACACCACAGAACAAAACCAAAACAGAAGAGCCTGAAATAAAGTGGTCATCATCTAATTAACAGAACATGTTTTAATTACAGAGTAAACCATGCAGTGCAGTGTCAATTTAACTGATGTGCTAAGTGCCAGTTTACAATATCAGAAACAGACAAATAATTGCAACCTAATTACATCCAGGTCTATTGCACACCAGTGCCTCAAGCCCATCTTAATAAACAAGTTTTTACATCAAACCATGAATAGCAAATACAGCAGGGCTGCTAATTGCTACATTGTGATATTGGGAATTTGCCAGCTTTGACTATTAAAGTAAGCTCTTATGTGAATTGGAGTTGCTCTGCTACGCTTTAATGGGAAAGAAATGAGAGGCAGGAATCGGGTGCTGTACAGCAACTCAGAATGTAAATAAGATAACTGGGTAATCTTTACTTTATTTCTCGTCCCCCTTCCAAATGATAGTTCGGTTACAGCAGTGAATAAGCCTTGTATACTTGAAGTACAAATGTACAAATAATAGCAGAAGCTCTATGGACGTTTGAAGGACTTTTTTTAAATCCCAGCTCAGGGATAGATGAAGAAAATGGCTCTTTCCTCATGATTGTTGAACAGACTGACTGAAATGTGATCTGGCAGTCTCGCTATGGTCCCCTGAGTGCCAAACACAAAACTGCCTTCAATTCAGCTTTTTTCAGCTCTAAAAGGCATGGATCGAACAAGAGAAATATGAAAAATAGCTTGACAATGCAGTAAACCTGGAGAGCTTGCAGTCATGCATAAGTTGCAGGAGGGTTGAGCACAAACAAGATGCAAATTGTAGAGTTGGTTTATGTCTGTTATCGATTTGTAGAGGAGTGTCACGTTAATCCAAGAGCCCTTACTGTTTATTTTTCAGTCACTCAGCTGTTTTGCCTTTTTTTATCAGCCTGCCTCAATTAGTAAATCTCTCATCTATAAATCAAAGGATTCTGAGATTAAAGCCCCATGCTCGGATTCGAGTAATATTCTAGTTTAGATGGGTACATTGAATTCACAACAGAGACCATTCAGGCCAGCAGTCCAAGAGCATTCTACAGAGAAATGTGAATTATAAGAGGCACCATCCCTGAAGTAAATTGTTCAACCTAGATTGACTCTGCTTTCATGTGGGTACAAGTAGAAGTTAAGAGAGTACATCATACCATCTGAGGGAAACAAGGCAGTAGCATTCTGTCAAATACTCCCAACACTGCAAAAATGGCAAAATAATCAAGAGCTTAATAAGCCTTTTGTTGCTGCCTGCCAGAATTTAGAATACTCATCTGTTTCATATCATAAAATTCTCTATTTTTTAAGAGCAAAGCTAGCATTTACTCTGATATTAAAACCAAGTTATCTTAATTACTGTGTCACTTGGTGTCACTATTCCTATGAGTTTGCTTTTTGGACAATGAGGGGTATTAGGTAAGTTGCCCTTGGTAGATACTTCTTAGATAATAATTTTAAAATCAAAGTGATGGGACAGTGATGAATAAACCAATGAAATATAAAACTTAGAAAATCTGCTACAAGAGATAAAGCAGTCATTAGAGGTGAGGGACAAGTGAGAATGATGGCTTAACTCCATTTACTATGGCTGCCTTACACCTAATGTGATGAAAACCCTTCATTTGACCTACATATTACCACTCTATCACACATTTACCTAGTGTTGAGTAAAGGTTAAATTGCACAATTATTTAATAGTCAGATTTTGATAACATTTGAGTTCAAACCAATTCTATCAATATCTGGTGTCTTGATTTAGCTGTAGTGATTCCCTAAGCTCTGGCCTCCATCAGTTCTTAGATCTCATATTCAATTTGTTACAGTTCTAATGATATAAGTTTTAGCTTGATGAGTATTTTCTCCTGTGCATTTTTACAAAATTATAACAAAATATTAAAGTTGTTTAAAATATATTACATTTCTAGCCTTAAGAAAGCAATATGAATTTCTGCTCATTTCCAGTATTTCCCTAAATTCTGCACCAAAGGGAAGGAATGATATTTCCATGAATAGACATTGGCTTTTCATTCCTTCTAATCGCAAGTGCACAGTGAGTGGTTACATGCTCTTCCAGAATCCTGCTGTCCATCACTCCTATTAGTATGGACATTTTTCTAGGTTTCAATTGAGCCAAAAGGTCAAGCTCTGTTTCATAATGGAAAGTGAGGTCCATCTTTTATTCAAATTGATCAGAACTTTACATGACATGGACTGATAAGCCCATAGTCAACAGTTCTCTGAATGCCATTTTAACAGTAGGCCATGAAAAAGTGGTTATGCATCAAATTCTTCAACAATATGTTTTTAAAAATGGGACAGATGCAACTCAAGTAGTTCTTACTGGAGCTTACAAAAATTGTCTTATAATTCTGTGTTTGTACAGTACATTTTTAGTATTCCAAGGTAAAAATTGGCATATATAGTGTAATTTGTAACATGATATATTTTCTAAATTGTACCATGAGAGAGAGTATATGTAAATTATATGGTAAATATATATTGTTTTAAATGACTACTTCTACTTTAAGTACTATATGGAAAGTGTCTGGTGAGTATTTTTGAAAGCACCAGAGAAACATTGTTAACCGCTGCCGACATATTCAAATCTATCCCACTGCACACACTCATATTGTCACATAATTTCACCTACTCTTTTCAGAAAACTGAAACCACTCAGATCCCACACAGTCTCCCTTACTTCCTCATACGGTTAGCTGACCAGATGAGTTTGTAAAATCATGGCGTGTCATTTTGAAAATCAGAGGGAGGGAGTCAAGGTACAGTAGGAGGATGTGTTGCTTTAAAAAAAAGTCAGAGAAAGTATCTGTTTCTTTTTCTCATTTGCTGTCTTTGTAATTCTCCCTGTAAAATTATTTTTGTTATTTTTGCATTCCATTTTATTTCAACTTTGATTGCCTCTGTCGATATTTTCACATTGCAGGGGTTGGCTATCCATTGTAGTGTAATTGAACCTTCATACTTTACATTTAGTAACTATTTTAATACTATTATAGTCAGTGACAAAAGAAGCATGTAATTTTCCCAATACTGCCTAGCATTAGAATAAACAGAGGTCAGCTTATCTGGAGTGTCCATCAAATTTTTGCTTTTATTATTTCTTAATGCTGAACATTCTCAGAAGTTTCTTAAGAGTCATTTCAGATATACAGAACAAATAATTTTGAAATAGAATATTCTGTCAATATACAAAATGAATCCATTTCCAAAACACCTAAAAATAACTGTTTAATGCATTTACAGAAAATGCAGAACTCACAAGTGACATTTTTACCTCCTTAACACCTTCAATGTCTGACATAGTTTTTGTACGGTTACTGTAGCTCAAGAATGTCACCTATAAATTGCTAGAGTCCTGTGCTTATGTAACTATGTTTAAGTTGGTTCTGTGATTCCAGTTGCTGCTGTCCAACTAAAGCCATTATATACATAAATTGAGTGCATAGCAAGGTACTATTTTGATTCCAAGTTGCCATAAAAACTTCAGTGTTTATTGTTAAGTGGTGTTTATTTGCATGTGCATCATTCAACCTTGTCTCTTTTTTGACATATTAAGCTCTAAGTATAATAATTCAAGATCATTTCCTCAGGTTTGCATTGATTTTTTCTTATATACCAAGACATTTTATCCACTGTTCTTACAGCAGATTTCAATGTTGCATTATGTAGAATACACTAAAACTGGGCCTGCAAAACTCACTTCTGACTTCATTTAGTTTCTGCATGCATGATTTCAACAAATGGAATGGGTGATGCATCGCAGTCTTCATTAAACACCAGGCAACATCCACATTTGGAAGCTCCAATACTTCAACAGCATGTAGATACATCTTATATATTAATAACCTGCTCTTGATTTTGCTATTGATTTTTAAAATGGGATAATCATCCTTGTGTACTGACAGAACTGAAAAGAGAAAATTATTGGGAGGTACTGTATAACTGTATATAACATGACCTATTGACAATTTCTCCCACGTTTACCTCATGTATTTGATGTCTTCACTGAAGAAACCAATGATTGAAAATAATAAAATTGTTAATTGAATCATTAATTTCAAACATAGAGACAATCATCCAAACTATACTGTTTGTGTATACTATATATATATAGGTTACAACAGTTTGGAACACCTAGTAGTCAGTTTATTAGGGGTACTTGAACACCTGCTCATTAATGCAAATATCTATCAGCCAATCACATGGCAACAATTCAATGCCTGTAGACATGGTTAAGAGGTTCAGCTGTTGTTCAGACCAAACTCAGAATGGGGAAGAAATGTTATCTAAGTGACTTCAACCATTTTGGTGCCAGAAGGGGTGGTATGAGTATCTCAAGAACTGCTGATTTTCTTTGACTGTCTTCAGAATTTACAGAGAATGGTGTAATAAACAAAAGCTCTAAATCTGTGGGCAAAAACACCTTGTTAATGAGAGACATCAGAGGAGAATGGCCAGATTGGTTCAAGCTGACAGGAAGGCAACTATAATGAAAAGAAGCACATGTTACATGTGATATACAGAAGAATATCTCTGAACTCACAACACATTGAACTTTAAACTGGATGGGCTACAGCAGTGGAAGACCATGCATACACACAGTGGCCTTTTTTATAGGTACAGGAGGTACCTAATAAAATGAAAACTGAGTGTATATTGTTATTTTATTATTTTCTTAAATCCTCCAACTTCCCATCCCTTCCCTTAAAACAAAATTTAACTGTCACTTTTGTGTTTTAGCAATGTTATGTCCAACCCTTAAGATAATTTCCAATCCTAAAACTCTTACTTATATGCACATTATTATAAATATCATTAAAAGTGTTCTGATTACAGAAACGGAGTTTTATGTTCAAAAATTTACTGTCCTGTTTATGGACTTCTATTGGATTGATATTTTAATATGCAGTCATATTAATCTGAGAAAGGAGGGAGACAGAAAGCAGGAAACTAGTTAGCATAACATCTGTCATTGGGAAATGTTCGAAGCTGTTATTAAAACCATTATAACAGGCTACTTAGAAAAAAAATTAAGATAATCAGGCAGTCAACATGGTTTTCTGAAAGAGAAATCTTGATTGTCCAATTGCTTGGAGATCTTTGATGAGGTGTAGAAGAAAGAGACCTTAGATTTTCATTTGAAAAAGTGCTGCATCAAAGTTATTGTAGTAAATAAAGTAAATAAGTAAATAAAGTGTAGGAGCTAATATGTTAGTAAGGACTGAAGATTAGCGACGTAACAGGACACAGAAGAAAAGTACAACTTTTTTCTTCTTCTGGTTGGCGAAATGTAATGAGTGCTGTACTGTTACAATTTCTAACAGTAAATGACATGGAAGAATGGTATGTTTTCTGAATTTGATTATGAAACAAAAATAGATAGGAAAGTACGTTGTGAAGGAGACATAAGGAGATCTCAGAAGGAGGTAAATAGGTTTAATAAGTAGATAAGAATATGGCAAATAAAATTAAAGTGGTAAGATATAAAAAATATTAAGATCAAGAATATTACCTAAATGATGTAGGTAATGATTTGAGGTAATGATTATCTCAAATAATGAGAGACAGCAGAGTGAAGGTGAATTTGATTGAAATATGACAGATCCTGAAGAATATTAACAACATGGACTTGGAAAGGATTTTGTGGGAGAACCTAGAGCTAGTAGATACTGTTTAAAATTAAGCATCGATCACCCATTCAAGGTAGTAATAAAGCAAAATCCCCCTGGAAATCCTCCTCAAATATGGCAGAAGAGATCTAAGTCAGAGGGTTGTCTATTTATAAATCTTTGTATCAAGTATCATTGCAATATTATTGCATTGATTCCTTGTCTATTTAAGTGTATGTCTAAAGTCCTTTTAAACATTGTGATTGTATTTGACTCCACCATCTTCTCTGATAGTACATGCCAAATATCAACCGTCTATGTAAAAACTTAGCCCGCAAATCCCTTTTCAACTCCTACCTACCTCTCACCTTAAATCAATGACCTCTTACTGTTGTATTTTACTGCAGAAATTGACAGATATTCAACAGTCAAAGGGGTAATAGGCTATGACCAGTAGACAGGAACACAGAGTTGAGGTTACAATGAGGTCAGTTATGATTTCATTAAACGACAGAAAACATGAAAGAACATATGGTGCACTATTTCACTAACTTATTTGTTCATATGTAAATTGGTACTATAATTCAGAGTAAAAAGGCAAATGTCAGATAAAGTAGTTGTCTGAGAAGTACAGAAGACAAATGGAAAAACTCAGTCCATTTTGTACAGGGACACGTCCATGACATCACCAACAAGCAACTCACTCCCTTAAACAAGCACCTTTGCAGCACTGGGTTATCTTTCAGCATGCAAATCAATTTCATATCCAACCAGGCATTTAAATAGTCACTTAAGGCTGTGAGATGAATGATATCAACGTATAAACATGATTTTGAAACTGTGCAATAAATGTGGAAGCTTTACAGAAGTTGCATGGTGATTCTTTTTGCAGAAGATGACATCCAAATAATGTACCCTTGCATCAGTTTTGGCATGCTCCCAGATTATGATTAGAGTATCATTAATCTTCACAATCAGGTTGGGCTGTTTTCCATAACACAACAGACAGAATCAGAAACCACTTTCAACATGGTGGAAAGGTATAAATATTGCAATTGAACCTATTTTTCACATGGTTCAGTGTTTAGTTGATCAGATCAAAAATATATTATATAAAATAGAAAATAAAATGTATGTCTTTTGTAATTCTTTGTATGAGATCTATAGCTATAAACTTGGAAAATGTTTACCAGTTATTCAAATGTGTATCCAATAAAGTCCTCAGTCCTCAGAAATAAGGTGCAATAAAATAATCTACTTCATTTCAAAGATGATACAGGTATCATCAAGTACTTGCCAACTTTATACATGGTGAATGGTAGGGCATTGAAGAATGCAGTAGAACAGAGTGATCTAGGAATAATGGTGCATAGTTCCCTGAAGGTGGAATCTCATGTGGATAGGGTGGTGAAGAAAGCTTTTGGTATGCTGGCCTTTATAAATCAGAGCATTGAGTATAGGAGTTGGGATGTAATGATAAAATTGTACAAGGCATTGGTGAGGCCAAATTTGGAGTATTGTGTACAGTTCTGGTCATTGAATTATAAGAAAGATGTCAACAAAATAGAGAGTACAGAGGAGATTTACTAGAATGTTACCTGGGTTTCAGCACCTAAGTTACAGAGAAAGGTTGAACAAGTTAGGTCTTCATTCTTTGGAGCATAGAAGGTTGAGTGGGGACTTGATAGAGGTATTTAAAATTATGAGGGGTATAGATAGAGTTGACGTGGATAGGCTTTTTCCATTGAGAGTAGGGGAGATTCAAACAAGAGGACATGAGTTGAGAGTTAAAGGGCAAAAGTTTAGAGGTAACATGAGGGGGAACTTCTTTACTCAGAGAGTGGTAGCTGTGTGGAATGAGCTTCCAGTAGAAGTGGTAGAGGCAGGTTCGATTTTGTCATTTAAAAAAAAATTGGATAGGTACATGGACAGGAAAGGAATGGAGGGTTATGGGCTAAGCGCAGGTTGGTGGGACTAGGTGAGAGTAAGCGTTCGGCACAGACTGGAAGGGCCAAGATTGCCTGTTTCCGTGCTGTAATTGTTACATGCTTATAACTTGCTATGGTTTATGTTTCACAGATGATAATCACTAGCTCAAAATTAGGAGAGACCTATAGAAGTAGACAACATATGGGACACTAAAGTAAGGCCAGAAGAAGAAGCAGTGAAAGAACAGAAATAGATTTAGAAACATACCTCCAACTGACCATCTTCTTCGACACAAAAATAATTATGAATCAGGATCAAGTCTATTAATTTCACTGTTATACGGCATGTCCTGAATAGTGAGGGTCCTTAAAGACGGATGTCACCTTTTTGAGACACCACCTCTTGAAGAGGTCCTTGATGGTGAAAGGGTTGTGCCCATGTTGGAGCTAGTTGAGTCTACAACCCTCTGCAGCCTTTTGAGTTCCTCTGCATTGGATCTTCCATATTTTACCTGTCAGAATGCACTTAACTGTACATCTAACTCCTAATGCCATTGATTGCATCTATGTGTAGGACCCAGAATAGATCTTCAGAGGTGTTATCTTCCAGGAATTTGAAGCTGCTCACCCTTTCCACCACTGACCCCTCAGTGAGGACTGGTGGATGTTCCCCTTATCTCCCTTTCCTGAAATCCACAATCAATTCCTTGGTCTTGCTGATGTTGAGTGCGAGGATGTTGTTACAACGCCCATCAACCAGCCATTCTTTTTGAATCCTGTGCACCTCTTCGTTGCCATCTAAGCTTTTACTGACAGTGGAGTCATCTACTAAGCTATAAGTGGTGTTTAAGCTGAGCTTAACCACACAATATTGAGTATAGGGAGAATAAAGCAGTGAGTTTAACACACACCTGTGAGATGAGCCTGTGTTGACTGTCAGCAAGGAGGAGATGTTATCATTGATCATACTGACTCTGATCTCCAGATGAGGAAATTCAGAATGCTTTTGCAGAGTGCAGTACAGAGGCCCTGGTTAAGAAGCGTGGTAATTACCACTCGGGGGATGATGATGATGAACATTGAACTACAATCGATAAACAGCAGCCTGACATATGTTTTGTTGTCATCAAGGTGCTCCAAAGTGGAATGGAGAGCCAGTGAGAATGCAGAATGCAAAATCTGAGGGAGCTGTGCCAGGGGCAGAAGGAAGCTCCAATTTCCAATGTGTCAAGCCCATTAAAGCTATATTCATGTAGAAACTAAATACTGTTCAAAAAGTAACTTTACTGCACAACCTTTCAGAATGCCAGGGCCTTTAATGACTGTTCTTATTGCTACAGCTGGTTGGAGTACCTTAGAATAAGTTTGTCTTAGGGTGGCAGCTGAGTAATGGATTCCATGTACCTGTGATATCTGATGGACCGCTGTGCATTTGGAGATACGTGCCCAGTGCAGGGAACATTTCACCGGTAGAGCTTTTCCAAAATGAGGCCCTTAAAACCATTTATATGGAATGAAGTTGTACATTCACAGCAGGATTTAATAGTCCAGACAAGTTCTATGCAATTTGCAAATTGTTTAATCTTAATAAACATGCACTAAGGCAAACTCAGCCATGAATTATAAGCCAACTGATGCCAATTTGAGCCAACCACCCTACACAAACAATCATGTCATATGCTTGGAGAATTGCCCTACAATTCCTGAAGAGTGCCAAACATGCAGAGAGTTGGCAGCTAGGCTTAGCAGTCATATTTTAGATTATGTTCTATGGCATTTCCCATGAAAGCCTTGCAATAGATGTTCTGGTCCTTTGACATTACTGCTTGTACTCTTTTGATTTGATTTACTTACTCATTAAATTCACACAAGGGCAACATATCAACCATTAGCACCATGGTAACATAGTGGTTAGTGTAATGCTATCACAGCTCAGGGCATTATGGAGTTCAGAGTTCAATTCTGATGCTGTTCCATAAGGAGTCCCTGTACATCTTCCCTGAAAGTGTGTAGGTTTTCCCCAGGAGCTCCAGTTCCCTCCCACAGTCCACAAAGACATACCAGGTGGGTTAATTGGTCATTGTACAATTGTTCCATGATTAGGTTAGGGTTAATCGAGTTTGTCAGGGCTTACTGAGGCAGGGTGGCTCTAAGGGTCGATAGGGCCCACCATGCTGTATCAGATTTATTAGCTTGAACATGTGCAACACAGAAATAGGAAGTCTATTTCTAAATCAAACATAAGCAATTAGCAAAGCTTATTGATAAAGTGGCATAGGTCCTGAAACAATTAAAGGATTTCAAAGCTAATTTTGGTCTCCCCAACAAATGCTTGTTTTCTCAGCACTTGAAATGTACTTTGCAGTAGGGTTTTATAGGTGAGAAAGTCTGAATAAAGGATGAGCTGGCTTGGTCCAAAGTAGGATCAAGCCATGACAACAATAGCAGATGCTATTGAAGCCAAGTGAAAAGGGGTGTTCTGAAATCTCACATTGGAATCAGAGAGGAGGCTTGGAAAATGGTAATAAAAAGGATTGATGAGTGTAAGACTTTAGGGAATAAAAGTATCATAAAGCAAAGGCCTAAGGCAGTGATTCGGGAAAAGTTTTTAATTTATTTCCTGTGATCCATTCACTTCCAGGAATTACAATGCTATTATTGGCATCCTTACTCATAAACTAGTGACCAGTTCTCTGGGCATTCACACTTAAATGCCCTGGTTAAGATTTCTACTGCTATGCTGTAGGGTATTACATCTAGTTGCTTTCTGTGAAAGCAATGTGTCCTGCTCGTAGAATGTTCCAGTTTTGGCTAAAGTTAAGGGGCTATGATGTTCAGCTTAGGAGTGTTGTGTCAGCCAATCAAGATGGTGGAACTGGGAGAAGGTTTTAGAGAGAGATGGGCGGAAAAAGATTTGTGATGGACAGTGGTGCAACTTGTGGTCTGTTGGCAGGAGATGCAGAGAAGAGAAGATTGGCAGAGACAGCCATAGGATTTGATCCAATGGTCAAACACAATTGCAAGGAGTGCTTCGCAGGACAAAAGAGTCCAAGACAGAAAGCTCAGAGCCTTGCGTAATGATTATACCCTGCTTTTGGAAGACACAAGCTCCAACAGTCATGAGCACATTTAGACTGGTTTAAATGTAATGGGCCCTTTTCTATTTCTTTTCTTTCTCTTAATAACTGTTTGATAAAGCTGAAAATATACTTCCTTTATAATTTTATGTGGTGTACAATCAGTTACTTCTTGCCAACCAATAAATGTGTATGGGCACTATTTACACAGCCTCTGTTCAATCGAGGTTCCGTTAATCCACACGTTTCAACTTTTCTTTTTGCTTGAACCCCAAATCATACCAACCTTAGATGTATGTTGTTTGTGAAAAGTGGCCTCCTCACTTAGGTTGGATCACTTAGTAGTCAGTTTATTAGGTGCACTTGAACAGAGATTTCAGATGCTGTTTAACTGATGTTCTAGAGTGATTAAGTGGTTTGTGTGTTTAAACTAGTGTCGGGGATTGTGATAAAGGTACTTCATTATGGACACTACAGGGATTACAGTTTTGTGTGATTCAAAGCAATTATCCACAAATAATGCTTGTGTTCTGAGCAGGGTGGAAATCCAAAGCCCTGATGAACAGGAGTTCTGAGCTCTGTAAAAGTACTGGGGAAAGTTACACTGGTTGAATGGTGGCTTGATCAATCGGCGAGTAAGGTTGTCGTATTAGCCCAGACCAGCCATGACGTAACAGAAGTTGTGGTACCTGGTGCAATCGGGGCACCTGGAGAGGCAGGGCCATGGGCAAAGTCCATATCT
This sequence comes from Hypanus sabinus, assembly GCF_030144855.1. Lineage (NCBI taxonomy): Eukaryota > Metazoa > Chordata > Chondrichthyes > Myliobatiformes > Dasyatidae > Hypanus > Hypanus sabinus. Next base: position 36,319,623 of record NC_082724.1, read on the forward strand.
TTAGAGAAGTGGGACATGTAGCTGAGTGTGAAGACTTTGAAGACAAGTTGATCTCACTTCTGCGAAGTGAGGGGAAGGAGTTGTCTGATGTGAAAGGTCTAAAGGGTCTTACAGAGGGTGATGGAACTTCTGAGATTGTTTCAGCAATTACATCACTGGTTGATAAATGGGAAGGTGTACCACCGGAGTGCCTAAGTTATCTTAGGCTGAGAATGTTCGCTGGAGTCAAGCTCACCACCGATAGGAAGGAAGAATGAGACTTGGGCAGAGCAGGCATTTCAGTTACTGGATGTGTAGCTTGTGCCATAAAGGAGCTATTCAATTGGCTAAGGTAAATCAATTAAGGATGGAGCAAGTTGTGAAGAGTGTGCTGTCACATCACGTGATCACTGTAAGCATTCGAATGACTCACAAGACCCGTCCCCTGCCTCATTTGTTGAGCTGATCGGATAAGTAAGAGTTGAGAAAAATATGGAGGAGTTGGGGGCCTCCATCAGCAGGGCAAAATCCTCAGTCATAGCCTCTGTTGCTGAAGTGACCCCTGATGCCACACATGTGAGGTTTTTTGCAGGATGTAGTGAAAAACCGGCAAGCTGAAAGCCGGTTGTTTAAACAGAAAAGGAAGTCGGGAAACTTCAGAGAGACCCAGTAAGGGAACGATCTAGCAACTCGGAGCAAATGCATTTCAATCAAGGTGAACAATGAAGTGGCAACTCCCTATTCCGTAACCAGTTTAACACTGCTCCTCAGGTTACTCTACTCGACAGATTCTTTTACAGCCAGTATTTGATGCATTTACCATTGATGCCACTCACTGCCCTAGAAATTTGGGGCATCAGTACTGATGATTATCCATATGATGGTCATTTGTTGTTGAAGCTGGAGTTTTCAGAAGCAGATGTTGGAATAGCTGAGACTCTTGATACATTAGTGTTGGTCTATCCAGATCTGGTAGAAAAAGGTGAAGCTTCCATTATCGTAGGAACTCATACTCCCATTATGAGAAGGCTTGTGGGAGTGCATGGAGGGAATTGCTCGTAAACCTTGTCCATTCACGCGGTATTCAGAACTGTTTTTGAGAAGGTACAAGCTCATCTGAAGCAGGAGGATGAGCATAAACGAGGAACCGTGTGGCACACCCAGTCCAGGCCCATCATGTTATATCCTGGGGAAGTAGCTAGAGTGACAGGAAACCCCAAATTCCCCAGAATGCCTGTTGCCAAGGCCCTCCTGGTGGATGCTCCGGAGGATCACGAAGAAGAGTCATACTTACTTGCTGTGGTGTTGGTGAGACGTGATGTGCAGAAACCTTTGACTGTACACTTAAACAGGATGACAGTGATTGTGAGGAACACCTTGGAGAGAGTGGTCACCCTCAGACGTGGGATGCCGATGGCTTAACTTTTCCAGGTGACCATAATTTCTGGTGAGAAAACTAGGAGAAAGACAGTCCCCAGGAGAGTTAACAGCAAAATCATTCAACTTTGGTGACTCCCCAGTACCCGAGGGATAGAAAAGGAGATTAACAGAGAAGATGCTGAAGTTTGAAGATGTCTTTTCTACTGAGAAGTTTGATGTGTGCTGCTCCAACAGTGACAGGGGTCACTCCTTACAGAGAAAGGTCTTGACAGTTAGCACCAGCAGAGGTGGAAGGTGTTTGCAGCATCTGCTGAAACTGAAGAAAGCTGGAAGTATCAGAGTCAAGGAGTCCTTATGCATCACCTATAGTGGTGGTGAGAAAGAATGGGAAGGTACGAATATGTGTTGTCTATCAGACATTGACATACAGTCCACAATCTATATACTGTTCCAGAGATCAAGTTTGTCCTGGCCTGCCTGAGTGGAGCAAAATGGTTTAGTGTATTGGACCTAAGGAGTGGGTATTATCAGACACCTATGAGTTAAACTGATAAAGAGAAGTGAACATTTATATGTTCGCTTGGATTCTTCCAGTTTGAAAGAATGCCCCAGGGCATATCAGGAGCCCCGGCTACTTTCCAACGTGTCATGGAGAAGACTGTTAGGGACATGAACTTGCTTGAGGTACTGGTGTAGTTGGATGATCTCATAGTGTTTGGGTCCACCCTGGAGGAGCATGAGACGAGGCTACTATTTGTGCTAGACCGCCCGAAAGCTGAAGGTTAAAACTGTCACTGGTCAAGTGCCAGTTCTGTAAGACCCCAGACAACTACATTGGGCATGTAGTCTCACAGGATGGAGTAGCTATGGATCTGTCCAAGTTAGAGGTGGTGCCCACATGGCCCAGCCCCAGTGATGTGAGTACCCTACACTCATTGCTTGGATTCTGAGGGTACTACCAGAGATTCATGAAAGACTACTCCATAGTAAGCCACCCTTTGAATCAGCTTCAGTGTGGTAACCCTCTCTTAGGGAAGAAAGGGAGAAGAGGAGAGAGCAAAGTTTATTTTAGGACTTGAAAGCCTTTCAGGGAAAGATGGGATGCAAAATGTGAAGAGTGCTTTCAGCTGCTTAATGAGTTGCTGACTAAAGCCCTTGTGTTGGTCTTTGCAAACCCCCAGCTGTTGCATGTAGTGCATACCGATGCTGGCTGGAAGGGTTTAGGTGGTGTCCTTCATCAGGATCAGAGCACAGGGTTGAGGCCTGTTGCATTTGTCAGCTGGAGTCTGTCACCCTCTGAGTGAAACTACCCTACACACAAATTAGAGTTTCTGTCATTGAAATGGGCCATGGTGGATAAGTTAAATGATTATCTATAAGGTGCCAAGTTCGAGGTGAGGACTGATAGCAACCCACTGATTTACATCCTGACCATGGTGGAGTTGGATGCCGCAGGTCATTGCAGGTTGACAGCGTTGTCTGCTTATGAATTCAGACTGAAATATTGGCCAGGGAGCCAGAACATTGCTGTGGATGCATTGTCCTAACATTCACATGAGGTGCTGAAAACGGACAGAGAGTAAGATGGTGTTCCTGCCCCTGGTGTTAAAGCAAAGTCTCAGTTTTCCACAGTGGGGAAATCAGAGTAAAGTCTATGGCATAAAAGAGCTGTTGGTCATTTCGGAGCTTCTGGTTATGTGATTCCACTTGTATATAGCAACTTGGCTATATTTCAATTTCAATTCTTGTGTGTCAATATCTCAGAGAACCTGTCCTGGACCCATTATATAAATATAATTGTGAAGAAAGCATAACAGCGCCTCTACTTCCTCAGGAGTCTGCAGAGATTCAGCATGTCATCAAAAACCTTGGCAAACCTCTACAGATGTGTGGTGGGAAGTGTCCTTTCTGGCTGCGTTACAACAAGAGACCCGTTGTTTTATTTTTCTCTTGCTTTTGTACAGAAAATCCTACAAAAACTAATGAATTTGGCCCAGTACATCATGGGTAAAGCCTTCCCCACCATTGAGCACATGTACAGGAAATGTTGCTATAGAAAAGCAGCATCCATCATCAGAGATCCTCACCACCCAGGCCATCATCTTTTCTCGCTGCTGCCATCAGGTAGAAGCTACACGTGCCTCAGGACTCTCACCACCAGGTTCAAGAACAGTTACTTGAACCATCAGGCTTTGACCAAAAGGGGATAACTGCACTCATTTAAGGACTTTTTTTTATCTTATTTCATGTTCATTATTTATTGCTATTTATTTATTTACACAGTTTGTTTACAATTTACAGTTCCTGATGTTTACCATTTATAGATCGTGTTTACAGTTGCTGTCCTATAGATTTGCTAAGTACGCCTGCAGAAAAAGAATCTCAAGGTTGTGTGTGGTGACATATAATACTCTGATAATAAATCTTACTTTGAACTTTGAACATTGATTGTCTGAAAGATGCATTGAGATTATACTGGCCTTGCTCTTCATCTGAAGTCCAGGTATGACAACTGATCTAAACTCAGGCTTGTATCATTGACTGAATGGGTTTGTCACCCTATTAAATGCCCCTCCCCCCAACAACCCAATCCATGTGACAAGATGAAAATTGCCTCCCAGAATTTTACATCTCATAGCCTTAAAGTTATTGCTTATAATTAAAAGATGTTGAAAATCCCAATCCATTTTATTGTTTCTGACAAACAGTTTTGAGTTGTACATGTAATATTAAATTCTGAATTCATTCTCAAAATTAAAGAAACCATTCTAACTTTGTGCTTTTGAAAATAACAATCAAAGCCTGAGTGACCTGACACAGTGTCATCAACATCGAGAATACTTAGCTTTTCAGGAATGCAGATGTGTCTTTATAGATATATCATCATATTAAACTGTAACTGACCTGGTAAAGTGATAGCAGAATAAAAACTCCCTCCACGTGGTAGAAGAAAGAAAAACATATTGCAATATATTGCCCCGATCCTGTTTTAACTCTACTGCTTTCTTGAGCCGGTCTGAATCACACAGGAACATCATGAACACATGTGAATCAGTTTCCTAGAAACTGATCTTAATGGCGTAATGTATAAAGGATCCAGCCTGTTGTCTGATACACCACTGAAGATAGGTAGCAATATTTTACAACTAGTGTCATGGCTCTCGACACCATAAAGGAGATACCAATCTTAAAATGCTGGGTGTTTCTGAAACTGAGTTTGATCTGCAAAGTTCACACATAAACTTTGAATAGCCCAAGATGTGTTTACATAAAGTAATTGGACTCTTTAGCTTCAAGCAGACTAAAAAGTCTTGAAGACACATCCTGAAAAATACACTGTGCATTAGTGGTATTATTAGCAGACTGACTACAAGCTATTAAATCTAATAATAGAGTGGCAGGGATTTTCCGTGGTCTGTGTGACTGAACACACTTACTATGAAGAAAGCAGAACACAGATTAGAGAACATATTTTCCAGATTACTAGATGAGCCTTTAGGGAATGAGAGATTAGGAAAAGGGCATTCCTGTCAAAAAGTGTGTGAAATGTTGAAGTAATAAGTTATTGTTTTAATGACGTTGGTTCATCTGAGGATCAAGATTGCAATGTTCTCTCTCTACAGTCACGAAGATCTGTGGTTTAGAATCGCTGGCCTTTAAATTAGTATTTTTATACCAGTTGGTGATCATTATTGTCCACTTCACTTTCTGGGTGTTGGGATATCTTTGGCATCATCAATTGTTTTGGGCAGCAATGAGCATGGTTCTGGAGTAATACTGGTGCGAATGCCAGGAAGATGAGTTTGCCTGAATACTGGTCTGAATCAAAATGAATTCAATTCACCTACACAGACCTGTCTTCAACATTGAGGACTGAAAGAGCTCAGGAGTGTGAAATTTAGGCTGGAAGGATAAATATATAAATAAATAATGGGAGATCTTTCAGGAAGGAGTTAGGAGAGCATCCTGGCTGATGTTGCATACCAAACATATCAGGAATGGGTTATGAGATATAGAATCAAGGATCGTGATGAAACCGTATGGTGGGGATTGAAAAGGTAATACCTGCAGAAGTGCCTTTGCAATAAGACAGGACGAGATTAACAAAGAAAATAAGTTCTGAGATGGAAGTGACATCTGCAGAATTATTTGACTCTATTCTATAGAATTTTGAGGACATACTTTGAAAGTCATAGTGCTAATTGGCCTTGCCAAGATTGAATATGAACTCATCTGAATGCTGGTCAACAAATGAAGCAGATGTGAGGACAAGAAGTGCCCAAAATGAAATGCAATGTTAAGAAACAGGCCTGCTCAGTAAAGCAACAAACTGGTCAGAGAACTATATTAGGATGAGGTGAACCAGAGACAAGGACTTCCTGAAAATGGATTCAGTGAAGTCGGTCCATTAAGAGTAGATTAAGTCAAAGGAACAATCTGGACTGTGATTTGGCCAACAGAATAATGACACTGTTCACAAAATTGGTAAATTGGGTTATTATTGTCATGTGTACCAAGATATAGTCAAAATTTGTTTTGAATACTATTAATACTTATCAATTCGTTACATCTGTGCATTAGGGTAGTGCAGAGTAAAACAATAACAGAGTGCAGAATAAAATGCTATAGCTTACAGAGAAATTACAGTGCAAGTAAACAATAAGTTGCAAGGTCATAACGAGATAGATTGTGTGGTCAAGAGTCCATCTTATTGTACTAGGGAACAGTTCAATTGACTTATAACAGTATGATAAAAGCTGACCTTCAGCCTAGTGGTACGTGCTTTCGGACTTTCATATCTTCTGCCCAATAGGAGGGAGGAGAAGAAAGACTGCTTTGAATGTGTGGCGTCTTTGATTAAGTTGGCTGTTTTACCAAGACAGTAGGAAGTGTAGAGTCAATGGAGGGGATGTTGTTTTCCATTATGAGCTGAGCTGTGTCCACAACTCTCTACAGTCTGTTGTGATCCCTGGCAGAACAGTTGCCATGCCAATCCTAGCAAACCATTATGCACCCAAATAGGATGTTTCCTTTGGTGAAGGTGAGGGTCAAAGGGGACGTGCCAGATTTCTTTACCCTTCTAAGGAAGTAGAAGTGCTGGTGAGCTTTCTCATCTATGGTATCTCAATGTTTAGACCAAGACAGGCTATTGGTAATGATCACTCCTACCTCTCAACCCTCTCGATCTTAGCACCATTAATGTAAACAAAAGAAAACGCACTGTCCCTGCCCCACCTTCCTAAAGAGAATGACCAATGCTTTTGTTTTGCTGACATTGAGGGTAAGGTTGTGGTCATGGCACCGTGTCATTAAATCTCTATCTCCTTCCTGTACTTTAACTCATTGTTATTTGAGATACAGTCCACTGCAATGGAATCACCTGCAAACTAGTAGATGGAGTTAGAGAAGAACCTAGCTATATAGTCATGAGTGGAAAGGGAATAGAATAGAAGCCTTGTGGGTCAATAGTATTGAGAATAATAATGCTGGAGATGTTACTGCCTATCTTTACTGATTCTAACCTGTTGGTCAGAAAGTCAAGGATCCAACTGCACAGAGAGACATTGAGCCCCAGGTCCAGGAGTTGGGAGATGAGTTTGTTTGCAATTATAGTATTGAAGGCGGAGCTAACATACTGAAGGTATTTTTACTGTCCAGAGCCAGGTAGATGGCGTTTGCCTTAGAACTATTTCAGCGATAGGTGAATTACAGTGGCCCAAGGCTCTTTGGAAGTCTGGAGTTAATGTGTGCCATTACCAGCCTCTCGAAGCACTTCATGGTGGTGGATGTCAGTGCCACAGGGCAATAATCATTCATGTATTTTACCTTAGTTACCAGTATGATAGCCACCTTCTTAAAGCAGGTGCAAACTTCAGACTGAAGCAGAGAGAGGTTAAACATTTTTGTAAGTACCCCACCAACTGAACTGCACAGGAAGTAAGGAAACAAGCCAGGGCCTGGGCCAGATGCTTTCTACAGATTCACTCTCTGGAATACTGATCTTATGCCTACAATGGAGATTGAGGCCTCAGAGATATTGGTGGCTGCTGGGATGGGTCGTGACATTCTAATACCCGTCTGCTCAAAATGTGTATAAAATGCATTAAGCTCATCAGGAAAGGATATGCTGCAGTCAGTGATGCTGCCCAACTTTGTTTTGTAGCCTGTTATAGTATGTAAGCCCTGCCACAACTGACAGTGGATCTGGGACTAAATTTTGGACTTGTATATTCTCTGATAGCTTTACAGAGGTTGTATCTCAATTTCTTATGTCAGTGTCACTCAGTGTCAGCTGAGATGAATGCTGCTGTCCCAAGCTTTAGCAGGCAGTGGGTTTCTCAGTTTATCCATAGTTTCTGGTTAGGAACACAGACTGTCCTCTTTAGTGCATAGTTCTCAACACACTTGCTGAAAATGTCAATGGCTGTGGTGTTGTGACCGACTAAAAGTGAGCCACTTAGAAGCTGTAAATGGGAAATATAAAAGTCTATATTCACAAAGCAATCCTCCACCAGAGAGTTCAGGAAAATGTGAGAGAATTTCACTCCTGTCACTTCTTCAACACTAAGATAACAATAAACAACTATCTAAAATTTCAATGGCTATAATCACCCTCTTAACTCTAACATTTGGAATGCAGTCAGGTAAATTTACAGAATTACATATGTAGCACATCCCACATAGCAGAATTGCTTTGAATATTCAATACTGGTTGTGTTCCAAGAGTCTTTGAGTATAAACTCCAGACACCCAAAATATACCCCTTCTTTTAGTGTGCTGAAGGATGACTCAATGACTACACACCTAACCGGGTGTGACAAAACAGACCTATGCAGAACAGTGAATTAAGTAGCTGGGATTCCTCTTTAACAAAGTGCCAGTAGTAGGAATGGTTCCTTAAGGTTGTCATTTTCCAGGAGTGATAGTGAGGATTAGGTCTCACAATCTATTAAATGCTCCCAATGGTGTGCATCTCAGATAGTCTCCAACAAGCAAGTCCAGCTCCTTGCCTTCACGTGCGATTTAGCTACAAACCCCGCCAGAACTATTTCTACGGACAGGAGAAGAAGCAAAGGCATGTTACTGGTACCTTAAAACCCGTGACTTCAGGCAGATGTGGCTCATCAGCCATGGCTAGCACCTCATCCAGGAGAAGGAAATCACTAATCTCAAAACTTCACTGCCTTGCTGCAGTGAGTAAACCCCGAGGAAAATTCAGAACTGGAGTCCCTAAGGCAGTCCTACATTGAAATCAATGCCAACTGGCAACTCCTGCGACACTGCTGGTGCCAAGCCGTATTGGTCTCTGTCATTCCTTTGGATTCATCAGCTGCATTCAGAGGGAGAGCCTGCTGCATCAGCAACCTCCATATCACACATCACACTGCCATGGCTTGCATATTACAACGACAGCTAGGATGCAACATCCATGGTGGACCTCAACTAACAGAGAGCCTCAAATAGTAGTATGGTTTATCTATTATCTTTTCCAATGCAGTTTCAATGGGACAATATCAGAATGAACTACACCCAGGAACTAGTTTCAGTGGTCGCAAAATATCAGTTGGAAGTTAAACTGTGCAGAAATTTTATGTTGTGAAGACTGGTTCTCACTTTAGATAATCCATCATTATGCTATCTATAATGTCATAACCCCAGAAAGATCCCTAACAGTGACACACTCTAAGAGTCCAGACTACCTGGAATCTCAAAGTAGTGGCATAGAAGCTCATCTGTTTCTGAACTGGATCATCAGATTTCAGCTCCTGTTCATACACAGGGTAAAGGAGCACAGCTTGGTCTGATTTACCAAAGTGTGGTGGTTCAGTGGGCATCTTGGACAATGGTTGAGGGTGTTTGGGCCCATGGTGGAACAGGAGACAAGCTGGCTGTGTTTTTGCTATACGCTCTTGAAGTAGACCTCGTTGAAGTCACCGGCTATGATGAAGAGGACCACTGGATATCCCTTATCAAGACTGTTGATCATGAAGTTTGGTTCACTGAGTGAAGACTTCACAGGATGGGATGGTGATTACCATCAGGAGAGCTGAAGAGAATGTCTGTTCAATTGTTATCCAACACATCATGAAAAGTAGGTAAATTGTTTGAACACTATGAAAGCTATTTCACAAGAATGTCAGAACAACATTTAGATCATTTCAAGAACCCACCAATAAGGTCTGTAAGGATTAACATGAACATCAAAAGGTGATAATATTGATTGAATCTTGCACAGACAGTTCTGATTGAAATGATGGGACTGCATGAGTTCCAGGAAAACCTGAGTGTCTATGAGACTCTAGTTGCTGCTGAGATGCTGAATGGACTGAACACAGGCCATAATGAGGGCACCATTGAATGCAGTAGCCATTCTAAAGCTCTGAAGATCCAACCCAGAATATCATGGAGGTATGGATCTCCTATTATCTGTCCAACCCAGTGAAATCAGACAGAGTGGAAACACAGTGGGGTGAATTCCTTGAACATAATCTACAAAGAGAGAATCAGGTGAGTGGCTTTTATAACATCTAAATGGTCATCACGAAAGACCACATGCTTGCTGCCTACTGCAGTTTAGAGTAAGAGTCAGGTGTGAGTCACAAGACAGAGAATTTATAAAGCAATGAAAGTAGTTGTGAGCTGGTTCAAAATAAAATTCATAATGATAACTATTATTATTTTTTAATTACTAAGCATCTGAGAAAGGTTTAGATTTCACAGGTGAAACTAGGGAAAAAAGTGATCTAAAGTATATAGTAAAATGTATTCACAGTTATTAAGACAATTATGTTGAAGCAACAAGTGCATGACAAACTGTGAGACCAATTGTGTATTATGTCTGTCTGGAGAAGTGGGCCATTGCAATTATCAGTACCTAGAATGAATACTTCAGTGATGTCAAAGACAGCTTGTTAGGTAGCAGCTCAAAGAACAAGAGGATGATAGAGTGCTTAGATTAATAATTGGCTGAATGTACAATGTATAGTTAAATAAGTAGTTAACTGATTGTATAGTGTTATGTATGGACTGTAAGTAGTTTGTATGGTTTGCATTGCTGTACTTAAGGTGTAACATAGTGTTGATAGAAAACCACTTCCATAATACTTTTTCTTAGCATGAGGTAGCTGTAGTGTAATCATACAAACAAAAGACATATCTGAATCCTATTGGAAAGATATAGTAAGTCTGGAGATACATCCACTATTGGAACCTTCATCTGTCATTGCAGACAATAGGTCAACTACCTGCTTTGTTTCTAAGGCCCTAGAGTCACAATGCTATTTTTCTGGTATCTCTCCTTTGACATCAACATGGCTAACCTTGCCAGCACTGCTGAACTCTGGGTAGCATTGCACTCAGACTAATTGGAACATTATAAGCTTCTACCATATCAAAGTGGTGACCTACAATGTAGTGTCCATAAAGGATATGTGTGCCTTTAAGGGATGAATGTACCATATGACTTTTGATACTTCAGACATTGAATTTCACTGCCTTCTATAAAAAACATTCTGTGACAGCTTTACATTGGTTATTTTCCTTCACAAGCAGCAACAAGCAGACACTGCAATCCTTGTGACAGCACATCTGAAAGAAAGAAATATGTGAAGTTAGACAGAATCTTTCATGACTATTTCAGAATGTCCCAATGCATTTTACAGGTAATGAAGTGCTTATGCAGGAGAAAATCAATGAGACTCTCTGTAAACCAAGCTAACCGTGTTCATAATATGCTCCCCAGACAGATGGAAATCAGAAGAGAGCTTCCTTCATAATTGAACTTAATACTTCTGTAGCAGCAATGTGATCATTTATAAGAGATGCTTTAGTTAGCTTCAGAACCTCTGCTGAAGATGTTTGTGGACTTTTACACACTTGATGATGATAGAATACAGTATTACAAGTCTCCCTAAACATAACATAGGTGCAGTGCTTGATTTCATTGTATCATTTCAACAGATTATTCGTCATTGTCTACAGTAGCTCTATAAAGATTACCTACAAAGAAGGTAATTTTTTAAATTATGAAGTGCAAGTTTGGGCCAAAGACATTGCCACCTACAAGTATACCTGCTTGTAGATGCCAGCACACTCTAGGATTTGGGACATGGTTGGGTTTGCCAGGAATGCAGCCTTCAGATTTCAGCACAGCATCACCCTTCTCTAACCATATGTCAATTGAGATTTTTTTTAAATTTCATCATCAATCATTTTATGATGAATAAAAATAACATTGAAAAAATATAAGATTATTTTATGTAGGCTAGACTCCCTTCCCTAGAGTTTCCATGTTCTGTGCCCAGCTGTATATCATTGTATTATGGTAGTGTATTAACTGTGTGTATTCTTTCTGTTGAGTTTATTAACATCTGAAGTAAACTGTATCTCAACATTATGAAACCTTAACATTTCTCTGCTCTCAAAAACTAATTTCCCTTCATCCACTTAAAACGAAGTAGCTGTACACCAAAGAGTAACTCTACTGGCATAAATGATGTCTAAGGTCAAACTAAAGAGAACAAGTTTGACGGAGTAAGCTAATAAACCAAAAAAAAAGGAGAGTGAGAGGTATTTCATTTGAACATAGGAGGGAGAAAATTCAATGCTCATGGTAAGTAGGTGACAATAAGTCAGCCATATCCTGCACCCTCCCATTGACTCTCAGCCCCTGCGGTGCAGCAGGTGGGGACAATTATCTATGGTTCACACAGTCAGTGACATCTGTCAGGTGCTGGCTCTGACCTGCTCACGGGCAGCAGTCATTTCTGGATTTGCTCAGGAAAAACAGACTTTTAAGAGAGGTAAGTGAAATGGGATGGGGCCAATGTGTAATTTGTTGATATTCTGAAGAGAAAGTAATCAGATGTTTGGTAGTTACATTTTAAGAGTCTTTTATTTTTGAGCAATATTTACTATTGTTATTTCTATTAGTTTAAATCCTTCTTGAACCTGTTTTTTAAGAGAATGACATTATCTATTTTATTTTTAATTAAGTACCTCATAGACTTCATGAGAACAGGATAACTGTATCTGTAAACTTTTATGATGGGTGTACAATGAGCCTTTGATGACTGGAATTATCACAGATTGTCAGAGTTCCTGGGGTAAAATATGTCATGGTATCCCTATCCTGAATCACTTCCTCCTTTTAATGAGGGGAGGTTCTTTCACTTGAGCAGAAGATTATAGTTTAAAACCCATATGGTACAATAATTAGGTTGTGAGATTGAATTCTTGCCAATGTCAATGTTAATCCTTATTTTATTTTGTCCAAATTAGCTGGTAGATTGTTATATACTTGGAAATAGGAATTGGCAGATTATTTGTAAACTAGATGCATATTTCGATTTAGTTGCTACTCGCAGAACTTAAAGCTTTCACAGATGAAGAATTCATTGCTCCACATAACTGTTATTAAATGGATAATTTAGGATTTGTGCAATTAATTATTTTCAGTAACTTTATCCACAATAATTCTACAATAATTAAAACCTTCTGAACTCTATTTAAATAATCAGTCACTTAAAAATATATCTGGGTAATTAGTGATTTGAAGAGGTTAATACTTTGGACAAGGTGCCTCGTCATTTCCCTCGAAACAAAAGCTCACTCTTTTTAGATTATGGATTGGCCTTCTGTAATTACAACATTTTGCAATTAACTAGATGCATTATGAAAAAAAATTAAAAGCAAAGTTTAACAATAGTACCAGGGCAGTGTAAAATTGTTTGAATGTTATTTGGTATGCCCAACTGTTGTCATGCTATGTATAATAAGATAGTTTGGTTCACTAGAATATTCCATGAAGCTAAAATAAACCACCAAAGCACACATCCTCCTTTCAAGAAAATAATTACTTGGCAGATGGCTTTTGATTGAAAGCCCACTATTGTGTTTGCAAATGTGTAGTTTTGTCTATTTACATTTTTGTCTCCCAATTTCTCTCACCTTTTTCATCCAATTTTCTCCCTCACTCTTCATTTGTAACTGCACAAGTAGGGAAGCAATACAGAACAATGAATTTAACTGTGCAATAACCAAGCCTGAATGATAGAGGTGAGGGTTACACGTAATATGATTGATTTTAATTATATAATGAACAAACACTGCCATTGTATGTGGAGTCATTGAAGCCTAGGCTTTTTGACTGGATATTCAGATCAACACCTTTTGCCAGAGTATCGGAAAATGCTTTGATCTTTGGTCTGTATGAGGGGAAAGAGCAAAGTCAGAGTTATTTGACATGCTGAGAGAGATGAATTTAAAGTTCAGATCACAGGCAGCCTAACAACCATTAATCATTTGGAAATAGGATGTTCTGCAAGAAGGAATCAACAGGCTGCAAAAGAAAAGGAATTATAAAGATCAGAGTTGTTTCTGGTCTTCGTGTATGATGAAAGACAAAAGAAGTTTTTTTTCAATAAAGTACAATGCTCTCAGAAGAACCAGATTTTCCTTGCTTCACTGTGCAAAATAGTTTTGCTTAACCGAAGTATTTCCTGTCTCAACTATACACTATGGTTTGGAGGGGATTAAGTAAGTTTATCAATGAAACCAAACTTTGTCTCAGGAGTAAATAAAGCAAATAATGTATGGGTAATTTAAGTTTCTAGCACAACAGTCCAATTACTACAGCGTTGGGTTATGTTATTGTAGCAGATGTAGTGTTGGATGAGCTCATGCCTGTAGAGTAAGGTGGCCATCGCTCTTTAGGGAGCACTTAAGTGATTCCATTAAACCTGAGAATATATCTTCAGCAGCCCTGAATTCATAACAAGTACATTTGGTTTAATGTATTAATTGCCAGTCATTATCAGTGCCAGCACTCTGCAGCGTTGGCTGCAGTAGTCCTTGCTACAGATGGCGAGATTTGGCACTCAACTATCTGATGGTCTGGAAGAAGTTCAAGCAGTGAGTCCTTAACCCCGGCAGCTTGGTGAGCCACTGTCTACATTTCTGATATGATGCTTCTGAGTTGCTTCTTTCCCTACCGTACCTTCCTTTATCTTGAACTGCATACGCTTTTTTTAAAAACAATCTTAACTGCAGCAGCTTTTTTAAAAAATCTTGCTAATTTTTTCTCTCAAGTAGCAAAAGTAAATAAAAAAGACAACAGGTGTGGAAATGGTCTAATAAAAACAATGCTCTGATAAAGAAGTGCGATAATATAAAAAATGTGGTAATTAAAATATTCCCTTGTCCACAGGGCTCTTATAGTTCGCAATTTGCATATGTGCACAATTCACAAATTATGGAAAATGATGGCAGGTGATTATTTGACTATCTGAAGCTTCAAGCAGGCTTCAGCACAAATGCTGAGGAATTCTATTACACCCTGAAGCATTTCAAACATCAGTGAAAGACGCAATATCATTCCAAATGAAAGAAATGAACCAGAAATGGTCTTTATCATATTTCATTCCTCAGAAATATTATTGCCTTTTCATTAAGCCATGAGAAGTAAGAGCAGGAATAGGCTAGTCAACCGCTCAAACCTGTTCCTCCAATTGTGGTGCATTTGCTGACCACAAAGTTCCAAACTCAAACAAAGAACTTAAGCTGTATCAGATATAAATAACCACAAGTACTCTTTCTAAAGGTAGGTTATACTGCAATTACCTAATCTTCAAAACCTGGTCACTTCCCGGTTTATTCTCCATGGCAAGCTTAGCTGCAAATACCCACTATTTGAGTGGTGGGTCCTCTCTCCCTACCAAGGAGAAGATAGTTCCAGCTAACAAAGTAGTTTAAAGCACAGTTCATTTATTTTCAATGATACATGTTTAAATTCAAAGAACACTTAAAACACATTTAAAACTCATAGGATTTCCAAATTGCAAACCACTTCTAAAACACAAAGCATTTCTAAACCAGAAATACCAAGAATTTCCAAAACACAGGTACAATTTTTACAAACAAGAAAAGACATATCCATGATGCAGGTGTACAAATCATCTGTCACCGAAACTGAAGCTGATGGAATGGATTCCAGTTCACTGGTTCTTTCATAGCTTCCTGATGTCCCTTACTCAATTCCTGCTAAGCATGAACAGCTTTCTACTTTATACTGTTTCTCTACCACTTGGGTGACTTAGGCCATAAGACCATAATACATAGAAGCAGAATTAGGCCCTTCGGCCCATTAAGCCTGCTCCACCATTTCATCATAGCTGATCTATTTTTCCTCTCAACCCCAATCTCCTGCCTTCTCCTTCTATCCCTTCATGCCCTGACCAATCAAGAATCTATCAACTTCTACCTTAAATATACATAAAGACTTGGCCTCCATAGCTGTCTGTTTTACCGAATTCCACAGATTCACCATTTTCTGGCTAAAGAGATTCCTCCTTATCTCCGTTCTAAAAGGATGCCCCTTTATTCTGAGGCAGCGTCCTCTGATTTAGACTGACTCACCATAGAAAGCATTCTCTCCATATCCGCTTTATCAAGGGCTTTCAACTTTCAATAGCTTTCATTCTTCATTCTTCTGAATTCCAGTGAATAAAGGCCCAGAGCCATTAAACACTCTTTATATGACAAGCTGTTCAAACCTGGAATATTTTTTGTGAACTTCCTTTGAAACTTCTCCAGTTTCAGCACAAACTTTCTAAGATAAGGGTCTTAAAATTGCTCACAATACTCCAAGTGAGGCCTCACCAGTGCTTTATAAAGTTTCAATATCACATTCTTGCTTTTATATTCTATCATTCAGATTGTTAACATGTAACATAAAAAGAGTTCGTCCCAACCCAGACCCCTGTGGCACAGCACTAGTCACCAGCAGCCAACGGAAAAGGCTCCTTTTATTCCCACTCTTTGCCTCCTGCCAATCAGCCACTACTTTATCCGTGCTAGAATCTTTCCAGTAATACCTTGGGCTCGTAGCTTCTTAAGCAGCCTCATGTGTGATACCTTGAAAAAAGGCCTTCTAAAAATCCGAATACACAACATCAACTGTTTCTCCTTTGTCTATCCTACTTGTTAGTTCTTCAAAGAATTCCAATAGATTTGTCAGGCAAGCTTTTCCCTTAAAGAAACCATGCTGACTACAGCCTATTTACCTCCAAGCACCCCAAAACCACACCCTTGACAATTGACCCAAACATCTTCCCAACCACTAACTAACTGGCCTCACAATCTCTTCAGCTACCTTTTTCAGAACCCTGGAGTGCACACCATCTGGTATAGGTGACTTATCTAACTTCGGACCTTTCAGATTTCCTAGAACCTTCTCCCTAGTAATGATAACTTCACTATCTCTGACACCTGGAACTTCCAGCATACTGCTTGTATCTTCCACAGGGAAACCCAATGCAAGATATTCATTCAGTTCATCTGCCATTTCCTTGTCTGCCATTACTTCCTCTCCAGCATTGTTTTCCAGCAGACCAATACCCACTCTAGCCTCTCTTTTACACTTTGTGTATCTGAAAAAAACTTTTGGTATTGTCTTTAATATTAGTGGCAAGCTTTCATCCATCCCTGCCTTCTTAATGATTTTTTTTACTTGCCTTCTGTTGGTATTTGAAAGCCTTCCAATCCTCTAATTTCCCATTAACTTTTGTCTATTATATGCTCTCTCTTTTGCTTTTATGTTGGCTTTGACTTTTCTTGTTCACCATGGTTGTGTCATCTTGCCTTTAGAATACTTATTCCTCCTGTGCCTTCCAAAATGCTTCCAGAAGTTCCAGCCATTGCTATTTTGCTATTGTCCCTGCCAGTGTTCTTTTCCAATCAACTCTGGTCAGTTCCTATCCCATGCCTCTGTATTTCCCTTGACTCCACTGTAATATTGACTTTAGCTTCTTCTTCTCAAAATTCAGGGTGAATTTGATCATATTATGATCACTTCCCCTCAGGGTTCTTTTACCTTAAGATTTCTAATCAATTCCAGTTCATTGCACAACACCCAATCCAGAATAATTGATCTCCTAGTGGGCTCAACCACAGGATACTCTAGAAATCCCCCTCTTGGAATCCAGCACCAACCTGATTTTCCCAATCTATCTGCATATGGAAATCCCCCATGTCTATTGTAACATTGCCATTTTGCCATATGTTTTCTATCCCCACTGTAATTTGTAGACCACATTCTTACTACTCTTTAAATAACTTTCCCAAAAGGGTGTTTTTACCCTTGTAGTTCCTTAGCTCTATCCATGATAATTAAACATCTTCCTACCCTATGTCACCTCTTTCTAATGATTTGATATCATTTTTTACCAACAGAGCAACACCACCCCCTCTTCTTTCCTGCCTGTCTTTTTGATACAATGTGTACCGTTGGATGTTAAGCTCCCAGCTATAATCTTCTTTCAGCTATGATTCAGTGATGCCTTCAACATCATACATACCAACCTGTAGCTGTGCTACAAGTTCATCTCCCTTATTTCATCTACTGCGCACATTGAAGTATAACAACTTCAGTCCTATATTCTTCTTTTTGATTTTGTTCACCTTTTATGTTGCAATTCATCTGTTGACTGAAATTTTGCCCCATCATCAGCCTCTCCTTGCTCAGAGTCTCACTACATATTGCCTCTGTTTGTAAACAAACTACCTCATCTTCAGCACGATCATTCCAGTTCCTAACCCCCTGCCAAATTAGTTTAAAGCACTAGATTTCATATGCATATGATATTACCTCAGATATACTTTTAACACAAAAAGTCTAAAAGCATCTTGGAAGCATAGCATTTACATCAGTTGCTGAGATCTAACTTACTTGGGTATGTAAAATTCCCAACATTAATAGATCAGTTATTTGAAATGCTAAATGGTATTTTTCCATCTGGTCTACAGGCTTCCTTGAATATGAAACTAGGAGTCAGCTTGTCTATTAGAAATAAGCCAAATTAAACAACCCATTGTCTTAAGCAACACCATTGAGCAGTAATACAGTAGGAGCAGTGAACTACATCCCACTTCTCACAGACAGAGCACCTCTAAAGCTGTTCTATGGATAGTGATTTTTTGACTTCAAGTTGATTACTGCTTGCCAGTTACATTTGAAGGAATTAAGACTGACTCCCAATTTATGGCCAGAAACTAGACAACGTATGCTATTTGGAAGCTTACTTGCATATGTTTGATCTTGCAAGTGGTATCTGTTATGTTTAAAAAGTGAGATTAGCAAAAAAGTAAGAAGTGAATATCCATCACACAATCAATAAGATAATGGCAGAACTGATTTCCAAAATTCATTTTCTGCTTACTCGCCATAATCCATCTGTGACAAGAGACCTAAGCGAGGAAGGTTGGATCGAAGCGCTGGGGTATCTCAGGCTGGAATTGAGACATAATCTGAGTCTGAAATGAGAATAGAATATTAACCTAGATGATAATCCAAGTAGAAATGACAATTGAGCACTGAACATCTATTAAGGTTCTCCTTACATATTGAAATCATGGCAGCACAGCAAGGCTGCCAATTAGTGAGACAATCCTGAAACCTTAAAGAGGCTGCAACAGATATCTATATTCTAGAGAGTTGGAGCATCTGAACCCCAGAAACTGGGGCAGATGGGTGCATATCATAATAGGACCTCCTCTCCTGTGGCCATATTCTGATGGCCCTGGTTGTTTGAAGAGATGGTTATGGTAGTGTGGATAAGGGCGGGATCCAAGGTGTCGTGCACAGGAACCCAGTACTGTTCCTTGGTTCTGAATCCTTCCCAGTCCCTAAGGACCTGCCAAGCATCCCCAACAGTTTGAGAATCCAAACTTTTTCGAACGGTGAAGATCTCCCCATTGACAAACCTGCATGGTGGCAGGTCTGATGGTGGTATGTCTAAAGGACTGGAGTTAACGGGTTTTAATTTGGAGATGTAGAAAGTAAGATTGATCTTGAAGGTCTTGGGAAGCTGCAAGTTGTAAGCCGCTGGGTTTTCTTTCTTGAGAACCTTAAAGGGTCCAATGAACATGGGCGCCAATTTTCTAGACTCCACCTGGAGATGCAGATCCTGAGTGGACAGCCAGACCTGTTGCCCAGAGTGCAAAGTGGGCTCTTACCTTCTCCTTTGATTTGCCTTGATTTCAGCCTTACAGGCCAAAGCCAACAAAATCTCCCTTGCTCTAGTCCATTTCTCCTTGCAGTGTTGTGGGCAGTTTTTGTCCACATTACATGGTCACACCACCCGTCAGGTCTTCTTGAGGCCAGGTATCTAAGGGTTCATTTCAAACCTTTGTTCACCCGCTCCGTCTGGCCATTAGACTGCAGGTGAAACACATAGAACCTGTTTCCCCAGTCAGCTTAGAGAATTCCCTCCAGAAATATGATGCAGATTGAGGACCATGATCCAACTTAATGTCCTCCAGAGATCTCTGGATCCTGAAGACCTGATGCAGGACAATCTTGGTTGTCTCCGCCACAGATGTGGTCTTATCCAAGGCAATGAATTTGCAGGCCTTTGAAAAATAATTATCAATTACCATGATGATAATCTTCCCCTTGAAAGGAGGAAGAACTGTGACAAAGTCCATGGAGATGTATGCCCATCGCCTGTCCAGAACAGGCAGGGGTGAAGCAGCCCATGAAGTTGGGTAAATGGATCCTTGTTTCAGGCACACATTTCGCATACTGCACATATTGTCAGACCTGTCTCGCCACTCCAGGCCACTAGTATCTTTTGAGGAACTCAAGGATCCTAGCAATCCCTGGATGAGTGGTTATTCTCGATGCATACCCCCATTGAAGTATCTGAGACCGGGCAGAACTTGGGATGAAGAGCCAGCCTTCGGTGTGGGCAGCAGAGCGGGAGTAAGGAGTGCTCGTGATCGACATACGACTGGAGATCGGAGGATCAGCCGTGTAGGTAGGCCGAGACCTTCGGACCTACCTGGAGAATACCTGAGGAGGAAGGTAAAGCTGCGCAAGCACGGGTGATGTCAGCGACAAGCACGGGCTTTAAAAAGCGACCCACTTTCAGGAGCGGGCAGCGTCGGTGCGCAGGAGCAGAGTGCTGGGCTTTGGCTCAGCGTGCTTCGGCGCAAGAGGACTTTGACAAGAAGCCTGTTTCTCAATTATTCTGACTAATCTAGGATCAGGTAATGGGGGAGACAGTTAGAGCAGTGGTGTGCTCTGTATGCAGTATGTGGGAGGTCAGGGTCAACACAGTTGTTCCTGATGACCACACCTACAATAGGTACATCCAGCTGCAGCTCCTATCAGACTGAGTTAGGGAACTGGAGCAGGAGCTGGATGAACTACGGATCATTCGGCAGAGGCAGAGATAGATAAGAGTTATCGGGAGGCACTCACACCGAAAAGACAGGAGGTAGGCAAATGGGTGATAGTCAAGAGAGGCAGGGGGAGCAGACAGAGAGAGAAGAGCACCCCTGTGGCCGTTTCCATCAAAAATAAGTATACTGTTTTGGATACTGTTGGTGGGGATGACCTACCAGGAACAAGCTGCAGTGGTCCTGTCTCTGGCACTGAGATTGGACCTTTCACTAGGAAGGGGAGGAGGGAAGAGAGGAGAGCGGTATTGATAGGGGATTCTATAGTCAGGAGGGCGGATAGGAGATTTTGTGGGGAAGATCGGGAGTCTCGGATGGTATGTTGCTTCGCTGGTGCCGGGGTCTGAAACATCTCAGATCGGGTGCAGGTTATTCTCGAGAGGGAGGGCAAGAATCCAGATGTTGCGATCCATGTAGGGACCAATGACATGGGTAGGATGAGCGAGGGGGTCCTGCGTAGGGAGTTCAGGGAGTTCAGTGCGAAGCTGAAGAGCAGGACCTCCAGGGTAACAATCTCAGGATTGCTACCTGTGCCATGTGCGAGTGAGGCAAGGAACAGAAGGATTACAAAGATTAATACGTGGCTGAGAGGATGGTGCAGGAGGGAGGACTTCAGGTTTTTAGATAATTGGGCTTTGTTCCAGGGAAGGTGGGATCTGTTCCGAATGGACAGTTTACACCTGAACTGGAGCGGTACTAACATTCTTGCAGTGAAGTTTGCTGGTGCTTCTTGGGGGGGTTTAAACTAAATTTGCAGGGGGCGGGGATCCAGAATGTGAGGGAGGATAGCAAGAGGATGAATAAAGGACAGGTGGGGACTACACGGTTCCGGAATATTAAGTGTGTAGTAGAGGAAGGTGGGGCGGAACAAGTGATAAGGAGGACTCGTGTACAGAGAGATGGTCTGACGGAACATGGAGTTAAATGTGTTGAAAGAATAAGTAAATTTAGGAAGGACAACAAAATTCTAGGGGGGGTATAGCCCGATGGGAGTTCAGGGAGCTGGGTTAAGCACATTAGGCAGCGATTCAAACAGAGAGAGGAGAAATGGGTTAAAAATTCTATATCTGAATGCACGAAGTGTCAGAAATAAGGCGGATGAGCTTGAAGCCCAGGTGCGAATGGGTAACTATGATGTTGTTGGGATAACGGAGACATGGCTGCAGGGAGATCAGACCTGGGAAATAAATGTACAAGGGTATACGTGCTATTGTAGGGACAGAAATGTGGGCAGAGGGGATGGGGTGGCCCTGTTGGTGAGGAATGTGATTCAGTCCTTTGAAAGGGGGGACATAGGGTCAGGAGAAGTAGAGTCTGTGTGGATAGAACTGAGGAACAGTAAGGCCAAAAGGACCCAAATGGGTTTTGTCTACAGGCCACCAAACAGTAGCATGGATATTGGGTGCAAGTTGAATAGTGAGTTAACATTGGCCTGTGGCAAAGGTAATGTCGCAGTAGTTATGGGGGATTTCAACATGCAGGTGAACTGGGAGAATCAGGTTGATGCTGGACCACAGGATAGGGAGTTTGTAGGTTGCCTTCGGGATGCATTCTTGGAACAGCTTATACGAGAGCCAACCAGGGGCAAGACTATTCGGGATTTAGTGTTATGTAATGAACAGGATTTGATAAGCGATCTCACAGTAAAGGAGCCATTAGGAGGTAGTGATCACAATATGATAAGCTTTTATCTGCAATTTGAGAAGGATAAGGGCAGCTCGGAGGTGTCAGTGTTGCAGATGAACAGGGGAAACTATGGAGCCATGAGGGAGGAGCCGGCCAAACTTGACTGGACGGATAGCCTAGCAGAAAAGACAGTGGAACAGCAATGGCAGGTATTCTTGGGAATAATGCACAAGGTTTAAAATCAGTTCATCCCCCAGAGAAGGAAGGATTCAAAGGGGGGAAAGGGGCCACAGTGGTTGACAAAGGAAGTCAGAGATTGCATAGCATTAAAAAAGGAAGTATGATAGAGCTAAGGTGAGTGGGA
The DNA here is from genome assembly GCF_030144855.1 of Hypanus sabinus. Lineage (NCBI taxonomy): Eukaryota > Metazoa > Chordata > Chondrichthyes > Myliobatiformes > Dasyatidae > Hypanus > Hypanus sabinus. The sequence goes on from NC_082724.1 coordinate 36,342,211, forward strand.
GGACAGATGATTGGGAAATTTTTAAGGAACAACAGAACTTAACTAAAAAGACAATACGGGGAGAAAAAATGAGGTACGAACGCAAGCTAGCCAGGAATATAAAGGAAGATAGCAAAAGCTTTTTTAGGTATGTGAAGAGAAAGAAGATAGTTAAGAACAATGTTGGGCCCTTGAAGAATGAATTGGGTGAAATTATTATAGGAAACCGAGAAATGGCAGAAGGCTTTAATGAGTACTTTAGATCTGTTTTCACTAAGGAAGACACAAGCAATCTCCCAGATGAATGGATGGGCCATGGACATAGAGTAACAGAGGAAATGAAACAGATTGACATTCGGAAGGAAACGGTGATGAGAAGACTGATGGGACTGAAGGCTGACAAATCCCCAGGTCCAGATGGTCTGCATCCTAGGGTACTAAAGGAGGTGACCCTGGAAATTGCGGATGCATTGGTAATCATTTTCCAATGTTCCTTATATTCAGGATCAGTTCCTGAGGATTGGAGAATGGCTAATGTTATCCTACTTTTTAAAAAAGGAGGGAGGGAGAAAACAGAGAACTATCAACCTGTCAGCCTGACATCAGTGGTGGGAAAGATGCTAGAGTCCATTATTAAGGATGAAATAGTGGCATATTTAGATAGCAGTGATAGGATTGGGCCGAGCCAGCATGGATTTACCAAGGGTAAATCATGCTTGACTAATCTGTTGGAGTTTTTCGAGGAAGTTAGACGGGGGAGATCCAGTGGATGTAGTGTACCTTGATTTTCAGAAGGCATTTGATAAGGTCCCACATAGAAGATTGGTGGGTAAAATCAAAGCTCAGGGCATCGGGGGGAAGGCATTGACATGGACAGAAAACTGGTTGGCAGATAGAAAGCAAAGGGTAGCAGTGAATGGGTGCTTCTCGGAATGGCAGGTGGTGACTAGTGGGGTGCCACAGGGCTCGGTATTGGGACCACAGCTGTTTACCATTTACGTTAACGATTTGAATGAAGGCATAAAAAATAACATCAGCAAATTTGCTGATGATACTAAGCTGGGTGGCAGTGTGACATGTGATGAGGATGTTAGGAGAATTCAGGGTGACATGGATAGGCTGGGTGAGTGGGCAGATGCTTGGCAGATGGCGTTTAATGTGAATAAATGTGAGGTTATCCACTTTGGGAGTAAGAACAGGAAGGCAGATTATTATCTGAATGGTGCAGAGTTGGGTAAGGGAGAAATACAAAGAGATCTTGGAGTCCTTGTTCATCAGTCACTGAAGGTGAATGAGCAAGTGCAGCAGGCAGTGAAGAAGGCTAATGGAATGTTGGCCTTTATTACAAAGGGAATTGAGTACAAGAGCAAGGAAGTCCTTTTGCATTTGTACAGAGCCCTGGTGAGACCACACTGGAGTACTGTGTGCAGTTTTGGTCTCCAGAGTTAAGGAAGGACATCCTGGCTGTAGAGGAAGTGCAGCGTAGATTCACGAGGTTAATTCCTGGGATGTCTGGACTGTCTTATGCAGAGAGGTTAGAGAGACTGGGCTTGTACACGCTGGAATTAAGGAGATTGAGAGGGGATCTGATTGAAACATATAAGATTATTAAGGGATTGGACAAGATAGAGGCAGGAAATATGTTCCAGATGCTGGGAGAGTCCAGTACCAGAGGGCATGGTTTGAGAATAAGGGGGAGGTCATTTAGGACAGAGTTAAGGAAAAACTTCCTCTCCCAGAGAGCTGTGGGGCCTGGAATGCACTGCCTCGGAAGGTAGTGGAGGCCAATTCTCTGGATGCTTTCAAGAAGGAGCTAGATCGGTATCTTATGGATAGGGGAATCAAGGGATATGGAGACAAGGCAGGAACTGGGTATTGATAGTAGATGATCAGCCATGATCTCAAAATGGTGATGCAGGCTCAAAGGGCCGAATGGTCTACTTCTGCACCTATTGTCTAATGTCTATTGAGAACCGTTGTTAGGAATCTTGCCTTGTGTTTGGGCTTTGCGAACAAGAGTGTGGTTTTCCCAACCAAATGACGCTATCAACTTGGCTTGGGGCAAAATAGTGTTAGGCTGCTCCTCTCTTTTGGGTTCATCAAACTGAAGAGACAAGCTATCGGGTCTCTGTAAACACAAAGTACACTGCAGATGCTGTGGTCAAATCAACACGTACAAACAAGCTGGATGAACTCAGCAGGTTGGGCAGCATCCGTTGAAATGAGGAGTCAATGTATCGGGCCAAGACCCTTTGTCAGTCCAAAGGTATAGACTGAGACATCACAGCACCCACTCTGACGTCTGAGGCATCCACTTCTGTAATGAAGGAAACGTCCAGGTTAGATGAAGCCAAAATGCAGGCTGTTGTGAACCATCATTTAATCTCTGCAAAAGCAGCCTCCGCTTGGACCCTGTTGATTCTTAGAGATGTCAGCAGAGCCACCACTGAGCTGAAGTTTCTGGTGAACTTCCAGTAAAAGTTAGCAAATTGCAGGAATCATTTCTCATTGGATTTGTTTCTCATTAGATAGTTGTAGCCAATCTCTGACTGCCTGGGTCTTAGTAGGGTCCATCTTGAGAATGCCATTAAAGATGATAAAACCCAAAAATGAAACAATGGTCGCATGAAACTCGGACTTCTCCAGCTTGACATTACCTAGTAGCCTCTTTAAAACATCCCTGACTGTGCAACATACTCCTCCAAGGACTTCATGAAGATTAGGATATCATCTGAGTATATGAAGGCATACTAACGAAGAGCGTCCCAGATCATGTCATTTATAAAGGCCTGAAAAACTGCTGGAGTATTTGCAAGGCCAAAGGGCATGACCAGGTACTCAGAGTGCCCCGGAGTACTGAATGCAGTTTTCCACTTGCCACCCTTTGTTATGTGGATCACAATTCTAGCTTCGAGAATATTCTTGCCCCTTGGAGAATCCCAAAGACAGTGTTGACAAGCAGAAGGAGGTTGGGTGAGTATCCTAGCACCCTCCTTCTCTCACTGATTAGAAATCTATGTGCCTCAACTTTAAATACATGCAAAATGTCCACTATGCAGCAATCACTGACGAGGAGTTCCAAACACCTACATTTCAGCAATTTACAGCAGGACAAATTCTGTGGAATTGAACCTCCAGACAAAAATCAAAAAAGATATTTTTTTCACAGACATGTCTGTGAAGTTTCTCAGTCATTGTACATCAAGGCAACTGGGCTTGTTGTGTTGTCTAGAAGATGTTTCGCAACTCATCCAGGAAATTTCTTCAGTTCTGATCTATGTTGGGTAGTGTTCTGGCTTATAAACTTTTAAGAGTTGTTATTAGCAATCACATGAGAGTCATTAAGAGTCATAGTGGTAATGAGAGGGTCATTAGACTTATCTTTGTATGAATGGAGGTGTGAACTGTTGTGGAGACACCAGAGCAGAGATGTTGGGACTGCATTGTTGGTAGCTGATAGGCAGTGTTGTGCCCTACCCCTCTGTTCAGGAATGAGTTGTCCAGTTTGAAAAAGATGACTTCTTTAACTCGTCTTTCAAACCAGCTGTCCTCTCTGTCCAAAATGTGGACATTGTTATCATCAAAGGAGTGTTCCTTATCCTTTCAGTGCAGGTATACAGCAGAGTCTTGACCTCAGATGTCAGCTCTCCTATGTCGGGCCATCTGCTTGTGTCTCGCCAATATACAGATTTGTGCAGTTTTAATTGTTCTGTTTATGCTTGGGAGTAGGAACCTTGGGATGGACGAGTTTCCGTCTGAGTGTGTTTGTAGGCTTGGAAGACACGGGGATTTGATGTTTGTTGAATATCCTTCTGAGTTTCTCTGAAACTCCAGCTACATATGCTTTGATTTACTACTGGTTGATATAAAAAGATCTCCAGTAGCTTTAATGCCAGGAACTACAGAATTATAGTAGTTGTGGGGAGGAGGTGGGTTTGATAGAAAGACGGGGGAAGGTGCAGCACAACAGTTTCTATAATCTCCTGAAGGAATGCTGTGTGTCTGCACCAATATTGTACAAATAAACTCTGTGTGTGTGTGTGTGTGTGTGTGTGTGTGTGTCTGCGCGCACGCGCGCGCCTGTGGTGAACATATACCTGTCTGGATATGCCTCCCCCCCCGCTGACTGTTCCTGTGGCTCCTCCGGCAGACCCCTGTATAAAGGCGATTGGAGGCACTGCTCCTCCCTCAGTCTCCAGGATGTTGTGTGATGGTCTCTTGCTGCTAATGGTGCTCTCTTCCAGATAATTAAAGCCTATCTCTCGCCTCACATCTCTGAGAGTTATTGATGGTGCATCAATGTTCTTAACTCCTTAAATATAAAGATCCAAATCAGTAGCATGAGTCAACCACTTAGTTTCGCTGAACTTCTCCACAATTGATGGTGTTAAACTCTAGTAGTTTGCATTTCTGTCGCACAACTAGACTGCAAACCCTTATCAAGTGATGCCTTAAAAATACTCCAACACCCTTGTAAAAAAGGGTTTTAAAGAATCACAACACTCTGAATGAAAAAAATGCATTTTATCTCTGTCCTAAATGTCTTTTGTTTGTAGAGAGTTATTTGATTTTTCCATGTGAATGAATATCTTCTCTATTACTATCTGGCCAAGACTTCTCAAGATCAGATATACTTCAATTTGAAAACAGAAAAACTTAGGAAAAATCTAGAGCACATTACAGGCCACAATGTTGTGCAGACCATGTAACCTACTCTAGAAGCTGTTTAGAATTTCCCTAGCGCATAGCCCTCTATTTTTCTAAGCTCCATGTACCTACCCTAGAGTTTCTTAAAAGATCCTATTGTATCTGCCTCTACTACCTTTGCTGGCAGTGCATTTCATACACCCACCACTCTCTGTGTGAAAAACTTACCTCTGTCATCCCCCTTGTACCTACTTCCGCGCACCTGAAAACTATACCCCCTCATGTTAGTCATTTCAGCCCTGGGAAAAAAGCCTCCAGTTATCCATATGATCAATGCCTCTCATCATCTTATATGCTTCTATCAGGCCAACTCTCATTTTCTGTCACTCCAAGGAGAATAGAACTAGTTCATTCAACCTATTCTCATCAGGCATGCTCTCCAATCCAGACAACATCCTTGTAAATCTCCTCCACACTCTCTCTATAGCATGCACATCCTTCCTGTAGTGACGTTACCAGAACTGAACACGTTACTCCAAGTGGGGTCTAACTAAGGTCTTATATAGCTGTAACATTGCTTCCCGACACTTGAACTCAATCCCACGGTTGATGAAGGCCAACATACCATAACCTTCTTAACAACACTGTCAACCTGCGCAGCAGCTTTGACTGTCCTATGGACATGGACCCCAAGATCCTTCTGATCCTCCACACTGCCAAGAGTCTTACCATTAATATTATATTCTGTCTTCAAATTTGACCTACCGAAATGAACCATTTCACAGTTATCTGGGTTGAACTACATCTGCCACTTCCCAGCACAGTTCTGCATCCTAGCAATGTCTTGCTGTAACCTCTGACAACCCTTCAGACTATCCACAATACCCCCATCTTCTGTATTATCAATTAAGTTCCTTCTCACTCTGATGGATACAAGTCTTGTCTGACTAGTCCTTCCTCCCAAGACAACCAGTCCAGGTATTAATCTAATCAAGCTTTTCTGCACTGCTTCCAACAAATTAACATCCTTCCTTCAATAAGAAGAACAATACAAGATATTCCAGGTTTGATCCCCCAAATATCTGTATAACTGAAGCATATGGTTCCCTGGCAAAATTCTGTCAGGTTTCATAATTGCACTGCTGTACCTATAAACTAGGTTTTTATGTAAACCATACTCATAGGCACTCAGATCTCTCTATCTCTGAGTTCAATAATCTGTTATAGTTTAGTTTGTATGTTTTCTTATTTTTTCTGACCAAAATGAGCAAATTCACATTTTCATACTTTATTCACCACTCACCAGATCTTTTTCCATTTGTCGTCTAACAGTTTCCCTTTGTAATCTCCATATGCCCTTTCATAATTTGTTTTCCTAACTAACATAGATAGATAGATACTTTATTGAAAAATTAGTGTCGCAGTTGCATTACAAGTGCACACATTTGCAAGTATACAAAGATTAGAAGAGAAGGAAGAAGGAATAAAAAATAAGTTACTTCAAACAGTCTAACAGGAGGAGTCATCACTTCCCCAGCTATAGGTTGACTCATTATAGAGCCCAATGGCCGAGGGTAAGAATGATCTCATATAGCACTCTCTGGAGCAGTGCAGTTGTCTTAGTCTATTACTAAAAGTGCTCCTCTGTTCAGCCAAAGTAGCATGCAGAGGGTGCAAAACTTTGTCCAGAATTGTCAGGATTTTCCATAGGATCCTTTGTTCTACCACAGCCTCCAGTATGTCCAGTTTGTCTCTTATAACAAAGCAAGCCTTTCTAATCAGTTTATTGAGCATCTAACATCACCCCTGTTGATATCCTTGCCCCAGCACTCCACTGCACAGAAGATTGTACTGGCAACAACAGACTGGTAGAATATGTGAAGAAGAGGTCTGCAGACTGCAAAGGACCTCAGTCTCCTCAAGAAGTAGAGGCAACTCTGGCCTTGCTGTGTTGGTGCTCCACTCAAGTCTGTCATCCAAGTGCACGCCAAGGTACTTGTAGGTCCTCACCAGCAGCAGTAGCAGGGAGCAGTGCAGGCTTAGTTTTCCTAAAGTCCATCACCATCTCCTTTGTCTTACTGATGTTGAGCTGCAGATGACATGACTCAGTGTTGTATCTAAACTCCAAGGTATACAGGGTAAACAGGAAGGGAGCCAATACTGTCCACTGTGGGACCCCAGTGCTGCTTATAGCCATGTCTGACACACAGCTCTGAAGCCACACAAACTGTGATGCCATTACTAAATTTAGTAAAAATGCTTTCGGTACTTTCACCCAAGTCATTTAAATAAACCATGAAATTTGAGGGCACGGCACCAAACCTTGTGAGCCTCCACTCATTCCGTATTGCCAATTAGAAAATGATCCATTAGAAGAAACTCTCTGCTTCTTGTTATCCAACCAACCTGTTATCCATGCCAATCAATATATCACCTCCTACACCTTATTTTCCACAACAGCCTTTGATATCTTCTTTGGTTCGTTCCCTTGTAATCAAGGATGATTTGTTCTATTATGACTTTATGGGCTTACAGGCAGACGATAAGGCCAATGTGGGAATTGCAGAGAAATCCACAATGGACAGAAAGGCAGGTGGGTAGTTCATGAAGAAGTGCTCACCTCCTGCTGTTTACACAGGGCTGCCGTGGCTTCCTGATACATAGCCTCTGTTTTCAATACTTTTTCTAATCTCTGCCTTTCTGCTTTGCAGTCATGAGCAAAATGTTCCAAAGAGTTGGAGAAAGCATTTCACTTCAAGGAAGGTTTGAGAAAATCCTTGTTTTCTCTGTCTGATTAGTACACTCCTTCAACAGAACTCAGAATATTCTCTACTTCGGGACTCTGAGTATTCCGATAACCCCTTCCATTATAGTTTTAAACATCCCCCTTCTAACAGATGTTGAGCTAAATGCACAGTAGGCTTCTGCTTTCTGCCATTACTCTTTGGATAAGAGTGTTATGTTTGCTGTTTACCAACTGAATGGAACCTTCCCCAAATCTGAGAATTCTAAAAATTTTAAATCGGTTCACCAATTCCTTGCTTTTAAGACCCAAAATTTTGTGAGTCTGAAGCTCCAATAGTTTGCCTCGTGTCATTTCCCTGGTGATCGTAATATTCCCGAGTTCATACAACTATTTCTTTGGATATTATTTAACAGTGAAAACAGATGCAAAATTCTCATCTTATTCATCTCACAGTTCTTTGTTTTTCAATATTAATTTCCCATACTTTTTTAAATATTTGCTATCAGTTCTTATATTTCTGCCTAACTTTATTTCATTTTCTAAGCTCCCTTGTCCATCATTTAGCCACTCATTGCAGTTTTTCAGATTCTGTCCAGTCTTCTGACCTGCACCATATAATTATGCAAATATATTTTTTCTTTAAGTTTGATACAATGTTTTTTTTAGTAAAATTTGGATGGCAGGCACTCTCATTGGAATTTTCTTTTCTGTTTGGAATGTATCTATTTGGAATATGCTGAAAGATCTCCTTTAATGTCTGCCACTGTATGTCAACTGACATATCGCTTAATGTAATTCTTGCAGTTTGCCCAGGCTACTACTGTTTTCATGCTCTCACTACTGCCTTTATTTAAGTTTAAACTTCTAGTCTTAGCTCTATTCTTCTCTCCCTCAAACTGCATGCAACTACAGTAATCGCTCCAATCTAGGGTGGCATTCATTGTGAGGTCACTAATTGCACAATAGACAATCTAGTCATTATTATAACACTGCTTGCTGAGCTTATTGAATGTGCATTGGTTTCTGACATAACACTGGCAAAGCATCTGAAGCACATTGTTGTCTGTCATGTGGTGGGACACCAACAGTCAAGAAAGATACTGTGAAGGCAAATTCTTTATTTTCATTTTAAAATCTGTATGTTGTAAACTTCGATCCTTGTATGTTATATGGACATAGCATATCCACAAAATTGTCTTCCTGAAGAATGTTGTGCCACTTAAGAGGTATAGACCTTTTTAGTACTCCACTAATAATTAATTTAAGATGAGTAGAATTGTCGCAGTCAAAAGAAGTCTTTAGTAACTTAAAAATGCGCATTGCCTAACCACTTCGGCTGAAGAGTAAGGGTATAAGATTTTCCATTTTCCCAAAGGCAATTTCATTTTTCCAAGCTGCTGAATTCTCTAACTATGTAGTGAAGTTGTTTAAATACTGATGGTTTGAAACAGCTTCCAGAACTTGGTTGTCACCTTCCAGTGTGGTGAGAAAATTCAGATGTTTTGCAAATAGTGTTTCTATTAGCAGCTTAATGTCCTGTTGATATTTGTATTCTACTTTATGAAACTTTATTTGGAATTTAGATACTATCACACAGATACTTAAAGCATGCGTTGGCAATTCCTGTCTCCACTCTTGTTGTCCGTAATTGATTTAAGTGCAAGGGGTGATTGATAAGTTCGTGGCCTATGGTAGGAGTCAAATTTAGAAAACCTAGCACGTTTATTTTTAAACATAGTCCCCTCCTACATTTACACACTTAGTCCAGTGGTCGTGGAGCATACGGATCTTGGACCTCCAGAAAGTGTCCACAGCAGGTGATTGATAAGTTTGTGGCCTAAGGTAGAAGGAGATGAGTTAGACAGCTCTTGTTACACACACATGCAGTTCAACTCTTTGAGTGATTATGCAGAAAGTTTGAAATTAATAACTCATCTCCTTCTACCTTAGGCCACAAACTTATCAATCACCCCTGATGAGTTTATTTTCCCTTTAACACTGTTCACACTGTGAACTATCGACCTGCTTCAGTGTCTCTCACTCCGCTGAGTCCATCTTTCTTGGTCAAGGCTTACTGTTACCATGTTCGGATATGGCCCAAATGCAGAGCAGACCTCTCAGTTGTTAGATGAGTAGCAGTGGTCTAATATTGTGAAGCAACAGAGATCAGTTGAGAGTTTGAGTGGGCGGGCTGCTGACGTTGTGAAAGCTGTCAAGTTCCAATATCCCTGAGCAACCACAGCCAATTACATGCAAGCACTGAGCACTGGATTGACAGGAAGCCCAATGGAGCTCATGGTGGGGTTTCAGAACGTGCGTCAGGAGAAGGGGTAGAAGCTTTCTGCCTACATCTTTCAGCTAGAGACGCAGCTAAATCGCTTGCGGCGCAGAGGGGTCATTCAGGCGGCTGAGGTAGATTGGTTAAGAACGGACCTGATAGCCAGGGGTGCCCAGTCCCATGACCTGATTGCTTGGGGTGTCTTCAACTGTCTCTAAAGATGTGTCTTCCTCCCTCATTTGGTGAACTGAGCAGAGAAATGCGAGAGGAGGAGAATGCGTCGAAGGCCTCCGTCAGCAGGGTACAGTCAGTAGTGGACCCCTGCAGTTATGTGACCACAGATAGCCTGTCCCGCGTAGCAGTAGAGGAGATTGTGGCAGAGTTGAGAACTGTGATGTCTTGGCTGTTGTCAGCGGGTGTGATTCCCCCCCCCCCATATGAAGGAGCTGATTGGGGGGGGGGGGGGGTTTGGATCCTCTAATGGGACAAGCAATGTGGAGGGCTTCCAGCAGCCAATGTCACACAAGAAAGAGAATGAGGCTCCGGGTACCTCAGCAGAGAGAGTCGTTGGGAAAACTTTGATGAGACCCAGTGAGGGAATATCCTGGTGTCTCTGGGGGAACCCATTCCCAACAATATACCAAGAACCCCCTAAAAGCAAAAGACCCTATTCCTGAAGGCTTAATGGAGCCATGCTCCAGTGTATCGCTACGGATAGAAAGTATTTATGCTAAAGCCATACTCGGCACCGGGTCACCGTTTGTTTGACAGCAGGTATCTGATACATTTGCCATTGACCCCATTCAGGGCACTGGAGATCTGGAGGCTTAGTGCCGGTGATTATCCATACGATAGTCATTTGTCAGTGAAGCTGGAGTTTCCAGAGGCCGATGTGGGAGTGTCTGAGGTCCTTGATACATTAGTGCCGGTTTGTCTGGACCCTGCTGAGAAGGGTGGCATGTCAAACCTGGTGGGGACTAACATTCCTCTGATAAGGAGGCTCATGGGGGCCTGCAAGGAGAAGGCTGGGGAGAGCTTTCTGGGGACATTGTCTGTGCATCCCGTGTTTCAAGCTGCTTTTGAGGAAGTGTGTGGCTGCATTGGGCCGGATACCAACTTTAGGTGAGGGACTGTGTGGTTCACCCAATTGAAGCCAATGGTTTTATGGCCCGGGGAAGTAGCAAGAGTGATGGGGACCCCCAAATTTCCCGGAATGCCTGAGGAGGAGGCCCGCTTAGTAGAAGCGCCGGAAGACCAGGAGAAGGAGTCAGGATTTCCTACTGGGCTACTGGTGAGACGGGAATTGTAGAAGACCTTGCTTGTACAGGTGAGCAGGATCGTCAGGAAAACTACGAAGAGGGAGGCCACCATCAAACGGGGGATGCCCCTGGTGCACCTGTTCCTGGTGATGGCAATGTCTATTGTTCCTGTGAAACACGCTGGGGAGAAACTATTGGAAAAGGGGGTAAGTTGACCGCTGAGTCATTTAACTTTGGAGACTCCTCAGTTCCTGCGGGTTGGAAGAGGAGGTTGGTAGAGAAGATGCTGAAGCTGGAAGGTGTCTTTTTCACTGACAAATTTGATGTGGGTTGTTCTGAGAGCACACATTACACTATCCAGGTGGATGAGGGCACCCCGTTCAGAGAGAGGTCACAGCAACCGGCCCCTGCAGATGTGAAAGACATTTGGCAACATTTGTGTAAGTTGAAGGAAGCTGGGATCATCACTGAGTCCCAAAGCCCCTATGTGTCTCCAACAGTAGTCGCCAGAAAGAAGAACGGGAAGGTACGGATGTGTGTGGACTATAGGACTCTGAATGGGTGCACTGTCCCTGACCAGTATACAGTCCCGAGGATCGAAGATGTGCCGGCCTGTCTGAGTGGTGATAGGTGGCTCAGTGTACTGGATTTGAGGAGTGGATATTAGCAGATCCCCATGACTGCAGCTGACAAAGAGAAGACGGCATTTATATGTCCCCAGGATTCTTCTAGTTCAGAAGGATGCCCCAGGGCATATCAAGAGCCCCTGCAAACCTTCCAGTGAGTCACAGAGGAGACGGTGGGGCATATGAACTTGCTTGAGGTATTAGTGTATCTGGATGACCTCATAGTGTTTAGGTCCACCTTGGTTCAGTCACTGAAGGAGCTGCTGACCCAGACACCAGTGCTGGCTTTTGCAAACCCCACTTGTTGCATGTACCGCATACAGTTGCCAGCCGAGAGGCTTAGGGGGCATCTTGTATCAGGATCAAGGTACCGGGTTGAGACCGGTTACGTTTGTCAGCCAGAATCTGTCACTCTCCGAGAAAACCTATCCCATGCACAAATTGGACTTTCTGGCGTTGAAATGGGCTGTGTGGATAAGCTGAGTGACTACCTCTACGGGGCCAAGTTTGAGGTGAGGACAGACACAATCCCCTAATGTATATCCTGATTTCAGCGAAACTGGATCCAACAAGCCATCGGTGATTGGTGGTGTTGTCTGCCTATGATTTCAGCCTGAAGTACCGGCCAGGAAGCAGGAACGTTGATGCTGATGCTTTGTCCCAACGTGCACATGAGGGACTGGTCAGGGACAAAGAGCCGAAGAGCGTTCCTGCCCTTGGGGAGAAGGCCATGTGTCAGTTTGCCATCACTGTGAAGGCAGAAGGAAAGCAGGGGTTTCTGATGACACCATCCCACAAGTTTACTGTAACCTGACTGCTCTGAAGACAAGTCAGTTGCAGAATTGAGTTCTGGGGAAGTGGCAGTAGCTCAGCGAGATGACCCGGGCATCGGTACCATTTGGTCAGTGGTCGAGAAGGGAGACATGGCTCAGGTGGAGAAGGAAAAACATGCTACAGTACTCCCATTGCTGAGAGAATGGAGTTGCAAAACCAGATCCTATATCGTGTCACCTCACCTCTAGACCGACCTCGGCATTCCCAGATGGTTCTGCCGGAGAAGTATCGGAGGATTTGCTGAAGTCACTTCATGATGACTCTGGACATTTGGGGGCTGAAAAGACCTATGGATTGCTCAGAGACCAGTTTTAGTGGCCCCAAATAAAGTCAGAGGTCGAAGGATACTGCAAGTCCTGCATTCGCTGCGTACAGCGGAAGATGCTGCCTACGTGGGCAGCTCCCTTGTCCCACCTGCAGAGTGCGGGGGCCTTGGACCTGGTGCGTATGGATTTCCTATCCATAGAACTTGATGCCAGCAAAACAGCTAATGTCTTAGTCATCACAGATCACTACACCAGGCTTTCCCTACCAAGGACCAGAAAGCATCCAGTGGCTAAAGTGTTATGGGAGAAGTATTTCATTTATTATGGCCTTCCCAAATAGATACATAGTGATCAGGGACGGGATTTCGAGAGCTGACCCATCCATGAGTTACTGGGCATGCTTGGAGTCGAGAAGTCGAGGACAGCTCCCTATTATTCGCAGGGTGATCCTGCGAGAGGTTTAATTGGACCTTGCTAGAGATGCTCGAGACCTTGGAGATCAGCAAGAAGAGCCAGTGATTTCAACATATTGGACATCTGGTCCACAGTTACAACTGTACCCAAAATTAAGCTACTGGGTACTCGCCATATTACCTGATGTTTGGGCACGAGGCGAGGTTGCCCATTGACCTTTGTTTGGGGACTGATGAGGGTGACATCACTGAAGACCTCTGAAGCATGTTTTCTGATAAGAGAAGGGAGCTGAAAAGGGCTTATGAATTAGCTGGGGTCGCAGTTACCAAGCAGAATCGAGGGAATAAGAGGAGGTATGATCAAAAGGGGAGGCTCTCTCAACACCTGCCAGAAGACCGAGTCCTCATCAGGAATTTGGGGCTACCTGGGAAGCATAAGGTGGCTGACCACTGGGCAGCTACGCCCCATGTGGTGGAGGGTCAGATGCCAAGCCTGCCAGTTTTCCGGGTGAAACCAGAGGATGGGAATGGGCCTGTCAAGATTCTCCATTGGAACCACCTTCTGCCTCTGGGACAAGGGGTGCAAGTTAACCCAGAGCCTGGCTTGGAACCTACACCCAGTAAGAGGACTCTGCAGAGACACGGGCAACTTCAGGGCCAACAACAGGAGAGGCCCCCATCCCTGAGAGGGATACTGATTCGGAGGATGAGGACCTGGATGTGTGGTATATGCCGCCTTTTGCTAACTCCCCATTGACTGAGAAAGAGACTTCCAGCCCTTCTCCCACTGAGCCAGGTGAAATGGGGGGGGGGGGGGGGGGCTATCTCTGAACAGCCTGGGTTGCAGTGGGACCCTGCAAGGGATGAAGCAAGACTTAGGCAAGGGACAGAGGGATCCGAGTTGTAGGTGGGCACGAGTGATAGGTCAGGGGAGCCTTGACAGGTGGACCAGAAGTATCCCCAGTAGTGTCAGAACCTCAAGTGTTAGGTGAGATGGAACAGAGGTCTCAGAGAATTAGGAGACTACCAGATAAGCTGGCCCATGTAGCACTGAGGAAACAAGAGTGTGGTCCTGCTGTTTTGGGGAGCTATGTCACTGCTTTTTACACCTGGGTTGGACTTTGTGTTTTGCAGGAAGGGTTGGCAAGTTATCTCAAAGTCATAAGGACATGACAAAATTTGCTGGGGCAGAGTGTGACGACCTGGGAAAAGGTTTCCCTACTAATGTAATGGTTTCTCTGTAGCGCAGTGTTTGGGTTATGACGAGATAATGGGGGCTTCAAAATGTGCACTGGCCAATGAGAGGAGATGTTTTTCTTTCTTGTGTGCCCGTACAAAGGTTTCTTGGTCTTTTGTTTGGCCGAAGATGGAGAGAGAACATTCCAGAATGGAGAAGTTGTAGACTGCAGGATGGAGTGGACTTGGATTGGGGCCGGGAGTTGATGCACCGGGGCAACTCGATAGAGAACAAACAGACAGGAAAACCATGAGTTCCAATGTTGTGCATTAGATTGTTTCGTGAGATTGTTTCCTTTTATGTTTTCTTTACTAACCCTATAGTCAAATTAAGAATTATAAAGCTCAATTGTTTAATCATATATTGTGTACTGTTTGTTATCTTGTGGTACTGATTTGTAACGGGACACATCGTACAGCACCCACCCAAACAAGATTTCTTAAGTTTGGCCAGGCTGGGGGCTGTCTTCCCCTAAGTTAAGCCGCTAGCCGAACCAAGGGTTACAATTGCATTTGCCTTCCTCAGCACCAACTTAACTTGCAAATTAATCTTTGGGGAATTCTCCATGAGGACTCCCAAATGTCCTTGCACTGCTGATATTTGAATTTTCTCCCCGCTCAGAAAAAAACTATGCTTTTATTCCTTCCACCAAAGTGCATGAAACATATATTCCATCTACCACTTCTTTGCCCATTCTCCTAATCTGTCTAAGTCTTTCTGCAGCCTACCTACTTCATCAACACTACCTCATCCTTACCTGGATTATCCAACCCTGAATACTCCTCATACACTCGATATTTGCACTCTGCATAATCCATGGTAGGTTCATCAGCTCTCTTAGCCACTGACATTATCGTTTCCCAGTTACTGCCTCACTTCCCCCTTAAAGAAACGATATCTCTCCTCATTGTTGGTGTTCCCAGTCATTGCCCATGTACCATCCTGCACTCCCTGGCTAGAATGTCCCGCTTTCTCCTAAGAAACTTTGCTTTTAACAACACGTGTATATCTTCAGGTGCCTCTGGTGAACTTCAACCATTTCCTTGAACTTGCACCGAAATTCTGCATTCCCACAGGTGACCTTAAGTGAGGGCAACTCTGACATACTGCTTTGCTTCACTCTGGGGGTGATGGTCATAATCAAGTTCAAGGGCTGTCTCAGATCATCAAGGTTCTTGACCAGACATTGCCTAACCTCAATCAGTGCAGTCCCCATGAATATATCTGGGTATAACCTCTTCTTCAAATATCTCCACACTAACACTACACAAAATATAAATGATAGATAAAAATGAAACAGTACATACTTAAAACCACAGAGCACGTACGCTGTAATTTGGCACTTATGTGCATCTGATCTCTTAATGCCTGTTGTATTCCTTTGCATTTAAAATTGTTGCACCAAGGTTACAGACAAACAGACGTGCAAACACATCTGCCACTATACAGTTCCCCAAATGAATATAAACGCACTCCACTGGTATCCCGAGTGGTCAGTAACCACCCTTCGCAACTGGTGGCCCTGTCTCACCAAATTAACACACAGATGTTTCATCTCTTACATAAACACTCGTGCACACACACACACACACACACACACACACACACACACACACACACACACACACACCTACCACACTACTCTGCCCTGTTTGTGATACCTTATGATCCCACGGTCACTGACCCAAACAGATCCAAGTGTGAGAGCTATTTTTAAAAATACTCCCCCACTTAGACTGGTGAGGCCACATGATAGGTAATGAAAGTGTCCCGGATGAGCCCTCAAATGTTGTAACGTGAACAAAGTCACCAGAGAAATACAAACCGAGTAGATATACAGGTGTTTTTATTCAACAAAAATGAGTAGCAAGCATCAAATTGAGACACACTTAGAGGACAGGCCTTCTAACCCAATATTACATGACATTTTTTACGATAAATATCAAAGGTATCAGCAGGACAATTTTTTAGTTAAATGTATTACAATGCTTCCTTTGAGTTACATATAGTTTTCACACACTTCCTTTTTCACATCCACACTCCAGACACCCAAAGTAAATATTAATCAGCATTGATTGGTTTGCAGTCAACTACAGGAAAACTATTGTTCAGGGCTGCATTTTAGATTCAATTTAAATTCCACATTCATGTCAGAAGATCGTTTGCTGGTGAAGATGATATTTGTTATATACCCTAACTCCAGAATATGCCCGAACACAGGTCGTGCCTCATGAGCCTGACTGATTTCTTCAGGGAAGTAACAAAACAAATCGATGAAGGTAGACCTATGGGTGGGGTACATAAATGGACTTCAGTAAGGCGGTTGACAAGGTTTCCATGGCAGGCTCTTTCAGAACATCAGGAACATGGAATCCAGTGAAACTTGGCTGCATAGATTCAGAATTGGCTTGCCCACGGAAGGTAGAGGGAGGTAGTATATGGAGCATATTCTGCCTGGAAGTCAGTGACCAGTGGTGTTTGGTAGGGTTCTGATCTTTGGGCCCCTGCTATTGTAATGTTTATAATTAACTTGGATGAGGAAATGGAAGGATGTGTTAGTAAGTTTGCAGATGACACAAAGTTTGTGGTGTCCTGGATGGTGTGGAAGGTCACCATAGATTAATTTGTGACATTGATACAATGCAGAGCTTGGCTGAGAAGTAACAAAGGTGTGAAGTGCTTCACTTAGGAAGATCAAACTTGAAGATAAGTACATAGTTAATGGCAAGATTATTAGCAGTGTGGAGGAACAGACGGATCAAAGTTGCCTTACACATTTATTTGGTGACTAAGATGGTGTATGGTGTTCATTAGTCATAGGATTGAGTTTAAGAGCCACAAATTACCACTGCAGTTCTACATTTCTCAGTATTGTGCCGCCTCATTATAGGAAGATGTGGAGGTGTTAGAGAGGATGCAGAAATTTACCTTTACAAGGATGCTGCCTGGATGAGAGAGCATATCTTACGAGGATATATTGAGTGAGCTGGGGCTTTTTCTTTTTAGGATCAAAGGAGGATGAGACATTTCTTGATAGAAGTGGATAAGATGATAAGAGGCCCTGGGAAAAACGAGGCAGCCTAGTCTTTTTTTCTGAGGGGGGCAATGGTTAATACGAGATGGCATAATTTTAAGATTATTTGAGGGAAGTATAGGGGAGATGTTTAAGTGCTTTGAAAGTATTGCAGGGGTGGTTAGTAATAGAGGCAAATACATTAGGGACATATAAGAAACTCTTAAATAGGCACATAGATAAAAGAAAAATGGAGGGTTAAGTGGAAAGGAAGGATTGCATTGATATTGGAGTAGATTGTAAGGTCAGCAGAATATCTTGGGCCAAGGAACGTGCATTGTGATGTATTGTTCTCTCTTCATACATTCTAAGTGGCTCTTGTGCCACAGGAACAAGTTGCGGTAGGAACATAGGAACAGAATTAGGCAATTTGGCTTATCAGGTCTGCTGTACCATTTCATCACGGCTGATCCATTTCCCTCCCAGCCCAAATTTCCTGCTTTCTCCCCGTAACTTTTCATGCCCCAACTAATCAGTAATCTATCAAGCTCAGCCTTAAACATAGCCGATAATTTGGCTTCCACAGTTGCCTGTGGCAATGAATTCCAAAGACTCTTACAAATTTCTACAGACATATCACGAAGAGCACTTTGACTGGTTGGATCGCAGCCTGGTAGGGAGAATTGTAGTCTGAGCCAGCTCCGTCATGGGCAAATCCATCCACACCACTGAGGACACCTTCAAGAGGTGGTGATATTCACAGTAATAGATTATCAACAGAATAAGAAATTCCTTGCTTCCAACTCAACTTCATATTATAGAGACATAGAGCAGTACAGTAGGCACAGGCCGTTCGGCGCTTCTAGTCACTGCCATTTACTCCAGCTATCAGAACTTAGAACATAGAACATAATGTTGTGCTGACCATGTAACCAGAGAAACTGCCTAGAATTTCCCTACCACATAGCCCTCTATTTTTCTAAGCTCCATGTACCTATCTAAGAGTCTCTTAAAAGACCTTATTGTATCTGCCTCTGCCACTGTCATTGGCAGTAGATTCCATGCACCCACTATTCTCTGTGTGATAAATTGTACCCACTTCCAAACACCTTAAAACTATGACTTGTGTTAGCCATTTCAGCCCTGGGATGTTCTTTGTTGGCACGTTCAAACAAAGAACTTTTGGTTCAATCAGAAGTGGGATTGAAACACCACTGGGCAATTTTGGACCTCAGGACTATAGCCTTTTTGATTGGTGATATCTTCAGATATCATACCTCCTTGACATGAAAGATAAAGGAGGTTTGACCCAAAAGCAGAGCAGCAGAGCCATAAGATTATAAAACCAAAAGATATAGGAATAGAATTAGGCTATTTGGCCCATACAGTCTGCTCCACCATTTCATCATGGCTAATCCATTTTTTCTCTCAGCCCCAGTCTTCGGCCTTCTCCCAATATCACTTCATGCCCAGATCAAGCAAGAATTTATCAACTTCTGCCTTAAATATACATAAAGACTTGGCCTCCACAAATGTGTGTGGCAACAAATTCCACAGATTTACCACTCTCTGGCTAAAGAAATTACTCCTAACCTTCATTCTAAAATGATGGCCCTCTATTCTGAGGCATCATCCTCTGGTCTTACACTCTCCTACCATAGAAAACATCCTGTTCACATCCACTCTATCAAGATGTTTCTCTGTTCGATATGTTTCAATAAGGTTACCCCGCAACCGTCTGTATTCCAGCAAATAAAAGACCAGAACTATGAAATGATTTTCATATGACAAGCCATTCAATCCTGGATTCATTTCATGATCCTCCTTTGAACACTCTCCAGTTTCAGCAGATCTTTTCTACGATAAGGACCCAAAACTGCTCACAACACTCCAAGTGAGGCCTCTTTTCTTTTTCAATCTTTTTATTGATTTTCATATATACACAAAAAAAATAACATAGTAATAAGTAAATTATGAATACAATAGACTTGAAATCACATTGATAATAAGATAGCAATATCCTACTAAACATCAACAAAAGAAAATACCTTAATCAATCAAGTCCACATGATTATATGAAAAAAAAACAAAAATAACCATTAAAAAAGAAAAAAAAATATTAAAAATATGTGAAAAAAAAATATATTAAAAAATAAAACACTAAACTAAACTAACATGGGCAATAATAACAGTTTACAAGTATAAGATAGTGTCAAAGGACTCCGGAACTCCATACCTGAACATGAATAAGCAGAGAGGTCTGGAAAAGGCCAAATTAATTCATATGAAAATGTCGAATAAACGGTCTCCAAGTTTCTTCAAATTTAATTGATGAGTCAAAAATAGTGCTTCTAATTTTTTCCAAACTCAGATAAGAAATAGTTTGAGAAAGCCATTGAAATGTAGTAGGAGGATTTACTTCTTTCCAATTTTGTAATATAGACCTTCTGGCCATTAATGTTACAAAAGCAATCATTCGTCTGATTGAGGGGGAAAACTGATTACCATCTTCATTTGGTATGCCAAAAATTGCAGTAATAAAATGAGGTTGTAAATCTATATTCCAAATTGAGGAAATAGTAGTAAATATATCCTTCCAATAATTATGTAAAGTGGGACATGACCAAAACATATGGGTCAATGAGGCCACTTCTGAATGACATCTGTCACATAGAGGGTTAATATGAGAATAGAATCGAGCAAGTTTATCTTTAGACATATGAGCTCTATGTACAATTTTAAATTGTATTAAAGCATGTTTAGCACATATAGAAGAAGAATTAACCATTTGCAAAATTTTTTCCCATTTATCTGTTGATATATTATATCGAAGTTCTTTTTCCCATTCTTGTTTAATTCTAACTGATATTTCTGGTTGTATCTTCATAATCATATTATAAATAAAAGCTACCAATCCCTTCTGACAAGGATTTAAGGTAAAGATCAAATCTGTAGTGTCCACCAAAGTTGAATTAGGAAAAGATGGTAAAACTTTATGTAAAAAATTTCTAATTTGTAAATATCTGAAAAAATTAGATTTAGGTAATTCAAATTTATTGGAAAGTTGATCAAATGACATCAAAGTATCTTCAAAAAAGAGATCACGAAAACATTTTATACCTTTCCTTTTCCATATGTTAAAAGCTTGATCTGTCCAGGAGGGTTTGAAAAAGAAATTAAATAAGATAGGGCTATCAAGAACAAAGTTTTTCAAAATAAAAAACTTACGAAATTGAAACCAAATTCGTAATGTATGTTTAATAACAGGATTAAATATTTGTTTATTAAATTTAACTAAATCCGCAGGAAGACAAGAACCAAGAACAGAGAATAAAGAATATCCCTTTACCTCATTACATTCCAAATTTACCCACTGTGGGCACAGTGGTGAATCCAAATCTAGTTTCCAATACAATAAATTACGAATATTATTTGCCCAATAATAAAATCTAAAATTAGGTAAAGCTAAACCACCATCTTTTTTTGATTTTTGTAATTGCTTTTTACTTAACCTAGGGTTTTTATTTTGCCACACAAATGAGGAAATTTTTGAATCAATGTTATCAAAAAAAGATTTAGGAATAAAAACTGGTAGGGCTTGAAATAAATATAAAAATTTCGGTAAAATCATCATTTTGATAGCATTAATCCGACCAATTAATGATAAAAACAAAGGAGAGCATCTTGTAGTAAGTTGATGAATTTGATGAAGCATAGGTAAAAAATTCAGTCTAAATAAATCTTTATATTTCTTGGTAATTTTTATACCTAGATAGGTGAAGTTATCAGTAACGACTTTAAATGGTACCAAGTGAGGCCTCGCCAGTGCTCTATCAAGTTCCAACATTACATCCTTGCTTTTCTATTCTAATCCTCTGAAATGAATGCTAATGTTGGATTTGCCTTCCTGGCCACATACTCAGCCTGCAAATTAACCTTTAGGGAATCCTGCACAAAGACTACCAAGTCCTTTTGTGCCTCAGTGTTTTTTTTGTATTTTCTCTCCATTTAGAAAATTACCCTTTCATTTCATCTACCAAAGTGCATAACCATAAACTTCCTGATACTGAATTCCACTTGCCTATTCTTTTGCCCATTCTGCTAATCTGTCTAAGTCCTTCTGTAGTCTCGCTACTTCCACAAAACCAACTGCCCCTCCACCTATCTTCATACCATGTCCAAACTTTGCAACAATGCCATCAATTCCATTATCCAAATCATTGACATATAACATATAAAGTTGGCCCAATACAGACCACTGCAGAACAGCACTAGTCACCAGCAGCCAACTATAAAAAGGCTCCTTTATTCCCACTCTTTACCTCCTGCCAATCAGCCACTGCTTTATCCATGCTGGAATCTTTACTGTAATACCATGGGCTTGTAGTTGGTTAAGCAGCCTCATGTGTGGCACCTTGTCAAAGGCCTTCTGAAAATCCAAGTACACAACTTCAACCAATTCTCCTTCATCTATTCTGCTTGTTAATCCTTCAAATAATTCCAACAGATTTGTCAGGCAAGATCTTCCCTTGAGGAAATCATGTTGACTATGACTTATTTTATCACTTGCCTCCAAGAACCATGAAACCATACCCTTAACAATCAACTCCAACATCTTCCCAACTGAGGTCAGACTAATTGGCCTCTAATTACCTTTCTTTTGCCTCTCTCCCTTCTTGAAGAGTGGAATGACATTTGCAATTTTCCAGTCTTCCAGAACCATTGCAGAATCCAGGGATCCTTGAATGATCATTATTAATGCCTCCACAATCTCTTCAGCCACCTCTTTTAGAACTCTGGAGTGCACACCATCAAGTCCAAGTAACTTATTTACCTTCAGACCTTTCAATTTCCCAAGACCCTTCCACCATACTGCTAGTGTCTTCCACAGTAAATGCTGATGCAAAACACTTATTTTGCCATTTCCTTGTCCCCCATTACTACCTCTCCAGCATTGTTTCCTAGCAGTCCAATATCCACTCTCGCCTCTTTTTTCATTGTTTTCCAGTGAATTTTAAAAATTGTAGCTACTTTAATTGACTCTTACGTTGCTAGAAAACAGAAAGCAAATATGAGTTTTTTGCTTAAGTCATCATGTATAAGTAGCTTTAGAGTAGGGATACCCTCTGCACAGGGTTTCTGCAAATACTGGCTGCAAAGGGCATAGTATCAGGACATTTACCCACAATAAAGCTGGATCTTTAACTTCTGCTGTTTGCTTCATTGTTCAACAATGGCACACTGTTATGTCAGGCAGGTCACCAGTGTAAATTCTGCTCTTCTGAAGCAATCATCCTGTTGTACAACATCTAATGCTCTGGGTCAGATTCTCCTGACATGCAGCTAATGGCACAATTCTTTCAGTGCTAACAGTTTCACCCCAAATCCAATGTCAAAGGCCCTTTCATTGAGACAATAAAACTGCCAAAAAGACACTAAAAGTCAGTATTTACAGCCAGTGGGCTGGAAACGAGCAGTATCAAAAATGTGTGTGTCTCTGTGGACACTTCCATAATTCTAAAATGCTTACAAAAACAGGCAGATGCAAATATTTGCTGACTTTCGGGAAGTGACAGACAGCGCTCAATGTGACTTGGATACAATATAGAATCGCCATGTTAACTGAGGGAGTAATCGGAATTGGATCATTCGTCTTCAACTGAAACAACTTTGAAACATTTTTTTTATTTGGCACATGTTATTTAGAAGTGGGTACTAATTTATTTTGTACAGCACACTAAGCCCTTCCGGGCTTTGGAGCCACACCACCCCAGCACCCCACAACCCTGATTAACCCTAACCTAACCTAGACTGTGGGAGAAAGCGAGAGCTCAAGGGGAAATTCCCTCATTCTACAGGGAGGGCATAAAGAGGCTCCTTACGAAACAGTGCTGAAATTACATGAAAGGATCACGGGGATCTTGTGATCCAGGCATAGTAATAAACATGAGTTTAAATGCAATCTTGTGATCTTACTTTTTTTACTGTTTTGATAAATAGCAAACTGTTTATATGGATTAATACCTTCATTAGAACAGTGGGGAAAAAAATGTCTGCAAATTCATTGAATGTTTATCCTTTGGTGAAAATAAGCTATTAATCGACCTGACTACTCCTGCCCCTCCAAACTAGTCTCCTCTCTTTGGCAAGCCACAAGTCAAATTCCTTTCCCAAACATTAAGAAGGTAATGAGCTTGGGGTAGAAAAGTAAACTGAGGCATAGTTGATAGGTGAAATTTCCATTTCATCCTAACTTCCTTTTTAGCCAAAAGCAAAGATTTTTCATTACCTAGTGATTCAGAGTAGCTGCAGCTAATGCGGCAAAACTTACAAAAGTAAGTTAAGTCGGTTGATGAGGTCAAAATGGGCAGGGAGGGTTGAGTTGGAGCAGGAAACAAGCAGAAGAATTTAGTCGTTATGTATGCAAAGCCTTGGCTTCCACTTCCTGCCATCTATTCCCTTGACAGGGGTGGTGCATAATTGTTATTGGCAGCGTTTGCAGTGCCAGAACACAAACAAAAGGACAGGTGTCTCTGCACAGGATGCAAGAAACTAAGATAATCACTCCCTTTGAAAACATGTTAATTTTTGAGCTAGCAACTTCTTTCAACAAAAATAATGTCATATATTTAGACAGCACCTTTCAAAAGGTAAACTATCCCAAAGGACTTCACAGGAGCACGTATCCTGAAATTAGCACTAATAGATAACACAGTTAGTTGAGGATTAGTTTGTACAGAGTGTCTTGGAAGGAGGAAGAGATGGCACAGGGATTTCCAGAGAAACATGTGGAACTGAAGCTTGGATTCCAGTAATGAATTAATTAAAACTGGGGATGTAGACCCAGTGGCCACTTTATTAGGTACACATGTACACCTTCTTAATGCAAGTATCTAATTAACCAATCATGCGGCAGCAACTCAGTGAACAAAAGCATGCCATTGTGGTCAAGAGGTTCAGTTGTTGTTCAGACCAAACAGCAGAATGGGGAAGAAATGTGATCCAAGTGGCTTTGACTGTGGAATGATCATTGGTGCCAGATGGGGTGGTTTGAGTATCTCACAAACTGGTGATCTCCAGAGATTTTCAAGTGTCTCTAAAGTTTACAGAGAATGGTGCGAAGAAGCACCCAGTGAGCATCAGTTCTGTTTACAAAATATCCTTGTTAATGAGAGCGGTCAAAGGAGAATGGCCAGACTGGATGAAGCTGACAAGAAAGCAACAGTATATCAAATAACCATGCGTTACCATAGTAGTGTGCATTCAGAGAACACCAAACCTTGAAATGAATAGGACACAGCAGCAGAGCAGCATGAAAACAACCCAGTGGTCACTTTACTGCATACAGAGGCACCTAATAAAGTGGCCACTGAGTGTACATGAGGACACAGCTGGAGAAACACAGGTACCTTGAAGAGTGTCGGATAACCGAGCAATGAAAAGATGAAGCCATGAGTGAGCCTGTGAGCTAAATCATTCCAGGTTTTAATTTCTCTTTATTTCAGGGAAGTGCATATGATTGACAGAACACGGAGCATGGATGGAAAAAGGAATAAGGTATCGATCCAACTTTTGGGTATTTTCTCCACCATCAAATTCACCAGGCATGGAATAAACCAATCAATAAATAAATGGGGAGGAGAAACTATTATAAGGTATCATTGAGAAGGATCTTGGGTAGAAGCAAGATGCAGGTCGCAGACTTGAACTACAAATGTGCCGAATGTTTTCCTCTGGGCATCATCGAGTGTTCATGATGCACTGCCTGAGCGTAGCCTCCATATTAATATTCTGACCTTCAGTTCATTCAAATAATATTGTCTGTTATTTCTTTTTAAGAGACTTTCTGTTCAGTTTTGGGTAGCAGGAGCCATAGATTGTTGCGAGAAGTGGGAGATTTAAAAAAAAAACAGAGCCTGTTGGGGCTTCCTGTTGTTTTAAATGGATCAGGTAATTAGGCAATTGGCATAAAAAGCATTTAAGTTTTAGTAGAAAGGCCATTGTGGGTGCGGCCATAGTGTGAGTGGATAGGGTTAGAGTGGGGAAGTGAGGCTGTGCTGGAGAGGCTTTGGGGAGATGAAGCGGAGTGTCAGGTAAGGTTTCTATCGATCTTCTCTTTCTTCCTTTAGTACTACATAGGTAGAGTGATGAGAAGGGAACCCGGGGCAGCGGTGTGCTCCTTTTGAAGTCAGAGAGACCTGAGTAGCCCCGTTGCATGCACCTGCAAAAAGTGCTTTTGG
This sequence comes from Hypanus sabinus, assembly GCF_030144855.1. Classification (NCBI taxonomy): domain Eukaryota; kingdom Metazoa; phylum Chordata; class Chondrichthyes; order Myliobatiformes; family Dasyatidae; genus Hypanus; species Hypanus sabinus. The sequence continues at coordinate 36,367,749 of NC_082724.1, forward strand.
CTGTAGCTCCTTGAAGACTGCGTTAGGGAAATGGAGCTCAATGACCTTTTGAACATTTGGGAGGTTCAAGGGTTGATAGAAGTACAGAGAGGCAGTCACATTTAAGTTGAAGGAGCTGGGTGACTGTCAGAAGAGGAAAAAGGAATAGGCAGAGAATGCAGCCATTCCCCTTAATAAAGTGTATACTACTCTGAATATTGTTCAAATTTCAAAGTACATTTATTATCAATGTGCATATACATTATTGAGATTCGCCTCCTAACAGGCAGTCACAAAACAAAGAAACCCTAAAGAAAACAAATTTTAAAAAGGAGACCGTTGAACAGCCAATGAGAGAAAACACATTATGCCCATTAAAAGAGCCGCTAAGAAATAAAATAACTCATTAAAAAAAAGACCATCGAACACCCAATAAGCAGAGAGAAAAAAACATCATGCAAGCTGTACCTGCAAGCAAATAACGTTCTGAAGTGAGGTCTGCAAAGAGAGTTGCAGAGCCGAGTTATGGAGCAGTGAGCTGAACTGGCCCATCCCTCGCCTCAGGCCCTGATACCCTGACCTTTTCAGTCTGACCCGGCACCTAAATCGACATCCAAACACCAGATTCCATCACTTCCATCTCCGTCCAGACCTCGAGTTCATTCGCTTCAGTACGCTCTGGTGCCCAGACCTCACTGCCTCTAGTCAGCCTTCAACAAGGCCCTTAAAATGATCGAACCTCGATCTTCCTCGCTCTCTGCAAATCACCTCTCTGCCTACCGTCTCACCTTGCCTTGGTCCTGCCACTTCAAATTGCCTTCAAGTCCAAAGAGAAGTTACAAACTATTGCTTGCGATGATCATTTGCCTGAAGAAGTGTGGTTAACAAAGCACTTAGTTGTTTTGCTTGTCTCATTAGCCACTAGCCAGAAGTCACTGAGGTTCACCTGCACTATCTTGAATCATAAGTTAGCAGTTTGGGAAGAGGGGGCCTGCCAAGGCAAGCCACAGGGAACAGGTCTCCAACACAGAGTCTGCAGCTCAGGAGGGAAGGTATAGAGGAAGAGTGCAGTGGTGATAGCGGATTCAGTATTTAGGGGAGCAGACTGAGATATTGTGGAGGTGAAAGAGACATCCGGATGGTATGATATCTTTCAGGTGCCAGAGTCAGGAACATCACAGATTGGGCCCACAGCATTCATACAGGGTAGGGAGAGCAACTACAATTTGTGATACATATTGGTATCAACGAAAGGGCTAGGAAAAAGGATAAAGTCCTGAAGAGTGAACATAGGGAGCCAGGATGAAAGCTAAGAAGCAGGACCTCAAGGCCAGTAATCTTTTGAGAGCAAGAATAGGATGATATGGCAACTGAGTTTGTCTCTGAAGAATTGGTGCAGGGATTTGGATTTGCAGATCATTGAGTTCTTTCTGGGGAAGGTGAGATCCCTTCAGAAGAGATGGGTTGCAACTGAACTCAAAAAGTACCAATGTCATTTTGGGCAGGTTTGCTGGAGCTGTTGAGGAGGCTTCAAACAGATTGGCAGGGGAATAGAAGCCGAGCTGATGGGTCAGATATTGGTGCAGTTTGTAAATGTAATGTGTACAGAGAATGTGAGAAAGAAGAGAACAAAAAAATCCAGTCAGATGGGTGAGATGAAATGTGCATAATGCAAAAAGCATTAGGAACATGGATGATGAAATTAGAGCATGGATTAGTACATGGAACTGCGACATTAAGGCTTGCCTGTCACAAAGGCAGAACTAACTGCTGGATGTTCTGGGGTTTAGCTGTTTTCAAGGGGACAGGGAAGAGGTAAAAGAGGTGTTAAAGCAGCATTGCTAATCAGGGATAGTATCACAATGGTAGAGAAGGAGGAAGTCGTGGATAGATCATCTATGAGTGTCAGTGGGGGTGAAATTCAGAAACTACAGGGAATATTCTACAGACCCCCACCCCCCAATAGCAACAGAGACACTGATCAGCAGACAGATTTTGCAAAGTTGCAAAAATAACAGGGTGAAATCAACTTCCCTAACATTGATTGGCACCTTCTTAGTGCACAAGGTTTAGAAGGGACAGAATTTGTTAGATTTATTCAGGAAGGATTCCTGACACAATATGTGGACAAGACGACTACAGGAGAGGCCAGAATAGATCTAGTATTTGGCCTTGAAACAAGTCAGATGACAGAACTCTCAGTGGGAGAGCATTTCAGATCTTTACCTTAGTCTTGTACAGAGATAGGAGCCTACAGCATGAGAGAGTGTTTAATTAGGAGTGGGCTAATTATGATGCTATTTGGCAGGAACTTGGAAATATATATTGGAAACAGATGTTCACTCAGGAAAATGCACAATGGAAATATGGAAGTTGTCTAGGGGCATTTGCATGAGTTTCAGGATAGGCAAGGAAAGGATGGCAGAGTGAAGTAACCATAGTTGACAAGAGAGGTGGGAAATTTAGTAAAGAAGATTTAGTAAGTGAGGATCAGACAGTATTCTTGAGAACTATAAGGTAACCAGCTAGGAACTTAAGAAGGGACTTAATATAGTTAGAAGGTGAAATGAGAAGGCCTTAGCAAGTAGGATCAAGGAAAACCCAAGGCGTTCTACATGTATTTGAAGAATAGGAGGATGACTAAAATGTGGATAGGATTGATCAGAGATAAAAGAAGAAACATACCTGGAGACAAACTAGTTAGGGGTGTTCTTTAATAAATACTTTCCTTCAGTATTCACCAGTGAGAGGGTCATTGATGAATGTGAGGTCAGCAGAGAACAGGATAATATTCCAAAATATGTCAAGGTTTCGAAAGAGGATGTGCTGGAACTTTTGAAAAACATTAGGATGGATAAGTCCCCAGGTTAGGTGTGATATATCCCAACTTATTACAGAAAGTGAGGGAAGAGATTGCTGTGCCTTTGGTGAAGATCTTTGTATCCTTGCTGGCCACAGAAGTAGTATCAGGAAAAAGGAGAGTGGCAAAGGTTACTCGTTGGTTTAAAAAAAGCAATAGGGATAATCCTGGTAATTTTTACAGATCAGTGAGTCTTACAATAGTGGTGGAAAAGCTACTGAAAAGTATTCTTAAAGAAAGACTTTACAAGCATTTGGAGAAGCATAGTCTGATTAGGGATAGTCAGAAAGGCTTTGTGGGGGTAGGTTTTTTCTCATGAGTCTGACTGAATTCTTCAAGGAAGCGGCAAAAGAAAGTGATGAAGGTAAAGCCATGGATGTGGTGTATATGGACTTTAGCAAGGTGGACCATGGAAGAAAGAGAAAGGGGAGGATCACCTGAGGTAGCTGATGGACAGGTAAGGACATAGTGTGAGAGAGGGTAACAAGAATGGGGAATGGTGAAGGAGTGGAGGGGGGTAATTACTGGACATTCATGAAATCGATTTTCCATCTAAGCCAGCTTCATCTTGGCGCTTGCCTCCCCACCATTGAGGACATTTTCATAAGGAGATGCCTCAAGAAGGCAGCATCCATCATTAAGTTCCCCCCAACAACACTGGACAGGATATCATCAGAGAGGAGGTACAGGAGCCTGGGGGCACACCCTCAGAATCAGAATCAGGTTTAATATGATTGGCATATGCCGTGAAATTTTGTGTTTTGCAGCAGCAGTACATAATAATAAAAACAAACATTACAATAAATATATAAAAAGAATAATTAAGTAGTGAAAAAGAGAGGAAAGAAATAGTGAGGTACTGTTCATGGGCTCATTGTCCATTCAGAAATCTTACAGCGGAGGGGAAGAAGTAATTCCTGAATTGTTGAGTGTGTGTCTTCAGATTCTTTGATGGTGGCAATGAGAAGAGGATATGCCGTGGGTGATGGGGGTCCTTAATGATGGATGCTGCCTTTTTGAGGCATTGTCTTTTAAAGGTGTCCTCAATGCCGGGAAGGCTAGTGCCCATGATGGAACTGGCTGAGTTCACAAATTTCTGCAAATTTTTCCAGTTTTGTGCAGAGATCCCTCCATACCAGACAGCGATGCAACCAGCTAAAATGCTCTCCACGGTACATCTGTAGAGATTTGCGACTCAACACTTCCGGAGCAGCTCTGCTTCTTCCATTCCACCACCAGATGTCTGAACAGTCCATGAACTCATGACCACCATCACTATTCTGCTCTCTTCGCCCCCACTCTTTTGACATTTCTTATTGTATCTCACAATAATTTTTTATATTGCACTGTACTGGTGCAGCAACACAACAACTTTCGTGATGCCTCAGTGATAATAAGTCTGTTTCTGACTCCTTAAAACTGTGCTCTCCAGTCATCCTTCACCTGAGCCCATGACAAAAGCAGCAGTGAACTTTGATCATTGTCATCACCTCCTTCAGCAACATCAAAATTCCTTGGTATTAACATATGAAAGGATCTGTCCTGGAGCCAGCATGTACGTGTCATCACAAAGAAGGCATGACTGCACTTCCACTTTCTTAAAAGCTAGCGTCAATTCGGCAAGTCAACAAAAACCTTTGACAAACTTCTGTAGATGCACAGTATCCCAAACTAATTGCATCATGGCCTGGTACAGACTCACTTTCAATGATAGTCCAAAGTAAAGTTATTATCAATGCACATATACATCACCATATACAACCCTGAGATTCATTTTCTTGTGGGTATACACAGTAAACCCAAGAAACACAACAGAATCATTGAAAGGCTGCATCCAACAGAATGGATGAACAATCAATGTGCAAAGGACAACAAACTGTGCAAATACCAAAAAGAAAATAAAAATAAATAAATCATCAATAAATACCGAGAACATGACATGTTGAGTTCTTGAAAGAGAGTCCATAGATTGTGGGAGTAGTTCAGTGATGGGATGAGTGAAGTTATTCCTTCTGGTTCAAGAGTCTGGTGGTTGAGGGGTAATAACAGTATGAATCCTGAGGCTCCTGTGCCTTCTTTCTGATGGCAGCAGCGAGAAGAGAACATGTCCTGGGTGGTGGGGGTCCCTGATGATGGATTCCTGCAACAACACCTCGTGTAGATGTGCTCAGTGGTGGAGAGGTTTTAGCCCTGATGAGCTGGGCCATAGCCATTGCTTTTTGTAGGATTTTTCATTCAAGGGTATTGGTGTTTCCATACCAGGCTGTGATGCAACCAATTAATATACTCTCCACCACACATCTACAGAAGTTTGTCAAAGCTTTAGATGTCATGCCAAATCTCTGCAAACTCCTAAATAAGTAGAGGTGTATTGCTTTCTTCATAATTGTACTTACGTACTGGGCCTAGAGCAGATCCTCCCTCTGAAATGATAACACTGAGGAATTCAAAGCTGCTGACCTGCTTCACATCTGATCCTCCAATCAGGATAATAGAAATAGAAACATAGAAACATAGAAAATAGGTGCAGGAGTAGGCCATTCGGCCCTTTGAGCCTGCACCGCCATTCAGTATGATCATGGCTGATCATCCAACTCAGAACCCTGTACCTGCTTTCTCTCCATACCCCCTGATCCCTTTAGCCACAAAGGCCATATCTAACTTCCTCTTAAATATAGCCAATGAACTGTCCTTAACTGTTTCTTGTGGCAGAGAATTCCACAGATTCACCACTCCCTGTGTGAAGAAGTTTTTCCTCATCTCGGTCCTAATGGGCTTCCCCTTTATCCTTAAACTGTGACCCCTCATTCTGGACTTCCCCAACATCGGAAACAATCTTCCTGCATCTAGCCTGTCCAATCCCTTTAGAATTATATACGTTTCAATAAGATCCCCCCTCAATCTTCTAAATTCCAGTGAGTATAAGCCTAGTCAATCCAGTCTTTCTTCATATGAAAGACCCTGCCATCCCAGGAATCAATCTGGTGAACCTTCTCTGTACTCCCTCTATGGCAAGAATGTTTTTCCTCAGATTAGGGGACCAAAACTACACACAATATTCTAGGTGTGGTCTCACCAAGGCCTTGTACAACTGCAGTAGAACCTCCCTGCTCCTGTACTCAAATCCTTTTACTATGAATGCCAACATACCATTTGCCTTTTAACCGCCTGCTGTACCTGCATGCCCACCTTCAATAACTGGTGTACAATGACACCCAGGTCTCGTTGCATCTCCCCTTTTCCTAATCGGCCACCATTCAGATAATAATCTGTTTTCCTGTTCTTGCAACCAAAGTGGATAACCTCACATTTATCCACATTAAATTGCATCTGCCATGAATTTGCCCACTCACCTAACCTATCCAAGTCACCCTGCATCCCCTTAGCATCGTCCTCACAACTAACACCACTGCCCAGCTTCATGTCATCCGCAAACTTGGAGATGCTGCATTTAATTCCCTCGTCTAAATCATTAATATATGTTGTAAACAACTGGGGTCCCAGCACTGAGCCTTGCGGTACCGCACTAGTCACTGCCTGCCATTCTGAAAAGGTCCTGTTTACTCCCACACTTTGCTTCCTTTCTGCCAACCAATTCTCTATCCACATCAATACCATATCCCCAATACCGTGTGCTTTAAGTTTGCACACTAATCTCCTGTGTGGGACCTTGTCAAAAGCCTTTTGAAAATCTAAGTTGGTTCAAAAATAAATAAAACACAGCGTCAAGTGAAGTTATTTCCATGGTTAGCACAATATTGTAGTATATCAAGTTGTCCCTTTGAAACTAGGGCTGACATTCAGCAGGTGAGGTTTGAGTCACTACCTTTGGTAGGATTTTCTATTTAAGGCTATTGTTTCCATACCAAGATGTAATGCAACCAGTCAATATAATCTCCATCACACATCTACAGAAGTTTGTCAAACTTTTAGAAGTCATGCCAAATCTTCGCAAACTTCTAAGAAAGTAGAGGCAACCCATTTTCTCGATTTTTTTTTATTCGCACAGTATGTCTTCTTTTGCACATTGGTTATTTGTCAGCCGTTGTTTATAGTTTTTCATAAGTTCTACTGTATTTTCCCCTGTAATTGCTTGCAAGAAAATGAATCTCAATGTAGTATTGGTAGCTTTGATAATAAATTCACTTTGAATTTTGAGAATTGTATGGATTACAATTGGAAATGTCTGTTGCATTTCTCAGCATTGTGTATCTCATTTCTAGTACAGGATAAAAATCCTGGAATTTGAAGCACTAAGTCTAGCTCATTCCTCTTTTCTTGGTCTGATTAGCTGTGAAACATCCTCCAAAATAACAGAGTAATTAAAAATGTAATATTGAATTGACAACCCAAAGGTAAAGTATTAAAATTATAAGGACTTGGCCTTTAATGCTTGCACAATAGTGCTTCAATCACCATAACTATTTGCTGACAGTTAACAGGATTTAAACTAATGACAAGAAGCACATTGTCTCCATGTTGTGCCATTTATCTACTGCCCCCAGAGGTACATTTCTGAAAATGACCATGACAACAGCCATCTTCAACTGATTATCTTGTGTAGTTTGAATCCAGTCTTAATGAGTGTCTCTTGGGCCAGGCCTGCCTTTCTCAAAATTAAGAGCCCATATTATAATAATGGCTGGTATAAATTTAGTGTGCTAATTGTCAGATGTTTTGCCAAAAGTATCCATTTTCTTTTTTATCACTGAATATTTTGAATCTATGAAAGCTCCTTCAGTGTCGGAGATTCATTTTAGATCGCCCTGATTTATAATCACTGCAATTTAAAAACAAAATCTTTACCCAAAAGCTCAACAATTTGATTATTTTTTTATCTGAATGATGTGCGCATTGCTCTTCTAACCATCTGATAGTCTCTGATCCTCGCTTAAATAATTACTTTGTTTATCACATCAGGAGGACTTGACCAGGTTGAGAGAGTAGGTCGGGAAGTGGCACATAGAGTACAGGGTAGTGAAGTGTGTAGGGTTTTGCACTTTGGACATTCAGGGGATGTTTCTATTAATAGGAGTGTCTAGAATCTGAGGATAGAATCTCAGAATAAAGCAGCACCCTTTAAAACCAAGATAAGGAATTTCTTTAGCGACATGGCAGTGCATCTGTGGAATTCATTGCCACAGAGGGCCAAGTCATTGGGTATATTTAAAAGGCAGATACCGGTAGGTTCTTGATTGGTAAGGGGGTTAAGGGCTCCAGAGAAAAGGTGGGACATCAGCCATGATTGAATGGGGAGCAGAATGGATGGGTTGAATGGTGTAATACTACTCCAATGGCTTATGCTCTATTTCAGTGTTCTGGGACCGACCAAGGAATACTGCTGTATAAAATGATACAATACACCATATTTTATAATGAGCTGAATCTTGATCTTGTTTCAGGGCTGTCTATGTTAATCCTTTACTTCACCTTCTATCCCTCCATCATCTTATCAGTAAGACAAATGAAGACTAAGTCTGCACATCTCCCTATCATTATTGATGGTGAGGATATGGATATGGTGAGGACCTACAAGTATGTGGGGGTGCACCAGAATGACAAACTTCAGTGGAGCACCAACACTGAGGCTATGTACAAGAAATACAAGAGTCACCTCCACTTTCTAAGGATACTGAGGTCCTTTGGAATATGCAGGCCTCTCCTTCACATGTTCTACAAGTCTGTTGTCCCCAGTACTATCTTCTATGCAGTAGTGTTCTGGGGCAATGGCATCAACACGGATAATGCCAACAGGCTCAATAAACTGATTAGAAAGACTAGCTGTTATAGGAGTCAAAATGGACATACTGGAGGCTGTGGTAAAACAAAGGACCCTACCGAAAATCCTGGCAATTCTGGACAATGTTTCTCACCCCCTGTGTGCCACCTTGACTGAACAGAGGAGCGCTTTCAGTAAAAGACTAAGACAACTGCGCTGCTCTAAAGAATGTTATATGAGGTCACTCTTACACTCGGGTATCAGGATCTACAGTTGGGAAAGTAACCTTGTAAACTTTGATGTGTAAATCTTGTACATAGTATTTTTAAGGTAACCTATATTTATTCTTTCTTACTTCTGTTTGAATATTTGTCTGTCTCTGCACTATGAATGCTATATATCTATCTATCTATCTTATATTTATTATTTATAATTACCTACCAAATTCTGCCATTCAAATCATAGTGACACCAATCTAGAAATTAATCTCCTGTTTGTAGTGCTAAATATACTAATATAGAATTAATTCTGGAGGCAGAACACATCATACTTTGCTATAGAAAGCTTGTGATCAGAAGGCAAATTTCTAGGAAATAGTATTCTATTATCCTTCCATCTTCACCCCCATTCTTCTGTGCCTTCCCTGCTGCCGTCAAGAAAACCAGGAGTAATCCCATTTTGCTGATTAATCTCTCAAAAGCATTCATACTTTTGGAAAACTCCACAATTTATTGTTTTAATCTCTCCAACCAAGTAAAAGAAACATATTTCCTGATATTCATCCGGGCTCGACCAATGAGCCCTTGAAGTACCATGAAGCCGGTCAGTGCTGTGGCTGCCCTTTTTGTTACAAGTGCCAGTTTATATGCCCTTAATTCCACTTTGGTCCTGTTTAGATATTCCTGTGTCATCATTCTATGAAGTTATCTTTTAGGATTCCGTCAAGGTTACGCCACTTCTGTGGTTCTGATGTAGCTGAAGAGAGCCTATGTGGGATCTGCGGACTGCCACAGGAGAAGCAGGATGTGCATGATAGATTTTATTGTTTGTAATGTTGCATACTTCATCCACTACTTGCACGTGGTTACCACATGCTTCTGTCACAGACTTGGAAATGATTAGATACCTTCTTGATGCTGTTCCGCCTTGTAAGGAAATCAGCAGCCCCCTCCAACTAAACAGGATTTCTGTTTCCATGTCACTCAGGGCTAATGGAAGGGAATGGGTGCAAAGGTATCCAGCACCTTAGTTCAGTACAAACTAGGACCACTACTGGAGCTCATGGTGAGCCTAGCAATTGCACAGAAGATTGAGTGTGACAGCATATGATCTCCACACATTCACAGGGTCTGTATTGCAGTGCTCAGATTCATTAGATAAAGACAAGCTAAGCATTGGAGGACAGCTGAACAGCAGTCCTGCAGATTGCAGTTCAGAACAATCCATTAAGTATATTTTCATCAGAGTTAGATTTTGGACTAAATTGCAGTCCCAGGTTATGAGGATCAGGTAGGAAACTGGACGAGTCAAAACAATGCATCAGAAAGGCCTTGTCATGTTTATCAATCCTGCTTTTAATATTTTCTTTCTCTTGTTATCCTTTTTACAAACATCAGAAGCCTTGCTGAGGTCTGAAAAATGCTACTTCCTCCTGCCTGAAGGAAGCTGGGTTGGGTGGAAGTTGAAATGAAGTAGGCCAATTATCTTCTTTTTCCCTAATCTGCAACAATCCAGAATGATTTACTGAAAAAATAGCGTAGTTACTGAAATTTATATACTTATTCAGAGGATAACAGAAGAGTGACAAATTTGTTAGTAATAGTTAGAAATTATAGAATGGAATGGAATTCAGTTTGTTGGAGAGGAGACGTGTCTAGTGGTATCAAGAGATTGTTCATGCCATGATTTGATAATACCTACTCAGAAAGGATGAATGAATCAAAGGACTTTGTGGAAGGGTCAGTAAAGTATCTGCCTTAAAAGGCTCTTTCATCGGTTGAAATGGCAGCTGGTTCCTTCGGCAAGATTCCTTGCATTCACACAGAAGAAGGAATGCTGGTCTATAAACACCAGCTTCAGCTTGAACAATGCAAACACCGCATTATTAAAAATTATAGAAGCAGTATCCAGGAACATGATGCATGCAGCTGGATGTTAATGTGCATGTCTGGAATCACCACACATTCACATGTCGGCCGGATAAGGAAATGCATAAAAATATTCAACTTGCACTAAGTTCCCAATATTTCAATTACATTATTTTTTTTTGTTCAAACTCAATCGGGTTGTAATTTTGTTCAAATTCAATCAAGTCTGTTGGTATATCATCCATTTACAGTACTGAACAGATTTTTTGCAAACTCAAAGCAGTAGAAGTTCTTCCTTATTAGCATTATCTCTGATAGAGAAAGTAAAAAATCCTACCATACCAGAAATAGGAGGTTTAATAAAGTACCAGAAGAGCTTCTGTCCGCAAACCAAAAGTAATAATTAGAAATATTATTTGAATCCTGTGTCCCAAAGTGTGAGTTCCATTTTTGGGTTTCCTATTGTATAATTTCAATAAAAGTAGTGGAAAGAAGTATTATGTGTGCAATGAATACCAATTCGAAGATCCATAGGTCTGCTCATGCTAATGAATTTTCTGCCGTACCCTTCCTTTACGGGAGGATATTAACTTCTGGCATTTCCTTATAGCCTCAGTGTTAAAGTGAAGAATACATTGTGGTGAGCCATTGTTCTGAATTGCAAAAATGGTTCTATGCATTAAAATACTGAAAATGCTGTATTTCATGGTCGAAAATCAAGTTTGTTTTTATTGAGTCGGCTGAATTTTAGAGATGCAGGTGCTCTGCAGACATTAAAGGCTTGATTCACCAGCTCAGTAGGGAGCCACACTGGATGGCTTGCATTGTAGGTGTAGCATCATTGTAGCGCAATCTTAAACATGTGCACAATTTGAGCATGGCTTACTGCTGAATTGATAAATTTGTTAGTTGAGCTCCTCTCATTATGAGGTTGACTGTACTGTATGCATAGTTGTATTCCCAAGCAAAACTGCAAGTAAATATTTAGTATAAATGCATTATCCATGTCCCAGCATACTAAAGCTAATATTCTTCAATGTTAGTCTTTTTTAAAAATAGACTCTCCATTTTACATCCCGTCTCTGTGTGTTGCTAAAATATACTTTACTAACTTCTTCCTGCTATTCACAATTTGTTTCTTCCTACTCCTTGTAATACACAATAATTCTCAACTGACTACCAGTACTAGCTATTTGATGCCACAAATAAAATAATTTACTTAGCTGTCAGGTTATTCAAGACCATTTCATTGAGTCACTGTTATTTCTCTCCATTTTCTCTTGAAGATAAACTTCCATTCTACATCCTTTATTTTATTAAAATTCTTCATTTTTCATTTTATTTTCTTGCACTGCCTCCTACTTGTTCCTTTCTGAAAAATGCTTCTTAGATGAAAGGTTTGCTCTCTTAAATGCTTATACTTCACCATTGCAGTTTCATCGAAAATCCTAGCTGCAGCATTAAACTGAAATGCCTAATCATCGCTTTCTCCCCTCCCCTAGGCTGTAGGTCGACCTTGGGTAATCTGGAGCACCTGCTTAGCCCCCCCACCCCCACCATTCAGAAGAAGTCAATGGCAAACCAATTCTATAGAAAAATTTGAAAGAATCATGGCCAAGGAAAGAACATGATCACCTACATCATATGACATGGTACATAATGGACGAGCAGAATGTTAAATGCAAAACAATTTGAAATCTTCCCTTCATCAGCCTCCATATTGTGCATTCATTCCTACTGTGAAATTGTGCTTCCAACATTTCCTCTTACTTGTCCAGTTGACTTCAAGGACACTAAAATATCTCACAATGATCACATGTCCTGCAGCCTTTTATTGCTTGAGTGGCCTACCACTACTTCACCTTGAAGTTCCACTCGTCACACTTCATTGTGCTGTGAAATTTGAACTGCAGAACATTCAGCATACCCTGTATCTCAATTTGAGTTGCCAATGAACACAATTTGAGATCCCAGTACATGGAAACTGAAGCAAAGCTGACAAATTCGTAATACGTCTTGCATTGAAAAAGGATTGCAATGCTGATATTAGTACCTGATAGTTAAAATAAAAGCAATTAGTCAAAGCAGAAGTTGGTGACCTTTTTCGTTCCAATTTACTGTTTACCAACTGAAATCCTGCATCTTTGCCACCCCTTCCCCCACCCCCACACTCTATACCAACCTCAGCCTTACGAGATTAGAGAACTGCTTTTTCCCTTCTCTTGCTAAAGAATTGCTAGCCTGACAGCTATTTTTTGGTACCTAAAACAAGGCCTGTTGAGAGACAGTGGCAATGGTTTATCATAGATAGTCTCACTCAAAACGTACGGAGACCACCACAAGAATAATAGCTTTCAAAAGCCCTTTGTTTACTTTAACCCTTCTAGAACCTACCAAATGCTCATGCTACTACCCAGTCTATTCCCTCCATGTGAAGCAAAGAAAAAAAGAACTAAATTATTGTTATATTGCAGTAATGGCTTTGGCAGAGCTCACCAGTCCAATGGAAAAAAAAGATATTCTGTTCTATATGGGTGAGTATGGAGAAATGGACAGGGCTTATATAAGCTTTCTATTAGAATATAGTCAGCCCTCCTTATCCGTGAGGGATTAGTTCTGGGACCCCTCACGGATACCAAAAAACGTGGATGTTCAAGTCCCTTATTCAACCTGTCTTAATATGGTGGTCTTTAGGACCCAGCGGAACCACAGACCTTATTTAACCTGCCTCAGTGCGGTGGACATTAGGGCCCAGCCGTAGAGCTCTGAATCCACAGTGTTTCTGTTTATGAAAAAAATCACGATCATGATTGAAAATAAAGTGGAAATAATAAAGCAATCAGAAAGAGGCAAAGCGTTGGAAAAGCGTTAGGCTAAGTCAGTCAACAATCAGAACAATTTTAAAGGATAAAGTGAGAAAGGCCCTGCCCCGGTGAAAGCTACTTTTATTACTAAGCAACGCAGTGGTTTAATTATTGGATTTTGAGGTTTTGAGTTTTTGATCCTCCACATCAACCCGGCACGAATGGAGAGCGCACTTGATAGCAATCTGTCACTGGATCGAACTCGAGAACTTCTCTTCCCAAGCCTGGCGCTGAAACATACATTCTTAAGTGTTTTATATGCATAGAAAGGTAAAAAAAAATGTTATATACTAAGACAAATGTTTGACTAACTGACGCTAAATAATACCTACCAGATGTACTTGTCCCAACTTACTTAGTAAGAGAACTTCCGTTTTTAACCATGGAAACAGGCCATCTCGGCCCTTCTAGTCCGGGTCGAATGCTTACTCTCACCTAGTCCCACCTATCTGCACTTAGCCCATAACCCTCCTTCCATTCCTTTCCTGTCCATGTACCTAACCAATTTTTTTTTTAAATGACAAAATCAAACCTGCCTCTACCACATCGACTGGAAGCTCATTCCACACAGCTACCACTCTCTGAGTAAAGAAGTTCCCCCTCGTATTACCCCTAAACTTTTGCTTCTTAACTCTGAACTCATGTCCTCTTTTTTGAATCTCCCCTACTCTCAATGGAAAAAAGCCTATCCACATCAACTCTACCACCTTCATAATTTTAAATACCTCTATCAAGTCCCCCCTCAACCTTCTACGCTCCAAAGAATAAAGACCTTTTTGATCCTGATCCACAATAACCCACGCACACCTCCTGTATACTTTAAATCATCTCTAGATTACTTATAACACCTAATACAATGTAAATGCTATGTAAAATGGTTGTTATACTGCACTGTTTAGGGAATAATGACAAGAAAAAAAGTCTGTACATGCTCAAACAACAAGTGCTGGAAGAGCACTTCCGGGTTTTCTCAATTCGCGGTTGGTTGAATTCACGGATGCGAAACTCGCAGATAAGGAGGGCCAAATGTATAGTCAAGTACCACTTACATTGCAAACTTCAGTACCCTGGACCTGTTGTCAAAGACAGATTTAGGGTTTAATGAATGATATTAGCCTCACGTATAGTATTATATTTTAAATAATTAATTGATTATATTTCAGTGCTGCCCTTGTTTAGGCATATATTAAGATTGTCAAGAACTATTGCAAATTAGAAAACTCTGACCTTTAACGGTATGGGCCTTTTAGACAATGGATGGAAATATTTATATATTTATGTATATAAAGGAAAGTTGCTGTGATATAGAAAGGCAGAATTTACTGAGTATTATGGCATCTTCAAAAGATTACATAGAAGTACAAAAACAATTGGTTCAGTCGTCAACTTCAATGTGGCAGACACCAGGGAGTGACACACAGAAAATCCAAGATAAATCAGACTGTCTGTCTCTGGTCGCTAGTTATCCAATAAGGACTTGCTATTCTTCGGGCTCCCCTATCACATCTTTGACATGCACTGAAGTTGAAGAGTGTAAGATGTGGCGGAACACGGAGGAGTTATTGGGGATCAATTTACAAGCATATTGAAACTTAGAAATGAGGATGATGAGGATATTGATGGTGATGGGTGAATAATGAGGGTTGAATGTGGTGTTAAAGAAAAAGTTGAATTTGAAATATCTTTGTTGTCATTGCATAGTACAATTTGTCGCGCACCGATACAGCGAAAATGAGTTTGCAACTCTCGTACTCAATGCTATAAAACAACAAATAAAATAAATAAACAATAAATACAATCAAGTAACCAGCCAGTACAAGCAATGTCCAGCAGTACAAAAGCGCAACTCAGATGCATGACAGCCATAAAACCAGTATTGAAAGCAGCAATATAATAAATTTATGGATGATGCTTGATCGATTGGTTCAGAGCAATTATAGCTCTGGGGAAAAAGCTATTTTTTAGTCTGGAAGTGCGGGCATAGAAAATCTGATAACTTCTGCCAGATGGAAGAAGTTCAAACAGATGATCGCATGGGTGTGTATTGTCCTTACAGATGCTTAGGCAGCGTGAGCTGTAGCTGTCCTCCAGGGCTGTGAGCAGTGTCCCAATGATCTTCTGTGTGCTAGAGATGACCTGCTGAAGTGCTTTCCTATCAGCTGCTGTACAACTGAGATACCACAGACAGCTGCAGTATGTTACGATGCTCTCTATGGTGCAGCGGTAAAAGGTCACCAGCATCTGTTCAGCTAGACCAGCTTTCTTCAGCGTCCTGAGGAAAAACAAGCGTTGCTGTGCTTTCTTAACTATTGTGGTGTTAGTGGACCAGGTAAGGTCTTCTGAGATGTGTATTCCCAGAAACCTGAAACTGGGCACTCTCTCCACTATGTCTCCATTAATGTAGACTGGAGCGTACTCGTCATCCCGCGACTTTCCAAAGTTGATAATTAGCTCCTTAGTCTTTGCTGTATTAAGAGACAAGTTGCTCTCTGAGAACCATCTCACTAAGTTCTGTACCTCCACTCTGTACACTGATTCGTCTCTGTTGGAGATCAACCCGATTACTGTTGTGTCGTCTGCGAAGTTGACGATGGTATTGGTGTCAAATGCAGGTACACAGTCGTAAGTGAAGAGGGAGTAGAGTATGGGACTCAATACACAACTTTATGGTGTGCCAGTGTTCAGAATAGTAGTGGAGGACAGGTGAGGGCCCAGTCTCACTGCCTGTGAATGCTCTGACAAGAAATTCAGGACCCAGTTGCAGAATGATGAGCTGAGACCTAGCTGGTGGAGTCTGGAGATGAGCTTGCTGGGGATGACAGTATTAAAAGCAAAGCTATAATCAACAAACAACATCCTCACATAAGTGCCCTTTCCCTCCAGATGTGTCAGGACAGTGTGAAGAGCTAATGAGATGGCATCCTCCGCAGTCCTGTTTGCCTTATAGGCAAACTGGTGTGAGTCCAGTGTAGCAGGATTCGTGACTTCAATGTGGGAGAGGACCAATCTCTCAAAGCATTTCATTATTGTTGGTGTGAGGGCAACTGGTTGACAGTCATTCAAATTGTTGATGTTTGTTTTCTTTGAGACAGGAACTATGATGGCTGACTTCAAGCACTTGGGGATTGTTGCCTGAGATAGAGACAGATTGAAAACTCTTGTAAATACATCAGCCAGGTGTTCAGCACAGTCTTTAAGTACCTGTCCTGGAACTTCATCTGGGCCTGCAGCTTCTTGTGGATTGACCCTCTGCAGCATGTGCTGTACATCGTGTGTGCTCAGTGTAAGAACCTGTTCGTCCTCTATGGCCGGGATTCTTGCACTCCTCACATTGCTGTTTATTTCAAACCGGCCAAAGGTGTTGAGTTCATTGGCCAGTATGACATCACTGTGGGGGCAGAGAGGGTTACGCTTGAAGTCAGTAATTGTCTCCGATTGTTAGCACTGTTAAAGTGGTCCTCTACCCGTTGCCTTTGATTGCCTTTGGCCTTTTTTATGCCTTTTTTTCTATGACCTGGCAGCACTATAGGCTGAAGCATCACCAGATTTAAAAGCATTATTGCATGCTTTTAAAAGATTTTGTACCTCTTTATTCATCCACGGTGCAAAAATGAGAAATTGATTTGCAAACATCAAGAGTAGAATTGCCAAGGCCAAATCTTTTATGCAGTCTTCTGAAAGCATAGGAATCCCCAGCAATTAATTGTATTGAAAGAAGTTGTTGAGGATAACATTGTTCAAGTTTTCACCGAAAGAAAATACTAAAGTCAAGTGTTCCAACATGATTCATGGTTTGTTTACTTCCTTACAAATGCTGCCATTTTCCACAGAGCAGCAATTATGGAAAAGAAGAATATTATTTAATTTTAGCCAAAGACAAACATGTGAGCTTAATCAAAGGTAGTAGATAGTAGACATGGTCTTTGTCTAAGTCTTCAGACCATTCATGTCTGTAACATGAGTCCATTTTTTTAATATCTGTTGATTTTATGATGCAGTGTCTGCTTTGACTAACAGCTCAGATCAAGAGTGAGATGAATCCAATTTACCAGCAGTGTTTATCAGTTTAGCCTTCTGACTACAGCCTACTCATCTGCATGTTGCTTAGCACACACCCTAAGGCAGTTGCTCCCCTAAGATTCCTTCATCTGCATAGTTTGCTTCTTTATTAATTGTACTCATCCATCAGATCTTATGATCCCCGTTCCCTGTATTAATTTAAAGATATACTTGTGTGTGTGTGTGTGTGTGTGTGTTGTGTGCATTTACGACTAATGGGTGTATCTGCAAAATGAGCTGATCAAGTATACCGATGCTGATGGTTAACACTGAAATTAGGCATCTAGCTCCTCCATTCAATTAATACCTAATCAACCTGACACATGGAATCTGCAGTAGCAACTCTCACAGTAATGTAATGGGCAAACTCCCATTACAAAATATAAATTAAAGGTACAAATCTAAATCATTCATTCTAATGTTCCAATAATAAATTAGAAAATCTAATTACAGTTAGTACACCGAGATGGGAATTTAAAATAAGTACTGTAAACTTTGCTCTGCTTTAATGATGCATCAAAGTATAGCACGGCATCAGTCTTTTCAACAAAGGTGCATAGTGCAAGTTTAAATTATGTGTCCTGTATTTTAATACTACAGCACTGCCCTCAAAATATCCTCTACACTGAGCCTAGCATATTTTAATCAGCAATCCTGATTTCTTAAATAAATTAGATTTATTGCATTATATTGGAGAATGTAACTCTGCTCATCAAGTGGAATCTAGCTGATTTTTCAAGGAAATATAAATTGAAGATTGAGCTGACTACACCACCCGCCATTATTTGCTTGTGATCCAGCATCTTTGTGTCTGAGCGCCAATCGCTCCAGTCATTTCTGTGTAGTATCCACAATTTGTTTACCTTTCCATGGGCACATAATTTGAAACAAGAGGGACAACTAAAGAGGAAAACAAAACAGAAATAAAATAAGGAGAAAGAAAAGCAAAATATGCACACTATAGAAAAACTCCCGCAAAGAACTGCTAACTATATATTGAAATGAGTACATTATAATCATTGAACATTGAAGATAAGTGTCAAAGCACATCATTGTGGTCTCCATTGACATCTAAAGTGACAACTGCTGACCTAATGTCAAATGTACTGCTCTGTAAATCTCACAATATATCACAAAAAATTAGTGAAATTACCACAAGAATGGGAATCTCAGATTGACACTTGGAGGAAAGATGTGTAATTCAATTAATTGGATGGATATCTATTCAAAACATTAAATATTGCAATTTGAAATTTAAATTGCATTTATTTTGTCATCTAACATTATCAGAAAAACCACAAGGAATATTTCAGACATATTTTAATAGGATTTTATGCAATATAATATTTGGCAAATAAAGATATTCAAATACTTATCAATAAAATTAATAAAATGGTAAGACTGAAAGTATTAGAATTTAAGATTTTTTGTTATAAGCATCACAAGCAGGTTTCAGCAGTGAGCAGTTCTATCCACTAAAGAAAGAGATTTTTCTTACAACTTTAAAATCCCCACTAACCATATCATCAACATTCATTTTTTGGATGACAGGATGTCAGTGCTCATTATCATTTAACTGTCTGCGCTGGATGTAGAATTCTTAAATCCCAGGTGAAAATATATACTGTTGGAATGCTGTATTTGGAGTACAATGAACAAAGCATTCAAAACCTGGATTTAATCTAATATATTGCATCTGCATTCTCTTTTGGTTGGTACTTAAGTTCATATTTATTTCAACACAATTCACAAAGCAATATTCAATGGTGATTTATAAAATAAGGGAAACCAATAGCTGAGATTATGAGAAAGATTTAAAGATAATAGCTTCCTTCCATGTGTAGGTGTTTACACTATAATGGCTATTAAGGTGGTCTCCATTATTGCAGTATATATTGTGCAGGTTTGATTGGGGGGAAAAAGAATTTGCAGTGAATCCAAATAAAATTATTCATATTTCAAGTGCTGCTTTATTATTTTTAATTAAACTTATTAAAGTGAGATGAACAAGTTGAATTAAAGGTATTTCAGACCTTAGAAATATGTATTATGATAAATAGATTAATAGCTCGTGCTTTTCCATCCATCCAATTAATTGAATTTCACAGATTTTAAGTAATGTGTTACTATTTATAAATGCTATAGAGTAAATGGTGAGAAAATTTAGCTGTTAATTTTCCTGATGTTAGCACTATATTAAATTTATATATATGTACATATATAAATATAGATATATACAAGATACATGTGCATGTTATATATTACACACACACACACACACACACACACACACGCACACACAATATTTTTCTGAATATAAATACAATGTATGGATATAACTACCATAAAGTGCCTTGGGACATGGTACAATGCTAAGTAGGGTACATAATACTTTCACTTTTTAGTTTTAATGGTTGCTGAAGAGATATTTTCCAGATGATATCTGGGACCATGCATGTCTGGGCTTAGTTGCCTCGCAGATATAGTATGTACTCTGTTTCTGTAATTAATTCTCATTAAGTCTTCGCTATAACATGTTAGTCCAATGTGACCAGGAAATTAGTAATATTCCTATAGAACATTGAGCATTGAAGAGTAAGCACAGGAACAGGACATTCAGCTGAACCAGTAAATCAAAAACACTCCAACACTAATCCCTCCTACCTACACCACATATATATCCCTCCATATTCCCTATATCTATGTGCCTACCCAAACATCTCTTAAAAACCTCTAATGTATTTTCCCAAACCACCAATTTATCAATTTAGTCTTTAGTTGTCCCTTGCATATGTATTATCATCAAAAATTAACTTAATATGTTTATGAAAAAGGTTTGGTGCTCTTGAAGATTTTTACAATTTTTTGAAGAAACATAGATACATTATTTTGGAGGTATTTAATTTAAGATCTATTACATATTGGATTTTACAAAGAATGAAACCTTAAATAGGCAGCATACATCATAAGCTTATTAATCATGGAAATATACAAGTATAATTGTGTTTTATAAGGATATAAAACACAAGAGTAGCCCCTCAAGTATGTTCTGCTATTCAACAAGATAGTGGCTAATCTTTTACCTCAATATTTTCTTTACCTATCACTTTATATCCCCTGATTTTTCTAATATCCAGGAATCTGATGATTTTTGTTTTGAAGTCATAGCACTCCCAGGTAGAGAATTCCAAAGATTTACCTGTTTCTTCTCCTTTAAACCCTAAACAATCTATCCCTAATTTTGAGACTGAAATCCAGAGTCTAACTGCCTAAACTCTTACATCCAACCCTTGAACCTGTCTATATATGTTATATGTCTCAATGAGGTCACATTGTGTTTTCTTAAACTGTACAGAACATAGTCCTAGCCTATTCAATTTCTCCTTGTATGATAGAGCTCTCATTCTAGGAAGCACCCCATCATATTTTTTTTCTGAATTCCTTTCTTAGCAAGCACATTTTTCTTCAGGTAAGGAGACACAAATGGTACACAATATTGCAAGGGTAATCTCACCAAGACTGAAAATAGTTCCAGTAAGATATAATTGCTCTTGTACTCAATGACTCTTGCAAAAGAGGATCGTATTTCTGTTCCTTTCTAACTTCCTTCAGCACTTCCATATTTGCTGCCAATGACTGCAAGGATACGAATATCTTTTTGTCTGACATTTCCAGGCCTCTTACCTTTTCAAAATTCCAACCTCACACTTTTCCCACATTGTATTTCACAATGTTGTTGTCTGCTCACTCAACTTACATTTCTAGAAGCTTCCATGCATCCTTATCACTATCCATAATTCCAACGTACTTTCATATTGTTTAAAATTTGAAAAGTTATATTAACATAGATGGGGCCTCAGCAACTACCCCTGTAATTCCACATTAGTAACCTATTTTAACAATCTGAGAAGGGTCCATTTAATAAAAACATAGAACATCATAGCACTGGACGAACTATTTGGTCCATAACGTTGCACTGATCTTGATGTCAAACTGTACTAATTGTCCTTCTGTGAATCATCCCTATCACTCCATCCACTTCATATTGATGTTTCCATCTAAAAGCTTCTTAAGTTCCACCAGTCTTCCTGATTCCACTACTAACCCTGGCATGTACCACTCTCTGTGGAAAAATCTTACTCCTTACATAACCTTTATAAAATTCAAAGTAAATTTAATACTAAAGTACTGTGCACATATGTCACCATATACAATCCTGAGATTCATTTTCTTACAGACATCCTCAATAAATCCATAATAGAATAACAACCATAATAGAATCAATGAAAGACCGCACCAACTTTAGTGTTCAACCAGCATGAAAGCTGCAAATTTAAAAATAAATAAATAAATAAATAAATTCTTGATTTTGTGAACATGAGATAAAGAGCCCTTGAAAGTGAGTCCAAAGGTTGTTGGAACATCTCAATGATGAGGTAAGTGAAGCTATCCCATTTGGTTCAAGAATCTGATGCTCGAGGGGTAATAACTGTTTCTGAACAGTGATGTGAGTCCTGAGGCTCCTGTACCTTCTTTCTGACAGCAGGAGTGAGAAGAGAGCACAATCTGAGTGGTGAGGGTCGCTGGTGATAGATGCTGCTTTCCTGTGGCAATGCTTTGTGCAGATGTCATCAATGGTGGGGAGAACTTTACCCAAGGTGGACAATGTTGTTCCAATTACTTTTTGTAGGGTTTTCCGATTGGTGATTCCATACCAGCCAGTCAATATACACTCCACCACATGTCTAGAGAAGTTTGTCGAAGTTTTAGATGTCATGCTAAAGAAGTAGAGGTGCCTTGCTTTCTTTGTGATTGCACTTACGTGCTGGCCCCAGGACAGGTGCTCCATCTGAAGGAATGTCAGGTGATCAGACTTACGAAGATGTGGTCTGGGCATGGTACAGTAGTCATTCCTTATCTCATTATAATGGTGGTCTAGTGTGTTGAGACCTCTGGTGCTACAGGCAATAAGCTGAAGGAAATTGTGCCAGGTTTTCTTCAAACAAGCCTGATTAAAGTCCCTGACTATGATTTGAAATGCATCAGGATGGACTGTTTGGAGATAACATTATGCAGTATCTCAAGAGGTTGATTATAGTCGGCTGCTGGTGGTATGTAAACTGCAGTCAGGATTATGGAGAACCCCCTAGGTAGATGCTCAAGGTCAAGAGACACAAATTTGACAAAACCACCAGATTGGAACACCACCAAGAGCTTATCACAAAATACATATCTCCTGCTTTGGCCTTTTTCAAATTAGCAGTTCAGTTCACCCTGTGAATTCAGAAGCATTCGGCTCTGCATGCCATATCTGGGTCAAACGGAGAAAATACTTTTCTTTCTAACCTTAAAAGCATGTCCTCCACTGTTTGATAAGCTGTCTGTGGAAAAGACTCTGACTCTCGGCAATATCTAAGTCTCTCATGTCTTCCCTCAGCCTTTGATGCTCTAAGGAGAAAACTCCAAGTTTGTCCAACATTAAAGCTCATACCCTTTACTTGAGGCAGCATCTTATTAAACCTCTTCTGCATCTTCACCACAGTTTCCACATCCTTCCTATAATGGGGTGAACAGAACACAGTGTATTGAGGTAGTACATGCAGTCTGACTGAAGGTTCCTATACGTGCATTATGAGTTCCTTCCTCTTTGACTCAACATCCCTACCAATGAGAACAAGCATGCCATTTGCCTTCTTTATCACCTTGTCCACTTGCATAGTCACTTTCAGAAATCCCTCTGAATCTCAATGCTATTACAGGGCCCACCATTAACCCTGTACTTTCTCCTTTCATTTGACCACCCAAAGTGGACACCGCACAGTTGCTTGGATTAAGCTCCATCTGCCACTTCTCTGCCCAGATTTGTAACTGATCTCTATCCTGCTGCTTTCCTTCATTGTCCTTTACACAGTCCACAACCCTATCAATCTGCAAATTTACTAATCCACCCATCTGTACTTTTATCCAAATGTTGATATATATATAACAAACTACAGAGGTCCCAGCACCAATCCTTGCAGAGTACCGGTGGTCACAGACCTCCAAACAATATACACAAAATGCTGGGGGAACTCAGCAGGCCAGGCAGCCTCTATCGAAAAGAAGTATAGTCAATGTTTCAGGCCTTGACCCTTCGGCAGGACTGCTCCCTGGCCTTCTGAGTTCCTCCAGCACTGTGTGTGTGTGTTGCTTGGATTTCCAGTATCTGCAGATTTTCTCTTGTTTGTGATTGGACTGCTACTATTTGTTTCCAAGCATATTCACCCTTCCCACCTGCTCTGACCATGTTCACCAATGTCTTGACAGTCAGTGTGGAACCTCTTTAAAAGCCTTCTGAAAGCCCAAATCCATCACAAGTACCACAAATAATATTTCTTTTGTTCCCTATTTGTGCTTTATCTTCATGTTTTACATTCTCTACATGTGTGAAATAATAATAGCTACATGCAGAATTAAAGGTTATAATTCACTGAAGAATTATAGTATCACAAACTGCAGTCATTTATAAACATCAGTGGGACATTATACAAAATTACAGTCTTTATTGGAACAATATTTTTTAACTTTACATTGTTATTGACAGAATCGCCAGCAGTGGCAGGATACCCAATACTGTAATTCTACCTCTTCCAAGCTGCTAAAAAATATATTTAAAAATGAAAACTACTTTTAAATGCAGGTGGCTGATCAAGAGCTCATATTCTCACCCTCTTGCAACTGACCCTGTCACACATGGCACCTGATTAAGCTTCTTGTTGTATCAATCACTCCAGCTAATTTGGAGATGTCATACAATTAGGTAAAGCTGACTGAACTGAAGAACAGTCCTACCATATCTAAATTTTTAAAAAACAACCCACAAATAAAATATGGTTTAATGAAATTTCCCTAGAACAACCAAATAAAAGGATATATTGTTTTAATTAGAATTGGGTTGGTCACTATCATATATAGTGCCGATCTAAAGTGAAAAGCTGGGCTGCATACTGTTCAGGGCATTCACTACACAGTGTATTGAGGTAGTACAAGTTGAAACAATAACAGAATTCAGAATAAAGTGTACCAGCTGCCGGAAAAGTGTAGAGCAGGTAAACAATAAGGTTTAAAGTCATAGCGAGTTAGATTCTTAGCTCAAAGGTCCATTATATCATGGAAGGGAATGATTCAATACTCTTGTAATAGTGATATTGGAGCTGTCCTTGAGACTGGTTGTAGGCTTTTGTACTTTCTGCTCAATGGGGGGGGAGGAAGAGAGCGTGTCCATGGTGGGTGATATCTATGATTATTGCTGGCTGCCATACTGAGGCAGGGAAGAGTGTAGACAGTGTCTGTGGAGGGGAGGATGAGCAGGTGTCCAAAGCTCTCTGCAGTTTCTAAGGGTCGTGGGCAGAGGAATGGTCATACCAATCCTTGCTGTATCCAGAAAAGATTCTTTCTATGTGTATTGATCGTGAGTGTCAAAGGGTCATGCAACCTCTTGAACCTCTGGAAGAAGTGGTGGTGCCGGTGATCTTTCTTGGCCACGGCATCGATGTGGTTGGACCAGGACAGGCTCGTAGTGACGTTAACACTTAAGAGCTTGTTGCTGTCAACTCTCCTGAGCTCGGCACCATCGATGTCGGCATGAGCACGTGCACCAGCCCCTTCCTGAAGTTATTGACCAGTTGTTTTGTTTTGCTGACGTTGAGGGAAAGGATGTTGTAATGATATCAAGTTACTAAGCTCTCTATCTCCTCCTTGTATTCTGACTTATCTTTATTTGAGATATGACCCACTACAGTGGGATTATCTGCAAACTTATAAATGGAGTTAGAGCAAATTCTGGCCACACAATCATGTGTGTATAGTGAGTAGAGCAGGAGGCTGAGGATTCACCCTTGTGGAGTACCAGAAAGTAATCGTTCAAAGATGCTGCTGCTAATCCTTACTGACTGAGGTCTGTTGATCCAGTTGTAGAGGGAGGCATTGAATGCCAGTTTTTAGAGTTTGGTGATGAGTTTGCATGGAATTATAGTACTAACTTTGATAGAATAAATTATTTGTTACTATATTCAGCAGAACTTGATTTCAACTTATTGTTATTATGTTAAATGGCTGTGGATTAAACTATATGTTATCAAAGGTAGAAAATATACCTTGAAGAGCCATAAAATTGCTTTTAGGCATCCTGAAAAAAATTTTTGAATCTAATACTCAGCTTGTGATATAAAGAATTTTTCCTATCCTTTTGAATGCACTTTAATCATATTATTACACAATATCATGGAACATAAAGGATTTATTGTCAAAAGGCAACAATGAAGCTAATGTCGGGCTTTGTTATTTATGTGCACAAGTGAATAGCAGCTGAGCATTAAATACAGAATTCTTGAATCAGGTGACCCAGATGTGCTGCCATCCATGCAGGCAACATCTTGCCATCTAGTTCACAATTCAAAGGTATTGCCTGGTCTGAAATTCCCGTACTTGCAACTTCGCTGCAGACTAAACATGCTTCAGGAGGTTAGGCTTTATCCATTCTTTATGGTGTAGTAAGTCCTCATTACTGTAAAACATTCTCAGGGGTACTAAAGTTTACAAACTTTACCAAGGTTAATATCTCATTCCTTCATTTTTTGATTGCTATTGGTGAATTGCTTTCAAGTCTTTTTGCTCTATGTTCTTTTCTCCTTAATTTATTATGCCTTCAGTATCAGTTTTGAAATTGAATTCAACATTTTAGCTGACTTTCTTGATTCTGACTCTGTATGCAAACAAAAGAATACTTCATATTCTGGGAAGTTTACTGTTAAAATTAAACTACAATTGGCCACTGGCCTTAGTGGCACCAATTCTGGATGAAAAACCTCTTTCTCCTTTTTTTTAACTGTAACACTATATTTTGCAATCTGTTATTGCTTTCCTTGTAGTGCCTCAGCGTACTTATGTTCTGAAATTACCCGTCTTGATGGCTTGCAAAACTAAGGTTTTCGCTCTGTCTTTGTACAAGTAACAAAACAATGCCAATACTAACTCTCAACATGAAATCACCAGTCTGAAACCCTCAGCATCTCAACGATTTTGCATCTGGCCAATGGAGGGAATATTCTATCAGCATCCTAATTTTGTAAATACCATGACTATGTGGCTGCCATTTAGATCACTAAATATGGAAAATTGCAGCATAATAGTTCTGTGGAAATTAAATAAGGAAATGTCTATGTAACTGAGAGTGCCATTTCTTTGCCAGCTACAGTGAATTAAAATCCAATGTATTCTATAGCATCTTGAAATCTTATTTTCTATTTGCTCATGACATAAATTGTTCCTTAAGTCAATTGCAATGCACAGGATCATGTAAGTTATTCGGAATTATTTTCTGCTGCTCTACTTCCCCGGCCGCCCCTTTATTCAAGAATCTTTCACACCAAGCACCCGAAGGAAACTCCATCCACGGAATCACTGCTACTCCATGATTTGCAAAGGGATGACCGTGCCAGCGCAGTACAGGCCGAGAAAGGCAAATAGATGCCCCGAGTCTCCCGACCCTACAGGGAGCTTGTATATTAGGGTGAACTAAATTCCAATGCCAAAAAGCCATGAGGCTCAAGCTGTAATTTTATATTGTGGAATTTTCATTAGCTGCTGGTTTTGCTAAGGCCAGTGCCCAGCACGATTTAATTTTAATAGTAAACTTCCCAGAATGCGAGGGAATCTTTTTCAAATGACAAATTAACATTTGTCCATTTAATTAAAGAAATCAAAAGCTGTTAATAATGAGCAGAGATTGCTTCATATTATTAATATTTCACATTGTCAGCTCTGCACATTGGATTTCTCTGTTGAATTGTGGAAAAATTTATATAAAAGGCACAAAAATCTGCCGTTCTCGCAAACAAAGTGTTTTAAAAATGTAAAAGTACATAATAAATATTATATACATTGAATTAAGCAGCTTGTCAAGCTTCATTAAGAGGGAATACTTGATGATGCATAAATATGAATGCCACTCGGCTGATAAGACTGTGTCAGTTGCTTAACAATGGTACAGTATAAAGTATAATTAAAAAGCTGCAGTATAAATGTAATGAACTGTGTGTAAACTATGGAGGAGGGGGCATTGTAGCATTACATTGTTATACCATTTCATTTCATACCATAAAACTGTAAGTGAAAATTAAATGCTGGCTAAAGAACATTCCTTGGAGGTTAGAACATTAGCTGAGACAATCTCTGGAATAAAGAATCTACTGTATCAGATACCATCTTTGTGTAACTTCAGACCATATTTTTGTCAAAGGCAGGGGCTAAATTAATCATACTCAAAGTTCATTTCAATTTACCAACAAATAACTATGGGTCTGAGTCATTTGTTTTTTTGTTGAATATTGAAAAGAATGTGAATTTCTGTATCGTAATTTTTCAGCTGCTAAGACAGAAACAACCTCTTGTGCAAGTAAACTGCGGAAAAAAATTCTTATGGGACATAAGAGCCTTGACATAAATGCCAGAGAAGGCTATTCATACAAGTCCTGAAAGGTTGGGCATTTTAGAGCCTACTATAGTATTTCTATGAACTGTGTACATTACCACTGAGCATTCCAATGTGTGTCTGTTTAACATCTTCTACGAAAGTTCAATCATGGCCCAATCTGTGTGGATAGGCATTTAAATTATACTTAACAGGGATTTACTTAGCTAATCAATAAAAATGGTCCCCTATAATTTGTGCTGCCATTTTTCATTGGGATTGTGGTACTATATAATTTTCCTAATGGTTATGCTTTGCCCATGAGACAAATATGTATGATTTGTTTGGCAATAGTTTGCCACTGAGCAAAGATCCTATACATATCAGTAATTCAGTAATGCAGCATTTGCAATTACATTGCATTTCTTGGCACTTATTTATGAATCCAGGTTTTGTTTATGGAGTTTCTGTAATGACTTTATGTATTGATGTACCAGTGAAAATTAACTTAAAAAATGATTTCATCCAAATTAATGATAAAATTGTTTCAGTACGAAAGTAAAGGTAAAGGTTGTAAACCCTATTAATACCATGTTATTTATAGCTCATTAAAGTGAAAAAATAAATCCCGCCAATTTTTTTATTCTTAAAACTGTTGGCAGACATGCTGAGGAACATATTTATAAAATCACTTACCACAGAGTCTTTAAAAAGCTTTTAACAGCATTAATTTAACACTAGCCTGAGTGTCAGAATCATGTTTTGAATGCTTCTTTATTAAGTTGTAGTTTCTTGAGGCTAGATGGAAATCTACAAGAGGGAAGTAAAATTCCAGAAAATGTCCAGTTTATGTTTTTGAGCAGGAATGAAGCTTTTGTACGGTTTCACCAAGAAGAGGTGACCTGTAGCAAAGGAAGATAGGGAGCAGTACAACTGATCTATATTTGCATTTTCTGTTGATTTGCTTAAAAAACGTCGGCAGCAAATTGCCTTTGCATTTTAAGAAGACCTAATGAACTAGTTCAATCACAATGACTGTCCCATCCCCAGTACACACTGTAGGAGCAAAGCAACCCAGTCAAACTGTTGCATGAGCCAAGGTGCATATTTTCAAAAAGTGGAAAGGAGTGGATACTTCAAAATTAAATTTTTGACTTCTGTAAATGGTAGTTTTGGCCTTCGAACCTGATTAATTAGAAAATATGAAACAGGATGCAAGAATTCTTCTTAAGACACTAGTATTAAACCCAACACTATTTTCTAATCTTGGCTGTGTTTGCTGGATGTTTGGCATAGAGCCAAGATCCATTTTGGAAGTGCTGGCCATCACTGCAAATTAGCTGTCATTAATCTATTCCTTTGTCAAGTTTTTCTTTGGGAGGTTATGGAAGGAAATCACTGCATGTTCCTCAGAGCAATTGCAGAATCTTCTTGAGTGTGATAAATATGCTTAGTGTGCGCTGATTGACAGTGGTAGTAATGTAACTTTTTCAAAGCTGCTGCAGATTTAGAGTTTTCACCTTCTCATTAGCTCAGATGAAATGGATTACTAAATAATTGTTGATTAAACCAAGTCCTGAAAGTTTATAAAATAAGCATGGCTGTTAGCTTATTAAGACAATATTGTCACTGTACCCTCTGATATGTGATCATGATTAGGCTCATCAGAGTGAGCCAGTAACTCTAGAAGGAATTAAATATGTGAGGACAGCTACATTCCATGTGAACGTGGTCGCTGTGGTATTGCAACAGCAGACAAAGTGGAACTGGAGAAAGAGAAGCCTTCAGAGTAGGCACTGACAAGAAATCTCCCTTGAGTCTGGTTCATTCTCAGAAGAAACATCACTTTTGGCACCTGTCATATTCTGAATGCTGGTATGTAATTATCCACACTCGTTTCAACTTCAGTACTTGCACATGTGTAAAGGTAACTGCAGCTCTCATTTTCTATATTGCAGCTTGCTTCCAATCGTGAGAGAGTGCCAATTTGCTCAAGTGATTTATTCCGCAGGTTGGCTTAAAACTTAGCCAAGGTCTGGGGACAATGTCCTACTTTATGAGAACATTAAAGACAGAAGAATGCAAACCAGCTCATTGCAACATATTTCAATGGAATAGAATTAAAATTCATTTTAAAATACATTAGGTTCAATTGGCTGTAATGGTGAATTGGTTAATACATTTATGACAAAAAATTTTCAGTCTAAATATTTGTGTTTTCTTTGTCTCCATTATTTTTGTAGCTAATTATCACTAATAGAATCATAAAGTGGTAATTGACTTGCAGGTCCCAGGCAATATAAAGATCCCCATGTGCCTCGTCAGATTGGCACATTCATCTGAGACTGCAAGAATGCACTGGCTTGATTATGGCAGTAGATTCAAATATATTAAATACACCTTTTTAGCTCACTAATACCTGCAGATTTATTTTGACACAAAACCTTGGGAGTTAGTATTTGGATAAAGCAACACCCCTTGCATTTAACATCATAAATGTCCACAAGGTAACAACCAGACCAGCATATGGGTTTTGACCCCCTAAGTTTTAGGAAAAGTAATTGCCTAGATTCTCTTGACTAGTAGCATGAAGCATGATATTTGAGAGCCTTATCATCTTGTGCCCTACCTCTAAACTTCATTTCCTTGATGGCATTGTGGTGAACTATGTGCATGTCTGGACACGCCCCCTTCTGACTGCTCCTGTGGCTCCTCCCACAGGCCCTGTATAAAGGCGATTCAGGTCTAATCCTCTGCCTCATTCTCCAGGATGTAATATGATGGTCACTCACTGCTGGTTCCTTCTTCAGTCAATAAAAGCCGATATCTCGCCTTATGTCTCAGTGTGAGTTATTGATGGTGCATCAGGCATGATGTAGATTCATTGAACTAGCCTTTTGGGATGAGTTCCAAAGTATGTCAGCATATGTCATGTACTGAATTCAGACCTGTAGCTCATTCATTTCTTACATATAGATGAGGAAAATTGCATCTTTTGTAGTGAATTATTAAGATACAGAATGATAGTGGAAGTGAATTTTGTCATAACCTTGAAAGAATTTTTATAAATAGGTGTAAAGGAAACTTTTACAGGGCTGTGGGGAAGGAGCAGGAGAGGGTGGCTAATGGAACAGGAGTCAGAGAGCTGGCATATGGAAACATGATTTTATAAGTACTTCTGGTGGGATGCAAGTCAGTTAACCTGTATAAAAGATCATGACTGAGAGGTTTGTTTTTCACCTTTGAGTAACTGCCCAATCACATTTGGCTTCAAAGAACCAAAGACGGAGACCTGTGTGCTTCCTTTAGTGCTGATGAGCAAGGGTGAATTCCTCTTTCCACATAACTATTACATATGGTAAACAGCAGACACACATAATGATTCCAATATTCCTGCTCCAGGATGGGTGCTATGTTGCTGACTAGTATAATGCACACTAGTGTAGTCCATAGATGTTTCATTTAAAATAACTCCAAAAACACAAAGAGAGCCAATTCAAAGGCTTAATTGTCTGCTTGCCTCAGAACTCAAACACTTTTCTTAATTTAAATTAGTTTTGAAGTTAACATTCACATGAGCAATGAAAATAAAAGTCAATAAATATTTAATCTAGTGAAAATAAACAGAATTGTGCTATTGTCATATTAGCAGCAATTGTAAAATAAATAACAGTTCAATTGTTGTATTAGCCATAGAGCCAACTGTGTCTTCAAAAATCCAGCAATTGAAGTTATTCAAGGATTTTAATAAACCATTGGATTGCATAATTTAAGTGCAGTAATATTTCTCTTAGCCATTCAAATGACCTCTTGTGACTCCAAACAGATTTTCTGATGTCCTGAAAACAGACTGAAGATCTAAACTGTACATTTTAAATGAAGAACAATGGCTCTGAGTTTAGTGAAAACGGAGACTTGCACTTTGATGTCATGAAGGTGCTTGGGTTGGTTGTGTTTATGGCTTACTATAAAAGACTTCACTTGCCAAACCTTCTATGCTTGGAACACATGCACATAATCAAGCCTATAAATTATCGCAATTAACGGTTGGTGTTTGCACTTAAAGCAATGAGTGTGAAAGTTTATGTACTCCAGCAGAAAGGTTATCTACTCAAGAAGACCGACTTCCCACACTACGGAATTTCTGATCTTATTGAAATCAAATGTATGCAGTGCTTAGAAAAATCAATCCTTTCTTATAGATTCTTCCCTGACATCTCAAACTACTTCAGGACCAATGAGGTACTTTAAAGAATAATTGCTGTTGCAGGGTAGAAAATCGAACAGCTAAGTAAGCAAATTTGACTAACGTAGTAGGTTCCCACAAACTATAATGAGATAGCATTAGTTGCTCAATTTTAATCATTAGTCAGGACAATGGCAATACTCTCCTCTTCCATATTTGTCGTTTATTGTCACATCTTCAGCACAGTACTGAGCCACTACAAGCTCAGGTCACTAGAACAGGCTTTGGAAGCAGAACATTTACAGCAGAGGCACAATTCCTCCCATTAGGCCAAGAATGGTTCTGGGCTGGCTGTGATATTTTGAATATCATAAAGCTTTTCATAGGTGAACAGTTTAGGAAGTAAACTCTGCTCTTAGTAACATTTTCAGTTTATTTGTTTCAGCATGAGAATTAGCAGGAGTTAGCAATGCTGCTCTGTAGACCTGCATCATCATTCAGCATCATGGCTGATTAGATTATTATCCTGCCCTTCTTCATCTCACCTTATCTCCATGACCTTTATGAACATAACAACAAGGTGCAGCAGAAGGCTACACGGCCCTTTAAGCTTGCACAACTATTCATCAAAATCAGGATTGATCTTCTCTCTTAATGCCATTTTCCTGTATTGTCCACAAATCCCCCGATTGATTTCCGGATATTAGGAGAATCAATCTCTGTTTCAAATGAACTCAGTGACTGAGTCTCCATAATTCTCCTGATTAGACAATCCTAAAGATTCACCACTCTCTATAAGGAGAGATGTCTCTTCATCACAGTGTACATGGGCTGCCCCTTATTCTGAAACTGTGATGCCTGGTTCTGGGTTCTTCAGTCATGGAAAATGTCTTCCCTACATTTTACCCATCAGACCCTATATGAATCTTGTAAGTTTCACAAATATTCCCTCTCATTCTTCTAAACTCCGGAGAATGCAGGCCCGGTCAACACAGTCTCGTCTTGTACAGCAAACCCTCCATCCCAGGAACTAGTCTTCCCTGAACTCCCTCTGTGGCATGTACATACACTTCTAGGTACTGCACACACTGCTCAAAGTGCAGTCTCAGAAAGGCATTGTAAAACTGAAGTAATACATCCCTCCTCCTTTAGGACAAACCTCTTGTAATAAAAACAACATACCATTTGTTTACTAATTATTTGCCACATCCACATGTTAGCTTTCAGTAACTTGTATACAAGGAAATCCAAGGTCCTTTAAACATCAATATTGCCCAGTGTCTTTCCATGTAAAACATCTCTGTATTCCCATTTTATGCCCCAAGCTGGATAATGTCATGTCGTTCCACATTAAATCTCAGCTTTAGTTTTGAATTTAAAATATTTAAGTTTTTAATAAGTCATAGAAAAAGAGAACAGGTCCACATTTTAAAGTCCTGAACTGAATCAGGACTAAATTTGAAAGCAAAGCACACAAAATGCTGGAGGAACTCAGCAGACCAGAGAGCATCTATGGAAAAGAGTAAACAGTCGACAGTTCAGACCAAGAACCTTCGTCAGGGCTGGGCGTTAGGCAGGGTCAACTGGGTGACTCTATTTAAAGGCAAAAGAACAGTTGGCAAGTGTAAGGCTTTTCAATGAATCATATCCTGTTAGGATGAAAGGTAACTTACCAAGTTCATTGAACCCTTTCTGACAAGAGATATCAAGGCTCTGCTCAAGGCGAAGAAGGAAGTGAATACTGCTTTTAGGCAGCTGGGTAAAGTTAATATAAACAGTATTAATGAACATTTGGAGAGGCATAATATGATTAGGAATAGTCATGTTGATGAAGGTAGAGCAGTAAATGTAGTGTATATGGATTTCAACAAAGCATTTGACAAGGTACCCCATGCAAGGCTTATTGAGAAAGTGAGGAGGCATGGTATCCAAGGGGACCTTGCTTTGTGGATCCAGAATTGGCTTGCCCACGGAAGGCAAAGAGTGGTTATAGACAGGTCATATTCTGCTTGGAGGTCAGTGACCAGTGGTGTGCCTCAGGGATCTGTTCTGGGACCCGTATTCTTTGTGATTTTTCTAAATGACCTGGATGAAGAAGTGGAGGGATGGGTTAGTAAATTTGCTGATGGCACAAAGGTTTGATGTGTTGTGAATAGTGTGGAGGGATGTCAGAGGTTACTGGGGATATTGATAGGATGTAAAACTGGACTGAGAAGTGGCAGATGTAGTTCAACCTAGATAAGTGTGAGGTGGTTCATATTGGTAGGTCAAATATGATGGCAGAATATAATATTAATAGCAAGACTCTTGGCAGTGTGAAGGATCAGAGGGATCTTGGGGTTTGAGTCCATAGGACACTCGAAGCTGCTGCATAGGTTGACTCTGTGGTTCAGAAGGCATACGGTGAATTGGCCTTCATCAACCATGGGATTGAGTTTAAGAGCCATGAGGTAATGTTGCAGCTATATAGGACCCTGGACCCTGGATACTTGGAGTACTGTGCTCAATTCTGGTCACCTCACTACAGGAAGGAGGTGAAAACCATAGAAAGGGTGCAGAGGAGGTTTAAGAGGATGTTGCCTGGACTGGGGAGCATGCCTGAGTGAACTCGGCCTTTTCTCCTTGGAGCGACAGAAGATGAGAGGTGACCTGATAGAGGTGTACAAGATGATGAGAGGCATTGATTGTGTGGATAGTCAGAGGCTTTTTCCCAGGGCTGACATGAGAGCGCACAGTTTTAAGGTGCTTGGAAGTAGGTACAAAGGAGATGCCAAGGGTAAGATTTTTACGCAGAGTGGTGAGTGTGTGGAATGGGCTGTCAGTGACGGTAGTAAAGGTGGATACGATAGGGTCTTTTAAGAGATTCCTGGATAGGTACATGGAGCTTAGAAAATAGAGGGTTAGGGGTAATCCTAGGTAATTTCTAAAGTAAGTACATGTTTGGCACAGCAGTGTGGGCCGAAAGGCCTGTATTGTGCTGTAGGTTTTCTATGTTCTATATTCTATAAACAAATATAAAAAGTTTAAGAGCAGACTTAAGAAGGAAATCAAGAGGGTATGGCAATGTAAAATAGTCCCAAAAGGTTTTTCAGTTTCATTAGAAGTAAAAGGATGACGAGTGAGAAACCAGATCTTCTTAAAGACCTATTTGTGGAGCAGAAGGAGATGACCATAATCTTTAATCTCACTTTCTCTTCAGTGTTTACACTTCCTCAGAAGAATATCGTGGATGTCGAAGGATATCAGCAGTGAGGTTTTGCATCACATGCATATTATGAGGGTGGTATTTGCAAGGGCAAACCCCCACCCACAAGCCTAATGAAATACACCCCCAGAACTTATGGGAAGCCATCGCAGATCCCTTGAAGAGATATTTTCTTTGTCATTAGCTATTGGTAAAGCATTGCTGTTCCATTGTTCAAGGAGTGTAGCGTAAAAAGACAAGAGAACTGCAGGCTGGTGTGCCCAACAATTTATACAGAAATTACTGGAGGGACTTCTGAGTGACAAGATCTACCATCACTTGGATAATCATGGCCTGATCATGAATAGTTGACATGGTTTTGTTCGTGGGAGGTCATGTCTGATTAATCTTTTGGCGTTTTTCAAAGTGGTAACTAAGGGAATAGATAAAAATAGGGCATTGGATGTTATCTTTATGTGAGGCCTTTGACAGGGTCCTGCATGCAAGCTGATCTCATTGCTTACGTGGCATGGGATTCAGGGGGAGCAATGAAGGTGGTTTCAGGATTGGCTCAATGACAGATAGCAAAGAGTGATGGCTGAAGGTCAATTCTCCAGCTGGAGTCTTGTGACCAAAGGGGTGCCCTGGGAAACAGTGTTGAGACCTTTGAGGATCTTATCGATAGTGAAGCCAGTTACAATAAATTATAGAACCATAGAATATTACAGCACAGAAACTGGTCTTTTGGCCCTTCTTGGCTGTGCTGAACCATTTTCTGCCTAGTCCCACTGACCTGCACCCGGGTTATATCCCTCCATACACCTCTCCTCCATGTACTTCTCCAAGTTTTTCTTAAATATCAGAAGTGAGCCGGCATTCACCACTTCATCTGGCAGCTTGTTCCACACTCCCACCACTCTCTGCGTGAAGAAGCCCCCACCCCCATGTTCCCTTTAAACTTTTCCCCCTTCACCCTTAACCCATGTCCTCTGGTTTTTTTCTCCCCTAGCCTCAGTGGAAAAAGTCTGCTTGCATTCACTCTATCTATACCTATCATAATTTTATACACCTCTATCAAACCACCCCTCATCTTCCTACACTCCAGGGAATAAAGTCCTAACCTATTCAACCTTTCTCTGTAACTCAGTTTCTCAAGTCCCGGCAACATCCTTGTAAACCTTCTCTGCACTCTTTCAACCTTATTAATATCCTTCCTGTAATTCGGAGACCAAAACTACACACAGTACTCCAAATTCGGCCTCACCAATGCCTTATACAACCTCACCATTATATTCCAACTCTTATACTCAATACTTTGATTTATAAAGGCCAATGTTCCAAAAGCTCTCTTTATGAACCTATCCACCTGTGATGCCACTTTTAGGAATTATGTATCTGTACTCCCAGATCCCTCTGTTCTACTGCACTCCTCAGTGTCCTACCATTTACCTTGTATGTTCTACCTTGGTTTGACCTTCCGAAGTGCAATACCTCACACTTGTCCGCATTAAACTCCATCTGCCATTTTTCAGCCGATTCCTCCAATTGGTCCAAATCCCTCTGCAAGCTTTGAAAACCTTCCTCACTGTCCACTACACCTCCAGTCTTTGTATCATCAGCAAATTTGCTGATCCAATTTGCCACATTATCATGCAGATCATTGATATAGATGACAAAAAACAATGGACCCAACACTGATCCTGTGGCACACCACTAGTCACAGGCCTCCACTCAGAGAAGCAATCCTCCACTACCACTCTCTGGCTTCTCGCATTGACCCAATGTCTGATCCAATTTACTACCTCTCTATGTATACCTAGCGACTGAATCTTCCTAACTAACCTCCCATGCGGGCCCTTGTCAAAGGCCTTACTGAAGTCCATGTATACAACATCCACTGCCTTTCCTTCATCCACTTTCCTGGTGACTTCCTTGAAAAACTCTAATAGATTGGTTAAGCATGACCTACCATGCACAAAGCCATGCTGACTTTTTCTAATAAGTCCCTGTCTATCCAAATACTTGTAGATCCTATCTCTTAGTATTCCTTCCAATAATTTACCTGCTTCCGATGTCAAACTTACCGGCCTATAATTTCCCGGCTTACTTTTTGAGCCTTTTTTAAACAATGGAACTACATGAGCGATCCTCCAATCCTCTGGCACCTGACCCATGGATATCAACATTTTAAATATTTCTGCCAGGGCCCCTGCAATTTCAACACTAGTCTCCTTCAAGGTCTGAGGAAACACACCTCCTCCTCTTTAATCTGTATAAATTCCATGGCCTCCCTACTTGTTTGCCTTGTTTCCATAGACTCCATTCCAGTTTCCTTAGTAAATACAGATGCAAAAAACCCATTTAATATTGCTCCCATTTCTTTTGGCTCCATACATAGCCAACCACTCTGATCTTCAAGAGGACCAATTTTATCCCTTACTATCCTTTTGCTCTTAATATTCCTGTAGAAGCTCTTAGGATTATCCTTCACCCTGACTGCCAAAGCAACCTCATGTCTTCTTTTAGCCCTCCTGATTTCTTTCTTAAGTATTTTCTTTTTTTATACTCCTCAAGCATCTTATTTCCTCCCTGTTGCCTATACATGTTATACATCTCTCTCTTCTTCTTCATCAGAGTTCCAATATCCCTCGAGAACCAAGGTTGCTTATTCTTATTCATTTTGCCTTTAACACTGACTGGAACATACAAACTCTGCACTCTCAAAATTCCTCCTTTGAATTCCTCCCACTTACCAATCACATCCTTGCCAGAAAACAATCTGTCCCAATCTACGCTTTTTAGATCCTTTCTCATTTCTTCAAATTTGGCCTTTTCCCAGTTTACAACTTCAACTCGAGGACCAGATCTATCTTTATCCATGATCAAGTTGAAACTAATGACATTATGATCACTGGAACCAAAGTGTTCCCCTACATACACTTCTGTCATCTGCCCTAACTTATTTCCTAATAGGAGATCTAATATTGCATCCTCCCTAGCTGGAGGAACTCAGCGGGCCAGGCAGCATCTACGGAGAAGTGTATAGTCGACATTTTGGCCGAGACCCTTGGTGTATTATGCAGGTTTCGGTTACCTTGTTATTGGAAAGGTATTGTTAAGTTGGAGAGGGTGAAGAAGTAATTTATGATGATACTGCCTGAATGAAAGTGACTCAATTGGCCATGCGAGATCATTCTTCCTTAGTGCATAGGACCAAGAGGGATGATCTGATAGAAGTCTATCCCATGAGGGGTATTGATAAGGTGGATGGTCATTGTCATTGTCCCAGGGTTAAGGAGTCCCAAACTAGAGGATACAGATGCAAAATAAGAAGGCAGTGATTTAAAAGAGACTTAAAAGGTATCTTCTCTACACAGAGGATAGCAAGTACCAGGAATAAGCTGCCAGAGGAAGGGCTTGGAGAATTATGGGCAACTAGGGCTAGCTAGGACAATATTGTGGTTAGTATGGACAAGTTGGGCTGAAGGGCCTATATCCATGATGTATTACTCTAAGACTATACGCCTCTGTCTGCCATGTTATTGTCCACTCATTCAGCTTAGCTTGAAGCTTCTTTGCATCATCCACAATCTCAGCTAGTTTTGCGTTAGCTGTGACATGGAAAGATGTATTTTGTACCTTCCGGTTACTCATCGATATAGAGCTTGAGTAAGTGGGGATCAAGCTTGCCCCATTTTCACAGCCTGTCAAGTTGAAGATCCATTCCCACTCCTTTCTTTCTGTCAGGGAACCAATACTCAATCCACACTAATATGTTATTCTGAACCCCTGTGCTCTAAGCTTGTTGAACATCATCATGTGTGCAACTTACCTGTATTCTAAAACTCCAAGTACGTAACATTCACTCGTTCCTTTACCCCATCTGATGCAACGTTGAGTGACATGTTGAGTCACTAGTTACTTTTATGATCTTGTCTACTTGCTCTGTTAGGTATCTATAATCTTGTTTACACACATTGTATCATTCCTGTGGTGCATTACACTTGATTACACTCAACAGGGGATGGATCCCAAGTCCATCTTTAGTAGTCACGTATGGAGAAAGGGAAAATGATATTTGATGCATATATAGTGCCAATGATGTAGAAGCTTTTTGGCTTTGGGGCTGCAAATACCATTTGATATTGCCATAAATAATGTTATATTTTGAACACAGTGGCCTGATTAACATGCATGTGTATTTGAGATGAATGAAAATAATATGCAGTTTAATATCAGAGATTCTTCACTTCTTTCAGCAATCAATTTG
The DNA here is from genome assembly GCF_030144855.1 of Hypanus sabinus. Taxonomy (NCBI): domain Eukaryota; kingdom Metazoa; phylum Chordata; class Chondrichthyes; order Myliobatiformes; family Dasyatidae; genus Hypanus; species Hypanus sabinus. Next base: position 36,407,407 of record NC_082724.1, read on the forward strand.
AAATAATTCTGAGATTCTTTGACCATCTTTTTACAAGGTGATTGCCCAGTATCACATTGATAAGAGTTTAGTGACTGTAATCTTGCTCTTTGCGATTTTCACTCTTAGCTCTTTCTGTGCGTGATACTGAGGACTTATGGAAACTATTTTACTTGTGATGGGATGTCAATTAGCAACAGGAACAAAATAGGGTAGGCTAACTATTTCGAACTTCCTCCTAATCTACCCAATCTCACACCAAAGTAAGCTGTTTTTATTCCTTTGAATTTAGTTATTAAGGCAAAGCACCCAGAATCTGCAACCTTTTTCCCAACCAATTTATTCTACAAGTTACAGGAAAATATTTGATTTAATTGAGTAATTTATAATCAATATTAGAATTAGTGTCAAAATGGTAATACAGTCTCAGCTCTGACTAAGTACATGTGGTTCATATAGTTTTGCTACTGGAAATGCTTTAACATTTATTCACAGAATGATTCATCCCACCAATAAAAGTTATACAAGGCAAAATCTATATAAGGAAGCATGGCAAATAATTAGCAACGCTGACAAAGATACACTAGAGCTACTACTGTTCAGTTTTGTCATCAAGATGGCATTTAAAACTTTACGATTATCTTTTGTTAAAATATAATCTTAAGTCATTCTTTGCCAAAGCCAATATCCATGAATTGCAGCTGACCCAATTTCCCAGATGATACTCGAGTTAGCCTTAAGAAATTCTTTGGCTTACAAAGATTCAACTAATGGATTTTTGCAATGGTGAACTTGTCCTCTCTTAGCAGAGGAATGCAATATACTAAAATCCACATAATGCAAATCATAGTAATGCATTTTGCCCTGCCATTCTGAGTAACAACTTTTCATTTAATAAAATGAACGTGTTTATGGAAAGCACTTTGTAAATTGCAGTTTTAGACCACGTTTCCGTCATCCGCTCCACCAATATGGAGGAAGCCAGGAATTACTGAGTTGACATTGGAGTGCTTTTTCTTAAAATGCCATCTGGAGATTTAAGAGTGAATTTCACAGATTAAATAACACAGCTCAAGTAAGAACCAAGCCACTCCTTTAATGGAGAAAAATGTCAGCAGATCACCAGTATAAAGCTGTATGTGATCTTAAGTTTCCAGTTGTGGAGCTCCTATCCAGTGTCACAGGTGGCCTTGGATAAGCTCAAATGAATTCTCACTATAAAGATCTTTCAGAAGAAATCTAAAAGAAATTCCATATAAATGGTTGTGAAGGTTACTGTACTGAAAGGCTCCAATATGGTTGATTAATCACTAAAGGTAGAATGGTCCAATTTTTCCAGTGATGTTTCCCACATACTGTGGGAATGATCCAAAGTCAGCAAATTCCATGGCAGGAGTTTTTCCAGGAAGCATGTCTTTAAGAATGCATAGTTCTGGCCAGTCACAGGATATTCCATTTTCATGCCCCAGTGAGCGTCCCCACATCATGCAAGGCAAATATAGTTTAAGGAAGAACTGAACAATCAATCTTTAGCATACATTTTTTTATCCTTTCTCAAACTGCTAATGTATCGCATAGTCTGAGGCCACAGCCAGATGTTATGGCCATGGCAGCTGGCAATGGAAAGCATTCTGTGTTAAAGCTGAGTAATTCAATGGGACTTGAAGCTGATTGTGAATCCTACAGTTTATTTTCTTAGTCACCAGTACAGCTAACTGGAAGCTAGCCTGTCCTGGAGCCAAGGGAGATGACAATCCCTGACTCGGTATGGGAAGAATGGAATCTTGTCCCCTTTTGAGCTTCTTCCTCATGTGCCTTGTGCATTACATGCTTGAGCGATCATGGCTCTCCACATTGGACTATCCCTCGCAGCGTCAATGATACCTCACATGTTTAGATTTGTTAGTTCTTTCACAGTCTCCTTGTATTTTCTTCTTTGCCTTCCTCTTCTGCATTTCCCAGGCATACGGCCTTGTAATGTAAGACATTCTATTTCTCCCTTTCTGATGACATGGCCCAGGAAATTTAGTTTCCTCTCATTTAATGTTCTCATTAAAGATCTTTTTGTATGGGCACGTTGGAGTACTGTCTCATTAGTTACCCTATCTCCATAAGATATTTTCAGCATTCTTCTAAGAAACAACCTTTCTTTTGCTTCTAAGTTTCTTTGGAGTTCTGGTGTTTTAGTCCATGTTTCAGAAGCATACAGCAAGATTGACCAGATGTAACATTTTAGTAGCCTAAGCCTTGTTGTCCTAGAAATGTGTCTGTTCGTAAAAATGGGTTTCATTTCTTGGAAGTGGGTTTTGGCAATGGCAATTCTTTTTATTTCTACTTTACTTCAAGCATCTTGCGATATAAAGCTACCAAGGTAATTAAAGCTGGTCTTTTGTTCATTTTCTTGGTTACCAATGTTCAGTTGGCAGTTGGGAGTATCCTGCTGTTTTGATATAACCATACATTTGGTTTTTTTACAGTTGATGGTTAAACCCCAAATCTGCACTTGTTTATACTACTTTTCTAGGAGGATTTGTGGGTCTTCTGCAGCACTTGCTATTAGGGTGGTATCGTCTGCATATTGTTGATGTTAACACCTCCAATTTTTATCCCATCTAGGTCTTCGATTTCTCTGAGAATCATTTCACCATAGCTATTAAATAATTCCGGTGCAGCAACGCATCCCTGTTTAACTCCTCTTTGAATTTTAATCCGATTGCTTATATTATCATTCATTTTTACTGCTGCCGTTTGATTCCAATATAAATTTTGAAGCAGTTGTCATTCATGGAAAGAAACAACAGAAGGAAACCAGACAACAGCGTGAATGGAGTTGATTCTAATCAACAGAACAACACCTCGCTCGGTGGGGTAGTCATGTGCTGCAGGTGACACCAGACCGTCACCCAGAGACTGTAAGCAATAGGGAAAGGCTAAGGGTGGCAACATGGAACATCTGTACACTTCACCAGAAAGGAAAGTTGGACAACACATTAAGTGAAATGAAAAGGTAGGAAGTTGATATCTTAGGCCTGTCAGAACTTAGATGGACCAACAGTGGCAAATTCACTCAGAATAGTTCTCTGATAATGTATTCTGGAGATCAACAGTATATGTATGGAGTTGGAATTATTTTAAACAAACAAGTATCAAAATGTCCAATGGGATATTCAGCGATATCCGTCCGGCTGCTTTTAGTTAAATTAAGGGGTAACCCTTTTAACATTAGCATAATCCAAGCCTATGTGCCAACAAATGATGCGGATGAAGAGGATATCAACAGGTTTGATGAAGATCTCGACAGAGCTTATGAGCAATGTAAATCTCAGGTTATAAAACTAGTCATGGGAGATTTTAACTCCAAAGTTGGACAGGAAAGGGTTGATAACATCATGGGACCTTTTGGATTAGGGGAGAAAAATGAAAATGGAGATAGGTTTACTGATTAGTATGTCAGAAACAACCAAGTGATCACCAAAACTTGGTATAAAACCCATCCACGTGGCTTGGATTAGCCATGGAGATAGAACAAGGAATCAAATCGATTTCATTACCATTAATGAACGTTTTAGAAATAATATCACAAATTCTGAAACCTACCCAGGAGCAGACTGTGGTTCAAATCTCCATCCTTTTTGAGCACACCTAAGATTTCAGTATATAACACACAACCCAATTCCTCAGGATGGTCTGAGGGCCCGCCACTTCTTTCTGGAACATTGATTTGTACCCAGCAAGAATTGTTCCTGCTCATCTTGAAGAGTTTATCTTTTGATTTCCCTCATTTTCAACTAATGAAGCATGTCAGCACTTGCAATTGCCCTAGAAACACCTGACTTTTTGTTAACTGCATGGACTAGGTCTTGTCCCAAACCTGCTCTGGAATCCTTCTCCAACTCTGTCTCTGCTACATGGATAAATTCCTCCTGCCCTTGTGTGAAAATCAGCAATTTTATCATCTTGGCTACTAACTTCCACATTGCCGTCAATTCACTCGGATCATTTCAGAAACTTATCTCCCTTTTCTGGATTTCTCTGTCTCCATCTCAGGAGACAAATTACGTACTGGCATGTACTATAAACCCACTAACTCTCACAACTACTTCAAATACACCATCTCCACTTGCAATGATGCCATCCCTTTCTCACAGTTTCTCCCCTTCCATCCCTTTTGCTTTCAAGATGATGACTTCAGTTCCAGAGTTTTGAATATGTCCTCCTTTTTCTTTCCCTCTACTAGGCTTGATGTAACCTTTCCTCAGAATTCCTCGCTTCTTGTTCTTCTACTCTTACAATCCCCCAAGATCGAACAGAGATAGAGATCCCAGTCCTCACCTTTTGCTCTGTCAGGCTCCACATCCAACACATCTATCTAATCATCCTTAGTCATTTCACCCAGCTTATAGGATCTTACCATCAGTCATGTCTTCTCCTTCCTATGCCTCTTTGCTTTCTGCCGGGACAACTCCCTGGTTTGCTCATCCCTCACCACCACACAAGGACCTAAACAGCCCCCCCAAGTGAGGCAGAGATTCAAGAGCAACTCCTTCAACTTCACCTACTACATCCAGTGATGTTGACGAGGCCTCATGTACACTGGCAACATTGAACTAGGTGACCATCTTGTGCTCCCTGTTGTATGCCATTTCAACTTCCCATTGCCACATTCACCTGTCTGTCCTTGCCTTCTCTAATGCCAGGGTGAGACCAAGTACCATCTAGAAGAACAGCAGAGCATGTTCCCCTGTGGATTCCACAACCCAATGCAAGTCACCAGCCCAATCTGTGTACCTCTTTCTTTGATTCGCCCAAGTTCTCTCCTTCCCCAGCCCCCACACCCACCCACCAGTACCCTGCTTTTATCCTTTTCCACACCTAGTTCCATTTGTCTATCACCCACGCACCTAATCTAGTGAGTGTCTAATGTCCTCTCCGAACTAATTCCATTTGCCCACCATCCATCTCCTCTCCTGGTTGCACCTATCATTTGCCAGTCACTGCCTTAGTGAAAATAGTGAAAAGAAAAATGCCAACATTTACAAAATGGAATAATAGTTCAGTACATATTCTTGTCCAGTTTGAACTCCTGGCAGCCCCTAACGCTCGCTCATACTAAGGGTGATGAGCTCCTTCTTATCCAGCTCTAGCACATACAATCTTTAGTTACCAACGAAGTTAACTTAAGATTACTCATGGATTAGAATATGATGCACTCCATGATGTGCTTACAAACATATTACAAAGTAAACAGAAGTATCTACCTTATATACAAACAATATATAAGCATTTACATATCTGCATTACTGAGGAAATGGAATATTCTACTGTGTAAGGTGGGAAGGACACCGTAAAGCCGACATGAGTGCATCAGCTCAGTTTAGGATCTATTACGAGAATATACTAGGGAAGACATTGAAATGTGTGCAGTCAGCACAACAATATTTGAATGACAAAGCAATGTGTGTGTGCATTTGTGTTTGTGTGTGAATGCGCATGTGTAGGGAGTGTGTTTACCAAGTGTTCTCCGTCACACCTCTCCTTATGCTGACTTTCTCCCCTCTACACTCTCATGCAGGCACAGGATCTCGAGTTGAAACATCAACCATTCCTCTGCTTCCACAGATGCTGCCTAACCCACTGAGTTCTTCCAGCAGTTTGTTTTTTTTATTGACACACAGTTCCTCTCAGCTGTCAGAATTTAAAAATTAATATTCCTACATCTTGCTTTATCTTCTGAAGCTTTTTTGTTTCTGACAGTGGCTGAAAAGCTTTATTTCTGGACACAAGGTAATAATAGCTGAGTAACACACAAAAGGTCAGGCAGCAGCCACGGAAAGGGAATGAACAGCTGGCATTTTGAGCTGAGGCCCTTCATTGGGTCTCTAGCCAAGATAAATCTGCCCTGATAAATGGTTTTGGCCTGAAATGACAACTGTTTATTCATTCCTTCCATAGATGCTGCCTAACTGGCAGAGTTCTATTTTGTGTCTATACCTCAAGTTTTCCAACATCTGCAAAATCTCTTATGTAATAGGAGGTGATCTACTGTGGGTGTTTGCATTACCACTCATGGAATGATCCTGGTATAATTTACTGTTCTGATATCTCTACCATATCAGACATCACAGGAAGTTCATTTGTCAAACCGCTGCATAGTAGGGGACACTGTGGTTTAACAAATAAGGACATCCTCATTTGAGAAAAATAGTTTGTTTGTAAAACTGAAGGGCTCCAATTGTTCAGCATAAACAAACTGATCAAGAACTTAAATGGAATAGATAATAGTATTACTCAACAAATTCACTTCATTATTGAGATTTCACGGAGCTGCTTAGACTACTTTCAAGTTAATTTTTTCCCAGTGCTTTTGGTGGTAATTTTGGTAGTTGTCCATCTGTCCGGTGATGACAGGAAACCTGTCAGGAAAATACTTGAGCCACTCAGGAAAATATTTTAGAAAAATAGGAAGCTTTGTTATAGCCTGGTATGTGGCCTCCAATGCACAGGGTTGCAAGAGTCAGCCAGTTCCATCGTGGGTACAACCTTCCTGCCATTGAAGAGATTTTCAAGAGGCCATGTCTCATCCATCATTTAAGAATATCATTATCTAAGGCATGGCCTCTTTGCATTACTACCAATAGGGCAGAGACAGAGAAGCCTGGAGACCCATACCCAAGGTTTTGAAAGCAGCTTCTTCTCCTCTGCCATCAAATCTCTAAATGGTCTATGAACCTGTGAACACTATCTTTTTCCCTATTTATTTATCTTGTATTTTATAGTATTTATTATTTTGCACTATATCCTGGTTCTGATTCTGATTCTAACCTCCAGACCCCCTGATGTGCCTTCTTTAGCTTGCTTATTTATAATCTAGTGACCAAAGTTTATGTTAGCAGTGCACATGAAAGCTGGTGACACATTTTTTGGTGCACTCCCAAGGTGCCTGAACCAGAAAAGCTGACTGCTGGAATCCATCAGAAACTAGGCTAGTCCAGGAAGTGGGCAAAGCAGACTCCGAGGACCCACAGAACAGCTGGTGACTGGCAGGTCAGACTATTCAGCCCAATGCAGAAGTTAATGTGCAGCAAAGCCTGAACAAAGATTGAGGAGTATGGATCAGTTGTGTTTTTCTATACTCAGTCATGGGACAAATAATTGCCATCACTACCTGCCGTCTGTCAATCTAATTCCAGGCACACTATGTAGGTAATTGAAACATTCTTACTGCTTCGAACAACTGACAATGGTTTATGATTGCAAATTTTGGCTGAAAAATCCTATGAAAAGATTAGTGTACCTACTTACAAAACTGGCTGTAGTCATCACTTCTAGAGCCCTGGGATGGGTTTTTACTCTGATTTCTATTTCCAAGAATGAAAGCTGACGGTTTCTGAATTTCCAGTAAACATTCTCTGGCAAGAACACTATCTCCCCAACTGTATAAACCTGGCTCCCTTGAAACAAATGCTCTGGGATGGTTCCATCTGAGGCTTCTCCAGTTTTGCCAAGAACATTACTTGTACATAAGATCAATGTTGCATAGCACTCCTTGGCAGTTGACAAGTCCCAAAGAAGACATCTGCAAAGGTAAATCTACTGGCAGTAGGTCTGACATGTGCTTCCTACATGATGAGGAATTTCCTGTGGCTTTCCCTTACTCTGAAAGTTTGCTCTTTTTAAATATATGAGGCACAACTACTCCCTGAGGCATGCTGTGTGCAATACGGTGAATAGAGTCAATATTTCCCGTTAAGAGTTTGTTTAAGCTGGAATGAAGTTACAGATGACACATCAAACCAGGAGAAAAGAGCAAAACTGAAATCCTCATCTTGCCAAACTCCGTAAATATTTTGCACAGCGTGACAGCACAAAGCGCCAATCACTTCGGTTTATATTTCATCTGCGTGAATGCAAAATACACTTTTTTAAAATTAAATGAACTTCCTCTTCATCCACTGCACTGCACCCTCTCCCCAAAATGTATAGTTTACATGAATGAGCACTCATACCGTTGAAATCATTTTCACAGATCTGAACCTTGATTTCATTGCATTAATTGCTGTACATCCTGAGGCAGCGGGTCATGGATCAATTACTACCATTGATATTATCCTTGAAAGCAAGTCACCAGGTCGCTGAATAATTAAGAATAGTCAGTTGCTAGAACTAAGAAATTCAATCTTGTGCAAATGTTGTATTAGAATATTTATTCCCCATATACTGTAAATAGTCTGAAGTAGTCAATAAGATATGGAGGAATTGTCTCTCCAATGCACTAACATACTTTGGAAATGTTCATTTACAACCAATGACCTTAATCCTGATGTTTGCAATAAATCATTAAGAGGCAACATGGATACTGCCAGTATTTACCTTCTTTTTTTTTCAGATTCCTCAGAATAGCTGTCTGTTCTTTCAAGATAATTCATTTGGAGAATGCAATAGGTTGTTGAATATTTTAAGAACTGTGTTACCAGGACCCAGTGGACATTAAATTTCTGACCCATTCCTCTCTTTGGGAGCATCTACATTTCTTCCACACCAGTGCTTAACATTGTTGGGATCTCATTACCTGCCACATTGTGAAAACTGTTGAAGTTGAAGTATGTAAAAGTTAAGGTTAATTAAAATGTCTAAAAACAGTTGAAGTAAAGCAAGATCAATTGATGAATTAACTTTCCTTCTCCTAAGCCTCTTCATTCCTTGTCTTTTGCTCCCGAATTAAATCAACGGCCTCTTAGATAGAAGAAACTTCCCCAGAAATCTCAGCAATACCAGACGATGCCCTTTTACCTCTGTGCCAGAGCAATCTGCCATTTTTCAAACTCCAAACCTATTAGTAAGTCCTGGATTTTTGCATTTGTATTGTGTGAGCTCCATCACAGGGCTTAATGAGCACCATCCATTCCTGTTGGAACCATAAGACTCAGGAGCAGAATTAGGCCATTTGGCCCATTGAGTCTACTCTGCCATTTTATCATGGCTGATTTATTATCCCTTTCAACCCAATCTCTTGCCTTCTCCCTGTAACCTCAGCCACCTTTACTAGTCAAGAACTTATCATCCTCCGCTTTAAATATACTCAGTGACTTGGCCTCCACGCCCATCTGTGGCAATGAATTCCACAGAATCGCCATCCTCTAGCTGAAGAAATTCCTCCTTATTTCTATTCTAAAAAGGTGCCCTTCTGTTCTGAGGCTGTGTCCTCTAGTCCTAGCCTCCCCCAGTGTGGGAAACATCCTCTGTACATCCACCTGCAAGGTCTGGCTCAATTAATGTTTTAGTTATCTGTAAATAAGCCACTTGCTTTTTTTTAGACACTAGTGTTCTTTTGCATCCCATAATAACAAGTGAATGTACAACTTGAGAACTATTGATCTACACATCAGAAGACCTGCAGCCATGAGAAATAGTTAGAATTAACTATTAGATGACACTCACTATGTAAACTTAGAAATGAAGAACAATGTTTAGTCCTTGATGGTTAAGAGCACATGAAAAATCAAAGCCTAGCAAGCATCAACACATAAGAGTGAGAGAGTGGAAAATGACTGCAGAGCAACCACAACTTGCAGAGTATATGCTCATTCAGGATTGTAAACCATCAGATCTACCATTTGGTGACTAGTAATTTATGTGCCCGTACAGGTCATTTTGCTCCACTGTTTAAACTAAACATCTTGTGTAAGATCTAAAGTTCAAACCCTGCTTTCGCCCGAGGTATTAAAGGTGTAATTTTTGGCTTATTTCAGATTCAGTTGTTTTTCCATGAACCCAGCAAGCAGACCCTCAAGAGTGTTGGATTAAGGCACAAGTGAGCTCTATTCTGCTGTTGCCTGAATCAAAAACCAGACTGTTATAGCCCGGGAGGAGGAATAGAAGCCCAGAGAAAGTTTTAGCCTGGCAGGAGTCAATGCAACCTCATTGTGGTAAAAATAGAATTGCTGTAATAATGCTGACTAGGAACAGTTGTGAAATTACTGAAATTCACACCCACTAAATAAAGAGATAACGCCATTCAAAGAATTGTCCTTACTTACATACATGTGCAAAATGACTAATGCAGGCGGCTGGGAAAAATGAGAGATTACGTGGGAGTGCTGCTATAATAGGTCACATGACGAAACAATGCAACACAAAGTAGCTGGTGTTACAAAGACCATTGCCAAACACTTTGATGACTTTTACATGTAATGGCACCTCAACATACAGTATATGGATGGTTCCAAGCTCTCGCACACTTTCTGCTAACCCATGCTTTTCTTGGATGGCGACTTACTCAAAAAATTTCACAACCTGTAATGCACAGGACTGTGCATAGAATCACCGTGGTAAAAGTTGGAAATGGTAGTTCCAGCCATGGAAATACCCGGAGCAGTGATAGAAGAGCCTACTTCAATTTGAGGCCATTACCCTGTGAAATGAATCTAGTGGAAGTCAAGGAGTTTTTGAATGTGTCACCATTTGTACTGCTCAAAGTTTAGTGAATTTTCACAAGTAAGGGAAAGAAGGAGATATTTGGACTTAACAGTTAAAGATTCACTGTAGATGAATATGGATTTTAGTAAGGGATTTGACAAAATTCTCCATGGTAGGTTCATTCAGAAAGTCAGGTGGCATGCAGTCCAGGGAATCTTAGCTGCATAATTTCAGAATTGGCTTCACACACAAAATGCTGGAGGAACTCAGCGGGCCGACAGCATCTATGGAAAAGAGTACTGTGGACATTTTGGGCCAAGACCCCTCAGCTGGACTGGGAAAAAAGATGAGGTGTCAGATTAAGAAATTAGGGAGGGGAGGAAGGAAGTAAAGACTTGGGAAGTTGACCGGTGAAGGAGATATAGGACTGGAGAAGGGGTATGGAGAAAAGACAGAAGACCATGGAAGAAAGAAAAGGGAGGAGGAGCACCAGAGGGAGGTAATGGGTAAATAAGAAGATAAGGTGAGAGGGGAATGGGAATGGGGAATGGTGAGGGAGGAGGGGTGCATTACCAGAAGTTCAAGAAATTGACGTTCATGCCATCAAGTTGGAGGTTACCCAGACGGAATATAAGGTGTTGCTCCTCCAACCTGAGAGTGGCTTCATCATGACATTAGAGGAGGCTATGGGCTGACATGAATGGAATGGGAAGTGGAATTAAAATGGGTGGCTACTGGGAGATCCTACTTTTTCTGGCGATGAAGCATAGGTGTTTGGCGGAGTAGTCTCCCAATCTGCGTCAGGTCTCACGCACTGAAGGCTCTAGTAAATGGAATGTGTGCTCTTGGAGGTTGATGACTACAGATTTTCTGCAGGAATGTGTTCTGGGACCACTGGTCTTTGTGATTTTTATAAATGACTTGAATGGGAAAGTGGAAGGGTGGGTTAGTCTGTTTGCAGAGGACATGAAGGTTGGTGGTGTTGTGGACAATGTAGAAGATTATCGTACAGTACATTACATAGAGACATTTATAGGATGCATAGAAGTGGAAGCTGGAGTTCAATCTGGAAAAATCTGAAATGAGACAGGATTAAAATTGCAGGATTCTTAACATTATGGAGGAACCGAGGGATCTTGGACTTCATGTCTATAGATCCATCAGAATTGTAGAGCAAGTTGATAGGGTGGTTAAGAAGGCGTATGGTGTGTTGGCCTTCTCTAGTCAGTTGACTGAGCTGAAGAACCATGAGGTAATGCTGCAGCTCTATAAAACTCTAGTTAGACCGCACTTGGAGTGTTGTATTCAGTTCTGGTGGTCTCATTATAGAAAGCAAGTAGAAGCTTTACAGAGGTTGCAGAGGAAATTTACCAGGATGCTGCCTTGATTAGAAGCATTATGTGTCTTATGGAGATCAGTTGAGCAAGCTGGGGCTTTTCTCTTTGGAGAGAAGGAGGATGAGAGGTGATTTGATGGACATGCATGTCATGATAAAAGGCAAAGGTAGAGACATTTTCCTAGGGCGGAAACAGTGAGTTGGCTAGAGGAACGTATTATGTATTTATTGAGAAACAGTGTGGAATAGGCCCTTCTGGCCCTTTGAACTGTGCAGTCCAGCAACCCTTGATTTAACCCTAGTCTAATTTACAACCACCATTAATCTATCAACCAGTATGTTTGTGGACTGTGGGAGGAAAACCACATGGTTACAGGAAGAACATACAGGCAGTGGCAGGAATTGGACCCAGGTCACTGGTACTGTAAAGTTTTGTGTTACCACTATGCTGGGGGAGGGGGGGGGGAAATGTCAGAAGTGCTCTTCTTACACAGAGGCTGGTAGGGGGATGGAATGTGCTGCCGGGGTGGTGGTAGAGATGGATACATTAGGGATATTTAAGAAGAACAATGTTGTGCTGAACCAGTTAAATTAATAATCAGTTAACTATTCCCATCTGCCTACATCCATATCCTTCAATTTTCCTCATGTTAATGTGCCTATATAAACATCTCTTAAAAACCACCCTAGGCACCACTCTCTGTGTAACAAAAAATGCCCCTTACATCTCTTTTGAACTTACACCCTCTCACTTTAAATGCATGCCCTCTGGAGTTAGACATTTCAACCCTGGAAAAAAAGATACTGTCTGTCTACTTTACCTACGCCTCTCATAATCTTATAAACCTCTTAACACATCTCCCCTCAGCCTCTGCCGCCCTACAGAAAACAACAGCACACGCCCTCTAATCCAGGCAGCATCCTGGTAAATCACCAAAGCCTCAACATTCTTCCTGTAATGGAGTGACCAATGTGGTGTGCAATATTCCAGACGCGACCTAAGCAGAATTTTATAAAGCTGCAATGTTACGTCATAATTTCTGAACAGTGCCTTGACTTAACAAAGGCAAGCATGCCATATATCTATCAACCTGTGTAGCCACTTTTTGGGAGCTAGGAATTTGGACCCCAAGATCCTTCTTGATCAACACTATATGATCACCAAGATCCATCAACACTATAAAGGGTCTTGCCCTTATCAGTATACTGTTTCTTTACATTTGTCTTACTAAACTGCAACACTTCAAATTTTTGACTGGGTTAAGCTCCATCTGCCATTTTTCTGCCCATATTTGAACTGTTCTGTATCTTACTATATTAGTTGTCAGTATCCACAACCCCACCAATCTTCGTAACATTTGCCAACTTACTAAACCACCCATCTACATTTTCACCCAGGTCATTTATATACAATAGAAACTGCAGAGGTTCCAGTACAGATCCCTGAGGAATACCACTAATGACAGACCTCCAGGTAGACTAAGTCCCTTTAACCAATACCCTCTGTCTTCTGTGGTCAAGTCAGTTCTGAATCCAAATGACAAATTCACCATGGTTCCATGCATTTTAAGCTTCTGGATGAGCCTCCATTGAGAGATCTGATCAAACAACTTACTAAAATGCATGTAGACACCATCCACAGCTCTACCTTCATCAATCATCCTCATCACCTTGGAAAAAAGCTTAATCTAGTTACTAAGACACTACTTGCCCTGCACAAAACCACGCTAGCTCTACTTAGTCAGGGGAAGGTTTTCCAAATGCTCACAAATCTTGTCCCATAGAATTCTCTCCAGTTACATCCCTACCACTGACAAGAGACTCGCCAGTCTATAATTTCCAGGATTATCCCTTGTTCCCTTCTTGAGTAATCTAATCTTGAATAATAATTGAAAAATGGAGTGCTATGTATGTAGATTGACCTTGGAGTAGGTTAAAGGGTTGGCACAGCATCATGGGCCAAAGGGCCTGTACTTTGCTATAATCTTCTCTGTTCTATGTATGAATTTTTAAGTGGTGCATAAAAAGTAGAGAAACAGGAAGGAAAATTAAACATAAAATTACGAGATTTGCATTTGTACTTTCTTTTGCAAGATATCACTGTTGTAACAACTCAGGTTACTTTGTTACTATAATGGCCCCCACCTCTTTTCCTGTGACATTAGACAAGGGGATCAGTACCTACTGAGTCAATAGTAGGAAAGTGGTTGTGTAGCACATGCATCCAAAGTTATTTTTGCTTTGATTTGTAGTACTAACAGTTTATAATCTTAACACTTTGCTCTCTCTCTGCTTTTCATTCTAAATATACTGAGCAGGGGATTTTTTTTTTGGCCACTCATCACATTGTTGTTCTAAGGATGTGGTTTGCACGAGCAGCAGTAACCCCACCACGTACAGTTGTTGTTTCAAAATCCCACTATGCTACAGTTTGGCTTAGTGGCAGAGGGTGAAATTTTACTCAGGGCGCCCGATTTTTTTTTGTGTGTACTGGCATTCAGTCAGTTACAGGTATCCACCAAACCTCAGTCTTGAGAGACAGAACTTCCACTAACAATCTTAACCCCCTACCCTTTCCTTCGCTTAGTCCCACTTATCGGTTAAATACAAGTCCATAGGTTTCTATCAACTTAAAATCAAATGCGAGCTTCTTTTGACAACAATGTTTTTGTAGTGTGCTAATATAAATTTTGTACAATAAAGCTAAATGCAATGGAAATGCAGATTAATAATATTGAATTTCATATTTCCTTGTTTATGTAATACTCTAAGGGAAATGGGAAGATGAAGAAAGGGAAGTATAGGCGAATTAGCCTGACTTCAATGTTTGGGAAGATATTAGACTCCATTATTAAGGGTGAAGTTTCAGGGTACTTGGAAGCACATGATAAAATAGGCCAAAATCACTATGGTTTCCTTAATGGGAAGTGTTGCCTGACAAATCTTTTGGAATTCTTTGAGGAAATAATAGGCAGAGTAGACAAAAGAGAATCAGTGGACACTGTTTACACAGTTTCTCAGAAGGCCTTTGCCAAGGTGCTGCACATGAGGCTGCAAGATAGGAGCCCACGGTATGACAGGAAAGATAGTAGTAAGGTGACATGTTGACTTCCCTCCAGGATATTGTATGTATTGCTTTGGATTTCCAGCATCTGCAGATTTTCTGGTGTTTAGGAAGGAAGATTGGCTGATTGACAGAAGGGGAATAAAGAGGGCTTTTTCTGGTTGGCTTCCGCTGATTAGTGGTGTTCTACAGGGGTCAGTGTTGGGACAGTTTCTTTTCACATCATACTTCAATGATTTGGATGATGGAATTGATGGCTTTGTGGCCAGGTTTGCAGATGATATGAAGGCTGGTGGAGAGGTGGGTAGTGTTGAGGAAGCAGGGAGTCTGCAGAAGGAATTAGACAGATTGAGAAAAGAAGTGACAGATGAAATATAGTGTAGGGTCATGCACTTTGGGAGAATGAATAAAGGTGTAGATTATTCTCTAATAGAGAAGGAACTTCAAATTCTAATGTGTAAAGGAACTTGGGAGTCCTTGTGCAGGATTCCCTAAAGGTTAACTCACAGGTTGAGTGGGTGGTAAAGAAGGCAAATGCAATGTTAGCATTCATTTCAAGAGGACTAGAATATAAGAGCAATAATGTGATGCTGAAGCTTTACGAGGCATTAGTCAGACCACACTAGGAGTACTGGGAGCAGTTTTGGGCCCTTTATCCTAGAAAGGATGTGCTGGCATTGGAGAGAATCCAATGAGAGTTATGAGAACGATTCCAAAATGAAATGGTTAATGCAGGAGAAAGGTTTGATGCCTTTGTACCTGCTCTTGCTGGAACTTAGAATAATGTGTGTGGATCTCATTGAACCTATTGAATATTGAAAGGCATAGGTAGTGTGGATGTGGAGGGTAAGTCTAGGTCTGGAGGGCACATCCTCAGAATAGAGGGGCATCCACTTAAAACAGAAATAAGGAGGAATTTCTTTAGCCAGAGGGTGGTGAATCTGTGGAATTCATTGATATGGATGGCTGGGGAGGCCAAGTCATTGAGTATATTTAAAGCCTCGTTTGAAAGGTTCTTGATGGGCATGAAAAGATATGGAGAGGAGATAGGAGAATGGGATTGAGGGGGATAATAAATCAGCAATGATGGAATGGCAGAGCCTAATACTGCTCCTGTCTTATGATCTTATGGAAAATTTTAGTACAACTCACAAAACAAAATAAACAGCAAACTAGCACAGAACATGGAAATATATATTTCAGACATGTAAATAGGGGAAACTTTCTGAGCAATTTATCGAATCTGTACTATTATTTAATAAAGCTGCTGAAATGGTCCCAAGGAACTACACTGCATTGCTATGTAATTCCAAAAATTTAATATGATATCTATTCTAATATTGAATGAAACTCTAATTGTGGGTGCAAAAAGTTGTAGTTTCTGAAGTGTGTTCAAAAGGGTGTTCATGATAAATATGTTTACTGGCCAAGAAAGAAGAAAGAATTGTTGTATACAATCCCAGGGGAATGAAGTGGAACAAGTACTACATCCACCAAACCCATGTGCAAGGTTGGATCACTCCAATTGCCAAGCCAATTTAATGGGATCGAGAACAGCTTTGGGCTATGCAGCCTGGGCATGTCGGGGCATTCGGATCTGGGTCCGAGAGTGTGGCACTACCTGGTGCTTGGACAAATTAAACACTGGCTGGAAAGCCTGAGGTTTGGGCTGATTTCGTTCGCTCTCCTGCAATGTTCATTCCTCTTTGCAGCGATGAGACTGTGAACTGATCTAGCAGCTGTCATCTTTGCGAGTTTCACAGCGTTTTTACCCCACTAATATGAAGAAGTGACATCAAGGCTTGGGCCTACTCCGGCTGCTCCAGGGAACGGATCTAAGGATTCAGTCTGATTCAGAACACTTTTGTTTGCATGATGTGTGTGTATATTTCACAGCACAGTGGTTATGTTCTTCCTTTTTTTAGGATTGGGTTAATTAGGTTTCTTGCTTTGAGGCTCAAAAAAGTCTCAAGGAATATAATGTCTACATTCTTTGATAATAAATATATTTTGACTTTTTGAATATGGAGAATGTTGCTGTCAAGGAGCATTTTGAGAATAGTGATAATAATGTCGTAACATTGAGTGGTAATTGAAATAAGCAAGAAGCAACTTAGAATAAAACTTAAACTTAAGAAGAGCTAATCAGTAAATTGAAGAAGGATCTTAACCTATGTAAATCATGTAGAGAACCTGGCAGACAAAAACAGAAAACTAAAGAGCACCCTGTATAAATAAACGGCTTGGGTGAAGTACAGTTGCATGCTCACAAGAGAAAAAAGTAGGGCAACCTGGATGATTGAGTGGGATGAAGGATAGATGTCAGCTTAATAATGCTAATGAGAATCTGTCTAAATATGAAACATACGGAGGATGTTAAAGAGGAAATGATAGAGGCAAAGAGACAGTGAGATAATATATTTGCAACTAACATGAACTGGAATTTATATTTTTAAGGCCCATTAACAGTCATCAGAAGATCAAAGAGAGCTGAGGTGAAGATATATTAGGCAATGACATGAGTGAAGTACCAACTCTGAATTTGCATAATGTTTACTAAGAACTAGAATAAGAGCTGTGGTTTATATTTACTATTACCGTGCATTCAATTACTCATCAATGGTGTGACTTATTTTAGAAAAAAAATCTTTTAGAAGCAAAAAATGCTTCTAGGGCAAAAAAAAATTGTTAACAGCTAATAGGACAAATTTGGGGCAGAGAAAGAAGCCCTACATTGAAATATTTAGGGGAAATTATTCTTGTCTGACTTGAAGAAGTTTTTTAGGGTATATACTACAGTGAGTGTTCCTTCACCAACTTTTGTAGATGACAGGCAAACTATTAAAATAGCTACACAAAGCATAGAAAATGCTTGGCTTCACTGAGTACAGATGCCTTGCAGTTATCCAAGACCTACATTGAGCATTACTTTTAAAATCTCATTTGTATTTTGTCCAAATTCTTCACAATTTTGCTCATTATAATGTTTCTAGATGACTTGGTTTAAATTTAGATGGATTGACTGGAGAGTAGGTCAAAGGATTATTATTTTTTGGCAGAGAGGCTCAAGAGTTGATCTGATACATACGAATGTAAAACTTTGAACAAAGGACTAAAGGAGAAAGTTTCTAGGGCAGAGTAGATAACCATATGGAACAGAATTGAGATGTTTGGCTGAAGAACTGAAGCTGACATGAGACAGAAGTTAATGGCTTTTGGACTTGGACAGTGTTGCCTGATATGAAAGTTAATTCAGCAGTAGATTTTAAGATAGAATAGGATTAACACTTAGAGGAAAACTTACAGAGAGTGCTCTTCAAAAGACATAGAGAAATGGCCACTTGTTATTCTGGATTATTATGACTGTGTCACAATTGTGATTCACTTGGCATATAATAATACAAGCGACACGGAAAGTTCCTCTATGTCAAGTGCCTTTTTTTCTATTTGAGATTTGCCACTGCAGTTTTATGTAATTCCAATCCACATTATGTGATGCTTCACTTGAGTGAGTTGTATGAAAATACCTGCTGCATAGTTCCTTTGATCAAAAAGTTCAGTTTCAATCATTTTATGTTGATTACAAAAGACAAATATTTTCAGATGTGTTTCAAGATGTAATACCTTTGCATTCAAATAAGACAACAGTGCTGTTTAATCTTATGATATTATACTGCACAAATCCTATGTCAATGGCCTCTTTTTTAACCTAATTCCCCTGTTAAAACTCAGTATAACGGCAGTTTCTTATCCTACATTGTCACCCAAGAACTGACCATTCACAACTTTTAATTGGTTCAGCTAATGAGAGGCCATTCACTCAAAGTCAGAAAAGAAACTCCATATTCTGACCCTGGGCTTGAGTTAAAGACCACTCAACCCATGGAGCAATGGGAAACATTCAGCCTAGATGGGGTACCTGGCCAAGTACTAAAGACCTTTGATCAACTGGTTGGAGTGTTCACTGATAACTTTAACCTCTCACTTCGGCAGCCTGAGGTACCCAACTACTAATGTCCAGTAGCATGACATCCACTGTGATGAAGCATTTTGAAAGGTTGGTGATGAAACACATCAACTCCTGCTTGAGAAATGGCTTGAATCTTCTCCAATTTGCCTACCAGAGCAATGGAAACACAGTACATGCTGTTTCATTTGCACTTCACTCAACCCTGGGACATCAGGAGGAGTGAAACCTTCATCCTAGAAGGTTAAAGTTCTTTTCCTCTAGTTTTATTTCGATGGCCTCCTTTACCAGCTATCCTAAAAGCCATTGGCACAGCACAGTAGATGCTTTCCATCCTGTGACCATTGCGGATGCAATGTTGGGCTACTACTGATTTCTCCAAGTAATCCAAATGGATACACCTCCTCTGCTCCTTGATGTGCAAACTCCTGAGGGGTTAACTTCATAACTTCACTGACCCATCACTGAACTGTTCCCACAATCTATGGAATCACTTTCAAGGAATCTTCATCTCATGTTCTCCATATTTATTGCATATTTATTTATTATCATTATTTCTTTTTTTTTTCTTTTGTATTTGCATCGCTTGCTGTCTTTTACAAGTCTGCCTTGTCGTACATGGACAACTCATTGATTCTATTATGGTTATAGGATTAATTGAGTATGCCCACAAGAACACCAATGTCAGGGTTGTGTATGATGACATATACTACATGGACTTTGATAATAAATTTACTTTTAACTTTGAACTGAGTTTCCTGCAGCTGACAATAGAAAAGAATTGCATTCAAACAAGATTGCGCACAAGATGGCAATATATTTTTTGCCAATAGTTGACATAAGTTTAGGTTGAAGTGGGGATCTGCTCTAGGCCTCCCAAACCCTTTTTCATGCATTGGCTCTCATTCCTAATTAAGAAGCAGGCTATCCCGAGCAGCTAGTCATGTTATATTCTTATTCTATATTGACATGTTGCTCCTCTGGGCCTGTTCTACAAAATGGGAAGTGAATTTGCTTTGTCTTAAAATCCCCGAGTCTCCCTTCTGAGCAATCAGCTACATGCTTGCCATAATTTCCTCTGATATTTGTTAATCAATTGCTCTTACTGTCTATCTCTTTAGGCCTAATTGTGTTTCAGTTTGGGTGAAAACAAATGTTAGCAACTTACTGAAGTTGAAATGAATCTTCTCAATATTCTATTAAAATATTCCTGTGGAGCCTGCAATGAAGTGGCAATAAGCTCAGTGCTTTGAATAAAATTAAAGGAGTTGGATAATGTATCTTTTTGAAAGAATAAACTTTAAAACTTTGTCCAATTATTTTTAATTCAATGAAGGTTGAAGTTGAGGTTTATTTTAATAATTCTGTTTGTTGTGTTTACATGAGCACAGCCCCTCCAAAACAAAGTCCTCGGTTGTTGACTTTGTCTCAAATTACTGTTGCGAATTATGTAACTTAGTTGATAGAGCTTAAATTTAGAACTGACCAGAGAGAATAAAAAAGATTAGTGTGAGAATAAATCATTCTAAACTTTGACGTAAAGTGCAGTTGAAAAATAACAAAGAAATTTACATCATGCTGCCAGTTTATAAGGGGAAATGCCAATCATTGTGTGTTGAACAGGCAGTAATCAACAGGTAATTTTACATTGGTAGGTCACAGAGGCACTCGTTTTAGATAGATTTTTACAAAGAAATTAAAAATATTAATTTTTGAGCCTAATCATTCCTAAAAATTGTTAAAAATTTTCTGACTGTCTCATTTTTTAGAATAATTTGAGGTTGGACTTTTGTTGATCTAATAAAAATGTGATTTCTTTGAAACATATTAATTATATCACAAACAAATTAAATTTTGGAACTACTGATAATAAATCCAATAGTTTAAACATAATTATGAAAAAGGATAGGACTTGTCCTTGTATTGAGATTATAACTTGGAAAGGCAAATTACAATAGCATCAGAGGGGATCTGACAAGTGTGGATTACGACAGGTTGTTTTCTAACAAAGGTGCTCTTTGAAAGAAGGAGGCCTTCAAAAGTGAAATTTTGAGCGTGGAGTTTGTATGTTCCTGTCAGAATAAAAGGCATGGATAATAGGTTTGGGGAACCTTGGTTTTGTGGGGATATTGAGGTACTGGTTAAGATGAAGAATGAGATGCATAGCAGGTACAGGCAGCAAGGAAAAACTGAGGTATTTGAGGGGAATAGGAAATGCAAAAGAGCACTAAAGAGGGGAATCAGAGGGCTAAAAGAAGGCATGAGGTTGCTCATGCAGACAAGTTGAATGAGTTTCCCAAAGGTTTCAACAGATATATTACGAGTAAAAGCATAGCAAGGGGCAAAATTAGTCTTCTTGAAGATCAGTATGGTCATCTATGTGTGGAGCTGAAAGAGATGGGGGAGATCTTAAATGGATTTTTTGCATCTGTATTTACTCAGGAGGTGACGACACTGTCTATTGAACTGTGGCAAAACTGTAGTGAAGTCATGGACCATATATGTCTTGCTGTCTTGAGGCAAATTAAAGTGGATAAATCCTCATGGACTGACAAGGTGTCCCCTTGGAACTTGTGGGAGAATAGTGCAGAAATTACAAGGGTATTCAAGTGTCCTGAGCCACCGGTGAGGTCGCAAAGGATTAGAAGATTGCTAACGTTCCATTGTTTAAGAAAGCTCCAAGAATAAATCCAGAAATTATAGGCTGGTGAGCCTTGTGTCATAGTGGGTAAGTTATTGAAAAATATTCTAAGTAACTGGATATATAAGCATTTGAACAAACAAAAACTGATTAGGGATAGTCAACATGGTCTTGTTCATGGTGGGTCATGTCTAACGAATCTTATGGTGTTTTTCAAGGAGTTACCAGGAAAGTTGATAAAGGAAGAGTATGTTGACAAGGAACCTAATGGGAGGTTGATCAATAAAGTTCAGTCACTTGGCATTCAGCACTTGTAGTAAATTGGATTAGACATTGGGTTCCAAGGAGAAGCTACCAGAAAGTGGTAGCAGATGGTTGCTTCTCTGACTGGAGGTGTGTGACTAGTGGAATGCCACAGGGATCGGTGCTGGGTCTGTTGGCTGTATATTATCTATATTAATGTTTTAAATGATAATGTGGTAAACTGGATCAGCAAATTTGAGTATGACTCTAAGATTGGGGTCAAACCAGACAGTGAGGAAGGGTATCAAAACTTGCAGTATTATGTGGACCAGCTGGGCAAATGAGCTGAAAAATGGCAGATGTAATTTAATGCAGATAAGTGTGTGGTGTGGTAGGTCGGGAGGACAAGCCAGGAGCGGACTTGCATGGTGAATGACTGAGCACTGAGGTGTGTGGTAGAACAAAGGAATCTGAGAATACATATCCATGAATTTGTTAAAAGTCGTGTCACACATAGATACCATCATAACAACAGCTTTTAGCACATCGGCCTTCATAAGTCAAGGTACTAAGTACAGGAGCTGGGATGTTATGTCGAAGTTGCATGAGACATTGGTGAGACTTAATTTGGTGTATTATGTGCAGTTCTGGTTGGTCCTCTACCTACAAGCAAGGTATCAATAAGATTGAAAGAGTACAGAAAAAATTTACAAGGATGCTGTTGGATCTTTGGGACCTGAATTATAGGAAGAAATTGAATAGGCTAGGATTTTGTCCCTGGAGTAAAGGAGAATGAGAGGAGATTTGATAGAGGTATACAAAATTGTAAGGTAAATAGGGTAAATACAATCAGGCTTTTTCCACTGAGGTCATGTGAGACTAGAGCTAGAAGTTATAGGTTAAGGGTGGAGAATGAAATATTTAAGGGGAACATGAGTGGAAACTTCTTCACTCAGATGACAGTGATTTTGTGGATTGAGTTGTCAGCGGAAGTGGTACACGTGGGTTCAATTTCAACACTTAAGGGAAGTTTAGATAGGTACATCTATGGAAGGGGTATGGACGGCTATGGTCCAGGTGCAGGTCAATGGACTAGGCATAATAATGGTTCAGCATTGACTAGGCTGGCCAAAGTTCCTGTTTCTGTACTGTAGTTCTCTACGACTCCATGAAATTGTAAGCCCCGTTAACTTTTGTTAATTAAGTTTAAGAGTAGCTTTGCCACATTGAACTTACTGAAAGAACAACTATAAAATGTAATGCAGTCATAATGTTTTCATAACACTTCTCCACTTTGACATTTTAAGAATCTTCTTTTAACACAGAAGCAACCATTTAATAACAGCTGTTGTATGTGATCTTGAGTTCTATTGATGTAAATTCCAAAAAGTTGCTATTGGTCATACAGGTTGTAGAACAAACGTACTGCATGCCTGCAATTTTAATAGAGATGCTGGCTGTTTCACATCAGCTAATTCTTTTAAAATACCAACTGAAGGAATTTCAAATGAAGGCATGAATGGTCATTCACAAATACTGCTGAATAATTTATATGTATTTTATATTGTGGTATTATAGTAAATTAAATTTTTCACCATTGGCTAAATAATAAGAAATAAATTCAAAAATTTAATCATGTTAGCGATGGTTTCTTAACTTGATAATTGAACAAAATGAGTAGTGCTATTTAAATATACATCACACAACTTTTAGTAATAGGCAAAAAAGTATATTTTTAGTGCTGTTTATTTCCTTCTTTACAAAATTTAATCTTTGTACCCTGTTTAAGATAGTGAATGTTAACTAAATTGTTTTGATTGATATAGTTCAGTGAAGTTACTGTATTACAGGCAGTGTAATTAGCAATCACTGAGTGCATGTAAGCAAAGTTTAGAAGTAAAAATGTCACAGGTACTTTGAAACGATTATTATTGCACAATTATAGTGCAACAGATGTTTGTAAAGACTTTTATTTCAAAACACACAATTTAATAACCTTTCATTACAACAACAAAGCATTATTAATTTCAACATTCATTTAAATCCAATTTAAATGGATTTTCAATAAGACACTGAGCAGCTGTTAAATCTTGAGTTGTTTGTTCTCTTTTGGCTTATGCATTTTGAATTATTCAGCTGTGCATGTGCCAGAGACATTTTGAGCTGGATGGAAATTCTTGAAATATGGATTTTCTACTTGGGCGTAGAATAATAAAAAGCATGTGTGCTTTAAAGAGGGGTCACTTAATGAGGAATGCAAGATGTATAGAGTTACTTCTGTATCCCATTACAACATGTGCTAATATTTGCTAAACAAATTTTTGGAACATTTGTGCATTACATCCAGAAGTATTTTTTCAAGCAACTTGCCAGTCCAGCAAAATGGTGATTCCATAGGGGTTTTTTAAAGATAGCAAGCTAATCATATATTTGATTGCATATCTCATATAGTGACCCTGATCATTCTGTGACCCAAATTAAAATGATACCCCCTGACATTTATAAGACTGAGCAATAAGATAAACTAGAAACAATTCATGTCACTTAAAGCTTTTTAACGAATCGATGCAACTATTTGTAATTGCTTGTTTCACAAGATTAAAAGTGTACAGACCTGACCTGTGTACTCAGTTTTGTGGCTAACATGACCTGTGCATCGGTCGTTACAAAAAACCACTTTGTGATCAGCAATAATTTCCATCAAGAAATCCATATTACTAATATTTCTAGAATTTTAATGTAGTTTGAATTTATAGCTGATCAAATGCAGTAACCTAAATTGCTGTTACAAGGAGACAGTTTAACTGACATTATTAATTATGGGAGAATTTAATGTTTAAGTACCGGCACTTGTATTGGTCAGCTTTATGACTGGGTCACGAAAGAGTCAGAATAGTGCTTGATAACTAGCCATTTCATCTGTTATGAGGAAATTTTCATGATATGTGATTAAAAATGAGAGTAACACCGGAAAATGATGACTTTGGGTTTTGCAGGGATCAACATAATCCTGAAAATGACAACACTGCAAACAGTGTGAACAACCAGCATTTTTATTGCATTTGAGAATGCTAATGTCAGTAATTAGTACTGACTACACACATGAATTTTTTTATTGTCTGCATCAACAGACATGGAATGATGGATTACACTGATGTAAGGAATGAGTTCCTGTATGCCTCTACAATAATCTCTTAACTGGCAGCAACAACATTCAAAGCACCATGATAACACAATGTCCTCTGTCTGTACCATTTTCCAAACAACCCTTTACAAAACAGATTTTTATTTACTGGCTTTTGACAGTGTAAAGGCTGTGACTCTCATTCCTGACATTGAAGTTACCTGAATCATGGTACTTCGATCATGATAATGTATGCTTTTCTTAGAGAAAAAGCATGTAACAAATTATCTTTACATCTTGGCACCTTGTAAAGTTCTTTTTTTAAAAAAATTATCAACAGGTTGACACTCCCCAGTTTTAATAATCATTACTTCACTGCAACTGGCCCTGGAATTCATCATGCTAAGTATTCACGACAGCAGGAAGAGAAATGACTTTTTAAACTGTCTTCTCCAAATCCTTCAAACTTTTAAGACAGCTGCAGAGGGCAGTGGCTGGACCTTTGTAAGCGAGAAGTATCAAAACAGCCTAACACAAACAAAACTGTACAAAATGCTTCGTTCAACGGTAACTTAAAATTCTGTCAACTGTACTACAGTTAAAGCAAAAAAAGAAAGGGATTTTCTCCCAACTGTCAGCAACTGTCTTCCGTTATTCTCAAAGCAAGGGTTAATAAGTAAAATACATGTGCAGAACATTTTGCAGTTTCAATACATACAGTCGTTTTCAAAGCTTTCTTTTAATATAGTCAATACAAAGCAGTTGCACAAAAGCAAATGTGATTTAAACAGATTTTTTTTTGTTTTGGGGCTTAAAAGAACAGTGTTTAAAAAGAAACAGAAAAGACAAAGGCTTGCACTGACACATTGGGATATTTATGTACAATGTAACAAACCCCCACCCTTTAGAAGCAACTGTATATCCAAACGGATATGGTGACAACGTTCAGTCATTGAAATCCTGTACATAAAGAGCCTGAGGTTCAGAGTTGATTCTGCTGAAAGGCTGTGGCACCTGCTAGATATGCAAGCTCTAAGTTTGCTAGTCTTTAGACTAAACATGCAAGACATACAACTAAGTGCAACTGAGTGAAATGTTTTATTTTTCATTCCCTAAAAGTCTGAACTGAGGTATGCGTACTAACGGTTTCTCATGCTGTTAACTTTAGTCATGTCTAGCTACACATGCTGAGAATGTACTAATCTAACCATCTTATTCCCTCAAATACAGAGCTAACCAACAGGCCACTCAGTTTGAAAGCATGGAATCTCTTCTCATGATCCCATTCAGCAACTGCCTGTACATCCTCATGAAGCTGCCTGGAATGCCATTACAAATATATATTTTAAAAGACCACAGACTGCCCATTTAACAGAAAGTTGGATTATGCTGAAAAATAACTGCTGTAATGTCTCTTGTACCAAGCTAATGAGTGCACAGGAGTGTTTCTGTATGATGAACGTGGAAACGAAACAAACAATTCTGAAAAAGTGTGCCAAGGTAAATTAAATGCGAGTTACCTCGGCACCAAGGAGATTGGTCTCCAAACAAAAATGGCACACCATCTTTCAAACACAGCCTCCATAATGAGCATTTTCCTTAAGAAAAACTTATTATATGGTCCAGTTCTATCTCGAAAGCTATTTCTTTGCTCTCTGTATTACAGTTGGAATCTTGCATCTTCAGCTTTTTTTCTGCATTACTCTCATCTGCACAGAAAAGTTCTACATTCACCTTCCCTTGATGGAATGCTCCCTTTCTTTGTGGCCTCAGTGCCATAATTTCCTGGTTTGGTCACCAATTTGTACAATTAAATTTCCCTACAGTGAGCAAATTTGGTCATTATAGGGAAAAGATCTGGGTTTTCAGAGATAATACCTTTGGTTCAAACATCCACCTGGCCTGTTACAGACATTGTTAAAAGGAGACTTTAACATCACAGGTTATTGTCTGTGCATCAGTCCATTTTTAGCCATTTCCCTCTAGATTCTGGTACCTCCTTTGATCAACAATAAGAGGATATTTGGCTTCATCAGATAAAGCATCAAACAGAGAACATAATTTACCTTTAAGATCATCTTTGGTAATCTCAGAAAAAATTATCTGATTTAAAAAACAGCAAAAATAAATAAAGCTCTGAAAGCTTTTTTTCAACTGACAACCTATATAGTCCTAAATAAATACATGAGAGTGGGGTTTTGGGGAGGTGATAGAAAATGACCAGTCGCAGTCTTGAGACAGGAAAGATGTTGAGTGTTATAGAAAACAATTCAATGACCTATATTAACAGAATTACCTTCTGCACGTAAATTTGCTTCAGGATCACATAGGCTTGCAAGATAAGCTCTAGTGACATAGCTTTCTATTTTGAAATCTACTGCGAACTTTTCTAAGTTTGCTGAAATAACAAATCTCTATTGAGCTACTTAACACAGCACTGGACATAAAATTCTTAACTGAAAAGCTTAAACTGCAGTGTAAATTTTTATTTATACAGACGACATATTTTTATGTTCTACTTGCTTTCAACTCCTGTATCTCCTTACTAGTTGCTGAACCTGAACAACAGGAATCGATCTATGGTGTGTATGCAGGAGACAAGGGATAATTACTAAATATCTTTTTTTCTGTCATTCTGTCCCCTTGTTCACTGGCTCCACCATTCCTAGAAGTGAACCTTTCTCTGGAGTTTGGAATGTTGGCTCTGCCGCTTGATACTAAAAGTTGGGCCTGCTTATTTCTGAGAGAAAGCAGACAAAATGATCAGTATTGTTAAACTGTACATACAATGAGGTTTACTTGTGGTTTTTTAAATAATCTCAATGAAGTTAAGGGAAGTGGATGACAGAAAAACTACTGTTTGTGTAACAAATCGATGTGAGGCATTCTGTCCCATTGGTTAAAAAAAACAACATTCAACCACTGAACAACGAGGTCCTCCACAGGCTTGTGGCCGGCAATTATAAAACTGCTTGGATGCAGCAGACGCAAACGTAGACACAATAAAATTTCAGCAAATTATTTTTCACAAATTATTTCCCTTCTCCCCTGCTCCATGAAAACAAGTGTGGATTAAAGGCAGTGATATTAAAACAATCCACTTCCAGTACTGTGCAATTCAGTTTTAGCCTCAGTCTTCCATTTGAATATGCAAGTTCTGGGAAGAGCTCTATCTGCAGTTTGAACTATTAACAGTTTTGATCAGACCCATGAGTCCAACTTGGCAGAACTGCAGTCCAAAGTCAGCTGCAAAGTCTGTGAGGGTGACAGTACAGCTCAGTAACTTTCAACACTGATGTTGACTTCAGGAGAGGAAAATCCCAAGTACCAAACAAGTCCATCCAATGTATGTAGAATACAAATTCCTTTTTTCCAACAAAAAGTAGAAAAAAATCAGAAACATTCCCCAATGGGATTCTTAATGGCACTAAAAGTTATTTAAAACATTTCATTACTTTGTCAAAAAGGGGCTGAAAATTCCTCCAAACTGCCACATTAGGGAGAGATTTCACAGGTAAGTCTGACAAGCTTTCTTTCATTTTAATCTTCATCTCAGGAAATGATAGGAAGCATGCTCATTCCATGTCTTCATTCCCTGGGTCCTCTTCAAATTCTCTGTCATTGTCCAGCTCTGGACTATGGTTTGCTGTTGTCACTAAAGACAGGGGCCCTTCCATGTCCTCTGGGTCCATTGGCTCCTCTTTAACATGGATGGGATACCTAGAACAAAACCAGACCATTTTATTTCAGACAGCAATAAAGGAAAATATTGGTTTGGCTGCAGTATTACTGAAAAGTAAAGTAAATGAGGCAGCACAATTTTTAAATGCATTAACAATGTTTGAATCCAAGTAAGAGCTCCAGAAACTAGAAACAAACTATCAAAACATTTCTATAACAAATGATTTAAAAAACTAATAATTTAAACAAAAGATTTGCCACATTCAGAGAACACAAATTAAATGAAAATAAGTGCAACAAAGCAGCTGTTTGTCAAGCACCTTGTGGAGGCTGATCACTGTGTGAAATGCTGTTCTAGTTAACATGCAGAACCTGTGAGCTTTTTCTCTAGAGGATGACCCTGAGTGAGGTTCTATCATTAATCAACTTCAACCAAACACAGCAACCAGACATCATGATACATGCTTTAAACTCCAAATTAATGCATATTTTTACAAACTGTCAATAATGGAAGAAAAGCACTGCCAGGAAACATAGGCTGAGGGGAAAAAGCCTGCTAAACACAACAGTGTGATAAGAAACTGCATTCCTAACGAGAATAATAATGCTGTCAGTTGTAAACAAGGCAGAACATGATCCCAGCCCTTGGACTGGGCAAGGGATGCACTAAGGAGATGAGATCTGCCAAATTCTCATTACTGAATAGCACATGAATAACCCATGGGGGGAAACGTGGGTTGATTTTATGAAACCACAGTGATAACAATTGAAAAATGTCTTGTGTAAATCACATTTACAACAATCTAGTCAGAAACACAAATAGATTTTGGGGTAGCTCTGTCAGCATGCTCATGTAAACACGCCAATAAGCAAACAGTGCCTTCCTGAGTGACCAGAATTAAAATAAGACACTGTATTCAAAATGAGTTTGTTTCTTTTGCTTAACTATTATGCACTAAAACAGGAAGTAAAGTGAAAAAAAAGAGAACGCCCTTGCTGCTTTCAAAACAATCAACTTTTTAAAGACATTTATTTCTTTATCTTTTTGAAAAACTAGCAATAAATTTGGCTTTGTTTTACAACTCCCTCCACCCAAACCTGCTGTTTGACCTCATCAGTAATAAACCTTGCTGTGCATAAATTGTCTGTAATAACAGCTGCTCCAACTTAAAATTTTCCATGTTTATCTGCTGTATTTGCATGAAAATCTATTTGTTTATTTGATTTATAAGGAGAATGACTTTCAACAAATCTCCATGTTTGGAAGTATAATGTGCTTTGCCAATGTACACAACATGCTAACTTGCTTTGAGTTAACTTTGGAGCATGCCAGGATGAAAGTGCCATCTTGACGCAGTAATTAATCTACTGGCTGTGTACTTCCCAGTATTTCAAAGATTAACAAATATTTCAGAGGTTTGTAGCCACAATGAGAACATGTCTCGATTAAGAATACGTACTTTGTTACTGATCTAGTTTGTAATAAAAGGAGAAAAAAATCTTTCAGCAGCACATGAGAATGTTTCACGGTGTGCTGCTACACCAGCAAGTGGACTAACGTAACTACTCAACTTCTTATGTAACACTTCGTTGGGGTATTTTATTTTCAAATCTGGTAAAAAAGCAGTGTTGATTTTATCTAAGCCGCTGCTCATGCACCACCTACCAGATGTGACACAGTAACAAGAAAGGATTCAAAGATCATGTGCTTCTGATAAATACTATTCACAGTATACAGAACAGTGAAATCTAAAAAACTTCTGTAGTATACACCAAAGTGCTTTACTGGATCAAACATATCATTAAATTCTTAATTTTAAATTTGCATGCAGCTTCTATAATAATTTCTGCATAGGATTCATATCTTATGATGCAAAGCAGATGTACAAGATGTAACAAACCACACAAGTTAATCATAAAATCTAACCTCACATATGTAAATGTTTCCCTTTAACCTACCGTGCTAAATATTGCAATAAGATGCATTTTACCAGCATCAGCTGGGGGGGGGGGGGAGGCGGCAGTGGGGGGATTTGCTCAATAATTCCTATAAATACTGAACACCCAGAAGGACTGCACACCCACCCATCCTGCCTTACCCTTCCTGTTCCAAAATCCTACCCTGAGTACCATTCATATATAGCATGGACAGCAATGTCCCATTACTTCATACTGTTATATATACGCTCATTATATTGCCGTCTGGTACTATAATGCTCCTATTAATTTTGCTTTTGATATTTTAAGAGTGATCTATAAATCAAGAATCCTTTCATATGAGCCTCCATTAATGCTTGGCAAGGATGCTGTTTGCAGCATATTATTTTAATCTCATAATGCAAGGAAGTGAATGAGCAGTTTTATTCCACAGAATTTATTACAACTTTCAGGTTTACAGTGGCTGCAGGCGAAATTATTCAACACCTTTGTTTGAGTGGCTGCATTGTTATCAGAGTCAATTGCTCTGCAAAATGATGCAGGGGGTTGTACTTTAAGCAGGTTATATTGAAAAAGACACAGCTTTGCTGTAGGCCACCTTGGATCTAATCGTGCACTTTTTGAATTTGTATGCTTGTTTCAATAGTTATCTCCCTGACTGATGACAGAATCTCACTGTCTACACACCCAGGTCCTACTACCACCTCCATTACTCGTAACAGAGTAGAACTTGCGAACATGATAGTTGTCCATCCACAATCAAGTTTCTTGATTGCTTATTCAGCTACAATTAGAAGCAAAATTTCTTCAAAGAATACAAAGGGCAAAGCTGAATATAATCTGAGCCTTTTCAATTCACTTCGAACCCAGTATCTCATACATATAGCAATGTGAGGGAGATTAATAAAAGAAAAAAAAGTTTCCTTAGATATACTAACAGACTGTTCTGCTGTGGCTGTACTGGCACCAGATGACAATGAACGTGTCACAGAACAATGGCAAAAGCTTACGATCTGACCTGATCTTTAAACCATGATATGTAGTGCTTGCTCTATTCACTGTTTCTAGAATGATTGGAAAAGCTATCTTTTTATCACTTAAACTTTAAAAATCTATTAGGGGTTCCTGTATGGTTCTAGCTCCAACTTAAATCAGATATGTGGGATCTAATCTTTTAGATTTTGAAGAATGCTTTCACAATTTTTACCTATTGTTGTTTTTACAGTTGTAATAGAAAAACCACGAAGTAAAATAAAAATGGTTTAACATTCATACAACTGTACCTCCCAGACAGCATTTACAAATAACTAATCTCAGCAATAACAAAGGTGTGTCTTTTTTTCAGAACATTTTGTAATGGGTGGTGCAGTATGTTAGAACACCAAACAGACAGTGACAGGGGTGTGGTAGGATATGGTTTTGTACTTGGAAGCTCCCCTACATTAGCTTCCTGAGCACAGCTGCATTGGCAGGAGAATTAGTGAATGGAGGTCAAGGCCTTGCTAAGAAAGTCCTGGGTACAGTCAACATCAAAGACACACAGATATATTTTCTAATGGTCACATTGACTGAGATCATTGGAGGGTGGGGATTGCCACTGATTCTCATGACTGATTATAGAAGCAGCGTGCAAGAATTAAAAAGTGTAACAAAATAAGTGAGTACACAAAATACCAAGTTGTAAGTCACAGAGAACTACAGCACAAAAACATGCCCTGTGCCCCATTTAGTTCATGCCAAACTTATTTAAGTTCTTGGATTTTTTTACTGAAGTCATCTAAAAAGCTTCCAGAAGTGCTTTTTCATTTTTTTTACTTGTTAGCAAACAAGCAGATTGACAATTTAATGTGCAGGTGTTTCCCTGATAAAGTTCCATGAAACAACTGGCAACTGTGAAGTTCTACCTTCTGCTGGGTTGGTATCTTTGAAACAAGATTCATCAGCTCCAGCAGTGGTCAGTTCTGGGTCTTCAAAAATCCCAAACCTATCAGAATACGCATTTGACCCAACCTGAAGCCATTACATAGAGTCAAGTTGAGTAACAGGCCAAAATGCAAAAGCATTGCAGAATGGAGCCCCAAGTAATTCAGAACTTTCAGTGATTTTGCATTTGTCAACAGGCAAAAAGCTACTGTGAGAAATACACTGAAGTAATAAGAGCAGGGATTCAATACTGTTCAGGAGAACTGGCTTAGCAGTATGTGTGGGAATATTCTCTGTCATCTGACTCTCTCAGCTGGTTACTGCTGTACCATAACTGGAGTATGGAGAGGGTCATCTGTTTCCATGGCGATTCAATGATGAGGAAAGCATTCAAGAGAATAGTCATTCTCTAATGGAATCCCCTATTGTCTTTCAATGAGTTCAATAATGAAGCTCATGGCATTATGCAGTATCATCCTCCGCCAGAGCCTTCACTGTCATCATGTGGTCTCTGGTGGATCTCCATTGCCTTAGGCTCTTGGTTTATAAGACAGTAAGACATGGGAGCAGAATTCGGCCATTTGGCCCATCAAGTCTACTTCACCATTCAATCATGATTCTTTTTCTCCCCTCAGCCCCACTTCCTGGCCTTCTCTCTGTAACTGTTGATACCATGGCCAATCAAGAATTTATCAATCTCCACCTTAATATACTCAACAATCTAGCCTGCACAGCTGCCTGTGATGATTCACAAATTCATCACCCTCCAGTTAAAGAAACTTCTCTGCATCTCTGTTTTGAAAGGGCACCCTACTAAACTGAGGCTGTGCCCTTTTTTCCTAGACTACCCACCAAGGGAAAGATCCTTTCTCTAAACAGAAAGGCCTACTCTGTTTAGGCCTTTCAACATTTCAAAGGTTTCAATGAGATCACTCCTCATCCTTCTAAATTCCAGCAAGTACAGGTGAGAGCCATTAAACATTCCTCATATGATAACCAAAAGGAATCCTGGAATTCCTGGATTCCATTCCTGTAATCATCCTTGTGAACCTCCACCAAATGCTTTCCAATGCCAGCATATCTTTCCTTCCCTATGGAGCCCAAAACTCTTCACAATACTCAAGGTGAGGCCTCACCATTA
Source organism: Hypanus sabinus (assembly GCF_030144855.1). Lineage (NCBI taxonomy): Eukaryota > Metazoa > Chordata > Chondrichthyes > Myliobatiformes > Dasyatidae > Hypanus > Hypanus sabinus. The sequence continues at coordinate 36,440,860 of NC_082724.1, forward strand.
CCTTACAAAGCCCTTACATTGTATTGCATCATATCCCTGCTCTTGTATTCTAGACCTTTTGAAATGAATGCTAACATTGTATTTGGCTTCCTCACCACCGACTCAACCTGCAAGTTAACATTTAGGGTGCTCTGCACAAGACTCCCATGTCCCTTTGGATTTTCTTCCTCTTTAGAAAATAGTCTGCACATTTATTTCTTCTACCAGAGTGCATGACCATGCATTTTCCAACATTGTATTTCATTTACCATTTCCTTGCCCATTGACCTAATCTGTCTAAGTCCTTCTGCAGCCTTCTTGTTTACTCAACACTACCTGCCCCTCCACCAATCTTCCTATCATCTACAAACTTGGCAACAAAGCCATCTATTCCATCATCTAAATCATTGACATACAGCATAAAAAGAAGTGGTCGCAACACCAAATCTTGCGGAACACCACTAGTCACTGGCAGCCAATGAGAAAAGGATCTTTTTATTCCCACTCACTGCCTCCTGTCAATCAGACATGCAAGTAACTTTCCTTTAACACCATGGGCTTTTAATGTGGTCAGCAGTGTTATGTGTGGCACCCTGTCAAAAGGCTTCTGAAAATCCAACTATACAACATCCACTGTACTACTTGTAACCTCCTCAAAGAATTCCAACAGGTTCATTTGGCAAGATTTTCCCTTCAGGAAACCACTTTGTCCTAACTTGTCCTGGGTCACCAAGTACTCCAGAACCTCATTCTTAACAATTGACTCCAACATCTTCCCAACCACTGAGATCAGGCTAACTGGTCTATCATTTCTTTTCTGCTGCCTCCCTCCTTTCTTGAAGAGTGGAGTGACATTTGCAATTTTCAAGAACTCTGGAACAATGCCAGAGTCCAATGATTTTTGAAAGACCTCCATAATCTCTACCGCTACCTCTTTTGGAACCCTAGAGTACAATTCATCTGGTCCAGATGACCAATATACCTTTATGTATTTCACCGTTTTGAGCACCTTCTCCTTTGTAATAGTAAATGCACTCACTTCTTTACCCTCACACCCTTCAACATCTGGTACACTGCGAGATTCTTCCACAGAGAAGACTGATGCAAAACACTCATTTGATTCATCTGCTATCTCCTTGTCCGTCGTTATTATTTCTCTGGCCTCAATTTCTAGTGGTCCTATGTCCATTCTCATCTCCCTTATTTGTTTAACATACTTGAAAAAGCTTTTTCTATCTGCCTTGATATTGCTTAGAGCAGGGGTTCCCAACCTGATTTATGTCATGGACCCCTATCGTTAACTGAGGTGTCAGTGAACCCCAGGTTGGGAACCCCTGAATAAAACTGAACCAGGCTTTCTAGTCACAATTATTATTATATGGTGTCTGCTGTACATGAATGTCAGATCATAAAATGATTAGCTTAGAAGATTATGATCTTCTCTGGATTTGCACGTGAAAATGGCTACTTGGACAATGGACTTGAAGGCAGTTGCAATATATAGAAATACCAGTGCTTAAGTCATAATAGAAACTCAGAAATAAATGTCCAATTTTGTCTCAACTGCAGTCCCAGTCAGTTTCTTCCTCACCCGTTATCACCTCATTGCTCATACCATACTTCTCAGCAAGGATAACATCTGAATCATAAAACACAACAAATTATAAATTTCAAGAACACTGTAAAGCAGAGATGAAAATATGAATATTTATCAGCTTGAAACTTTGCTGTACATAATAAAATACAGGGTAATAAACCAATAAAGAGAGAAAAATAGATTACACATGTACACAGCCACGCATACAATTCTGGCCACTCCCGAGAGAATTTTTGAATACAAGAAGTAAAAGAGATCGGAAGTGTAAATACTCACATTGTTTGCAGTGGGGAACGTCCTGGACTGCTGTCACTCTCATTACTATTTGAATGCTCCACTGCACCATTTAGCTCCTCATGGATAGCACTCACCATTGTGGCTACAGTGGCATTTCCCATGGAAGCAGTAGTGTATAGAGGTATGTTATTTTCAGCCATCGAAACCTACAAAGTGTGCAATGAAATTGATACTAAACATTAATTAATTGAATCTAACAGTTCAATACTTGCTATCCATTTTCAGTGCTATCAGAACTCTTTGAGCTTATTTGCTAAATGCACTGTACACATTACCATGACACAGAATAGAAGATACTTAAATAACCATCTCCATGGTGGCAGAAAGGAAATATGTCTTACTAATGCTTGCAACTTAGAACAGAACTGTGCAAAAGTCTCAGGCAGACACAACGAAACATTACAAGACAAAGTTTGTGAACCCTTTGCAATTACTTGGTTTTCTGTATTAATTATTCATAAAATGTGATTTGATCTTCATCTAAGTCACAATAATAAACAAACACAATCTGCCTAAACTAATTAATACACAAACAAGTGTGTCTTTATTGAATACATTGTTTACTCATTCTCAGGGCAGTCTGGAAGAACTATGTGAACCCTTGTATTTAATATCTGGTAGGGCCTCCTTTAGCAGTAATAACCTCCACCAAAAGATTTTTGTAGCTGCTGATCAACTTGCACAATGGCAAGGAGGAATTTTAGGCTATTACTCCATACAAAGCTGTTTCATTTCATCAATATTTCCAAGATACCTTGCATGGACGTGCCATAGCATCTCAATTGGTTTAAGGTCTGGACCCTGTATTGACCATTCCAAAACACAAATTTTCTTCTTTTTAACCTTTTCTGTTGTTGATTTACTCTTGCATTTCGTATCATTGTCTTGCTGCATCATCCAACTTCTATTAAGCTTCGGGTGACGGACCACTACCCTGACATCCTCTTGTAAAAACTCTTGATACAATTTTGAATTCATTGTTTCCTCAATGATTGCAAGCTTCCAGGCCCTGAGGCAACAAAGGAGCCCCCAACCATAATGTTCCTTCCACCATGCTTCAGAGTTGGGATGAGGTTTGGTGTTAGTGTGCAGTGTCCTTTTCTTCCAAAAGAAAACTGTGTGCATTTCTGACAAAATTTCCATTTCTGCCTCATTTGTCCACAGAACATTGTCCCAGAAATGCTGCAGAACATCCAGGTGGTTTCTTGCAAACTTGAGATGTTTATTTTGGAGAGCAGTGGTTTCCTCCGTTGTGTCCTTCCATGAATACCATTCTTGTTCAGTGTTTTTCTTATGGTAGACAATGAACAGAGATTTTTTGAGAATTTTGCTGTTATCCTTGGGTTCTTTTTCACCACCTTCACCATTGCACGTTGTGCTCTTAGCGTGATCTTTGCAGAGCACTAACTCCCAGGGAGAGTAGCAACAGTACTGAAGTTCCTCCATTTGTAGACAATTTCTCTTACTATGTAATGATCAACACTCAAGTCTTTAAAAATGCTTTTGTAGCCTTTTCCAGCTTCATGTATCTCTACAATTCTTCCTGTGAGGTCCTCTGAGAGTTGTTCTGATTGAGGCATGGTGCACATAAACAGATCTTTATTAAGAGAAGGCTCTGTCAGTCACCTGACTTGGCGTGTCTTTTTTTTAAATAGGGCAGGGCACCTCTACAACCCACACCTTCAATCTCATCTCACTGATTGTCACACCTGACTCCAAATAGCTTTTGTAGAAGGCATTACCCCAGAAGTTCACATACTTTTTTGAACCTAGACTGTGACTGTTTAAATGGTGTACTCAGTATTGATGAGAGGAAGTAGAATTGTTAGTGTGTTATTAGTTTAGGCAGATTGTGTTTGCCTATTGTTGTGACTTAAATGAAGATTAGACCACACATTTGATGAGAAATTAATGCAGGTAACCAGGCAATTGCAAAGGGCTCACAAACTGTTTCTTGCAACTATCTGTATATAGGGTGGAACACTGCAGGACATGTGGCAGAGAAGGAGTGCCAGGAGCTGGGGGCGTGGATCACCGAGCAAGGTCATTTGATTCCAAACAACTGGTTTATTGAGCATTACAGAATGTCTCTCTGGTGCTTCCTGCTCCCTTTCCTCTCCCCACTTTCCCAACCATGATTCCCCTCTCCTTGTCCCCTTCCCACTCTCAACAGAGAGCCATATCCGAATCAGGTTGATCATCACTCACATATGTCATGAGATTTTTTTTGTGGCAGCAGTACAGTGCGGTACATAATATTACTATAATACTATGCAAAGTTATTAGGCACACTAGCTATATATATGTACCTAAGACTTTTGCACAGTATTGTTCATCAGTGCTAGTTTTCTTTATTATTTATGGGTGTTAAAGTTTTCTCCTAATCTTACTTCTGGTAAGCACATACTGTTTATTTAGTGATTCCAAAAATTATAACACTTTGGTCAGACTTAAGACTTAGAAGAGAACGAAATAGACACCAGCTGAGAGTACTGAGTTTCTCTCCAAAATAAAGTTCTTTGCCTATGTTTACGGCTACTCCTATAATTACAAGAAAATTGAAAACAAATCAAATAAATGACTCTGGCACCTTGCATCCTACCTTGCATATCATGTTTATTTCCAAAATATGTTACCAATCACTTTTTTAAACATTTCACAACTCCAAATACCCATATCTTTTGGAAGTGAGAACTCATAAATTAAAAGATTCCTTGCTAACATAACTGAAGATCTGATTAGTCACGTTTTAAATATTAAAGTCTGATTTCATAAAATGTGAACGTATTACTTTTTGTAATATGAGACAGGCAAGTTAACAATTCAAAATTCCCTGCACGGTCAATAAAATGCCAATACAAGTAGATTTGCGGTGCCACCTCTTATGTTAAGCTAGACTATAGAAAACTGATTATTATTCACACAGGGGTTCTATTTTGTGCCATTTGTTTTTTTGTCTGATTGTCTGAAAGAGGCAGCTTCATACAGGTATCATTATAGAATAGTTAAAAGTTTCCTGAGGACTAGTCATCTGCATTTTGCATTGTTTAGAATGTCTCTACTCCAAAAATTTTGAAGTTGGTTAGGGAGCAGTAAATAAAAGGCATCCATTTACTTTCAGACTTAAAAAAAAGGCTAATCGTAAGGCACACAAAGAACTGGCGAGAAGGCATCTAAGCAAAAACAATAAACTGCAAATTCAAATGCTTTATCATATCAGTATCAGCTCAAAGAATTGAAAGCATTTTAATGTATTGCCACAGCACTCAGTCAATCGATAACACTGGCGTTTTCTGAGTGTTTGTAATTTATTCATTGGGCAGCAGCCAGTGCTCTGAATACTAGTTTTGTAGGTAAAGTAAAGAAGCGATAAGTGGCAAGTACACACAAAGCAAACTAGTTAGGTCAGTAACTGCCACAGCACCTGATTAACTAGGCATGCTGGGCCTCAGTTTGACAGGACGCTGCAATCCAAGTATGTCAACTATCAACCTGAAGGGATCATCTGAAGGTTACTACTTCATTCAAGCTTAATGCATTGGGAATGCTTCTAGACAGGAGCCAGCTACTTTTCTGAACAGGGTCTACTAGGGAAATAAGTAAGTCCTTGTATTTTGAACTATTCCAAAGCATGCACCTCAGGAGTGGCCAGCAACATATTGTACTTCCCAAATGATAATTTCAGGAGTGTAGGGTATGGCACATGCTGCAATTCACACACTTGCCAAAAACCCTCAAGTTATCCAAATAGAAAACACAAAGTACACTGCAGATGCTGTGGTCAAATCAACACATACAAACAAGCTGGATGAACCCAGCAGGTCGGGCAGCATCCGTTGAAACGAGCAGTCAACATTTCGGGCTGAGACCAAATTAACAATTTAACGAAATTAAAAATTAACGAAGGGTCTCATCCAAATAGAAATATCTATTGATCCGGCAATGTAATTTGGAATGGGGCATGTTACTGTGCAATAGCTGGAGGTAAAAACAAGGCACACACATCATTCAAGGCAATCAAATAAACACTACTCGTTCTGAAAAAGGATAGAGAGATGTTCTTTCTTATGTTTTATGCATTTTGATTAATTTATTTTGAATATTTCAAACGATTACCATTTTCAAGGACTGCAGATGATAACTTATCAAAACTGCAGGTCATTTTTTTTTTAGTGATTTCCACCTCACTTTTGCTATCTATTCTTCTCACAATTTTATGGCTGAACTTCTAGGTGAACTACTTATTCTTAATCAACTTGGATCAGCTCCCAAATCAATAAGCCTTGAGCTTTTCGACCCATCCCCATGCCACTTCAGCCTTTTTTGATCCACCACCTATATTTGTGCACAAAACAGCTGTTTGATGAAAACTTGCCAAGACATGCCTGAGTCAATCAGTTAATCATTCAGGTAAATTAGGGTTCACAGCAACAATGTACTTAAGACACAGAAACATTAGATGCTTAAAATAATCAGTGGAACCCTTGCAATAGATCAGCAGGAGGCTTGCAAAATTGTAACTGCATACTCTATACAGTATAATATTGCTATGGTTAGATACCTTATTGGACGAGATATTGTGTTAAGCAATTGCACACACAGCAGTCACCTGCAATAGACTTCAAATAATGTATCATGTATCAGGGACTCATTACCAAGCTGTTCCACTGGGCCCTGCTATGGGCCATAATACTTTCATTGACATTTTTTTTAAGTTTACCTTTGAACAACTCCCTTTGATGCATTATTGAGGAATGCAAGTCTACAAGATACATTAAAAGTAAATACATTTTATTTAATACTTTAAAGCAGGTGAAGTATATATACAGTTAATAGAAAGAGACATATAGTCCAAATTCCAGTCTCTTTAGAGAAATTTCCTGAGGTAATAGATTGTAGGGAGACCAAAATTACAAAGAACTGTTACCACTGATTTTCTGTCTAAAGCTAATGTTTTCCTTATTGAAGAAACTAGTGGAAAAGGAGAAAGAGCCTGCAATACAATCCTAAGACTGACATCTTTTTAAAGGTAAAGATAATGCTTGGCTCAGGACTGAAATGACAATTCCAGTGCTACTTTCAGGATACTTGCTTGAAATTATATAGGATGTGGAAATTCTTATGGATTTCAATACCCTGTCATTGCTGAATGGGTGGGGGGGGGGGGGGGAGAGTGTCATTTTGTTTTAAAGTACAGTAGCTAGTTTAGTGAAGTACTGGCACCTGTGGATGATGGATATGAACATTATTACTTACTTGTAGCCGTAGGAAAAAAGAGTAACAGCAAAAAGGAACACATCCTGTGGAGGTGTACTTGAAACTTCTAAAACTCAAAGCAACAAAGCTTTCTACGACCCTTGAGGTGTATAAAGCAGACCACCTACAATTACACTATTTTCTAAGAAAGGATGTATCAAGGTGAACTTCTCCATTAATCAGTTTGCTGCCTCTGAATGAAATCCTTGACTAATAGCATGTGTGCAAAAGCTAACAAATTTGTAACTTTTCCAAGGACAACCAGAGAAAAGTGGGAATAGCCCTGCATGCTGCATATATTGGAAGGTTCCCATGAGTGTGGGGTGTTATTGACTGCATCCAAACAACATCAAGGCCAATGAACCAGCAACCTTCATGATACAAAGAGGTTTTCACTCCATTAATGTTCAGCAGGTGCATGCGAGATTGGCATTAGGGAATCGTATAGATCTATTGTCAGTTTCTTTGCAGTTTATAATTATGCCTTGAAACCATGCCAGACCTATATTCTACCCAGACCCAGCACAGATGTCAAAGGCTGGCTGCTAGGCAACAACTGCTGTCCCCTTCACACCTGGCTAAAGATACCCTTCCAACAACCACACTCTACCATCACTGAACACAGCACTGCTATGCTCAAACAATATTTCTACCGACAAGATAGACCTGAGAATTTCCTATAACACAGCCTGGACAGAAAAGCGTACTGCCTTTAAGCTTGGCCAATGAGTGTTATCTGGAGGATGTCCACTGAAAATGAAAATCATACTCATTTTATGTTACTACGTTAGAAGGTGCATCTTACTTTACATATTCCCCACCTTAACCTAGACAAGTTTTAATGAGTTTTAATGGCTTCATTCAATGACTACTGGCATATGAATCAAGAATCCTATCATTAAGACTTTACTGCATTACTAAGAGAATATATATATGTATGTGTGTGTGTGTGTGTGTGTGTGTGTGTGTGTGTGTGTGTGTGTGTGTGTGTGTGTGTGTGTGTGTGTGTATATTATATATACACACACAAATGTAAATACACATACATAAACTTACACAGTACATTTACTGTATGAATCATACTTCACAGATTACTATTTTTAAATTGGCAATTTTCAACTGTAGATCATTATACTCTTGGAAATCAAGGATTACTGAAGTGAAAAGACTTGTATTCATATCTACGACTTTTGCTAATAACTATATTGACAATATAATATATGGGTTTATAATTTTGTCAAAGAAAGATTTATGTCCTTTTCATTTATATATCTATGACCCATTACCAAAAGGACAAGAAGGATTTTGAAGGCAATTCTATTTAATGTTCATGGAATCAAGAATAGTCAAATACTGCATTTTTAACAATGAATATTCAGCAGTTTGAGTTAATGCCCTGGTGTAATTAACAAAAGCAGTGTGGTTTGTAAAATATCTTGTAACAAGTTTGACATATCTGCATTTTCCAGCTCTGTATCAATAGTAATGGCATTTAAGGTACTGAGCACCTCAATTATGTTATAGGTTATTATAAAACAGAGCACACTGGCACTACTCACAGTACTGAAACAACCTCACAGAAAATCTGCATAGCTTAAAAAGGAACATAACGCACAAACATTCAGCACATATATATGGACAAGAAAGGAGTAGCTTCTGAAATGTCATATGCAAAAGAAATCCTGCATTAACATTGTTTAAACAGATGAAGCTGTGCAAATGCAAGTAGCAGGGCATGGTACAGCAAATAAATATCCTTAAGGAAATAACTTTCCCGAAGAAAGAAATGTGTCCCGGGTCAGTGGCACCGTGGTGGGTCTGAGGCTCAGCAGGGAAGGGGAAAGTCAGGCAGAGCCATAATAATAGGAAACTTTATTATTAGAGAGGTAACAGGAGATTCTTTGGCTGTGGAAGAGATGCCAGGATGATGTGTTGCTTCCCAGGTGCCAAGGTCATAGATGTCTCAGAGCGGCTGCAGAGCTTTCTCAACAGGGAGGATGAGCAACCAAATGTAGTGCACTTTGGCACCAGTGACATAGGTAGAAAGAAGGAAAAGATCCTGCAAATTGAGAATTGGGAGTTTGGAAAGAGGCTGAAAAGTAGGACCTTGAAGGTAGATTTCTGTGGATTACTTCTGGTGCCATGTGCTATTCAAGGTAGGAATAGAAAGAACAGATGAAGGTGTGACTGAGGAATAGGTGCAATGTTTTCAAGCTCTTGGATCTTTGGAATATCTTCTAGGACAGGGGCAGCTTGCAACTTAACTGGAAGGCATGAACTATCCGAGCTGAGAGCTTCGTAGTGCTATTCGGAAGAGTTTAAACTAGTTTGGCAGGGGAATAGGGACAAGAGCACCAGGTCAGAAAGTGGAGGATTCAGAGGAAGGTAAATGACATGACCAGTAAGAACAAGCACAAGCAAGGGGCAGATGGGTTAAAGTGTCTATACTTTAATGCTGGGCGTATTATGAGTAATATATGTAAGGGTAGTGGTGGAGAAAATAATTGTAAGAGGCATTCAAGAGGCTCTTAGTTAGGCACATGAATGCAGGAAATGGAAGGTCATTGTATAGACAGAAGGGATTTGTTCAGATGGGCATATGCTTACTAATTTAGTTTGGCACAACATTGTGTGCCGAAGGGTCTGTTCCTGTTTGTATAGCTCCATGTTCTATGCTTTCATAAGCAATAATACACATGACCGTTAGAGTCAGAGTACAAAAGTAGTGGCTGGTATCAAATGAAATTCTTGAATAATTATAAGAAACAGACTGGATATATTGAGGGTGATTCTGAAGGACATCTGTGCCAACAAATATGTGAAAGTTACCCAGACCACCTTATGAGTGTCCTTTTAATCATGTCTGTTAAGATTTGCATAGTGTATATTTATTTATTTACTCTGCATATACTCTATATATAGTGTATAGATTCTGTTAAACCAAATGTGACATATTGAATGATAATTATATTAGTGCAATATGTTTTTATAGATATATTATCTTTACTTTGCTAATGAGTGAATAAATTGACATTTTTGGCTAACTTTGCATGGACATTTTCCCACTAATTTTGGCAAATGGGACAATTAACCCATAAATTTCCTATTTGCTCTCTTAAACAAGATGAGATAAAGAGATTATTACACATAAATTATTGAAGAAGAGATGGGAAGAGAATTTTAAGAGGAGATTTCACAGTAAAATTTTAAATCTTGAAAGCTTAAAATAAGCGGTAATATGTGGCAGGTTTAAAGTAAGTAATAAAGAAAAAGAACAAATCATATATCCAGTAATGATGACCTAGAATGTATGACCTGCTGTTCTTCATTTTGGTAAAGTCACAAAGTCTCTAATTACTATCTTAGATGATTCTTAAGATTGTGAGAATCTCATCAACTGAAGACATTACCTTAATGAAATCAACATGTCCTTTGTTGGTTCCAAATGGCTTCTGGAAACAATTTGAAATAACAATGAAAAGACAACTGGATTAAAAAAAATGAAAATTGCAAGGCTGGGGGAAGCACAGGAGTTAGTTGTACAACACTGAAACAGGTCCTTCAGCACAATTCATTCGTGCCATCCATGTTGTCAATCTGAGCTAGTCCCATCTTCCTAGGTTCAACTCATTTTCCATCCATGCAGCTGTCCAAATATTTTTAAACATTGTAATTGTTCCCACCTCTCCAACTCCCTCTGGCAGCTTGCTCCATATATGTCCCTCTTAGTGTCAAACTAGTTGCACCTCAAATCCTTTTTAAACATTTCCCTCTCACCTTACCTCAGTGCCATCTAGTTTTAAGACTTCCCTATTCTGAGGAAAAAAAAGTGTGACCATCTATGTTCTCTACATCCCTCATGAGTTTTAGATACCTCTTATAAGGACACTTCCTATACCCAATGAACATCCTATGCTCAGGATAAATGTCCCAGCCAACAAGCCTTGGAAATCTCCTCAAGTCGCCAATTTATGATGCAATCATGTGCTAACACTGTTCCTTTAACCAGAGATGCAAATAGCAGGAGGGCACATCAAACCCAACAAGCAAAATTGCCCAAAGTACAGCAAGGAATGTATTAAATATACACAATCTTATTAGTAATGTTTTGCTGTTAACAGGTGTGGAGAGCATCATTAATTCTTCAAAGGAGACCTAGTGTAAATGTAAAAATAATGTAACTATGCCCTGATTGGACTGAATAATCCACTGTAGTGCATTATAATCTGTTTTATGCCATCATGGTTTACACTATTCATCCTGCTGTCCTCATTGAGTTGTTGTAAATAACAGTGCTATCTCATATGATGTCCATCACTGGCAATTTACGCAATTTATTATTGCATATTGTAAGATGAGATATTCCCTTCTATCCCTTTGCAAAAGGATAATTACTTTGTTCAAGATGTTCTGGTAAATGTTTTAGTGTTCTTCATTGTTTATATTCATTGAATTTAAAAATGTTTTATGATAGATACCACTTCTAATATTTTAAAAGTTTCTGAACAAAAAAAAACAAGAAGTGTTTTTTTTTAATTGTTCCATAACTTTTGACTGGAGGTGAGGCCCCAGACTCAGCTCTTCTCGTAGCTGTCACAGGGAACTCTAAGAGCAAACACTTGATGACTTGCCACCTTAGTAAAGGGTTGGGGAAGTCAGTGACTTAGGGATTCCCTGCTTGGCTCAGGTTATGTGTGGACAGGCAGGAACCATGGGTAGTGATTCCAGACGGCACAGAATGCTTAGCACGATTGTGCTTAAAGGTAGGAAATTGAAGGATAAATATTTACTGTTATTCATAAAGAAAAAACTGGCTACTAAGAGATTTGCTCATCCGCAGAATCTTTTATTTTATTTAGAAGTACAGCATGAACAGGCCCTTCCAGCCCAACAAGTCACATCGCCCAGCAACCAACCTACTAACACAAGCCTAATCACAGGGCAATTTACAATGTCCAATTCACCTAGCAACCAGTACATCTTTGGGCTGTGGGAGGAAGCTGGAGCACCTGGAGGAAACTCATGAAGTCATGCAAATTCCTTGAGGATGGCACCAGAATTGAACTCAGATGCTCCGAACAGTAATTACATCGCACTAACTGATAGACTCATGGCACCCGAACAGAAATTCCAGTTCACAACAGTTTTTGAGTAAATCTGCCAGATATTTTTCTAATTTCTGCAGATTCATTGAGCTTTCTACTATATAGCCATAACCACAAGGCAGCATTGTGGAAATAATGTGGTACAATAACACTGGTGAAACACAGCTTTCATTTGGCCCAATTTCCTATCTTAATTTTACTAATGTGTTTTTGACATAAATACCACAGGATATTTTAATAATAGCCTGTGGGTTAACATTCTAACAAAATTAGGCCCAAGAGAAGGTTAAGTGCTGTAACCACATACCCAAAAATAAAACAAATTCATTTTATTTCCATGCATGTTACATAATATACGTTAGGACATTATCTACTGCAGTGAGATCCTCTGAGTAATTCCTTGACAAGATCTTTAAACTAGTAATTCAATTTTTCATTTTTCTTACAGTTTTTAGCCTTTCAAAAACCAAGCCTGGTGAAACAAATCACATATTCTAAATTCAACTCTGCCTAAGCATAGGAAATAATTTTGCCCCCAAATTCTTCCCGCTTCTACTGAACGGCAATAGATATTCCTTGCAAAAGTTCATCTAACTTTCCATTGCTTCAATTATGACTCCTTGACTCTAGATTGCAACACTAACTGCTAGCACCTGTATGGAACTTCTATTAATTTGTCATTATTTCCTACTGCTATTTATGGCAATTACAGAATGCAGTGCTAACTATTAAAGCCACAATGCTAGTTATACTAGCATATAAATTTGGGGGATTATGTTACTCTTCTGTACATTCTCCATAAGATGATATTAATACAAAATTATGAAGGAGTAATTAATGACATTCTACTTTCATATTCGTTATCACCTTCCTTCTGCTTGGGTCCATTCTTCTAACACAATCTATCCTCAACTAATGGGCTTCTAATTGGAATGGGCTTCTCCGGAATAAAGGATGGAAATTTATTTACTTTTTTTTGTACGGGGGGGTAAACCTGCAAATGAGGAGTTCAAGACATCACATGTAAAGACTTCTCATGAACTGCAAACTTTATCACTCATTGAAATGGGCCCTAAACACCAAAAATTCTCAAAGTCAGTTATGCATATGTGCCACACAATATTGGATAACACTTGGAAGCAAACATTATTAATATTCTTGACTCTCAAATTTCACTGAATCACTCAATAATAATTACATCTAATGGTCTTACAGATCTTAGAGGTGAATGCCAATTGGTTCTCTAGATAAGATTTTGTGGCCCTAGTTGTTAAGATGGGGACTTTGCATTATTGCTCAAAAGCCCTCATGCTTCACTCCTGACTAAAATAATCTCCATGAGCAATTATGAGGGCACAACCTGTCTGTTGCAGAACAGAGGAAGAAGAGAAAAAGGAGAAAGGGGGAGAGGGCAATAAGTAGAGGCCTTTTCAAATGCTCTGCCAGGCCACAGTATAATACCCTGAATTTTACTATCAGGCTACTTCACTACCTACGGGAACATACAGTGCAGCAGTTCATGACCAAATGCCACATGATCTTGCCTCTATTTGATTTTGAAATCTGTTACAAATGATCAGTGCACTATAGCATGTGACCATTGTTTCAGGTGGATGTCTCATCATCTTTCCTTGGCAAGAGTGTTACTATAACCCACTCCTCCAGTAGTAACACCTTATCAGAGGTTTACTTCCTGAATAACAATCAAGTGTTTAATCAAAGCAGCTGTAAAGGTGTGAGGGATGCAAAGTGAGGTGCAGCAAGGGACTTCATGAAGCATTCCACCACAGAGAAGGTTCAGGTCAAGGCAGTGGAAAAGATTCTCTTAGCTGCACAGACACTTACAAATACCCTCTCTCTCTCTCTCATTCAGCATCAACTACCAACTCCACTGTCATTGCATGAATCACCCTGGTCTTTTTCTGCAGGTCAAAACCACTGCAATATCTATGAACATTGCTCGCAGTCCCTTTGAACTAGGTATCATCAACTCCTAAATCTTCCCATCTGAAAGACTGAATTACTCAGAGAGTTTCCATCTGGATACAATACATCTACAAGACACGGTAAGTCACCTGACTCGCTGGAATTATGTCTATTTCCTGACTGCAGCTCCTAATTTCATTGCATTGGAGCTGCCTTCACAACAGTAATGTCAATATTGCCAGAATGCAAATGATGAGATAGATGGTGGAACACCTCATCATCCAGAATAACATGTCAGCTGACCTCTCAGTAATGCACAATTCCCATTGAGATTTTTCCCAATTCGATGTTTGGGATTCGGATGTCACTGACAAGGTGATAAATGCCCCCTAAAATGAGGTGATAAGCTGTCGATTTAAAGCACTACAGTAGTTCTGGCAAAGGCACTCCCCTAGAGTTGTCAGAGAGGGAGATTAGGTTAAGTGGTGATGACAGAATGACAGGACACTTCCAAATCAGGATGGTATACAAGTTCCTATATAACTCCTGCTCTTGTTCAACTGTTTGTGGCAGAGGTAGAGGTGATCTGGGTTAGGAACTACAGTGGATTTTCTAAATAGTATATGTGGTAGAGGAAATTAATGTTTAGGGTGGTGGACAAAATATCAGTCTTCTCTGCCTAGGCAGTGTAGTGCAGCCTAAACTGTTGTTAGAGCTGCACTCATCCAGCCAAGTGGACCATACTCCATGATCTCTTAACTTCTATCACATTGGTGATGGAAAAACTCAGGCGTTGCAGGTGAATCACTTGCCTCAATACACCCAGTTCGTTCTGTTGTAGCTTAGGCTGTTGACGGCAATGCCAGTGGATGTCATGCACAGGTAATTACTTGCCATTTGTCAGCCATGTTTAGGTCTTTTTGCATGCGTGCATGGTCTGCCTCATTTGCTGAGGACTTGCTAATGGAATTGCACTTTGAACAAAGAACAACATAAATAAAAGACTTAAATCGGAATAGTGAAGTTCATATCCCTCATCTCAAACTGTAAAAGCCAGACCAAGAGAATCAGCAGACACAACATCTCTACGCAGCATCAAAATCACACAGTCATTGAAAAGTCACTCTGGAGCTTCCCTTCCCTTGTTTCCCTAACCTGGTGCAAATTTTTCCCTGAGAAAGAAGTAAATTACAGACCACCATGAAAGATAAGTGCAAGAATCTTTGAATCTAGAGGGTCAAATCTTGGACTGGACTGCTTTGCCAGGAGTTGAGGCAGTCTGCACTACCTGGCAGATAAGCACATGTAAAGGTATTGTCAGTGTCTCTGGGGGAAATACATCACGCTGTCAGGAGAAAGCAAATTCTTACTCAACTGAGCCACCGACAGCTTCCTTGTTAAGTGATGGAGGCATAGCATCGCTAAATGGTGGTTAGCTAATTCATGGATATTCACTGTTAATATGTGCTGACATGGACAGAATTATGACTAGCACTTCATAAGCATACTGTATTCATGGCATACTGTATTCATGAACATTGCACCTTAACTGCAATGATTGAAATTGTCATACAGATTTGTACAATGACATTTCAGCACATTTCTACATGTAAGTGAATTTCCAGGTGACTACAGCCAGTGTCACCAGCCTTTGTGAATATATTTTACTGATGAAGGCATTTACTCATGGCTTAGCAAACTAGATGTTCAGATGAATGCACAAACACAAGCAGTTTGGTGGCAATGGCGCATTTACACAACTATCAGTGGATACCCCTGTGGTGCTGCATGGCAGATTGTAGCATCAAACACATTTATGCACCTGCACTGCAGGAAACATCCTGCAGGCCAGATCCATTGGGTTATGACTGGCATCCCACACCAACCTACTCATTCCATCGAAACAAATGGATAAAGTTACATAGCCTTAACATTGCCTTTAACTAAAAAGATGATAAGAGTTTCATTTCAAAGCCGATGCACTTGCTGAATCTAAAAAAAAATACAACAAATAGAAATTGGTGCTTGCTTGTATTAAGTCAGCCTGAGTAGAACAAGTTTTACCAGTTTTTAAGCATTGTAAACAGCTTATGTAAGGGGAAATGCAGCAAGGCTTGACCTGCCATCTCTCATGGCATGGGGTCTACCTGTATCCAAGACACAAGTAATCACAGCATACTTGGTGGAGAATAAGCCTCTACTTGGTCTGAAAGTGCTTGAATAAAACCAAACAGGTGAAAAGGAACTTATACATCTATATACAAAAAAATCCCCACTGAATGAAACTGATTTCAGAAAACAGGAAATATGATAATGAAAACAGGCTGAGCAGAATGCACACTGTCTTCATGTTTCCTCCACAGCCAGTAACAATAGGGGGTCATGTGACACACCATCCCATCATTCAGTCATTAATAGTTGTGCTGGAGTAATTACACTTACGGTTCTTTTGCCTCAGGCAAACTTTTGAAATAAGATAGTTGAAATTATGATACCACTGATAAATATTAATAAGTGAACTTTTAATTTTTGCCACAGTATTCCAAATGCGAAACAACCAGCTAATGCTCCAGTGACTTACAATGCACTTGCCTTGGGGCTTTAATGCTTTCTGCACTTAAAAAGTTTTAAAGAAATTAAATTTTAATATCTAATTAGTGAACGAGTCATTGTGCAGTGAGCAAGAGGTCTGGGTATTGTGGACTTTGCAGACTGAAAGCATTTGTTGATCTTACCTGTAAAGCAGCATTAAGTGGTGATCCATATGCAAGGCTGGTCTGTATATTTTTTATAATAGATGGATTGCTGTATAAGAAAAAAAATAATATTCACAATTCACCATGAGGAAATAGATAACATAAAGCAGATCTTAGCCTGTTTGGTTCCAAGCTACTAACAGCAAAAAATCACTTTTAAATTGGTCTCAATTGAGGAACACCTGTAACTGACTCTGGCTTCTTTTTAAACTGATTTATTTGAAGACTGTTACATTTAAGCTTTTTGGGGTTCTTTAATTGCATGATTTAAAACCACTTTTAAAGTTTTTTTTTAAAAAGGGAACTACAAAGTGTATTAATTTATATTATTTGGACAATATTCTGCAAATCAAGTTACCTCTATATATCTTTGCTATAGACACAGAACAAAATTCTATTTAATCACCATATAATCTGATTGAAAGTAAGCTGTCAACGTGAAGCAGCATTATATTCAAATGCGTACAAGAGAAAGTAAAAGGAGCTGAGGTATGCAATTTTATTAGGAGGTCCTACTGATAATATTCAATACATAGTACAGATCTTGCAACTATCCGAAAAGTTTGGAGATGATGGATTATAAATTATTATGTCTTAAGTTTTAAAATGCTGGATGCTTTTTTTATTACGTTTAAAGGATACAAGATGGAGCCCCCTTATTATCTCAGCCTCTTTGGCAACCAAATTAATAAGATTAAGGAGGGTATTATATTAACCAGACATAAAAGTGAAATGAGAATAGTTATATTGAAAATGAGAAAGGATATGCTAAAAATGAGAAAGAATACTGCAAGAAACAGTTATTAAACAGGTGAGCCATTGCAAGAGAAGATGACTGGCAGGAAATAAATTCAATTTAAATGATATTTTGATGTACGCAAGGAAAGGGATAATAAAGATTAGCATGACAAATTGAGGAGGGCAGTGGCAGTTCAGGCTCAGAATTTATATTTAGACTATTATCATTGCATAAAAGTAAAACTTTGCAACTTTAGCTGGAAGGTACTGTAAGGGTACATATATAAGTATATTTCCTATGATTTTGATCCATTGCTGATTTTTTTTTACCACATTTCAAGGATATTATTCCATGTGACATACCATGTGTCAATATAAAATTTACTGCTTGTAAAATGAAAATGTAAATATATAATTGTTCTAGTTGTTTTCAGAATTAATTTTATGAACATGCCGATTTTCCTATAAAAGATAAAAAGTGCCCTTAATTATTTTAATGATAAACTGCATTTGCACCTTTTGAACCCAGATGTTGCTCTTTTTATAGAAACCAATAGAAATTTGACAAAAACTATATAACTAATCATAAGCTTAAATCAGACATTTAGCTGCATAGGAAAAGGGAGATGGGTAAAGAAAAATGTAAAAAAAATGCTCAGCAGGTCAGTGCACACCAGTGGGAAAAGGAACAGATAACACTTTGGGTCAATTTGAAAGAGCTCTTTTGCTTAGAAAACAGTGGATGTGGAATTAGGCTTATTCCTTTCTATAGATGCTGTTTGACCTGCTGAGTTCAAGTATTTTCTATGTATTCATCTGAAATTAGGCATAATATAAATGGATGAAGAATATTTCTTATCAGCATCTTTGCTGGAGGTGATAAGGTTTTCAAGTAATTGTCATTATGGAATTTGATAGCTCAGAAGTCTCAAGAGTAAAGTGCTCCAAAATTTAGCAGAATGGGTAAGCTGCTTCATATTTCAAAGATCTAGGATGAGTAAATTACATGTGGCCTAGTAGCAAAGAGCTTCGTGAACATAATCTGTTTACCTGGACCCTAAAGATTTGCTTTGCATCTGTATTAATACCTAACATCAGCTACAATAAACAAATCAGAGATTCATTTAGGACCTTGCCTGACTGGTACATCATATAATTTAACTATTACCAAAAGACCAGCATATTAGTTTGTTTAATATGATGAATAAGGATAAAAAATTATGGTAATAAGGTGGCTCCATTCAAGTCTGAAATAATTGGTTTAGCAGGCCAAATAGTGGTATTTGGAAATTAAAAATTACCTTTCTTGTCGAAACAGGTAAAGAACCAGAGTATTTTTTCCACTGTTGAAATGGAGTCATTATGTATCAAAGATCTTAAGAGTATTAAAGAAGAGGTTCAGGTTACCATCTTATTCAAATATTATCGTCAATTTTTTATCATCAGCCCCATACTTATTTATAAAAGTCTTACTTTTCTCTTTTTAGATTCTATATTTTTTATTTTGCTCTCTGTTTGCATTACTTGATTTTTATATATTTCTTACATCATTTATAGTTTTTTAAAAAAGATTATGCGTTGCAATGTACTGCTACCACAAAGCAACAAATTTTATGACATACATTGATGATATTAAACTTGATTCTGATACTACAACTATATGCTGAACTATTTGAGACCAAGACAGAATTCCTGCATAATCAAACAATGGCATCTAGTTCTGAGATAGCCAATGATATTTTTTTCTCTCCCACAAACTTTCAGCTATAATGTATTTGCATTGGCCTCAGAGCCATTTTTAAAAAAAATGTGATCACAACCAACTGCTAAATTATACTTGAATTATTTGAACTTTTTCAAAATGTGGGCTGAGGACCGAGAGAGGTAAATGGATAAATTGATTAAACTGCTTTTTCTCTGAGCTCAAGTGGAATTGTGTTGAAAATTAGCACAATATATTAACTTTCACATTTGAAGTGGAATTTTTCATATATTAGAAACACTTTGATTCATTTTTTGTGACTGATGTTTGTAACCAATTGCAGTATTTGTAAAGTATATTGCTCATGATATTGCATTTTTGACTTGCTTCATCTGATAATTTTATGATTAATCATTTAGAATGACTTTTCTATATGACTAAAATCAATGGCTGGGCAGCTTCTATGTCGATGTTCAGACATAAAGATTGCACAGTTCTAATTTTTTCATGTGTGATCACAATGTAAATAATAATGAGGAATATTTCCTCATCATTATTTACATTGCGATCACAATTTGGTACCAAAATTTCGTGATATCACCTGAACCTTTTCGGTAATTAATTATTTTAGAGATGATTTAAAATAAAGGTCTGTTGTAGCAACACTGTATTTTGAATAAAATGCATTTTTGTCAGTATAAGGATTCACACTTATAATTCAACAAATGTTATAACAGAGTCATTGTAACTTAAAATACTAATTCTCAGGGTAATCTGACAGATGGTAACCATGCAATGCAAAGCAGAAGCAAAAAAGTAGCAAGCAAAAGCTCTTACTGTGCAAATTGTTCATCAAAGCTTTCATCAGGGTAGTATTTTCGAGGACGGCCTCGTTGAATATGGCGACCACGTTTAAATTCTTCATCATCAACAGTCCAAAAGGACCCAAACTCATCCTCTACTCTGATAAAGCACTTATGCAGTGACAAATTGGTGCGTATGGCACCCTGGGATTATAGCAGCAGTCAAGCAGATGCGATGGAAAGACAAACAAGGGCAATGGGATTTGGGAGAGAACAAAAATCACACAAAAGGGTTGGGTAAGGAAAAGGAGAAAAAAAATGAAATAAGCAAATGATTTGTGGGGTTAATATGTGTAGCCTGCAAGCAGAAGCATATGATGCAGAACACTAGGCAAGCAGATGGAAAGGACATGGGGTGGGCACCATGGCAAACACAGACTGGAAAACAAGGGGAAAGGACCCTTCGACAAAGCACTTGCTTTCAATGCCCCACATTTACCTAGACAGCAAGAATAACCAAGCAATACCCTTCCCTCCATTACCTGCAAGCAGCCATTAGCTGTAAGTTACACTACAGGGGAGCTAGCTATGCTAGGAGGTTTAAGCAATTAAATATGGTGGACATACCCACTGATCTTTTGTGGCCTTCGCTTTTGGAATTCTATTTCGTCCACTGTCCATACTGCCCCTTTAACATTTTCTACTCGAACAAAACACTTGTGAAGACTAAGATTATGGCGCACTGCATTCTATAGTAAGTACAAAGAAGAAAACATTTAATATTGTATCTAAAAGAAAGGAAGTATATATCATAAGTGTTGCCACGGCCATAATGAAGAATCATAAAATTCAAGCTTGCTGACAGTGTTTGCATTGACAGGTTCTTCTGAAGCTACTGAATGCCATCCATTAGACAGTGGTCAGTTCGTTAAAGCAATTTGTAGAAAAGAACATAGATGTGGCACTTTTGATCAGGTTTAGTTAGATTGCTGGTGCCACTGTAATGCCGTAGCACACAACAAGCATTCCAATTGGAATTCCCATTAAATTCGTAAGAATGACAGTGCACAAGACAGTAGCATTTTCTGTGTTGTCTTCAATGACTGGCATTAGGAATCAGCATACAAGGGGAATCAGAATAAATGTTCAAACATATTTTAATTATTTACAGGTCACAATATGCATCATTGTTTTTATATGGGACCATAAAAAGGATGAATGTACTGAAAACATCTGTAAGGGGTAATAAAAGGTTCATAGATTTCAGATAGCAGATTGAGACAGTTTGAAGCATTGTTCCAACAATGCAGCTTAAATCCAATTCTAAACAAGTCCCTTTTATTTATTATATTACCCCTTACCAAATATGACATGTTTGCAAATGTTTCACTACTGATTACCATTTAGAGCTGAATTCAAGATCCCTGCTTGTTCTCGCAGTGGAAAGCAAATCTGGTCAAAACTTCACCTCAGCAACCTTCATTTAAAGGACACTTTTCTACCATTTAACTAGACTAGGTTTAAGACATGCTCATAAAGATCAAAAAACAATTGGCACCTATTATTTCAAATTTGAGTTGCTGATTGTAAAGATCAAACACTGCCATATATTCACAAATCTAATGCTAATTCAACTGGTGTGTGCATCATAAGAATAAAAGATTGAAAAATATATTTGCCAAAATGGATGTACTTCGCACTTTTCATTTTGGCAATCTGATTGTCATTTAGACTTAAATCCAAATTCAAAGAGCTAAAGACAATTAGTTTTAATTTATTGGTTGAGAACAACGACAGCATTATCCATTTTGAATAGCACCAGAAATGAAGTCTCTCATGGAGTCAGAATCCTTTAGTAAGGCCAAATCCAGCCTTAACAAAATAGTATGAATATAGTAAACAGACATTGCCTCTGACTTGTCAGTACCATTTGAAGCTTCTGCCCTACAGCATCATGTTTAAAGAAAAGTCAAGGATCACAAGTTATTACTAAAGGCATATATATATTTGCTTTTCATATGCTATTTATATGCACACTGGTTATTCATAAATAGATGGAAGATACTTTCATACATACCAATTCTGTGTTTCTACAATGCTGCATGCTGCCATGCAGGACTGAGTCACAGTAGGGAAGATGAATGCTCATCACTAAAATGTGCCCCATGGAAGGACTGTCAGCAGTTGGTGGAGCATTCTGTTAAAGAGTTGAATGAATCTACTGAGCTGGTACTTGTCAAAGTCACAGCTGTAGATCTGACACATTGAAGATGGACTAAATCTGCCATGCCGTTTAAATAACGTGTATGAATTTTTGAGAATTTTTAGCTGAGAAAAGACTAATTTTTACACAAGCAAAAAATACATTTCAAAATGGGACTAAGGAAGAAGAAATAAGTAGCAAATTGATAATGTTGAATACATTAATATAGATAATACTGAGGAATAGCTTCACGCCAATTTTAATTATTAAGGTCAGGGATGCATTTATATTTATCCTTTCTGTAGTGGCAGGTTGTTGTACAATGAATTTGACAATTTGTGAGGATCAAGTGAACATCTAATAGGTTGATTACAAAAGAAGGACTTTAATGACAGTCAGCAATATCTGAAGAACAGACCTGTGGTGAAGGAGAGGGAGTGGGTGCTAGATATTGGCAAGAATAAATATACTACATTAAAAAAAAAGAGCTTTTGCTCTCAGTGAAATTTGGGTAAATATTTTCCCAATAGGTATAATAGGTATAATTTTTTTTTTAAATGTCTAGCTTTTTATTCTATCATGTCCCTAAGCACAACTTTGAAATTACACTGAAGAATTCAAATATCTAAAGCATGCGAGGTGGTGTATCTGAGTTGATTTGCTTTGTAAAGTAGAACACAGCAAAAACTTTTCATCCCTTGAAAACAAAATAGAAATTCACTCTCCTATATTAAGAAAAATCAATTAGAGCTTTTTATCTATTTTAACAAAACCTATTTGATTCTTCCATTATTTCAAGCAATAAATCTAACTACAACTTCGATTACTGTAAAACATGTACATTTGGCTTTTCATAAAATTGGAAGAAATATTTTGATATTGTATACTTGAGTTTTTTAAAATGTTGATGTTAAAATTCATTATCCACTGTACAAGACGATCATCTTCTTGGCATCTGTAAGGAAAATACACATTTCGGGCCTAACATATATAAGAATTTTCATTAGAATAGGAACTATTTAGAGTGTTTTACAGTTTTATATTCTTACATGTCTAATTTCGTATGTTATTTAAATAACTGAACTGATAACATTGTATCAGCAAATGCAAATTGGGCTGCAAATGTGTTACATAGACTATAAGTTCTTAAAAGATCTAGAGTATTATCTGAATATTTATACAGTAGATAGTCAAAAGGAATTGGATATATGTGAGGACTGTGTTTTAAATTATTATTTTGTAGTTGATTTGGTTACCAACGTTCATTGCCTGCAGTCATACATAAGAATGACAATCTGAAGATGATAAGAATGTATTCTATAGTGCATTAATTGTTAATGGATATGAGATTTGACATTTCCAAGAATTGAATACAAGTATATTGAGATGTAATTAACCCGAGTCTTGTTTGTTATATCAGCAAATGAGCAACTTAGTCATTATGGTAAAAACAACAATCCAGGCTGTTCACCAACCAGAACATTGGTGAAAAACACCAGATAACAATAGCCTGTAACTACTAAAGGGGAGTCTCATTGTTGGTACTGGCTGATATAGTACAAGTACATCTGAAAGCTGTGAAAAGCAGCCAATAGGGAGAAAAACAGGTTGACATTCATAGATATTGCATTCAGGGCCTTAGAAAGAGGGAGAAAAAATGATTATAGTTTGCAGAGAACTAAAAGGTCTAGCAAAGAGATATATGCTACCAAGAAGTGTAATTGGAGAATTGAGAGTCTGCAGAAAATGGAAGCAGCTTTAAAAAAAATTCAAAAAAATGTAAACATCAATGGCAACAAAAGCATCCATTTTCCATCACTAGTCGGTCTTGAGAGGATGAAGTTGATCTGCCTGACTATAGCCTCTGCATTGAGAAGTGTCTCACAGTGCTGTTTGTAGGAAACTCCACATAGCTTTTTTAAAAAATGAGAGAGCTATGAAGGAACATCATGTTGTGTTGGAGTTGGAGGGATATTCCATGATCCTGTTGTCCTTGTCCACCAGAAGCTAGATGAATGCAGTGTGGCAGGTTGCACAGTACATCTTTTAGATACTGCATACTACAGTCGTGATGTGCTGGTAGCAGAGGAAGTGAGTGTTTAAAATGGTGGTAGAGATGCCAGTCAAGAAGATTGTCATGGATGCCATCAAGCTTCTTGAATTCTGGATGGTGTCAAACTTCTTGAGTTCAGATAATGCAAAGAAGAGGTGATGGGGTGGTCACATCAGAGGTTTCAGGGTGTATAAATCTTCAGTTCCCTTAGGAAGAGAACATTTCTTCTCCTACCTCACCACAGCTGTCTGCCAGCCACAAGCCAGTCTGCAATACCGCAATCTAAACTGAAATGTTGTAATTATTACTGCAATACCAAAACTGGACAAGACCACTGCAACCTCCACCAGTTCAGGTGGCACAATTTCTCCCAGAATATCATGGACAGATATGGACTCCTTCTAGGAATGTTACTTGTGCCTTCTGTTTCCCTCTCCCAGCAACATGTTCTGCACTCACTCAGTCACGTTGAATCGTAAAGGGAATAGATCCTAATACATTCATGACTAGTAGTAAGTAGTTTGTGAAGAAGTCTTGAATTGAGAATTGAAGTCTTTTATTATTGCTCACCATTAACTTTTGAAGTTTGAAGCTTAGAAAGCACCAAACACATAAAACTATATCATGGTGATCTCTTTAAAACGCTTGCTAAGAGGGAGAAGGGTGGGAAGTGACACATTGTGTTTTCCAATGCCCAAAGTATTCAGCCACGAAATGTTAAAAGAAAAATGACAGTTGAATCACTTAGCTGCAAAATGACAGCAACCTTTTCGCTGCCTTTATCCACTTTGTTTCTCTACATCTGGTGCATGTTCAGAACACGGCTTGCAGTGCAATTCAGAAGCAACTGTGTGCTTGCTGGAGGTGACATTTTGGAGCTTTAAAGGCACCCTGAGTGCTCACAAAATCACACCAATTTCTCAATAAAATTCTTTTATGAGAGCAAGGTGAGAAGCATTTTATCTACAGGTACAGTAAAACCAATGTGTGCTGTCAGGAACTTGAGCACAGACAGACCAGGTGCCAGAAAAGATATTTTCAAGATTTTCCAAGAGTTGTTGGTATAACACTTGCACAGCTACTCACAAATATGCATTCAAAGTTGTAGCATGTGAGACCAGATGGGATCTGTGGTCTTTGATCCAGGGCAGCAAAGGATGTCTGTGCCAAGCAAGGCAAAATTTATTTGAGAAGCTCAGGCACGAGTATATGGTGCAGAGCACTACATTTAATCTGCAGAGAGCAGTAGTTGGGAGCACTGACTTTGCCATACATTGTGTGCTTAATACATGACTGGGACTGACTTAGAGATTAATGGCACACTGTAAACCTTAATTGGTTTCAGGTGTTCAAAACTAATTTTGATTAGGGATAAAAGTGCTTTGTAAACTATCTTCAGCTCTTTCAAGGGATATGAAGAAGAAAAGCAAGTCAAGAAACAAAATGTCTCAGAGGCCGAGGTCAGAGCATCTTTCAAGAGGGTGAACCCTCGCAAAGCGCCAGGACACTGATGGTGTGCCTAGTAGGGCACTGAAAACCTGTGCCGACCAACTGGCTGGAGCGTTCAAGGATATCTTCAATCTCTTACTGTTGCAGTTGGAGGCTCCCACCTGCTTCAAAAGGGCATTAATCATGCAGGTGCCTAAGAAGAGTAAGGTAAGCCGCCACAACAATCATCACCCAGTAGCATTCACATGTACTGTGATGAAGTGCTTTGAGAGGCTGGTCATGGCTAGAATTAACTCCTGCCTGAACAAGGACCTGGACCTGCTGCAATTTACCTAACGGCGCAATGGGTCTACAGCAGACGCAGTCTTGCTGACTCTCCACTCAGCCTTGCACCACCTGGTGAACAGCAATACCTATGTCAGGCTGCTGTTTATTGATTACAGCTTAGTGTTTAACACCATCATCCTCTCAGTATTAATCAACGAAGCTTCTAAACCTTTGTATCCCTTTGCAACAGGATCCTTGACTTCCTCATCAGCACACCACAGTTCATGCAGATACATCTCCTCGCGAAGAATCAACACGGGAATACCACAAGGATGCATATACCTATGCCACTACTCTACTCTCTCTACACACAAGCTCATATGCTGTCTATGAATTTGCCAATGGCACGATTGCTGGCAGAAACACAGTTGGTGACGAGGAGGTGTATAGGGGTAGAATTGATCAATTGATTGAATGGTACCGCAATAACAGCCTTTCATTTAATGTCAGTAAGACCAAAGAATTGATTGTGGACTTCAGGAAGAGGAAAGTCGGGAGAACACACAGCATTTCTCATCAAGGGGTCAGCAGTGGAAGGGTGAACAGTTTCAGGTTCCTAAGTAAACATCTCTGAAGATCTATCCTGAGTCCAGCATATTGATGCATTTATGAAGAAGGCATGCCAGCGGGATATATTGCAAGAGTTGCAAGAGGAACTTCAGTATTTTAAAGACTTGCAAATTTCTACAGATGTGCTATGGAGAGCATTCTGACTGGTTTTATCACTGTCTGGTATGGAGGCATCAATGCACAGGATAGGAAAAATCTACAGAGGTTTGCAAACTCAGCCAGCTCCATCATGGGCACTAGCCTCCTCACCATTGAGGGCATCTTCAAAAGGTGATGATTCAAGAAAGCAGCATCCATTATGAAGGGCACTCACTGTCCAGGCCATACTCTCTTCACAGTACTACCATCATGGAGGTGGTACAGGAGCCAGAAGATGCATACTTAATGTTTTAAGAAATGCTTCTTCCCCTCCTCCATCAAATTTCTGAAGAGTCTATGAATCCGTTAACACTACCTCACTCTTTTTCTCTCTTTTTATTATTTTAAATAAATCATTGTAATTTATATTTTAATGTATTGTACTGAACTGCTGCAGCAAAACAAATTTTGTGACACTGTATGTCAGTTATATTAAACCTGATTCTAATTCAAGATGGAACAATGGAGTGATTGCAACTTAAGACTAGAATAAACCTCTGTTTAAAGTACATAGAAAAGACCAATAAAGAGGAAATAAAGTTAAAAATACATGCTGTACAAATATGCCAGAGGCATGCAATGAAGGAGAGCATCAAAACACAGTAAACAGAGAGCAAAAGAATCAAAGATTGATGGGCAGATGGAAGACAAAATTATGAAGTATGGGGCAATATGAGACAGTCTCTTCTAAAAACTCTAGGAACATGTCACTCATGCACACTTCAAAGATACTCTGTCGTAATTTCAAAAATTTGCAATATATAGAGAGTCTATGAATTGTGGGCTGATTCAAGATGTGCAAAACCACAAAGTACACATAAACCTACTGGCCTTGATGGTTCAGGCTTAGCTGTAAAGGATAGTCAACCTTCCAACAACCAACACTAGTGAGTCAATATCAATCATTTGTTGTCACCAGAGGTGCACCATGGAGCCAGTGTAATCACCAGCACCGCCACAGGAAGACATGGCAGTTGTGCTTATTGTATGATGTTATATTTGGATCTTTCATTAAACAATAGACATACTGGAGGCTTTTATTCCATTTCCATTAAGCTTTGTGTGGCCAAAACAACACTCAACAACATTGATAATAAGTTCTGTAATGTGCAGCTTCAGTATGGATTATAATTTAAATTAAAGTTCTGCAATTACACTGTGCATTGTAACAAATAGCAAGATTGCTTAATGTAGTATTTCTGATAGATTTCATAGAATAACTTTGCTCTGTCTTGAATTTGCAATGCTGGTGTGAAAATATTTAATCTATAGTGCTGACTTTATCGACCTTACCATTAATTAGTGTTGTGCTCAGAGAGAAGTAAGTGAAAGCTTCATCCACGTAAACAAAGAGTATGCTCTGTATTGACGTGACAGCTCCCTTTATTCTACATACTCCAGATGAGCAAAGCTCAAAGTAACTTTTTATCAAATTACATATATGTCACCATATACAATCCTGTGATTCATTTCCTTGTGGGCATTCACAATAGAATTGATGAAAGACCACCCCCTAATAGGACGGACAACAGCCAATGTGCAAAAACCAAACAGTGCAAATAC
The DNA here is from genome assembly GCF_030144855.1 of Hypanus sabinus. NCBI lineage: Eukaryota > Metazoa > Chordata > Chondrichthyes > Myliobatiformes > Dasyatidae > Hypanus > Hypanus sabinus. Next base: position 36,469,322 of record NC_082724.1, read on the forward strand.
AAAATGAGATATAAATAAATACACAACAAAAATTGAGAAAATCAGTTGTAGGCTCAGCTCCAGCACTTGTAGCATGTAGAAATTATAAAATGAGGGGACATGAAGAACACAAGGACAGAGGCTGCAGCTTCTGTTTGCATTGCAAGGCAAACAGCCATTCTTTCATCTAATTAGTGGATTGTGTCTAAACATTTAGAGCACACTTACTTCAAATGACACCATGATTATTTAGTGTTATGTCCTAGCAGTGCTGCGTGTTTATATAGTACAATAAAGACACAGAAAACAATTATTTTCTTGATGTTATATAGTGCTAAGTTGAATTATGAGCTTTCATCCAAGTGCTCAATACCTGAGAATTCCTCACAAACACCCCAAAGTCAGATGCAATGTCTTGTTTACTTTTAACTAGAGAATCACTGCAAATCTACAAGAAACTGATCAAGAAATGTTCCATTTTTAATTATGATTATTTACCTTCCACGTTGCTGCATTGCGTCTGAAGTAGGCAAACATTCTTGTAAACCAGTTATATATTTCATTTAGTGTTAGCTGCTTTTCTGGAGATTCAAGAATTGCCTGAGATAAAACACAATGTGTGTTATGATAACTGCAGATGCTTCTTTTAAGAAGATTTATTAACTTAAATATATAGAAGATTCACTAATCTACACTTACCTTATTTCAACATAAAGAACAACATAAAGTGTATTTTAAAGAAAAAAAAATGCAAATTATAATATTCAAAGACCAAATTTAAATTTTGTTAAAGCATAATGTAGCTACAGCAAGATGCACAATACTTGGAAGTCCTTTAACATTTTCAGCTTATCCTACTTCATATTGTTTACCAAGTTACAGATTAAGTTTTGAAAAGTTTATGTTCAGAACTAGGAAGCATTTGAATATGAGAGGATGCTTTAAAAAGTGAATTGTACTCACCTGCCTTATTAATGATGCATATGTAAAAGGTGGTCTAACATCTGCATTCTTATAGAATTCTTGATTTTGAGCAATGTCTGTAAATAGACATCGTAATATGTTAATGTACAGAAGTGTATGGTTTTAAAAGTATACTTTAATGATTATTATACAGGAGAAATTAATATTAAAAGAAATATTTCATCAGGTTCTCCCAGTGTTTTGATCAAGTAATAAAGAGGGTCAATGAGGAAATGCAGTAGATGTAGTACATATGGATTTTCTGGATCAGCTTGATAAGGCATGACATAATGAGCTTTTCACCACGATTCATGGTAATGAATAATATGGAATATTAAATCAATAATTGTATGGATTTTTAAAAGTTGACAAAGAGGTAGTTCTATAACAGTAGAAATGACAGGTTGTTTTTTTGGACTGGAGGGAGGTGAACACTGGAGTTTTTTCAGGTACCAGGACCATTGCTTTTGTTAATATATTAGTAATATAGAGTTCAGTGTACAATGCACAATGTTTAAATGAGCAAACGACACAAAACTTGAAAACTTAATAATAGAGTTTAAGGAAATATAGACTGAATGTTCAATTTGTGGACAGGGTGTAGAAGAGAAATACCAAAAACTGATTCCAAAGATGTAGGACTTCATATGTGTATGGGCTGGAGAAGATATCCTTGGAAGAGAGGAGACTTGCAAGGAAGTCTGTCAGAAATACTTAAAATCTTGAAGGATATAGACAGGGAAGATAGAGTGAAATTGTTATCAATGAGAAATTAAGAATGAAATGCAAAGAATGAAGAAAACTGGCAAAATAATCAAAAGTGACACAATAAAAATATTTTTAACAGAATGGCTAGAGTCTCGAATATAATGCCATTGTTAATAGTACAGGTAGGTTCAATGGTAGTATTCAAAGGGAGTTGCCTAAGCATCAGCTGGAAAGAATATGGAAGGCTTTGTGAGACAGGGTAGAACTAGTTGGATTGGTTTTCTATAGGGTTTTTATTAAGTATAAACTCAATAGGCTGCATAGCTTCCCTGTGATACTGCAAAAATGAAAATATATATAATGAATATGCAGTATTTTATATTTTGATAGCTGCAGGAACAAAAGAACTTACCTGAGGAGATTGGCACATTGTACTTGTCTGGGTACCGCCTACGGATGGGTCCCATGCTATGCATGCTGGTCGGTGTAATAACAGAGGGTCCCTGTGAAACAGGGGTAATAGGGGCCGTTGGTGTTGTAGGAGTGTGAGGTAAGCTCTGTGGAGAAGCTTCAGATGCAGTCTTTGACAACGTGACATTCGATACCAGGTTCAGCTACAAAGATAGTTTTTGGAAAAGATTTGGGTAGTGGTTGAAAAAAAACAGGAGAAAGGGGAAAGCTTTAACAGACTTGACAAATAACAGTGTGATTCACACCTACCACTGTGCTGCCACTAATAAGCTACAGAGGAAGCAGACAATCTCAGCTAATTAAAAGATGAAATTGTATTGAAAGGATTCTAATTAGGTGATGCTTATGGAGGTGATCTAATGATTAAACACTGCATCAAACTGACCCCATCATCAGCCTATAGTGACACAAGATGTCGGAAGAATTTTTAAAATCAAAACAGAATTTTTTTTGAGGGGGAGGCAGTGATATTAGCAATAATAGCTATGAGGTAAACTAATTAAACGGAGCTCTGAAGCCAGAGTGGCTGAAAGCAGCTGTTCTGTTCTTGCTCGCAGCTGCAACTGTTCCAAATAAGCTACAAATCTCAACAGAGGCACTCCAGTCAACTGAAAAATTTCTCACTGACCTCTGCTCTCCCCATTAATTTGGAGAAAAAAAAAATCTAATGACACATATACATATTCCCACAAAATTGTTCTAATTGCTAATTTAACAACGGAGCAGAGTTTCCAAATTAAATATGACTGCAATCAGTAGGAAAGGAGCCCCAATATAGGCGTCGTAGGGAAAGGTGTTTCATCTGTAACAATCACTTGCGAATTGTGTTAACAAATTAATGGAATGTCAACTCTCTCAATTGCTTTAGAAGTGTCACTTTTCAATTTTTTTTGATAACGGCATCAAATACTGCTGATGAGATTCAGCCTCAGTAAGCATGGAAGGCAGAAGGGTTTAGGTGAAAAGTGTATCACCCATGTTTAACACCTCACCCTTCTGTGCATCCTTGTTCACAAGTTCTGCAATTACCAAAGTCCTGCTAATAGTCATTATCTGCAGGTCTTGCACTTGCTTACTTTAAAACAACACACAATTACAGAATTCCATCACAGATCAGACTTATTAAACAACCTTTGCAAACATAAGGGAAGAACTTTGCAGGCAAACAGACATGGTTTAGTTTAGCAATTCTCAAACTATTTGGTTTCCTTTTCATCTCTTGTTCGCTTAACAGTAAACAGAATCTTAATCATAAACCATGTCTGCTATTAAATATGAAGAGTAAGGAGGCATGGTGTAATTATACAAAAAACCTGATCTACAAAAACAAACAAAAATAACCTTTGTGACATGCCATTAAAAAATTGAATGCATATTTAACTAACATAGGCTGCTATGCTTTTACAATAGTTGCATTCCCCAGCAAAGAATAAACAATATACTGTGAATAAAATATAATACTGTGTTCAATGAATGGATATTAAAATATTTTAAAACGTGTGTCATGTTAAAATGGTGTTGGAACATGTGAATGCACCAAAACACTCCCGCACCCCCAAGTAGAACTTCAGATATTTAATATGCTGTAAACAGAATATGTAAAAATATGATTCAGTCTGTCAACTATACTTTCTAGTTAAATATCAAGACTGAGAATAATTTGTATGCTTCTAAAAGTTGTCCATCCTCTTGTGTTTTCAAGACTGACAGAAGAAACACATATTTTCTAATTAATGTTTGGAAATTCACCCATGAATAGATGTTAATGGTACTGAAGGAGATTGTGCTCTGCCTTTGAAATTTAGTTCTAATGTTCAGTGCGACATTTGTCACTACAATGTAGAACGTTTAGTGCTATTGGACAGTGTTAGATTCCTAGCAAATTTATTTGAGCACTTTGACATCCATCTTTTTATATTTTATGATTTTCTTCCTAATCTCTACATATGAGAAATATAGTTTAAAACCCAAAAATAGTCATTATCAAAATTAACAAAATCTAAGTTGCATGACTATTGTTTAATTGTTTAATGCATTTCAGGTATTGTCTTGATATATTTCATCAAGGCTCATACACCACATTATTGAACTTATTTCCATTAATATAGCAAACTTATTTGGCAATGAATTAGCCTTGAAGACAAAATACTGCACGTTACTCCCTCCAGCAAATATATGCCTAAATTTTACATTGATCACCATTTAGGTAATGTTCAGCAGATTAAAAGTTTAGGATTTATGAACAGGATTACACTGTTCATAAATTCTAAACAAGCACGTTTGTTAGATTATTTTCTTATTAACCATGTAAAATGATAGATTTTTAAAAGCACCACATCTAACGGAAACACCTTACAAACTGCAATGTTAATTTTGGTCTGTCTGTACACTGCCAGATTGAATAAAGCAGTAATTTGTAAACTGAAATCTCTTAACAATAAAAATTGGTATTCTCAGCTTGCTTTAAAGATAGCACTTAATGATGCATAATTCTACTAATAAACAGTACACTCACATTCTGACATCTGTTACCCAGCACAATGATTAATTATCAGAGCCCTCTTCTCCTCGGTAATAAGACAATATTAATATTTATCAATTGCATGGGTTATTATGTTTGTCATCGGAAAATAATTACTAGGTTACCAAGCAAGCAAGCTCACATTCACCGATTAGGAAGTGCAGGTTAACTACTGGCACTCTTTTGTACAATGCCAGTAGAAAGTGGCACATCAATTTCAAATTTTACAAAACAATGAAATGTTCCACTCACATGGGAAAGTATTCGGGACTATTAGTTACAGAGACATTTCAGCCTTTCAATGTAAAATAGTTTTAAAGTCCTGGTGTATTTTCTGTGTGATATCTAGTATCTTTGCTAAAATAAGTGTGAAATTGAAAGAAAATCTCCGGAATTAATACAGGGTTAAAGAACAAATCACTTTCATATACTGCACAGGAGAGGTTTTCTAAATGTCTAACACAATGGTACAAATAAACTCTACTTCTAACAAGAGAAAACCTACTAGGTTGAATGGCTGTTGTTGGTCTACATTAACAATTCCAGCCTTTGACTACAGTCTAAACAATGCAACATTATGCAATAGTTTTATTTCCAGTGGTGTATGACTTGCCCTCCATTATTTTTGCTGAAGCTACTTTTTTTCCAATACTCATGTCAGATGCCATTGAAAAGCTGTCATTCAAAGAGCTGCTCAATTCCTAGGCACAGCTCACAGTTCTGAGTCTTGAAACTGCCTGTTACTCAAATTTGTTTGGCTTGGTTGGATGAGCTCACAACATCTCTCAGCTGAACTAGTGGAAAGAGCACCACAATATCACAAAGGTAGCTTTTCATGAACAAAGGTTGGGAAATAGAGAGAATATGACCCTCTCATATCTTTCACTCTATACCCAATTATTTTAAGCTGCTAAAGGAGAAGCACTAACAATCCATGTGAGGAAAATTACTGTCCAAAGTCAATTTTCTGGCTGGAATTGATAGAAGCTGGTTCAAGTGAAATGTAACACAAAATATATTTTCAAAATCTATAACCAAAATCACTTATGCAAAGTTCATTTTAAGGAAAAAAATTCTATCAGCCTGTTAATTCCAAAATGTGTGCAATTTAAATATAATTACACACTGAGATGCAGTAAATGTAGATGTAAAAAAAAATTAACTCAATAGTGAAATTATCTTCATTTTCTCATTAAAACTTCTGTACATGTTCTGAATTGGCATTTTAAAATATCATATGAGAGTTCCTGATCCTTTACCCTGGTATTTAGATCTCAGAGCCACGCTAAACTAGCTCTTTTTCAACAAGGCATTTTATTAAACTAGAAATGTTTCCGCAAAACACTCAAAGTGCAAAAGTGATTATGATAGGACTACCTATCCCGAGCTGAGCTGTCACAAGCTCAGTTTGCTGAGCAGCTCCTCTGGATTCTGAACATTCTCCATGTATTTTATTGGTGTTCTTCTAGACAATATCATTTATTTATTCTATTTATAACTTTTTATTTAGAGAAAGAACATTATACTATGTTCTCTCAAACATGCCTTCTTAGAAAACTAGTTGACATTGGCCAAACCACTACTCCTGCGCAACAAAGGCAAAGCCCTAGTAAATTGCTAACTTAAAATGTTTCTAACTTCCGACTGGGGAAAAGCAAGTCATTGCAAAGAAATGACCGCGGTGTAAGGGCTTACAATGTAAAGTTAAGCAAAATCCAACATCACTAATGTTTAAGAATGACATGATTGCATTAAGAAAAAACGCATTATAGTGTAATTCCGAAAATAATACAGAAAAATAATGTTCATATTCTGATACATTTTTGATCCACACTGAACATGATCACTGCTATTTAAAATGTACAACAAAAAGTACCTGGCATATTTTAATGAAAATTATCTGTATTTGCTTCTTGGGTGTTAATGTTTATACAAATGTGAAGTAGTCTTTTCTGGAGAAAACAACAATTTTCATGTTCTTAAAACAATTTAACATGCAAAATTCTAATCCAGATGATCTACTAATCATTCCAGACACCAAACTTACTGATCGGCTCCACAATGCCCTTACAACATCCTTCCACCAGCCATGTCCCTGTTGACCATCTCTCGATTATCTGCCAGCCCCCAATCATCACATTTCCGATTCCAGATCATTTCCCCTAATTACCCAACATCTGTCCAACATTCTCCAGGATATTCCTTCTGACAACTCCCATCTCAATCTTTCAGATCCTCCCTCCAACTTTCTTTTTCCCCAAACTGCTGACTGTCTCCATTGCCAAGAGATTGTGGAGCAAAAGCCTATTCTGCCATATGCAACACTTGCACCTTGAGCACAGTTTCATATCTGAGTCCCTTCAGATTTTCAACCCTTAAATTGTCATCTAAGAATTGCCATAGTTAAATTTTGTTTGTCAGCCAGAGTTTTGCATTCCTGATTTAAGCCATAAACTAAGATCAGGCATCTATAAATTTTAAATTCAATGTGCTATTTCATGAGTTATTCAGAACTATTTCCCAAAAAGAAGCAACTCTAATGATGATAGAGAAAAGCACTTCTTCTTCTTCAGAACCACTTACAATTTTCTTATGCCCATAAGTCATGTGACTTCCTAAATATAATGGAAGGATTATACTATAACACAAGTAGAAATTGTTGCTTCCTGAAATTTAGGAGAATTACTTTGAAGTTATTCTTTGCTAATCATTCATCAGTGCTGAGTCTAAATTCTAGGATTTCTTTTCAATACACTGTGCAAGTATTCCCCAGAAAAACTGGAGCAATTCAAGGTGGCACACCACCATCTTCTCAAAGGCAATTGTGGATGGGTTATAAATACCGCTCTTGCCAAGAATGTCCAGATCCCAAGAAGAAGAATACATTAAAATAATTTAAAGAAGAATTCTTCAAACTCATGCTCCTATCCCAGACTTTGGAATCTTGTAAATCTCCTCAGTTGTAAGGGTATCTGGTTGGAAATTGTTGGGAAAAGTGCTGAGAGTCCAACATCAACGTCAATGCATTTTCCACATCCTTGAAAATCTCACTTGAACTGAGATGTTTTAATATACTAGTTGCTCCATGTCAACTACATAACTGAATGCAAACTTGCAATTCTCCAGCATTACTTCACAGAATCTGCTAAGTGAAGCTACACTAGGCTATACCTCCCACAGGAAAAGCAAGTCTTTATTGAAGAGGTGTTACTGTGGCAAGTTAAGGCAGTAAACATTTTTGAATGAATTATGCTGTCAATTATCCTAAACTGTTTTAGGCTTTCAACTTTTCAGAGACTGGGCTGGGGGCCTTGATACAGGCCGTGGGGAAGAGGATAGATATTCTCTTTGTGTAGGGGTGCATAATACCCTTTCGACTCTAATTCAGAAAGCAGTGTTAAGTCAGTGCTGTGAGACAAGGTTGGATGACTGGATGCAGGTTTATAAGTAGTTCATATTGGGATAAGGAATGCACCGTTGGATGCCACATCCCATCAGCTGCACTATCAGCCCCAGAAACGGCCCATTACTCATTTACCAACAATGTTGATCTATCAGGTCTCAAGCCAAGCTGCTCTCCCACACACCCAACAACTTGCAAATCTCACACATGCAAATCATACAATCTGTAAGTTACTCAACCATGAGGCTGCCCCTTTGACTAAACAAATGTGCAATACCAGTTAATACATTTCGCTCTAGTGAGCCAAGATGGTACATATGAAACCATACAATACAAAACCTGAACAGCTTTATAAAGGCATTACTATGCATCTTAACCACCACTACTGGCCATGCCACAACAAGGACACGGTGCTCCTTGTAACTGAGGGGGCCTTCAATTAGTTCTTAGCCAATGGCAAGTTAGAGACAATCATATTGCATAATCCATTGCTGTTTTCAGATCTATTACCCATTCACACCACAATCTCTTTGGATTTACAAGGTACAGCTGTATAAACATACATCCCAACCCCAATGCCCCACCCCCTTCCACAGGATGACTTGGGTCCTTGTGCTCACTGAAGAACTGGAGACAAAATTTTCACCATGACTAAAAAGGAGTTGGTCAAGTAACTGGCATGCAATAAATTAACAGGACATGAACTGATAGTGGGAAAATAGATGGGAGTAAATAAAGCTTTTTTTGGAGTGAAAAAACATGATTTATGTAAATTTATGATACTTTTTCTGCTTTGTTTGGAAATCATATTCATTAGGTGCTGATTAATCAGAACATATGAAAATAGTTAATGGTTAAATTTGAAAATTTGCTCAAAATTGTATGAAATGAACTTTTACCACATAACTAAATTTAACAAAATTTTATGAAATATAGATTTCAAAATCCATTTCATTGTAACAATGCAAAGAATGAATCCATATGAAGCAGCAAATGGGTGAATATGTTAAGGGAAAATTGCTCATTGTCGGAAATAAGTCAAATTTAATGAAAAGCTAAATCAAAGGTTCATAACCACATAAAATAGGTGGAAATCATTTAGAGTGGAAAAAGCTAATGTCCAACTAACAATTAATTATTGTCATATGATAGAAGGCACTAAACGACTGTCATTTGTCAGAAAAATGTATTTAATAACTTTTTTCATTTAACTAAAAAGTTAACACAACAATATTTAATGCAACATTAAGGGACAAGCCTAACATGGATTTGGTTCTATAATTACTTTTTCTATCCATTCCCTGTCATGTTATAGGTTGACTCTATCATTTCTGCGCAAGGCTCATACTACTTTGTATGTATCACAATTGTAACCTATTTGAATATTTTATTTTGAAATAATTTTGTGTCTGTCCTCAATGTTTAAACATATCATTTTAATAATCCACACAGAATACAAAAGAAGGAAAATAAATTTAAACTCTTGTACGCCATTCTTGACTTTTTTTTCTGATGCTTTGTTCTTACTATAGGTATATTTTTCAACACTTATAAGATTAATAATGAAATAGTCCCTTGCAGGCATCATATTTACACTCTAAATCAAATCTAAGGGATTACATCTTATACTAGAATATTTATACTATTATTAAATCTATGATTGTTGGCATAGATTATACAAAAACATTTTCCTAATTATGACTGTTACCAACACACTGTATGCATTTTTACTCTGTCCTCTATTAGACAACTACAATGAGCAGATGAGCCACTACCTTGTCATTATCCAGCATCAACACATATTGACTGAAGTTGCAAGTGGCAACGAAAGGCCCAGTCATGCTCAATTAATTCTCATATATTGATGTTGAATGATACTGCTGCTGGCTGGATACCTTCAGAGACTGCATAATACGTGTTTCAAGCAAGAAATAAGGTAATCTTTCCACTGTAATTGATTCGTTCATTTACAGAATTACAGGAGTGTAGCAGAATAATGATCATGATGTAATCTGCCACCTGTTAACATTAAGTGGAATGACCTTTCATATGAACGCTATTAGAAGTTTATAGAACTCCATAGTAAATCCCCATTATATCTTACTGGCTTTTGTTTTATCTTCTGCTCTGGGCAAAAAAGTTGGTTCATTTCTTTTCAATGGCCTAGTTCATGTATCTCTTCAGCTGGTAGTTTCAGACAGAAGTGTCCCCAATAGCATTGTTCCCATCAGTGCACTCCTAACTTCTGCACTGACAAAGCAGAGTAGAGGTACAGATTCTGTTAGAGGGCAGCGTGGAGAAATAGAATCTGTTAGAGGTCAACATAGAAGAACAGAATCTGTTCGAGGGCAGATCTCATCTGAGTCCAGTGGGAGGGATGAAGGGTTGGATACAATTCATGTCTAGCTAGTCAGCTTTACTATAACCTTATTTACCCAGTCAATGCAATAAAAGCATAAGAAGCATGTAAATGGAAGCTATCTGGCCCTTCACATTTGTTTCAATTTTTAAAAATATGATGGCTGAACTTTTCCTGAGTGACTGTTATTCCATACTAACTCTAACATTTGTTTATTTCTTTAATATCTAGGAACACGGTTTCATTTGGCTGTATTCATGTATGGTTGAATGATAATTAAACTGCACTGGAACGATCAGCTGCCACAGCCCTCTGGAGTACCGAGTTCCACAGATTCACTACCTCTTTGAAGAAACTTCTGTCTCCTGAATGGCTTCCTTTTACATTGAGACAGTAATCCCCGATTATCGACGCCCCAAACAGACAAAACATCATCTCCACACCTAATCTGTCAAACCCCTCAAGGATGCTGCACATTTCAGTAAGAATAGAATTTTAATGGGGTTGCTGAAGTTGGTGAAAAAGTTAAGTAAAGGTAGATGGTTCAGTTTTCTTTAATTTTTTCATTAAAATGTTAATTAGGTATTTAAGTACATTTATTATTTCTCGTAGTTCTCTATTTTTTAATTCTTTACATCTACTTCTTTTAGAAGTAACTTAATTAGAAGTTTTTTTAGTGTGTCAGAAGGTTATGGTCTCAGCATCTACTACTTGAAGTTGTCGCTGTATTGAGGACTCCAGTCCAAGTGAGACACTATTTCACAAAAACAATGTGGCCATGGAAAATGTGCCACGAGGCAGAGGGTGTGGTTAAAGATGAAGCATAATCCAGCCCACTGTATTTTTGGGATAATTAGATATGTGTGCATATACACAAAGATATGCATAATACATAATAATAAATGCATAATAATATGCATAATGTGCATGGCATAATATTTTGCTGTAAGGTTACAAATAATTTTTTTACTATATATTTTGGAATGGCTAAGCACAGCTCCTTGATTTTCGGCATCAGAAAAACTTCACAGAAAAGAATTAAAGATTGTATTGACTTTTTTTCTCATTTCTGAAATACCAGTTTTTCCCTTTCTACCAGAGGGATAATTTGAAAATATGTTTTTTCTTTTGACAAGGAGGGTCAAATGTTCTTTTCCATGAATGCTATTTGCATCACTCTCTGATCAAATAATAGGAAACCCACTTTCTGTAGGCTAAGTAGTGCCTAGAAATTGGACCCATTTGTGAAATTTTTATGCAAGACTTGCACTTAAGAGCCATTTCCCTCATGTTAAATGGTGTTAGTGATCTTTTCCAGGTTGATTAGCGACAGTTGGGAAACTGGTATAGACAATTCCAAGACAGATTCACCTTAATGTATCTAATGCATTTCTAATCATGCTTTCTGATGCAGTGGCCATCTCTAAATTACTATTACAGTTGTGATTCAAGACACCCATTTTTCACTCACAGTAAAAGAGAGCACAAATTCTAAAGCATCCCATTGCATCCTCAATATTTTTCCTCCTTTTTAATTTTTGTGACCTATTTCTGCTAGTATTGCCAAAAAGGTTTGCAGCACCTCTGTTTTATTCACCTCACTCAGTGAAAGATCTTGTGATAACTGTTTTCTTGACTATGTCTCAAAGTGGCTTGGAGGGGTGTAGACATTGACCATTGAGTAGTGAGAAAAATAACCAGACACACTGAAGTATTCCATGTTAACTCCTCGCCACCAATTCCTATTTATCTTTTATCCTGCCAAAAATGACTGCTATGAGAATGTTCTTTGGAGAGCTGATTTGCTTCCAAATCAGTAACATATCAGCTGATAAGCTCTGCAGGCAGCTGTCATCCAGAAACATGCAGGTGAAGTTTTTGCATGCATTTCTGGATGACAATAATTTCAACAACATTTTATTAACTAGGGTTTTCACTGTATTTTTTTTTTGTGTGAGTTCCATGATTAGGCAGTAATTTTACAACTGCATGGTTACAAGAGAATAGACATAAACCCTCTGCCAAGCAGAAATAAAAGCAAGAGCTGGAATAACTTACCCAATGAAGGTAAATAAAGTAAATACTGATGAGGGGAATTTAATTGGAATTTGTAGTTATATTATAGCTCAAGGTACAAGATCTCTGTTCTAATATTTGTTACTTTTTGTTGATAATAAACTGGCCCACAATTCAAACACCATACATCCATCAGTAGACTAAAAGTTTTCAAGATGTGCAAGCTTGTGGATTTTCCTATAGCTAGGGGCCATATCTTCATAATTAGACACATTAACTGATGACATTAAAAGCATTGTAGTACTTTACATCAGAAAAGGTTAATCTGGAAACCCCTGAAAAGCAAGAAATAACAAAGTTGGATGATGTGTACAGAATCAAAATGACAGGATAATCATTTTGCACAATTGTCAGCTTGCCCCGTAACATCTAACTTACAGGCTGTGGAGTTGGCTTTGGTTCAGTTGATTTCACATGCAGGTGGGTCATCATAGCTTGCAAGCGTTCTTTGTCTTTTGCAAGCTGCAGAAATAAAACATTTTAGATTCCTAAGTAAAACCACAACAATCAAAACAACTGCATACACACTTATTAATCATCCTTAGTGAAACTTTCAGTCTCTGCATCAAACCAATTTATTTAGTTTTAATCAAGTGTATTTTAATATACCAAAACTTGACTGACTGAACCGTAAGGTTTGAAGGCTTTCTGCGTTATACTTTTTTTATACACAGTGTATTTGTGTGTATGGAAAAAGTTGGAAGCATATTGGATAACTGTAGCAATTCCACTGTTAAGCATTGTTCAAAGTGCTTCTGTAATGTCATATTGAATTCAACTTTGGCAAATGAATTAAACAGGTGGTGGTATTACACACACTACCTGAACTTTTCTGGAAGTCAATAAGGATAGCTGATCTCTTCTGCTCAGTTTGCAGCCCACAACTTCAGTTGAATTCGGCATGCCATAATTGTAAATGGAAGATTTGATAATCAATGAGATATACTCAGTCCAAAGCTTATTGATTAAAACTGCATAAATGTTCAGTGCAGTATCAGATTTCAATAACAGCTGCTAGTAAAAATGAATTTTTTGTTACTTTTACCTCTGCATAACTATGAAGTATTGCAGAGGGTACAAAATGTTATCCCTGCCAATAAGAAGAATGGGAGCAATATCGACCAGTATTAAAGCTATCAGATTAAATATATGTATGCAGCAAAACACCTCACGGGAATTACTTTAATCTGTTTTTTAAGAAGCAATTTTGTTTCCGTAACTAATCAGAAGAGAAACATTTTAACATTAATGGATCTGGGGTTGAGAGAGTAAACAGCTTCAAGTTCCTTGGCATCCACATCACCGAGGAGCTCACGTGGTCCGTACACACCAGCTGTGTGGTGAAAAAGGCACAACAGGGCCTCTTACACCTCAGATGGTTGAGGAGGTTTGGTATGGGCCTCCAAATCCCAAGAACTTTCTTCAGGGGTACAATTGAGAGCATCCTGATTGGCTGCATCGCTGCCTGGTATGGGAACTGTACCTCCATTAATCGCAGGACTCTGCAGAGAGTGGGGCAGACAGCGCAGCGCATCTGTAGTTGTGAACTTCCCATGATTCAAGGGAATTACAAGGACAGGTGTGTAGAAAGGGCCCATAGGATCATTGGGGACCCAAGTCATCCCAACCAAAATCTATTCTAGCTGCTACCACCCAGTAAGCGGTACCACAGCATAAAAGCCAGGACCAACAGTCTCCGGGACAGCTTCTTCCACCAAACCATCAGACTGATAAACTCACACTGACTTGAGTGTACTCTATATTACATTGACTGTTGTATTTATTATAAATTATTATAGATTACTATGATTGTATATTGCACATTTAGATGGAGATGTAACAGATTTTTACTCATGTATGTGAAGGATGTAAGAAATAAAGTCGCTTCAAATTCAATTATTACTATTTGAATTAATGCACACTCTAGCACATATTTGACCTTCATTTCACTGACATAGATAAAAAAGCAACTGTTTCATCACTGCTGTTGAAAAAAACTTTCAGAATTTGTTTAGCCTATTTTACCTTGCAACTTCCTGTTCATTTACTCTGAAAGCGTCACTATTGGCACTGTTCAAAAACTCATGCACATGTCTTTCCAGTTAAGTATGAGGGCAGTAAATTTGCTGCTCTCTAGTATTTCAGTTGTATAGCAATTAGTTTTTAATGCTATGTGTATTGTGGGATGTTTATAGTTGTAAATAACATGTATGTAGTATAACAGCACAGCATCTACAGTGACGAGAATGCAGTAGGAAGTTTCTGGGTAAATTACAATTATATAAAGAGCAGGGCTGTGGATATTGACAAGCAAAATGTTTAAGTAATTGAGTCTGAAAGGATATGAATAAATGTTTTAGCAGCAATACGGTGAAGGAGGAGCTTCAATCCCACAATGATGTTCTAAGCTCTCCCTCAGAGGATATCAACCACTGCTGCTTCACCTAGGGATTCCAATTATTTGGTGTGTTTTTTTAAGTCATTAATCCACAACAGGAATTTAAAATTAACTAATTAACAAAAAGAAAACACAGAAACACCATGAAGTCAATTACTTTAATGTCCTGGGCTTCTCCGTTTGTTACATGTCATGCCCTCTTATTTAAGCCAGTATTTCAATTAAAAATTACATCAGTGAAGACTAAGCTATTAAAGATTTGGCAATAGAAATTTCTTCCTAGAGTAAAATTTCTGACCATATTTATTCACATAATGTAGAATAGTATTCTTCTTCCAGATAATAGTTACTTTTCACTATGTTAAATATTCTCATTTATTTATCAATTCAATGGCCATAACAGCACTGTTAGAGTAATGGCTTTCCATTCCATTCTTAAGTCACTTATTTTCTCCTGTACTCCTGTGACAACCTACTAGTGACAGAAATGGTACACTTTCCAAGATGTATTGCCTTTGTTCTTGTCTCAGCTGTTCCTCATCAAAAACATCCGTGGTATTCCAGTTATGTGCTTACTAGCAGTTGATGGGCCTCATCACAAAATTTGCTCTCTCTCACTGATCCACATACTATCCAAAAGCCACTCTCTTCATACTCAAAAATGATAATTTGCAGAGCTCAAGTTTTTTTTAAACTATGTAAAAAAGCAACCAAACCTGTGCAAACAATTGTGAATTTCAAGCACGAATTAAGCTTTGTACAAATAAAGATCCCGTACCCTATTGTGCTAGTTTAATAAACACCATGCTAAAAGTTGGCCCTGACCCCAGATGGAATTAATTAACACTGAGGGTTTCCACTAATTGATCCATTTACAGGCCTTCAAGGAGACTCTTAAAATTAAGCGGTTTCTTATGGGTTCAAGGACACTAATAGCCATTTAAAAGCTTTAGAATATATATTTTTAATTTGCCTGGTGGATGACCATTATACAACAAAATAACATGCAATGAATCTGTAGAGTCCTTTTACAATGGGATATTAAAATATTTAAATTGGATTATTCACATGTGGCGTACTAGACTGATTAAAAATGCGTATTTTTGTAGTATATTTCTGGTTGTTTTAATTGATGTACTACATTTGAACACATATAGAGCA
Source organism: Hypanus sabinus (assembly GCF_030144855.1). Classification (NCBI taxonomy): domain Eukaryota; kingdom Metazoa; phylum Chordata; class Chondrichthyes; order Myliobatiformes; family Dasyatidae; genus Hypanus; species Hypanus sabinus. Next base: position 36,485,361 of record NC_082724.1, read on the forward strand.
AGGAATATTATTAAACTAAACTATTGAATTTGATCATGCTATGCATCTGAAGTGAAAACACTCCCCCATAATACTACCCAAGAAGGTTTAATTAATTATTACAAGAGGATTCTGAATTGCTATAAATGTTACCAACAAAATTATATTCTCACAATTCAAAAAAATCACAAGGAATGTGTTTCTCCAATAATGCTCCTATGAAGTTTTAAAAATATTCATCCAGTTCACAGAAAGGATCAAGATTTTTAAACCTATAGTACATTTCTGAGTTTAAAGCTAATCTTGCAAAACAAATTCTTAATGAGCCTGAGAGCATCAAGTGGCAATTGAATATCATGGGACTGGTAGTAATTGCGGACCTAGAAGGAGTGACAGGTTGTGACATTCTGCTCTGACATTTCTAGACCATTTGGCTTTCATGATCATTTCTTTCTAATGATTGCTCACAAGTTCCCACATTCATAGAATTAATTTTCAGTAATATGGTTGAATCTAAAGGTACAGTGGATCCCAGTTAATTAGGACACATCGGGACCAGTACATTTTGGCTCAATTAAGCGGCTGCTCCAATTAGCTGGTTTCATGGAAATAGTTAAAAAGGCATTTAAAAAAGACAAACTACTATTTAACTGAGTATATATTTAAATGAAATAAAGAAAAAATTAGAATGCTACTAATACTTCTTACAGTTGCCCATCACATCTGACAACGACAGGAAACCCGTGTGGGAGAGTTTTTAAAGTAGAAAAGCCATTGTACGAGGGCAGTTACACTCCCTCGACTTCAGAAGTCTGGATCCAGTGGTATGAGTAGACATCACCTCTGGGGTCTTCCATGATTGCAATGGATGACCATGACTTTTTTGGTGCTTTGTCATGCCTTTCGTTCTCCATGTAGTGTTGCAGAACCACCTTCCTGGTTGTTGGATCTCTCTGTAGATCTCATCCACCTAATCTGCTGGAGCTGACTTTAGACAGGCATGTCCCTATCTCACTGGGGTATGAGACCCATTGGTTACCCTCTCATGGTTTAGCCCACCTGTTGAAGCGGTATACCAGGGCATGGCCACTGTCACTTGCAAACAACTATTTAGATGGACAAGTGACAGCTGAGTATCCGTTAAGGACCAAAGGTAACATTAAAGATGATTGTTGATACCTTCAAATTCTTTGTAGTTCCTAACTTGTTGAAATAGTGAAATCATTTTGTTTTTCACTCACAGCCATTTTTGGCATATCCAAATCTGAAAGCTTAAAACTGGAGTGAGGAAAACAGTTTTGAATTGTCTTACTGCTTATTTCTCAGCAACTATCAGTGACAAAAATTACTGATTTTGAATACAAACAAATGCAATTGACACTATTTTAAAATTGTTTGTTTTAGGCACGGTGTAGTGTCTAACAGCCATGTGACATGCACGTGACCGATGCCAGTTAGAAAATGTTTGGCAACAGCCTCCTGCCCCAATTGTAGCACACTGTCCCAAATAAACAAAGAGAATCTCGGCTATTTTCTTGATTTGTTTTTTTAAGAGTTGTCCTAAATAAGCAGCTGCCATAATTAACCGACAGCCCAATTAATCAGAATCCACTGTGTTTATATTAAAGGATGACTTGAGTTAATTTTTCAAAATAAAAATGGAATTCATTGAGTAGGTACCAAGAAAAAAAATTTTGGTTGGGGAAAATAGCTCAAAGACAGATTGTCTAAGAATTATGTGTGAAAGCAAGAAGAGGAAAGTAGAAAGTAGAAATTTTGCAAATTGCAATCGCTGCTAGATCTGCTGTTAAATTTAAATCTGAAAATCTTAAATTTATAGAGAAAGCAAAAGCAAGGTAAAACAGCTAAGAACTTACTGGTTGGTGGATCATACTATCTTAAGGGAATAAACAGTCTATCCCTTTAATGTTCCCAAGAAGCACATCATCACCTTCAAAGACATCTATGCAATAATTGTAGTTCTTGCCTGTTATATCCACATTCTTGTGAGAGAATTTTTAAAAACTACACCGTAGTGATGGCAACTGAATTTAGAAACTCCAGGTTGCGGTCTACTGCTTTCCTCAAGCTAAACTCTTTAACCCTTATCTTACTTTCATTTTGTTCTGCTACATTTCTAGCTTGGTGATGCACAATTAGGATGCAGGACCAGTTCAATCTACATAGTACAAATGTAAAGCCTATTATAGAATAAGAGAACAGAGTACATAGAACCTATACATTGACACTACAAAAGCTGAAAAAAATCTATATTACTGATACTCAAAAAAGTCACAAAAGAAGCCAAAAAGGTTAAAACCATCTTCTGTGGGAATCCATTGGGATGGGTAACGACTTAAAGAAAGCAGCAAAATATATTGACACAGAAATTTGTGTTCAGTCAGCTCTGCTAATTCACAGTACTCCATGTATACTGTATATGCTGTAGCTTGCTTCTCTAATTTTGTTCCATAGATGACAATGGAACTACATTTTGGAAGCAGTAATCAATTTGAAGTTATTTAGAAATGCAAAAAAAAGACACAAAAATTATTTGTAAGTGGCTAAAGCCTTGCAATCCTATAAAATGTAAGTATTATGGACATATTATTGGGAAGAGAATAAATTACAGTTATGAACATAAATTAAGACATGCTGAATACCTGTTATCTCCAGACATCTGATCATGATAAACCGAAGGTTCTTTGGGTCAATGCATTTCTTTCAGGAAAAAAATGTTACCTGCAGTTCCAGCTGTTGTACAACCTGCATCTGCACTCGACATTGTGCTGTACTTCTATCATCCAGTGCATGTTCATTGTTGAGATGTCTTTGAAGAAATAAAAAAATGGAATTCTTTAGATTATGTTTTTAGAAATGGAAAACAGCAACTGCTGCTTTTGAACACTTCTTCTCTAAAACCCGTGCCTAGTTGTATTATATTTAACACATATTTCAATTGACATTCTAAATTTCAAAAGTGGTGACAATGTCCGTATGATCTACAAAAAAAACAAAAACTGTCAAAATTAGACAAAATTAACATTTTAAAGGGAAGAGGTGGTAAAATTTCTTCTTCCTATGAAAGTACTGTTTTGTAATTCACAAAAATGACAAAAAATGATTTTCTCTCAGAAATGTATGACTGAATATGCATGGCACATAAAGCTTTTGGTGCCATTAAAAAGCAACCAACCTTTTTCTTCACGAAGGTCTCCTTATTTTCTGAGCTTTAACAGTTAATTATGTCATCAAGATAACAGAAATCAAATGAAGCCAGAATGAAGGCAAAGGACAACAAGAATAAGAAAGATGGAATCTGTCACAAGCTTGAATTATGAATATAATTATGCATGATTATTTTATACTGCAAAGATGTTCCCTTTTTCTGCACGTTTATAACTAATCTAAATAAGTACCTTGCAGCAGACAGCATATTTCATGATTTATATAAAATGGTCTAGATAAGGTTCGCATGTGAAGGAAATATGATTGGAGGATTTTATCAGCCTCTGCATGAATTACTGTTTGAAAATGCTTATGCAGTAGCATTTCATTAATCATTTAATCATAATCCTAGCAGGATGTTTGAACTGATTTCACAAATACCCTTTCATTTCACTACTTCATTATGCTCACTAATGGATCCAATATATTATATATATCATAAATTATATCAGATCTTCAATGACCATGTAGGTCACTGTCACTAAGCATGCCTTCATGCTCAGCTCGGCAGTTTAGCAAAATGTCGTTCGTGCTTGTTTTCTGAAATTCATTTCTGTCATTTACTACACATCACAGCAGTGGATAGACCACACCTGGCCACAGTTTTAGTACCATTCCGTTCTGTTCAGGGTTTTTCTCCCATAACCAAGAATGCTCAATAATCCTTTGTGGACTTTGTTACATTAGATGGGTCACTCTCTTCTCATAATGACAGTGTGGGTCACAGTGCATAATTAATAGGAAATGAAATATTCAAATATGCTCTAATGCAAGTCAGTGAAATGTAGTTTAAATAAAAAGGCTATAAAAGTGTGGAATTGACATAAAGTGAGACTATGAATGTTGGCATGTGTCACTTTTTAAACCTTGGATGAAGTGTATGCAAAAGCTTTCCAGTGAAATGGCAGTTGCTAATGCAAACTGCTGCAAAAAATGGACACCTTTCCTGGGACAAAGAGGCTTTCTTACATACAGTCTGTTTATCATTACCTCCAAGAGTTCCCTCATATTTCAACCAAAAAAAAGTTAAACATTAACAAATACTGATAATTACTTCATCTTTCTTTGATCCAGTGGCAGAAGGAACACATTACAAGTCACATTGGTTAGCTTGTATTCCTTAATCAGCTGATAACCGCTAATGAAAATTTACAGCAATATTATTTACAAAGAAAGCAGCCACCCAAGATTATTCTTAACTCGAAGTTGGGATTAAGCTGATATAAAGTGAGGCACGTGAAATGTTCATTATAGTACTGACTGACTTTGTCTTTATTTGTGGAGGGCAGAACTTTTAGGATGCAGGTTGGAGGTATTAGACTGGGTGGGGTAAAATTAGTCAAATCAATATTCACGATCTAACTATTTTCAGCTGTAAAATTGAAACCAATTTACATTATCTGAAACCATTTTTGTAGTGTTGTAATTTTAGGGATCCCTACCTTTGCCAATTAACATTCCAGCTTCTATCTTAACAGGAAAAGCAATTTTAGAGAATTTAAAATTTGCTGTTCTTCAGAAAACCAGTTAAAAATTTCCAGCTATGCATCTGATATATATGCAAAATTGTGGTTGTGTAGAGCTAGGTGGCAGGTTCATTGTGTAATTTAAAGCACTTTATGTATGACTCAAATGTGGTAAAGAAAGAAGGCATCCTACCAGTTTTTACATACAGTCTGTTTGACTGTCAAATTTCAGAATCTACACTCACCAATAACATGTTTCATGTCAAAATTGCAAAATATACATCACTGGTGCATTCCTGTTTGAAAGAAGGACTCTGTTGTTAAAATTCCATCAGAATCTAGTGTCTATTGTAGCTGCGATCTCCTTCCTTAAAATATTTCTTTGACAGAAATTTCCTTATTCTAGACCCATTGCCATGAGTAATATGGTTATTTTATTTTTCTCCATACAATTATACTGTATAACAAGGGACAATTGCAAGGGCAAAATAATGTTTCAGATATCAACAAAATTTCACAAATATGAACAGCGAAATTAAAAAATAAATCTATTATTGATAATGCAACAAGTGCAATAAATTATTTATTAAACTCAATTCAGCTACATGTTTTTTTTTACTGGTGTGAACATGGGTTCATACCCAAAATTAGTTTTGTAAATCAAATTTAAACCACATACATTCAGAGTTTAATTCAGGTCATTTTTCAACTGGGTCCACCGGAATTTCAACTTCTTAAGACTCTTCTGAATCTCAGGAAATTTGATTCTACGGATCTCATCAGAATGAGTGGATTCATGATTTAATGATATGTCGTATTTTTTTCTAATTTCCTCTAACACCATGAAAGGGTACATTCCTCCAATGAAAATGATGTTTTTATTTACACCCCTCACTGCTAATGAAATAATGGATGATAAGTAACCTGTTGAGTTTACAGTATTCTAAGCATTGTTGCCTATGCAAAGGTTTGTAGGCTGGGAAGATCAGCATTTATCCTTCAATAAATACTTAATGATCATTATATCATTGTTGATGGTAGGAACTTGATGTGCACAAATTGATACAACAGTGACTGTACTTCACAGGCACTTTGTTGGCAGTAAAGCATTTTGAGAAATGGTGAAATGGATATGAGAAATATCTAACTTTTAATCTGGTCAAGGGAGAGCTCATATTTTTACTATTTTTATTCCTTTCTGTCTGGATTTCATCATATGTCAGTTGAAAGTATCTATGTACTCTCTTCAATTTTCTACATTTAACTGGATACTAATCAGTAAAGTGAAATATAAAAGATTGAAATGCCCCAAATTAATGGAAGTTTATAGGAACTTTATTTCATTCTATTCAGAAAAGGAATTTTAAAATAGCATGAACAACAACATATGCAAATAAGCATGAAACTACTTTGCTCAATTTTTTTTCATAATTTTCCATTTCCCCCAAAAGAGGCAACATAAGCCTTTCCTTTTGACTTTTGAGAATTACATTTAGTTTTACGAAAGGGAGTTATCAAACAATAGTAAGATCTTCAATTGTTAAGTAGGTTAATGATTATTCCAGTTAAGGTATCACTAGAGGGCACTGTGGTATTTAGGTCACTTTGACCCTTTCAGACCACCTTATCAAAGATTTTAATACTATCAACAACCAGTTAAATATAACCAGCCGAAACACTCAAAAACAATAAATGCTAAAATTGGACTGACATACCAAACTATCAACCATTGTCAATGGACTTGAAGAAACTTAACTGTTTCTGAACAGAACTTAATATTTGAGGTGAGGGCAAATAGTTCTATGCAGATAAGATTTATGTAACTATCCCTTCAAAAACTTGTGAAGAACATAAAATCACAGTGAACAAGTTCATAATTTACAACAGATTTACCTCACCATATGCGTAGTTGTTTAATGTACTATTCTTAAAATTACAAATTACCAAAAGTGCAGATTTTATACACAAGTTTTGAATCCACATGCAGAACATACTCAAATCCAATGGAACACATTAAATAAAAGTTTCTTTGTAATTCAAGGTTTATTTAAATGCTAAGTTTGAATAGTCTAGACAAACAACTGAACTACACCACAGTGAGCTAATAAAAACAAGTTAAAAATTCACTCATAATATGTCTTTCTTTCATTTTCCACAGTTTAATCATAGTCTATTTTATGTGAAATTTTATTAAAGGAAGTTGATGTAAAAATACAACAGTCAAGTGTTAGTAATTTGTTTTTAAGTGCTACATTCCATTCTCTAGAACTGTTTGTATAATGAAGTATTAAAAACAGATGGAATTGTATCACTGTATGAAAAATTACCTAATCTCTTAGTCACTTGAGTATTGAAACTTTCAGTTCCAAACTGTGACAGTGGTCTGATTGCTTAAGTAGATTTTATTTGTGTAATCAGGTAACAAATATTAAATCAGGTATAGAATTTCTTAAGTCAAGGTAGCCTTAATAATTAACAACATTGAACATACTTTATTACTAACAAACCCTTTTGTATAAAGTGCTTAAAATCAGGAATGTTATGGTCATTCAATATTTAAGTTATATATGACATACTCTCACAGTTATGTCATTAAATAAACTGATATAACATATGAATTAGTATTAACATAAACACAACAAATTATGCAGATGCTAAAAATACAAAGCAACTCACATGAATTGCAAGAGGAAGTCAGGTGCCTGCCATCTATGGAAATGAATGAACAATCAACATTTCGGGCTGAGACCCTTTGTCAGGACTGGAAAGACAGGGGGAAGATGACAGAATAAAAGGGTGGAGGGAGGGTTAGGAGGATAGCTAGAAGATGAATGGTAAAGATAAAGGGGTGGAGAGGAAGGGATCTGGTAGGAAAGGAGAGTGGACCATAGGAGAAAGGGAAAGAGGTGACCCAGGAGGAGGTGACAGGCAGGTAAGAAGAGGTAAGGGGCCAGAGTGGGGATTAGAAGAAGAGGGGAGGGGGATTGAAAATTTTTTAACTGGAAGAAGAAATCAATATTAATGCCATCAGATCGGCGGGTACCCAAATGGTGGCCTGGTAGCTTCTCCACCTTGAGGGTGGCCTTATCATGGCACAAGAGGGGGTTATGGACCTACATCTCTGATTCCCATTCCCCTTTGTGACATGTGGGTCCTCACCCTCCTCTTGTGCCACGATGAGGCCACTCTCAGGATAGAGGGGCAACACCTTATGTTCTATCTATGTAGTTTCCACCCTAATGGCATGAATATCGATTTCTCCTTCTCCCGTCCCTTTTTCTATTCCTCACTCCAGCCCCTTACCTGTTCTCACCTGCTCCAGGTCCCTTCCTCCTTTGCTTTCTCCTATAGTCCTCTCTCTTCTCCTAACAGATTCCTTTCTCTCCAGCCCTTTACCTTTCCTACCCTCCTGGCTTCACCAATAATCTTTTGGCTATTCCTTCCCTACCCCCGCCTTTTATTCTGGCATCTTTCTCTTTCCTTTCCAGTCCTGAAGAAGGGTCTCGGCCCAAAACATCAACTGTTTATTCACTTCTATATACGCTGCCTGACCTGCTGAGTTCTGCCCGCATTTTGTGCGTGTTGCTTAGTATTGAGCTTTTTTTGAATTGACGTATTGAAGTTCATATCTGCATTCCTATGAAGAAATGGTTTTCAAACAATGCTGATTATCATACAGGATACGAGTACCTACTGGCACTATATCGATTAACACTAACTAGAATAAAAGTTGGCCAATTATCTTTGACAGTTAATTAATAACCAGGGGTTTATGAACCAGCATCAAAACTAGGCTTGAAAGTATGCATATAGTGCAGAGAGATTTCTTTTATTCTTCTTTTTATTGCATTTTTGGCAACTGTACACTTTTTGGTACACTCATATGGTAACGAAGATAGGTATGTATCAATACAGATGCATAAAGCAATGGCATAACCTATTTTACTTTCTCTCTCTTTCCTCATTGCATTTTATCCTCAACTCTGCCAAAATATTATACCATAAACCTTACTTTGACCACCAATATTACTTAGCCATTCTGCACCTTAAGAAAGCAGTCTACAACAACTGTAAACATTCAAGATGCAGTTTGGTTTGGAGAACTGCATTAATCTACTAGATAAGTATGAAAGAAAAATAAAACTGAGCTTACTTTAGAAATTGTCCAAAGTCCTCACAGACTGCCTCACATCCTGGCCATTTACACACACCGTGACCATATAATGGATGGTTGCACCCGTGCTCTTCATGGGATAGGCTGAAACAAAAATCTACAATTATACATAATATTAAAATGAAGCCTCTGCAGCAAGTTATAAGGGGTATGGCATTAAAAACTGGTCTACACAAGATCCTGACACATATGTATGATGAATTAGTTAGACATTTATATGGATTCTAAGTTGATGTGTAAGCAACATGGCTTACTGAAAAGCTTTATGAAAAGGATCCTTGCATCACAACAACTGCATGATTGAACATGTATTAAGAGACAAAAAAGGAGAGTGTGGTCTCGTCTCTTTTGAACAATTAAGATTACTGTGAAGTTGAAACAATAAATTTATTTTGGAAAGATCTGAAATGGAAATTGATTTTTTTTAATGCAAGGGGAAATTACTTGCATTCTTTGCATAGACGTAATAGAGAGGAAACAAATCTTTAATGCTGGGTAAGTGCTTAATAAAGCAAACATATACATATCAATAAAATTCAAGCTTCACTGAAGCCTCTTACACATGGTTAAAGTGCAATCTTTTTTTAGTTTGTGACAATATTTACTGTAAAGGCAATAAAACCAGGAAGCAAATTTTCACTGTTAAAAATTAAATGTATACAAAGATAACAAGACTGCATAGCATTTGGAATTACTCTAAATTCAGCAAACAATTAAATAGAATTGTCCAGAGATTCATTAATAAATATGGCATGTTGCTTTGTCAGTGTACTTTCAAGGTTCATTGCAATGACTGCAACAGAATTAACTTTGGAAGCAGAGTGCAATGAACTCAATGATCAGTGCATTGCCAAGTGCAGAAATATTTCTAGTGAAATACCTGTTATATTTTAAACATTCATGCTTTAAATGGTTACATTATTCATTTTTTCCAGCGATAAATGACAATAAACAACAACACTAAACAACTGATGGCTTGGTAGCATGTCACTTTTAGTTCATGTATTAGTATACATTAATAACTTAACCAGTCTACTAAAATTTTAATAAGTCTATCTTTGATGGTTGTAGGTTGAGGGATATGGAAAACATGAGAGGAAGTCCAGTAGAAACTCAGTGTCAACAAGACCATGGAGTTGACTTCAGGAGCAGGAAACCAGAGGTCCACGAGCCAGTCATCATCAGGAGGTCAGAAGTGGACAGGATCCGCAACTTCAAATTCCTTCGTATTGTCATTTCAGAGGATCTATCCTGGCTCCAGCATGTTAAGTGCCATTACAAAGAAAGCATGGCATTGCCTGTACTTTCTTAGATGCTGCTAAGATTTGGCACGTCATCTAAAACTTCGACAAATTCTATAGATGTGTGGTGGAGAGTATTTCGACTGGTTGCATCAGGCCTGGTCTGGAAACACTAATGTCCCTATATTGAAAAAGCCTACAAAATGTAGTGGATACAGTCCAGTCCATCATGGGTAAAGCCTTCTTTAACACTGAGCACATTTACACAGAGCATTGTTGCAGGAAAGCAGCAACCATCTTCAACTATCCAGGCCATGCTCTCTTCTTGCTGCTGCCATCAAGAAGGTGGTACAGGAGCCTCAGGATCAATGCTACCAGGTTCAGAAACAGTCATTACCCCTCAACCATCAGGTTCTTGAACCAGAGGGGATAACCTCATTTGCCCATTACTGAACTGTTCCCATAACCTATGGGACCACGTTCAAGAATTCTTCATCTAATGTTCTCCATATTTATTGTTTGTTTGTTTGTTAATTGTGACTTCTTTTTCTCTCTTTCTTTTTGTATTTGCACAGTTTCTGGGGGTTTGTTTTGCACATTGTTTGTCCATCCTGTTGGGTGTGGTCTTTCATTGAATCTATTGTGTTTCTTGTACTTACTGTGAATGCCTGCAAGAAAATGAATCTCAGAGTTGTATATGGTAACATACATGTTCTTGGACAATAAATTTATTTCGAAGTTTTGAGAAACGTGTCCATCTTTCAGTGGAATGCAAACTTAAAAGAAATACAATCATGAAATCATAATACATGAACTTATCTTAAGAAATATGATGGTGTGGAATGAAGTGAAACCATGAAAAAAAGCAGTGGCGAGCTAAAAGTTAGCACTGGTCTAAAAATGAATTTCTCCTTTTGATTTAGAATTAAGTACATATAGCTAATTTCCAGTTATAACAAGCCTGAAAGGAGAATCTGACTTCACTTGGCAAGGCATGGTTGATCCAGGTCATTTGGTGAACAGTCAGACGCTATCTTCTGAACAACAGTGTATTTATCCCCATCCCCTGGTATTCATTACAATGCCAACAGGAATTTCATTATTAAATATCTCACAAGTATACTTGAAGTATCTTGTAGACAAGCTTTGATATACCATGAAATATTCTACAAAAATTAAGTAAAATAGATCGCAGGAATTTAACTTTCATATTCAAGCATTAAATTCAACTGATCCCCTTGAAAGGTATATATGCAATGACACCACTACAGCCTACAGTTAATCAGGTTGGATTGTTGTTATCATTCACCTTTTTACGGAGTTTCATCATGCTGAGTATTTCTTCTAGTCAAGTACATGAAATCCTCCCAAGATGCAACCAATGATAAATATTGATCTGATGCTAATTTTGCCAGAGGCAATGAAAATTATCTGTCTATTTTTTTATTTATTTTCTGAACATAAACCTGGCTAATCCTTACACTTCTACAGTCAAGACTGAAATTGAGAACTCAATGCATACACTATTTATTACAATCTGTGACTAACCTGTTGCATTACTGCATATTTAGAGTCTCAATACCATGCTAACTTAATAACATGCTTCAATATTATGAGAACCTCTCTGTATAGCAATTCACCAGCTGTGAATTTCACATCTATGTACACAGGCTTGTATTGTTGGACTGACCTAATAGCTCTCTGAATATGATCAAATAGTATTTAAAAAGAGGCATCCAAATGCACTCCAATTAGCAGCTTTTAAGTCTGAATTACCACTTTATTATTGATTAAATTTTCCAAAGAATGTAAATATTTTAAACCTAAAAAAGATCTGATTTTGTTCTAAATGAAAGAAAGTGAGTCAGAAACACTGGAGGGCCAAAAAGACATACTGATTATTTAAAAGTGTGGGTAGGTACAGATTACAATAAAATTGCTGATAGAATATACACATATAAAATGGGACATAAAAGTGCATAAAACTTGTGCTACACCTGATTATATCATGGAGTCCTCTTCAGCTTACACTGGCTGATTTACGTACAACCCATGTATATGAACAAATATTTAGGACACTGGTGATATGGATTTGCCAAGTGCAATAGGGCTGCAAACATCTTATACCAAACAGTTTACAGAATGAAGCCCTGTTATTAACTGGGAAGGAGCTTATTGAGTTCAGTTCTGGATATAATGGCATAAGTACATGTGTAGTTCAGAATAGTTAAAACAATATTAGACTCCTTGGAGTACACAAGGTATGGTTATACCCCTGAAATATAGGAAAATTAATTTGATCAGAACTTTCAAGAGATCATGGAAAACTGATTGGATAGGTAAAAGACAGAATGTTTCTGCTATTTAAAGAGAACAGGCCTTTCCATATTCCAAAAAGCTAAGAGACATATTTTAAGTGTGACACTAAGAAAAGCTTCCATAGGTCTTTCAGGAGAGATGGTCATTTAGAACTTGTATAAACAAACAAAAGCTGATGCTTGATTATGGTTAAATATGACACTGATCCAATTTTGTTAACCAACATTATTAAGCAGTATTGGGGAAAGTTGTGCGAGTTACAGATGACTCACAATCTTATTGAGCAATAATACCAGCTTGTTGATGAGAATGGCCTAATCCCTTTCCCATTATCTTGCTGAATGTTTTCGCATTTTATAAGAAAATAACATGACGGCGACTAAAAATGAACAAAAACTGTCTAATATTTTATCTGCCTTTCAATCTTCATGTATTTTCGCATGATGCTCATCTAATTCTAAAGGTGGGAAAGACACTTTAAGAGAGAGGAACCCAGTAAGGCTTATGATACTGCTCAATTTGCATTGATTTCCTCACAGAAAGTTCGCAGCTTTGAGGTTCTGGAACAGCTAACTATCTCTTGTGCACTTTTGTGCTAAGTACTGATGACATTCCCATCACAGAGCACCCACTGGTGCAGGTGACAGCTGCTGTAGAGACATAGAAGGAAACCAAATGAAGTCTTGCTGCTTCTACACAATTTCACACAGATTCCGGATAAAACTGCTTAAAAGACACTTAAGAACGCACTTCTCTTCCTTACACGAGCAGAAACAACCCTTCCCCCTCCCCCACACATATCACTTCCTTGTGAGGAGCAAAAAATTGGCTCCAATCACAGAATCGGTCTGATAAGTTCTGAATAGCTCCAGGTTTGGAAGTTGAACAAACAGTACTGCAGTCTGACTTCCAGAATGCTGCACTAGCCAGTCTCATGAACAATGACTTGGTGTGCACATTCAAAATACTAATTATCCTTAAGTGTACAGGTGTCAATTCTCCTTTCAGTATAGCCTTTCAGGCAGCATGCTCTCCCATACGCCTCCAGCCTGTCACTCCAAATGATCTGCTCACTTGCAATGATTTTGTTATAAGCAATTTTCAATACACTAATAGAGTTCAGATGCAAACGCATTTAATACAAATGTCTGTGTAGAGTTAAGTTGTACAGTTTGGGAGATACTAGTTCGTTGCATACCCTGCCATGTCACACTTTGGAAAGATCGGCAATGTCATATGTGATCCATAAGTATACTCAAGGTTGATAGTGAATAGACACTGAGTGTATGTTCCCATGTAAAACTACAGTATAATGTGCTGTGTAGTTGCCAAATTATTCTAGCAATGACTGCCAATGCTCCCTAATCCAAAGTTGATTGCTGTCTCATAATTCTCCTTCATTTGTCTGTCTTTCACTGCTTAAAGAAGGACCACACAGTGAGGATGAAATATCTGCCCTGCAGTTTTCCTTCCTTCCTAACAAGTCTAAGTTATATAAGGGATTGACAAAAGTTGGATTAGGGATGAAGGGTGATTGATTATGCAGAAAATTGATCACAGCCAATTGCTATGAGCAGAGTGAAATAGCTTATTTAACCACAGATGCTTCATTAGTTCTTCCCTATTGTCGACCTTGAAATAGTCAAGTGGCATAATTGCTTAAAATGAACCTCAACCGAGTTTCATTGAAGTGATCTATTACTAGTATATTGTGGACTTTATTGTCTTTAAGCTTAGGCATTCAATTCTTTTCCCTACCCAGTGAATACATTTCCAAATCTATTTCTTCTTATGTGCATTTATTGCTGTGGCCACAATACAGATTAGACACCACTGATAAACAGGCACTCTAAGCCTTCAGACTGTTTTCACCTCCAGAGCAGAGGATATCCAAAGTGTAATTACAGCAGGAACATTAAGTAAGGGTTCTTCATAAGGCAAGACAGAGATTCTGTAACAAACCATTAAATTATAAGCTTTGTGAATTGTTTATTGAGGTGCTACATTTCAGTATAGTTAATCATGTTGGTGTTATGTATTGCAGGAGAGGGTTGCTTGTTGTGCACTGGAGACTCTAATGTTCTAGGCACTAAATGAAAATACGTTTTCGGACGTCTGGTGTGACAAGAGCTTGCTTCTTTTGCTCAGCTGGGAGATGAAGCTGTAGATGCTCAACAAGAATGACATGCTGCTAGCTACCTTCTTCCTCCTGCTCTTACTGCGCTGACTGTGTGACGCTTGTCCTTTGGGCTGCAGGGCTCCATGCTCCTTTGCTTCTGACACTGGCTGCTGTTTTCAGTTGGCAAGGTTGCACAGTATGCAGCACAGAGTGAAGCTTAAACATGAGAGATTCTGCAGATGCTGGGAACCTGAAGCACACACAATGCTGGAGGAATTCAGCAGGTCACGCAGCATTGATGGAAGTGAATAAACAGGCTCTTTCAGGCCGAGGCCCTTCTGCAGGATTGGAAAGGAAGGGGGAAGATGTCAGAATAAAAAGATGGGGGCAGTGGGGAATGGAGGGGAAGTAGAATAGCAGAAGGTGATAGGTGAAACCAGGCTGGTAGGAAAGGTAAAGGGGCTTCTGATAGGAATCTGAGGACAGTGGACCATAGGAGAAAAGGGAGAAGGAGGTGACAGGCAAGTGAGAAGAGGTAAAGGGCCAGAGAGAGGAACAGAAGGGAGGGGGAAGGAATTTTTTTTACTGGAAGAAGAAATCAATATTTATGCCATCAGGTTGGAGGCTACACAGATGGAATACAAGGTGCTGCTCCTCCACCCAGATGATGGCCTCATCATGGCACAAAGAGGCCATGGACTGACATGTTAGGATGGCAATAGGAATGGAAGTCAGAATTAAAATATTTGGCTGCCAGGTATTTCCACTTTTGGCAAATGGAGCAAAGGTGTTCAACAAGTTTACTTCAGGTCTCACTAATGCAGAGGAGGGTACATCGGGAGCTCCAGTAAGTTTGCCAGTGAAGGGTTGCCTCAACTGGAAGGACTGTTTGGGGCCCTGCATGGAGGTGAGGGAGGAGCTAAATGGGCAGGTGTAGCACTTTGGCTGCTTGCAGGAATAAGTGCCAGAAGGGAGATTAGTGGGACGAACGGACAAGGGAATCACAGAGGAAGCAATCCCTGTGTAATGTGGGGGTGGGGGGGGGGGGGGGGGAAGGGAGGTAAAGATATGTTAGCTGAGTGAACCTTGCACATTTCCTTCCCACTGTGTTGATGCAGGCATGTAATCTAGGGAGAATCATGGCATTTTACACTGTAGATCTTGATACACTGGTGGCTTTTATTATATCTGTGCTTTGCTGCTGTAATTGGAAAGCTCACCAGTATGATGTGCTGTGGAAGCATGGGATCCATTTGTCAGGACAGTACCCGTCACTGAAAGAGGTGTCAGCATTGAAGACTCACTCAGGATGAAGAAATCAGGTGTTTTTACTAGAAGTATAGCATTCACCATCAGGATGTCAGGACTTCTTGTGATACACAAGAGCCTCTAAAGAAAGGGCAAAGAATCCTCCCAATTACTTACAAGATTTGAGTTGTTCAGAAAAGCCCACGTGGGTATATATTCAGAGTCAATGCCTGAAAGGAGTATTTTCTTTGTGAACACATTCGCTGGGTCTCCTCTCTGATGCAGTGGCAAAGAACAGACTGGGAAACATGACAGATTCATTGTGCCCAATTGGAATGACCTTGTGGTAAGGAAGAGTCAATATGACATGAAGTCCTATGGACAAGCAGTCCAGGTATGATAGCATGGATGAAGTTTTTCATATTTCTGATTAATGGCAACAGAGAAAAATCTAGGCCTGCAAAACACGCTGCCCATAGGAGAGGTCCAGATAAAATGTGGTGTCTCGTGAAGGTTCATCTCCTACCTTAAGGTTCCCAACCACTTAGGGAGCATAACCATATTCCACTCTAATACCAACGGGAGTGCAACTGTTGCAACTAACAAATGAAAAACTGAGCATCTAACTGCTTAAAAAATAAATCTGTTAGTTGTAAAGCTGTCCAGTTGTGCATCCCAATGCCAGGCAAGTGTCCCTTTAAAAAGGAAGAAGAGCAACAATTGGACATGATATGCTTCTGGTTTAAGTGAAACTATTCCATGGTATTTCGTAGTGTTTTGAATTCCAATTTATGCCTTTTCAAGCATGATGTGAATAGTGACCATTATCAGCTGTGCATCTTATGCAGGGAAAGGTTAGTCTAACACAATTGTGTGACTGATACCGTTTCAATTTTAGCCAGAAATGATGAACACAAAAATCAAAACTGGACTGCTTAGCAAAGGGGGGAAAAAAAGGAAGAGTTACTTGATTAATTTCTAGGCAATATTAGCTTTAAGATGCAGCCTAATTCAAAATTTTAGATGGTTAGAGAAACGTTGAATTGATTGCAATTTAAATATTTATGTGCTTATTAAATAGGATAGCATATGAATATAATATGGTATTAATGTTGTACTCTGTAGCTCAATCAAGACACCAGTCCCAAATTCTGTTAGTCAGTGGTTGGGAAGGCACCTAGGCTAGAATTTGATCACACTTTATTATAATGCTTAGTTTTCTCATTTACCCACATCCTTTTTGTGAAGTTATTTTATCTTTCGGGTGGCTGAGATAGATTTGAGTATCATCTCAAACTTCAAAACAAAATGATAATGATTGAAATGTTTGCCAGGGATTATTATTTCAAACTGCATTTTAGAAATGCTTTTCTGTATATTGTAAAATAATGTAACCTTGGGCTTACTCAAATAATTACTTATACCTCAAGTTACTCTTCAGAGAGTTGCTCCCAGTACTTACTGATGAACTCAGCACTGCAGTACTACTGCATGACCGTACAGTAGAAGAACTATGTATTATTTACGTGAGAGAAAATGTATCATAAAGTCAAAGATGACGAATGATACCTATGCAACCTGACATGGCATAAATACCAAAATCATAGCTCCTCCAAAAGGTGAGAATTTAACAGTAAAAAGCACAGTCAAAACTTACATCCTTAAATAGCTTTGGTCCAAAACTTAAACATCTGCAGTTTCATTTCTTTTCTTACAAGAACACTTGCTGATTTACCTGAGGTTGGAAGAGCTTCCATCTCCACATACATTTTATGATCATTAGTGTAGTTTCTTTGAGGCAGACCTGCTACTGCAAAATGTTTCATTTCTGATTTTAGGTTTGCAGTAATCTAACTATGTTACAGTGATCTAATATAACGTTATATGTTAAGACATCATCAGTCATCTGCTATGGATTGGTCATCATAATTTTAAGCAAACCATCCGGCAGTTGTCCTGATGAAGGGTCTTGGCCCAAAATGTTAAATGTTTATTCTCCTCCATAGATGCTACCTGACCTGCATTTTGTGTGTTGCTCAGAAGTCATTAATATGTAAGCCAAACACTAAAGCTCCCTTATGAAATAGGTGTAATAAAACCCAGTATTTGTTAAGTACTTTACAATTTAGCAGTTTACAACAGGCAGAAATCTTCCACACAAACATACATCAGTTCAAATGAAAAGGAAACAACTTCCCCTTGAATTTCTGACTTGCAAGGAACCATATGTTAAAAGTTCTTAATGAATTCACCACGGTAACAAAGAAGGCATTACAACTTGAGGCATATCCCACTGCTAATGATTACCAATCCAACTTTCATTCAATTTTACATTTTGAAATTACTGCCATAATTTTAATTTAACATCTAACCAGTATTAATTATGATACTAAATTTCCTCAGGGATGCTTATTTTAACATAACTCCTATAAAACGTCAATGGAAATAAGGTAACTGGCCATTGGACTCTTCCTCTTGGAGTGCCTAGAGTTTATCAGCAGCGGTAAGAAAAAGAGATCAAAAGAAATACAGTAGATTCCAGTTAATTGGACTATTGGTTAATTGGGGCATACACTTATTTCGGACAACTCTTAGTGAACAAAAACTAATCAAGAAAATAGCCAGGATCCCTTTCTTTTATTTGGGACACCATGCCACTTAATTGGGAAATTAAGCATTTTAAGGTATTGGGAATCATCTTGAACATTACAATGAAAATGAAATATTTGGAGGATGCAGTTGTTGAAAGCATTGTATGAAGGCGGTCCATTATCTGCACTAGGTGTCTTCACTGATTTTGTTCATTTACAGGTAATCAAAAGTACATGCAGCATGCACTGGATGAATTCCTCCATCGACAACAATAAGGAAACAATAGTTTTATAGTACTGTAGTAGTATTAGTAGTGCTCTAATTTGTTCTGTATTTCATTTAAGAAAATAATTTTTTCCACAGTTAAATGGTAATTGTAATTTTTATACCTGTTTAACTATTTCCATCAAACTTCAGCAAATTGGGGCAGCCACTTAATTGGGCTAAAATATATTGGTCCCAATATGTCCTGATTAACTGGATTCCACTGTATATTGTTCATGTTGCACTCATGACTGCTCAGTGCCTCAAATGCTATAAGCTGTAGGGATGCCTTCACTCGGAGAACACTTGCTCACTGTGTTCACAGCTGATCAGGTGGCAGGCAGTATGATAAAAAGAGCAAAAGCTCAATAACACTATAAGTTCTGTCTTACAATCATACTGTTTGATGAACTTTGCCTATTTAACTTGGAGGAATGTACAGACAAGAATTCTATAGTTTGCTCACTTTAAGGTGCTCTAGTCGATACTAACCATGCTATTGTCTGCTTTAGTGCCTAGCAAGACTTCCAATCAACTAAAAGTTACCCTGCACCTCTTCAAGGCAAGTGTCTGGTGGAATACAATTTAAAGGTGACTGTGATCTAGTACAAGACATAGCATAACATGGGGATAAATAGGGGTTAGCATTGGAGGCATTAATCAACAGAGAGAAAGCACTGTTCTCTTTCTACATGGAGATGAACATCTTCACAATGTCCTCCTTGCTCAACTCACAAACATCACCAGTCAGGTCTGAAACCTGCATTCATATTTCAAGTATACACTCAAACATGCATCACTATTCCAAATTAACAACAATTTATTACGCAGATTGCATACATTGTCTGCAAATCAATTAGGATAGGTACGTCAGCCAGATAGCAGGTGCAAACCTCTAATACACTTGCTTCTCCTTTCCATGACCAGATGGCACTTAAAAAGAATGAGCAGAGAAAGGCTCTTGTGTTACCTTACCACTGAAGAGAGCACTCAACATGACTGGTACAGATTTGTCCCTTTAATATGACAATTTATTAATTCACATTTTTTTTGTGTGGCACTGCATAGTACAGCTACCTCAGCACAGCAATGCCCCTGGTCTGATTCAGAGCTCTGCTAATATACGTATGGAGTTTTCACATTCTCCCTGTGACTCCATGGGCTTCCTGTGGGTGCTTCAGTTTCCTACCACACCCAAACAATGGCAGTTGGATTAATTATCTACAGCAAATTATGCCTAGTGCTACCAAGGTAACACCAAAGAACTGATGGTGCAAGAGGAAGTTGGAAGAACACACACCAGTCCTCACTGAGCGGTCGATGGTGGAAATGGTGAGCAGCTTTAAGTTCCTGAGCCCAATACATTGATGCAATCATGATGGAGGCACACCAGCAGCTCTACTGCATTAGGAGTTTGTATGTCAACAGACTCTTGCAAATTTGTGCAGATATACAGTGGACAGCATCCTGACTGGTTGCATCATAGCCTGGTATGGAGGCACAATGCACCAGACTGCAAGAGACTCGGCTAGCTCCATCACAGTGCATCCCTCCCCTGCAACTGAGGACATCTTCAACAGGGGGAGCCTCAGGAAGGCAGCAGTCATTATTAAAGTCTCTCACCATCTAACACATGTCCTTTTCTTGTTACTACTATCACGTGTCAAATGGTTGTTGTGATGTATCTAGTTCGGTAGTGTAAGTGGGTAGTGGTCATTATTCTCGCTCTCGGCTTCCAATTCCTTTGGACTTCACCGGTGAGTCTGAGAGGAGGATCTTGACAACTGGGATTCCCAAGATCTCTGTACCTTCCGCCCAGGCATGTGTCCTGGAGAGGCCACTCCAGTGAATAATTTCCATTGTCCTTCAAGACAGACAGATGAGATCATCATCATCACCATCAGGGGGGAGGCACAGGAGCCTGAAGACCCACAGTCAGTGGTTCAGAAACAGCTTCTTCTCTCCTTCATCAGATTTCTGAATGGTCAATGAACTCATGAACACTACTTCTTTATTCTTTTCTCTTTGCAGAATTTATTTTGTAATTTATCGTAATTTTACATCTTTGCACTAATGCCACAAAATAAATTTCATGTAATACAGTGATTCTAAAACCGGATTCTGACTCACCTAGAATCAATTCTGCCTGAGACACTCTAAAACCATCTGTAGAGTTTATCACTGAGAATTAGCAGCTCTGCTCCAGCAACACTGAAGCCATTTGAGGTGATATGTGTAGGAGACCAGACATTGGCATCAAACTAGAATTGCATTCTGACTCCTATTGGAATTCATTTACCCCACCTGAGTACATTGTGAACACTAGCCCTCTATCCAACACAACTATCAGCAGGACATATACTGTAAATGCATGTCTGTGCATTTCACATCAAAGTGAAACAAATTCATTTTCATTTCAACATAGGAAATAATTTCAACCTATCAAATCTTTTCTCTTCCTATTTCCCATTAGTTTCCCCTCCCCCAGATTCTACCCCTCAGCTATACTTGCAGTGGGAAAACAATCTACTAACCTACACATCTTTGAGATGTGGAAGGAAACTGGAAAATGGGGGCGGGGGCTACATGGACACAGTACGGATGTGCAGATTCTACACAGACAGCACCAGAGTTCAGCACGGAGTCTGAGATGTGGAACTCAGAGGAAGTAGCTCTGTTAACTGCACCACTGCGTTGCCCTTATGAGAGCCACTGAATCACAAAATTTCACAGCTGGCAGCTTGAGCTTTGCACTACCTTCTCGGTATTACAATGAAGTGTTTGCTCAGATTGTGTG
Organism: Hypanus sabinus; assembly: GCF_030144855.1. Classification (NCBI taxonomy): domain Eukaryota; kingdom Metazoa; phylum Chordata; class Chondrichthyes; order Myliobatiformes; family Dasyatidae; genus Hypanus; species Hypanus sabinus. The sequence goes on from NC_082724.1 coordinate 36,506,788, forward strand.
GTCAAGTGCATTTTACTCTAAAACTTTTGGCTTAGAAGACAATGAGTTACATCGAGCCAAGACACACAGATCTTGAAGACAGCTCTTCAGCAAATTTTTCATGCTGCAATATTTTTCCATATGTTTAGTAACACAAAATGACGGAGCTATATCTTAATGATTTTGCTTTTTACATTTCCGAGGTGAAAGGAAAACGAGTAAATTTTCTGGAGGTATGCAACCATACAAAGTACCAATGAAGAACATCAAAAATTACTCTGTACCACTGGACAATTAAAGTTCTGCCCCTAAATCATAATTACTGATGAAAATATTTACTCTGACTCAGCTGGTAAGAGGGAGAAGCAACAACAGCAGGCATAGAAACAAAATTTGAACCTCCACAGTAGAAATAATGGTATGACAAGAATGAATCCCAGCTTAGATGTGTGTAGTGGTTTTAAGATTAAATACCTTTAAATGCTTCACTATGAAAATAAAAAATGAAATGGCTAATGAGAATGAAGATAAAAGGAATGACAGAAAGATGAAGCCCCTTGAATTTTATCCCTGAACCCCTACAACTTCTTTCTACAGAGGGACATGTGGAGGAGAACAGGTCCACAGCTGAACCTTCGGAGAAGCATGTTTTACAGTGAAATTGAGAAATAAACATTGCAGATACACAGATGCTAGAAATATGAAATAAAAAGTGTGAAATTGTAGCAAAAGACATATTATCAACCTGTGAAAGGCACCGTACTAAATGGTTAACACTAAGTGCTATAATTCTGTGATCTATAACATCAAGATGAAATGCACCTCAAAAATGTCTAGCAGCTGTTGAATCAGTATTTCTATTTTACTCAGAAAATACAAGCAAAGCAAAGGTGCAAAATAATTTTCTGTTAAACTTTATTTCCTACTGACAATACAATTTAAAATATAATAAATGTTTTTTTTTAAATCATGATAAATACAAGTTTGAAGCTATCGGACCAAATACTTATTTTTGCAGATTCAAATTGTGGCAGTTTTTTAAAAATCAGTTCTCAACTAATGGAAGTGCAGTATTTGTCAATTTGAAATTATGATTTAGACAAATTACAAAAAGACTTAGAAGGAGAAAAACATATCAATTTCCCTTCCATGCCTGTGCACTATACTGCTGCAGCATTTAACAAATTTAATTAGAAACCTTACATTGTTTGGAAAACTAACATAACGAACCTTATTTGGAAATATATAGTTAACATAATAGGAACAAAAGACATTGGAACACACAAAGGGAAATAAATATTAAAAATGAAAATCAAAATGAACAGACACATTCATCCTGTTTATTCAGAACAGGAGTGCAATGGTTAAACATTTTTGTCTGCATGTTGTACACTGACCAATCCACCTGCAGGCACAAATCCAATGCCCTTTGCAGAGTGGGACAGACTGCCATATGGACTCAGACAGCTTACAATCTGTACAACTTTGGACTACAAGTGCCTAGGGGTCTGTCCTATATTAGCACCACCTGTGCTATCAAATCTCTTAGATAGACTGAACTGGCCATCATGGTCTCAAGAACATATTTCATAAATTCAACTAGGTCAAACGCACATGAAGAGCAGGCTGACTTCAGCTAAAACAAATTTACTCTGATTTTCCAACTGAAACTGCATTATTCTGACAAAACAAAATATATTCTAGATGCAGATAAAGCTGTACCAGAAGTATTTAATTGAAGGTGTTGTAACAGCTTTTCTACAAAATATATAATTACTTTTAGATATATTGCATAACAAGCCATAACTGCAGTGCAATCAAAAACTGCTGAAGCATTCACAAAAGTAGTCAACCATGCTTTTTTCAGGAGAATCATTTATAAATGACAATTACACATTAAGAACACATATTATGATTTAGTAAATAGAACTGCAAGCAGGCAGCTATTAAACTCTTTATACAATATTTTGTCTTTCAAATAAAATTGGTATAAATAGGAATGCCATTAAGAATATTTCAAGTGATCTTCAGTGCTTTGGATAGATACTTGGAAGCAAAATATTTACAGACACATGCAAAGACAGTAAGAAAACAGTAAAGGGATTCCACCTTAAAAAGACAAACATAATCAAAATGTGGCGAATCATCTACTCCCGTGCTGTCTCATTCCTCGATTGTTAAAATGATTTCCAATTCAAAAATATTTCAATATTTACATCACATTACTATAAACGGACAAACAGGAAAAAATAATGCATGTTTCATACAAATTTGTAGTATGTAAAAGTATGAAATGTAAATTTTTCATAAACCCTGCTAATATCAAGCTAAGTGGAGTGTAACATATATGCATAAATTTTGATCAGCTTGAAAACTCATTGTAAAAAGGCAATATTTAACCTCTGAGGAAAAAAATGCAAAAGATCCACTTTAATCTTATCTCTTCCTCTATGCTGTATCTTCCTGGCTCCTCCTAGTAATATTACATGTGTACATTTCTTATTTTTCTATTCACTATTCTTATTTCAACAGCTGTTGTGATCATGCAGCAGCTTTGTTCAGTCAACAGTAATATACTATAAAAATCACCCACCAATGCTATTCTGGTATGCTCAAGAGAATAACTTTACAGTGTTTTACCTTCTCTAAAACTACAATAATAATAAAAACGTGTAGTGATTTTTTGATAAAAACTGTAAAATTTTAATGTAATCTGTTTTAAGCTCTACTGGTGCCTTTTCAATATCAACCAGTCATGTAATTAGCTACATTTAAAGGTAAATGAATTGAACAACAACCATCATTTACTGCACAAATGATGCAGAAACACTATTCCCTCTCCCCTCGAGTTTTTTTTTAAAAATAACATCAGTGGATTAATATCTTCACACCACAATATGGATGTTGGTCTTTACCAACAATCTTCATCAAAACTGCTTTTTCCTCCCATACACTCAAGGGTTTTACCCTGAATGATTTAATTAGAAATTTCCTTGTGTAAGACAAATTAAAGAGGAGAGTAGGAGTGTTGTGCCAAATCAGATTATTTATTTCCTTAACAGATTGCTGCTACTCCAAAGCCCAGAGCTGATGTTGATGATGCTGGGTGGAATATGGAACAAGAACAGCCATATCTGCTCATTCCATACAGAACAAAAGTTCTTTTTGTATGAACATTTCTTCTAATAGTGTGTCAGTAACACCTTTAAGACTCTTAAGAAAGTTGCCCTTACTGAAAGTGGCATAAAACAGTCTGTCCATTGACACAATTTTAGACCATGGAGGTTTCTTTCATTTATAATGGAACTAGGCACTATAACTATCTGTGGAAAGTTTCAAGTGTCATGTGAAATCTGGTCAGGCACCATAACGCCTGACAAGACTGCAACTAAAGCCTTAAATGCATCTGTGGGCACCCTTCCTCAGATATTTTTGTGTACTACTTATGGGCAAGGCTGTAACTTAATCACATTGAGCAAATGGAGAGCATACACCAATTATGTACAAAGAAAAACACATCTAGCATAGCACTTCTTTTCTGCAATGAACATTACAAGATTTAACCCCATCTTGTCAAGAGAATTAGTTCTTTTGAACCTGACATTCTGGGGTCAGAACCCCTTGAATTATATTTTTAAGTAAAATTAATAAAAAACCAGATCTCATTTTTTAAAGGTAGATTACTTCAGTAAACTGGAAGGTAGGGAGTGCAACTATTTTTCAATGCGGACTAAACAAAATTGGGAGATTCCAGGATAAGTAGCCTAATACCAATTTTCAGGGGGAAAAAAGTTTTAACTAGAAGAGGGCACAAAATTAATTTATTCAGAGAAAAAAAAGTACTAGTTTATGTGAAAAAAATTACCTCTCTAAGCAAATTTGACTTTTTCTGAAGTCAAAAAGATGGAAGAATCTGTTGAATGTTACATACTTAGATTTCCAGAAGGCATTTCATAACACACCTGCAGTTTCACAAAAAAGGACCAGTGAAGTTGTGTACTGAACATTGGTTTAATGACCGAAAAGTAGCCTGATTTTAGCCTGATATAACAAGATGTTATAATGGATTGTTACTGGGTCCTTGGCCATTACGATCTCCATTAGTGGCTTAAATGGATAGAACAAATGCAGTGTGCCCGAATTTCCTGACATTATATATCTAGGTAGGAAAATGAGCTCAATGAGCTCAGAAGGATGTAGAGTCTCAATGGAATACAGACACAGGATAAGAAAGTACATTGGTGTGTGACAGATGGAGGGTGAAGTGTACAAATGTGACATTCAATTGACAAGTAAAACAGTAACAGAATAATTTAAATGGTTAGAAATGATTACATTTTAGTATGGAGAGAGGACTTAATGCTCAACACAAATTCAGAAGAACAATAAGCAATGGGAAAACGGCAAATCAGCCTTTATTACCAAGGGTGTAAAGTACAAATGCAAAGATATCTTGCTGTATTTGGTAAGCTGTGCTGTTTGGGTCTCCAAAATCAAGAATAGACACAAATACTTTGGCTGCTTTGATTGATGAATACATTCAATACTGATGGATTTTGACTGGGGCTTTAATGCAAAGCGGAGCATAGAAATGTTCCGTGGTATCTCATAATACTTAACTGGAGTGCAGTTCTGCAATTTTTGTACCTCCACATTTCACTGTGCTTTGAGGCCTGCTTCTGTCTGACTTAAAAGTGGACCTGCCTGAACAGGGTTCTGTTGTTGGGGTTAACAAAGGAAATCCTTTAAGAATATATTTAAAGGAACCTCAATTTGGCCCACTACCCCTACTAGCTCACATTCTATCATATCCCTTCCAACTACCAAACTCCACCATGATTAAGTTCCCTCATAGGAAACTTGCACAAAAAGGTTAGGTCCCGTGTGATCCACAGCAAATTCGACCCAAAGTTAGCTTGGCAACAGAAGAATTAGAGTAATGGTAGTGGGCTGTGACAAGGGATCAATGATGTTTCCAATAAGTATGACAAATGGATGTGGATGTAGGCAACACCATCATCAAGTAGGCAGAAGACGTGAAGATTGGTGGAGTTGTTGACAGTGTTGGCAGTGTATAATGCTAAAGGGTAATATTGTTGCTCATTGATGAAATGGGCTGAGAAATAGCAGTGCAGTTTAATCCCAATAATGTGTGGTGACACATTTTGGTACTAATAATGAGGTTAGAGCATACACCATGAATGATAAGGTTCTAGGAATTTTTTTTAAGGACAGCGAGACCTTAGCATACAAGTCCAACGTTTCTTGAAGGCGGCAGTGCAGGTAGATAATGTGATTAAGGTGGCTTATGGGATAGTTTTCTTCATTAGTTGGGGGCTTGAATACAAGAGCAGGGAGGTTATGCTCCAATTGATCAGACCTCGGCTGAAGGACTATATACAGTTCTATGACAGAGGAAGGATATGATAGTACTAGAGAGAGTGGACTTCTTTCCCAAGCTCCCCTGCTACCCCAGCAGACACAGGTGCTTTTCTGTGTGCACTCCATGAACACAGAAACTACCATGTATTTGCAGGATCTTATTCTCTGGAGTAAGAAACTGAAACACCATATACCTTGGTAAGTAGGTATGAAAAATCTGCTTTGGCCATTTGAAAAAAAAAGCAGTGAGCTTTCTTCACTGTCCCAGATAACACTCTCTCAAGCACCATCACCAAAAAGGATTTTGTGTGATCACTTAAACATTTATGATTTCTGGGACTTTGTTGTACTCAAATTGGCTAAATTGTTTGTCTACAAGACAACAGTCAATATAACCAAGATGATCCATCATTTGTACTGCACTTTAGGATATCCTAAGGAAATTATGTAACTGAATTTTCAATACATTAAATTCAGCTATATAATACAAGCTCTTTCAACTGTAAGTATGTAAAACCTGCTCAGCAGGAGTTCAGAACATTATACTGCACTTCATCTTAAATGAATTGTGAATCTTTATCATGACAATTACCAAGCATCAGACCTCTGCGATACCTTTTGCAAACTATGGTATATTCTGACAGAAAATGAAGTATTAGTAGAAGTTGCAATGGAGATGGGGGTAGGAGTCATGTTCTTACTGCAGAACTCTCTGCACTAAACAGAACAGCAACAGAACTATGCACTCTTTGTCCTGAACATTATGTTGTGCAGAATCCCATTAACATTGCATGGCTACTTACCCACACAATTCTTCAGAGAGCTCAATTTTTCATGGTAAAAAAGAAATATTAGAAGGATAATCAGGCATCGTAACACACATATTAGGCTATGATAAATGGATGGCAATACCACCAGTCAAACAAGTGAGGGTAATAAAAGGACTTAGAAGATAAAAACAAATTAGCTGGATCAGTGGTGGACATTAAATAGTGTCTATGTTAGCCTACCATTCCCTTTTTGGAGTGTGACCCGTAGACTGTCCATTCATCAGCGTTGCTGGTAGTGAGGTCTTAGGTGGTGCTGCCGTGGAACAAATTGAGCTAGTGGAAAGGTCTAGACTGCCATTTTTGGTTACACTTTCTTCCATTGTGTGAGCTCCAGTCACATCTTTCCAGAGCTGCTGCAGTTCTGTTGGAGTCATGCCTGTGTCAAACAGCAATAGCCCACATTGTATAATTAGGTCCATGAACAGTAGACTTGTCCTTTCCCACATACTAATTAAAAAAAAACAAAGTATATGTAAACAAGGTCTGATGTTAATTAGACAAATCTTAAATATATTCCGAGGCACTGCAATACTTTTAACACGACAGAGTGCAACCCACTGTATGTTCGGTTGGTGTTGATAATTAAAAGTAAATTCTTCAGATGTTTGCAATAATTGATCTATTCATTTTACTACAGATTGCAACATAATGACTGCTCTGCATATTCATCCTTCTTTTGAAAGCAGAGCACTTAAACTTACCATTGCTGATATTTTGCAATACATTAATGGCAAATACATTCATCTTTAAATATAAAAGCATAATTGAAAATAATGTGCTGTAAATGTAACCAATTCATTTGCACCATATTCAAAGGTCTTTTATAATTTTACTACAAAATTAGAATATTATGTCAGTAATTATTTTTTAATCACCTGTCTTTATCATTAAAATTTTATTTCATTCAAAAACCAATGTGGAAAGTTGAAAGCGGAAAGCAAAAATCCTGTGGTTCTAACTATATTTTAATTACAAATCACAATTAAATATTCAAGCACTTTAGATCAGTGAGAATACTTGGTCAGAATCTAATTTATTACTTCCATTTTAGGTGCAAGGATTGGATAATAATCTGAAAATGATCAGCCAAAATATCTTTACTTTACTAAACTACTGCTAAAAATTTTAATTATGGTAGCATTGGAGAGTGTAGGTCTAAAAGGCAATAGACTCCAGAGAGTCTAAGTGGTTAAGAAGTGTGAAATGAGACTGATAGGATTTTTACATGTTCTGGGCAGATAGTTTGCATATCAAAGAATAGTAAATTATAGTAGGACAGTAGAACAATCTTCTCAGTATTAGCTGAGCAATAACAACTAGAAAATCAAGCAGGAGGAAGGTCACAACATAGATTTTCCTATTTCTTTACACTGAGCTTTCATTTCCAAACATGATAATACTAGAAATATTAATTTCTCACAAATGTGCTGAACAGGATTGCTTGTGAGTTAACAATTATAAGCAAAATTGACCTTAACGCCACTATTTGCATGGTTAAAACAAAGGAGAATAAGCATGCCTGCTCATAACATGCTTTTGTGTAAAAGGAAAGTAGATTGTCACACTTTATCTTTAATCAGATTAGCATGAAAAGGATCTTCCATGATGGATTTTACCCAAGATTTATTCATTTAATTTTAAACACATACCCTACTGTTCCTCATTATAAAAAAATGGACACTACTTTGAAAAATGTATGTTGTTGAAAAACGTGATTGATTACTGCTCATAGAACTCAATTTCCCAATCCCAGGTAGTACTGGTTGAAAGACAAACATAGTTGCTCAACCTTTTTCGTCCTTGTACCTCTATACCCAGGTGGCTATGTTCAAGCAAGCATAAAGTTGATTTAAGGTTCATAATGACATCAGTTTTGGACTATTATCACAGTGATAAAAAATTGCTTTGAATTTCTGCCTGCCCAAACCCTCAATTGCATTCCAAAGAACCTGTGTTCCACTGGGACAAATGTCACTACTATTAGTTTACTGCATCACTAGAACTACACCTCTGAAGCCACTCTCTGTAGGTTCTTTGGTCAATGGCTTGCAGATAGACACCCTTAGGCTTTAAACATGCTCCTTAAACACCACAGGAACAGCTAGCTATAACATACAACTATTCAAATCAATCAATGACATGGCTGCTGAATTACCTAAGGGCGTCCCTGATGTGTTGCTGTACAGATTACACTTCACGCATCGTCACATTCATAGCTTTCATATTATACGCTGGTGTGCCCTGTCACTGCTCAATTGCCCTCTCCTGAACAACTTAACTGCTGCAGATTTTGCAGTTCCCATTTGCTGAGCCCAACTCAGAAGGCAGTTTTAAAAGGGCCCATCTCCAGTCCTGACACTTACCTTGTCCTAATGTCTGCAGAGAGAGAGCTGGCTGGCCAGACTGTACTGGAAGCAAGCCATGACGCTGCATTGTCATGATGTGCTGTTGTTGAAGCTGCTGCACCTGTAGAAGTTGCTGCTGTATGGCTAAATGGTGGGCTGCCAGCGGTTGCTGTTGCTAAAATTAAATAAAATTCAGAGATTCTGGATTAGAAAAAACATTGCATTATACTATTAATAATTGTTTATTTTCCCCTATTGAAGCTAACTGTAATTAAATTCAAACTGGAAGCACAGATGACCTTCCTTATAGAGTTGATCTAAGTATCACTTTATTCTTAGTGGCTCCAGTCAAAGCCAAGGATCTCAGCAGAAAGTTAAACATGTACTACTGAAAAGGTTGATTAAGTGAAATTGAAAATAACCACCTGAGAATACTCTGCATGATGACTTATTTCTGATTAATATAAATAAATTACAAAAACTTCTTCCACCTATTTTGATACACATAGATGGGGTTCACTAAACTAGCAACTATTTGATCTCTAAGCACGATTGCACGATGCCCCTTTCAATAAATGGAAAAAAAATGGAAAAATAAAAAGTTAATTTAATGATGTTAATCAGCCATGACAAAACATGAAATAACTTACTAAATCATTCATAGAAACAGCCTCTGCATTTTAATTGCAGACATTTATAATTTACCAAACAACTCTGGACTTGAATATTGGTATCCCAATACGTCACTCAGCTTGAAAAGGCCCTTATATTGATTGAGCACATATTCTCTTTACATTTGTCATTTTTACTTTTTGAATTATTGTTCTCCCTCACCATTGCTTTCACTAATTGATTTAACTATGCAATTGATTAAAACAAAACACTATAAATATGTATACAATATAGTAAATCTATACTTGTTTTCCATGCTATTTAAGAACACAGGCAACAATATTAGCACGATAATGTATGCAAAGTGCAATTAATAAAAGGCTGGTGATAAATTGTTGAATTATATTTACACATCTACTAACATTGTTCAAAGTTTATAAGCCTATAGTGTGAAATTGGACTGGAATGCTGTGTGCCATGGCAAAATTATCACAAGCAAAATCCGCTCAGAATCAATAGTAAATATACAAAGTCAATTGATTGAAGGCTAAAAGTTATAAATTACACAGCATAAATAATTCTCATCCTTTGCTAAAATCTAAATGAAAAATGCAACAAACATCCTTGTAGTTTCCATATGGTTTAATGTTTACTTTTCTATTTGCTTTTTACCCTCATGTCTCTTCCAGGTTCGATCACTGGACAATCAAGTTAGTATCATAATGCTCCAATCATTGATTTACATTTTCAATCCTTCCACTGCCTTTATTTACCTTTGATATTTGTGTTCTTCATCATTTCAGGACAATTTGCTCACATATATGATAAGCAATTCTGAGTGAAATTGAATGTGCCAAAATCTAAAATTATTTTTTTTTAGGTTTATCACACCATTTATCTGAGTGTTACATCCATTAGATTGTTGGAATTGGGCAAAACAATATGTAAGCACAGAGCAATGATGGTTAGCACAAAGAATCATGTTGAAACACAATCAGTGTAGTCCAGATGGGAGCTCACCCAACATCAGAGAGCTTTGTTGTGGATCAATGACTAATGCACACCAGACCTTCAAGGAACACTCCCCAAGACAGCCAAATGGCAATAATGTACATTACAGTTGCCAGGGAGGCAGCACCATGATATTCACAGGAAGTACTTGATGCACTATCAATAACTCCAGGAGACTGGAAGTGAACGACAGGCTTTTATTAACAGCGAAAAGGGAGCACATGTCGAAGACTGAGGGAGGAGCAGTGCCCCAATTGCCTTTATACAGGGGTCTGTGGGAGGAGCTACAGGAGCAGTCGGCAGAGGGGCATGTCCAGACAGGTACACATAGTTTACCACAGTACTGAAATTAAGTATTAGGGTTCAAGTTCAGTTTTTTTGTCATTCAACTGTACACCTGTATAGTGCAAACGACCAATGTGCACAATGAATATATAGCTCACGTACATAATGCATAAAGTAATATTACCACAAATAAATTAAGAAATAATAAGGTGTGTATATGAATCAAGGTAAAAAGCAAACTGTATAATGCTGCCAATGCTTCATATGTGATGAGACCATACGAGAAGATTCATATCTGGTGGCAGGGAATGCAGTAGTCATACGTCCTGGGGGAAGAAGCTGTTTCCCATCCTAACAGTTCTTGTCCTAATGCTAGCATACCTCCTGCATGATGGTAGGGAGTCAAAGGAATTGCTGGATGGGTGGGGTGGATCATTGACAATGGTCCCTCCCGTCAGATGATAGTAGGGAGGCCCCTCGTGTCTGGGGAAGGGTGAATTGAGAGGGGGTCAGGAAACCCAACAACACAGGAGAGAGTGGCCAAAATAATCTCTTTCTGAAAAGAGATCTGCTCCACAGAGTGCATCTGGTAGAAATTTTATGCTCTCACAATGTGCATGCAGAGCATTGAAAAAAAAATTCACACACACAATCACACCTTCCCCAACTCTATCAACCTCAATCCACACGAACGTGCCCTCTATATGGTCAAGCCTCAATGTCTCCCTGCCGTGGGAAAGAATATAAGGGGGACTATTTTGATACTTCATTCATGAGGGAGGCCACCCTTTGGGCTGAGGGCTCTGAAGTTCAAACCATCCACAATGCAATACCCAATACCAGGTCTGCGAGGTGTACTTACTGACAACATTTAATTATAATTACAACATTGCACTGCTGTCAACATCCTCACAACCAGATGTACTAATGCATAACTGCAAGGCTACTTGGTGGACTTACAACTTCTGTTTTGTCTTTGCATGGTATTGGGATACCATGAAATAAGGGGGAAGCACTGGATAGTGAGGAGGGGGATAATCATGATAATAATACCATTATCTGTTATTTTGCCTGACACTCATTAACTCCACAGAGAGTGACATTATGAAGGATGTACAGATTAGATAAGAAGGATGCATGTGACCGGGAGATACACCAGGCACTTTTAATTTGGAACTAAATATAAAGAATCCGGTGCATCGACTCACAGAGGAAAGTCTGTGCATTTCTGGTGCCCTAGAGGAATCTGATAAGGATCATGATTGGGATGTTTTAATAACAGGCTAATTAAATCACTATGAGGTGGTTAGCAAGCTGTCACACTTGCCTTACCAAATGCAAGTGATTACAAGCAGAATGAAGGAATCCACCTTCAAATTCTCAGTGAGATTATGTGGAGCAAAGGAGCCTCCTCCTCCCCACACTTTGGTAAGGATGCACTCCTCTTTGTAAAGCATTAACTTATAACACAGAGACTAATGGCTCAGGCAACGGATACTGTGAAGACATGAAACTTGTCTTCAAAAAAAACATTTTTTTGACATGGGCTCACTCCAATGAACATATTCGCCTGGTGTTTATTAAATGGCAATAACTTGTAGTTCTGGTAGAAAAGGAATAATTTGAAGTCCTTACTGAACATCATTTCTGAAACACTGGATCTGTTCCCAATGGACTTAGGCTTGCTACCTTTAAGAAGTTGGTAGCATTACAGCATTTCTCTCTCTCTTTCTCTCTCACACACACACACACACACATACACACACACACAAATGTTCTTCAAGCAGAGTTAACAAAGAGCATTTTTGAATGACAAAGATATTGTGTTCCGACAGATTGCTCTCCTATAGGAGCAGACAAATGGCACAAGAATACTCATCCTGCAGCAGCAACAGGGAAGCCATTCATCCTCACACCTCATTCATTAAGAACAAATAAGATTCTGCTCAGAGACCCAAATGGATGTAGAAGAGTGAGGAAAGCTGGGACCAGGATTGTGAGACTCTGCAAGCCCCCTATCTCTGTGTCTGAAGGCTGAAGCAATGACAGAGTGGTTTGAGATCTAGCAGAAGAAGAGGAGCATCCTTCTTTCTACTGACAGAAGTAAGTTGCCCCATATTACAGGAAAGGCCCTACGGTGTGCAATCTTATCAGATAGGTTTATGATTTCTGACTTTTGCTTTTTATCATGCATGAATGATGTTGAGCATGCCAGCTTCATTAAACACATTCTTTTTTATTTACTTAGTATTACAGTGCCCTTCTGGCCTTTGAGCTATGCTGTCCCAGCAACCCCACAACCCCAATTAACCGTAACCTAATCACAGGGCAATTTACAATAACAAATTAACCTTTGTCTTCGGACGATGGGAGGAAACCGGAGCACCCACCCATTCCACGGGGAGGATGTACAGAGATTCCTTACAGAATGGCACTGGAAATGAACTCCAAACTCCAGAATGCCCAGAGATATAATAGTGTTGCACTAACAGCTACTGTGGCATTTTCATTGTACAAAGATAACCGATGGTTGTGGCAATTGTTGGTGTTGTTAGAGACCCTACCACACTTCAGCTGGAAAAGGTGTGAATGAAATGCTGTGAGTAATGTCATACTGAGGTACCCACTAAATGTGTCAGCAGCTTACTGCTCTAAGAAGTACTTACACCCTGTTTAAACACACACTGTCAACTTCCTAATGTGTCAGCAGTCTTTAGTGATTTTTGAACCAGTCAGGCTCTCCCTGAAGTGGATAAACAACAAAGGAGCTCAATGTATTTAAAATAAATTCCTGTGAAGTTTACAACCAAGACTTCAGGTTGAACACAAACTTCAATATATACTGGCGAGGAGTAAATGCCTGATATACAACTGATGACAGCATGAGAGGCTAATCATAAAACGGAAAACCCATCTTTATTCCAGCATCTTCTATTTTTATTTCAGGTGCCCAGCATTTGCTGGTAGTTTTTATTTGATTTTCAGGTACACAAAGTCATGGGAATGTCAGCCATGCTTGAGTGAATCGTACACTGAAGAGCCTGGATCATTTGATTATGGGCAGAATTTTACCCAGAAGTAATCACTAGGATAATCTACACTACAATTGCGTTTGTACATAATACATGTATGTCATTGTTCATTTCATAAACTTGAGTTTATTTGTTTGTGAGTTTGAGAAGGGGAAGAGGGCATGTATACAATCAAGTAACTTGCAGTTTGTGCCTGACGTCAGTAATGTCTTTATAACAAGAGCAAACACTATTGAGTTTGTAAAGCAGTGATTCAGAAATATTGGAATCATGTACAAGTGGATGTTGTAACAGACAGATTATAGGAATTCTCTGGGCACATAGCTTTCATCGTCTGGATTTATCATTTATCATTCTGTATACCTTTTGAAACATCCAAATTTGGACTGATTAAAACTTTTTGAACATCTAGAAAGATCAAAAACTGCTTAGTTAATAATGTTGAGACACTTCCTGATTCGGTTTTAATTTATGGTGGCTCTATTTGTGTTAAAACATATTTTTACAGAAAGCTTCAGTGTTTTATAGAAAGTAATGGTGTTTAAAATTAAAAATGAAAACCAAAAACAGGTAGATTACCTAAATCATTTATTCTCATTCTCTTCTTAATGATTTAATTATCAAGTTGGGCATTGTAAAATGGAAAAAAATTGCACCTGATGTAAAATAATTTAAGGAGACTGGATTAGAGTAAAAATTGGAATGTGCTCTATTTTTATCCAGTCAGTCTGCATAAGAAAATGAAGAAGATCAGTATTTTCATAAAACTTTAATCAGGCGATTATTCTGCAGAACAGAATAGCCTTACTTGACTAAATTCACATAGACCATTCACACCCACAATCTCCTGTCACTCACAGAAAACAGAAAATGTGAACTGGAGACCAAACTGAGAGATGATTCAGAAAGGAAGGTTGGCAGCAGAGATGATCAGAGGGGAGTTTGCCAGTGAATAAGGGGTTGGGGGCACTAACAGAAAACTGCAGGGGCAGAGGGATAGTTATGGGGATGACCAAATAGAAAATGTGGATCGAACAGCTCAAATGGCTCAGGTCTGGAGGCAGCAGGGCCTTTAGTTTGCCTTTAGTAAGCCTAAATTTTCTGGTTCAGTCCGGGCTATTGTGCAAGGCTCACACTGTTTATGGACCTTGTGTGTGGTAGATTAAGTAAGTATGAAAATGAGCATGCCTGTTACTACATTTGTAAGCTGCTTGCTTTATTATATATCTCATAAAAACTGGAGACCTAGACTGAATAAATACAAGTACCAAACTGCATTTAGCTAATTTAAAATTGTTGCATTACATGATAAAATTACTTTGATTATTTATTTCTATTTAGCTAATGCTCCAGGAGGATCCAATATCAGCCCATAAGATTTATATAAAATCCTTTTTCCTCATGGCTCACATAAGTTTCATGGCTGTGGAGGATGTGGTGCTAACAGGGGAAAATGAAGTGATTAGTCACACTGCTCCAGTCATCACAAGTGTGGGCAGGCTTGATGGACCAGATGATTTTTTAACTACCTGTTAATTTTTATGTCCAGAACAACCTTTAGTTGCCATTGCAGATCTTATATGCTGGATCTATTTTTAAATAGATGGTGTCCACTTCCAATCAACCATCTGATCAACAGTCCGTGAACACTACCTCGTTATCTGTCTTTTGTATTATTTATTTATTTTTGAAACTCATAGTAATTTTTATGTGCTGCAGTGTACTGCGGCCACAAAAGAAACAAATTTAGTGTGATATATCACTGATAATAAACCAGCTACTGACATTATTTGTAGACGGTATTCTAAGGAGGCTTAGAAAACTGGTACTGGAGTTGCATAGAATTTTATAGAACAGACTGAAGAAAGCAGTTTAGAACCACTCAGATTCTGCATTGAAGAGAGGAAAATAAGTTCACACAGGACAGGTACTTCTTTTATTTGGGGGTAAAGTCAGACTATAGTGACCATCCACACAAAATTGTTAATCTCAATCAAAAGACCAAGACGAAGGCTGAAAGCAATAACTACCCAATACACTTAGGAACAATGAGAATTACTAATTTGTCAAAGCATAGGAATAAAAATGAATTGAGGAATATATATTTTACATACATCTACTAACAGATCTCTCTGCAAACAGATTGACAGCTCTGGGATCTAGAGACCTGGAATATAAGTGTCTCACTGTTATCACTTACTCATGTAAATAATCTAGGAGGCTAGTTTTCTTTTGAGAGGCTTAAAGTATATTTTATTGTGTATATAGATGTCAAATTTTGTGCAATGTAGTAACATTATAGGAGAACTTTGCAGCTCTCTGCACTGATATATTCTATAGCTGCCATGTTTCCATACACATCAATGAATTGACTTAATGACTTCTTAAAATTTGGATTGCCAATCAAGGGGCTTTCACCAGAAAGCAATTATCATTTTCTTGAACTTTAATTATAGGAATGAAATTAAACATCCTTGCACCATTTTCACAATGGAAATCCTAATATTTTGTGGAGCACTGACAGTAAGAAGAGGATTCATCAGCTTATATACAAATATCAGAATAACACTCAATTAACATATATCTTCAAATGTATTTTAACACGATTCAATGGCAAAAGTCATCTGTTTTTCTTTATGACAAGGAAATAATTAAAACGCTATATCGTATACTAAACTTGAATCACAGGGGGATGCTCGACTACTACAAGGCAAAACCAAGCAATATAAATGGCAATGAGGTTTTGCTCTCAGATGTGCTCAATGCCTTTTATGCTTGCTTTGACCGACAGAATATGGATGCACTTTCATGAACTTCCACAGCCTTCGACAACCCCGGGACCAACATGAGAGTGAATCCATGGAAAGCATCTCGTCCAGATAGAGTATCTGGTTGAGTACTGAAGACCTGTGCTAATCAACTGACTGGAATGCTTAACAACATCTCCCATCTCTCACTTCCGCAGTCTGAGGTACCCACCTGCTTCAAGCAGGCATCAATCATACCATTACCCAAGAAGCATCTGGTAACCTGCCTCAATGACTACTGTCTAGTGGCACTTACATCCACTGAACCTAGCCCCTCCTCGACACACTTTATGATTGTGTGACTCTGTTAAAGATGGTGCTGGAAACATGGTGACTCTTTACAGGCAGCAAGCGAAACTACTAACTATTCTATAAATTACACTTTTTCTGGACAATGATCACTGCAATCCACAGCCTGTAATTTCCCTTTGGGAGTACTGCTTTTGAACCCGGTGTTTTTGTGGTATTGCTGGAATGGACTTGGGTCAGACCGAAGTGGCGAAACGAACCGATGTTTGCCCATTGCTACAGCTGACGAGGTCAGATCACATCGGCAGGGCTTGGGTCTGAGAGTGAAATATGAAACAATGTTTGGCTGATTGATGTGCCGAAAATGATCAAGGCATCAAGGACAGTTTGGTGTTCAGCTCAGTACTCCATAAGGTTTACTTCCCTCAGCACTGAACTGACTCTGCAGCTGTGGCCTGCAACCATCGGGCTCCTAGACTGGCTCCTTGGCTGTGGACTCCCTTTCAGGACTCGGTGGTTCATGCTCTCTGTGTATTTTTTTTTAAGACTTTTTTATTGTTTGCATGACTTGTTCTTATTTGTGTTTGGTGGTCATCGTTGTGTGGGGTTTTTTTAAAACAGCTTCTATTGTGTTTCTTTATTTTGTGGTTGCCTGCAAGACAACGAATCTCAATGTTGTATATAGTATACATATTTTGATAATAAATGTATTTCGAATTTTAAAGAACAGCTGCAAAGCTGCATTTAATTTTGCTGATGACACAGTTGTCATTGGCTGAACCAAAGTGGTGATGAATTGGCATTTAGAAGGAACTTTACCACAACAACAACAACAGTTTCTCACAACATAAGCAAGGCCAAAAGCTGATTAAGGAGGAAGAGGCTGGAGATCCAAGAAGCAGTTTTCTTTCATCAGGAGAACAGAAGTGGAGAGAATCAGTAGCTTTAAATTCCTTGGCATTAACACCTGGGGTCAGCAAATAAATGTCATCACAAAGAAGATATAACAGTGCATCTACGTTCCTAGAAGTTTGCATAGATTCTGGATGTCACCAAAAAATTAATAAACTTTTATAGATACACAGTGGAAGAGTATCCTAACTGGTTGCATCATGGCAAAGTATGGAAACACCAACGGTCAGAAACGGAAAAGGCTACAGAAAATGCTGGATGTTACCCAGTCCATCTCATCATTCAATACATTTACCTCGAGCGTTGCCACAAGAAAGCAGCATCCATCATCAAAGACCCCCACCATCCAGGCCATGTCCTCTTCTCACTATGACCATGGGGCAAGCGGTACAGAAGCCTTAGGAGTCACACCACAAGGTACAGGAAACACTTATTACCCCACAACCATCAAGCTCCTGAGCAAGGGTGGATAACTTCATTCACCACTACTCTGAACTGATTCTATGACGTATATACTCACATTCAAGGAATCTTTACTATCCGAATTCTCAGTATTTTTTTTTAGATTTGAACACTTTGTCTTCTCTAGGACATTGGTTGTTGGTCAGTCTTTGTCTTCTTATGTATAGTTTTACAAAAATTCTATTGTAATTCTTTTTTTCCTATAAATGTCTGCATGAAAATGTATCTCAAGGTACTATAATGCAACATATACATACTTCAATTATAAGTTTACTTTGAGCTTTGTTCTCTATCTAAAAATAAACAAGATCAGCAGTTGCAGAAGACAACAAATTCTTGCCTCTTAAAAATAAAGTGAACTATGGATGAGAATGCAAAATAGATCATGTCTATTATATGATAAGTAACATGAGTCTGCAAAGTCATGAATAAAAGCAATACAATGTTGGCATCCACAAAAAGTTGCATGATTAAATAAAATACACACAGTGGCCACTTTATTAGGTACACCTGCTTATTCGTGTAAATACCTAATCAGCCAATTATGTGGCAGCAACTAACTGCACAAAAGCGTGCAGACATGGTCAAGAAGTTCAGATGATGATTAGAGCAAACATCAGAAGGGGGTAGAAATGTGATTTGTGACTTAGACTGTGGAATGATTGTTGGTGCCAGAAGGGGTGTTTAGCGTATCTCAGAAACTGTTGATCTCCTGGGATTTTCATACACTGCAGGTGGGCAACAATAACTCAAATAACTATGTGTTAAAACAGTGATAAGCAGAAGAGCAACTCTGAATGCACAACACGTCAAACCTGGGTTAAAGCAGCAGAGGACCGCGAATGTACATTCAGTGGCCACTTTATTAGGTACAGGTGGTACCTAATAAAATGGCCACTGAGTGTACGCATATTAAGCTGCTGATGTGTTAAAAGTTCCTTGCATAACAGCAGTAACTTATTATGCAGAGTACACTGAGGTGTTCAACAAGCTTATATAAAATGGAAGTATTATCGTTACTAAATTAATTTTATTGAATTCTGCAGTGGCAGTGTGTCTTATGTGTTTTACAGTTTGAGTTTTCCTCTTGTGTGCCGTGAACTTCTCTATACTATTTATGCATGAATACTGCTGCTAAATGTTCCTCTAGCTGAAGGATGCACTAGTGGATATCTTTATATGCAATGAGACCAGATGTTGCAGTAATGAATCAAGGACATATAGAAATGATTGTAGGCAATGAAATCTACCACTAGCAAATGTTAATGGCAACTAAACGTTGATCTCAATTCTGCACACTATAGGTAAAGGCTGCTGTGAATTAATACAAAACTTGATGGAACAAATTTTTCCCTTGCTGTGCTGCTCAAAAAAAACCTTTGCCTAGTGCTGCGTCCAGCTGCCAGTAGCTTTATTAAGTAAAAGAGATTACATTTTTAATGTGTTAAAAAAATTTCCACAATAACTTAAATATTTTTCAAATATGCAACCCAAATTATGCAATATGTGGATTGGCTACTCTTGTTCCTATTGGTAGTCTTGCATTGAAAATCATCCCTAAAACTGGGAGAATTATTGGATTGATCCGATTACAGTGGAAAAGTTCCACACCATAACTATAATCCATGTTCTACTTGGCATATAAAGATGTACAACATGGAAACATGCCATTTGGCCAACAACATCCATGTCAAGTGGTGGGACTCCGTCTGTATTTCTCACATCTTCCAGCACTTCTGTAGCTTTCTACAGTTTAGGTGCTTATCTGGACACTTCATAAATGCTGTCAGTGATTCTGCTTCCAGCACTCTTGCCATCTGTGTGTTCCAGGTTCTCGCTATTCTCCAGGTGATAAAGGTGTTCAAAATACCTTTAAACCTCCTACCCCTTAACCTAAATCCACATCCTCTTATTTTCCTCTGATAAAGGAAAATACTTACTGCAGTCAACCCTATCTATACCCTTCAATCTTGCTTATATCTTTTCCAACGTCAGTACAGTCAACAAAGATGTGTTAGTGCTTTTAAATGAACTATTGCTGCTTAAAGCCGACAGAAACACCACCGATCGTGGTTGGAAGTGCCCATGGAGGAAATTTGGGAGTAGATCAGGATTACAAGTGTGTTTGAGGAAACAGGGTTTTAAACTCCCTATACCAACTATCTTGCTGGCGAACCTGCAGTCTCTGGTGAATAAAATCGCTGATCTCAGAGCCTCAGAATTCGAGGGACATTAGGATCACGTGTGTCTTTTGTTTCACGGAATCCAAGTTAACCCCTTCCGTCCTGGATACAGTGATCCAGATCAACAGGTTTACTATGCACAGTCAGATCTATAGTCTCTCTCAAAAGCAGAGGTGGAGGAGTATGCCTCATGATCAACTCTTCTTGGTGCACAAATATATCAGTGCTGTCCCAATTCTGCTCACCAGACCGGGAATATCTAGCAGTAAAGTGCCGTCCTTTTTACCTACCACGGGAGTTCTCTGGGGTCATTTTGGTAGTTTATATTCCACCTCAGGCCAATGTCAAGCAGGCTTTAGACGATCTGAGTAATGGGATCAACATGCACAAAACAGCGCACCCTAACGCCTTCACCATCGTTTTGGGAGATTTTAACCAGGGCAGTCTGGAAAAAAAAAATCACTAAGCAACTACCATCAATAGATCACTTGCAATACCTGAGGAGACAACACACTGGACCATTGTTACATCACCATCAAGAATGCCTACTGCGCTATTCCACATCTTCACTTCACAAGTCTGATCACCTGGCTATACTTCTACTTCGAGTATAGGCAGAGACTGAAGACTGTGAGGACCAAGAAAGTATGGACAAGGGAAACACAGGAGCACCTACAAGACAGCTTTGAATCAGTGGACTGGACTGCATTCAAGGATTCATCTTCAAACCTCGATGAGTATGCTGCAGTTGTTACTGACTTCACTAAGACCTGTGTGAATGAGAGTGTGCATTCCCAAACCATAAGCTGTGGATAAACCAGGAGGTACATCGTCTGCTGAAAGCTAGATCCGTGGCATTCTAGTCTGGCAACCCAGGCCTAAACCAGAAAACCAGGTATGATCTGCAGAGGGCTACTTCAAGGGCGAAGAGACAATTTTGAACAAGGTTGGAGGCGACATCAGATGCACGGCAACTCTGGCAAGGTCTGCAAGACATGACTTCCTACAAAGCGAAACCCAGTAACATGAATGGCAGCAATGCTTCACTACCAGATGAACTCAAAGCCTTCTATGCACGATTTGAAAGGGAGAAAACTACACCTGTGATGATCCCTGCTGCACCTGATGAACCTGTGAGTTCTGTCTCAGAGGCCAGTATCAGACTATCTTTAAAGAGAGTCAACCCTCACAAGGCGGAAGGTCCCGATGAACAAAACCTGTGCCAACCAACTAGCAGGAGTATTCACGGACATTTTCAATCTCTCACTGCTATGGGCAGAAGTTCCCACTTGTTTCAAAAAGGCAACAATTATACCAGTGCTTAAGAATAATAATGTGAGCTGCCTTAATGACTATCACCCAGTAGCACTCACATCGACAGTGATGAAATGCTTTGAGAGGTTGGTCATGACGAGACTGAACTCCTGCCTCAGCAAAGACCTAGACACATTGCAATTTGCCTATCGCCCCAATAGGTCAATGGCAGACGCAATCTCATTGGCTCTCCACATGGCTTTAGACCACCTGGAAAACACAAACACCTACGCCAGGATGCTGTTCATCAACTATAGCACAGCATTTAATACCATCATCCCCACAATCCTGATTTTAGCCTGTGTACCTCCATCTGCAATTGGATCCTTGATTTCCTAACCGGAAGACCACAATCTGTGTGATTTGGTGATAATATATGCTCCTCGCTGACAATCAACACTAGTGCACCTCAAGGGTGTGTGCTTAGCCTACTGCTCTACTCTCTACATACACATGACTGTGTGGCTAGGCATAGCTCAAATACCATCTATAAATTTGTTGATGATAAAACCATTGTTGGTAGAATCTCAGGTGGTGACAAGAGGGCGTACAGGAGTGAGGTATGCCAACTAGTGGAATGGCGCCGCACCAACAACCTGGCACTCAACGTCAGTAAGACGAAAGAGCTTATTGTGAACTTCAGGAAGGGTAAGTCGAAGCAACACATGCTAATCCTCACAGAGGGATCAGAAGTGGAGATAGTGAGCAGCATCAAGTTCCTTGGTGTCAAGATCTCTGAGCATCTAGCCTGGTCCCAACATATCGATGTAGTTATAAAGAAGGCAAGACAGCAACTATACTTTATTAGGAGTTTTAAGAGATTTGGCATGTCAACAAACACACTCAAAACCTTCTATAGTTATACAACAGAGAGCATTATGACAGGTTGCATCACTGTCTCATATGGAGGGGCTACTGCACAGGACCAAAAGAAGCTGGAGAAGGTTGTAAATCTAGTCAGCCTACTTGGGTACTAGCCTACAAAGTACCCAGGGCATCTTCAGGGAGCGGTGTCTCAAAAAGGCAACATCCATTAAGGACCTTCAGCACCCAGGGCATGTCCTTTTCTCAGTGTTACCATCAGGTAGGAGGTACAGAAGCCTGAAGGCACACACTCAGCGATTCAGGAACAGCTTCCTCCCCTCTGCCACCCGATTCCTAAATGGACGTTGAACCTTTGGACACTACCTCACTTTCTTTTCAATATACAGTATTTCTGTTTTTGCACGTTTTTAAAAATCTATTCAATATATGTAATTGATTTACTTGTTCATTTATTGTTATTTTTCATTTTATTTATTATTATTTTTTCTCTGTTAGATTATGTATTGCATTGAACTGCTGCTGCTAAGTTAACAAATTGCACGTCACATGCCAGTGATAATAAACCTGATTCTGATTCCAACATCTGTATCATTCATTCACATAACAAACAGCAAAGCCTCAGGGGCCAATCTCTGTAGAGCATCTCTTATCATAAGCATCCAATCACAGAAAACAGCCTTCTACCAACAGCCTCAGTCTCCTATTGTCAAGCAAATAATGGATCCAATTTGCCAACTTCACCTGGATTCTAACCTTTTGAGTCAATTTCCCACTTGAATCCAGATGAAGGATATCAACTTGAAATGCTACTTGTCATTACCCTCCTCAGATGCTGCCCTACTGAGTTCCTCCAGCACCTGTATAATGCTTCAGGTTCCAGCATCTGTAGTCTCAAGGCACAAGTGATTGCAAATGTAGATTCTGGAGCATACAGGTTTCAGTCAGAACACTGACAAATCCTTTTTGTCAGCTTCGCTCAACACACCAAGCTCCTCCAGCAGATTTTATGCTTCTGCAGTCTCTTAAATCTTCAATGTGGGAACTTGTATAACGCCTTACTAATGTCAATGTAAACAATGTGGCACTGACCTCATCGATACACATTGTTATCTCTTCAAAAGTCTTAGATTGTTTAACAGAGATCTATCCTTGATAAAGCTCTGCTGGCTACCTCTGATCAGTTCCTCCTACGCTTTCCAAGTGATTATGATTGAGCGACCTTTTCTCAGTGAATCTGGGACTAAATGGATACCCTAAAAATAGCAATAAATATTGTGATACACAATTACCTTGTGTCCACAATTTCAAAACTTCAGCAGATTACTTGATTTTATGATTGCTTAGCACCTGTCAAAGTCACCCTGATGGGCATGGGGCTGTTGTGGGTGTAGCAGCTGGAGAAGCCCTTAAAGAATGGCACAAAATGGAAGTGAGTAGATGTAAATATTTTCTAATATGACACTGGTGATTTTGGTGGTGGTGCAAGATGTTATGTTTTGCAAAGGACTACATGGCTGTCCAGACATTCACTCAGAGTGCATGGTGATCAATACCAGGAGTCAGACTCAAAGACCACATATCTAGTGCACCAAGAAATTCAATAATCTTGCAAGCACTGGTAATGTTGTTGAATGCAGCTTCAAAATCCTTATTCAACCAATTCACCACTGATTTCAGATTTTTACACCTATTGCTCATCTACTATCAATCAGGATTAATAACCAACACTTTATTTTCCATTGTACCCCTACACACCTAGAGTTGTTGCATTCCTGATACCTACATTTCCCAGCTGGATCACATCAACCCTAAACAAATACAGGTGTTTCCCCCTTTACAAAGGTAGAGCGTTCCTATGAAACCTTTTTTAAGCTGAAATGGCATAAAGCGAAGAACCATTTACTTATATGGGTAAAATTTTTGTAAAACGAAAATCCTCTTTGTAATGTGAAAACAGGTTACTAATGTAGGCCTTTTGTAAAAGTGAAGCAGTGTAAAGCAAACATTCATAAAGCGGGGGACACCTGTATATCAACTAAGAATACACCGCTCATTCTTTGGATGTTAGATATGCAGTTATCCTCATCAATACATGACCAGTACTATTCACAAACACACAGTTCAATCAGCTGAACCCTCATAACTTACAAGAAACACTACGTTGACAAATTGTGCAGCAAAATAAGATGCTGAGCTCCAGGATTACACATTAAATCATATATGAAAAAGACAAAATTGACAGTGGCCAAATATAAAGGCAGAAATAAACGCAGAAAATACTGGAAACACTCAGCATGTCAGGCATTATGATTCACATTAAAGAAATTGTCGCTAACTGTTACTGATCTGTTTCTGAGTTCAGAATTACACTGTTTCATTCAGCATAGAATCATTCAGGTCTGTCTGATATGAAGTTGTGGCTTGTGCAAATTTTAAAGGGGACACTTGATATTCAAAGGAGATGGTACTTACTACAGACAATGAAAGTCAAAAAATTCCTTCAGGACAGGTTATATTTTGATGAGAGAAAATGTTTTAATGTGCATTAATAGTAAAAAGATAGTCAGAGGAAGAGTGGATCCTATTACAGGAGATCTTCTTTAACTGGGTATCATGTGAGGCCTTTTCACCTGTCTTCAGTAGAGAGAGGTTATAAATACAGCAGTAAAGAAGGATAAAAATAGACAGAGAAAGAACCTCTAGAAAATACGCTTTTTGTAGCTCCAAGTCTGCATGCTACATAATCAGATTCCAATGGAAACTCTAAGATAACGGAAAATAGGAAACACTGCACAAATTGCACAGTCCACAATTTTCATTTCAAGTTCTCCAAAGATCAGGTACAATAATAAATTTACAAATTTCACATGACAAGTCGTTGATTCTGATATATGGAGGATTCTGGATACCTGATGTTCAATGGTGTAATATTAATACATGGACCTCTGTATTTCTAATTTGTGAATATCCATCCTTTGCTGTCTATACTTGTATATTCTGTTTCAGTTTGACTTCAAGTCTAGGATAAACTAGTATGAGCTAAGAATCTGTTTTCATTACAGACAGCTTGCTTACCTGACTTTCCCTTAAGCCAGAGAGCCAGTCCCACACCTATAAGTAGCTTCCTTTAAATCTCCCTCTATAAACTCATGATCTTGATTATAAACCACCCTCTCCGTAGTTTTGTCTACCTGACCAACAACTCCGTCACTGACTATTCCTCAAGTTGGACTACCCCTATAAATCAGTAATCTTGCCAACCCACCTGACCATTAATTCCCTCCCATAAAACACCAGTCGCTAGGCTTTACCCTGTAACTTTAATCCATTAGTCAGCCCTAACTCACTTGCAACTTTCTGGCATACCCGTTCAGTCCACTGAAAAAATGGTGATATATATATATATATATATATATATACCTTCTTCCAACTCTCTGACACCACCACGATATCCAGAGGATTGAGAGGTCATGGCAAGCCTTCTGCAATCCACCTGGATCCAGTAGCTATTTTTTTTGCTTTAATCATACCTGCTGCTGAGCAGTTTCACTCCCTCCGCTACTACATTTTTACGACCTCTCCTTCACACTAAGACTAAGGAAGCATTCCCTTCATTGGTAAAGAACAATAGACAGCACACAGTCAGTGTTCCAGCCACATCTTCTTCCATGCACAGCTCACCTTCAACCTTGACTCACACATTGACAGTGACATTTGAATTTTCCTTTAAGTTAACTTCCATTCTCTTCTTAATATTCTCCATTTACTCACTCTTTCTATATTCTCTCTCAGCTTATTACATACATTAAGCAACACACACAAAATGCTGGAGGAACTCAGCAGGCCAGGCAGCATCTATGGAAAAGGGTGCAGTTGATGTTTCGGGCTGAGACCCTTCAGCAGGACTGGGGAAAAGGATGAGGAGCCAGAGTTAAGAAAGTGGTGGGAAGGGAAGGAAGAACCACAAGGTGATAGGTGAAACTGCGGTGGGGGGTGGGGGGGGGTGAAGTAAAGAGCTGGGAAGTTGATTGGTGGAAGAGATACAGGGCTGGAGAAGCAGGAATCTGATAGGAGAGGACACAAGGTCATGGAAGGAAAAAAAGGGGGAGGAGCACCAGAAGTGAGGTGATGGGCAGGTAAGCAGATAAGATGAGAGAGGGAAAAGGGAATGGGGAATGGTGAAAGTGGTGGGGGGGGGGAATGGTGGGGGAATTACCAGAAGTTTTAGAAATCAATGTTCATGCCATCAAGTTGGAGGCTACCCAGATGGAATATAAGGTGTTGCTCCTCCAACCTGAGTGTGGCCTCATTGCGACAATAGAGGCAGCCATGGACTGACACGTCAAAAAGGGAATGGGAAGAATGGAAAGTATTAAGCTAGGTTCTCACTGGGCTTGCATCATAGGACTTTCTTTATCTCCTTTGTTTTCCAGAGAGTTCTGGTTTAGATTTTCTCACCTTTCACCCACTGATATATTCCAGTTTTATCCACGATTATTTGGTTCCTCTGTCCTGGACAGTTTCCTATTCGTCCCATTAAAATGAACCCTCCTTTCAATCAGGAAGCTCTATTTTGTGGTTTTCCTTGCCTCTCTCCATTACTGATCTACAGCTTATGACTAGAACATCATTGTCACTAGGTGCTCTCCCACAAGGATATAGGTGACATGGCCCACTTCAACCCCAGAACTGGTTCCCACAATTTATCATTTTACACAATGTCAGAAATTAATTGATCAAGAAAATGTTCCTGCCTAAATTTCTGAATGTTCTTCCTTTCTGTGCACTTCCTGTTAAAGTGAAACCTGTCCATCTTGAAAATGTCTTGGCTATCTCCTCTCTTTCTTTCAGTTCAAATGTAAGTTCTAGACTATTTACTTCTTTCACTGATGCTGCCTGACCTGCTGTGTTCCTCCAATGCTTTGTGTGTAGTGTTAGATTCCAATCTCTTGTGTCTCCTCTTGAAAATATCTTTCCTGCTCAAAACTGCAAAGCCCTAAGGACCTGAAACCACCCTTCATGTTCCATCTCGTTAGCTACACATTCATTTACAATACCCTTCTACTTCTATTCTCTTTATGGCTGAGAGAGTAATACAGAGATTGAGTCCTACTTACCTCATTCTTAACTGCTCAAAATCTGACTGGACTACCTCTTAGTGCCCTCTCCACACTGATTTTACAAAGATATACCACAACTTCTGGTTCCTTCCCTTCTGCCACTCAGAATACATTATCCTGCTGTTTTGAATTAGTTTCACAGGTTACAGGTTTAACGCAGCACACCATGCAGACTCATATTCGCAGTTTGCTTAAAATGTGTGTGCTCCAAAACAAGTGAAACCCGTGACCAGTATGTTCCTACACTTGGCTGTTCTCTACTTTACCCCCTTTTGCCCCATGTTACCAAATTGATGCCTACACTTCAGGTCATCATCATCTCTTCTTATCTGTAATAATAAAGATTGATTGGAGAATGGCACACATCTTGAAGATTCGTGCTTTTCCAGCCCTTTTGACTATGGCTGAAGGATGGTCACCTTCTGCACCATACAATCCTGGAAATTGTCATTATCTTTCTCTCTCCCGCTCTCTTAGAAATCTGAAAATTCAGCCTTGTCAGCCGGAGGCACTTCCTCCAAACAAGGTCCGCCAAGACATGAACTGTGCTTAAATTGTCACATGACTCAGGAATTGTAGGCAGGATCTGAAAAATCTTTTACTTCTTGGCTGTTCTCATTTTTGATACGTTTGTTATCAATTTGGTTCCTCCATTGTATTCCTCCACATGTTATAAACATCACCTCACTTTGAAGTTTTAAGTTTATTAGAGGTTAAAGAATTGTTAATTTATTATTTATTTAACTTTGTGAATTTCTTTTAGTACCTCTCGTCCTACTTCAATGACTTCCCTTACTCAAGTTACCGGTATTTATGGTGTGTCTAAGTTGCACCTAATGTAAGCATAATGTGGGAAATTTTACTGGGGTTTACAAAATAATAAGAGACATAGATAGAATGAGTAGGAAAGAGCTATTTCTCTTAGAAAGGTAATTAGCTAGAGAGAGCCAACTTGAGAAAATAGGGGGACTGAAGGGGAATTGCTGAATAACATTTTCAGCTGAAGAGTGGGGTGCGCAGGGGACCCAGTGAATGAAACAATAGTATAGGCATATACCCAAAATACATTAAAAGTTCTAAGATTAACATTTCACACACTAAAACCTAAAGGCAATGGGATCAGCAATATGGGAATAGACTGAGTAGCGCTTTCTTGTCTGCTGTGCATTCAATACGCCAAATGGCTTTGTTCTATGGTATAAGAAACGGTACAGTGATTTAAATTTTTAGGAAGTGATAAATAGTATGAAGGAACACATTCATGAATAATGGAATTTGTGACAACATAGCAAGATTATTAAACAATTTAACAGGAAACAGATTTGGTAAAAACTATTAATTACATCAAGATTACTGAAAATTACACCCACGAAAAATTGTTCATCTCATATGCCAAAAATAGTTTTCTCAACAATTACATTTGTGGTGTATATGATACATGATCAGCTACTAAATATAAACTCATGCAAATTCCATTGTGATCTACTGATCGATCGGTAGAATATTTGCTGAAGCTTTTATCTTTTTGACCACATTCTACAACTAAAATTCTGGGTACTGAGTCAAAGCAAGAATAAAAAAACAGACATAACTAAATTCATCAACACTCTCATCTTCCTACTCTCAACGGCAAGAAATTAAAGCTGCTGATTAAGTTATTATCATCACTGAATTGGTGACAGTTTAGGGACATAATAATGTGTAGCAAATTTCCTATAAAATCTCTAATTAAATGGTGAAAAATTGACAGTTCTCAGCTTGTTTAGTTTACAAAGGAATGCAGTTTGTGTTCTATTTGAAATAAAACATTTCTGTACTGGGGCCAACAAAGAATCAAAGATTCAAAGTACATTTATTATCAAAGAATGTAGAAATTGTACAACCTTAAGGTTTGTTTGTTTACAGGTAGCCATAAAGCAAAAAACCCCCCCAAAAAATAAAAAAAATAAAAGATTAACACCCGATGCGCAAGAAAAGGGGAAAAAACACAAATTATATGAACAATTGTAGCAAGCAGTAATGAGTTCGGATCTACCATTCACCCTAAATGAGTTAACTACAAACTCCTCAAATTTAAGGATTACACTTTGTACTTACACTCCCACTGAACTTTCTTTGCTGTGGGAAACGCATTTATGGGTTTGTTGATGGGCACAACAACTGATTGTCTTTGCAAGTACAATTTATGCCCCATTCCATGTAATTAAACAAGGAACAGTTTTGGATTTTTTTTTAAGCATCTGCAAGGACGAATTGGTCAAAAACAAAAGATTGCTGCTGATGCTGGAACTGTGTAAAAAGGAAACCCTGAAAAAACTGGGCACGCTGACCAGGTCAGGTGACATTGACTTGAAAGATTAATTATGTTTCTTTTTCTATAGATCCTGCCTGACCTGCTGAGTAGTTCCAGCATTTGTGCTTTTATTTCAAAAAGCATTAACTGTTAATGCTGACACTTTGATTGTGGTCTGTTAATAAAAAATCATGTAATACAAATTGACCTTGCATGCAGAAAAACAAATTAAACTGGGGCAGGGATCAGCACCAGTGGAGATGCAATAACATTAGCAAGGAAATTCTGGGTGAGTTGTTGTGGTGGTGAAGGTGGTAGGGAATTCAAGATTTGACTTCACTATGATTGCCAAGGATCAGCTGCATAGTACAGCGTGAGGAAGGGAGAGAGCAGTCAAGTCAGCCATTCAATCGGTAGCTGAAATGAGGATACACAAGGTGTTTATTTGTACGTGGCAGTTTGGGTGGAGTGGAGCTAGTTTAATTGGGTACCTTCATTATTAGTTGTAGGGCAAGGTTGGTTGGACTGAGTCATCTTAAGGCAGTCAGTAGTTGAGTTTAGGAACATAATCCAAAGTTGGGGTAAGAGGGATTATGTAAGTAGAAAATAGTTGCGTATGGGTCTCACAGTAAGGGTCCTGACTTTGGGGCTATAGTAAGGGGCAGAATACACCCCAAGCATTTACAAATAAATAATTACTTAAGGGGACCTACCTGCTATGCTGGTCTGGGCAGTCAGGCTCCCAATAAGTTACAATGAGAAAGGCTTTATAGGAGCCGCAAAGGCCTGCTGCTGCAAGTAATGTAAGCTAAGTGTATGTAACTGAAGATTATGAAGTGTCAACCAGATATATCTTACACAGCATTGAATGTGACTGTACATGTCAGGGCTTCTCCATGCATGAGCATTGCAATCACATGGAGAACCAAGGTAGTTCAATCTCTAGTTAACTGCTATTCCATAACTTAAATAGATAAGGAAAGATAGCAGGGATATTGACTGATACAAAGACATGGTTTCAGTTTTTTTTCCCAATCAATTATGTTTTATATTAAAATAAGATTCCATATTTAATGGAAGACCCTCTACAGCTCCATGATGACATAATCAATCCTGGGTCAAGTGCTAAAAAATACAAGCACCTTTCCTGAAACAAAACCTGGATAACTTCCTGATATTGTTTCTAAACACCGGTTGAGAAAATAAGTGCTTGCTTCAGCTGGATGAATGACCATTGGTTTGGATGTAGTATTTTTGTCTCCATCTCAAAAACTGGACTCAAGCACAACTGAATACAAGAATAGTATTTTACAAAGATATCCATGTCTGAGCAGTGAAGCTGGTGTCTTTTTCCCCCAAGTTCAGTACATTCTATGGTGTTGAGACTGTTGAGCTTTGGTTCTTAATGGGATGGTTGGAAACCACCAATGAAAAATTGAATTTGTTTAGAAATACTTAGTCACTTACTCCACCAGACCCAAAATAAAATGATAAGTCTCAAATGTATCTTCCTGCTTCTAGACTTGTCTGAAGTCAGTGTCTCAATTGACTGATTTTGAGTAACCTTCACCAGCAAAAAAGTTGGACGTGGAGATGAGTATGGAGTTTAATACAAGCATTTTAATAAACCCAACTGCCAATTTCTGTTGCATTTTCCTGCTATCCCCATGAAGCATGTGTAACGTAAGCTGAAATTGGATTTTGCCCCAAAACAGCTACTGTCCACTTTTCAGACAATAATACCTAATACCTCATCTAGGTTCCCCCCAGGGCAGAACACAACGGATGGTTAGAAATAACACGATGATACATATCATCTGCCTGCAGAGAAATAAGGAGACAATAGCATAATTTTTTTTCCTGTTATCTACATCTATAATATTACTTTCTGTCAATTAACAACTAAGCAGCAATTTCCCCCGCTGCCTCCAACACCATCAATTGTCGATGGTGGGAAGAAGAGGGGAAAGGGAAGGGGCAGCGGAGCAAGTGCACAAGAATAAAGTTACAATGTTGGCTACTACACAGACAAAACTTTTATACAGATTTCCTGCAATAATTATCTGATTGATGCAAAGACAATACTGTGCTGTAACTACAATAAATGGAAGGAAATTATCTACCATTCAGATATTTACCATAATTCATAACAAACCATGATGATGTTATCAAGACTATGCTAATAATTATGGAATGTAAATTAAAGTATTAGCTACAGCAGTAAAATATCTTTCAGCCCATGTATTGTATTTTAGATTATGTGCCATTAGCCAAACTGTTCACTTCAATATGGTATTTATCTGGATTCACTATTGTGTGTTGTTCCATTTTAACACTATATTCTTATGCATAGGGAAATTCAAATCAGTATTTTATAAATGAGAAGCCAGGATGTAAAATGTACAAGAGCCATTGTTAGAGAAAAAAATTTGAAGTACCAAGCACGCTGCCAAACTGTACTCCCCACCCAGTTATCAAACACAGGATACAACGAGGTTTGTTTACTTCTTACAACTGAATGCATACCAAAAAGGTCCCTGCACAGCTCTGTTGTCAGGTCAATAATTAGTGTCGAAATACTGAAATATCCAGATAAACTTGTACCTCACTTCCCTCCCTCAAATACTTGTCAAAGGTCTATTTTCCTTCCCGAGGTTACTCCCCATTAGTGTTATGTAAATTGTCAGTTATGCAGTTTCTTGATTATGGTTGCGGGAGTAACCCTTCACATCTACAATTACACTTTAAGCACACAGAACAGCTTTGGTGAATGGAAAATACAGCCCACGTGAATATTTCACGACAGTGTGCTCCAACAAAACATAACTGTACTCCATGCTGCTAACTCAGCAGATCAAATTATAGGTTAACACAATATGACATAATCAAGAAAAACACAATGCCTAACATTTGATAATGACAGAAGCTTTTATTGCTAGGCTTCAAATAGAGTGGTAAGGATTAAAAAAAACCTTTGATGCCTTTTAAAAGAAAGCTATATAAAGTAACAACAGGGGGTTATGGCTTGTAAACCACAGGAGAAAAGCTAAGTAATTCCTATTCCACTTTTGATGGCTGTTAGAAATTCTATTTAAAAAAAATCACCAGAAGGAGAAAAATCTCATGAGGTTACTCATATCCTGCAATCATGCATAATGTGCTTCAAAAGTTGGTTTTCTACCAATTCTGTTGATCAATTTCATCTCTTTCAGACTCTTTTTTCCCCCATAATGTTTACATCTGAGGTGACTTGGTGACAAGAGCTGTATGGGCATGAGCTGTAGATCTGTCATGTTGATTTATGAGTGCATCAAACTACAACTTGTCCAAATTGAAGCCCACAAGTTCATTAATTAGAGTATTGTGACTTTAAAGACTATATTCAGAATGTAAGATTTTAGTATTTGCCTTATATGCTCTGAGATATGCATCTAAAAGGAAAAACTGAAATTTGTCTATCTTATGACAATGCAATAATCATTCCTTTGTCCATCATGAAGACTGCATCCTGAAGTCATTAATGTACACAACTGCAGCTGATGAGTGAGCCTCTCTAAATTAGAATACAGAAAGGAAACAAAGCTGAGAAACCAATGGAAAGCCTTCACTACAGGCATATCTCACGATCACATGTCTCTCCTCTCTCTGCCATTTCCATTTTAATTACCTTTTATTACTTATCAATATGTATATATAAATATAGGGACATACATACCTCTTTAGCTGATTTTCCAGCATGTTGTTGCTGTAGAAGTTGAAGATGTAACTGTTCCTGCTGTTTCTTATAAAATTCCTGAAGCTGTTGCTGTTTGTGAAAAACAAAAAAAAATTAGAAAAACAACATTCAAAACATTTTCCCCGCCATGACAGCAACTTCCAATTTGAAAAGAGATACGCAGGCACATCCTCTTATCAACACTTACCCGACCTTTTGGATTGAAGCGTGCCAATAAATCCCTCAGTGTATGAACTATTCTTAGTATTATCATTTCAAAACTAATCTTTAAAATGAACTGATGAAAACATGCCATTTTCCACACTACGTAATTAAAAAATGGCAAGATGTGACCTTTGTCTGTATGAAGAAAGCCAAAAAATGTCCTTGCGGAGAATACATGGTTATTCACAGACCAGTCAATGTAATAATTCAAGGGAGTAATTATTAGCAATTTTCTAAACAGGTCACTCAAAAGTGATCCGTAAGCAAGAGCAGTCAACCTCCTCTAATATATCGAGCACAAGGGCAGAGAGCCAGAATTAGTTGCATTATTTCAGGAGCTGTCTCAATGAAAAAAAAACAAATTCAATTAAAATCTGCAGTTGACAAAAGCTCCATTTTTGCAGTGACGTTAAGTCACTTTTCAGAATTAGGTTTATTATCACTGACATAAGTCTTGAACATTGTTGTTTACTGGCAGCATTACAAGGCATCAAATTTGTTATAAATTACAAAGTAAATAAATATTGCATAAAAGAAATAATGAATTTCATGGGCTATTCAGAAATCTGATGGCAGAGGGGAAGACAATGTCCCTATGTTGTCGAGTGTGGGTCTTCCGACTCATATACCTCATCCCCAATGGCAGTAATGAGAACAGGGCATGCCCCTGATTGTGAGGTCCTGAAGCTGTCTTCGATGGCGAAGAGGGCTGTGCCCGTGACCGAGCGACTGAGTCTACAAAGTTCTATAGCATTTTGGGATCCAGTTAATTTGAGTTTCTATACCAGACTGTGATGTAACCAGTCAGAATGCATATAGAAGGGAGATAGAAAATGTAGTTGAGTCGTGCCACCCTCTCTCTTGATGTCAGCAAAGACAAAGAGCTGTTTATCAACGATAGGAGGAGGAAGCCACTCCTCATGAGGGGAGCAGCAGTGGTGAAGTTCAGTAGCTTTAAGTTCTCTGGCATTAACATATCAGAAGAACTGTCCCAGGACCTCTTCATTATTGTCATCACAGGCACCACAGCACCTATACTTACTTAGAAGTTAGTGCAGGTTCAGTATGTCTACAAAAACTAAACTTGCATAGATTCATAGAGATTTGTAACTGGTATGGAAAATGTGCTGACTGGCTGCAAATCATACACAAGGTAGTGGATTTAGCCCATTATATCATGGGTAAAACCCTCCCAACCACTGAGCACATCCACATGAAACTTTGCTGTAGAAAAGTAGCATCCATCATCAAAGATCCTCACCACCCAGGCCATCCTCTTTCTTGCTGCTGCCATCAGGTAAAACGTACAAGTGCTTCAGTTTCTCAGTATTACTTTTTATTTGCAGTTT
The DNA here is from genome assembly GCF_030144855.1 of Hypanus sabinus. Lineage (NCBI taxonomy): Eukaryota > Metazoa > Chordata > Chondrichthyes > Myliobatiformes > Dasyatidae > Hypanus > Hypanus sabinus. The sequence goes on from NC_082724.1 coordinate 36,541,718, forward strand.
GTCTTCTTTTGTGCATTGGTCATTTACCAGTCTTTGTCTGCTTATGTATAGTTGGTTCATAAATTGAGAATGCTGTCATGGTACATCTGCAGAAATTTACATTTGCCTTTGGTGACAAACCAATTCTCCTCAAACTCTTAATGAAGTAGAGCAACTGGCATGCCTTCATAGTGATTGCATCATTGTGTTCCAACCAGGAAAGATACTCTAAGCCTAGGAAATTGAAGCTGTTTATACTTCCTACTGCTAACCCCTTAAAGAGTGTGTTCTCCTGACTTCCCCCTTCCTGCGTAAACAATCAACTCCTTGGGATTGCTGAAGTTTAGTGGGAGGGGGTTGTGACACCACTCAACCAGCCAGTCTATCATGCTCCTGAATGCCTCCTTGTCACCATCTGAGATCCTCCCAACAACGGTGGTGTCATCAGCAAATTTACAGATGGATTTGAGACAGGCTTAGCCATGAGTGAAGAGCGCAGAGCAGCTGGCTAATCACACATCTTAGTGGTATATCAGTGCTGACTGTCAGTGATGAGAAGTTATTTCTGATCTCCAATGACTGTAGTCTTCTGATAAGGATGTCAAAGATCCAGCTGCAGAACAAGGTATAGGGGTCTAGGATTTGAAACTTACTGATCAATTCTGAGGGGATGATGGTGTTGAATGCTGAGTCATAATTAATTAACAGCAGCCTGATGCATGTTTTACTATTATCTAGATCTTCCAATATAAAATGGAAAGTCAGTGAAATTGCATCTGTGGTGGACCGGTTATGGCGGTAAGCAAATTGCTATGTGTCCACGTACTTGCTCAGGCAGGAATGAATTCTAGCAATAACTAATCTTTTGATCAGCGAAGCCAAAATTCATTCACTCTAACACATTTTCGAGTCATGCTGCAACAAGGAAAACATTTTTTCCAAAAGGGGCTATCAGTCTGGGAGAGGGACTGAAGCTGCCCATAATATCCAAAAGGCTTTGGAACATGTAGTATTGATTACTGCAGATTTGATGCTTGTAAAAGAAAACATTGCACAATACATGTTGACAATCAGCTTAGTTTTAAAGTCAATTGCATCCATAGGCTGAATACAGAATCTTAATCTAGTGATGCCAAAGCCCTTTCTAATAGAACACAGGATCATTTGTAATATTTAGTACAATTTCATGCAATTGCTAATTTGTATACTAATTGGGCCTAACAAGGTTCTCCAGAGTAATGTTCAAAATTATGGGCCTATTTAGAATGTTTGTCTAATTATTACAGTAAATACTTAATGAACAGCTTGAATGTGGAATGATACATAAATGTATTATATAAATAGCTTTATGGCATGACACGCTGGTAAACCAATGTACTGAATCATGAAAGGAAGAGGATTACATTGAGGCCGATTCATCTCATAGCAGTGGATTTACTAACTCAGATGTTTAAATTGAACAGAACACGTGCAGTGCCACTATGAAGCATTACTAATAAACAAGACTGAAAGCACTTCACTATCTGTAGTCCAAATTTATGAACAGGCACTGGCACAGTCTTATCTTCACCTTGATCAAAATGCTGAAGAAATGACATAAATAGTGCCAAAAATGCACAAGAAGAGTTAAGCAAAGAATATTCACAATATCTATATAAGTGATTTTTGGCTGTATTTATTTATCTTATTTATTATTGGTTGGGCATGATAGATACCCAGGAAGATAAAAGCTAGCTTATCCTACAGTAACCTCACAAAAAAAAGTGTTCTGGTTTAAATGTCGATAACTGGAGCTAATACTAAAGATGCTACATGTTCTCAGCAGGGCAGTCAGGATGACTGTCTATATTTAATGTTGAGGGGATTTGGTGAGTACAATTGGAGAGATCTCTTTGACTCTATTACAACATGCTACATTTTAGAACATGGTGGCATGAATTCAGTCCTCAGAAGACCTGGTTTCCAGTATCACCATTGTGAAGCTCAGATCTATCCAAGTAAACTGTAGAGCTCAGCCTTTGATTCCACTTCAGGTCTGATATAAGGTCAAGTCTGATATTATATCAGGTCTGATATAACTTCTGCAGTACAGGAATAAAATGAATTATGCAAGTAATATGTAGACACTTTGTATTGTGGTATGAGCTCAACAGGATGAAAACTTCCTTGTCTATTGCTTGGAGCATTGTTATAGTCAGTATTTTGTTAAATACCATGCTGCATTATCAACTTTGTTCCAAATGCAAACAAAATTTGTACCATAGTCAAATTAACCATCAATGTTTTAGCTGTTTTTAATTAAAGTATTGATAAAAACTGCCCTATTATGAAGATTGGTGTTTCATACAGGAAGATCCTGAAAATCTACTATTGCTTTTATTCTTGGAATACTTGCAAAACTGCAGGAAAAAGTAAAAGAAAAAAATCTACCATACAGAAAACTACCAAATGCAAGACTCTGTTATAAAGGGATCGCTTGACGGTCTATGACTTAACTATAAAAAATTAGTCAGGTGTAGAAAAGCTCATCAAGTCCAGCAAAATATCTGAATCAGTACAAAGTTTAGGTTTATTCATTGTTGATGTAGGCTGAATTGTATAATGTTATCCAATAATTATGTGTGGAAATTGAATCTTTTTATTCAAATCATCACCAGGTTAGATCAGGCTAGTGAAATTTTTCAGTTAAATTGGCTGGGACTTTTCTGTGCTCAATTCACCAGAGCGTGACCGACATTTCCTCAGCTTCAGTTGCACAGCTATTGACGTCATTATGCCATTTCCACAATTACCGTAACAAACTGGTGCATTTTATGCGCAATTTGTGATCTTCCTTGAGCTGTCAACCCTGTCGATGGTCGGCAAGGAGGTAATAATCCATATTCAACCCAATTGATTTGCCAAACTCAATTCCTATTGTACAATATTTATACCAAAGCATCAATACGCATTCCTCAATGACTGCAGAATTTCTTTTCTGTATCTTAACATAGGGTGCTCTGATGGCTACCAACTGATCAGCACATACTTTAGAGAATTGCAAAGCCAACATTGAAACAGGTCTCAATCAAAGCTTTGGACTGCAATGGTGAATATTTCAGTTTTCCCCTTCTTTTGTGCTTTCTCTCATTTTCATAGTAACATTTCCTGTAGCTGGTCTGTTCTGACCACACTCTGCATCCACTGACAAGAGCAACAAGTATTTATGCTCAATAACAGTGCCTGTGTAGACAACGTTACAGAGTTTTCGCCCGAAACGTCATCACTACCTCCTCCCATAGATGCTGTCTGGCCTGCTGAGTTCTGCTAGCATTTTCTGTTTTTATTTAATATATTTTTGCCCTTTTTATGTCACTTGTTTAGATAATTCAAGAGGAAGTTCACACAAATGCAGCACATTTAGTGTACTAGAAAGGGAACTCAATTTCAAAACAAATGATTTAAGGTTTTCCCCCTCTTACTCCAGTAATTTTTTGACAGATCTAAGGTACACAACAATGTGGAAACTAAATTTTATCAATGTAACTATGCCTTTGTACAGTTACTACTGGAGAGTAAAGGTATTTTATAAATATGATGGCTAGCGTTTAAAATTCAGAGAATTGGGCCTTGAGATGTTTTTGGTACCTGGGTTTAAGAGTCATACATAGATTTATGCTGCATGCAGCTCCCAAAATAATTTCCAAATTTTATTTAAGTAATATTTCGAGTTTCTCTGCCTCATGCCCCTGTAAGTCTGTCTTGATTCCACACCAGAGTCATGGGAAAAATACTCCTATATATAAATAACCCAGGGTTTAAAAATTAGAGGAACAGCTCTCTGCTAGGTGGAAATCCCAACTTTCCAGGCATATACCCACAATCATGAAACTGGGCCAATATTCTGCTGCAATATTTTGCTTCAGAAACCTGCATTTGGATTAAGTTTTTGCCAGAAGAAAATTTAATGAGCTTCACAAAATGAATAGAGACAGCAAAGACAACTTCCCAAAGATGGAGATATGAGGGCAAATCAAGTTGACTGACAACAGGGGACTGCCAGCTGTCAGTCATTTGTGGCTCAGTTTGTCTTGTACTCTGAGAATGCTCAGCCAAATGTGGGAGCCCAAATGACCTGAAGGCCAGGAGCTGCCAAATCTGACTCCTGTTTTGCTACAAGAGGTAAGGTAAAATATTTCCAGATCATGTCTACAGCACACTGAGCGACTGCTACCAGCTCATAGATTTACTACTGATTCAGTGGGGGAGCACTATGCAAGAGAGAGGAGATGAATGCATTTAACCAACTTATAATGGCAGAGAAGGAGACCATTTGGCCCATTCCTCCCATCCTTGTAACTCTGCAACTTATTCACTCTCACACTCGCTCATCAACACTCTTTTTGATTCTTTTTAGTATTAACTACCACTACGGGTGATTTTTAGTAGCAAATTAGCTTACTAGAAGGTCTTTGAGGTGTGAGAGGAAACCAACACTCAGAGAAAAACACACATAATCAAGGAGAGAATGTGTAAACTGTTTGCTAAAATTGAACAGGGGTGTCTACTAGAGATGTAAGGCAGCAGCACTAACTCCTGTGTTACTGAGCTAGACACAATGTGTCTGACCATCAGTTTTTACAGGGAAGGCTGGCATATAGGGGATGGTGCCATACTTTTGAACAGGCTGGTAATTATTTGAATTACTTCATTTTCAATGTTTAAATATTATAGTGGCATTTCAAGGTTCTTAACTATTTTATTATTTATTATTTCAATCTAGTTGATCAGTTTTAAGATATCTCTAACTATCATACAATTAAAGGAGGTTCAAATACTTTTAAATTGTCCCTTAAGGCTATTCTGCCCCCGAGATTGGCATGTGCCATAGCACCAAGTTAGTGCAATGTCAAGCACTGTGCGACCCAAACACAGAGCTTGAAAAAGCAATGAAGATTTGGGCAGTCCTAATCTTGGTAAGTGAGAGGAATCTAATGTATAAAACCAGGGGAGGGATATTGCTGGGATTCATATTGAGGTAATATAAAATGTTGGGATGTAGATAGGGACTGATAGGAAAAAGTAAGGTCATAAACAACCCTAAAGGGATCAAAGACAAATAATAGAGCTGCTGCCTAGAGCTCCAGTGACCAAGAATTAATACTGACCTCCTGTGCTCTCTGTGTGCATTTTGAATATCTTCCTTGTTTCTTCCACGTCCCAGAGATGTAAGGGTTGATAGGTTAATTGGCCATTGTAAATTACCCTATGCCTATGGTAGTGGTAGATTCTAGGAGGAGTTGATGGGAATGTGGGGAAAATAAAATGGGATTAGTGTATTTTCTCCTCTACTGAGACCTATGTCATTGCTAATGCACTGATGTTTGTACACATAAAGAAATCACAGACAGACTAGATCCAACAATTCTAGCCCATTGAGGAGGACATCTTCAATCATTAGGGACGCTCCATCAATATCTCAAGAATCAGGTTTAATATCATTGGCATATGTCGTGCAATTTGTTGTCTTGTGGCAGCAGTACATTGCAATACATAAGAATAAAAACTATATATTACAGTATATATAATAAAACTAAATTAAAGTGAGGGAAAAATACTGAGGTAAGGTTCACTCCAGAGGTGAAACTTAACTGCACATGTAACCTTACTCATAATTTAATCAGGAAAGAACTTGAGTTGTATATTTCTGTCTAATTTTAAACTCAGCTACAAATTCTTTTCACTTTTGACTGAGCTGTCTCTGGACATTAGATTTAACAGGTGGTCATGGTGGTTACCTGCTGCAGCATGATAGCCTGTTGCTGCTGAAGCAAGGCTTGGAGTTGCTGAGGAGTCAATACTTGTTGCTGCAAAATCTGTTGCATTTGCTGGGGAGTTATCACTTGAGGTGTCATCATAGCCACTGATACCGGTACCTAAAGACATAACACATGAAAATAAGGGACAGAACATTCCCAAAGTTCTACAATTATTTGTGATGACTGTCACATAGTAGATTTGAGTTAAATGCTGACTTTGCTAAAGTAGTTAAAAAATAATAACATAACAGAATTCAAACTTAATTGGAATTGGTATGCTGCATTTTAACCTGTTTAGGAACAGAGATCAAATGTTAAGATATTACATATTTTGATTATTACATCAGTGTTCTGTATCCTCTATTCTTAGTTCTTGGCTTAGAAGTAGGTTAAGAATTGAATCGAAGAACATTACATCTCATAATGATCATCTTAGCAATTTAGCCTACTTCAGGGTATTTAAAATTTGAAATCAACTTTAAGAAAGCTGTATGCTAATTTGCTACTATAAATGTAAATAAAAAGGACAAATACTGCTATCAGTAATACAGATCGGAATTGCTATAGCTTGTCCCTACAGAAGATCTGTCATTTCCTTAAAGCAGCAACCACTGTGATCTCAATTGTGTGTATGTCGATCTAAACTATGAATGCTGCTGATCTTTTTATATTGCTGACATAGTTGTAGCAGATTTTTTAACTGACATTTCAGTGACAAACAGTTACAGTGATGAACCTGATAGCATTTCACATTTGCAACTGTTAACATGGACATCCTTCCAAAACTGAAACCGAGTAACCTGTACATTGTGTCAGAAGGATGATGTTTTGTTCTGATAATGAAGTCGACATTAAAATGACAGTCTGTCTCAAACAAGGTTGCATGGTTATTTTCAAGCTTACACTTAATGACAATCCTATAAATTTTGTATGTTTATAGAATGAAATTCAGCTATTGAAATCAATCACTACATTCTGTTGAAATTCTGGGGGTATTGGATACAAATTTCAAGCATTGCAATGCAGCACCACTTTAGAAACCAACAAACACTAGTAACACATTTAATGTTTTATCAGCTGAAAAGCACTTTTGTAAGCCCCGATTAAAACACGTGCTACCTGGTGAAATTATTTTAAATGTCATTTTATTATTTTACAGATAAATGGCTTAAACTTTGTACAAGATTTCTAAATACCATCTGGTTTACATTTATTTCACCCATGGATGCAAACTTCCATTGATCACACAAAGGTAGATACATGAAAGTGTAAACTGATCCATAGCTTTATATCATCCTTGGGGATTTTGTTTTCCTACCTAAAAATAGTTAGTGCCAGTGAAAGGATTTAGATAGGTATTGAATAACAATGCCAGAAACAGAGATCCAGGAAACAAACTTATTCAGCTTTATGCTGTGGAGACATATTTCAGTATTTCTACATTTAAGACACGCATTCTATTTTATCACTTCTATGTAGGCCACCACCCTCACTGATTCCTCCTGTCATTTGCATAGTGCATTCACTTTCCTCATTTCACAGTCATTTTGAACTGATGTCCTGATTTCTCAGCATCACTAATCTTGACAAACTTAAATCACTGATGAAGGTCAGACAGATGAAGGAACATTGCAAACTCCTAAACCGAGCCTCGTGACAGCAACGTATTTCCGTGAAAAAACTCAGACTCACCAAGTTTACTGGTTATTTTGGGGTAGGATGATGGAAGTTCACATTGAAAATGTGCATGTACTGTCCTATTGTCTTTTGTGTAGTAACTAATCTCAGAAATCAAAGAGCATGCAGCATTAGGTTATTGGCAGTAGGCTATTATAGCACACACTTTATTACACATTACTACAGAGGTCATTAGCAACAAGAGTGATTGTACAGTTCTTAACCTATTGATCACTCCAGCTAGTGCCATTTAATCCCTTGTTGAATGACTGAAAACTGCTACAAGGCACACTATAGAGAATACTTTAACACAAATAAATACCTAAGCACTGGATGTTGAAAGCTAGTACACAGAACGCTGAACAGAAATGTCACTTACGCAAAAAGAAAAGCGACTTTTATGAATCTAGTGCCGAGCATTGTATATCAACTGCATTCAAAATGCATTGAAAAGTATTCTACTATGTATAGGAAAACAAAATAATGTGAGTAAATAAATCAAATATGACAAAATTCTTTTCTGGAAGACTCTGAATTGAATCACATAAAATATTGAGAAAACATGATTGGTTAAAGATATAGCTGATAAATTAATTACAAATGTGTTTTTGGAAAAAGGCACATAATTCATGCAATGAAATAATAACTTTCTTATGTTTAAAACAAACATACCTTAAGTACATGCTCGATGATAAATCTGATTTGCAACGTACAACTTTGACAAAACAGCTTAAAAAGCAGAGATAGTCATTAACTGGTTAGCTCGAGTTAAAATATGATTTGAAAGTTAAAAGGACAACCACAGTGTGACGTACTTTCCTGTATGAAATTTTATTTGTGACCTTATGGGTTTTTCAAAAGCAATTTACACTACACAGAAAGAAATAAAATTGATGCTGTGCAAAGGAAATTTAAGATATACATCCATTAAAGACATGGCTCTTTACTATTTTTTTTACAAACATATTGTTGCTTCAAATAGAAATATAAAAATATATTGTCTGTAAAAATGATATATTTGTGATTTAACTGCACTATTCATTCCAAATAAAGGTCCACCCATTTATGAACCAGTCTAGATCCAGCTCCACTAATAAATGAATTGTTCATTCCATGTGGCAGTTATTATCCATCAATCATAATACGTCACAGATTTATAAATAATATAGTGTTTATGAGGGAGAACAGCATGTATCCATGTGTGACCAAAACACGGGTGGTGTATCAGAATTTGGAAACATGCTTCCTAATGAACTGTGCTGACCAAAATAATATTGTACCTACTCAAGCATCTTCAATAAAAAGAACAAATTCTGTGATTTCACTAAGTGCTCAATAAATAGCCATACAACCGTTGTGGAATGATGGAGCACACAATGAGAAAAAGAACAGTAACAATGACTAATATTCTTTTAGGATATAACTTTAGCACTATTGCTTAAAAAGAAACACACAGAACTTCTGCAAAACATTCCAAGTGCCTCACAACCATTAAATTACTAAAGAAAATGAATATTTTGTGGGTCAAAACAGTGTTAAATATGTGCACTGCAAGATCCCACAAGCAACAAGTAAAAGAAACACCGAAGTAATGTATTTTGGTGATGGCGCTGGGATGGGGAAGCTGTAAGGGCATCAAGACCCACCTCACCAAATTATGGAATGAAAGTTTTTATATTCACTTGACAGGTAGTTGGAACTCTTTTAAACTCAACTGTCTTTTAAAAGTTGCTTACAACAATGTAATCCCCCTCCAATACTGCAGGGAAGTGCCAGCCTGGATTATGTGCTTATCTACTTCAGGGCTCCAACTCAAGTCCTTCTGTATCAGAGGAAAGGATATTTCAATGCCTGACACTGTTTAAAGATTAAAGTACTTCACTTGACTTTTAAGTCACACATTAAAGTTTTAAGCGTGCTCTATTCATTCTTTAAACATTAATAAACCATAGTTCCACATCCAGGTAATTTTCTTCTGAACCAGCCAACAGATTGGGTCATGTAATGGAGACCCATTTAGTTTTAAACCAGTATATAAATTGGTTTAAAACTATAAGGTTTATGGCCATGAAATTTATTGGCATCCACCGAAGCACATTAATCCACTTTTATGCGTTCTGTCAATAACTGGTCTGATTGTTGTCCAATTGTGTAAAAAAAATCATGGCTCCCAAAGGCCATGGAATTGGGCGCAAGTAATGACCTTCACACATTTAACCCTCAACACAATGGAAAATGACAAGTTAATGTGGGAATGGGTTGAGATCACTATTAATGAAGTGGTGGGCCAGGGAATGTAAAGAGATCCTTAATCTATTTAAGGTAACAGATCACGGGCTTGGGAAAAGACAGGTATAATGATTGGGGTCATTGAGGCCAAAGGCTGTGTTGTATTATGCATAGGAAGGGAGCTTGTCAAAAGATTAGAGGTTGTTGTGGAGGGGAACCTAAGTTTTTAGGTAGAGGGAGGGGGTCAGTATGATAGAGGAGGGAAAAAGTGGAGGTTGGTGTGAAGGGTGGGGGAATAATGAGGAGGAAATATGATATAAATAAATTTGTGGGGACCTAATCAAAAATTGCTCTAGCCTGGGAACTGGGAGAATGTCCTGATATGCCACCAAACCAGAAATATTCTAAAGGAGCATTAAAGATCAAGAAGTCCATATCTTATATGAGAAGCAGATCATCATTGCAAGTGCAATTTGTCCCTGGAAAGGCTTTGTCCTTGTCAGATTTCTGGGGTGGTCCAATTCGACCCAGAAATAATTCTAATCACAATCCATCCACTTCAGGAAAACACGGAATTTCATAAGCATTAACCACAATAAAGCTTCATCCTTTTCATTTACTCACCTCCTCAGCCAATTATATAGGTTCACAAAGGACTCATCTAGCAAAGACAACTTAAATGATGCTTTGTGAAGATTTGTACAGATGAATTCAGATCAGTCCCAGATAATCAAAGACTAATGAGTGAATAGACATCTTCCAGAATACACAATGTTAAGTGTCCAATGTATAGTTACAGGATACAGTCAATATTATCCATTTTTATGACAATGACAATCTATTAAGGATTTAAATTTATTTACTAATCATGTGCACATCAAAACATATAATGAAATGCAACCTTTGCTTAACAACCAACACACTCTGAGGGTGCGCTGGAGGCAGCCTACAAACATCGACACACATTCTTGTGCTTGCAATGATGGAAAGGTACATCTCGTGCCTCTGGGGGTGTACAACCACTAACTGTGCTTAGTGCTCTGGGAGTGGGAGAGTGCACAGCCCTCCAAGGTTACAGAAAAAAAAACATGGCTTTAATGATTTGAAAGGTTTAAGCCAGTTAACTTTCTTTAAGTTTCTTGATATTTGGTGAGCATTTGGAGATCATCAGCAAACTTGCACTAATTGTCCACTTCTAACTACCCATGAATTAAGTCTTGCTCTACTTGCTTTATACTTTATGACTGTAAGGCTAAGCACAGCTCCAATGCTATCTATAAATTTGCTGACAACACCAATGTTATGGGCTGAATCAAAGGTGATGACAAATCAGCATAAAGGAGGGAGATTGAAAATCTAGCTAAGTGGTGCCTCAACGACAATCTCTCACTCAATGTCAGCAGGGCCAAGGGGCTGATCATTATCTTCAGGAGGAGGAAACTGGAGGTCAATGAGCCAGTCCTCATCGAGGAATCCGAGGTGGAGAAGGTCAGCAACTTTTAAATTCCTTGACGTAATCATTTCAGAGGATCTGTCCTGGGTCCACAATATAAGTGCTATTTTGAAGAAAGCATGGTAGTACCTTTATTGTCTTGAAGTTCTCTGATAAACTTCTTTATATTTGTGGTGGACAGTATATTGACTGGTTGCATCACGGTCTGGTATAGAAACACTAATGCCCTCGAATGCAGAAGCCTACAAAAAGTAGTTGATATGCTCCAGTCCCTCATGGGTAAAGCCCTCCCCACCATTGAGTAAATCAACACAGAGAGCTGTCACAGGAAAGCAGCATCTAATATTAAAGACCCCCCCCCCCCCCCCCGCCCCACTATCCAGGTCATGCTCTCTTCTCTCTGCTACCATCAGGAAGAAAGTACAAGAGCTGCAGGAACCACAACACCAGGTTCAGAAACACATATTACCCCTCAACCATCAGGCTCTTGAACAAGAGAGGATAACTTCACTCAACTTCACTTGCCCCCATCAATCACGTGTTCCCACCACCTAAAGACTCACTTTCAAGGGCTCTTCAACTCATAATCTCGGTATTTATATAAGGAGGGACAGAAATCTCACACTTGTGCAACACATTCAGTGAGATTAACCTTCATAAAGTTAGAGCACTCTATGCCCAAGAAACTGAAAATCAGGAATCAAAAGGAAGCCCTATGTCTGAAACAATGGGATCAGATCTGGACAGTTCAACATTTTACATTTAGACAGTCCTAAATAACTTGCTTTGATTGTTGTTTTTGTTGTCCTAAGTGTATTAATGATAATAATTCCGTATAAAAAGATGAAAAAAGAAAGTTTGACTATAAAATATATATTCTGTTTCAAACTCTCTATGTATCCAGACTTCACTCCCAACACATGAGCAACAGAACCCGACATCACATTTAGCTTTTGAAATCTTCCACTTATTGGAAGATATGCAACTACCTCTAAATCATGTAGCCTTGTCCTTTATAGCATTGAAGCACTAGTGAGCAGGCTAATTGAGCATCTTACAAAAAACTTTTTTTGGTTCTCCAAAATAGAAAAAGAAACAATTAAAAGCTTTTATAATCAGAATCAGGTTTATTATCACTGCTTTATATAATGTGAAAGTTATTGTTTTGCTGTAGTACTATAAATTACAAAATAAATGAGTAGTGCAAAACAAAATTCAGTATTCATAGTTTCATGGACCATTGGCGGTGGGAAGTGTGGGTCTTTAGCCTTCTGTGCCTCTTCCCCGATGGTAGTAATGAGAAGAGGGCATAACCTGGATGATGAGGGTCCTTAATAATGGATGATGCCTTCTTGAGACACAAAATCTCGAGGATGCCCTCAATGGTGTGGTTATGCCCAGAATGGAGTTGTCCGAGTCCATAGCTCCCTGTGTTTTCTTTCAGTCCTGTGCATTGGAGCATCTATACCAGGCTGTAATGCTAATAGTCAGAAAGTTTTCTATTGCATGTGAATAGAACTTTGCAAAAGTCCTTAGTGTAGCAAATCTCCTCAAACTCCTAATAAAGTACAGTTGCTGGCATGCCTTCTTGATGATTGAATTAATCTGTTGGGCCAAGGAGATATTGACATCCAGGAACTTAAAGCTGCTCACCCTTTTTACCGCTGAGGCCTCAATGATGACTGGTGTGTATTCACCCAAACGCCCCTTCCTGAAATCCGCAATTAATTCCTTGGTCTTACTGACACTGAGTGTGAGGTTGTTGTTGCAACACCACTCAACCAGCCAATCTATGTCACTCTATACCCATTTGTTGCCATCTGAGATTTTACCAACAGTGGAGTATTTATAAATGGCATTTGAGCAGTGCTTAGCCACACAATCATGAGCGTAGAGAGAGTAGAGCAGCAGGATAAGAACTCATTTTTTGAGGTGTGCCGTGTTGATTGTCAGTATTTATTATTAATAGCATCTGGCACAGGAAAGAAAGTTGTACTACATTAATTATTAGTTTTAATGCCATCCATATTCACTCAGAGTAAATACTAATGCAGCAAAAGTGGCTAGTCTAATTTGCAATGAATTAGGAAATACAGTAGTTTATTACTAGTTATACTTGATGAAGTCTGTGAATACCTAATCAGATGAAATATTAATGGTTAGCATAATCCCCATGGATTCATTTTATACAAAAAATTCATCCAACAATTCAGTGCCAACCCTATCTCTTATGTCCTTGTTGTACTAAGTTAAAACTTAACATATAAAAATATGCAAAAAATGCACAAGAAAGGAAATGTTACACCAGGCCAGTCTCCAATGTTAGTGAAGCAGTAGTTATACCACACTGTGACCAGCTTTGTATTTTCTGATTGCATCTTGATCACATCTAAATTATAAATCTTTCAATTGAATTTACATCTTATTTGCATATTTCTATGGTTATTAACAAGCATATTAAAACCACAATGGAACGCTAACTAAAATTAATAGTTGTACTGGAATTCACAACCTAACAGAAAAAAATAGTGACAGGAACTGAAAGCTGAAATTTAATTTTCTTTTACCACATAAGCCATATGATTGATACACGTGGAGGCAGCTTCAACTACCAAGGGCTAACTGCATGCCAGATCTGATGTGATATCTGGAAGTCAACATCATTGCCTTTATTTTTTTCTTATAATGGAACATAAATTGTTTCCCAAATTCTTTACCAAAGAATTACAAAACATAAACGTTTTTACCTTGCTACATGCCACTATCAAACAGCGTATCAGGACACTTAGTACCATGATGATCCTCCAAGGATCATCACCTTGTCAGGGTAGAGAAGCATGTGAGGCTCTGAGACCCCGAGAGTGATGCCATCTGGAACTTAGCTCCTGGTAGGGTCACCCATGGCAGTAAGGTCACGGGGGAGGTTCCCAGACAAAGGTCGATCCAACCAAGACCTCAGTGCAGGAGCTGGTGGAAAATGATGACACATCACAAAGGCAGTGAAGGTGGAGGAAGGCTGTAGCAATGAAGGGTCCCCAGTTGTCTTGGATGTCGTGCCATTGAAACTGGACCCCAATCTGCCATTCTTGAATGTGTGGTGGCTGCCCGTGCATCAGCCTCCCCACATTAAATCAAGTCCCAGGCCTTCTCCATTAAGGGAATAACCTCTTGGTGGAACATCATACTTGACTCCTGTGTGATTTCATTACTACTAGTTTCTATTGACTTTTAACACCAGTATGGTGAAAGGCAATTGATTTTGGAAGTAAAGAATTTGAACATACAAAATGTTACCAATTGGTCAATATTTGTAAATGCTAGACAATTCTGTATAAAAATGTAATTTCTCTGTTCAGACTTCAGAACAGTGTGGGTGACAGAGGCCATGCTGTTCTCCGTGTGCACAAGTCATTAAAGTATGATTGAGGAATGGGTGGGTTATTTTCATAGTCCAGTTAGTCAGCGACAATATTAGCATGAGAGAAATCCTTCTATGGTTCCAGCAGTAAATAAGTGCTGCCAGTTCTACTATCTTCTATTGGCTTAAATGGAATCAATGATATGGAGATGAGTATAACTAACAGAAAATGCATACGACCAGCATCAACAACCAAAATTAAATGTTGCCCCAAGATTTTACAAAGTACTTTGTAAAAAAATTATTCCAACAGTGCTGTCAGACAAATAACATTTTGATGTTATTCTGTGTGTTAACAAGCAAATGCAGAAAACTGGATTAGGGTGACATAATCTCGTTATCCTTTTCTGAGCCATCTAGCGTGCGCTGGGTAGCTGACTTCATTTCACAGCCCAGCTAAATAGTGCAGTCTTTCTTGAAACAATAAAATTCATGCCCTCCGTTGATACCATTGATGGACACGGTCCTCATCATGGGAAGAGGAAACACTATTTACCGAAGCAAGCTAACTCTTAAATACTTTATTCAGTCACACATGCCACAAACACTACTTATTTTGGATATTTTAACTATATTCAAAAAATAAAATTATTCAAACAAATATAACCTTAATACACTTCAATCTACACTTTATTAATATAGTTCATTTTTACTGCACATCTAATTGGTATTCCAAAGTAGCTCGACCAAAGAAAATGAAAACATAGCTTGTATGTATTTTCTCAACAATTCTAACAATGATTTACCAGTTATGGTCTTTCTCAGGCTGTGAGACTTCAATGTCTGTTCAATTACATGGCATGAAATCAAAAAAGAAAAACATGAGCAATTATTTCTAATGTAAAAGAAAATTATGTAGACCATCAAAAGTGTTGTTATTCTGGAATCAATATTGTTAACAAGTATATTAAGCCCGTAAGTTTCATTTTGAATCAGGCATGTTTTTAATCATTAAAATACAAACATAAAAAATGGTAGGGTTCTCCTATTATTAGTTATACTAAATCAGTTAATAATTTCTAATAAAATGGGCACCAGGAGATTATTTTCAGATTTTTACTTAAATAACCTGCATTGATTCATATATAGAAAATATTTACTAACTGGATAAACTAAAGAAACCATGATATTGAAATGAATTTATTATAAAAAGAAAAATGCAGCTTACATTCTTTGACATTTGCAGATCCTGTATAATGAAGCAAATGATATTTAGCTTGAAGGTTTGTTTTTAAAGAGAAAATATAAAATTCATTACCTAGATACATGTTCCAATTCATAGATTGCTGTGACTACACAATATTATTTGTTTTATCAGTTACTAAAGTACACGGGCTCTTCATATAATCCTAATACATTTTGTTACAAGGATGATTAGATATACGCATGTGCTGATCAATCAATTTTTTTGCAGAATACAGCCATCTATAAAAGACAAAGTATAGATCATGAAAAAATGACACCATTAAAAGGTGAATGTGTACCAAGTGTTTTACTACAGCAATAGAAATTGCCCTCTCAGCAGCTTTTCATAAGAGATGAAGAAAATATTATTTAAATCTCTCAACAAATTACTTGAAAATATTAGAAAGGCCATGAAATCTTTAACCAATTAATGCAACCTTCAATATATTGGAAAGATTTTAATATATTTTAGTGCTATTACTAAAATAATGGTGTAACAAATGGAGGTGTTTACTTTCCAACTCAAAATTGAGCTGTGCCTAACAAGTTAAAAGCTAAAACCACAACAAACTGGTCTACTACCCTCACCGGGGAAGTACCAGCTGCACTAGGGACCGGGCAGGGGCCTTGAGTAAGTCACTGAAGGCCTGGAAAGCTAGACTAGCAAGCACAAGCGCTGGTTAGGACCTCAAGATTTCTGAGACAGGAATGGAAAGGGGAAATCAAGATGGAAGGGAAAGCAACAGTCAGAAACCTGATGTTTTAATGTGAAACTCTTACTATTTTTTTTCTGCCCCTGCATTAAGGCAAGTAGAAAAGCTTACTTCTTTGTTTGGTATTCCAGTTCCCTTCAGGGACTTTGGCTTGGCTGCTGCACATCTAAAGAAATGGTCATGGTACGCAAACAGTAAGTTACAGGCTATTTTCTCAAAGGGATTGCTAAAACGTATAGTGTTCATTCCACCTGTAAAGTGGAGACATGCATTATAGACCTTGAGAGCAACCTGATCTGATTTTGGCTACCAGTGCATAGATATATAGATGCGAATCAGTGTGTACATAATGCATGCTATATTGAATCCTTACGGTCAAACACTAATTCAGCCACAGTGCTTAAAGAAATATTTTCTAAATGGATTCAAATGCTCTGTAATTGTCATTGCACTAATAACTATCTGGAACTTAATCTCCCCAGGAATGATTTCAGATGGGTTATCCAGCAATGCGATCGCTTCATCTAGGCCAAAAGGCACTATATCCCAGCTAGGATCAAAGGTAGGTGACCGGACAGAATCAATTAGACTGACTAATTATAATAAATACATTCAAATTAAGTTTCATCACATATACAGAGTTGTTTCAAATTTGGAAAAATGTATTACTTAAAAAATGTAAACCAACCCTCTGGAAAATACATTGGAAACAAGTATTTATGAAACTGCTAATTTTCCTAAGAATAGTTACATACTACAGATTTATTCAGCCATAGCACAAGATACCATATTAAAAAAATCATATATATCCTAAAATGTTAGCCTAAGAATTACTTAAGAATATTAACCCAAGTACTGAAGTCTAATTAATCTGTACCTACTTTCATTCTGCAGAATCACCATTATTCTACTGGAGTCAAAGTTCAG